>NC_040076.1:136038753-137288753 GCF_003369695.1 Bos indicus x Bos taurus
GGAGGAGGGATGGGATGATCACAATTGTCTAGAACAATCAAGATGCAAGCTGTGGGGATTGATATACTGTGTCTCAAAATTGTGAACAAATTCAGGGCCTTGTCAGCAAGGAAGAAGGGAGGATAACTGTGGGGTATAAAACCCAAAATACTGTTACCCCTCCCAAACTCCTGAAAATAAAAAAGTTTCTTTTACTGCCTTGGGGCCAGGATGGTCCCAAAGTTGGAGGATCTCTTTGTTTAACAAAGTCTTAGTAAGCATCTCCTCTGGGCAAGCAAATGTGGGATCTCCAACTGTGAGCTCTGGAAAGCTTCAGCATCAGACCACTTACTTCTTCATGCTCTACGTAAAACTCCTTTCCCACAAGGCCAGCCCATGTTTCATTCAGCCCATCTCTCCAATGGTGGCACCAATGGGGATGCTAGGGAACAGCATTTGCTTCCTGTGCTCTCAGAAGTTCAGTATGTCCTAAATCTAGGTCCTTACCACTTACAGCTTTATTTCATCCCTCCATGAATCTATTTCTGACTTACACAACCTCCTAGGAGAGTAAATTCTATAAGTTTATACTTGCCAGGTAAGCTAATAAATACTTTTTTTACAGCACATCAATACTACTTCCTTTAAGCTTCTAAAAGTTACCTCATCTCTTCAGTAGTTATTTATTAGAGGTTAGCCTCCAAACCTATCACAGATTGCTTGTTCTTTAGAGATATCCTTGAAGAGGAAATAACCAGAATAATGCACTGAGCAATTACTATGTGCTATGGTTTTTCCAGTGATCATGTATGGATGTGAGAGTTGGACTGTGAAGAAAGCTGAGCACCGAAAAATTAATGCTTTTGAACTATGGTGTTGGAGAAGACTCTTGAGAGTCCCTGGACTACAAGGAGATCCAACCAGTCCATTCTAAGGAGATCAGTCCTGGGTGTTCTTTGGAAGGAATGATGCTGAAGCTGAAACTCCCGATACTTTGGCCACCTCATGTGAAGAGTTGACTCACTGGAAAACACTCTGATGCTGGGAGGGATTGGGGGGTAGGAGGAGAAGGGGACGACAGAGGATGAGATGGCTGGATGGCATCACCAACTTGATGGGTTTGGGTAAATTCTAGGAGTTGATGATGGACAGGGAGGCCTGGCATGCTGCGATTCATGGGGTGACAAAGAGTCGGACACGATTGAGTGACTGAACTGATGTGCTATTCTAAGTACCTTTATATTAATTAATCCTCAAGAAATCCTATGATAGAGGAATGTTTATGCACTTTTTTTGAAGAAGAGATATGGAGCTATTAATTAACTTGCCTAAAATCACATAGCTAATAAAAGGAGGAACAGAAATTCAAACTCAAGCTGCCTGAACAAGAGCTTACATATTCAACCATTCATTATACACCCTCTCAAAGGGACAAAGCTTTCCCCACCCTGAAAGGTTCCCAGGACTTTTCATCTTATAGCTTGTAGGCCCTTCAGAGGACCTGCTGGGGTTAAACAAAATCACGCAATAGACAAAGCCAGACCAAGCCAAGAATTTACACACCTTGATCCTCTCCCCCTTGTCAGTTGCTAGTCTGTCCTCTCACACCACAGGGGTGTCTGTCATGCTACTCAGTGAAAACTTTACATTCAAATTCTCATGGGAGATTGTCTCTAGATCATAAAGAGGTCAATTTGGGCAAAGTGGTGATTGGAGAACAGCTGTAGAAAGTGCATTCCCTTTGTGACGTGGTTTTCAGAATAGCTTTTCTATAAGTCAAAGACAGACATAACTGTCTCTCCCACAACATTTTAACATTGAATCACCACCCAATGGCGTGTACTGCATTTTTATTTTCTTGAATAATGTCTTATAGCCAAAATACAATTTTAACTTCTTTGAGATTTTGGACTGCACCTTAATCATGGATCTAACCATGCCTCACCTGAATGAAAAATTCTTCCCTTGATGAAATATTCTGATTTGTGTATGAGACCCATTTCTCCAATATGACTAACAGTTTTCTCTGGCATTTGTGGCATTTTCTTTAACATGTAATTCAATTCTGAATATTCCAAGGACTTGGAGACAACATTGAGGTGCCCATGTCAAGAACTGAGAGATCAGAGGAAAACCGATCTTGTGGCTTGTGTTTATTTTGTTTTGCTTTGTCCTCTTCCTGTGGACTCATCAGAGAGAGAACAAAGCAGCCCTCTGACCCAGCCCCTTCTCTCACCCAACCACTGTATTTCCAAGAAGTCTGCATTTTACCACAGGACCACCACCTGCACCTCTACTGTGAAAGAACGCAAACACGTCTTACTGAAGAGAATGAAGCTGGGTTATCCCAGAGGGGAATGGACAGAGTCTGGTGCTGTGAATTGGGTAAAATGTGAGGAAGGGTGGCAGAAGGAGCTTCCCTGAGAGCTTGGGGGATTTCTGAAAATGGTAGACAAACCCAATATCTCATACTGAGGTATGTCCTAGGGTCCAGGACACTTGGGCACAACAGATACTTCAATCTGTGAGAAGATTCCTGTGTTGGAATATCTCACAGAAGAGCAAGAAACAGCAAGAGATGACTTCACTCACATCTGGTGTCTTGGTGGCTGGTCCAGTTGGGATTGTCAACTGGAACACCTATATACATTGGCCCCTCCAGCATGGCAGTCTCAGTATAGATGATCTTTTTACATGACAGCTCAGAGCACTCAGAGAGTCTTCTGCAAAAGAATCCTTCTCAAAAGCTGCAAGACTTTTTCTGACCTAGTCCCAAAGTCCCAGAAGATCACTTCTGTTGCATTCTTTGGTTAAGCAAGTAGCTGAGGTCAGCCAGTCTGCCTCTTTGTAGAAGAAATAGCAAGGAATATTGGTGTAGGCATATTTAATCTACTATTGTCTCTTTGACTAACATGAAGTAGACAATGATTTCCATGATGTTGATGCAATAATTATAGCATAGGAGGAGATGAGAATGACAACATGGTTATTTCCCAACAGGTAAACATGAAATCTTGCTCAGATGGGTGCCTCTAAATGATGATGTTCTGAGTGATCATGTATCCTTGAGGGTAAATAAAGGGCACTGGAGTAGACAGGTTCAAATCCCAGTAATTCCATTGATTTGATGCATACTTTGTCACCAATCCAGGCTACCCCTCCCCAAGAGGGTCCAAATTCCTGGACTCCATGCTAGCATATTGTTGTTTTCTAGTCACTAAGCCAGGTCTGACTCTTTTGTGATCCCATGGACTATATAGCCCACCAGGCTCCTCTGTCTGTGGAATTTCCAAGGCAAGAATAATGGAGTGGATTGCCATTTCCTCCTCCCAGGAATCTTCCTGACCCAGGGATCAAACCTGCATCTCCTGCAAATTCTTTACCACTGAGCCACCAGGATAAGCCCAGGATAGCATGTACATGAGAGCTAAGGGTTGGGTTTTGCAGCATCTTGGGAAATTTTATTCTCAGCATTAGGCTTATCCCCTCCATGAAAGAAAAGTTAAAAATGTCTTTGGGCTACCTTGAACAGATACAGTTTAACCAAAGTTTGTAGTTCAGTTCAGTTCAGTCCCTCAGTCGTGTCCAACTCTTTGCGACCTTTGCATCAAATCGCAGCACACCAGGCCTCCCTATCCATCACCAACTCCCGGAGTTCACTCAGACTTCATCCTCTGTCATCCCCTTCTCCTCCTGCCCCCAATCCCTGCCAGTATTGCAATTGTACACACTCATCTCTGTTTCAACCTCTCCCTACCCATAACAATACACATTACATCAGGAACATTGGAGAAGCCAGCAGATGAAATGTCTTTTTATGAACTCTTGGTATATGATAATATCTAACACCTGTTCCAGAGAAGGCAATGGCAACCCACTCCAGTGCTCTTGACTGGAGAATCCCAGGTGCCGGAGCCGGTGAGGCATTCCACTCGTGACAAAGGTCATGAGGAAGGAGGCTCGGCATACGCAAAGGCGGGATTGAGCCTCAGGAGTCCGCCGGATATTCTCGAGCATCTACCCCCCAAAAAACCAGAGTCTGCCTACTTTATTGCTTTGTGCTCTCATCTGACTTTACTGGGGCTGTCCCCTACCACCATCTCGCTCTCTCTCTGTCAAAGAGTTAACTTACAGCTCCAATTAATAAAGTTCCTGGGCATTAGGAGTGTTTAAATCCAAACCCCTCAGATGGCTCTCTAACTCGCCTGAACAAGTTTACCCGGACTCCTGCAGCTATGCATACGATTGTTTACAGTCTCCCAGCCTCGAGAGGCATGGGAAGCTTAAGATATTCAAATAGCTTAGAGCCTCTCAGAGAGTTAAAAACTGTCAGAATAGACTAGTAAAGGATTTCACTGATGAGTCAGTGTTTGTTGCCAAGTTTTCACATCCCCTGAATTGTATCCTTGAATATATATTAATTAATAGTTGGTATATAGAAAAAATAAGTAGTGGCCTTGGTGTTAGTAACTTTAGACCCTTAAGGTAATAAATTCTTTCCTTTGTTGTAAACCCATTACACATCCGGCCTATAGGAATGCAATTTTATCTTTGGAAGATGGCGCCAAACATTAAAAATAATTACTCTTAGAGAAAACAAGTCTTTGTTGATAAGTCCTTGTCAAGAGTCATAAATGTTAGTAGGCCTTCTGGCCAGAAGATGATGTAAATCACCTAAACCATTTGTATACGATAAATTTGCAGGAAAGAAACCCTGGTTTTTGATAAGAATCAAAGACTGCTGACTTTGCATCCCCTATTATCCTCTATGTGTAACTTAGGGTATATAAGCCCCTGTTGAAAATATAGCTACGGGCCTTGCTCACCAACGCTTGGTCTCCCCATGTCATTCTTCCCTTTAACTTCCAGCTGAGTCTCCATCTGGAGCGCGGAGCCCACCACGCTTACTAATTATGCCTGGGCTTCTAAGACCCACTCGAGAAGGTGTCTAGGGTGAGGCACCTTCCGCTATTCGAGAGGGCGCCTGCGGCCTACGTAAGTGGTGCAAACTTCTGTCTGAAGTTTTATGGTCTCCCGCGTAAACCAAGCTACCAGCCTCTTTCTCCACTGAATTTTCCTACTGAGCTATCCTCATTCTATTATTCTTTATATCTCTATTAGCATATAAATAGTCACCTAGGCCGTCTCTCCTTTGAATACCCTGGATCAGCTGGGGCTGGTCCCCGGCACCCAGGGACAGGGGAGCCTGGTGGGCTGCCATCTGTGGGTCGCACCGAGTCAGACATGACTGACATGACTTAGCAGCAGCAGCAGCAGCAACGCCTGTTCACAGTCATAGGAGAGTTTACTGACATCTCATCACTTAAACGGAGAAGGCAATGGCACCCCTCTCCAGTACTCTTGCCTGGAAAATCCATGGACGGAGGAGCCTGGAAGGCTGAAGTCCATGGGGTCGCTGAGGGTCGGACACAACTGAGCAAGTTCACTTTCACTTTTCACTTTCATGCATCAGAGAAGAAAATAGCAACCCACTCCAGTATTCTTGCCTGGAGAATTCCAGGAATTGAGGAGCCTGGTGGGCTGCCGTCTATGTGGGTTGCACAGAGTCAAACACAACTGAAGTGACTTAGTAGCATCACTTAAACTGACAGATGGATAACAAGATTGCCCAGGTCCACAAAGAAAAGGTAAAGGCAAATATTATAAGAGAAAATACAGGTTATAACTAATTAGAGTTTTTCAATATGTGAGGAAATACAGAATGATAGTACTGATAAAGTGAGAAACATTACCATTGCAAAGTGTCCGAAAGACCAACTCATAATGCAATAAGAAATAAAAAGGGCATACACTGACTCTAGTTACTAGATAGTGCATGGGGAGATCTAACTGGTTTCAGATAATTAATCAAAGCTTAAGTGATACCAGGATGTGGCTTCTCTCTCTTGCTGTCTCCCTCTCCTTTCCTCTGCTCTGCATCCTTGGTGTTGGTGACATTCCTAGGAACTGTCTCTCCTATGGTCCCCACACAGGTTGCCAAGCAGCTCCAAGGGCTGAAGGCTTAAATCTAGAGATGGGGAAGACCTAGTGCTGTTTCTATAAATTCTAGCAGAAATCTTTTCCCATCTCCTTGGCTCTGCTTGGGTCTCATGTCCAATTCTAAATCAATCAGTTTTAGCCAGGAAAATGTGTTGAGTGAATTGTTTTAGGCATGAACTACTTGCTCTTTCCTGAGTCTAAGTGAGACCAACTTCTCTGGAAGCATTTGGGCTGAAAGTGGGAAGGAAATTGTAACCCGAAAGGAAATGCAGCAGAACAACAAATGTGAGCATTGTGATGCAAACAGCAAGAGAGCACCTTAAGACTCTGTCTTGGGGGCAAGGAATATAAAAGAGATCTCTTAAGCTCAGAGATAGCTAGGTAAATTCTTCAATATTCTCTACCTTTGCCCTCTTACCTCATATCCCAGGCAATCCAGTGGCATGTGCATGGCAATAAAGGAAAACTATAGGAGATCATATCCTAAGGGAGAGGAATCTTCCTTAAAATCAGTGAAACAAGTCCAAGAGAGCAGGCCAATCCAAGCCCCAGTGATTTTTTTCCCTTTCTCTCTGCCTTCTAACATAATAGGATAAATTGCAATTTCTGGCCAGAGGACCAAAAAGGGGAGCCCTAGGGACCAGTAAGTCTCTCAGAGATAGAGGAGGGAAAGGACCTCAGAAAGCAATTCCGTACAACTATTGATGAACTCCTGGGCTCACCCGACCTGAAAATTCTGGATCTGGCCTTAGAGAGGCTCTCATCTAGATTTCAAACTGAATGGCACACACTTAAGACAGACCCTTGTAACACTGTAAAGTCTTTAAAAACTAAGGCGATGTTGCAACCACAGCCTGGATTGGAATTTGCAGCCTGAATCTAAAGAGGTCAAGACAAAATTCTAAAACAAAAGTCTCAATAAGATTCATAGGACTTAAACAAAACCCAGCATCTTATAACGTTGAAATTGCCCAGGATATAGTTCTAACACACAAAGAACCTTGACAACTTCAACATACATGGAAAAAGAGACCAGTGATAAGATGCCACAGAGGTTGGAATTATTGGACAATCCTTAAATCAAGATATTATTAAAAAAATGTTTAAATAAGAAACTGTGAACACTCAGAACAACATAAAAAGTATCAACCACAACAAGACAGAAAGACAGAAAAACCAAGTGGAAATTATAGAACAAAAAATACAATAAAAATAAAAACCTCATGGGATAGAGTCAATACTGGTATAGAGGTGGTAACAGAGAAAAAAGTCACTGGTCTTGAAGATAGATCAATAGGAATTATTCAGGAGAAAACAGATTAAAAAACTTCAGGGTCCTGGGGACTTGTGGGATTAAAAAACAAGAAATGTCTAATAGACATGTCATTGAAGTCCCATAAGGAAAGGTAAAGAGGATAGTGCTGCTGAAAAAAAATATTTAAAGAAATTATGGCTGAATATTTCTCAAATTTTTCAAAAATCATAAAACTACAGATTCAAGGAGCTAGAAAACACACAAATAGAGAAACACACACACACACACACAAATAAATCCATACCTAGGCACATAAAAAATCAGAATGTTGTAAACTAAAATTAAAGGAAACACTTGGATGCAGCTAGAGAAAGGGACACATTATCTATAGGGGAACAATGATGCAAAGGACAACAGACTGTTCACCAGAAACCATGGAAGCCAGGAAAAGGAAGCACAACAATTTTAACAAGCTAAAAGAAAATAACTGTCAACACTGAAATCTATATCCAGTGAAAATATCCTTCAGGAATAAAGGTAAAATGAAGATATTCTCAGGTGAAGGAAAACTTCAGGGATGAAAGGGGAGATATTATTACAGACCTCACAGGCATTAAAAGGATCATAAGAAAATACTATGAACAACACTAGGAACAAAATTCAACAATTTAAATAAAATGGATTAATTTCTCAAAAACTACAAACTACTAAAACTTATCCAAGATGAAATAGATAACCTGATGAGACCTATAGCTATTATATAACTGTTACATAAATTGAATTTATATTTTAAAATATCCTTTTAAAAAAACAAATCCATACATGTTTTTAAATTTATAGAACTGATCTAAAAAAATCCACAAAAACATGAATTCAAAAAGATACATGCATCCTTATGTTCATAGCAGAATTATTCACAATAGCCAAAATATGGAAGCAACCTAAGTGTCCATCAACAAGTGAATGGATAAAGATGTGGTACATGCATATATATATATATATATATATACACACACACATATATATACATACATACACACACACACACAATGGTATATTCAGTTCAGTTCAGTTCAATCACTCAGACGTGTCCGACTCTTTGCGACCCCATGAATCGCAGCACGCCAGGCCTCCCTGTCCATCACCAACTCCCGGAGTTCACTCAGACTCACGTCCATAGAGTCAGTGATGCCATCTCTGTCATGTATGGATGTGAGAGTTGGACTGTGAAGAAACTGAGTGCCGAAGAATTGATGCTTTTGAACTGTGGTGTTGGAGAAGACTCTTGAGAGTCCCTTGGACTGCAAGGAGATCCAACGAGTCCACTCTAAAGGAGATCAGGCCTGGGATTTCTTTGGAAGGAATGATGCTAAAGCTGAAACTCCAGTACTTTGGCCACCTCATGCAAAGAGTTGACTGATTGGAAAAGACTCTGATGCTGGGAGGGATTGGGGGCAGGAGGAGAAGGGGACAACAGAGGATGAGATGGCTGGATGGCATCACCGACTTGATGGACATGAGTTTGGGAGGACTCCGGGAGTTGGTGATGGACAGGGAGGCCTGGCGTGCTGCGATTCATGGGGTTGCAAAGAGTCAGACATGACTGAGCGACTGAGCTGAACTGAACTGAATATTTCTTTCCAGTTCTTAAATTGGACTATTTCAAGAACCTTATTTATTGTTTCATGTTCCATTTGATCTCATGTTTTAAGTCAACTGATGGTACAGAAATTTAACAGTAATATACATAAATTAGGGGGTTATTCTTCATATAAAAATAATTTGTTCTTGTGTAAGATTTAACTTTAAATAATAAATTTCCTTCAGTTCAGTTCAGTTCAGTCATTCATTCATGTCTGATTCTTTGTGACCCCATGGACTGCAGCACGCCAGGCCTCCCTGTCCATCACCAACTCCACGAGTTTACTCAAACTTGTGTCCATTGAGTAGGTGATACCATCCAACCATCTCATCCTCTGTCATCCTCTTCTCCTCCCGCCTTTAATCTTTCCCAGCAATGGCACCCCACTCCAGTACTCTTGCCTGGAAAATCCCATAGACAGAGGAGCCTGGTAGGCTGCAGTCCATGGGGTCGCTAAGAGTTGGACACAACTGAACGACTTCCCTTTCACTTTTCACTTTCATGCATTGGAGAATGAAATGGCAACCCACTCCAGTGTTCTTGCCTGGAGAATCCCAGGGACTGGGGATCCTGGTGGGCTGCCGTCTATGGGGTCGCACAGAGTCGGACTCGACTGAAGTGACTTAGCAGCAGCATCAGGACTGATGAATCTTGATTACAAATTCTTGACCTGTATGCCACCTTATTATACAAATCAACAGTTATCTGCAGGACTGACTACATAACCTATGGGAACCAATTAAAATGAAAATACTGGGCCTTTGTTTAAAAATTAGCCAGAATTTCAAGATGGCAATAGTAGAGCATTACCTAAAGAATGGGACTCATCTGAATGGGGGACCCTGTGCAACTGCCAACCTTAGTCATCTGTGCTGTTTAGTATATACCTCAGTTAAACAACAAAGCATCTGTTAGCAATAAATATGTCTGAACACGTCCCCAACTCCGATTCTCAAGTAAATCCAACAAAAGGAAATAAAGATGCACAGAAGGAAATATCACTAGGCTATTGGTTACAGTCTAAGTTCCCTTGTGCCCATTCAATGAAAGAGCATCAGGCTGGAATCTGACATGAGTGCCGTGTCTAATTGACCACTGGCTTACTGATTTTTCACTGGACTTTCTGAGCACTCAGTCCACCCCTCTGTAAAATGAAGAACTTCATTTTTGGCACTAGGACTCTGTGAACTTTTGTTTTTGATCCAGGCTTTGTTTCCATGTCAATGTAACTTTTTTGAACTTGCTATTAAAGTGTAACATGTATAAAAAAGTGTACATACATATCATAAGTGAACAGCTCAGTGAATTTTGCAAGCTGAATACATTTATATAACCAGCTCCCACATCAAAAAGTAGAACATCCCACCTCATGCTCCATTCTGGCCACTGTCTCCATATAAGTCAGGATAGTGGTTACCCTGGTGACAGTGTCACAGGAGTAACCACTATCCTCACTTTTAATACCATATGTTAGGTTTGCCTGTTTTTTAACTTTAAACAAAATAGAATCATGCAGTATATATGCATGTGACTTCTTTAACTTGGTATTGTGTTTTGAAATTCATCCACATGGTTGAATAGTAGATCATTCATTCTCATTGGTTTAGTGTTCTGTTGTGTAAATATACCACATTTAAATTACCATTCTATGGGTATTTAGGTTACATTTTTGGCTGCTCATGTAATTTTATAATTTACTAAAAAATATCCACCATTTCTAATACTTAATAATTTTAGTAAGATTAAAAATATTTACTTTTTTGATTTCATGTAAGTTAGAATGTCCCTGGACTCTTTCTTCAGTCCTACAGGTGAACAGTGAGCAGAGGAGAATTTTTTTCTAGCTCAACTTCTACCTGATATTTCACAATCACAGGTGAGGATTTCTAGTCTATAGAAGAAGCAATTGTCATTGTTTATTAACATCTGACCAAACTCTATTAAATGACAGAAAAGGCTTTTGAGTATATCAGGAGGAAAGCCTTTCAGGCTTCAGGAAGTCTGTTGATTGAACAGGCCATACTCACTCAGGGGATGCTGGGTGATGGGAACAAGTCACACCTGCCAGGAGCCACAGGAAGCTTAGAGTTCTAGACAAGATGCAAGGGATGGTGATGGTAGTTGGGGTAGGAGTAGGGAGAGTGCTCCAGGCAAGCGGTCTCCAGAGACAAAAGAAAAAATAGACAAAATTCGGCAATCCAGGCAAGTGTTGTATGGCTGGGCAGTTCAGTAGAAGGTAACACACAGTTCCTCTTCAGAAGGAACTCAGCAACAGAAGATGTGAAAGCAGGCCATCCTTTCACAATCTGGGCAGAGGTTGAACTCAAGAAGATCTGAGAGGCACTACTGACTGTGGGCATAACTCCACTGGAAGAACTGAGAAAAGCAAAAATGAAAAAAAGACTCAATGGACAAGTGTCTATAGCTCCAGGCAGGTTACCTAAGCAAAGGCTCAGGTAGCCTCCTGGGACCTTACCACCAGAAATAGGACAGAGTAGAATCAGCAGTAAGGTTGAAAAGTGCTGTCATTACTAATTCAATGAACTGTTTGGCCAAAAATTCATTCAAGTCTCTTGTAACAGGGTCCGTAAGATGTTATAGAAAACTCAAATGAAATTTTTGGCCAACCCAATATTACGGGGTCCTGGCTCAATGTGCCAAGCGCTGCACCAATTGATGGTGGTAAACAAAACATACATGGTGATCACATCAGGATGCTTTTGTCTGCAAGTAACAGAACACCCGAATAAAAGTGACTTAAACAATAGCGGGTGACTGGTAATCTCGCATACCAAGTCTTGAGGTAGGCTGTCCTAAGCTTTCCTAAGTCACTTACTAATATCTGGACTCAGGATGAACCTCTTTAGTTTACCTCATGGCTACAAGGAGTCTGCAGTAGGCCTACAAATCACACCCTCACATAATAATATTGAAAGTAAGAAAGAATAAAGTAACTTGTATGCCTTCTTTTATCTGAAAGAAAAATCCTTTCCAAAACTTCTTAGTTGAATTCCTCTTGTATCACCTTGACCAGAACTAGATCAAGTGACTACAATTAAACTAGTCACTGGGAGGAGGGATGGGATGATCACAATTGTCTAGAACAATCAAGATGCAAGCTGTGGGGATTGATATACTGTGTCTCAAAATGTGAACAAATTCAGGGCCTTGTCAGCAAGGAAGAAGGGAGGATAACTGTGGGGTATAAAACCCAAAATACTGTTACCACCTCCCAAACTCCTGAAAATAAAAAAAGTTTCTTTTACTGCCTTGGGGCCAGGATGGGTCCCAAAGTTGGAGGATCTCTTTTGTTTAACAAAGTCTTAGTAAGCATCTCCTCTGGGCAAGCAAATGTGGGATCTCCAACTGTGAGCTCTGGAAAGCTTCAGCCATCAGACCACTTACTTCTTCATGCTCTACGTAAACTCCTTTCCCACAAGGCCAGCCCATGTTTCATTCAGCCCACTCTCTCCAATGGTGGCACCAATGGGGATGCTAGGGAAACAGCATTTGCTTCCTGTGCTCTCAGAAGTTCAGTATGTCCTAAATCTAGGTCCTTACCACTTACAGCTTTATTTCATCCCTCCATGAATCTATTTCTGACTTACACAACCTCCTAGGAGAGTAAATTCTATAAGTTTTATACTTGCCAGGTAAGCTAATAAATACTTTTTTTACAGCACATCAATACTACTTCCTTTAAGCTTCTAAAAGTTACCTCATCTCTTCAGTAGTTATTTATTAGAGGTTAGCCTCCAAACCTATCACAGATTGCTTGTTCTTTAGAGATATCCTTGAAGAGGAAATAACCAGAATAATGCACTGAGCAATTACTATGTGCTATGGTTTTTCCAGTGATCATGTATGGATGTGAGAGTTGGACTGTGAAGAAAGCTGAGCACCGAAAAATTAATGCTTTTGAACTATGGTGTTGGAGAAGACTCTTGAGAGTCCCTTGGACTACAAGGAGATCCAACCAGTCCATTCTAAAGGAGATCAGTCCTGGGTGTTCTTTGGAAGGAATGATGCTGAAGCTGAAACTCCCGATACTTTGGCCACCTCATGTGAAGAGTTGACTCACTGGAAAACACTCTGATGCTGGGAGGGATTGGGGGGTAGGAGGAGAAGGGGACGACAGAGGATGAGATGGCTGGATGGCATCACCAACTTGATGGACATGAGTTTGGGTAAATTCTAGGAGTTGATGATGGACAGGGAGGCCTGGCATGCTGCGATTCATGGGGTGACAAAGAGTCGGACACGATTGAGTGACTGAACTGATGTGCTATTCTAAGTACCTTTATATTAATTAATCCTCAAGAAATCCTATGATAGAGGAATGTTTATGCACTTTTTTTGAAGAAGAGATATGGAGCTATTAATTAACTTGCCTAAAATCACATAGCTAATAAAAGGAGGAACAGAAATTCAAACTCAAGCTGCCTGAACAAGAGCTTACATATTCAACCATTCATTATACACCCTCTCAAAGGGACAAAGCTTTCCCCACCCTGAAAGGTTCCCAGGACTTTTCATCTTATAGCTTGTAGGCCCTTCAGAGGACCTGCTGGGGTTAAACAAAATCACGCAATAGACAAAGCCAGACCAAGCCAAGAATTACACCTTGATCCTCTCCCCCTTGTCAGTTGCTAGTCTGTCCTCTCACACCACAGGGGTGTCTGTCATGCTACTCAGTGAAAACTTTACATTCAAATTCTCATGGGCAGATTGTCTCTAGATCATAAAGAGGTCAATTTGGGCAAAGTGGTGATTGGAGAACAGCTGTAGAAAGTGCATTCCCTTTGTGACGTGGTTTTCAGAATAGCTTTTCTATAAGTCAAAGACAGACATAACTGTCTCTCCCACAACATTTTAACATTGAATCACCACCCAATGGCGTGTACTGCATTTTTATTTTCTTGAATTAATGTCTTATAGCCAAAATACAATTTTAACTTCTTTGAGATTTTGGACTGCACCTTAATCATGGATCTAACCATGCCTCACCTGAATGAAAAATTCTTCCCTTGATGAAATATTCTGATTTGTGTATGAGACCCATTTCTCCAATATGACTAACAGTTTTCTGGCATTTGTGGCATTTTCTTTAACATGTAATTCAATTCTGAATATTCCAAGGACTTGGAGACAACATTGAGGTGCCCATGTCAAGAACTGAGAGATCAGAGGAAAACCGATCTTGTGGCTTGTGTTTATTTTGTTTTGCTTTGTCCTCTTCCTGTGGACTCATCAGAGGAGAACAAAGCAGCCCTCTGACCCAGCCCCTTCTCTCACCAAACCACTGTATTTCCAAGAAGTCTGCATTTTACCACAGGACCACCACCTGCACCTCTACTGTGAAAGAACGCAAACACGTCTTACTGAAGAGAATGAAGCTGGGTTATCCCAGAGGGGAATGGACAGAGTCTGGTGCTGTGAATTGGGTAAAATGTGAGGAAGGGTGGCAGAAGGAGCTTCCCTGAGAGCTTGGGGGATTTCTGAAAATGGTAGACAAACCCAATATCTCATACTGAGGTATGTCCTAGGGTCCAGGACACTTGGGCACAACAGATACTTCAATCTGTGAGAAGATTCCTGTGTTGGAATATCTCACAGAAGAGCAAGAAACAGCCAAGAGATGACTTCACTCACATCTGGTGTCTTGGTGGCTGGTCCAGTTGGGATTGTCAACTGGAACACCTATATACATTGGCCCCTCCAGCATGGCAGTCTCAGTATAGATGATCTTTTTACATGACAGCTCAGAGCACTCAGAGAGTCTTCTGCAAAAGAATCCTTCTCAAAAGCTGCAAGACTTTTTCTGACCTAGTCCCCAAAGTCCCAGAAGATCACTTCTGTTGCATTCTTTGGTTAAGCAAGTAGCTGAGGTCAGCCAGTCTGCCTCTTTGTAGAAGAAATAGCAAGGAATATTGGTGTAGGCATATTTAATCTACTATTGTCTCTTTGACTAACATGAAGTAGACAATGATTTCCATGATGTTGATGCAATAATCTATAGCATAGGAGGAGATGAGAACTGACAACATGGTTATTTCCCAACAGGTAAACATGAAATCTTGCTCAGATGGGTGCCTCTAAATGATGATGTTCTGAGTGATCATGTATCCTTGAGGGTAAATAAAGGGCACTGGAGTAGACAGGTTCAAATCCCAGTAATTCCATTGATTTGATGCATACTTTGTCACCAATCCAGGCTACCCCTCCCCAAGAGGGTCCAAATTCCCTGGACTCCATGCTAGCATATTGTTGTTTTCTAGTCACTAAGCCAGGTCTGACTCTTTTGTGATCCCATGGACTATATAGCCCACCAGGCTCCTCTGTCTGTGGAATTTCCAAGGCAAGAATAATGGAGTGGATTGCCATTTCCTCCTCCCAGGAATCTTCCTGACCCAGGGATCAAACCTGCATCTCCTGCAAATTCTTTACCACTGAGCCACCAGGATAAGCCCAGGATAGCATGTACATGAGAGCTAAGGGTTGGGTTTTGCAGCATCTTGGGAAATTTTATTCTCAGCATTAGGCTTATCCCTCCATGAAAGAAAAGTTAAAAATGTCTTTGGGCTACCTTGAACAGATACAGTTTAACCAAAGTTTGTAGTTCAGTTCAGTTCAGTCCCTCAGTCGTGTCCAACTCTTTGCGACCCCATGAATCGCAGCACACCAGGCCTCCCTATCCATCACCAACTCCCGGAGTTCACTCAGACTTCATCCTCTGTCATCCCCTTCTCCTCCTGCCCCCAATCCCTGCCAGTATTGCAATTGTATACACTCATCTCTGTTTCAACCTCTCCCTACCCATAACAATACACATTACATCAGGAACATTGGAGAAGCCAGCAGATGAAATGTCTTTTTATGAACTCTTGGTATATGATAATATCTAACACCTGTTCCAGAGAAGGCAATGGCAACCCACTCCAGTGCTCTTGACTGGAGAATCCCAGGTGCCGGGAGCCGGTGAGGCATTCCACTCGTGACAAAGGTCATGAGGAAGGAGGCTCGGCATACGCAAAGGCGGGATTGAGCCTCAGGAGTCCGCCCGGATATTCTCGAGCATCTACCCCCCAAAAAACCAGAGTCTGCCTACTTTATTGCTTTGTGCTCTCACCTCTGACTTTACTGGGGGCTGTCCCCTACCACCATCTCGCTCTCTCTGTCAAAGAGTTAACTTACAGCTCCAATTAATAAAGTTCCTGGGCAATTAGGAGTGTTTAAATCCAAACCCCTCAGATGGCTCTCTAACTCGCCTGACAAGTTTACCCGGACTCCTGCAGCTATGCATACGATTGTTTACAGTCTCCCAGCCTCGAGAGGCATGGGAAGCTTAAGATATTCAAATAGCTTAGAGCCTCTCAGAGAGTTAAAAACTGTCAGAATAGACTAGTAAAGGATTTCACTGATGAGTCAGTGTTTGTTGCCAAGTTTTCACATCCCCTGAATTGTATCCTTGAATATATATTAATTAATAGTTGGTATATAGAAAAAATAAGTAGTGGCCTTGGTGTTAGTAACTTTAGACCCTTAAGGTAATAAATTCTTTCCTTTGTTGTAAACCCATTACACATCCGGCCTATAGGAATGCAATTTTATCTTTGGAAGATGGCGCCAAACATTAAAATAATTACTCTTAGAGAAAACAAGTCTTTGTTGATAAGTCCTTGTCAAGAGTCATAAAATGTTAGTAGGCCTTCTGGCCAGAAGATGATGTAAATCACCTAAACCATTTGTATACGATAAATTTGCAGGAAAGAAACCCTGGTTTTTGATAAGAATCAAAGACTGCTGACTTTGCATCCCCTATTATCCTCTATGTGTAACTTAGGGTATATAAGCCCCTGTTGAAAATATAGCTACGGGCCTTGCTCACCAACGCTTGGTCTCCCCATGTCATTCTTCCCTTTAACTTCCAGCTGAGTCTCCATCTGGAGCGCGGAGCCCACCACGCTTACTAATTATGCCTGGGCTTCTAAGACCCACTCGAGAAGGTGTCTAGGGTGAGGCACCTTCCGCTATTCGAGAGGGCGCCTGCGGCCTACGTAAGTGGTGCAAACTTCTTGTCTTGAAGTTTTATTGGTCTCCCGCGTAAACCAAGCTACTCAGCCTCTTTTCTCCACTGAATTTTCCTACTGAGCTATCCTCATTCTATTATTCTTTATATCTCTAATTAGCATATAAATAGTCACCTAGGCCGTCTCTCCTTTGAATACCCTGGATCAGCTGGGGCTGGTCCCCGGCACCCAGGGACAGGGGAGCCTGGTGGGCTGCCATCTGTGGGGTCGCACCGAGTCAGACATGACTGACATGACTTAGCAGCAGCAGCAGCAGCAACGCCTGTTCACAGTCATAGGAGAGTTTACTGACATCTCATCACTTAAACCGGAGAAGGCAATGGCACCCCTCTCCAGTACTCTTGCCTGGAAAATCCCATGGACGGAGGAGCCTGGAAGGCTGAAGTCCATGGGGTCGCTGAGGGTCGGACACAACTGAGCAAGTTCACTTTCACTTTTCACTTTCATGCATCAGAGAAGAAAATAGCAACCCACTCCAGTATTCTTGCCTGGAGAATTCCAGGAATTGAGGAGCCTGGTGGGCTGCCGTCTATGTGGTTGCACAGAGTCAAACACAACTGAAGTGACTTAGTAGCATCACTTAAACTGACAGATGGATAACAAGATTGCCCAGGTCCACAAAGAAAAGGTAAAGGCAAATATTATAAGAGAAAATACAGGTTATAACTAATTAGAGTTTTTCAATATGTGAGGAAATACAGAATGATAGTACTGATAAAGTGAGAAACATTACCATTGCAAGTGTCCGAAAGACCAACTCATAATGCAATAAGAAATAAAAAGGCATACACTGACTCTAGTTACTAGATAGTGCATGGGGAGATCTAACTGGTTTCAGATAATTAATCCAAAGCTTAAGTGATACCAGGATGTGGCTTCTCTCTCTTGCTGTCTCCCTCTCCTTTCCTCTGCTCTGCATCCTTGGTGTTGGTGACATTCCTAGGAACTGTCTCTCCTATGGTCCCCACACAGTTGCCAGCAGCTCCAAGGGCTGAAGGCTTAAATCTAGAGATGGGGAAGACCTAGTGCTGTTTCTATAAATTCTAGCAGAAATCTTTTCCCATCTCCTTGGCTCTGCTTGGGTCTCATGTCCAATTCTAAATCAATCAGTTTTAGCCAGGAAAATGTGTTGAGTGAATTGTTTTAGGCATGAACTACTTGCTCTTTCCTGAGTCATAAGTGAGACCAACTTCTCTGGAAGCATTTGGGCTGAAAGTGGGAAGGAAATTGTAACCCGAAAGGAAATGCAGCAGAAACACAAATGTGAGCATTGTGATGCAAACAGCAAGAGAGCACCTTAAGACTCTGTCTTGGGGGCAAGGAATATAAAAGAGATCTCTTAAAGCTCAGAGATAGCTAGGTAAATTCTTCAATTATTCTCTACCTTTGCCCTCTTACCTCATATCCCAGGCAATCCAGTGGCATGTGCATGGCAATAAAGGAAAACTATAGGAGATCATATCCTAAGGGAGAGGAATCTTCCTTTAAAATCAGTGAAACAAGTCCAAGAGAGCAGGCCAATCCAAGCCCCAGTGATTTTTTTCCCTTTCTCTCTGCCCTTCTAACATAATAGGATAAATTGCAATTTCTGGCCAGAGGACCAAAAAGGGGAGCCCTAGGGACCAGTAAGTCTCTCAGAGATAGAGGAGGGAAAGGACCTCAGAAAGCAATTCCGTACAACTATTGATGAACTCCTGGGCTCACCCGACCTGAAAATTCTGGATCTGGCCTTAGAGAGGCTCTCATCTAGATTTCAAACTGAATGGCACACACTTAAGACAGACCCTTGTAACACTGTAAAGTCTTTAAAAACTAAGGCGATGTTGCAACCACAGCCTGGATTGGAATTTGCAGCCTGAATCTAAAGAGGTCAAGACAAAATTCTAAAACAAAAGTCTCAATAAGATTCATAGGACTTAAACAAAACCCAGCATCTTATAACGTTGAAATTGCCCAGGATATAGTTCTAACACACAAAGAACCTTGACAACTTCAACATACATGGAAAAAGAGACCAGTGATAAGATGCCACAGAGGTTGGAATTATTGGACAATCCTTAAATCAAGATATTATTAAAAAAATGTTTAAATAAGAAACTGTGAACACTCAGAACAACATAAAAAGTATCAACCACAACAAGACAGAAAGACAGAAAAACCAAGTGGAAATTATAGAACAAAAAATACAATAAAAATAAAAACCTCATGGGATAGAGTCAATACTGGTATAGAGGTGGTAACAGAGAAAAAAGTCACTGGTCTTGAAGATAGATCAATAGGAATTATTCAGGAGAAAACAGATTAAAAAACTTCAGGGTCCTGGGGACTTGTGGGATTAAAAAACAAGAAATGTCTAATAGACATGTCATTGAAGTCCCATAAGGAAAGGTAAAGAGGATAGTGCTGCTGAAAAAAAAATATTTAAAGAAATTATGGCTGAATATTTCTCAAATTTTTCAAAAATCATAAAACTACAGATTCAAGGAGCTAGAAAACACACAAATAGAGAAACACACACACACACACACAAATAAATCCATACCTAGGCACATAAAAATCAGAATGTTGTAAACTAAAATTAAAGGAAACACTTGGATGCAGCTAGAGAAAGGGACACATTATCTATAGGGGAACAATGATGCAAAGGACAACAGACTGTTCACCAGAAACCATGGAAGCCAGGAAAAGGAAGCACAACAATTTTAACAAGCTAAAAGAAAATAACTGTCAACACTGAAATCTATATCCAGTGAAAATATCCTTCAGGAATAAAGGTAAAATGAAGATATTCTCAGGTGAAGGAAAACTTCAGGGATGAAAAGGGGAGATATTATTACAGACCTCACAGGCATTAAAAGGATCATAAGAAAATACTATGAACAACACTAGGAACAAAAATTCAACAATTTAAATAAAATGGATTAATTTCTCAAAAACTACAAACTACTAAAACTTATCCAAGATGAAATAGATAACCTGATGAGACCTATAGCTATTATATAACTGTTACATAAATTGAATTTATATTTTAAAATATCCTTTTAAAAAAACAAATCCATACATGTTTTTAAATTTATAGAACTGATCTAAAAAAATCCACAAAAACATGAATTCAAAAAGATACATGCATCCTTATGTTCATAGCAGAATTATTCACAATAGCCAAAATATGGAAGCAACCTAAGTGTCCATCAACAAGTGAATGGATAAAGATGTGGTACATGCATATATATATATATATATATATACACACACACATATATATACATACATACACACACACACACAATGGTATATTCAGTTCAGTTCAGTTCAATCACTCAGACGTGTCCGACTCTTTGCGACCCCATGAATCGCAGCACGCCAGGCCTCCCTGTCCATCACCAACTCCCGGAGTTCACTCAGACTCACGTCCATAGAGTCAGTGATGCCATCTCTGTCATGTATGGATGTGAGAGTTGGACTGTGAAGAAAACTGAGTGCCGAAGAATTGATGCTTTTGAACTGTGGTGTTGGAGAAGACTCTTGAGAGTCCCTTGGACTGCAAGGAGATCCAACGAGTCCACTCTAAAGGAGATCAGGCCTGGGATTTCTTTGGAAGGAATGATGCTAAAGCTGAAACTCCAGTACTTTGGCCACCTCATGCAAAGAGTTGACTGATTGGAAAAGACTCTGATGCTGGGAGGGATTGGGGGCAGGAGGAGAAGGGGACAACAGAGGATGAGATGGCTGGATGGCATCACCGACTCGATGGACATGAGTTTGAGTAAACTCCGGGAGTTGGTGATGGACAGGGAGGCCTGGCATGCTGCTATTCATGGGGTCGCAAAGAGTCAGACACGACTGAGCTACTAAACAGAACTGAACTGAACCGAGGACTTCCAATATTATGTTGAAGAAAAGGGATGAGAGTGGATATCCTTGTCTTGTTCCAGTATTTAACAAAAAGTCTTTCAGCTTTTCACCATTGAGTATTATGTTGGCTATGGGTTTGTCATAAGTAGCTTTTATTACATTGAGATATTTCCCCCATATATTCACTTTTGTGTGAATATTGAATTTTATTGAATGCTTTTCTGCATCCATAGAGATGCTCATGCGATTTTTGTTTTTTGTTGATTTGGTAGTGTATCACATTGATTGATTTGTGTATGTTGAACCATCCTTGTGACCTTAGGATGAATTAACTTGATTGTAGCATGTGATCCTTTTACTATGTTTTTGGATTCAGTTTGCTAATATTTTGTTGAGGGTTTTTGCTTTTATATTTATTGAAGATACTGGCTGGTAATTTTCTTTTTTGGTTGTATCAGCCATAAATTGGCACTTGCCATTGGGAATTACCATATACCTCTACAAAGATTAAATCATGTGCTGCTCCAGTTGCTGATTTTCAGCACCCCCTAAAAGGAGTTCAGGGTGGAGAGCAGAAGTTAGTTACTCTGTGCTCAGGGGCAGGGTGGGGAAATGGCTGTACAGGTCTTCAGATAGGTATTTTCAGAAGCTGATGTTATGAGCCCAATTCTTGTATCTCCTCACATCTAGAAAGCACTAAAATCCCTTATGGTGATGACTGCTCCTCATAACTAGCAAAAACCTTCTGAAAAAAAAATATACTTGATTGCATGTACTCTCCCTTCACCAAAATCACATAGATAGCCGTCCCCCTACCTTTTCAGAGCAGTTTCTCAGAGCTATCTGAAGTGCTATCTCCCAGGCTACAGTCCTCATTTTGCTTCAGATAAAACTTAAGTTGCAACCTGTGCATTTTTTTAAGTCAATGGTAGTGTCTTTGATTTTGATATCAGGATGGTGGCTTCATAGAGCAACTTTGGGAGTGTTCCCTCCTCTTTAGCCTTTTGGAAGAGTTTGGGAAGGATCAGTATAAGTTCTTCTTTGTATCTTTGGTAGAATTCACCAGTGAAGCCATCTCGTTCTGGACTTTTGTCTCCAGAAAGGTTTTTATATTTTTATTTATTTATTATTTAATTATTTATTTTTATTAATTAATTTTAATTAATTAATTTTAATTAACTATATTAATTAATTAATTTAATTAGTTATTATTATTATTAAAGAAGAATCGGTATTTCTTGAAGCTGTCCAGTGATTCTAACGTGTAACCCAAGTTGACATTCATGGAACTACAGGGCTTCTAGGCGATTCTTAAAATTGGCTTCTGTAGCCAATTTTTATAATATTATGAGTTAAATACCCAAATCATAAGTTTGTGTTTCTAAACCAAAATATATTCAAATTTTAGCTATGATAGGTTCCATTTAAAACAAATACTCCAGAATGAATGTATGTTTCAATATAATTACACTTACTCTCACTGAGGTTTTTAGAAAACTTCATAGAATTTTGTTCAACTTGAATTCTGAGATATAACAGAAACCTCATCTTGACAAAACCTCATTTCTTTTCAGGTTTGGCAGGTCTTGCTGATAGAGTGCATGCATGCATACTAAGTTGCTTCAGTCATGTCTGACTCTTTGTGACCCTATGGACTGTGGCTTGCCAGGCTCCTCTGTCTACGCAATTCTCCATGCAAGAATACTGGAGAGGGTTGTGATGCCTTCCTCAGGAAATCTTCCCAACCCAGGGATCAAACCAAGTGTCTTATGTCTCCTCTTGCATTGACAGATGGGTTCTTTACCTCTAGCACCCCATTATCATTTTGTTAAAGAGCTCTTAAGAGTGACTTCAAGCCCATGCTGGGGAAAAGGAATAAGTGTTCTCTGTTATCAAAATCTGGTTCATGTTGCTTTTTGTATTTAATGAAAACTAGAGCATATTAAAAAGCAGAGACATTACTTTGCCAACAAAGGTCCGTCTAGTCAAGGCTATTGTTTTTCCAGTGGTTATGTATGGATGTGAGAGTTGGACTGTGAAGAAAGCTGAGTGCCAAAGAATTGATGCTTTTGAACTGTGGTATTGGAGAAGACTCTTGAGAGTCCCTTGGACTGCAAGGAGATCCAACCAGTCCATTCTGAAGGAGATTAGTCCTGGGTGTTCATTGGAAGGACTGATGCTAAAGCTGAACTCCAGTACTTTGGCCACCTCATGTGAAGAGTTGACTGATTGGAAAAGACTCTGATGCTGGGAGGGATTGGGGGAAGGAGAAGAAGGGGACGACAGAGGATGAGATGGCTGGATGGCATCACCGACTTGATGGACATGAGTTTGGGTGAACTCCGGGATTTGGTGATGGACAGGGAGGCCTGACGTGCTGCAATTCATGGGGTTGCAAAGAGTCAGACATGACTGAGCGACTGAGCTGAACTGAACTGAGAGACTCCTATCTTAAGATGTTTATTATTTTGCCTTAAATATAAGTGCATTGAATAAGTTTTTTCCTATCTTACTTTGGTAAACTCAGCTAGAAGCATGTGATTTAAGATTTGTTTATTTGTTGCCAATTAACTTAATCTACACGGTTTATAATTACCATCAGCAACACTACCTGCATCAGAGTGACATGCACCACTTCTCTATCAATGCCTTCCCTTTTTTATGATGCTTTGTCTCTGAGATCTTCTGACTCTCACCCAGTGGTATGCTGGTAAACGTTTAACAACCAGTTCTTGAGAGTGGGGATAAGGAGCCCAGATTTGTAGTCTGTGCCATTTTCTATGGTATAAATACTCCCATCCTAGTCAATTATAACCTATTAGTTCAGTTGTCACTGAATGCAGAGATTAGAAGAGATGTGCATTATTGGCTCTCATGAGCTAGTATTAGCTGGCCCCAGCACACCCCTGCTCCCGCTTGCAAGACACTCCCTAAGCAGAATATAATCTAGTGGTTAATTATTTGTATTCTTGTCTGGGATAGAGAAGCCTGGCAGGCTACAGTCTATGGGATCACATAAGAGTCAAACATAGCTTGGTGACTAAACAACAACAAAGAAATCATTCTCTCTTTCCAAACCCATTTTCCCATTCTCGGTCCCCATCAAAACTTACACATCTGTTCCCTCAAGGTTCTTGCATTCATTTCAAGTAAAAAGCCTGTGACAGGCACTAAATGTAGATTTAGAAGATCCGTGGACTGGCTTTCTACATTTGCCACCACCTACTGCATATTTAACACTTAACCTCTCAGAGCTTCATTTCTTCCTTAGTAAAACAGAGATAGTAATAATATCCATCTTCCACAATTACTGCTAAGCAAGGAAGATAGTTTGTATGATGTGTGTGTGTGTGTTCAGTTGTGTCTGACTCTTTTGTAACCCCACGGACTGTAGCCCGCCAGGTTCCTCTGTCCATGGGATTTCCCAGGCAAGATTACTGGAGTGGGTTGCCATTTCCTCCTCCAGGGGATCTTCCCAACCCAGGAATCAAACCTGTGTCTCTTGTATTAGCATGCTTTACCACTGAGCCACCTAGGAAGCACTGTATGATATACAATGCTTTTCAAACTTGAGTGAGTGTGGCTCAGAATCACCTGGAGAGCTTGTCAACCACAGATTGCTAACTCCCCTCCCCCAAGACACCATGTTTCCAATTCAGAAGGTTTCAGTATCAGGACTTCCATCAAGCTCCAATGTAATGCTGATGCTGCCTTCTGGAGATCACACTTTGAGCAGCACTGTGATAAAACACCTTGTGAATTTTTTAATGTCATGCAAACATAATGGTTTTTAATAGAGAAGGATGGTGGCTTAATGCCTAATCTCTCCTGGCCCCGAGGGTTAGATGTATTTAGATGAATTCTCCAAGGAGATATAATAGTGGCTTTGACCAAGGAAAGAATTCTGCTCCTTTCACCAGAGGGTTTAATGGACTACACGCTGAAATTCGGGGATGCTGGGAAGGCACTGTGTGATTTGGAATGAAGCATACTTAACACGCATATGGAACTTTGCAAGACTCAAGCTGGTCCCTCTCCTAGCACTTCCCTGTTCAGGACATGACTTCACCATCATACTATTTCAAAGGCCAGAATCAAGTCCTCTTCATTTTATCACCTAAATATCTTGCAATTTCATTCTCTTATCTCCATCCCACCACCCCGTTACCATCCTATGACCAGCCTCTATCTTCTCTCAACTTGGTTACTACAGGGGCCTCCAAATTTGTCCATCTGTTCTTACTCTGTCTCTCTAATGCACTTATCACTCTGCAGGCAAGATAATGCCCCTACTTCCAGCATAGCTTTCCCCTTGGTTTCAAGTCTTAAATCAAGAAAGCCAACTGTCAAGAGAATGTGACAACCTGAATAAAGTATTAAGTGTGTATTTAAAGAAAAACACCATGAAAAGAAATCTGTATGCAGGTCAAGAAGTAACAGTTAGAACCGGACATGGAACAAGGGACTGGTTCCTAATTGGGAAAGGAGTACGTCAAGGCTGTATATTGTCACCCTGCTTATTTAACTTACATGCAGAGTACCTCATGTGAAATGCCAGGCTGGATGAAACACACGCTGGAATCAAGATTGCTGGGAGAAATATCAGTAACCTCACATATACAGATGACACCACCCTATGGAAGAAAGCGAAGGCTCTTCATCTTGATGAAAGGGAAAGAGGAGAGTGACAAAGTTGGCTTAAAACTCAACATTCAGAAAACTAAGATCATGGCATCTGGTCCCATCACTTCATGGCAAATAGATGGGAAACAATGAAAACAAAGAGAGACTGTATTTTCTTGGGTTCCAAAATCACTGCAGATGGTGACTGCAGCCATGAAATTAAAAGACATTTGCTCCTTGGAAGAAAAACTATGACAAACCTAGATAGCATATTAAAAAGCAGAGACTTTTTTTTTAGGTTCCAATTTTTTTTTTAAACTTTACATAATTGTATTAGTTTTGCCAAATATCAAAATGAATCCGCCACAGGTATACATGTGTTCCCCATCCTGAACCCTCCTCCTTCCTCCCTCCCCATACCATCCCTCTGGGTCGTCCCAGTGCACTAGCCCCAAGCATCCAGTATCGTGCATCAAACCTGGACTGGCAACTCATTTTTGTTTTTGTTTTTTTAATATAAATTTATTTATTTTAATCGGAGGCCAATTACTTTACAATATTGTATTGGTTTTGCCATACAGCAACATGAATCTGCCACGGGTGTACATGTGTTCCCCATCCTGAACCCCTGTCCCACCTCCCTCCCCATTACTTTGCAGACAAAGGTCCATTTAGTCAAAGCTATGGTTTTTGCAGTAGTCATGTATGGATGTGAGAGTTCGACCATAAAGAAAGCTGAGCACAGAAGAATTGATGATTTTGAACTGTGGTGTTGGAGAAGACTCTAGAGAGTCACTTGGACTGCAAGGATATCAAACCAGTCAATCCTAAAGGAAATCAGTCCTGAATATTCATTGGAAGGATCGATGCTGAAGCTGAAGGTCCAACATTTTGGCCACCTGATGTGAAGAACTGACTCCTTGGAAAAGACCCTAATACTGGGAAAGATTGAAGGCAGAAGGAGCAGGGGATGACAGAAGATGAGGTGGTCAGATGGCATCACCGACTTGATGAGGAGGAGCTTGAGTGGGCTCCGGCAGTTGATGATGGACAGGGAGGCCTGGCGTGCTGCAGTCCATGAGGTTGCAAGAGTCAGACATGACTGAGTGACTGAACTGACTGACCATGAAGTTATACTCAGTCCTATTATTATTTTCATTGCTCAAAAAGGATGTCCCTCACGTGATTATCATATCTGCAAGGATCGTTAGATTTCAGAAGACATGAAAGTTGTAAAAGTCAGAGATAAAGTTTTATTCAACTCGCAGAAAGGGGCTCAAGTCTTTACTCAGTTTAAGTACTAGGATTGGATGGGATGTTTCTGATTTTGTGGTCATCTTATGATACAGAGATGCCTTTACTTCCCCCTCTGATCATGTATGCAGTTGTGTTCCCTTAACTATAATGATGTCAGAGCAAGATGCCAGGGGTCCTTTTATATGACCTTTCAGACCCTGGTGTACACTCTGTATCTTCTTTTTATGGGCCTTTGCACCTGCTGTTCCCACTGCCTAGAATGTTCTCCCCACCTCTGCCTCTTGTTACTCCCTATTTTCCCTTCATGATATAACCATTATCACAACAGCAGGGAAGGCTTCTCTGACCTGCAACCTAGGTCAGATCTCCCTCATACAGCCTCTCCAGCACCATTTACCTCTGTCTTGGAAAATTAAAAACAGTTAAAGTTTACATTTGCTTGTGTGACTTTCAAAACTTAAAATCTAATTTCCCCAATCAACTCAAGTAAACTCGTCTGGGAAGAAATTGTCTGTACTTGTTCCATCATTGTATCCCCAGGTTCTGGTAGAGTATTAATACATGGCTCACAGTAGGTGCTCAATGAATGGTTGTAGGACTTACACACTGAGATATCTCTTGATTATCATTTGATTCCATATGAGGTGGGCAGAACATACTCTGTTTTCCCCCTTATTCCTATTTGACTGAAGAAGAAATTGAGGCTAAAAACATCTGTGACTTGCTCAGCTATATAAGTAAGTAGAGGAATGGAAACTCAGTCCCTCTCAACTGGGTCTCAGTGGCCTCTGGCTCTAAGGGCCTTCACAGTGAAGGGTCAGATGCACTGCAAACTCACATAAAACATTGCAGGATGTGAGTGGGAAGTAAAAGGGAGAGACAATATCTTACAAGTAAAAGTGTGAAAGGAAAAGTTGCTCAGTCATGTCTGACTCTTTGCAACCCCTTCAACCATACAGTCCATGGAATTTTCCAGGCCAGAATACTGGAGTGAGTAGCCATTCCCTTTTCCAGGGGATCTTCCAAATCTAAGGATCAAACCCAGGTCTTCTGCATTTCAGGCAGATTCTTTACCATATGAGCCACCAGGGAAGCCCAAGACTGGAATGGATAGCTATCCCTTCTTCAGTGGATCTTCCTGACCCAGGAATCAAACTGGGGTCTCCTGCATTGCAGGCAGATTCTTTACCAGCAGAGCTACCAGGGAACCTCTCACAAAGTGTCCTCAAATATCTAGCTTGGGATATGTCAGATCAGATAGTCCCCAAGACCTTGAAAAGGGCAGAGAGACAATGAACCCTGCAATTACACAGTCAATGCAAAACTTTAAGATATCTTTGTTCCTGTTTTCAATTTAAAGTTTAAAAGACATCAAAGCAGACTGACAATATTGCTGCTTGTTTAAAGCTAGAAGTTTAAGAAATAGGTGACTGTTTGACTTCACATAATAAAATCTTAATTGAACTTCAGTTGAAAAAAGTAAAAATATGTTATTTGTATAATGACAAGTATGTCAGATTTTCAATAAATCTTTAATATCAAGACTCGGGGCAGAGCTCCATGGTTATGGTGGCTGGAACATCTGAAGCAGCACTTCTCTCCAAGCTTCCTTTGATGTATCAATTCTGGACTTAATCCTATAGGCTCCTCTGTACTTATACTATGTGATTTGATGGAAGAAGCGCAGTATCCTAGGGCTTCCCTAGTAGCTCAGCAATAAAGTATCCACCTGCAATGCAGAAGATATAAGAGATGTGTGTTCGATCCCTGAGTCGGGAAGATCCCCTAGAGATTCCTCCAGTATTCTCACCTGGAGAATCCCATGGACAAAGGAATCTGGCAGACTACAGTCCATAGGGTCTCACAGAGTCAGACATGACTGAAGCGACTTAGCATGCAGACACAGTATCCCTAGTTTTGGCTTGAGCACAGTCTCAAAATGTCTAGTCTCTGCAATTTATACTCACATACAAACAAAATGGCACACACTTATGCTTAATTGCCTCTTTGTGTTGCTCAGAATTTAGAATGTGAATTGATTAGTATTGGATGGCTCTGATGTCATTTGATGTCAAGAAATCCTCTCTAGCTCTATTCCTAGGACTTTCCTGCTGACTCTGCATCTCTGTGAGTTTATGAAGTAAGGGGTAAGTGAGGGAGAAGAATTTCATTTTGGATGAGTAGAGTTAGATGCAGTGGGAAGTTGTGGGGCTCCAAACCCTAGGTCTCCTGGGCAAGATGATTCTAGAACATAAATCCCCTCCAAGTATTGCATGCATCATAGCAGTTGCTTAGACAGAAGCATCCCTCATCAAATAATGGGTGAAAAAGACTTCCAGAGGACACTGGGAAATGTCAGGAGCATGAACACTCCTGGCATATTTCTGTGGGCACATACAGAGGCATCCATAAGGGTCCCCTGAGGCACCATGGTCTCTCAAGAGCAATTTTCCTTAATAATGTTCAAACAACTCTAAAATGCTCAAGAGTGGAGCTGCAGGTACAAGTTATACAAAGGAAGACTTACCAGAGGAGACTGAATTCACTAGAGAGCTGAGAAACAGCTGAACCAAGGGGTCAGTACAAGTCTAGAATTTAAATGCAACTGTTTTTTGTATTATCAAGGTTGTATTGCTCAAGTGTTCCCCTCAGCCACATCTCCTCCCAGCAATGCACATGGTTAGAGTTTGGAAGCAGGAAAGAGAACCTCTCCATTTGGATCAATGAGATCTTCCTGGGAAATATGGAATAAGAGATTCCAATTGGTCTAGCTTTCTTGTCTCCAGTTGAGGAGATATAAATCTGGGAGTTGCTATAGTGGTTATTCTGCCACATGGGCTAGAAAAACAGATACAGGTGATCTAAACCAACTAGAAAGAATTAAGCAGATGCACAGAGAAAAATGGGAATAAGTTCAGTTCAGTTGCTCAATCATGTCCTACTCTTTACAACCCCATGGACTGCAGCATGCCAGGCTTCCCTGTCCATCACCAACTCCTGGAGCTTGCCCAAACTCATGCCATCCCACGATTTCATCCTCTGTCATCCCCTTCTCCTGCTACCTTCAATCTTTCCTGGCATCAGGGTCTTTTCCAATTACTCAGGTCTTCCCATCAGGTGGTCAAGTCCTTCCAGTGAATATTAAGGATTGATCTCTTTTAGGATTGACTGGTTGGATCTCCTTGCAGTCCAAGGGACTCTCAAGAGTCTTCTCCAGCACCACAGTAAAAAAACATCAATTCTTTGGCATTCAGCTTTCTTTATATTCCAATTCTCACATCCATACATGACCACTGGAAAAACCATAGCCTTGAGTAGATGGACCTTTGTTGGCAAGGTAATGTCTCTGCTTTTGAATATGCTATCTAGGTTGGTCATAACTTTCCTTACAAGGAGTAAGCATCTTTTAATTTCATGGCTGCAATCACCATCTGCAGTGATTTTGGACCCCAGAAAAATAAAGTCAGCCACTGTTTCCACTGTTTCCCCATCTATTTGCCATGAAGTGATGGTTCCAGATGCCATGATCTTAGTTTTCTGAATGTTGAGCTTTAAGCCAACTTTTTCACTCTTCTCTTTCACTTTCATCAAGAGGCTTTTTAGTTCCTCTTCACTTTCTGCCATAAGGGTGGTGTCATCTGCATATCTGAGGTTATTGATATTTCTCCCGGCAATCTTGATTCCAGCTTGTGCTTCTCATGATGTACTCTGCATATAAGTTAAATAAGCAGGGTGACAATATACAGCCTTGACCTACTCCTTTTCCTATTTGGAATCAGTCTGTTGTTCCATGTCCAGTTCTAACTGTTGCTTCCTGACCTGCACACAGGTTTCTCAAGAGGCAGGTCAGGTGGTCTGGTATTCCCATCTCTTTCAGAATTTTCCAGTTTATTGTGATCCAGAAGGGGACGACAGAGGATGAGATGGCTGGATGGCATCACCGAGTCGATGGACATGAGTTTGAGTGAACTCCGGGAGTTGGTGATGGACAGGGAGGCCTGGTGTGCTGCGCAAAGAGTTGGACACGACTGAGCAACTGAATTGAACTGCACACACTTGTTTGTAAGGGATGCCAAAATATGCTATTTTTGTATGCAATACTAGTTACAGCAGGGCTTCCTCAGTAGGTAAAGAATCTTCCTGCAATGCAGGAGACCTGTGTTTGATTCCTGGGTCAGGAAGATCCCCTGGAGATCTAGTTACAGTAACAAAAAACAGCATTGTGAATATAAATGATGACCACCTAAATGAGGTCAAAGAGACTGTTCTCAGTTTGATATAGCAAGGGAATCAGCCACTATCACTTGCATTTTGTCAGAAATTCAAACACAAGCAGAGAAACAGGAAAGCTTTACAGTGAAGAAAAGAGGAGACATCAGCTTTGTCCTGTTTGGAGGTTGTTAGCAAGGGAATGGGAGAAGGCAATGGCAACCCACTCCAGTACTCTTGCCTGGAAAGTCCCATGGGCAGAGGAGCCTGGTAAGCTACAGTACATGGGGTTGCAACTTCACTTTCACTTTTCACTTTCATGCCTTGGAGAAAGAAATGGCAATCCACTCCAGTGTTCTTGCCTGGAGAATCCCAGGGATGGGGGAGCCTGATGGGCTGCCGTCTCTGGGGTTGTACAGAGTCGAACACGACTGAAGTGACTTAGCAGTAGCAGCAGCAAGGGAATATTAGAGGGCCAACTAGAAGCAGTGTGTCCTACCTAATTTGCTTGGGGAGTATATTTGACTTACTCTGGTTGGTCCTGAGTTGGGGGCAGGGAGTGGGATGGGGAAGGCTGCCGGGGTCCAGCCCCGGTGGATCCAGGGAATTCGAAGCAGGGATGGCTTCGGCGAGGATCAGGAAACAACTGCTTAATAAAACGTTAATTAAGGCTATAAAGAGTGGTTAAATAAGGATAGCTCAGTGAGGAAATTCACTGGAGAAAAGAGGCTGAATAATTCAGCCAGAAGGTAAAAGAAAGAACGACATGGGGAGACCAAGTTCCGGTGAACAAGGCCCGCACTTTATTTTCCAAAGTAGTTTTTATACCTTAAGTTATGCACAGAGGATAATGGGGGAAGGGGTAGAGTCATGCAGTAAGCCAGGCTTTCTTCCTGCAAACTTACCATATGCAAAAGTTTAGGTGATTTGCATCATCTTCTGGCCTGGAGGCCTGTTAACATTTTAAGACCCTTTCTTCAGAAAACTTATTTTTCTCTAAAGGTGATTAGTCAGGAGCTACCCTTCAAAAGCATTATATAAAATTGCATTCCTATAGGGCAAAGGTGTGGTGGGCTATAACAAGTAAAAGAATTAACTCAAGGGTCCAAGGTTACAAACATTAAACTACTACTTACACCAATCATATTAATCAATACACTGCCAGGGACACAGCAAGTAAGGGATATGGAGACTTAGCAGCAAACATTGGCCCAACAAGTGAAAACCCCTTCACCAATACAATTTCTAATCAATCTTTTAACTGTTCAAAAGAATCTGTATTTAGACAGTTTAGAACATCTCATGCCTCTCACAGTTGGAAGACTCTGAGCAATCACATGTGGCTGGAAAAACCTATTCAGGCAGGCTAGGGGACTTCCAAAGTAGTTTGTAGGTTGAAACAATATCAGACCCAGGAACTTTATTAACTGGAGCTGTAAGCTAACTCTTTTTTCAGAGAGAGGTAATGGGGGACAGCCCCCTGTAAAGTCAGAGGTGTAGGTGAGAGCACAAAGCAGAAAGTAGGCAGACTCTGGTTTTGGGGGTAGATCCTCGAGAATTTCCAGTGGGACTCCTGAGGCTCGATCCCGCCTTTGCATATGCCGAGCCTCCTTCCTCATGACCTTTGTCATGGGTGGAGCTCCTGCTCTCGGCAGAAGGCAAAAATTGGGAAGCTGAAAGTTATTGACTAAGTCCTGATCCTTCTATGTCAGTTCCTGCAGAGGCTGTGGGTCAGAGTTTTTTGTTATATATGATCTGGCCACTATCTGTTTGTATATTTAGTCTCTCAGAACAAGTATTGAATGCCTCTTAACTGATAGTCTTAGTCCTGGCTGCATATTAGAATCACCTGGGAAGCTTTAGCACCACCCTGGACCTCTGAAACCAGAACTCTGGAGATAGAGGCCAAACATCAATATTTTCAACAGTTCCCCGGGCATTTCCAGTGCAAAACTCTGGTCAATAAGCAAAGAAATGAAGAATTGATGTGTTCTTTAGTAAGGCTGCTGACATTTCCACTATCCTCTTTTCTGAAAACACATCACTGGCAAATGCTTATTTTAAAAATGGCAGAATGGTTAAAACTTAGATGCCATGAAACAAAAAAAAAAAAGTGGCTTCTCCAGGTATAGTGTTAGACAATCAGTCGTGTGCGGGGAGCCGTAGGGAGGCACTCCGCCCGTGGCAAAGGTCATGAGGAAGGAGGCTCGACATACGCAAAGGCGGGATCGAGCCTCAGGAGTCCCCCTGGAAATCTTCGAGCGTCTACCCCCATAACCAGAGCCTGCCTACTTTACTACTTTGTGCTCTCACTTACACCTCTGACTTTACAGGGGGCTGTCCCCCACCACCTCTTTCGGAGAAGGAGTTAACTTAGAGTTCCAGTTAATAATAATTCCTGGGCGTGACAGGAGTGTTTCAACCTACAAACTCCTCTGAAGGTTCTCTAGCCTGCCTGACAGGCTTGTCCGGCCACATGTGATTGCTCACAGTCTCCCAACCGTGAGAGGCACGAGATGCTTTAAACCTTCTAAAAACAGGTTCTTTAGAGAAGTTAGAAAACTATTAGTATAAGTATAGTGGGCTGATTAGAAATTGTATTGATGAAGGGTTTTTCATTTGTTGAGCCAATGTTTACTGCTAAGTCTCCACATCCCCTGCCCTTACACACATTAATGAATATATAGAAGAATTAAGTATTAACCTTGGATATTAATCACGTTAGACCTTAGGCTAAGTAAATTCTTTCCTTAATTAAAACCCACTACACCCTCACCCTATAGGAATGTGACTTTATCTGGTACCTTCAGAAGGTGGAGTCTTTTTTAAGAATAATCAACCCTGGAGAAATAAGTGTTGACTGACCGCTGTCACAAGGAGAGGGTCATAAATTGTCAGCAGGCCCCCTGGCCAGAAGATGATGTAACACCCCTAAGACCTCTGTATACATTTGTATGAAGCACCTGACTTTGATAAAAGTTAGGACTGCTGACCCCGTGTGACTTTTGCATAACATCTCAGTGTATAAAAGTAGACCATGGAAAATAAAGAATTGGGATCAGTTCCTCAAAAGACTGGTCTCCCCATGTCCCTCTCTCTCTCAAATTCTGGCTGAGTCTCCATCTGGAGCGCGGAACCCGCCACGCTTACTAATTATGCCTGGGCTTCTAAGATCTGACCGGGGAGGCCTCAGTGTCTCCTCTCCTTCAGGAGAATGGAAAGATGCCTGCGGCCTACATAAGTGGTGCAAACTTCTTGTCTTGAAGTTTTATTGGTCTCCCGCGTAAACCAAGCTACTCAGCCTCTTTTCTCCACTGAATTTTCCTACCGAGCTATCCTTATTCTTTTACTATTTATATCTCTAATTAATATCTAATTAAAGCTATTGTATCTTGATCCTCGCTGACGCCGTCCCCACTTTGAACTCCCTGGATCAGCCAGGGCTGGTCCCCGGCAGTCGTCTAATTCTTTTTGACCCAAGGTACTGTGTAGTCCACCAGGCTCCTCTGTCCATGGAATTCTCCAGGAAAGAATACTGGAGTGGCTTGCCATTGCCTTCTCCAGGCGATCTTCCCAACCCAGGGATCAAACTCCGGTAGAGTAGCTACTTAATAAACACGTCCCTAAAATGAAGGCACTTCCTAATATTTTTGTGCATTTATAAGGCTATTTCCTGGTGACAGTGCCTTCATATGATTTTTTTAAAGGAACTTTGGAGGATTTTACATAGTAAGAACTGCCATTTATTCAGTACATTCCATGCTCTAGACAGGATGCTGAGTATTTTGTGTATTATCCCATTTATCCTTCACCATTATATCTCACAAGTTTAAACAGAAATGCAGATTTATCCCAGAGGCAGTATTTTCTCCCATAATATCATCTTAAATAATCCAATTATTTTACAATGGAATATCACTTGGCCATGAGAAAGAACAAAATAATGCCATATGCAGCAACATGGATGGACCTGGAGATTATCATACTAAGTGAAGTAAGTCAGAAAAGGAAAGACAAATATCATGTGATATCATTTGCATGTGGAACCTAATTAAAATATTATACAAATGAATGAACTTACAAAATGGAAACAGACACAGATCTTAGAATCAAATCAAAAGAATCAAATCAAAAAAAAAGAATCCATAGAGTCAGTGATGCCATCCAGCCATCTCATCCTCTGTCGTCCCCTTCTCCTCTTGCCCCCAATCCCTCCCAGCATCAGTGTCTTTTCCAATGAATCAACTCTTCACATGAGGTGGCCAAAGTACTGGAGTTTCAGCTTTAGCATCATTCCTTCCAAAGAAATCCCAGGGCTGATCTCCTTCAGAATGGACTGGTTGGATCTCCCTCCAGTCCAAGGGACTCTCAAGAGTCTTCTCCAATACCACAGTTCAAAAGCATCAATTCTTCAGCACTAGCCTTCTTCACAGTCCAACTGTCTCATCCATACATGACCACAGGAAAAACCACAGCCTTGACTAGATGAACCTTTGTTGGCAAAGTAATGTCTCTGCTTTTGAATATGCTATCTAGGTTGGTCATAACTTTCCTTCCAAGGAGTAAGCTTCTTTTAATTTCATGGCTGCAGTCACCATCTGCAGTGATTTTGGAGCCCAGAAAAATAAAGTCTGACACTGTTTCCACTGTTTCCCCATCTATTTTCCATGAAGTGATGGGACCGGATGCCATGATCTTCGTTTTCTGAATGTTGAGCTTTAAGCCAACTTTTTCACTCTTCTCTTTCACTTTCATCAAGAGACTTTTTAGTTCCTCTTCACTTTCTGCCATAAGGGTGGTGTCATCTGCATATCTGAGGTTATTGATATTTCTCCCGGCAATCTTGATTCCAGCTTGTGCTTCTCATGATGTACTCTGCATATAAGTTAAATAAGCAGGGTGACAATATACAGCCTTGACGTACTCCTTTTCCTATTTGGAACCAGTCTGTTGTTCCATGTCCACTTCTAACTCTTGCTTCCTGACCTGCATACAAATTTCTCAAGAGGCAGATCAGGTGGTCTGGTATTCCCATCTCTTTCAGAATTTTCCACAGTTTATTGTGATCCACACAGTCAAAGGCTTTGGCATAGTCAATAAAGCAGAAACAGATGTTTTTCTGGAACTCCCTTGCTTTTTCCATGATCCAGTGGATGTTGGCAATTTGATCTCTTGTTCCTCTGCCTTTTCTAAAACCAGCTTGAACATCTGGAAGTTCATGGTTCAGGTATTGCTGAAGCCTGGCTTGGAGAATTTGGAACATTACTTTACCAGCATGTGAGATGAGTGCAATTGTGCTGTAGTTTGAGCGTTCTTTGGCATTGCCTTTCTTTGGGATTGGAATGAAAACTGACCTTTTCCAGTCCTGTGGCCACCGCTGAGTTTTCCCAATTTACTGGCATATTGAATGCAGGACTTTTACAGCATCATCTTTCAGGATTTGAAATAGCTCCACTGGAATTCCATCACCTCCACTAGCTTTTTTCATAGTGATACTTTCTAAGGCCCACTTGACTTGACATTCCAGGATGTCTGGCTCTAGGTTAGTGATCACACCATCCTGATCATCTGGGTCGTAAAGATCTTTTTTGTACAGTTCTTCTGTGTATTCTTGCCATCTCTTCTTAATATCTTCTGCTTCTGTTAGGTCCATACCATTTCTGTCCTTTATTGAGCCCATCTTTGCATGAAATGTTCCCTTGGTATCTCTAACTTTCTTGAAGAGTTCTCTAGTCTTTCCCATTCTCTTGTTTTCCTCTATTTGTTTGCATTGATCACTGAGGAAGGCTTTCTTATCTCTTCTTGCTATTCTTTGGAACTCTGCATTCAGATGCTTATATCTTTCCTTTTCTCCTTTGCTTTTCGCTTCTCTTCTTTTCACAGCTATTTGTAAGGCCTCTCCAGACAGCCATTTTGCTTTTTTGCATTTCTTTTCCATGGGGATGGTCTTCCTCCCTGTCTCCTGTACAATGTCACGAACCTCATTCCATAGTTCATCAGGCACTCTATCTATCAGATCTAGGCCCTTAAATCTCTTTCTCACTTCTACTGTATAATCATAAGGGATTTGATTTAGGTTATACCTGAATGGTCTAGTGGTTTTCCCTACTTTCTTCAATTTCAGTCTGAATTTGGCAATAAGGAGTTCATGGTCTGATCCACAGTCAGCTCCTGGTCTTGTTTTTGTTGACTGTATAGAGCTTCTCCATCTATGGCTGCAAAGAATATAATAAATCTGATTTCGGTGTTGACCACCTGGTGATGTCCATGTGTAGAGTCTTCTCTTGTGTTGTTGGAAGAGGGTGTTTGCTATGCCCAGTGCATTTTCTTGGCAAAACTCCATTAGTCTTTGCCCTGCTTCATTCCGTATTCCAAGACCAAATTTGCCTGTTACTCCAGGTGTTTCTTGACTTCCTACTTTTGCATTCCAGTCCCCTATAATGAAAAGGACATCTTTTTTGGGTGTTAGTTCTAAAAGGTCTTGTAGGTCTTCATAGAACCGTTCAACTTCAGCTTCTTCAGCATTACTGGTTGGGGCATAGACTTGGATTACTGTGATATTGAATGGTTTGCCTTGGAAACGAAAAGAGATCATTCTGTTGTTTTTCAGACTGCATCCAAGTACTGTATTTTGGACTCTTCTGTTGACCATGATGGCTACTCCATTTCTTCTGAGGGATTCCTATCCGCAGTAGTAGATATAATGGTCATCTGAGTTAAATTCACCCATTCCAGTCCATTTTAGTTTGCTGATTCCTAGAATGTCGACATTCACTCTTACCATCTCTTGTTTGACCACTTCCAATTTGCCTTGATTCATGGACCTGACATTCCAGGTTCCTATGCAATATTGCTCTTTACAGCTTCAGACCTTGCTTCTATCACCAGTCACATCCACAGCTGGGTATACTTTTTGCTTTGGTTCCATCCCTTCATTCTTTCTGGAGTTACTTCTCCAGTGATCTCCAGTAGCATATTGGGCACCTACTGACCTGGGGAGTTCCTCTTTCAGTATCCTATCATTTTGCCTTTTCATACTGTTCATGGGGTTCTCAAGGCAAGAATACTGAAGTGGTGTGCTATTCCCTTCTCCAGTGGACCACATTCTATCAGATCTCTCCACCATGAGCTGCCCGTCTTGGGTTGCCCCACGGGCATGGCTTGTCTAACTCAATCATGTTTAAAAAGAAATAATAAAGGGAACCCACTGAGAGGACTAGACTTAGCTGTTTTATTTTTGTAACTAATAATCCTAAATAAAACAGTGGAGGATTGCCAAAATTATCAAAATGATTAACCTTCTGCCAAGCCATAGACAGCCCATGCAGCTCTTAGACAGTCAGCTAAGTTGTGTGACAAATGTGATTCAAGAGGCCACATCCAAAAGCGTAGTTCAAAGGCTGGAGATAGGGTTTTATGAAGAATTACAGTAAATTAAGCAGCTCAATGTAGACCAGTGGTTCTGAAACTTGAGCCTTCAGCAGAATCACCTGAAGGGCTTGTTAAAACATGGATTGCTGAGCTCCACCTCAAAAGTTTCTACATCAGCAAGTCTGAGATAAAGGCCCCAAAGTTAGAATTCTTCATAAGTTCCCAGATGCTGGTAATGCTGCCCGTCAGGGACTGCACTGTGGTTATGACCCCTGGGTGCACATCAGCATCACCAGGGGACCTTTTAAAACATTCCCAGACCTTCACAAAACAATTAAATCATAATTTTCAGAGGTATGCCACAGGCTACAGCGTTTTTTTAAAGTTCCCAGGTGATTCCAACCTGTAACCAGAGCTAAGAACCACCAGGTAGGGTAAATGCCAGCAGAAAACATTAGTAACTCTCAGAATACATGTGAGAATAATTGTGTGGTAGAAAAGAAAATAAAGAATAAGAATTTGAGGACTAAAAGACTCAACCAAAATCCCTAATGGGATCTATGAGGCGCTATGTTTTGGGGAGACTTAAGAGTCTCAGAAGTTTCCAAATAAAAAACTTTAGGTTAGGAATTTTCCCTTAATCTAATTTGCTAGAGAGGGTTGGATTGGTTACTGTGGAATTATGTAACCTGGAGAATATTTACAAATCACATCCTGAAACATAAAACACCCACTAGACAGAATTTTAATTAAGTGCAGTATTTTCTCTCTGTAGAAGGTACATTAATGACAGTGCATCTGAATCCCAGCCTCTTCTTGAGGAAACTATCTCTGAGGAAGTTTTGATACCAAGGTAGTCTGCTCACTTTGCCCCACCTGCCCTTACCCTGTCCTGCCCCTCTAGCCAAGCGACTAGGCCAAAGTGAGCACCAATCATCTGACCATAGCAAGTCCTCTTATAGCACTGGGGCATTCTGCCCAAACAGACATGGTGGATATCTACTGAACTAATCCGAGTTCCTCTCGTTATTGGAATTGGAAATAGGGGAAGAACTACTTTAAATACACCTTCCTGGAGGAGGTGTATTTTCAGAAAATTCCATAGCCACATTTGCCCCAAATGTAGGTTTAGAAAAACTACCACATTTCTAAGTTACCAGAATCTCTGCTCCTCTTGACCAAGAGAGCAATCTAGTTGGCAGTAGTCTGACATACAGACTTCCCTTCAGAGAGGGAACTTCTCCCCTGTCCCTCACATTTATGCCCATTCCCCAGGCGGAGCTGTCATAGCATGTAATGGGCATGGTCTTGTCTGAGGACAAAAAGGTCAGTTTGTTCAGGAGCTGTGAATTTAACTTCTCTGGTAATCAGTTCAGTTCTGTTCAGTCACTCAGTTGTGTCCGACTCTGTAGACTTTGTTGGATAATGATGTATCAATGTAGGTTCATCAGATGAAACAAATCTCTCTGGTGGGAGTTCTTGGTAATGGGGGAGTCTGTAGAGGGTGAGAACAGGGAGCATGTGGGAAATCTTTGTACCTCCTGCTTAATATTACAGTGAACCTAGTTCAGTTCAGTTCAGTTGCTCAGTTGTGTCCAACTCTTTGTGATCCGATGGCCTGCAGCACACCAGGATTCCCTGTCCATCACCAACTCCCAGAACTTACGCAAACTCATGTCCATCAAGTCGGTCATGCCATCCAACCACCTCAACCTTTGTCATCCCCTTCTCCTCCTGCCTTCAATCTTTCTCAGAATCAGGGTTTTTTCCAAGGAGTCAGTTCTTCACATCAGGTGGCCAAAGTATTGAAGTTTCAGCTTCAGCATCAGTCCTTTCAATGAATATTCAGGACTGATTTCCTTGAGAATTGACTGATTGGATGTCCTTGCAGTCCAAGGGACTCTCAAGAGTCTTCTCTAACACCATAGTTCAAAAGCATCAATTCTTCAGCACTCAGCTTTCTTTAGAGTCCAACTCTCACATCATATGTGACTACTGGAAAAACCATAGATTTGACTAGACGGATCTTCTTCTCTGGTATTAGGATCTTTATATTTTGGCTTTATTTTAGTCCCTTTAATACCTTGTAGGATTGTGAAGAAGATGGAATAGAAATGTCCACCAAGGATTTAATAGAATAGTGTACACACACTCATGTATACTCTGGAATCAGACTGCCGAGGGTCAAATCTCAACCCTACACCTTTCTGACGCTGTGACCTTCAATAGGTTACTTAACATCTCTGAGACCAGAGCTTAGTAGAACCCTCCTCATCTAGTTGGGAGGAAAGATCTGAGCCCACTTCCTTGTGCAATGAGCTCATTTCATCAGTGCCAGCTCTGATTACTGCCCACATACAAGAAAGTATTTACCCATTGAAAGGGCTGTCCGAAGAGGAAAGGATTCTCCTGGTTAGATTTTGGTAAAGGGCCTGACAATCAGATTGGCTTCTCACTGTAGGTCTCTTTCCTACAACTATGATTTGAGTTAAAGCTGTAGTAACAGAACACCATCTGGAACCTTTGGATAAGCAGCAAGGAATCATTCTTGGGCCTCCAAGGGACTCTGTAAACCTTCATCTAGGAAGTGAGGCTGTCCCATGGGCAATTAAAATACAGGCATGGAGATAAGAAAAGCTTCACTAATTAAAACATAGCACAAGTAGTCATGAGAGACTCATCAGCCCACCTGTGATCTTACACTCACATTACCTACTCTGCGATTTCAAGCCCTTGTCCTGCCTTCTGGGAAAAGATATGGACATGTAAGTTTCCGGGACAGAAAAACAAGTGAGAGACTCTCCTCCAACATAAACTCTTTCAGTCTGACATCAAGCAGCGAGAGAACCTCCTTCAGCAAGGGAACTCACACAATCAAAATACTTGTGCCAAATCAGAGTCTTTTTTTTTTTGTCTTTAATGACCCCAAACTTGTAAAACAAGGAAGAGGAGCCTATGGAAATCCTTATATTCACAAGGGTCTTGGAAACAGAGAAGCAGGTCTCACTAAAGCTCCATATATAAAAATCTCCTCTGCCAGTTCTTCTAGATTCTAATAACATTCACATAAAAATTTTAAATATCTTAATTGATCAATGTGTGTTTTACTTATTACGGTAAGATTTCAAGCTTCCTGAATGGGTACGGGAAAGGTTTTTGTGTCTGGATTATTAAACAAATGGAATATAATAGCGTTCTCAGTATGAAAAATGAGCTGAATAATATAAAATGTTATATAAAATAAACTGAATCAGCTATAACTCACATTAGATCGTTAGAACTTTGTTAGGACTTTCTGTGTTGAAGGAGGCATCCTTTATCTGTGCTATTATGGTAACCTTTAGCCACAAGTGCAGCCACACGCATGGCAAAATGTGGCTACTAGAACTGAGACACTGAATTTTTAATTTTAAAAATTTGAATTGATTTGAATTTAAATTTAAATAGCCACATGTGGTTAGTGGCTATCATTTTGGGAGTTGCAAAAGGATCAGAGATTATGTTAAATATGAAGCAACCCAATGATGTACCTTGGCATGCAACATTTGAGAATTAATTCAACATGAGGTATTTATCATTTGCTTTTTCAAAACAAAAATAAAGTCAGAACACAAAATATCTACTCCCCAACACACACTAAACAAAATTTGCTGCCTGAGCTTTATGATTAGCTTAGATGTCAGATAAACAGAAATTGTCATATTTAATTGCCAAAAAAACATAAAAGCCATAGAATTCTAGAATTAAAAGAGATGTTAGAGGTTATGCAAAGTGTTTAAAACTCAGATCGTTTGGAAATATCTGGGGGTATTTGAGGCTGTCATAATGACTAGGAAGTTCTCCTGGTCAGAGACCAGAGATTTTAAACATCCTGCAGTGTGCACCAGAGTCTCACATGTGGAAGAGTTAAACTGCCTGAATGCCAATTGCTCCCCGTTGAAAATACTTTCTGTCCAACTGTTTGTTTTAAAAATTAGAAATTTGCTTTCAAAAATATTAAGTGACCTGCTCTGGATTCCATAGCTAAAGAAGTTACCTAGACCATGCATAAAAGGCCAATGGCAGCTGGATGGTAAAATGTTATTTGTGCTGTTGCTCTGCAAGCTGCACTAGATTTTTATGAGAAATAAATGATTATAAGGCAAAAGAAGACGTTTTCTTGTAGTTCACCATTCTTACACTCAGTAAAATTGAAAGAAAAATTCTCATACTGAGCACTTATGATGCCACCATAGACTGGCACCTGGGCAGCTCTGAATTTCATTTACTATGATGGCACGAGTTGAGAAATTGTGACAAAGACTGTCTGGCCTGCAAAGCCTAAAATATTTACACCCAGCCCTTTAAGAAAAAATTTGCCAATCTATGCCATCTATTATTCAGTACAGTTAGTGTGAAAATTGAGCTAAGTAAAGTATTATGGGAGCATCAGGGAGTTAATAACTGGAGGGTCCAGGGAAAGCTTTCCCAGAAAATTGAATCTTGAAGGATAAGCAGTTGGAAAATATGGTATGTTATGGATGAAATTGTGTCTCCCCATCCCCAAAGGCTTCCTAGGCAAAGAATCCACTGCCAGTGCAGGAGATGCACGAGAAAGGGGTTCAATCCCTGGGACAGGAAGATCCCCTGGAGTAGGAAATGGCAATCTGCTTCAGTATTCTTGCCTGGAAAGATTCCATGGACAGAGGAGTCTGGTGGGCTACAGTCCATGGGGTCTCAGACATGACTGAACACACACACACACACACACACACACACACACCACACACCATCCCCAAAATTCATATGTTGAAGCTCCACTCCCTCCCAATACAGCAAAATGTGACTATATTTGGAGATAGTGCTATTAAAGAGCTCATTCAGTTAAAATGGGGCCTTCAGGGCCCTAATCCAAACAGACTGGTTTCCTAATAAGAAGAGGAGATTTGAACACAGATGGCAGCATGAGGTAAAACCATGTGAAAACAAAGCAATAAGGTGGCTGTCTGCAAGACAAGCAGAGATGCCTCAGAGGAAACCATCCTTCCAAGACCTTGATCTTGGACTTCCAGCCTCCACAATTATTAGAAAATAAATTCTTGTTTTTTAACCCCCAATCTGTGGTATTCTGTTATAGCAACCATAGAAAATAAATACACGGTAGATGAGAATGTTATTTTAGATCAGGGAAATCAACATAGAGCCTCAGGGCATGAAAAGCTTTGACACTGGTAAATAGTGAAAATGTGTTTTGAAGAATTATGAGTACTGGAGTACAGGAGGTAGGAAAAGTGAAGGTGGAAGAGCATTCATTTTGTCTCTTAAGCATCCATTTTTGTCCTCTGGGTAGATAATGAGGATTTGGTTTCTAGATTAGTAATTCTGATGGTAAATGAGACCAGTGCCAGGAAAACCAGTTAGGAAGCTTGAAATTTCATCGCTTGAAAAAAGTGATGAGAAAAAGCTGAACAATATATTGCTTACAGTGTGCAAAAGGGTGAGCAGATTTAAGAGATGTTTCTGAGGGAAAACATTAAAAAAGATTTCATTGGCCAGTTGACTGTAGAGGAAATGTACAGTAAAACTCAGGCCTCAATAAAACAAAATCTCCACAAGTTGAATCTGGTTCTTAACCTAACTGTACACTCATTTCTAGCCCAGGAATAAGAGATGATATTTTAAAGGGTCAAATAAACTGTGCTTCTTAAGATTCAAGATGGATAACAAAACACCAAATGATTTAATTTGAAAGAATTTCTGGATAGAAAAAAATCAGGTCTCTCATAAATTAGAGCAGTAAAAGAAAAAGATAGATGAAACAGATAGTTCAAACTACAAAAACCAATGAAAGGTGGTTGATCAGTAGTAGTATTTGGAATTGTTGTAATGATGTGTGTATGGGCTTTCCCAAGCAAACAGAGATGGCAGCCTTAAAAATGAGCTCTGCTTTTGAGAGGTTGGGTTAGAAATTTATTACTTTAATATAAATTTTCAGTTGATGTCAGAGTTTTAAATAATAACAGCATCGTTGCAAAAAATGTGGGGTTTTTATACTGCACTAAAACATTCACTCTTTGTAATGTGATATTATTTGAAATTTATATCCTAATTATGCAGATGTTCATTCTTGGATGAAATATAGCCAAAGAAGAACGAGCCCGGTCGGATCTAATGCCTGAAGATAACATCCTTTTCAGAGGCCTTATTTGGAAGCCTTGAGTTGCACTGAAATCTGAATAGCAAAATTTCAGTTGTTTAAAACAACAAAAGTTTCTTTGTTGTTCATACTATATGTCCATTGAGCATTGTCAATCAGGGATTCAGGCTAATGGAGACGCCCTCATCTTAGAAGTTGCCAGCTGTCATGGTAGAAGGAAAAGAGAGTAAGGCAACATGCTTCCTGATTCAGAGTTTGTCCACCAAGAAATCACTGCCAGGGCAGGTCACTTAACTTCCAGTAAGTGGAAAATAAAATTCTATTTTGTACTCAGAAGAAGAGGGTGCCAGAATATCTAAGAAATGAAACATTTGTGCAGAATATTCTCAAGTATTCAAAGCATGACCAGTGGCCTCTACTTTGTATTTTTCTGAAAGATAGAACTCACAAAATTTCTGCAAAGAGCCCATTTTAAGTGATCATTTCAATGAAATTTTTGAAAGTATGAAAGACAGTCCCTTTGTGTCAATCACTTATAGTCTTGAAGAAAGTAATAATTCTTAGAGTAGTCTCATAATAATAGGAAATGTTAACTGAATGCTGACTACATGCCAGGCACATAGTACATATTAACTAATTTTATACTCATAGAAACCTATGAAAAGGCCACAATTATTATTCCCACTTTACAGGTGAATGTTCCATAGGGAAATTAAGTAATTTTTCCAAGGCGATGCAATTAGTAAGTGAAAACCAAGCAAAACACTCCCAGAGCTAGACTGCTTCATCACTTACTATTTAGACAATTAACAAATAACAAATAAAACTAAATACATATTCAACTGAAGGAAAATTTCAGTAGCTGGGGGAATTATTTGATATTTCATTTTCATTGCATTCCAGTACTCCATCAACATTCCAATATTGTTCCAATATTGTTGATTTGGCTCATCTGGTTGGCTAGGCAGTTGTCCCTTCCCTCCCTCACTGCTCAATGTGCATCCCTCCCAAAGCTGTGCACTCAGTCAAAGGACAACCATCCCCGATAGAAGAGAAACAGTCTTCAGTCAAGGGTACACAAGTAGCTGCACTCCCCTTCTAGAACCTCCAAACAAGTTCTCAAGGTCCAATATGTATATGTTTTAATATGCTAGATATTATGACTGAATTGTTACAGTATCTTTATCCATGTCATAGGTAAGAACTATCTATTTTTAAAACATCTTCTGTTTTTTTAAAGGAACTGTTTAATATATCCAGCACCAAAATTTTTTGTTATTTTATGTGAGAAAAGTAAAAGTGTTAGTCGCTCATTTGTGTCTGACTCTTTGCAAACCCATGGGCTGTATAGCCTGCCAGGCTCCTCTCATGGAATTCTCCAGGCAAGAATACTGGAGTGGATAGCCATTCTCCAGGGGATCTTCTCAACCCAGGGATCAAACCCAGGTCTCCTGCATTACAGGAAGATTTTTTATGTCTGAGCCACCAGGTAAGCCCTATTTATGTGAAATTTACCTTAAATTGACTCTAAGGGGTCAGTGTAATGAACAACTATTGCATGGAATACATGGAACCACCTCTACCTCTGCCCTGCTTTCTACTGGGAATAGCCTCTTCTCCCTCTTCCTCTCTGTTTTATCAACATGATAATCTCTGGACCAATCGTCTTATATAAAATGTACCCTGGCCAGAGTTAGCTGGTCCAGGAGAAGATATCTGAGCCAATTACCTAGCAAAACCTGTCCTAGCCAGCAGATTGGTTCCAGAGTGAGCATTTGATTCAAGCTGGGCCACTCCAAGTCCCTTGCCAGGGATTTCTTAACTGAAATGAAAGAGTCCATCTCATCCCAGGTGACTGAAACTCTAAATGAAAAGGTTAGGTAGGTGCTAACAACCACCAATTTTTCTTCACATACAAGCACAACAACCCAGGGGAAGGAGTGAGGAAGACAGAAATACAGTAGAAAAATAAAGACATTAATAGGCAAAAGATGAAGAGAGAAACCTGCCCTTGAGATCTGTGAACACTACAATATCCTTGCTTCAACAACTGTCGCTAGACCTTCTGTCGTTTGTAGCCAAAATAGTCCTAATTACTATGATCGACTTCTGAAATTCTTTATTCAACTGGTATATTGTTGAAAGGTCTCAAAAGGGAACATGTAAGTAATCATGGTTGCTTATGATTCACCAAAGCAAATAGAATTATCAAAATTGAACAGAAAACTAAAGATTTTAGGAAATAATTTAGTTACCCACATAAAGCAACCACAAGAAAGGGGGCAAGTTTTTCTCTTACTTTTCCCTTTCTTAGGAAAATGATAAAGAAACCAGAGCCACATAATATCTACCAGTTACTCAGAAATGAGCACTAATAAGACAAAAATCCTTTGTAGCATACTATCCAGTGACTACCAAGTGACTTACTATCAAGGAATAGCAAAGAGAGATTAGAAAGCCTTCCTAAGTGAACAATGCAAAGAAATAGAGGAAAACAATAGGATGGGAAAGACTAGAGATCTCTTCAAGAAAATTAGAAATACCAAGGGAACACTGCATGCAAAAATGGGCACAATAAAAGATGTAAACAGTATGGACCTAATGCATGCAAAAATGGGCACAATAAAAGATGTAAACAGTATGGACCTAACAGAAGCAGATGATATTAAGAAGAGGTAGCAAGAATACACAGAAGAACTAGACAACAAAAAAGATCTTAGTGAACCAGATAACTATGATGGTGTGATCACTCACCTAGAGTCAAACATCCTGGACTGTGAAGTCAAGTGGGCCTTAGGAAGCATCACTACAAACAAAGATAGGCGGAGGTGATGGAATTCCAGCTGAACTATTTCAAATTTTATAAGATGATGCTGTTAAAGTGCTGCATTCAATTTGCCAGCAAGTTTGAAAAACTCAGCAGTGGCCACAGGACTGGAAAAGGTCAGTTTTCATTCCAATCCCAAAGAAAGGCAATGCCAAAGAACGTTCAAATTAGCCCACAATTGTACTTATTTCACGTGCTAGCAAAGTAATGCTCAAAAATCTCCAAGCTAGGCTTCAATAGTGCTTCCAGATGTATAAGCTGGATTTAGAAAAGGTAGAGGAACCAGAGATTAAATTACCAACATCTGTTGGATCATAGAAAATGCAAATTGCAGAAAAACATCTACTTCTGCTTCATTGACCACACTAAAGCTTTTGACCACAACAAACTGGAATATTCTGAAAGAGATGTGAATACCAGACCACCTTACCTGCCTCCTGAGAAAACTGTATGCAGGTCAAGAAGCAACAGTTAGAACCAGACATGGAACAATTGACTGGTTCAAAATTGGGAAAAGAGTACATTAAGGCTGTATATTGTCACCCTGCTTATTTAACTTGTATGAAGAGTACATCATGTGAAATGTCGAGCTGGATGAAGGTCAAACTGAAATCAAAACTGCTGGGAGAAATATCAATAACCTCAGATATGCAGATGACCCCACCCTTACGGCAGAAAATGAATAGGGACTTAAGAACCTCTTGATGAAAGTGAAAGAAGAGAGTGAAAAAGCTGTCTTAAAACTCAACATTTAAAATCAATCCTGAATATTCACTGGAATAAATGATGCTGAAGTGAAACTCCAGTACTTTAGCCACCTGTTGTGAAGAGTTGACTCATTGGAAAAGACCTTGATGCTGGAAAAGATTGAAGGCAGGAGGACAAGGGGACACCAGGGGACAAGACGCTTGGATGGCATCACTGACTCAATGGACATGGATTTGAACATGCTCCATGAGATGGTGAAAGACAGGGAAGCCTGGTGTGCTGCAGTCCATGGGGTCACAAAGAGTTGGACATGACTAAGCAACTGAACGACTACAATCAAGTGACTAGCACCCCAATCTCAACAATCCTAGTAGGCAGCAAATTTTTAGGGATCCCCTTCTCCAACGCTCTCTTATAACATGTCTATTCCTTTGTGATTTTGATGGAATTCTATTTTCCTATTCTACTGGGCCAGTCCAATGTGTGTTCTTTCCAACAACATCAAGCAGTTCTCAGCAAACACTGACTGGGTGTCCTACAATTTAACTCAATTCTGACACTGTCTGCCTGAGCATAGTGTCAGATCTCACAAGTTAAGGGCTCAGTCCTATAAGACTGCACCTCATTCCCCTCAGCTCAGATACCAATGGCAAGTCCAGGCTGTCACCTGGGCTTCTGCCCCACTAGATTAGAGATTTCCATCACCCACTCTTCGCATTCAGGTGTTTTGATTAATCAGGTCATAGGACTCAGAGAAATTTACTTACTTTACTAGTTGATTATAAAGAATAATGTAAAAGATAGAAATGAACAGTCAGATGAAGAAGCACATAGGGCAAGGTACTCACAAAGGGGTTCAGGGCTTCCTAGCTTTTTCTTGGGGGCACCACTATTACAGCACTTCTATATGTTTACCAGTAAAGAAGCTGTCTAAGCCCCATCCTTTCAGATTTTTATGAGGACCTCATCACATAGTCATGGTTGTTTAAATCAATGGCCATTGGTGACCTGAGTTCAATATCTAGTCCCTCTCCACTCTCCAGAGGTGAGGTAGTACGGGGGTGGGGAGGGGGGCAGTGGTTGAGGGTGAGTAGTGGGATCTGACGGACATGACTGAGCGACTTCACTTTCACTTTTCACTTGCATGCATTGGAGAAGGAAATAGCAACCCACTCCAGTGTTCTTGCCTGGAGAATCCCAGAGACGGAGAAGGCTGGTGGGCTGCAGTCTTTGGGGTCGCACAGAGTCAGACATGACGGAGCGACTTAGCAGCAGCAGTGGAGATTGAAAGTTCCAACCTTCTAATCACAAGATGATTCCCCTGGAAACTGACCCCCATCCTTAGGTTGCTTAGGGGTTTTCCAAATATCACACCATTAACATAACTTTCTCTATCTTCACTTAGTAAATTCAAAGGGTTTTCTGAGCTCCATACTAGGAATGGGATGGAGACCAAATATATGTTTATTATAAATCACAGTATCACAACAGAGGAACAGTTTCCTTCTCAAGACATTGATTATATAAATGGTTACCAGGATTCCCCTCCACAGTCATGAGGCTCTAGATTTGGAATGGGCATAACTTTATACTTAAGAAGGTGTTTCTCTAACTCCCTTTCCTTTTAATGCCCTGAACATCCATCTGTTAATTATTTTGACAATGTATCCTTCAGGAGTTGCTAATTAAACAATTGCACTCATTTCACATGCTAGCAAAGTAATGCTCAAAAGCCTTCAAGCTAGGCTTCAGCAGTATGTGGACCAAGAACTTTCAGATGTATAAGCTGCATTTAGAAAAGGCAGAGGAACCAGTGATCAAATTGCCAACATCTGTTGGATCATAGAAAAAGCAAAGAAATTTCAGAAAAAAATACCTACTTCTGCTTCATTGACTATGATAAAACCTTTGACTGTGTGGATCACAACAAACTGTGGAAAACTCTAAAACAGATGAGAATATCAGACCACCTTACCTGTTTCCTGAGAAACCTGTAAGCAGGTCAAGAAGCAACAGTTAGAACCATACATTGAACAACAGACTGGTTCAAATTTGGGAAAGGAGTACATCAAGGCTATATATTGTCACCCTGCTTATGAACATATATGCAGAGTACATCATGTGAAATGCCAGGTTGGATTAATCTCAAGCTAGAATCAAGATTGCCAGGAGAAATATCAACAACCTCAGATATGCAAATAATACCACTCTAATGGCAGAAAGCAAAGAGCAACTAAAGAGCCTCTTGATGAGGATGAAAGAAGAAAGTGAAAAAGCTGGCTTAAAACTCAATATTCAAAAAACTAAGATTGTGGCATCCAGTCCCACCACTTCATGGCAAATAGATGGGGAAACAATGGAAACATTGACAGATTTTATTTTCTTGGGCTCCAAAATCACATGCTTTTTTTTTTGTTAGAACAACTCAGCAAAATAAAATTCCGGTTTATTGTTGGACAACATTGTTTCACACATACATCAAACAGGCCAAAAAAATAAACAGCAACTTCATAGACAAAAAAAGGAAAAAAAAGAAACCTTTTATCTTTGGCCTTTTTAACCATCTCATACAAACCAACTACTTATAGTACAGCTAAGTACATACACAAAAAAAGTTACTGGAATGCTCGGAATAAGATTGTTTTTTTGTTGTTGTTGTTTTTGCTTTTTTTACAAGGTTTTTTTTCTCCTTTGAGATTATAATGAACATGGTCACACCACAAGTAAAGTCAGAATAGGACAGAGAACGCTCCGAAGGCTGGTTTGGTCATCCGAGATCATTAAAAATGGCTGACCCCTAACAATATGTACAAAAATATAAACTGCTGCCATGAAATTAAAAGACGCTTGCTCCTTGGAAGAAAAGCTATGACCAACCTAGACAGCATATTGAAAAGCAGAGACATTACTTTGCAGACAACGATCCATCTAGTCAAAGCTATGGTTTTTCCAGTAGTCATGTACAGATGTGAGAGTTGGACCATAAAGAAGGCTAAGCACCAAAGAATTGATGCTTTCGAATTGTGGTGCTGGAGAAGACTCTTGAGAATCCTTTGGACCGCAAGGAAATCAAATCAGTCAATCCTAAAGGAAATCAAACCTTGAATATACACTGGAAGGACTGATGCTGAAGCTGAAGTTCCAATACTTTGGCCACCTGAATAGAAGAGCTGACTCATTGAAAAAGACCCTGATTCTGGGAAAGACTGAAGGCAGGAGGAGAAGGGGATGACAGAGGATGAGATGGTTGTATGGCATTACTGATTCAATGGCCATGAGTTTGAGCAAACTCTGGGAGACAGTGAAGGACAGGAAAGTCTGGCGTGCTGCAGTCTATGGGGTCACAAAAAGTCAGACATGACTGAGACTGAAGAACAACAACAACACACACACACACATTCAACAAACTCTCATATGCTTCTTCTCTATATGTTTGACTCTATTGGTAGGCTTCAATGAGAAAACACTAGCTCCTATTTTATAAAGAAGAGTAGTATCTTAGCCTTGCATCCCCCCAAAAACAGAACCCGAGGTAAAAACTTCCTTGTAGATAGGTTCTCTTGGAATACATTTCCATAAAGCAAGACTGCAGGACAGGAAAAGCCAAACAAGAAGAAGACAAGGCCAACATAAGGCTGTGTTACCAGGTTGGTCTTTACCATGAGCAGCCAATTCTTGATCTACTAGGACCTTCCAAGGAGCCTTATTTCAGAAGTTTCCATTCTGAGGACGCAGGTGAGTACATCTGCTCTTCTCTCCCATTGGTCAAGTGTGGCTGGAGCAAATTTATTCCTCTGAATTTGGGGGTTTTAAGTGCAGAGCAGTATTCAATGATGTGATATCAGAGAAATCACAGGGTAAGAAACTAGAGGTGTGTGATCACGGCATGAACCCAGAGAAAGTCTCAGTCTAATTTCCTCTGCATGAAAAGATTAAAGTCTACAGGAACTAGCTGCCATATAAGTAGCTCAAGTAAGAAATAGACTTGACAAAATTTTTAAGTAATGCACAAAGCTGTCCACCACAAATAAATAAGGTCATAGGATTTGAAACCAAGAGGCAACTTTCAGGGATGCGTTACTTGTCCAAATGCTATACATCTGCTCATGAACATGCTCCAAACATCTTACCTCAACTAAAAAGAGAAAGAGAATTTCCTCTGTATTGTCCCTGCCACCAGAGAGAAATGTAGCAATTCCTTCTAGCACAAATTTTCAGCAAGGAAGACATATGTCATACTCCTGAAGCATGATATGATTGGTGGAGAGATAAAAGACAAGTATCATGAATTCAACAAATACAAGATCATGCATGGCTAAAATTTTTCAGCAACAAACTAAAAAAAGAATGTGAAAACTCATGATTAATCATTATTTTTCATGAAGAATAACTGAGTCTCAAAGACAAACCATTCTCGAGGCTCAAAAGCAATAAGACTCCCTGAAGTTCAGCTTAAAATGATCTCTGGGTATCATATTTATGTGGTCATCCCATAAGAGAGGTACACAATTAGACAAAAATGAAAATTTCTCTTAATAAGGCAAAATTCACTCAAAATCTCCATGCATAGACAAAAGAGATGACAAAAAGTAAATTAAAAAAAATTAAAGTCTGCATTTATTCATTCAAACTTTGCTGGTATTAAAATAAGCCATGATGAGTAAGACCCTAAAGAAAATTAGGCTATGTGCTTAGGAAAACAAGATAGCTGGCAGACCAGAAAAACTGTCTTTCTCTTAGGGTTTCTATGAGAATTGGAGGTTACATTCAGTTTATTTTTTGCAGCAGGCAAAAATTTTATATATAGTGTTTCACAGAGTCGAAGGAGCTCCCTGAGTCAGTCCACCAACCTGAACCAAGAGGGTTGACACCAGGGCTGTCCACATCTCTTACCACACACTGAAGGCCGCTGGATTCTCCTCCAAGTGAGCCAGCAAATGTCAATAATGTCAGGAGAGTAGGCAGAATTTCCAAGGAAGAAGTGCTTTATGAATGCTAATGTAATTACCTTGAATGTAAGCCTAAGCTTTTTTTTTTTTTTTTTTATTCTCCCTATTAATCATGTTCACCATTAAGGCCAAGTCACAAGGCTTAATGCCTTAATGAAGGAGGCAGGGCCACTTAGAACAAAGATACCTACAGATGAGAAGGAAATGACTTAGAGGAAGTCCCCATCAGACTGAAAGGGCAAGTCATACCCCATCTGGAGGGAAAAAGAAAAGACTGGGGGCAGGGGAATGTGTAGGAGGAAGAATTTTCTGGTCCTATAAAGGCCCAAGCATTCCTGTCTCTCTGATCTTTAGCTCAGGCAGTGGGAACAGACAGGAAAGGATAGAAATCTAAGACAAAGAGGAGGCAAGATGACCAGTCCAAGTTCAACACAAGAAACAGGGCACTCAAAGCTGGTGCCCTGGGACACCTGAAGGGATGGGATGGGGATGAAGGTGGGAGGGGGATTTGGGATGGGGGACACGTGTACACCCATGGCTGATTTGTATCGATGTATGGTGGAAACCATCACAATATTGCAAAGTAATTAGCCTCCAACAAATAATTTTTTTTTTAAGTGATTCAGATGTGCCTGTAGGCTAATCAGTTCATTTCAGTCACTCAGTCTTGTCCAACTCTTTGCAACCCGATGTACTGCAGCACGCCAAGCCTCCCTGTCCATCACCAACTCCTGGAGCTTGCACAAACTCAAGTCCATTGAGTCGGTGATGACATGCAACCATCTCATCCTCTGTCATCTCCTTCTCCTCCCACCTGCAATCTTTCCCAGTATCAGGGTCTTTTCCAATTAGTCAGTTCTTCCCATCAGGTGGCCAAAGTACTGGAGTTTCACCTTCAGCATCGGTCCTTCCAATGAATACTCAGAACTGATTTCCTTGGGGATTGACTGATTGGATCTCCTTGCAGTCCAAGCGACTCTCTAAAATCTTTTCCAACACCACAGTTCAAAAGCATCAATTCTTCAGTTCTCAGCTTTCTTTATGGTCCAGTTGTCACATCCATACATGATTACTGGAAAAACCATAGCTTTGATTAGATGGAACTTTGTTAGCAAAGTAATGTCTTTGTTTTTTTAATACGCTGTCTAGGTTGGTCATAGCTTTTCTTCCAAGGAGCAAGCGTCTTCTAATTTCATGTCTGCAGTAACCATCTGTGGTGATTTTGGAGCCCCCAAAATGAAGTCTGTCACTGTTTACATTGTTTCCCCATCTACTTGCCATGAAGTGATGAGACCAGATGCCATGATCTTAGTTTTCTGAATGTTGAGTTTTAAGCCAACTTTTTCACTCTCCTCTTTCACTTTCATCAGGAGGCTTTTTAGTTCTTTTTTGCTTTCTGCTATAAGGGTAGTGCCATCTGCATATCTGAGGTTATTGATATTTCTCCCAGCAATCTTTATTCCAGCTTGTGCTTCATCCAATCTGGCATTTCACATGAGGTACTCTGCATATATAAGCACAGTGACAATATACAGCCTCAACACACTCCTTTCCTGATTTGGAACCAGTCTGTTGTTCCATGTCCAATTCTAACTATTGCTTCTTGACCTGCATACATATTTCTCAGTAGGCCAATGTGGGGACCCAAAAATGTAGCTGAGGGTAAAGACTTTCAAGTCTGCATGGCCCTTCCATGGAAAGGCCATAACTCCCCAGTAGAGACTGGGTTGGGGGTGGATATCCTTGGCTGGGCTACTTACTAGGTGGGACTTAGTCAAGACCTGAGAATCTGCAGAACCTAGGAAAACCTGGGAAAAACTGAGTCAGCTGGAGTCTTAGCCAATAACTTCTTCAGTGAAGTCAACACAGTCACCAGAAAAAGCATAAAACTCTTTCTTCCCCTCTGCCATAAAGATGAATGAGCTATCTTCTATATCTAGATACTATGTTGGTTGGGGAAGACTACTTTATAAACTTGAGTTTGGTGGAATAAGTTTGGATTTTTAAGTAAAAAGACATTTTTTTTTTTCATTTTCACTAAGATCTTTATGAAACAATGTATTCACCATCTTGTTCCACTATCTTCTGCCATTTTTCAAGCAACTTCATAATTTCATCTTCCCCCAAATTTTTATCTTCTTGAGGAAAGAACTGTTCCATGTACCTTTTACACTTGTTCAAGGAATGGAAATTTTTCCATTAAGAAGGTTTTGTAAAAACAAATAAATGGACATTTGTAGGTGCAATGTCTGATGAATATGGCAGATGAATCAGAACTTCTCAACCAAATATGACTGTTTTTGTCTGGTCATCAAAGAAATATGCCATTTGTGTTATCTTGATGGAGGATTATGCATTTTCTGTTGACTAATTCCAGATGCTTTTCATTCAAGTGGTGCTTTCAGTCTGTTTAATTTGGAACAGTACTTGTTGGAATTAATAATTTGTTTTTCTGGAAGGAGATCATGATAGAGGATTCCCTTCCAATCCCATCATGTACACAACACCACCTTCTTTGGATGAAGACTGGTCTTTGGTGTGGTCGTCGGTGGTTCATTTCACTTGCCCCATGATCTCTTCCCTTCCACATTATTGTACAGTACCCACTTTTCATCACCTGTCACAATGTGTTCTAAAAGAAGAACATTTTCATTATGTTTAAGTAAAAAATCACATACAAAAACACAATGAAGAAGGCTCTTTTTTTTTTTTTTTTTTTTTTTGCTTAACTTATGTGGAACTCAAACATCAAAGTGATTAACAAAACCAAACTGGTGTGAATGATTTTCAATGCTTGATTTGGATACTTTGAGTATGTCAGCTATCTCCTATGTGGTATAACATTGATTGTTCTCAATTTATACCTGGATTTGATCCCTATCAATTTCAACTGGTCTAACCAACAATGGAGCATCTTCCAGTGAGAAACCTCTAGCATGAAACTTTGCAGACCACTTTTGTGTCATTTGATCAGTCAGAGCATCTTCTCCAAACACTGCACAAATCTTTTTTGTGTGTTTCAATTGTTGTTTTACCTTTCTTGAAATAATAAAGCATAGCATGCCAAAATGTTGCTTTTTTATTCCATCTTCAATATTAAAAAAGCTACACAAAAATTCAATTTTGATAAAAAATTTTAATGTATGCTGATATGACAACTGTCACAATATAATCTAACAAAATTGTTTTGAATGACATTAAAGAAAGCTAAGAGCCGCAGAGACATCTTAAAGAAAAAAATCAAATGAACTTTTGGCCAATTCAGTAATATTTTTTTTTCTAAAAATGAGACTATTATAATTAATCGACACACTTAAATCCCCTTGTCAACCTCCAATAAGATGTAGACTTGACAGAAAAATGAAAAAAAAAAATTATAGTAGATAATACTATTTGCACATCTGATTTGTGTCATTAATGATAGACTAGATCATGCTGAGGTAATAACCCCCAAGTTCCAGTAGTTTAACACAATTATTTCTTGCTCATGCAGCATGTCCATTTATATCAATGGTTGAGGAGTCTCTAGTCCATGTCATCCTCACTCCAGAATCCAAAAGAGTGAAGCTTCCATCATTTGGAATATTTCAGATTCTTCTGGCAGAAGAAGAGAGAAGTAGAGGTTCTTATAGCAGTAATTAGATACTTTGGTTCACATGTTACTTTTGCCCACAGCCCACAGGTCAGACCAGTTACATGGCCCCATCCAGATAGAAGACAGATGGACAAGAGTAATCTCCGTGGGCCAAGAAGAGAAGTGAACAGAAGAAGGTGAGCTAATGCTAGTGAAATCTCTACCACATAGTCTTACCCTAATACAAAAATTACTTTTTAAAAAGATTAAATTACCCAAATTTCATGTTACTGCCCAGAATTAAAAATGTAAGTATCCCATCCACCCAGGTCATCTTTTCTTTCTCAAATTTATCTCAGAACTGGCCTGAGCTTCTTCACCCTTAACCCACTCTCCCACTGCTATTTTCCTTCCAAATCCTTTCCACAGTGCCTGCATGAAATTACCCATTCCTAGGGAAACTCTTTTCTTTGTTCCCTCATTTTCCCTTGATATCCAAACATTTCCTGATCTTTACCAAGTCCACTTGGACCCTGCAATGCTCTCAAAGCACCCACAGATGCCTCTGCTTCTTCCCACAGATGCCTCTGCTTCTGCGGCACCCCTGCAGCTAAATCCCAACATTTGTAGGACTTCAATAGTTCAGCATCCCAAGGTTCCAACAGTCAGTTCAGTTCAGTTCAGTCACTCAGTCGTGTCCGACTCTTTGCGACCCCATGAACTGCAGCACGCCAGGCCTCCCTGGCCATCACCAACTCCCAGAGTTCACTCAGACTCACGTCCATTGAGACAGTGATGCCATCCAACAGTCAAGGGCTCATTAAAATAGAACTAATCAATAAAGTTCAGTCTCAGCTGTCTGGTACTTTGAAAATTGCAAAAATCTGGTCCATTTAAACTGCATTAAGATTTGAGATCAATTCTAGTATTTTATGACCTAGTAGCTTTTTAGTTTAGTTTTTTTTTTTTTTTTTTTAAGCTTTCTTCTTGCTTTGTGTCACCTTACTCATGAGGGCTGATGTGAAACCTAGAACTTCCTCTGATTCAATAGTACATGGGCAAAGTCAGAAAACATCACCCTGATGTTTGTCCCCCTAGCATATACACTGCTTGAAAATCTGAAATCATTCCAAATAACTCCCCAAATTCACCTACATATTTGCATTTTCTTTACCATGAGCTTCCACAACACCAATTATTTATGTCATTTCCCTCTCCGTCTTTATCTAGAGGTTATAAACCTTTTCAAACTATCCTCTAACCTGGATCAAGACAACAATTTCTACTAAAAATTGGTTCATGGTGCTGACTTCTCCCAGATCTAAAACTACAAAGGTAAAGGGTATCATTTAGCCTGATTCTTTTTGTATATGTCTGCATTGAAATTGGTGGAAGTTAAGAACAGAGTGGTCAGGGAATTCACTGGTCTTTTGTCAGGGAGTAGAGCAGCCTCATAGGAAAGCTTCTCTCATTTCTCATATGGGTGCTGCCTGCAAACGCCTAAGGGCCTTCAGTAACTGTTTGCATCTTACCATTATGTCACTTCCCTGTGCCCTACTGAGAAGCTTCTCACCAGCACACTGTACCAATATGATCCTAATGAGACTGTAAACCTGAGATATAGATGTAGACAGACCTTCTCTTGAAGCAACATTTTTCAGCCTGCAAAACAGAAAGGAAAAAAAAAAGGAATGAAACATTCCTAAAATTACTGATGGAATTTATGTCAACTTCTAATCTCTTATGTCAAAGTTCTTAAGTTAACCTCTAATCTCTTCTTAAAGGTGTTTATCTCTTCTCTACTTCCCTCCTCAATAATTCTGTGAATATAATAGCTCATGTTCCTGATAGTCACTAAATCGTTGGCAGATTGTATTTTCCCAAAGATGGATGCAACAATTTATATATCCCATTCCATATGCTCCTCTTACAATGTGATTGACACTCCCTCTACTGAGAGGCAGGATCTCTATTCCTTCCACTGAAACTGGGTGAGCTTGAGACTGCCCCTACCAACAGACGAAGTTTCTGAGGTTAAGCCAGACAAAAGAGACAACATCCACCTGCCTCTCTATATCAGGACACTCACCCTTAGAACCCAGCCACCATGCTGCAAATAGGGCCAAATTAGTTCATGCAGAGAGACCACATGGAGATAACACAAATGGAGAGGCAGCTAGTACTGACTGCTAGTTGAGTGCATGAACCTTTGTGATTCCTGCTCCCAGCTTCATGTCTTGTACCTGCTATGCCCCAGGCAACATGGAGTGAGAAGCCAGCCCTGCTGTGTCCTGCCCAAATTTGTTACCCACAGAATTCGAGAGCATAATAAATGTCTATTTTATTCCACTCAATTTTGGGTAATTTGTTATGCAGCCATAGTAACTGGAGCAAAATCTTTCCTGATATTTTATCTCATTTCATCTTTACTCTCAGAGTGACTTTAACAAACAATATAAGAATTACATGATAACATCTAGAGTAGTGAAAGGATTATTTCTATCCATCCACATTTCAGTAAAATAGGGTTTTGTTTCTCCATTTATAAAATGAAGGCAATTTTCAAAGTCAAGAATTAAAACAGTTGGAATGTTTCTTATCCTTATTTCTCATTGGAAGAGGGAATGTTTTTCAAACTAAAACTGTTCTGTTCTTCATATTGATAAGGCCCTTGAGTCCATAGAATATATAGTATTTATTTTAGTGTCTCCTTGGCTTCCTTTAATTTCTAAAGTCAGAAAGAGAGGACAGCAGTTTCAAAGAGACCAATAGTAACTTCAGTGCCCATTAATCTGAGAGGGAGCCAGAGAAAGTGGCCTGCAGGGCTGGTTGCTATAATGATAAAATAAGTAAGAACCTCTTTAGTAAGGAAAAAGAGTGGGTGAGGAATAAGTGAGAAATGTCATGGAAATATTAAATAGTAATAAGGGATAAAACCTTTCCAATAACCTTTCTGTAATTGAGAGACAGTTTTCATTTTAACTAAGTTTTTCGTCAGTTACAAGGAAACTCAAATTGAACTTCTTTTTTCTGTCTACACTCCCACACCATTCAGGTATTCATCTAGCCTCTAGCTTTGAATCCTTCCTGTTTTCTCACAGTCCAAAATTTGTATATCCATCCCAGACCTTGTCCTTACACTCAAGACTCACACAACCTTCTGCTTCCCAGCATCTCCCCCTGATATCTAATACTCATCTCTAGTTCAACTTCTCCACAGACTCCTGATGTCCCTCCCCAAACCTGTTCCTCTCTCTTAAGTGATAGAAATTCTACCCTTCCAATGGCTCAGGACAAAAACCATGGTATCACTTTAACCTCACTTTCACAAACAACAGCCCTCCTATCAGCAAATTCTGATGGCTCTAGCCTCAGATCATATCCAGAATCTAAACAGTCTCACGACCTTCAACATCAACTCTCATCTAGAAAATTGTTGCCATCACCTCCTAACTGGTCTCCCTGCCTTCATCCTTTCCTTCCTATGCTGTTTTCTCACCCCAGGAACCAGAATGATCCTCTAAGAATGTAAGTCCAATCATGTGCTTCCCTAGCTTGGACTCCTCTAAAGGCTTTGCATCTCATTCAGAATAAAAGCTCAAATCCTTAAAATGTCAAATAAGGCCCATCATGATTGGTCCCTTATTACTCCTCTCTTGCCCTATCCAGGCTCAGCAGGCTCCTGACTGTGCCTAGAAGACAACAAGCACTCTCCTACCTTGGTGCTTTTGGGTTTGCTCTTTGCCAGGAACACCTCAAACCTCAACCCCACACCATATCTGTGTGGCTCATTCCCTACCTCATTCACCTTATCAGCAAGGCCTTCCCTCACCACCATATTTAAAAAAACAAATATCATGCTTTCCAGGTTCCTCTTCCCTACTTTTTTTTATCTTCAAGGAACTTACTACACCCCAACATTAAAGTAATTAAATAAACAGATATGTTTGTTCATTCACTTACTGCCTATCTTCCCAATTTAGAATGTAAGCTCCATTAAAGCAAAGTTTTTTTTAGTCTATTTTGTATATGACTGAATTTCCAGTGCCCAGAATAGTTTCTGGCATATAATAGTCACATAAATGGCAAGAGTAACATACACCTGTTGATGAATGAACAAACAAAGGAACAACTGGACCATAGTCAATTCACAGCCAAGCACCACCTGTGCTGAAGGCAGAAGGCACATGGAGAGCTCTGGATAATGCTCACATCTGCCTAGACAGCTCCTGGGTCCCCAGGGTGCTCTGAAAATTCTCCTGAGTGCAATGTGATGGTAGCAAGACTTGAGGGTCTTGGGTCACTCTTGTCTTCAGCCCAGGGGACACAGCTTTGCTCTATGAAAAGTAGAAGCTTTATTACCCAGAGGTCTGGTGTTAAAATCCATGAAGTGTTTGGATGATTCTGGACAAGTTACTTAACCACATTGAGTCTTGGGTTCCTCATCTGTAAAATAAAACAATAGCAGTTATTTTTAATAACTGGTGTAATAAAGATTAAATGAGTTAATAATGGAAACAATGATTGCTGTTGTGTTAGTCACTCAGTCACGTCCAACTCTTTGTGACCTTGTGGACTGTAGCCTGCTAGGCTCCTCTGTCCATGGAATTCTCCAGGCAAGAACACTGAAGTGGGTAGCCATTCCCTTCTCCAGGAGATCTTCCCAACCCAGGGACTGAACCCAGATCTCCTGCATTGTAGACAGATTCTTTACTGTCTGAGCCACCAAGGAAGCCCAGTCTATAAATTATAAATGAGCAAATAAAAATAAAAGCTGTAATTATGTAAGAAAACAACCTTGACTTGAGCCTGTTGTTGTGTTGAGTCACTAAGTTGTGTCTGACTCTTCATGACCCCATGGACTGCAGCACGCCAGGCCTTCTGGTCCCTCACTGTCTCCTAGAGTTTGCCCAGGTCCATGTCCATTGCATTGGTGATGCTCTCCAGCCATGTCATCCTGTTACCCGCTTCTTCTGGCTTCAATCTTTCCCAACATCAGGGTCTTTTCCAATGAGTCCACTGTTCACGTCATTTGACCAAATCAGCACCAGTCCTTCCAAAGAGAATTCAGGGTTGACTTCCTTTAAGACTGACTTATTTTGTCTCCTTGCTGTCCAAGGGACTCTCAAGAGTCTTCTCCACCACCAGAGTTTGAAAGCATCGATTCTTGGTGCTCTGCCTTCTGTATGGTCCCGCTTTCATAACCATAGGTGACTACTAGAAAGATCACAACCTAGACTACACAGACCTTTGTTGGCAAAGTGATGTCTTTGCTTTCTAACACACTGTCTAGGCTCGTTATAGCTTCCAACCAAGAACCAGGCATCTTCTAATTTCAAGACTGTAGTCACCATCTTCAGTGAATGTTAGAGCCTATAAAGAGGAAATCTGCTACTTCTTCCAAATTTTCCCCTTCTATTCGCCATGAAGCAATGGGGGCCAGATGCCATGATCTTAGTTTTTTTAATATTTAGTTCTAAACTGTCTTTTTCACTCTCTTCCTTCACCCTCATTAGAAGGTTCTTTAGCTCTGCTTTGCTTTCTGCTGTTAGGGTAGGATCATTAACATATCTGAGGCTGTTGATGTTTCTCCCAGCAATCTTGATACCAGCTTGTCACTCATCCAACCTGGCATTTCTCATGATGTGCTCTGCATATAAGTTAAATAAACAGAGTGACAATGAACAGCCTTGTTGTCTTCCTTCCTCAATCCTGAACCAGTCAGTTGTTCCATACAGGGTTCTTAGATTTGAGCCTACTTAGTAATTAAAGCAGAGTCACATATTCAGTGTAACTGATGGGTACCTGATTAGTCACAGAAAAGGCCAAAATGACTGGTTGGTTACTTATGTGAGACTTACTGGTCTAAAAGGAGAGGGAATTGGGCAACTTTTTAATACCCACAAGTGATGGGTAATCTACATACATTATTTCATTTTATCCTAATAAAAATTCATGGAAGGTAAGTATTAATATTACAAAAATCACATTAAAGTGATAAATGAGGTTCAGAGAGTTTAAGTAACTTACCAAAACTACCCTGGTCAGGTAGCTAGAAATTACAAGGCCATTTCCAAAACACCAAGTCATACTCTTGGACTTTAAAAATCAAACTTCTCCACCAGTGATTCTTAAATGTATTAAAGACAGGTGGGCCACATAAATGTGGATGAAAAGGGTATAACAGAAGAAGATGAAACATCTAATTAAAATTCATAGAAAATGAGAAAAGCTTGATACAAAAGAATACATATTCTATGACTCCATTAAGATAAAATTCTAGAGCAGACAAAAATAAGCTATGGTGATAAATTCAAAACAGTGATTACCTTGTGTGTGTTGGGGCAGGGGCAGGGATTAATTGAGAAGGGGCTATGGGCTTCCCTTGTGGCTCAGCTGGTAAAGATCTGTCTGCAATGCAGGAGACCTGGGTTCGATCCCTGGGTTGGGAAGATCCCCTGGAGAAGGGAAAGGCTACTCTTTCCAATATTCCGGGCCTGGAGACTTCCATGGACTGTATAGTCCATGGGGTCACAAAGAGTTGGACACGACTGAACGACTTTCACTTCCACTATGGGAACTTAACAAGGAGATAGAAATCTCTTATACCTTGATAATGAGTTATATGGTAAATACATTTGTCAAAACTCATCAAACTGTATACTTAAGATCTGTGCATCATTGGACATAAATTGTCTTAGTCTGTACCAGCTGCTTTAAGGCTGGTAGCTTATAAAAGAAAAAATAAAAGCATTAGTTGCATCCAACTCTTTGTGACCCCATGGACTGTACCCTGCCAGGCTCCTCTGTCCATGGAATTCTCCAGTCAAGAATACTGGAGTGGGTAGCCGTTTCCTTCTCCAGGGGATATTCCCAACCCAGGGATCAAACCTATGTCTCATGTCTCTTGCATTGGTAGGCGGGTTCTTTACCACTAGCATTACCTGGGAAGTCCAGCTTATAAACTACTGGAATTTATTTATCACAGTTTTAGAGGCAGAAGCCCACATTGCTAGCACAGTAGGGTTCTGGTGAAGGTCTCCTTATGGGCACCAGATTTCTGGCTATGTCTTCAAGTAGTAGAAGGGGCAAAGGCACTCTCTCTATAGTCTCTTTTATAATGGCATTAATCTCATTCATAAAGGCTCTATGTACTTGAAGGAGAGTACAAAATCATTCAAACCATAGCAATTTTTAAAGTTTTATCATAGAAAATTAGGGGGTTTTTTAGGCTTTCAACCTGAGTGAAAAATAAAGGCATTGTTTTAAGGACTTTTATTAATCCTTGGGAAAATCCAATGATGTCGGTTCAGAAATCAAACTCATCTCCAAGATGAAGAAGCTTAAGTAATTTTTGTGGTTCACACAGTCAGGATGAGTAGAACTAGGATTCAAACACTAGTGGGATGTAATTAACCCCCCACTAAAGCTGTCTCTTAAGATAGCTTGTTGTGACAACAATGAAGCTGGAAAAGGGAAGTACGGGTTCATTTTCCTCACATAAATACCGAGTCTTTAGCCTCAGCATCATGTGGAAAAAGAGAATATATGAATACTAAGTAGCCAGTCCAGACCTTATTCACAGAGGTATGTTAGTAGGAAATTGCGAGGAAAATGATAATTTGTGAGCCATAGGGATAGGAATGGTTAGATTTTGTCTCATACTACAATACATCTTATCTCTGTTTATTCATAGTTCACCTTACTTAAAATTAAAAAAAAATTTTAATCTTATCATCATAGGAATAAAATAAGCATATGACTTTGAATTGTAACGAAGAATAAGCATTATATTGGATAGCCACCATAACCAAAATTAAAGTTATTTCAAATGAATCCCATTTAAAACTAATGTGGAAGGTTTAGCCACATTGTATTCTGTGGCCTATTTTTAACACACCTCCTTATACACAATAGCTTTGATTTAACATGGGAGAAGAGGCAAGAATAAAAATGTCACAGAATAGATAGGAGCCTTATGGCACATTATTTCCCAAAAGTCCCCTCCTTTAATGACTGAATTCACTACACCTTCCTGAGAAAAGCAAAATGGTAGGTAATTTAAATTCAAACACCATGTAGGACATAGCCAACTTAGCAAGTCACAAAAAAGAATTCAGAGGAAGCAGAGACGATATTAACCACCATAAAGAAAACAGCAGAAGATAAATAATAGAATCTTGCTTACCACACAGGCCTCTAATTATAGGGGATAAAACTTCCTTGATATTTTTCTCAAATAAGACATTAAACAGAAAGGCCTTGGAAGAGAAAAGCATTTATTTTGGTGAAAGAAACATAAATAAAATAGTTACATGATATAAATAATGGCAATACTAAAGAATGTAACTGGTGCACACAAGCAAAAACCTCTGCAAAAACTAAGTACAGAGCAGAGGAGTTCAGGTCTGTTTCAGGAGGTGTTAACACAGTGCTGTCAACTAGAATTTTCTGTTGTGATGGAAACGCTCTCTGTTCTGTCCATTGTGATAGTCACAAGCCACGTGTTGCTAGTTGAGCACTTAAAATGTGGCTAGTGTGACTGAGGAACTGAAGTTTTAATTTTAATTAATTTAAATTTAAATAACCAAGTGTGGCTAGCGGGCATCGTATTGGACAGTATAGCCTTAGAATGGTTTCAAAGAAACAGACACGCCTTTAAGACTGACCTTGTCTTTAAACAAACCCCTGATGGCTCTGTAATTTCCCAAACTGACTTGTGAACATTAGTCAGTCTGTATGGCTTAAAGAGTTCAATGTGTTGCAGATACCTGCTGTTCCCAGGGGTGAAACGTATAGCCATGTCTGATGAAGGTTTGCCTCACAGCAATGAAATGGATTGTGACATTTGGAAACACTCTAACTCCTAACCCCAGCCCATGAGATTCCCAGAGCATGGCCTTACACAGAACTGACGTAGTCCTTTATCTGATCTTGGATTCTAAACCAAGAAAATAACAAAGTCTCCTGGTGCGCTTCTTGAGAAAAAAATAAAATTGATCTGACAGCCTAGCTTCTCTTCAGTAAGAGCTTATTGCTGTTGCTAATAGATTTCTTCCATGTGACCAGCTCCTCCACATGCTATTATGCTATAGCATTATAATCCACTATAATCCTCTAACTTTCTATCCTATCCCAAATGAATTTAGTCCTTGGTGGAAACCACCTGTGGAGTCTGTGTGGTGAAATTCCCTTCAACTAACCAAAGCATTAAGCTTTTGTTATGAAGGAGGTCATAAATTTAGCTAAAGATGGAATGCAGATTTCATTTAATCAACTGCTAATAACTGCATAGAGCAGTTATTAATAATAACTTAATAAAGAAATAATGTCTTGAGGTGCCTTGAAGTGCATTTAGTGGGAAATCATGCTGTGATTGTTTAGTAATATTTTCCATAATGGAGACTTTGTTTTCTGAGCTTCTATCAGCCACTCCTATGTGAGCCAATGTAAGGATACACAGTTGAGGAAAACATTGTCTAGATACATCTGTCACTAAATATCCTAGAAGAGTGCATCATAGATATGACAGAAGCAAAAAAATAATAGAGATCAATGTCAATGGGAAATATTGCAACTGGCATCATGGAAGAGGTGGCATTTGAGCTAGATTTTGAAAGATGCATGATCTGTGGAGTAATAATGTGGAAGCATTACTGGCAATAACAGACACAGGGATGAACAGCCTGTCAAAGGAAGGGCAAATGTGTGACAAAGGCAGGGAGAGATGCACTGAAAGATGCTACCGAAAAGATGTGGAGTCAAATACAAAAAGGCATTGGATGCCATGCTATGGAACTTTTTTTGTAGTGATAAGTAGCCATCAAAAAGCTTTGAGGTCAGAGCTGTATTTTAAGAAGACAAGTTTGACTGTCATGAGCAGGAGGGATAGGTAAAACAAGATGTCAAATGTAGCAGTCATTTTATTAATTTATTTGTAATATACCCTTCAAAAATTCTAAAATTAATTGAAAGGGCATATTATAATCATATAATACCTACCCATCGGAACAAGACCTAGTTTTCCCCACAGTCAGTCTCTCCCATCAGGAAGCTTCCATAAGCCTCTTTCCCTTATCCATCAGAGGGCAGACCAAATGAAAATCACAATCACAGAAAACTAATCAAAATGGCCCCATGGACCACTGCTGCTGCTACTGCTGCTAAGTCATTTCAGTCGTGTCCGACTCTGCGGCCCCATAGACGGCAGCCCACCATACTCTCCTGTCCCTGGGATTCTCCAGGCAAGAACACTGGAGTGGGTTGCCATTTCCTTCTCCAATGCATGAAAGTGAAAAGTGAAAGGGAAGTCGCTCAGTCATGCCCAACTCTTCGAGACCCCATGGACTGCAGCCTACCAGGCTCCTCCACCCATGGGATTTTCCAGGCAAGAGTACTGGAGTCGGGTGCCATTGCCTTCTCTGCCATGGACCACAGCCTCATCTAGCTCAATGAAACTATGAGCCATGCCATGTAGGGCCACTGAAGACGGACGGGTCATGGTGGAGAGTTCTGACAAAATGTGGTGACTGGAGAAGGGAATAGCAAACCACTTCAGTATTCTTGCTATGAGAACCCCATGAACATTAAGAAAAGGCAAAAAGATGAATTCCCCAGGTCAGTAGATGCCCATATGTTACTGGAGAAGAGTGGAGAAATAACTTCAGAAAGAATGAAGAGATAGAGCCAAAGTAAAAACAATGCCCAGTTGTGGATGTGACCGGTGATGGAAGTAAAGTCCAATGCTGTAAGGAGCAATATTGCATACAAACCTACAATGTTAGGTCCATGAATCAAGGTAAATTGGAAGTGGTCAAACAGGAGATGGAAAGAGTGAACATGGACATTTTAAGAATCAGTGAACTAAAATGGATTGGAATGGGTGAATTTAACTCAGATGACCATTATATCTACTACTGTGGGCAAGAATCCCTCAGAAGAAATAGAGTAGCCCTCATATTCAACAAGAGTCTGAAATGCAGTACTTGCATGCAATCTCAAAAACGACAGAATGATCTCTGTTCGTTTCCAAGGTAAATCATTCAATATTACAGTAATCCAAGTCTATGCCCCAACCAGTAACGCTGAAGAAGCTGAAGTTGAACAGTTCTATGAAGACCTACAAGACCTTTTAGAACTAACACCCACAAAAGATATCCTTTTCTTCATAGGGGACTGGAATGCAAAAGCAGGAAGTCATGAGATACGTGGAGTAACAGGCAAATTTGGCCTTGGAATACAACATGAAGAAAGGCAAAGGCTAATAGAGTTTTGCCAAGAGAATGCACTGGTCATAACAGGCACCCTCTTCCAACAACACAAGAGATGACTCTACACATGGACATCACCAGATGGTAAATACAGAAATCAGATTAATTATATTCTTTGCAGCTGAAGATGAAAAAACTCTATACAGTCATCAAAAACAAGACCAGGAGCTGACTGTGGCTCAGATCATGAACTCTTTATTGCAAAATTCCGACTTCAATTGAAGAAAGTAGGGAAAACCACTAGACCATTCAGGTATGACCTAAATCAAATCCCTTATGATTATACAGTGGAAGTGACAAATAGATTCAAGGGCTTAGATCTGATAGACAGAGTGCCTGAAGAACTATGGGCTTAGATTTGTGATGTTGTACAGGAGGCAGGGATCAAGACCATGCCCCCCAAAAAAGAAACACAAAAAGGCAAAATGGTTATCTCAGGAGGGCTTACAAATAGCTCGGAAAAGAGGAGAAGCAAAAAGCAAAGGAGAAAAGGAACGATATACCCATCTGAATGCAGAGTTCCAAAGAATACTAAGAAGAGATAAGAAAGCTTTCCTCAATGATCAGTACAAAGAAATAGAGGGAAACAAGAGAACAGGAAAGGCTAGAGATCTCTTCAAAAAAATTAGAGATACCAAGGGAATATTTCATGCAAAGATGGGCACAATAAAGGACAAAAATGGTATGCACCTAACAGACTCAGAAGATATTAAGAAGAGATATTAAGAATACACAGAAGGAATATACAAAATGAAGATCTTCCTGACCCAAATAACCATGATGGTGGGATCATTCACCTAGAATCAGACATCCTGGACTGAGAAGTCAAGTGGGCCTTAGGGAGCAACACTAGGAACAATGCTAGTGGAGGTGATAGAATTCCAGTTGAGCTATTTCAAATCCTGAAAGATGATGCTGTAGAAGTGCTGCACTCAATATGCCAGCAAATTTGGAAAACTCAGCAGTGGCCACAGGACTGGAAAAGGTCAGTTTTCATTCCAATCCCAAAGAAAGGCAATGCCAAAGAATGCTCAAACTACTGCACAGTTGCACTCATCTCACACGCTAGTAAAATAATGCTCAAAATTCTCCAAGCCAGGCTTCAGCAATATGTGAACTATGAACTTCCAAATGTTCAAGCTTGTTTTAGAAAAGGCAGAAGAACTAGAGATCAAATTGCCAACATCCACTGGATCATCGAAAAAGCAAGAGAGTTCCAAAAAAACATCTACTTCTGTTTTTTGACAATGCAAAGCCTTTGACTGTGTGGACCACAACAAACTGTGGAAAATTCTTAAAGAGACGGGAATACTAGGCCACCTGACCTGCCTCCTGAGAAATCTGTATGCAGGTCAAGAAGAGACAGTTAGAACCAGACATGGAACAACAGACTGGTTCCAAATTGGAAAAGGATACGTCAAGGCTATATATGGTCATCGTGTTTATTTAACTTATATGCAGAGTATATCATGCAAAATGCCAGGCTGGATGAAGCACAAGGTGGAATCAAGATTGCTGGGAGAAATATCAACAACCTCAGATGAGCAGATGACACCACCCTTATGGAAGAAAGCAAACAGGATGAAAGTGAAAGTGGAGAGTGAAAAAGTTGGCTTAACACTCAACATTCAGAAAACTAAGATCATGGCATCCAGTCCCATCACTTCATGGCAAATAGATGGGGAAACAGTGAGAGACTATTCTCTTGGGTTCCAAAATCACTGCAGATGGTGACTGCAACCATGAAATTAAAAGACTCTTGCTTCTTGGAAGAAAAGCTATGACCAACCTAGACAGCATAGTAAAAAGCAGAGATGTTACTTTGCAGACAAAAGTCCAGCTAGTCAAAGCTATGGTTTTTCCAGTAGTTATGTATGGGTGTGAGAGTTGGACTATAAAGAAAGCTGAGCGCCAAAGAATTGATGCTTTTGAACTATGGTGTTGGAAAAGACTCTTGAGAGTCCCTTGGACTGTAACGAGATCCAACCAGTCCATCCTATAGGAAATCAGTCCTGAATATTCATTGGAAGGACTGATGTTGAAGCTGAAACTCCAATAGTTTGGCCACCTGATGCGAAGAGCTGACTCTTTGGAAAAGATCCTGATGCTTGGAAAGATTGAAGGTGAGAGAAGAAGGTGATGACAGAGGATGAGATGGTTGGATGGCATCACCGACTCAATGGACTTGAGTTTGTGCAAGCTCCAGGAGTTGGTGATGGACACGGAAGACTGGTGTGCTGCTGTCCATCTCTCTCACAGAGAGTCAGACATGACTGAACAACTGAACTGGACTGAAGAAACACAAGTAAGGCCAATGTGGTGGGAGTGCAGGGAGAAGGACTGGGGAATGATGGAAGGTGAAGTCAGAGAAAGGACAACACCAGATCACAGGCAGCCTCTGAGACTAGAAATCCCTGACAACTGGTGAAGGAAAAGCCCAAATCACCACGGCCTGCTTATACTTGGGTACAGAAGGACCTATGGGTAAAATAGCAAAATACTTTCATTCCAGCTGGTAAACAGCCACTATGCTGATGTCCCTAAGAATCCCCACAGCCCTAGCCAGCCAGGGTTTTCCCTGAGGGCCATAAAACTTCCAGGATCCGGTAATTTAAGAATTCAGGGTAACTACATGCCTCTAACCTTGATCTAGCTCCATGACTGCAGGTGTATAACATTATCCCTGGGCAAAAGGAAAAGTATTTCTTTATATACATCTTTATGAAGTTCAAAATAAGCATGCATTCACTCAGTAAATATTTATTAAGTACCAACTATGGGCCAGGAGTTATTAGAAGTATCAGGATAAGTTACAGTAAATAGACCAGTTTCTGCCCTCACAAAGCTAAGAGTTTGAACTTTAGGCAAATTATTGCCTGTAAAGAGCAGTTTTTAGGCAGTGATTCTCAACCCAAACTACACAACAGAATCACCAGAAAGTTTTTTAAAGTACTGATACCTAGGTCTCACCCTCAGAGGGTCTGATTTAACTGATATGAGTAGTGGCTAGGTTACTGGAAATTTCTAACCCCCTCCCCAGCTGATTCAGTGTGTTACAAGGCTGAAAGCTTCCCTCCTAGAGATATGAGCCAATGTGGATGACAGAGTGGAATTGTGACATTTTAGTAAAATTTATGGATGCAAACCTAGGACATCTTCACTACATGTTAAAGCATAAAGATGAATCAAGATGGAAACATGATTCTTTCAAAGGTATTTTTCAGAAAGTTCTTGAGGCTGTCTTTGTAGAATGATATTCTGACAAATGCTGCCTGCCAGTGTGATCCAATGTTAGTCAAATCAACCCCTCGTATTCTGCCAATCCTCAGCAAAACTCTGGGTTTTGTGAAATCAAATTCCTCAGGAGAAGGACCTCCACCCATGACCTGTCTGCCTGTCAGCCTGAGGAATGGATGAACACCCAGCATTCCAGACCACAGGATAGGAGTCCAGCTCTCAGGGTTAACCAAAACTCAGTGGATTGAGATTATTCTTTACATAGTATTCTTGCCTCTCCAACTGCTTTCTAGTTGACTCCCTCAGTTGTCCATCTTGTGACATATGTTTAGAAAGAAACAGAATCAGAAACTGCTTGAAAAGGTTTGACCCAAAAGAGAGTTGAGGGGAGCTGTGGAAAGGGAATTAAAAAGATACCCAGCGTGTTTAGGTATACTTCAGCTGAGCAGCTTGGAATGTGACCAAGAATGTAGAAAGAAAATGACTAGGATTTCAAAACGCAGCAAGAAAACCCACAAAAAGGAAACATCTAAGTGGAAATAACAGAGCCCTGAATTATGATTTAGAAGGCAAGAATTTTTGCCTCTGGTCTATTGTGACATGGGTAACTTCTCTGTGCCTCAGTTTCCTCAATTTTAAAATGAGGGGACTAGACTTACATGATCTCCAATAGAACAGGTAGGTAAAATGTAATTTAATATCTGTAAGAGAGAGAGAAAGAGAAAAAAAATACTGATAAGTGGAATATGAAGACAACTGTTAGGGAGAAACCAAATTTACATTTGGAGCCCAAGACACTCCTAGGAGGTGAGGGTAGAAGGGGATCCATGAGAAGCCTAGGTAAACGCACCACCAAGGAGAACAGATAAGACCACCTGCCCAGCTTCTGCAATGACATAGGAGTTCCAAAGTATAGTGCACACTGGGACCAAACCCAGGAGCAGGGAGCAGGCTTGAGTCCTGGAGAAATGGACACGTAAGTAAGGAACTATAATGATGGGAATCCAAGCCATATTTGCCCAAAGCCCACCTCTGGCTGAACTTACTCCTCACTGCTGGGGCCTTCTCTCTGGCCCCTTAAAGAAGAGCAGTGACCCCAAAAGGGTCTACACTAGCAGCTTTTCCTGGAGCCATCAGCCTCTGTGGAACTGCAAATTCCCCTAGCCTGAGTTGGGATTTCAGTCCTGGCCTGTCAGAAGAAGGGGCTCCCAGGAAAGGTCACTGTATTTCCCATTCATGAGGCAGGTGTGGACTCCCACATTCAACTTTGGGACCCTACCTGAGTGGTGCTTTATTTGCATCCCAAGCTATGAACTGAGGCAATCCAGTCACACATCTATAAGATGACTTACAGCTCTAATATGCTGTGGTTTTAGTGTACAATTCAAAATGAAATCCAAAGACAGAGTTTGGCATATAACTATCTCCTTAAGCTTGTAGACTCTGGAACTCTTGTCTGAAAAAAAAGAGATGTGTAAATTAGGAATCCATCTGTGACCATGACATAGCCTAAAATTAACACAGAAGGCATATCACTTCTAAAGATCCATGAATTCACTCCATGTGCATTCATTAAAAATCATTAAAGTGAAAGCTGGGAATGCGAAAGATAATTATATAGTTTGAATATCTAAAACGTCTTCCTTATGGAGAGCAGGTTTGTATGCATGTGTAAAATATATATGTATTATCTCCAAATGGAAACAGAAACACATGTTTGCTTTATTGGAAGGTAATCATTGTATTAATTTCCTGTTTCAAATGGCCTTAAACAATAACCATCAGCTTTGTTAACATGCATACTGCTTAACTCAGAAATTTCACATGTAGAAATTTAACCTGATGAAAATTTTCACATGTATACAAAAATATATAAGAATGTTCATTGTCACAATATGTTAACAAGGAAAAAAGCTGAAAAGAATTGAAATGTTTGTTAATAAGAGATTAGTTAGATAACTTATCAGTCATCCATATACAAGGATACTCTACAATTACCAAAAATAGTCAAACTTGCTTTTATACTAAAAAGAAAATTTTATGTTAACTGATGGAGCTGATATTTACAGTTTGCATATTTACCCCACATCCATTCTCTGCTTCTAATTAAATCGAGTTGAAGCTGAGGATTTCTTGTGTCAGGGAGGCTTGGTTACAAAGAGCACTGACCACAAAATGATAATTCCTCACACAGGTCAGAATGGCCATCATCAAAAAGTCTACAAACAGTAAATGCTGGAGAGGGTGTGGAAAAAGGAAACCCTCTTACACTGTTGATGGGAATGTAAATTAGTACAGCTACAATGGAGAAAAGTAAGGAGGTCCCTTAAAAAAACTAAAAACAGAGTTATCATATGATCCAGCAATCCCATTGCTGGGCATATATTGGAAAATATACATATACCCCAATGTTCATAGCAGCACGATTTATAATAGCCAAGACATGGAAGCAGCCTAAATGTCCACTGGACGATGAATGGATGAAAAAGATGTGGTATATTTATTACAATGGAATATTACTCAGCTGTCAAAAAGAACTAATGCCATTTGCAGCAACATGAATGGACCTAGAGATTATCATACTAAGTGAAGCAAGCCAAAGACAAATATCATGTGATTATCACATGTAGAATATTAAAAAAAAAAAAATACAAATGAACTTATACAAAACAAAAATAGACCCAAAGGTACAACAACTTATGGTTACTAAAGGAGAAGGAGGGGAGAGGAGTAAATTAGGAGTTTGGGATTAACATAAACACACTATTATATATAAAATAAATAACCAACAAGGACCTACTATACAGTACAGGGAACTATAGTCAATATTTTCTAATAACCTATAAGAAAAAAGAATGTATATATATATATATATATATATATATATATATATATGTATGATACAATCACTTTGCTCTCTACCTAAAACTAACAAACATGGTAAAACAACTATACTTCAATTTAAAAAAAAAAAAAGACAATTTTTAGTGCTCAGCACCAAAGACAAGAGACCCAGAGAAAAATATTCTCAGCATCCCACGGGCACATTCTTGAGAATGGAAATAACCTGGACTGTCCTGAGAAAACAAGGACAACCTACCTGGGCCTTTCCCTGGAGGTTAATTCGTTTTCTTATAAACGAAAGGCAAATGTCATCATTTAGCAGATAAAGTCCTTGCTTTTATGGAGATTTAGGTGACAGGAGATGGAAAAAATAAAGAAAACAAAATAATGAAAAAGACAATCTGAGATTAATAAATCTTTGAAAAAAAATTTTAATGGATTAAGCAATCAGTGCACGGTCGAGAGGAAGAATGGTCAGGAAAAAAAACATGTGGCTGGAGATCTTAATGTCCAGATAGGATTGGGCATGCCAAGATGTGGGCAAACAGGTAAGCAATGACCCCAAGGCATCTGTTGTGTTGAAAGAATGCATGAAAGGGGAATCCATTGGATGGTAAATCAAGGGTCTGATATGATATGATTCACTGTCTAGGGGAAGGAACAAGAAAGAAGGAAATGGAGACAAAGACAATTGATGGAAGGGGATGATGATGTGTCTGCTGTTGTTCAGTCACTAAGTCATGTTTGATTCTTTTCAACCCCAAGGACTGTAGTGCTCCAGGCTCCTCTGTTCTCTACTATCTCCCAGAGTTTGCTCAAACTCATGTCCATTGAGTTGGTGATGCCATCCAACTATCTCATCTTCTGTTGCCTGCTTCTCCTCTTGCCCTGAATCTTTCCCAACATCAGGATCTTTTCCAAGAGTCAGCTCTTCACATCAGGTAGCCAAACAATTGGAGCTTCAGCTTCCGCATCAGTCCTTTCAATGAATAGTCAGGGTTGATTTTCTTTAGGGTTGACCGGTTTGACTTCCTTTCAGTCCAAGGTGGAGAAGGCAGTGGCAACCCACTCTAGTACTCTTGCCTGGAAAATCCATGGAGGAGGCTGGTAGGCTGCAGTCCATTGGGTCGCTAAGAGTTGGACACGACTGAGTGACTTCACTCTCACTTTTCACTTTCTTGCATTGGAGAAGGAAATGGCAACCCACTCCAGTGTTCTTGCCTGGAGAATCCCAGGGACGGGGGAGCCTGGTGGGCTGCCGTCTATGGGGTCGCATAGAGTCAGACACTACTGAAGTGACTTAGCAGCAGCAGCAGCAGTCCAAGAACTCTCAAGAGTCTTCTCCAGCACCCAGTATGAAAGCATCAATTCTTCGGCATTCAGGCTTCTTTACGGACCAACTCTCACATCCATATATGACTACTGAAAAAACCATAGCTTTGCCTATATGGATCTTTGTCAGCAAAGTGATGTCTCTGCTTTTTAATATGCAGTCTAGGTTTGTCATAACTTTCTTTCCAAGGAACAACCATCTTTTAATTTCATGGCTGCAGTCACCATCTGCAGTGACTTTGGAGCCCACGAAAATAAAATCTGTCACTGCTGATGTGTCTGAAGAAGAAAATTAGTAAGGACAGGAAAGGGGGATAGGAACACCAGAAAGAAAGATTTCAGCACCTGCTCCAGACTAGAGGTGGTATAGCTGATACTGGGAAAGGACAGTGCCAGGACTGGCTTGCCTGAGGGTCTAAGGAGTTTTTCTAAACCTCTGGGGTATCAGAGTGGGATAGCAAGACGACCACAGATTGGAGATGTATAGCCTAGCCAAGAAAAGGTTAGTGCAGAATTTACTTGTAATCATATTCATTATGCTGGGAAGTATTGAAGGCAGGAGGAGAAGGGGATGACAGAGGATAAGATGGTTGGATGGCATCACCAACTTGATGGACATGAGTTTGAGCAAGCTCCAAGAGTTGGTGATGGACAGGGAAACCTGGCGTGCTACAATCCATGGGGTTGCAAAGAGTCAGACACGACTGAGCAACTGAACTGAACTAAACTGATATTCATTATAATCACAATTTATCTCAGGCTTAGTCACTATGGATCAAGCTGACCTGAAGCTCTAGACAGAAGAGGTAATTTAGGTTGTTAGATTTTTCCTCTGTATGGTAATGCTCCACAATGATGACTATTTTGCAATTTGATCTTTTCTGGACTATGTATCGTGTTCCAATGATCCATTTTGCCAATATACACTGTTTTGATTTAAAGACTTTACAAAAACTTAGTTTTAGAATAAGTCTTAAAGTCAGACAATGTAAATTCTCCAACCCTATTCTTTTGCATAATTGTTTCACCTATTATGCAATTTCATATTTTTAAATCTTATTTTAATATTTTGTGAAAATGTTTCTGTATTTATTAAATACATCTGCTTTGTTTATTTTTATCTGAAAAAAGAAAATAAAAGAAAGAAGTGCTGTCAGTAAAGCATACTTTAGGCTAAAACTGAATCTATCATTTCAGTGCCTTAAACAAAGAGGGAGTTTACTTTCCCTTCATATAACAGAAGTCTGAAGATTGGTGTCTGCTACTATTGATTCAGCAGTTCATCAAGGTCAGGGCTGACACTCTATGGGTCTGTTGACCTCTCTCTCATGGTCACAAGATACTAGCTACACCGACTATCATTTTGTTCATTCACAGCAGAAAAAAAGTAACCATATTTCCTTGTCCAGAATTGTATCAAATGCCTTTTTTGGTTTCAAGAGGGGGTGGGTGTGGAATGTTTTTGTCTTTCAGCCTATAAAATATACATAGACCAGAAAGAAGGTGTCTGATATGAGAGTCGAAGTACAAATCTGTGACGCTGGCCTCCAAGAATTGAAGAGGGGTTTTTAAAAAAATTTTTGCATTGAACTCTTCAGTCCCTAAAATATAGCAAAGAGATCAGTGATTTAGAATCCAAATGAAGCCACATCACTTTCCTTCTCAATGTTGCTTGAGGACCACCTTCATGCCTCCTGATCCTGCCTCTCCCCCAGCATTCTACAGTACTGTCTCTGGCCGTGAGAGTCAGAGACACAAACTAGAAAAACAAATCTAGTCTATTGCTGAAAGACAAGAGTAACATGACTACAGCATAGCTACAGCATAGCTCTCTTTAATAAACTTTCATTGAAAGAATGTTGAAATTAAATGCACGTTCATGTATTGCCTATTTCAGGCCCTGAATGGGGAAAACTGGGTATTTCTTCTTTACTCTCATTCAGTAAACAGCTATAGGGCTTCTGTGTGTCAGGCGCTGGGTGTTTTATTCTTCCTTTTATTATTGTTCCCTGTCCTATTTTCTTGGATTATTTCTCTCTCCAAATGTCTGTGACGATACTTGAAAAAGTATGAGACAATATATCAAACCTGAAGAATGCAGGGCACTGTCAGGGCCATCAGAGCACCACCCACAGCCCTGAGAAGGAAAGCCTGGGAAGGGGTGAAAGAATCAAGATGCAAGAGAATACCTGTGAGGAATGATATTTCTTACAACACTCACGTGCTTACTCATGCATTTATTTACTCACTAAACATTTACTGAGTCCATTTTCTAGATTCTGGAAATATTGTGGTGAACACACAAACAAGGTCTCTACCTTTATTGAGCTTATACTTGTTGTAGGGCAATGTTTTTGAAATATAAATCAGTGTTATTTCCCCAGTAGTTTCCTTTTTATTTCTCTGTTCCCAGTCAAGTAGCTAAGCTATGCTCATTGCCTCAGGGGAAAGATGGAATAAGAAGAAAGCAGAGAAAAAAAGAAGACATCTTGTACTTTAGGGGGATAGAAATGACGTGCTATGCACTGAGTCATGTTCAACTCTGTGATCCTATGGCCCATAGCTCGCTCGGCTCCTCTGTCCATGGGATTTCCCAGGTAAGAATACTGGAGTGGGTTGTCATTCCCTTCTCCAGAGAAATGACTTTAGGAATAAACACTATGTTAGCATGAACAGGACCTCAACCTACACAGACACTGCATGAAATGGCAAAGATTTATCTTCACTGAAAGGCGGAAGAGAGATGGAGGGCAAGAGAGTGGCCACAAGTAGGCCAGCGAGGGAGCTGGAAGGAACACTCCAGACCAAAAAGTGCTATGGCTGAGCACAAGCTGTATCTCAGCCCAGGGCCAGCATGAGAAGCTGTGATCATCCAGGAGCCAGATGGCAAACAGACTGCATTTACCAACACAAAGGGAGCACTGGGTCTTTATCTACCAGGTGTTCAAACTCCATCCTTGCCTCTTCTTCCTGGGCACACAGTTAGGCTCTATTTCCCAGCCTCCCTTGCAACTAGATGAAGTTACATCATAAACCAGGGAGCTCTGGCCAAAGGAGTGTGGGAGGAAGTGATACACACCATTTTCTATCTTGTCCATAAACGCTTCCAATGTAGCTTCCAAAGAGCTCCCCGATGCTCCCTCTTTCCTGTTCTGTCAGATATAAATGACACGTTTCAAGGCAAGAGAAAATGGCAGAACCAAAAGATAGAAGAAGCCTGGGTTCCCACATCCCTACTTGGAAGAGCCACTGGGTTTCTGGTCCCACACAGACCAGAATTCACAGACATCTGCGTTGTGTGAACCGAAGTTAATTTTTCTTGTTAAGTCACTAAAATGTTTGAAGTTACAGAAATTTTAGCTTACTCAACAAATATTCCAAGCAAGCCCCAGGCTTTGGATTTAGTTCACTCCTTACCCATTAGTACATGAAGACAGGCACTTCACTGCAAAATACCAGGACACAGTAAGCAATCTCCCCTCAGTGAAGTTGGGGCCCTCACAATCTACCATGTGGTGTAATGGTGAGAAAGGAAAACATCCTGCTCTTATATTTGTGAAATTAAACAAAATCTACTTAAGATTTTCCCTGAGCAAGGAGAGTGATTAAGCACATGAGCATCACAGTGTAGAAGGGGAGAGAAATATGCAACAAGCAAGTGAAGAGTTATGTGCTGAGCTCTATGAAAGAAAAATACAAATAGTCCGGAGCAAAAATAAGTGTGGGTATAATTTATATTAGGGAGTGGGAATGAGTGAAGGCTTCTCTGAAGAAGGAACAGTTGAACCTAAGAGGGAGTCAGAGCCAAGCAAGTTAAAAGCCAGGGGAATAGTATTCCAGGCAAAGGGAATAGAATGTAAAAAGGCCCTGAGAAAGGAAAGAGGTTGGCTTATTTGAGGATCTGAAATATAGCTGTGACATACAGAAGAGGAGAAGAATATGATACAGGAAAGGAGAAGTAGGGAGAGGCAAATTCATACTGCCCCATGGAAACCTGGATCTTGATTTTTAATTTTATTACAAGAGCTTGGGAAAGTGCTGAAAAATGTTAAGCAAGGATCATGGTCAGGACTGCATTTTTAAAATCTCAAACTGACCAAGATGGAGACTTGTTGGGAGGGAGGGAAAAGAAAAGGGCCAATGTAGGAAGCTATTTAAGCAATCCAGGCAGGAGATGATGGTGTGCTGAATTAGAAGGGTGTCAGTGTGTATGTGGAGAGAATCAGATGAGTTTAGTCTATGCTTGGGAAGCTGAATGGAGTGCAGCTCTTGCATTCAATATCTTTAAATTCTAGTAAGAGGAACATTAAGTGGTACAAAATTCAGTTCTCAGCTAGGCCCTCGAAAGGTTGAAAGAATGTGGAAAATGAGAGTAGCAGTGGCCTCTCCTGTCTGAAGCACCATAATTTGAGCAGATTGGTTTGGTTGAGGTTGCAGGGAAAGCTGGGCTTGGAATCAGAAGGTTGCAGCCCAGTTGGGTGTACTCACTTAGGTGTGACATCATGCTGGATGGATAGAGCCTGATAAGGTAAGCAACTTAGAAACCTAACAAATAAGGTCTCTGCCCAGACATGATCTAAGCACTATGGAGGTGAGTGCCATTCAAATAAATTCACCCTTTGCCCATTCTTGTGTGTGTGTGCATGAGCTCAGCCGTGTTCGATTCTTTGTGACCCCATGGGCTGCAGATCCCCGGGCTTCTCTGTCCATGGAATTTTCCGGGTAAGAATACTGGAATGGGTTGCCATTTCCTCCTCCAGGGGTTCTTCCTGACCCAGGGGGTGAACTCACATCTCTTGAGTCTCCTGCATTGGTAAGCAGATTCTTTACCAACTGTGCCACCTAGGAAGCCCCCTTCTTACTAGCTTATAATAATAAGAGGAAGGATAGTTAACATTATGGAGCTCTTCGTACAGGGCCCTGTTCCAAAGCAGCACAGTGGCTTTGTATTAAAGTATACGACTTCCTGACTTCTGTTCTTTCTCCTGTGTTTGGAAAGAGAAATAAGTTAATTTTGACCTCAAAGGGCTTCCCTTGTGGCTCAGCTGGTAACAGATCCAACCGCAATGGGGGAGACCTGGGTTTGAGCCCTATGTTTGGAAGATCCCCTGGAGAAGGGGAAGGCTACCCACTCCAGTATTCTGGCCTAGAGAATTCTATGGGCTATATAGTCCATGGGATCGCAAAGAGTCGGATACGACTGAACAACTTTCACACACACACACACTGTTCCTAGGAATGTGTTGCTGCTGCTGCTGCTGCTAAATCGCTTGAGTCGTGCCCGACTCTGTGCGACTCTATAGATGGCAGCCCACCAGACTCCCCCGTCCCTGGGATTAAGTTCTCTCACTTAAGCTCACTAGAGCTTTGTAAGATCCCTGCTATCATTACCACTGTTTACTAACTAAAACTAGTGCCTAGAGATTAGTACCTTGTCCAAGGCCATGTCTTCATTAATTATAGCAACATATATTCCAACCCAGCTCTGTCTTCCAGAGCTAGGCTTCTAACCATATCATCAACGTGTTGAAAAGGATTTTGAAGATGCATTTGTGTTGAAGAAGGCAAAGTCAGGTGGATGCAGTCTGGTCAGTCATGTATTTACCACCTCTGTAGCAGCACTGCATGCCTCCAAAATATATCAATCTTATTTAAATAAAAGTAGATGCTAGGATTAAATCTCTCTCCTCTAGCTGTCTTATTGTAACCATGCTGCCTTATTCTAAAAGATAAATCAGTATGGATTGCATCCAACTTAGAATAACGAAAGAAAATTATAATTATACTTGATAATCTTATAAAATATCATATTCACATTCTAATGGTTGATTATATTTTTCAGGCCAACTAACTAGAAAGAATATTATTTGAAGAATCTGGTATACAAGGGCCTCTAGACACCTTAACACAGAATTCTAAAAACATTATGAAAGATTAAAAACCTACTTGGAGAGCCTCTTCTCTTTAGAACTCAACTGGGAAGTCATATCAGGCTAAAAAATGGTTCTGGGGCAAAGCCAAGCTTTGAGCTGTCAGGGAAAGGCTGCACTGAAACAGAACTGCATCGTCTCTGGGAACCCAGTGCTCACTGGTAAAAACCAACGTTGCTGTTCCTCCATGCGCTCATAAGAAAAGAGCATTTGAAACTACTAATGTGGTTTTCTTCTCTTCACCACCTCTCCTGCCCCCAGTGGAGGGAAATATTTACTCTTCTAATTTCTTTCTTCTTTATGTCACCAAATACCTTGTGATAGTATTACACTTGACAGATCTCTTATTGAGAATTTGCCAAAGTCAAAATATAATTAGTTTGGTTTTTCAGACATATAAAAGTGCCAGAGAGTGAACTATGCTCAACCTATTGGAGATTGTATCCAATTGCTCATATCTCAGTGAAATTTTCTGGAGCTGTAAACAATTGTTATATCTTAAAGAAGGCCTTGTGCAATATAATATTTTGCTGAAAGAAGCTGGGTCCCTAGATTTTAGAGAATGTAAGGGCTACCCAGGGGATTAGCAGATATTCATGAAATGTCTACTAGGTCAAGCATGTTGCTAATTTTGAGGATAAACAGTAGAATGAGATCTAAGAGAATTGACAGTGTAATAAAGAAGGGAGTGATCTATACAACACCTCTTAGAGTGAGTACAAAGAGATCAGTATAGATATTAGACTAGTTCTCAAAGTTGTGATCCTCAGATAAATAGCATCAGTGAGAAGCTTGTTAGAAATGCAAATTCTCATACCCTATATGAAACCTACTGTGGAGGGGGCGCAGCTAGAAACCACTCTCCAAGTGATTCTGATGCAGTCTAATGTCTGGAAATGACTGATTTGGCAAAACAGAAGACAATACAGTATAATTGCTTAGATGGGTTACTAGTATCCAACCAAGAAATAATGAATGTGGGCACTGGGGTCTTTTGGAGTGATGTAATCTTTAATACAATCTTTAATGTAATTTTTAATACAGTGTATTAAAAAGCAGAGACATCAATTTGCTGACAAAGATACATATTAGTTCTAGTTCAGTAGCTCAATCGTGTCTGACTCTTTGCTACCCCATGACTCGCAGCATGCCAGGCCTCCCTGTCATCACCAACTCCTGGAGTTCACACAGACTCATGTCCATCGAGTCGGTGATGCCATCCAGCCATCTCATCCTCTGTCGTCCCCTTCTCCTCCTGCCCCCAATCCCTCCCAGCATCAGAGTCTTTTTCAATGAGTCAACTCTTCGCATGAGGTGGCCAAAGTACTGGAGTTTCAGCTTTAGCATCATTCCTTCCAAAGAAATCCCAGGGTTGATCTCCTTCAGAATGGACTGGTTGGATCTCCTTGCAGTCCAAGGGACTCTCAAGAGTCTTCTCCAATACCACAGTTCAAAAGCATCAATTCTTCAGCACTCAGCCTTCTTCACAGTCCAACTCTCACATCCATACATGACCACTGGAAAAACCATAGCCTTGACTAGATGGGCCTTTTTTGGCAGAGTAATGTCTCTGCTTTTGAATATGCTATCTAGGTTGGTCATAACTTTCCTTCCAAGGAGTAAGTGTCTTTTAATTTCATGGCTGCAGTCACCATCTGCAGTGATTTTGGAGCCCCCCAAAATAAAGTCTGACACTTTCCACTGTTTCCCCATTTATTTGCCATGAAGTGATGGGACCAGATGCCATGATCTTTGTTTTCTGAATGTTGAGCTTTAAGCCAACTTTTTCACTCTCCACTTTCACTTTCATTAAGAGGCTTTTGAGTTCCTCTTCACTTTCTGCCATAAGGGTGGTGTCATCTGCATATCTGAGGTTACTGAAATTTCTCCCAGCAATCTTGATTCCAGCTTGTGTTTCTTCCAGTCCAGCATTTCTCATGATGTACTCTGCATATAAGTTAAATAAGCAGGGTGTCAATATACAGCCTTGACGTACTCCTTTCCCAATTTGGAACCAGTCTGTTGTTCCATGTCCAGTTCTAACTGTTGCTTCCTGACCTGCATACAAATTTCTCAAGAGGAAGGTCAGGTGGTCTGGTATTCCCATCTCTTTCAGAATTCTCCACAGTTTATTGTGATCCACACAGTCAAAGGCTTTGGCATAGTCAATAAAGCTGAAATAGATGTTTTTCTGGAACTCTTGCTTTTTCCGTGATCCAGCGGATGTTGGCAATTTGGTCTCTGGTTCCTCTGCCTTTTCTAAAACCAGCTTGAACATCTGGAAGTTCACGGTTCATGTATTGCTGAAGCCTGGCTTGGAGAATTTGGAGCATTACTTTACTAGCATGTGAGATGACTGCAATTGTGCAGTAGTTTGAGCATTCTTTGGCATTGCCTTTCTTTGGGATTGGAATGAAAACTGACCTTTTCCAGTCCTGTGACCACTGCTGAGTTTTACCAATTTGCTGGCATATTGAGGGCAGCACTTTCACAGCATCATCTTTCAGGATTTGAAATAGCTCCACTGGAATTCCATCACCTCCACTAGCTTTGTTTGTAGTGATGCTTTCTAAGGCCCACTTGACTTCACATTCCAGGATGTCTGGCTCTAGGTCAGTGATCACACCATTGTGATTATCTAGGTCATGAAGATCTTTTTCGTACAGTTCTTCTGTGTATTCTTGCCACCTCTTCTTAATATCTTCTGCTTCTGTTAGGCCCATACCGTTTCTGCCCTTTATCGAGCCCATCTCTGCATGAAATGTTCCCTTGATATCTCTAATTTTCTTGAAGAGATCTCTAGTCTTTCACATTCTCTTGTTTTCCACTATTTCTCTGCATTGATCGCTGAGGAAGGCTTTCTTATCTCTTCTTGCTATTCTTTGGAACTCTGCATTCAGATGTTTATATCTTTCCTTTTCTCCTTTGCTTTTCACTTCTCTTCTTTTCACAGCTATTTGTAAGGCCTCTCCAGACAGCCATTTTGCTTTTTTGCATTTCTTTTCCATGGGGATGGTCTCGATCTCTGTCTCCTGTACAATGTCACGAACCTCATTCCATAGCTCATCAGGCACTCTATCTATCAGATCTAGGCCCTTAAATCTATTTCTCACTTCCACTGTATAATCATAAGGGATTTGATTTAGGTCATACCTGAATGGTCTAGTGGTTTTCCCTACTTTCTTCAATTTCAGTCTGAATTTGGCAATAAGGAGTTCATGATCTGACCCACAGTCAGCTCCTGGTCTTGTTTTTGTTGACTGTGTAGAGCTTCTCCATCTTTGGCTGCAAAGAACATAATAAATCTGATTTTGGTGTTGACCACCTGGTGATGTCCATGTGTAGAGTCTTCTCTTGTGTTGTTGAAAGAGGGTGTTTGGTATGCCCAGTGCATTTTCTTGGCAAAACTCTGTTAGTCTTTGCCCTGTTTCATTCCATATTCCAAGGCCAAATTTACCTGTTACTCCAGGTGTTTCTTGACTTCCTACTTTTGCATTCCAGTCCCCTATAATGAAAAGGACATCTTTTTTGGGTGTTCGTTCTAAAAGGTGTTGTAGGCCTTCATAAAACTGTTCAACTTCAGCTTCTTCAGCATTACTGGTTGGGGCATAGACTTGGATTACCGTGATGTTGAATGGTTTGCCTTGGAAACGAACAGAGATCATTCTGTCATTTTTCAGACTGCATCCAAGTACTGCATTTTGAACTCTTTTGTTGACCATTATGGCTACTCCATTTCTTCTGAGGGATTCCTGCCCGCAGTAGTAGATATAATGAACATCTGAGTTAAATTCACCCTGTACAGATGTGAGAGTTGGATCATAAAGAAGACTGAGGGCTGGAGAATTGATGCCTTCAAACTGCGGTGCTGGAGAAGACTCTTGAGAGTCCCTTGGACTGCAAGAAGATCAAATCAGTCAGTCCTAAAGGAAATCAACCCTGAATTTTGATTGGAAAGACTGATGCTGAAGCCGAAGCTCCAATACTTTGGCCACCTGATGCAAAGAACTAACTCACTAGAAAAGTCCCTGATGCGGGGAAAGATTGAAGGCAGGAAGAGAAGGGGGAGACAGAGAACGAGATGGTTGGATGGCACCACTAACTCAATGTATATGAGTTTGAGCAAACTCCAGGATCTGATGAAGGACAAGGAAGCCTGGCGTGTTGCAGTCCTTGGGGTCGCAAAGAGTCAGACATGACCTAGTGACGGAACAACAATAACCCAGACCTTGGTGGTGCTAGTGGTAAAGAACCCACCTGTCAGTGCAGGAGACTTAAGAAACATGGGTTTGATCCCTGTGTCAGGACGATCCCCTGGAGGAGGGCATGGCAACTCACTCCAATATTCTTGCCTGGAGAATCCCATGGACAGTGGAGTCTGACAGGCTACGGTCCAGAAGGTCACACAGAGTCAAACTACTTCTGAAGTGACTTAGCATGCACACACACAACTCAGCCCTTATGAAGCAGGATTTGAGATTTTAGTCATGCCAACATCTAAGGCCATCATGTATCTCTCCAGCTTTGATTCTTGATAATTTCTGTCTTTGTTTCCTACTGCTGATGTAATAGATTACAACAAATCTAGTGACATAAAACAAAATGTATTATCTTTCAGTTCTGGAGATTAGAAGTACAAATTCAGTCTCTTTGGCCTGAAATCGAAGTGTATACAGATCTGTTTCCTTCTGGAGGCTGGGGGAAATTTCATTTCCTTACATTTTCCAGCTTCAAGAGGCCACTTGCATTCTTTGCCTAATGGCCCTGTATCACCTTGACCACTTTTTCCCTCATCATATCTCCTCTAACTCCACACTTCCCACCACCTTATTATAAGGATGCTTGTACTTACACTGGGCCACTCACATTATCCAGGTTACTCTCCCCATCTCAAGATGTTTAATTTAATGACATTTGCAAAAAACTCTTTTGCCATGTAGGTGGCATATTCAGAAGTCCCTGGAATTAGGACATGGACATCTTTGAGGGACCAATATTCAGCCTTCCACAGCTTCCCTTTCAGTGCTGCTCACAGAACAGGAAAGATGGAGGGAGCAAGAAGTATTAAGTTACAGAGTTTATAGAAGGACAGAACTAACAAATTAATTCTCTTAGATTGTTTCAATATGTTGGGTACTCATTTATCCTTATAAAAGCTGCGATAAGCAGGAATGACTTGGGGTGCCCAAAAAAAAGCAGAGTCAATAATGGTCAGCAAGGCCAAGCCCCGATGAGTATGCCTGTTTATCCTTATGTTCACCTGTCTACTGGATATCGCCTGAACAGGCACAGAAACAAACTCTTCATTCCTGGTCCCTGTCCTCATCCGAACCTGTTTTTCCTCCTTGAGTTCCTAAGACAAAGGTGTATAACCTACTCACTAAACCCAGAAATCTACACCATATCCTAGGCTCCTCTTTCTCTTTCACTCCCAAATCCCACCCCACACCCCAGACACCTCAAATCAAATCAACCACCAAGTTCTGTCAAACCCATCTCCCAGATATCTCTCTTCCTCTTCCACCACCCTAACCAGGCTTGACTCAAGGACACACAATTTCTCACCTTGAGTTTTTACAAGAGCCTCCTAACTGGCTCCCCTGGCTTTGAGAGTGCCACCTTTATCACCACAACTAGGAGAGTTCCTCTTTAAGTATCCTATCATTTTGCCTTTTCATACTGTTCATGGGGTTCTCAAGGCAAGAATACTGAAGTGGTTTGCCATTCCCTTCTCCAGTGGACCACATTCTGTCAGACCTCTCCACCATGACCTGCCCATCTTGGGTGGACCCACAGGCATGGCTTAGTTTCATTGAGTTAGACAAGGCTGTGATTAGATTGACTAGTTTTCTGTGAGGATGGTTTCAGTGTGTCTGCCCTCTGGTGCCCTCTTGTAACACCTACCATCTTACTTGGGTTTCTTTTACCCTGGATGTGGGGTATCTCTTCATGGCTGCTCCAGCAAAGAGCAGCCACTGCTCCTTACCTTGGATGAGGGGTATCTCCTCACCACCGCCCCTTCTGACCCTGAACGTGGAATAGCTCCTCTAGGCCCTCCTGCGCCCGCTCAGCCACCGCTCCGTGGAGGTGGGGTTGCTCCTCCCGACCGCTGCCCCTGGCCTCAGGCGAGGGGTAGCTCCTCCCGACTGCTGCCGCTGGTCTCAGACGCAGGGTAGCTCCTCTCAGCTGCTGCCCCTGACCTCGGACGTCTCTCCCCAGGTCAGTAGGTGCCCAATACGCTACTGGAGATCAGTGGAGAAATAACTCCAGAAAGAATGAAGGGATGGAGCCAAAGCAAAAACAATACCCAGTTGTGGATGTGACTGCTGATAGAAGCAAGGTCTGATGCTGCAAAGAGCAAAACTGCATAAGAACCTGGAATGTCAGGTCCATGAATCAAGGCAAATTGCAAGTAGTCAAACAAGAGATGGCAAGAGTGAATGTTGACATTCTAGGAATCAGCGAACTAAAATGGACTGGAATGGGTAAATTTAACTCCAAAGACCATTATATCTACTACTGAGGGCAGGAATCCCTCAGAAGAAATAGAGTAGACATCATGGTCAACAAAAGAGTTCAAAATGCAGTACTTGGATGCAATCTCAAAAACGACAGAATGATCTCTGTTCGTTTCCAAGGCAAACCATTCAACATCACGGTAATCCAAGTCTAAGCCCCAGCCAGTAACTGAAGAAGCTGAAGTTGAACAGTTTATAAAGACCTACAACACCTTTTAGAACTAACACCCAAAAAAGATGTCCTTTTCATCATAGGGGACTAGAATGCAAAAGTAGGAAGTCAAGAAACACCTGGAGTAACAGGCAAATTTGGCCTTGGAATATGGAATGAAACAGGGCAAAGACTAATAGAGTTTTGCCAAGAAAATGCACTGGGCATACCAAACACCCTCTTCCAACAACACAAGAGAAGACTCTACACATGGACATCACCAGGTGGTCAACACCAAAATCAGATTTATTATGTTCTTTGCAGCCAAAGATGGAGAAGCTCTACACAGTCAACAAAAACAAGACCAGGAGCTGACTGTGGGTCAGATCATGAACTCCTTATTGCCAAATTCAGACTGAAATTGAAGAAAGTAGGGAAAACCACTAGACCATTCAGGTATGACCTAAATCAAATCCCTTATGATTATACAGTGGAAGTGAGAAATAGATTTAAGGGCCTAGATCTGATAGATAGAGTGCCTGATGAGCTATGGAATGAGGTTCGTGACATTGTACAGGAGACAGGGATCGATACCATCCCCATGGAAAAGAAATGCAAAAAAGCAAAATGGCTGTCTGGAGAGGCCTTACAAATAGCTGTGAAAAGAAGAGAAGTGAAAAGCAAAGGAGAAAAGGAAAGATATAAACATCTGAATGCAGAGTTCCAAAGAATAGCAAGAAGAGATAAGAAAGCCTTCCTCAGCGATCAATGCAAAGAAATAGAGGAAAGCAAGAGAATGTGAAAGACTAGAGATCTCTTCAAGAAAATTAGAAATACCAAGGGAACATTTCATGCAGAGATGGGCTCGATAAAGGGCAGAAACGGTATGGGCCTAGCAGAAGCAGAAGATATTAAGAAGAGGTGGCAAGAATACACAGAAGAACTGTACGAAAAAGATCTCATGACCCAGATAATCACAATGGTGTGATCACTGACCTAGAGCCAGACATCCTGGAATGTGAAGTCAAGTGGGCCTTAGAAAGCATCACTACAAACAAAGCTAGTGGAGGTGATGGAATTCCAGTGGAGCTATTTCAAATCCTGAAAGATGATGCTGTGAAAGTGCTGCCCTCAATATGCCAGCAAATTGGTAAAACTCAGCAGTGGTCACAGGACTGGAAAAGGTCAGTTTTCATTCCAATCCCAAAGAAAGGCAATGCCAAAGAATGCTCAAACTACTGCACAATTGCAGTCATCTCACATGCTAGTAACGTAATGCTCCAAATTCTCCAAGCCAGGCTTCAGTAATACACGAACCATGAACTTCCAGATGTTCAAGCTGGTTTAGAAAAGGCAGAGGAACCAGAGACCAAATTGCCAACATCCGCTGGATCATGGAAAAAGCAAGAGTTCCAGAAAAACATCTGTTTCAGCTTTACTGACTATGCCAAAGCCTTTGACTGTGTGGATCACAATAAACTGTGGAGAATTCTGAAAGAGATGGGAATACCAGACCACCTGACCTTCCTCTTGAGAAATTTGTATGCAGGTCAGGAAGCAACAGTTAGAACTGGACATGGAACAACACACTGGTTCCAAATTGGGAAAGGAGTACGTCAAGGCTGTATATTGTCACCCTGCTTATTTAACTTCTATGCAGAGTACATCATGAGAAACACTGCGCTAGAAGAAGCACAAGCTGGAATCAAGATTGCAGGGAGAAACTTCAGTAACCTCAGATATACAGATAACACCACCCTATGGCAGAAAGTGAAGAGGAACTCAAAAACTTCTTGAGGAAGGTGAAAGAGAAGAGTGAAAAAGTTGGCTTAAAGCTCAACATTCAGAAAACGAAGATCATGGCATCTGGTCCCATCACTTCATGGCAAATAAATGGGGAAACAGTGGAAAGTGTCAGACTTTATTTTGGGGGGCTCCAAAATCACTGCAGATGGTGACTGCAGCCATGAAATTAAAAGATGCTTACTCCTTGGAAGGAAAGTTATGACCAACTAGATAGTATATTAAAAAGCAAAGATATTACTTTGCCAGGAAAAGGTCCATCTAGTCAAGGCTATGGTTTCTCCAGTGGTCATTTATGGATGTGAGAATGGGACTGTGAAGAAAGCTGAGCACTGAAGAATTGATACTTTTGAACTGTGGTGTTGGAGAAGACTCTTGAGAGTCCCTTGGACTGCAAGAAGAGCCAACCAGTCCATTCTGAAGGAGATCAACCCTGGGATTTCTTTGGAAGGAATGATGCTAAAGCTGAAACTCCAGTACTTTGGCCACCTCATGCGAAGATTTGACTCATTGGAAAAGGCTCTGATGCTGGGAGGGATTGGGGGCAGGAGGAGAAGGGGACGACAGAGGATGAGATGGCTGGATGGCATCACCGACTCAATGGACGTGAGTCTAAGTGAACTCCGGGAGTTGGTGATGGACAGGGAGGCCTGGCATGCTGCGATTCATGGGGTCTCAGAGAGTCGGACACGACTTAACAACTGAACTGACTGACTGACTGACTAGGAGAGTATTTCCAATGCATGAATCTGTCACCCTTTTTCTCTACTACTTAAAACTCCCTAATGCCATCTTAGAATAAAGACCAACGTCTTAATAAGGTGGTTAAGGCTCTTTGTGAGCACCGTTAATTTACCTGGTCTACTTCATGTTATCCATTCCCTCCCATGACAAGACAAATTATTTACAGGTCCTAGAATGTACCTTGATCCCTCACACCTCCTACCTTTTGGACAGGCTCTTTTCTTTGCTGGAGTGACATTCAATTCTGTACCTGGCTGGAGTGACAATTCTCTAAGTCTTCCTCTATGCATTTTGGACCTCCCCAGAGGCTCAGATGGTAAAGAATCTGCCTGCCAATTCAGGAGACCAGGTTTTGATCCTTGGTTAGGAAAGATTCCCTGGAGAAAGGAATGGTTACTCCAGTATTCTTCCCTGGAGAATTCCATGGACAGAGGAGCCTGGTGGGCTATAGTCCATGGCATTGCAAAGAGTCAGACATGACTGGGCAACTAACACTTTAATTTTTTCTAGGCATATTGCCCTGGCCTCTTCCATCTTAGCACTCACTACTCACTCTGGAAGCACTTATAACCCCAAATTACAATTGATCTTTTAATTATAATCATCTCTTGGACTATTGAACTGTGAGGTCCTAGAGTTTAAGGATTATTCCCAGGGGCCAGCACAGCCCAGGGCACACAGTAATTGTTCAACACATTCCTTAGTTGAATTGAGATACACATTGGGAAATGCTAGCTAAGAAAACAAAAAGGAGTAGTAGTAATAAGGAGAGTTAGGGTAGATTTCTAAGATCCAAGTATCTGGAGCAGATTAGAAAATTTTAGGGGACACCCATCCAGACATACAGTTATAAGGACATAAAGAATAAAAAGAAAGGATTTTTCAATAATGTCAACTTCTCCTGAAGGTCAAAACCAGAGAAAAGACAAACAAGAAAGCCATCCATGCTGTTCAAGAGAACAGCTTCAAGTGCAATAGTTCATATAGCCAAAGCTATGTTTTTTCCAGGAGTCATGTAAGGATGTGAAAGTTGGACCATAAAAAAGACTGAATGCTGAAGAATTGATGTTTTTGAGCTGTGGTGTTGGAGAAGATTCTTGAGAGTCCCTTGGACTGCAAGGAGATCCAACCAGTCCATCCTAAAGGAATTCAATCCTGGATATTCATTAGGACTGATGCTGAAGCTGAAGTTCCAATACTTTGGCCACCTGATGGGAAGAGCCAACTCATTAGAAAAGACCCTGTTGCTGGGAAAGATTGAAGGCAGGAGGAGAAGGGGACCACAGAGGATGAGATGGTTGGATGGCATCACTGACCCAATGGACACGAGTTTGAGCAAACTCTGGAAGAAGGTGAAGGACAGGGAAGCCTGGCATGCTGGCATCCATGGGGTCACAAAGAGCTGGACACAACAACAACAGATGGTACAGAAGACAGTGAGGAAAAAAGGTCCAGTTTACAAGGAGTCAAGCACTATATTGTGCTTAAACTTTACTGTGCATCACATTCTGGGGACTCCTTATCCAAAATGCATATTCCAAGGTCCATCACAAGAGACTCTGGATCAGTTAGTGTGGAGATTGGCGGGGAGGGTGGGTCTCAGAATCTGCATTTTTAACGAGTGTTTTGACTTTGAGAAACACTTGAATATGTTGCAGTAAGATATTGAATATACATTCTAGAGAATGTTGAGATAAAAAAGGAAGAATGTGAGCAGTATATAATTTGAGGGTGTTAGGCAAAGATGTCAAGAGGTGTATATTAGTAACAGCCAGCCACTAGGAGATGTGTGTATGCACACACTCCCACACACACACACAGGGATTTGTCACAGGAATTTGACCTTATGGAATTATGGGAGCTGGTCAAGCAGTTTCTGTGAAGCTGTCTTTGGTCTGGAGTTGGAGCATGAAGTCCACAAGATAAACACAAGGGAAGATGGCTGTAAAATGGAGGAGATCAAGAACAGTCCAGAATCCACAAACACGAGCTGGAGCCCCACAAGGATGAACCAAGACCCTTGTCAGTTCTTGCTGCCTCTGCATAGTGTGGTGTGTCCTGTGGACTCTGGAGACATCCTCGTGGAGCTAAGTTCATACACCTGGTCTAGAAAGGGAGCATGAAAGGAGGGTCCAGGAAAAGGTAGGGCAGTTGCATACCTGGCTGCTGCCTCACAGCAACCAACAGAGCCCAGCTAATTAGTGGCAACGTGTACAAACTACAAAATGGTTGCTGCTTCACTTATACCCTCCCAGTCTCCCACAGGAATCTCACTCTGACCCAAATAACTAGAAATACACAAGGAGGAGAATTCTTGGAAATGCAGCTCAAGTTAACACATTACAAAATTACCACAAGGGGCATGTGTGTATGTTAGTCAAGTTAACACATTACAAAACCACCACAAGGGGGATGTTTGTGTGTTAAGAAGGGACAGGGATCACCAGACAGAAAGGTTGGGAAGTCAATTAAGAGGGACTATTGATGGAGCAATATCCTAGCAAAAGAATAAGGCAAGGGGTCTGGACTTAGAAAGGAGGGATATTCCTTTCTCTAGCATACATACAAAGAAGCAGGGTAAGAGGAAAAGGGAGGGTAGGGCTTGAGTGGGGAGCTCAGTCACTTCAGTTGAGTCCCATTCTTTGGGACCCCATGGACCTACCAGGCTCCTCTGTCCATGGGATTACCCTAGCAAGAATACTGAAGTGGGTTGCCATTTCCTCCTGTAGGGGAATCTTCCCAAGTAGGATTACCTGGACCAAAGCACACTTGTTAGAAGAAAAGGAAAAGAGGCAGATAACTTGAGACCACATGTAGGAGAACATGGCCTTCTCAAACACAAAGAATAACTTGCATCTCTTTCGTTCTGAAGGTCCTCACATACGAAAACTTCCAAGAGCAACCAACTCAAAGATAATTTGCAGGCTTTTGGTTGTGGATACAGGATGAGTTGATGTTCTTCCAAAATCCAAACCGTGACATAATTTTGAAATATGGTTATTAAGCACCTGCTTTTTCCTCACTGTGAAGTTAAGGATGTTTATAGAGGTCATGTCTTAGCATATGGTCTGTTTCTTGCTCATTGAGTTGTTGGCAGCATAGCTGCTCACAGCTTGGTGTGCTGTGCTAGCACCAGCATGAGAATTTAAGGAACACCATGCAGTTTTAGCAAGTCCATCTGAGATTTCTGGCAGAGGGAGTCCCCTTTGTGGGGAAGGCAGAGTTCCTTCTGAAAACTTAAAACTACAAGTTAAGGATGTAGCCAAACACCCACAGAATTTCCCTAAAATGACTCTATTGTCTTTCCTTCTTCTTAGGGTAGTGACTTCTCTTGGTTAGCTCTAATAGATAAGATTTGATAAACAAGACTTGTTCAGATGATACTTAATTTTATGAATTTTCAGTCGTGTCTCCTTGACATTTTACTTTCTGGACTAGAAAATGTTTTTCTTTCTCTCCTGAAAACAATCCATTTGGAAAAAAGAATTAGACTTGAATACAGGCTATTTGTATTTCAATTTCAGTTTTCCCATTTGCTTGGACAAATTAATCACTCCTTTCTTCATCTATAAGTGTGGGTACCAACAAATACCTGACATGTTAATTATAAGGATTAAATGAGATAATACATGTATTAGGCGATAAGCTAAGAAGAACCTAAAATGTCGGGTACTAAATAAGAAAAATCTATTTCTTATTTTGGAATTAGTGGCTGATAGGTGTCTCTAGTTCCAGAAAAACATCTATTTCTGCTTTATTGACTAGCAAAAGCCTTTGACTGTGTGGATCACAATAAACTGTGGAAAATTCTGAAAGAGATGGGAATACCAGACCACCTGACCTGCCTCTTAAGAAACCTGTATGCAGGTCAGAAAGCAATAGTTAGAACTGGACTTGGAACAACAGACTGGTTCCAAATAGGAAAAGGAGCATGTCAAGGCTGTGTGTTGTCACCCTGCTTATTTAACTTATATGCAGAGTACATCATGAGAAACACTGGGCTGGAGGAAGCACAAGCTGGAATCAAGACATGTATACCCATGGCGGATTCATGTCAATGTATGGAAAAACCAATACAATACTGTAAAGTAAAAAAAAAAAAAATGATTGCCAGGAGAAATATCAATAACCTCATATATGCAGATGACACCACCCTTATGGCAGAAGGTGAAGAACTAAAGAGCTTCTTGGTGAAAGTGAAAGAGGAGAGTGAAAAAGTTGGCTTAAAGCTCAACATTCAGAAAACTAAGATCATGGCATCCAGGGCCATCACTTCATGGTAAATAGATGGGGAAACAGTGGAAACAGTGGCTGACTTTATTTTTCTGGGCTCCAAGATCACTGCAGATGGTGATTGCAGCCATAAAATTAAAAGACACTTACTCCTTGGAAGGAAAGTTATGACCAACCTAGATAGCATATTCAAAAGCAGAGACATTACTTTGTCAACAAAGGTCCGTCTAGTCAAGGCTATGGTTTTTCCAGTGGTCATGTATGGCTGTGAGAGTTGGACTGTGAAGAAGGCTGAGCGCTGAAGAATTGATGCTTTTGAACTGTGGTGTTGGAGAAGACTCTTGAGAGTCCCTTGGACTGCAAGGAGATCCAACCATTCCATTCTAAAGGAGATCAGTCCTGGGTGTTCATTGGAAGGGCTGATGTTGAAGCTGAAACTCCAATACTTTGGCCACCTAATGCGAAGAGCTGACTCATTGGAAAAGACCCTGATGCTGGGAAAGATTGAGAGCAGGAGGAGAAGGGGACGACAGAGGATGAGATGGCTGGATGGCATCACCAATTCAATGGACACGGGTTTGGGTGGACTCTGGGAGTTGGCGATGGACAGGGAGGCCTGGCGTGCTGCAGTTCATGGGGTCGCAAAGAGTCAGACATGACTGAGCAACTGGACTGAACTGAACATTCTCAATATACAGCTTTCATTTGTGGAAGGGTCATATCTCAGCCAGCAGTGAGGAGAAGAGAGATAATTGTTGGCAAAGAACTTCCTTTTTAAGGTGTGACCCAGAGACCACACATCACTGTTGTGTGTATCCCACTGACCAGAATGCACTCACATGGCCACCTCCTTAGCCTCCCAGCTAGTGATGCTGGGAAATGTGGTCTCTATCTGGTTTGGACACCATGCCCAGTTAAAATTGTGGGGAAGTGATTTGTTGTTAAAAAGGATAGTATAAATATTGGGGGATGCTGCTGCTGCTGCTGCTCGGTTGTGTCCAACTCTTTGCAACTCCATAGACTAGAGCCCACCAGACTCCTCTGTCCATGGGATATCCCAGGCAAGAATACTGGAGGGGGTTGCCATTTCCTCCTCCAGGGCATCTTCTTGACCCAGGGATTGAACCCGTATCTCCTGCACTGGCAGACAGATTCATTACTACTGAGCCACCTGGGAAGCCCACTTGGTGTTTTACATCATGTGAATTTTCCAAGTTTTATTCACCCTTCAGTTCAGTTCAGTTCAGTTCAGTCACTCAGTCATGTCCACTCTTTGCGACCCCATGCATCGCAGCACGCCAGGCCTCCCTGTCCATCACCAACTCCCGGAGTTCACTCAAACTCATGTCCATCAAGTTGGTGATGCCATCCAGCCATCTCATCCTCCATCATCCCCTTCTCCTCCTGCCCCCAATCCCTCCAAGCATCAGGGTCTTTTCCAATGACTCAACTCTTGGCATGAGGTAGCCAAAGTATTGGAGATTCAGCTTTAGCATCAGTCCTTCCAAAGAACACCCAGGACTGATCTCCTTTAGAATGGAATGGTTGGATTTCCTTGCAGTCCAAGGGACTCTCAAGAGTCTTCTTCAAAACCATAGTTCAAAAGCATCAATTCTTTGGTGCTCAGCTTTCTTTATAGTCCAACTCTCACATCCATACACGACCACTGGAAAAACCATAGCCTTAACTAGAGAGACCTTTGTTGGCAAAGTCATGTCTCTGCTTTTGAATATGCTATCTAGGTTGGTCATAACTTTCCTTCCAAGGAGTAAGCATCTTTTATTTTCATGGCTGCAACCACCATCTGCAGTGATTTTGGAGCCCAAAAAAATAAAGTCTGACACTGTTTACACTGTTTCCTCATCTATTTCCCATGAAGTGATGGGACCAAATGCTATGATCTTAGATCCACTATTTTGAATGATTAATATCTTTACAAAGGTTATACACAAAAACTTCCTGACTTCTTAAACTAGATTCAACCAAAACAATAAGTATGCTAAAGACTTCAGACAGGGCTTCCTTGGTGGCACAGTGATGAGGAGTCCACCTGCCAGTGTGGGAGATGCAAGTTCAATCCCTGGTCCAGGAAGATCCCATGTGCTGCAAAGCAACTAAAGCTGTGTGCCACAACTATCAAGCCTGTGTTCTAGAGTCTGGAAGCTGCAGCTACCAAAGCTTGCACACCCTAGAGCTGGTGCTCTGCAACAAGTGAAGTCACCTCAGTGAGAAGCTCACACTCTGCAACTACAGAGTAGCCCCTGCTCACAGCAACTAGAGAAAAACCCATGCTGCAACAAAGACCCAGCACAACCAAAAATAAATTAAAACTTTTTTTTTAATTTTAAGTAAATAAAGATTTCAAAGATACTCAGTATAGGCTAATTCATTTGTAACTTTCAAATGCTTCATGTTAAAATTCTCTTAGAAATGTTACAGGAAAACCCTAATGATTTTTTGGGCCAATCATATAGTTGAATACCTAAAGCCTAAAGGTTAAGTTCAGACATGGTTCAGAACTCCCAACAGAAGATGATATACAAGGATTCAGAAATACAGTAAAATGCCTATGCCTTTCACCTTGATACAGAAGTCTGAAAAATATAACTAAATTTATCAGCCACGTTCTTCAACTTGAAATTTATAATGTCTGAACCAAAGTAAAACCCATGGCAGAGAAAGCATTCATCCATTCAACAACCTAGGTTTTTTATTTACAGAGCACCGATAGTATACAAGTATCGGTGTTAAGTAATCTAAGCACTCTGGCCATGACTGACCTCTTCAGAGAAATGTGATCAGCTTTCCAGCTGTATCATAATGATATCCTCTTGCTGTCTTGTTTTAGGACAAACATTCTATGTTAAAAATGAAGCCAAATAGCCTTGTCAAATGTTTTCATGTATACATAATTATATATAATGTTTTGTATATATTATATACATATATATGTAATTGCATAAAATGTTTGATGGTACAAAGTTCTGCAATTTGTGATTACAGAAATCAACAGAACTGGCATTTTTGCTCCCTTTCAAGCTAGTGTAAGAAAAAGCAAATCAGGTATTTCAAAGTATATACTGAAAAAAAAATTAAATTAAAACATCTGGAAAAATTGTACACTTGTATATGGCATTGTATTATAATTTGGTCCTCCCCTCCATCACAGTATGTCTGCCCCTGATACTGAAATATTTTCTTCCCTCTAGTGCAATGGTTCTCAGAGTGAGGTCCCTGGATCTACAAGCATCAGCACTACCTGGGAACTTGTCAGAAATGCAAATTATTGGTCCCTCCACAGCTCTTCTAAACCTGAAACTTGGTAGGTAGGGTCCAGCGATATGTGTGTTAATAAGCCCTCCAGGTGATTCTGGTACATGCTCATTTCAGAACCATGATTATAAGATTACACATTAAACTATGTTTTTCAGTTCCTACTTAATAAATGTTTATTTGGAGTTCATATAATAAGTGCTTTACAATATTTAACCTTTGTCACTGGCACTTGTGCATCACATGTCATTATTTTAAATATATATATATATTTACAGACTACTGTATATTATGTATGTTGGGCATGATTGTGTTTTCACAAGCTCTCCAAGAAGTTCTGATGAATGCTGAAGTCTAACTTGAGCTCTAACTCATTCTTGAACTCATTGTCCATTAGTCCTGCCCTGGCAAACAGAAACCTGGTATGATCCGCAGCAATAAATATAAACAAGAACAAGAGGCAAAGAAAGATCTAAGAATTCTTGCCATCACAGAGCATCATTTTGCATTTCCAAGCAATGAAATGAATCAGCTAGAGTGGCAAATTCTGTATAAACACTTGTGCTTGAATCTCCATTCTCTAATCTTCTGGCTGTGCTTCTCAGGAAATCATTTAATTTTTATAATAGCTTGTTTCCTTATCTATAAAAGGAGGGCTTGACCTTGGGCATCTTTACAGTGCCCTCCAGCTCTTATGTAATTCCAAGCATCTCAATCAATATGTATATTATTATCATTTTCAGAGATACCCATATTTTTCCACTTCATGCTGTTACTCAAAAGCATATCAAAACTCTTAGAACTCATAATAAGAATACAACCCAGTTAAAAAGTGAACAAAGAATCTGAATAGATATTTCTCCAAAGAAGATATACAAATAGCCAATAAGCACATGAAAAGATACTTGATATTATTTGCCATCAGAGAAATGCAACTCACAATTACAATGAGATACCACTTCATACATGACTGGTGGGAATGTAAAATGGTGTAGCAGCTTTGGCAACAGCTTGGCAGTTTCTCAAAAGACAAACATAGACTTCTCATATGACCCAGCAATTCTACTCTTTGGTATATACCAAGAGAACTGAAAACATATCTCTATGCAAAAAGTTATACACAAATGTTTATAGCAGCATTATTCCGAATAGCCAAAAGTGGAAACAATACAAGCACACATCAGTGAATGGATAAATAAAATGTAAAGAATTTGTATAACGGAATATCCTCCAACAATAAAAAGGAATGAAGTAAGGATACATGTAACAGTATAGATGAACCTCAAAAATACTATATTTATCTAAAGAAGACAGTCATAAAAGACTGTATATTATATGATTTCATGTATATGACATGTCCAGAATAGGCAAATCCATAAAAATCCATAGATACAAAAAGTAGGTTTATGGCACCCCACTCCAGTACTCTTGCCTGGAAAATCCCATGGATGGAGTAGCCAGGAAGTCTGGAGTCCATGGGGTCACTGAGGGTCGGACACGACTGAGCGAATTCCCTTTCACTTTTCACTTTCATGCACTGGAGAAGGAAATGGCAACCCACTTCAGTATTCTTGCCTGGAGAATCCCAGGGACGGGGAGCCTGGTGGGCTGCCGTCTATGGGGTCGCACAGAGTCAGACACGACTGAAGTGACAGCAGCAGCAGCAGCAGAGCTGGAAAGGCTGAGGGGAAATGGGAGAGGGAGGTGACTGTTAATGAAAAAAAATGGAAATTGATTGTACTACTGTTTGCACAGCCCTGTGAATATACAGAAAACCATTGAATTGAACTCTTTAAATGGGTGAGCCATATGGTAGGTGAATTATGTCTCAATAAAGCTGTTACCAAAAATAAAAGCATATCAGAACATACTCTCCTGCTTTATTTCTCCCCTTGTCATATCAAATGACCATCAGTGAGACTAAACTAATCCCTTTATGAGTATAATAGTGTGGAAAGAAGTACCATCCTACTGTTATTTAATTCATTATTTCAATACTCAAGAAATAGTACTGGATGTAGTGTGGACTGACCACCTCTTGATAATTTTATTACTTTTATTCAAATCTAAACTCCTAAGAAAAAGCATTTACAAAGATAAATGCTAGAAGCTGGCTTTTTTATTATTATATTGGAAGTGACCATTTGCAAATTACTGGCACACTTTGAATTGGACATAAACAGAACATCTACAAAATGAGCAAATATTTCTCAACTCTTTCTTTAAATCCTTGAATTCATTCAGTGTGAATTCTAAAGGTAAATGTGGTAGAGTTGCAAACAGGAAATTTTATGTCTTCTGAAGCTCATTGTCTTTTTAAGTTACACACACAAAAATGGTGTTTTGAAAACTTTTGCTAAATTATGCACATGAAAATAAACAGCAATATAGAAAGCAGATTCCTAAAAGACTACATTGATGAGGCTAATCACAAAACAAATTGGACTTCCAGAGCATGCCAAAAGTCTATGGCAATTATCCCTACCTGTTTTATTTGCTAAAGTTTCAGGTAGACCGAAAGACATTCCTTGTGAATGTCTCCATGACTAATTTTCTTAATCACATCAGGAATGCATATTTCCTTTCCTAATAAATAGCACAGAGCCAGAGGACATGATTTTCACTATAGAAAGGGCTTTGTATACATGAGGATATTTTAGAAATTTGGGTCAAATGGTATTTTAAGACTTTAAGAGCTAATAAGAATTTTTTTAATATAAATTTATTTATTTTAATTGGAGGTTAATTACTTTACAATACTGTATTGGTTTTGCCATACATAAATTCACATTATAGTAAAACGAAATCTTTGAGCTGTGAGAACATAAATAGTTGACTGCAGATAGTTAATTACGACCTAGTCTATCAGACTGATCAAAAATCACATCTTCAGAGACTGCTGTTTGTGTAATTGTTAACATTTGAGCAAATGAGGGACTGTGTTTAAGAAGGTGAAATTTATATAGATTCTATCCTCCTGAAAATGTAGGCAGGCATACATTTTTGCATATAATTTCGTGAATATACCCCAAAGAGGGTTCTGAAAATAAAAGTTTAAGAATCCACGAAAACTTAAAAAAAGAACCAGAGATACCATGACACACACATGGCTATAGTAAAACAAAACAGAACAAAACAAAACAAAAAAAACTTTGACAACACCAAATATTAGCAAGGAAATGGAAAAAACTGGAATTTTTGCGTACTTTGGGAAGCCATTTGGTGGTTTCTTAAAAACTTAAACATGCAACTCTACTGAGTTTCAGCAATTCTACTCTTAGGTATTTACCCAAAAGAAATGAAAGGGTATATCTGTACAACATCTTATATGAGACTGTCCTTAGTCCATTCTTTTTTAAAAAATAATTATTTATTTATTTGACTATGTCAAGTCTTGGTTGTGGCATGTGGGATCTAGTTCCCTGACCAGGGATCAAACCTGGGCCCCCTGCACTGGGAATGTGGAGTCTTAGCCACTAGTCCCCCAGGAAGGTCCTCTTACCCATTTTTAGTAGCTAAAAACTAGAAACAACCCAATGGCCTTTGACAGAAGCATGGACAAATTATGGTATTTTCATATAATGGAATCCTATACAGAAAAACAATAAAAGAATGTGCTACTTACATCCACAACAATGTGCCTAAGCTTCAAAAAAAAAAAAAAAAAAAAAATTATCCTGAATGAAAGAAAGCCAAGCATAAGAAAGTATGAATTTCTAGAACAGGAAAAACTACACACAACAATAGAAATCAGAACAATGGTTGTTTCTGAAGGATGTGATAGGTTAGAAGAAGGCATGTAGAATCTTTGCAGGTGTTGGAAATGTTATGTACATTATATGTATATAATGGAAGTGTAGGTTACATAGTTGTATGCATTTGTCAAAATTGATTGAACTGTATATTTAAGACTCCTGTGCTTTAATTCATGTAAAGTATACTTTAACAAAATATTTTTTAGAAGCAGAGATGAATTGTGAATCTGTTAGTGTCAATGTAAGTAAGAGAATTCAGATTTTTTTTTAAACTACATATTTAGGCTAGTATTAGTAAAAGCCCTGGAAGAGATGAAAAGCGTTGCTTCTTTAAAAATCATTGCTCGAGAAATATGGCCATATTTCATAGAGCTTATTTAGAATTTTCCTGTATCTTTCATTTGATTCTCATGACAACTCTGTGGGGGAAGGGTATGATCACCCTCCCCATTGTACACTGCACAATGAAGGGCACCCCCTCCCTGATACTCAAAGATAAAACAGGTGCAGAAAGGCTGAGGGTTCTATCCCAGGTCACAGTCCATTTGTGGCAGAGCTAGGGCCAGAACACTTATTTTCTAAGGAAATTTAGCATTCATTCTACCTCTACACTTTTAGAGAGAAGAAAGTTATAACAGCCAGAGAAATATCTGAGTTAGACTCTAGAATATGGATATTATTTAGTGAATTAAAAATCCAGTGAATCTGACACATGTTGCTAAGAGCCTCTAGCTCTTGTTTTTAGAGTTTAAACAATACTTTGTTCACTGAAACAGAGTGGCTGCACCATGCCAACAACTCTCTGGGTTAGTGTGAGTTTCTGTTAGTATCAAGCTTCACTAATCATTTTAAAGTGAAAGTGAAAGTCACTCAGTGGTGTCCAGCTCTTTGCAAGACCATGGACTATAAAGTTCATGGAATTCTCCAGGCCAGAATACTGGAATGGGTAGCCATTCCCATCTTCAGGGGATCTTCCCAACCCAGGGATGAAATCCAGGTCTCCCACATTGCAGGCAGGTTCTTTACCAGCTGAGCCACCAGGGAAGCCCAAGAATACTGGAGTGGGTAGCTTATCCCTTCTCCAGCAGATCTTCCTGACTAGGAATTGAACCAGGGTCTCCTGCATTGCAGGCAGATTCTTTACCAGCAGAACTACCAATTAAGAGGAAAAGGTGAAGTAGGGAGGGGGCCAGGATCTGGAGTGTGGCTCCCCAGGTCCTCTCTTCCTGTATCAGACATGTACTCTGCAGCTCACGGCAATGGTTGGGGGCAGGGTGGGGGGGGGGTGTCTACAAATAGATGTGTGGGTTACCTTACACAACAAGGAGACTTTCAGCTCAGTTCAGTTCAGTTGCTCAGTCGTGTCCGACTCTTTGCGACCCCATGAATCGCAACACACCAGGCCTCCCTGTCCATCACCAACTCCCGGAGTTCACCCAGACTTACATCCATCGAGTCAGTGATGCCATCCAGCCATCTCATCCTCTGGCGTCCCCTTCTCCTCCTGCCTCCAATCCCTCCCAGCATCAGAGTCTTTTCCAATGAGTCAACTCTTCACATGAGGTGGCCAAAGTACTGGAGTTTCAGCTTTAGCATCATTCCTTCCAAAGAAATCCCAGGGCTGATCTCCTTCAGAATGGACTGGTTGGATCTCCTTGCAGTCCAAGGGACTCTCAAGAGTCTTCTCCAACACCACAGTTCAAAAGCATCAATTCTTCGGCGCTCAGCTTTCTTCACAGTCCAACTCTCATATCCATACATGACCACTGGAAAAACCATAGCCTTGACTAGATGGACCTTTGTTGGCAAAGTAATGTCTCTGCTTTTGAATATGCTATCTATGTTATTAATAACCCCCACTTTATACCCAGATCATTATGTGACTTAAATGGATTCCTCTAGGGAGCCATGGTTCATAACTCCATAGACTCTAAATTGATTTTTCCATACGCAATCCTAATCCAGGAGCAGTTCTGTAAAAACATTCCATAGACAGGGTGTCTCCTGCTAGTAAGTGTCATTAGTTTATTTACCAGGAGGCCAATTATCAGCATGTTTATGAAGAGATTACATTGGGTCACTTTCTTTTTTTGTCTCCCAGGAGTCTCCACATGGTTACAGGAGAGAAAGGATGATGGGCCAGCTGCTTAACTTCTCCCTGCCCCCCACCGCCCCCCCACCCCCGAGAACTGAGAGCCAAGTGATACAACAGACTGCATTCCAACACTGCCACAACTTAGTTCTAGGAATCTTGAATCATAAGGGAGTTTTTCATGAGGGAACTGGAGTGCACAGAGCACCACTGAGCAGAGCCATCTCAAGGACTAAGTGACTGGGCTGTAACACTAGGAATGATTCAGAGGAGTGCGTGAGGCGGGAGCTAGTGCTACATCAACAAAGAAGTTAAATACTGGAGTCCATCTATTGAAAGCTCACTAGCATGAGCTCATAAGGGAATATTACCTTAATTTTACTCATGTGGAGCTGAGCTTCAAACAGGTGAAGTAACTTGCCCAAAGTCACACAACAAGTGAGGGGCAAAGCTGGGATTTAAATACAAAATTGCTCGAGGCCCAATCTCAACTTCACTGTCCCCCTCACCCCTTATTCACTATGCCTTATGAGACTGGAGCTTCGACTCTGCAAATCAACATTTTGGTTTTTCCAGCTGCTCACTATGAGGTAATGCCAATTGGGGGTCCTAAGAAGAACATACTTTCTTGAGCTTGCTTCCCACTACTCTGTTACCCCAGAAATGCCCCTCACCCCAACATTAGCAGATTCTTCCTGTGGCAACAGTTGAATCTAGTTTGTAGTTTCTTTGACACTTTTAAAACTAGCCTGAGAAACACCTGCACAAGGAGGCCTGACCACTTCCTCAGAGGTTTGGGTTGCAGCCTCCAGGACCATTGTCTGGGTTTCCAAGTTTTAATAATTCTAACCTCTTCCAATGAACATCTTGCCAAATTCAGATTTAAATTAAAGAAAGTAAGGAAAACCAATAGACCATTCTGGTATGACCTAAGCCAAACCCCCTATGATTATACAGGGAAAGTGACAAATAGATTCAAGGGATTAGATCTGATAGAGTACCTGAAGAACTATGGATGGAGGTTTGTGACATTGTACATTAGGCAGTGATCAAGACCATCTCCAAGAAAAAGAAATGCAAAAGGGCAAAATGGTTGTCTCAGGGGGCCTTACAAATAGCTGAGAAAGGAAGAGAAGCAAAAGGCAAAGGAAAAAGGGGAAGATATTTCCATCTGAGTGCAGAGTTCCAAAGAAAAGCAAGGAGAGGTAAGAAAGATTCCTCAGTGATCAATGCAAAGAAATAGAGGGGTGGGGGGGGGGGGGAAGAAAGGAAAACAAGAGAATGGGAAAGACTAGAGATCTCTTCAAGAAAATTAGAGATACCAAGGGAACATTTCAGGCAAAGATGGGCACAAAAAAAGGACAGAAATGATATGGACCTAACAGAAGCAGAAGATATTAAGAAGAGGTGACAAAGCAATAATACACAGAAAAACTATACAAAAAAGTTATTCATGACCCAGATAACCATGATGGTGTGATCACTTGCTAGAGCCAGACATCCTGGACTGTGGAGTCAAGTGGGCCTTAGGAAGCATCACTACAAACAAAGCTAGTGGGCGTGGTGGAATTCCAGTTGAGCTCTTTCAAATCCTAAAATATGATGCTGCACTCAATATGTCAGCAAATTTGGAAAACTCATCAGTGGCCACAAGACTGGAAAAGGTCAGTTTTCATTCCAATCCCAAAGAAAGGCAATGCTAAAGAATATTCAAACTACTGCACAATTGCACTCATCTCACATGCTAGTAAAGTAATGCTCAAAATTCTCCAAGCCAGGCTTCAACAGTATGTAAAATGTAAACTTTCAGATGTTCAAACTGGATTTAGAAAAGGCAGAGGAACCAGAGATCAAATTGCCAATATCCATTGGATCATGGAAAAAGCAAGAGAGTTCCAGAAAAACATATACTTCTGCTTTACTGACTGCACCAAAGGCATTGAGTGTGTGGATCGCAATAAACTGTGGAAAATTCTGAAAGAGATTGAAATACCAGACCACCTGATCTGCCTCCTGAGAAATCTGTATTCAGGTCAAGAAGCAACAGTTAGAACTGGACATGGAACAACAGACTGGTCCCAAATTGGGAAAGGAGTACGTCAAGGCTGTATATTGTCACCCTGCTTATTTAACTTATATGCAGAGTACATCATGAGAAACGCTGGGCTGGATGAAGCACAAGCTGGAATCAAGATTGCTGGGAGAAATATCAATAACCTCAGATATGCAGGTGACACAACCCTATGGCAGAAAGAAAGCAAACAGGAACTGAAGTCCTCTTGAAAGTTAAAGAGGAGAGTGAAAAAGCTGGCTTAAAACTCAACATTCAAAAAACTTAGATCATGGCATCTGGTTCCATCACATCATGGCAAATAGATGGGGAAACAATGGAAACAGTAAAAGAATTTATTTTCTTGGCCTCACTGCAGATGGTGACTACAGCCATGAAATTAAAAGATGTTTTCTCCTTGAAGAAAAGCTATGACCAACCTAGACAACATATTAAAAAGCAGAGACATTGCCAACAAAGGTCCATCTAGTCAAAGCCATGGTTTTTCCAGTGGTCATGTTTGGATGTAACAGTTTGGCCATAAAGAAAGTTGATTGCCAAAGAATTGATGCTTTTGAACTGTGGTATTGGAGAAGACTCTTGAGAGTCCCTTGGACTGCAAGGAGATCCAACTAGTCAATCCTAAAGGAAATCAACCCTGAATATTCATCAGAAGGACTGATGCTGAAGCCCAAACTGCATTACTTTGGCCACCTGATGCAAAGAACTGACTCCTTGGAAAAGACCCTGATTCTGGGAAAGATTGAAGGCAGGAGAAGGGGACAACAGAGGATGAGATGGTTGGATGGCATCACCGACTCAACGGACTCGACCTCAAGCTCAAGCTTGAGTTTGAGCAAGCTTCGGTAGTTAGTGATGGACAGGGAAGCCTGGCCTGCTGCAGTTTATGGGGTTGCAAAGAGCCAGACACGACTGAGTGACTGAGCTCAAAAGAGCTATTTACATATTCTGAATATGAATCCTTTGTTAGATATATATACAACAAACACGTATATCCCTAGTCTCTGCCTTACATTTTCATTCTCTTCAGTGTGTTTTAATGAACAGACCTTCTTATTTAATTAATTCTAATGTATAAACCTTAGCTTTTATGAATCTTAGGTGCTACACCCTAGTAGACTGCCCTGATATCATACTTGAGGGCCGAAGTGTTGGGACAAGAGTATGGAGACAGAGCTCAGGAGAGATGGGAAGGTGTGAAGGAAGATGTGGAGATGTGGAAAGACAAGATGGAGAGAAGCAGAGAGAAGAAAGAGGGTGAGGAGGGAAGGGATGTTTTCCCAGCCTGAGCAAATTTGCCTCTGTCTCAGGAATCACAGCATTCTGGCCAAGCAGGGACCCACCACATGAGCAGGACTAGAGTCAAGGCAACAGAAACAAGATCAGAAGTCCCTTCCCCACTCTTCTCAATCCTCCCTTCCCTCTCTGTGCTCAGGCCAGTAAGCATTTTCCTTTGAAAAACACTTTTTAAAACACTTGCTGAATTTGTTTAAGAAATCTTCATTTCCCAAGGATGTGCTGAGACATCATTACATTAATGTGTATCTGAAGCCACATCTAGATTTTGACCAACATCCAGAAATTAACCCTTACAAAATGTGTAGTAATTTTAAATATGGACTTTGAAGTCGTATAAACCTAGGTGTCTTTACTTACCCACTCCTATCTTTGGGCAAGTTCATGAACTTCTGTGAATCTCAGTTTCCTTGTCTATTAAATAAGCATTTATTTATTCATTCATTAAGATATATTTATTGAGTGCCTGTTATATGCGAGAGACTATTACTATCCAATAAAAATTATTTATTCCCATGAAGCTTGCCTTCTAACAGGGTAAGCAGACAATAAGAAGATCAAACCAGTCAACCCTCAAGGAAATCAACCCTGAATATTCTTTGGAAGCACTGATGCTGAAGCTGAAGCTCCAATGCTTTGGCCACTTGTTGCAAAGAACCAACTCATTGGAAAAGACTCCGATGCTGGCAAAGATTGAGGGCAAGAAGAGAAGGGAGTGACAGAGGATGAGATGGTTGGTGGCATCACTGACTCAATGGACATGAGTTTGAGCACACTCAGGGAGATAGTGAAGGACAGGGAAGCCTAGTGTGCTGCAGCTCATGGGGTCGCAAAGAGTAGAACACGACTTAGTGACTGAACAACAAGAAGCAGACAATAAACAGGATGAAATAGCATAATGTATAGTATGTTACACAGGGATAAGTAGGGAACAACTGGAAGAATGGAGCTGCTGTTACCTAGGATGGGGAAAGCTGCAGGAGGTACCAGAAGAGAAGAAATATCAAGAATTCACTTTTGGGTACATCATGTTTTAGATCCCCAAGTAGATGTCAAGTAGACAGTTGGATATACAAGTTCAGGGAAGAAGTGCAGATTAGAGATATATGTTTGGAAGTTACCAATGAATAAGTAGTATTCAGAGTCCTAAAACTGGAGGAGATAATTCAAAGAGTGATTTTAAAGAAATATGAAAATATTGCTCCACTCATAGGGTTGTTGATGCTGGTGATGTGTGTGTGTGTATGAGGTTTGTTGGAGTAATAATAAGAGCTTTATTTATTGAGTGCTTAATATGCACCAAATGCTGTGCCAAGAGTTTTGTATTCCTTAACTCATTTAATTTTCTAGGTAGTAGGTGATACTGAGAAAGTTTATATTTGCTTAAAGTCATGGAATTAGTAAGTGATAAAATTGGGATTTGAACACAGAACCCATGTTCTTAATCAATATACTTCATTTCATATAATCTAACCTAAAAATCTAATACCCACTGATCATTCTAATGCATGATAATCACTTTATTAAATGCCCCCTCCACTACATATTGGGTTTCCATGGTAGCTCAGATGGTAAAGAATCTGCCTGCAGTGCAGAAGGCTTGTAATCAATCCCTGGGTCAGGAAGATCCCTTGGAGAAAACTACCCACTTCAGTGTTCTTGCTTGGAGAATTCCATGGGCAGAGGAGTCTGGTGGGCTACAGTCCATGGGGTTCGAAAGAGTCAGACACAACTGAACCACTAACACTTTCACGTTCTCGTTACATATCAGCTTGTGCCTTGTAACAAAACTTGTTTGACCATGGTTTGAGATTTTCAGTTTCTAGTGGGTATGTTAATAATAATGATGATTCTTCTGCCTAACTAATAGGGCCAAATGAGATTATGTCTAAAGAATTGTATCTCCATACTTGTTACAGAATATCATCTCTACCACTGCAAAATAAGCCTGAGCTTTGTGAATACAATAAAATCAGATCAAATTAGTTCTGCTCATGAAATATATACTCCAGGTGCACAAAGCATTACATGTTAGAGAAATTCTATTCTTTAATGAGATGTTTGACCTTGACTTGAGACTAGTATTTCAGCAACTGGCTGCTCATAAACTGGAACATACACTGAAATACTTACGTGCAGAAATAACAACAGAAAAAAATTCCAAAACGGCAAGAACTTTTTAAGTCAATGTTTTGAACTGTTGTTTTCAGTTTCACTGTTGGAATATCTCAACATTAATTGTCTTTTTAAGTTTATGGACTAACATAAAAGTGCTTTAATTGGGTAAGAATTATTTGCTTTCCTATTTCTTGATTTGAATGTTAGGAAATATTTCTATATGAAATATACATTCCCATAATTATAAAGAGTTTTACACAGGACCTAAACTGTCCACTTTGTGCTTTTTAAGGACTAAGAAACAGGTGGACAAAGTATAGAATTTGAAGTCAGAAGACCAGTATTGAGTTCTAATATGCTGGCTAAACCTTAACACAGCAAGTTTAAAGTATTTTTTTCTTCTGTTTGCATTATCTGCTCACAGATATGGCAGGGTGATAAGACTCAAGCAGGAGATCTCTTTGATCTTGGGTTATTTCACTGACCACCAATAAGAAGAGTTTTGTTAGGAAATTTTCACTCAAAGCTATATAAGATAGAAAATTGTTGTTGTTGTTGGGTTGCTAAGTCCTATCTGACTTTTTGTGATCCCATGGACTGTAGCCCGCCAAGCTCCTCTGTCCATGGATTTTCCCAGGCAAGAGTACTAGAGTGGATTTTCATTTTCTTCTCCAGGGGATTTTCCTGACCCAGGGATTGAACCCACGTTTCCTGCTTTGGCAGGCAGATTCTTTAGTGCTGAACCACCAGGGAAGCCCCAAGCACCAGGGATGGAATATGCAGAGCGACAATTGACTAAACATCCACTGCCACCCTCCCCTCCCTGAATATATGGTTATCTCTACACTCCATACACTAAGGAGATTTAAAAAATAAATAAAATTTGTGGTCCTTGCTCTCCAACAGCCACAGTCTAAAATCAAAACCACACATACATGAAAAATAACTTAAAAGATTTATAAACTGCACTAGAACAAAAATAATATGAGAATGGGAAGTGTTTAGAGAAGTTGATTGGAGATACCTGTATCCATCTGTGCCATTTTAGTTCCTACCAGACAATTTATTAGTTTCTGCAACCTCAGGCCATGGTTGATCTTTAATAGACATTTCATTACTCTGTGACTCAGTTTCTTCATTCATGAAACTGAAAATCATGCTCATTGTCTCATATAAATCTCAAGGTGATGGTTGGAAAACTAAGAAATACCCCATTTTTTAGATAAAATGTAGATAAATTTAAATCATATGTCATAGACACATCTATGATAATTATTTTTTTTATTTTTGATAATTAAGAAATAGCCCAGTGAGTCAGCTTATCTCTGCAGCCTAAACTTAAGACAGATAAAAATAAAAATCTTATGACAAAGTAGATTCACACAGAATTGTGAATGAAGCTTACAGGTTTTTAAACATTTCAGTCAGCATTTTTAATGTACCTGGAGTGGGATGTTGAGAAATAAATCAGTAAAGTGCTTCTTATTTCCTTGCAAGGAAATAAGGGTATTTTTCTGAGAATTAAGGTTTGCTTTTTTTTTTTTTTTAAATCAGTCCAAAAATAATTAATTCCATTGCTGCCAGGAGTATCTGAACCATTTTTTCCCTATGTTAATTGGACAGAAGAGATTTCCTTGGTCAATTCCTAAGTGACAGATGTAGGAGGAACTCTTCCATCCAATTCTACCTATGAGAAGTGGCCCAGGAAGTATTTTTCATATAAATAAATCAGTAAGTGAATGATTCATGTTGATGTATGGCAAAAATCATCACAATAGGGTAATTATGCTCCAATCAATATTAATTAACTTTTTAAAGAAAAGAAAAAAACTGACATTTATAGGCTGAACACTATCCTTCTCTTTTGAAGGAATGATCTGTAACTAGTACTGTTTTTTTTCCCCCAAATATTTTTGTTTTCTAAAATTAAAATTACAGGAGGTATGGCCAAGAATGCAGAGTTAGGAAGGCCCTGAGTTCATCTCTTCACACAAGCACACCAAAAATATAACTACTTAAAGAGCAAATATCTATGAGAATGACCTGAAGACCAGCAGAAAAGATTTTTCACAATTAAAGATATAAAGAAGGAACTACCACAAGATTGGTAGAAACAGTGGAGATGCAGTATAGTCAAAACCCACACTCGCAGGAGGTAACTCAAAAAGAGAAGGATAATCACAATTGTGTGGGTTTTCTCAAGGAAGTGAGGGAATCCAAATCCCACATTTGGCTCCCAACTCCCCTACACAGAGATGAGCCCCCTGAATGACTGACTTTGAAGGCCAGTGGGGTGTGTATAGATGAGAGCCAGAAGGCTGTTGAAAAGAGAGATTCCACTGTGACAGAATGCATGCAAAATCACATGCTCCAAGACCCATGGCAAAGGCAGCAATTTGAAAGGAGCCTGGGTCATACCCATTTGCTGATCTTGGAGAGCCTCTTGGAGAAGCAGAAGGCAACTAAAATTCCCCCTGGGGACATAGATGCTGGCAGAAGCCGTTTCAGGGGTCTTGTCTGCCATGAAGACACTCACATTGGCAGGCACCATAACCTGCCCACCAGAAGTCCAGCACCAGACCTGGGACCGTCCCCTCTCAAGCTACACAGGGATCTTACCAGCGGATGGTAACCACTGCAGAAGGCAGGGCTGGCAGCCAGTAAGGCCAAGTTGGTCCTATCAACTCACCCACAAGTCAGCCTCACCACAACAGGGGCCCACATAACTTACAAAGGAAACACTCCTAGAGCACATAGCTATAGTGACAAAGGTGAGTAGCTGTGTGTGTGTGTGTGTGTGTGTGTATACTTGCAGTCATGTTCAACTCTTTACAACCCCATGGACTGTAGCCCACTGTCTATGGGATTTTCCAGGCAAAAATACTGGAGTGGGTTGCCATTCCCTCCTCCAGGGGATCTTCTGAACCCAAGGATCAAATCCATGACTCCTGTGTCTCCAGCACTGCAGGTGAATTCTTTACCACTGAGCCACAGGGAAAGCCCAAGTGTGAGTAGCTACTGGGCCCCATATGTTGTATCCTACCTAAAGCCATTTCTCTAAGATCAAGGAAATGACCTACCTAATACACAGAAATAGGCACAGAGAATTAAGCACAATGAGGACACAGAGGAACACGTTCCAAATGAAGGAACAAGACAAGACCTCAAAAGAAGAACTATATGAAGTGTTGGTAAGTAATATCTAATGAAGAGTTTAAGGTACAAACTCAGGAGAAGAATGGATATACACAATGAGAAGTTTAACAAGGAGTTATAAAATATAAAAAACCTTTAAAAACTAATGGATACATATCTGAAATAAAAATACACTAGAATGAATTAATAGATTAGATAATACAGACGAATGAATCAGCAGACTGCAAGACAGAGAAGTGGAAATTACCCAAGCTGAACTGAAAAAAGGTTTAAAAATGAGGGCAGTTTAAGATACATTTTGGACATCAACCATGCTAGCATTGCATTAAAAAGGATCTCAGAAGAAGGAGGCAGAGGGCTTATTTGAAGAGATAATTGATGAAAAGTTCCCTAGCCATGGAAAGGAAAAATACATCCAGGTGCAGGAAACACAGAGTCCCAGATAAGATGGATACAAACAGATCCACACCAAGACACACTGTAATTAAAATGGCAAAAAATAAAGAGACAATCTTAAAAGCATGCTTGCAAGAGAAAAGCAACTAATTACATATAAGTGAACTCCTATATCAACTGACTGTTAAGCAGAGACTTTGCAGGCCAGAAGGCGGTGGCATGATATTTTCAAAATGATGAAGAGAAAACTCTACAGTCAAAAATACTCTACCTGGCAAATCTTATAGATATAATATATATAGATATACATTACATATAATACATCAGATCAGATCAGATCAGTCGCTCAGTATAGGTTGTTATATATGAAACTCATGGTAACCACAAACCAAAAATCTATAATATTAATACACACAGAGAGACAAAATAGAGAAAGGAAGCCAAACATAACACTGAAGATACTCATGAAATCACAGAGGAAGAGAACAAAAGAAGAAGAAAGGAACAGAAAGAAAGAACTAAAAAATAACCAGAAAACAAAATGGCACTAAATATACGCTTAGCAATAATTACTTTAAATGCAAATGGACTAAATATTCCAATCAAAAGACAAAGAATGTCTGAATGAACACAAAAGTAAGACCCACATATATGCTGCCTATAAGAGACTCACTTCAAATCTAAAGACACATAAATTGAAAGTGAGGGGATAGAAAAATATATCCCATGCAAATGAAAATGAAAGGAAAGCTGGTGTACCAAAACTTATATCAGACAAAATATACTTTAAAACAAAGACTAACAAGAGACAAAGAAGGACATTACAAAATGTAAAGGGATCAATTCAAGAATAAGATATGACAATTGTAAATATATATGCACTAACATAAGAGAACCTAAATACATAAAGTAAATATTAACAGACACAAAGGGAGAAACTGACAGTAACATAATAATAGTAGGGGGGATTTAGAACTCCACTTACATCAATGGACAGATCAATCAACAAGACATAAAACCATTAAGGAAATACTGGCCTTAAATGACATATTAGACCAAATGAACTTAATAGATATATACAAAGGTGTTGGGGGCCGGTATGAGGCACTCCGCCCATGGCAAAGGTCATGAGGAAGGAGGCTCGACATACACAAAGGCAGGATCGAGCCTAGGAGTCCCCCTGGACATCCTCGAGCATCTACCCCCATAACCAGAGCCTGCCTACTTTACTACTTTGTGCTCTCACCTACACCTCTGACTTTACGGGGGGCTGTCCCCCACCACCTCTTTCAGAGAAGGAGTTAACTTAGAGTTCCAGTTAATAATAATTCCTGGGCGTGACAGGAGTGTTTCAACTTACAAACTCCTCTGAGGGTTCTCTAGCCTGCCTGACAGACTTGTCCGGCCACATGTGATTGCTCACAGCCTCCCAACCGTGAGAGGCACGAGATGCTTTAAACCTTCTAAAAACAGGTTCTTTAGAGAAGTTAGAAAATTATTAGTATAAGTATAGTGGGCTGATTAGAAATTGTATTGGTGAAGGGTTTTTCATTTGTTGAGCCAATGTTTACTGCTAAGTCTCCACATCCCCTGCCCTTATACACATTAATGAATATATAGAAGAAATAAGTATTAACCTTTGATATAAATCACGTTAGACCTTAGGCCAAGTAAATTCTTTCCTTAACTAAAACTCACTACACCCCCACCCTATAGGAATGTAACTTTATTTGAGTGACGTCTGTTTTAAGAATAATCACCCCTGGAGAAATAAGTGTTGACTGACCGTTGTCACAAGGAGAGGGTCATAAATTGTCAGCAGGCCCCCCTGGCCAGAAGATGATGTAACACCCCTAAGACCTCTGTATACATTTGTGTGAAGCACCTGACTTTAATAAAAGTCAGGACTGCTGTCCCCGTGTGACTTTTGTATAATATCTCAGTGTATAAAAACAGACTCTGGAAAATAAAGAATTGGGATCAATTCCTTGAAATACTGGTCTCCCCATGTCTCTCTCTCTCTCAAACTCTGGCTGAGTCTCCATCTGGAGCACGGAACCCACCAAGCTTACTAATTTTGCCTGGGCTTCTAAGATCCGACCAGGGAGGCCTCAGTGTCTCCTCTCTGGGAGAATGGAAGGAGGCCTGCGGCCTACGTAAGTGGTGCAAACTTCTTGTCTTGAAGTTTTATTGGTCTCCTGCATAAACCAAGCTACTCAGCCTCTTTTCTCCACTGAATTTTCCTACTGAGCTATCCTCATTCTATTACTCTTTATATCTCTAATTAATATTTAAATAGTCGCTGATGCCATCTCCCCTTCAAATACCCTGGATCAGCCGGGACTGGACCCCAGCACAAAGGCAGCAAAATACAAATTCAAATGCATGTGGAACATTCTACAGGACAGATTACATACTAGTCCAAGAAACAGATCTCAATAAATTTAAGATTGAAATCATATCAAGCATCTTTTCCAATCACAGTGGCATAAGACTGGAAATCACAAGGAAAAAACTGCAAAGACACAAAAATGTGGAGGCTAAACATAGTTCTGCTAAACAGTGAGTCACTGAAGAAAAAAAAAAAATACCTGGAGACAAATGAAAATGGAAACCCAGCAATCGAAAATCTATGGGACACAGTAAAAGCAGTTCTAAGAAAGAGTTCATAGCAATTTAAACCTACCTCGGGAAATAAGAAAAATAAAGAAACAATTTAACTTTACACTTAATGGAACTAGAAAAAGAACAAACAAAACCCAAAGTTAGTAGAAGGAAAAAGATCACCAATATCAAAGCAGAAATAAATGAAATAAAGGCCCCTCAAAAAATAAAAAAGAATAATGAAACTAAGATCTGATTCTTTGAAAAGAAAAATACAATTGATAAAGTTTTATCTAAACTCATCAAGAAAAAAAGAAAGAGAGCCCGAATGAACAAAACTAAAAATGAAGGCAAAGTTACAACTAACATCACAGAAATACAAAGGCTCACAAGAGATTACTATAAACTATATGCCAATAAAATGGACAACCTAGAAGACATGGATAAATTCCTAACAATGTATAATCTTCCAAGACTGAATCAGGAGTAAAGAGAAAATCTAAACAGATGGATTGTTAGTAAAGAAATTTAATTAATAATTTTTTTTAAAATCGACCAACAAAACTCCAAGACCAGATGCCATCAGTGAATTATACCAAACATTTAAAGAAGAGTTAATGCCTATACTTTTCAGACTTCCAAAAAATCAAAGAGGAAAGAATATTTCCAAACTCATTCTATGAGATCAGCATCACTTTGATACAAAAACCAGCCCCAAACAACACACGCACACAAAGAACATTACAGGCCAATATCCCTGATGATAGTGATATTTAATGAAGGTAAATTGGATGTGGTCAAGCAGGAAATGGCAAGAGGAAACATCAACCTATTAGAAATTAGTGAACTAAAATGGACGGGAATGGGTGAATTTAATTCAGATGACTATTGTATCTACCACTGTGGGCAAGAATCCCAGAAGAAATGGAGTAGCCTTCATAATCAACCAGAGTCAGAAATGCAGTACTTGTGTGCAATCTCAATAACAACAGAACATCTGTTGGATCATAGAAAAAGCAAGAGAATTCCAGAAAACATCTACTTCTGCTTCATTGACTATGCTAAAGCCTTCGACTCTGTGGATCACAACACACTGTGGAAAATTCTTCAAGAGATAGGAATACAAGACCATCCTACCTGTCTCCTGAGAAAACTGCATGAGGTTCAAGAAGCAAAGGTAGAAACTTACATGGAGCAACTGACTGCTTCAACACTGGGAAAGGAGTACGACAAGACTGTATATTGCCACTATCATGTGAAATGCCAGGCTGGATAACTCACAAGCTGGGATCAAGATTGCTGGGAGAAATATTAACAACCTCAGAAGACATGCAGATTATACCACTCTAATAGTAGAAAACAACGAGGAACTAAAGAGCCTCTTGTTGAGGGTGAAAGAGAAGAGTGAAAAAGCTGGCTTAAAACTCAACGTTCAGGGACTTCTTGGTGGTCCAGTGGCTAAAGACTCTGTGCTCCCAATGCAAGGGGCCCAGGCTTGATCCCCGGTCAGGGAACTAGATCCTACATACCACAATTAAGATTGGGTGCAGCCAAATGAACAAATATTAAAAAAGAAAAACTCAACATTCAAAAAACTAAGGTCATTGCATCCAATCCCATTACTTAATGGCAAATAGAAGGGGGAAAAGTTGAAGCTGTGACAGATTTTCTCTTCCTGAGCTCCAAAATCACTGCAGATGATGACTGCAGCCATGAAATTAAAAGATGCTTACTTCTTAGAAGGAAGGCTATGACAAACTTAGACAGTGTAGTAAAAAGCAAAGATCACTCTACCGACAAAGGTCTGTGTACTCAAAAGTATGGTTTTTCCAATAGTCATGTACAGATGTGAGAGCTGGACCATAAAGAAGGCTGAACACCAAAGAATTGATCTTTCAAACTGTGGTGTTGTAGAAGACTCTTGAAAGTTCCTTGGACAGCAAGGAGATCAAACCAGTCAATCCCAAAGGAAATCAACCCTGAATATTCACTGGACAGACCAAAGCTGAAGCTGAAGCTCCAATACTTTGACCCACCTGATGGGAAGAGCCAACTCATTGGAAAATACTCTGATATGCTGGGAAAGATTGAAAGCAGGAGGAAAAAGGGATGACAGAGGATGAGATGATTGGGTGGCATCACTGATTCAATGGACATGAACTTGGGTGAACTGCAGGAGATGGTGAGGGACAAAAAGGTCTGGTGCAATCATAGGGTCACAAAGAGTCAGACACGACTTAGAGAGTGAACTACAACAACAATCCCTGATGAACATAAATGTAAGAATCTTCAACAGTATATTAACAAAATGGATTCAACAATATATTAAAAGTATCATACACCATGATCAAGTAGAGTTTATCCTAGAGATGCAAGAATTAATTCATATGTACAAATCAATCAGTGCGATATAACACATTAACAAACTGAAGAATAAAGATTATATGATCATCTCAAGATGTAGAAAAAGCTCTTGACAAAATCGAACATCCATTCATGATAAAAAATAAAATGAGGATAAAGGAAACATATCTCAGCAAAATAAAGGCCATATATGACAAGGCTACAGCCAACATTATATTTAGTGGTGAAAAACTTAAAGGATTTCTTCTAAGAAACAAGATTAAGATGCCCACTCATGCCACTTTAATTCAACATAGTGTTGGAAATTCTAGTCACAGCAATCAGACAATAAAAATGAAATTTAAAAATCCAAATTGGAAAGGAAGAAGCAAAACTGTCACTATTTGCAGACTACAAAATCCTATATATAGAACATCCTAAATACACCACAAAAAAACTATTAGAAAAAATAAATGAATTGCAGGATACAAAATTAATATACAGAAATCTGTGGTGTTTCTATATACTATCAAAAGCTATTAGAAAGACAAATGAAGAAAAGAATCCCGTTTACAAATGCATCAAAAATAATAAAATACCTAGGGATAAATCTAACCAAGGAAGTAAAAGACCTGTACTCAGAAAACTGTAAGACATTGACGAAAAAAATTGAAGATGATGCAAACAAATGGAAAGACATGTTGTGTTCATGGATTGGAAGAATTAATATTGTTAAAATATGACCATACTACCCAAGGCAATCTACTGATTCAATGCAATCCCTATCAAAATACCAATGGAACTAGAACTAGAAAATAGAATTCTAAAATTTGTATTGAAATACAAAAGACTCTGAATAGTCAAAAATATTTTGAGAAAAAACAAAGCTGGAGGTATCATGCTTTTCATTTTCAAGCTATACTTCAGAGTTACAATAACCCAAACAATATAGTACTGGCACAAACACACACACATAAATCAATAGAACAGAATCTAGAAATAAACCCACATTCATATGGTCAATTAATCTACAACAAAGGAGGTAAGAATATACAACAAAGAAAAGAGAAGCTCTTCAATAAATGGTTTTAGGAAAACTTGACATCTATATGCAAAAGAAATCAAACTGGACTACTTCCTCATACCATATAGAAAAATAAACTTAAAATGGACTAAAGACTTAAATGAAAACCTGAAACCATAAAACTCCTAGAAGAAAACATAGGAAATCTGCTCTTTGACATCAGTCTGAGCAACAATTTTTTGGATCTCTCTCCTCAGGCAAGGGAAACAAAAGCAAAAATGAGCAAGTGGGACTATATCAAATTAAAAAACTTTTTCACAATAAAGGAAACTATCAACAAAATTGGAAATTCCAACTTAATAGGAGAATGTATTTGCAAATGATAGATTTGATACTTCATTAATATCCAAAATATACAAGGAACTATAGTTCAACATCAAAAAGAAGCAAGCAACCTGATTAAAAAATTGTCAGAGAATCTGAATAGACATTCTTCTGAAGAAGATATACACATGGCTCACAGACACAAGAAAAGATACTCAACATCACCCATCACTAAAGTCAGGGAAATGCAAATCAAAACCACAATGAGATAATCACCTCACACCTGTCAGAATGGTCATTATCAAAAATATAACAAACAATTTGTTTCTCGGGATGTTTAAAAAAGAGAACCACCAAGCACTGTTGGTGGGAAGGCAAATTGGTACAGCCACTATGAAAAACATATGAAGTTCCCTCAAAACTTAAAAGTAGAAACATCACTTATGATCCAGCAATTACACTTCTGGATATTTTTCACCAAAAAATCGAAGAAACCTAATTCAAAAAGGCATATGCACCCTCATGTTCACTATATTATTCATAACAGCCAAGTTATGGAAGTAACCAAAGTATTCATTAATAGATGAGTGGATAAAGAAGATGTGGTATATGTATACAATTAAATATTCAGTTCAGTTCGGCTCAGTCACTCAGTTGTGTCCGACTCTTTGCAACCCCATGAATCGCAGCACGCCAGGCTTCCCTGTCCATCACCAACTCCCGGAGTTCACTCAAACTCATGTTCATGGAGTCTGTGATGCCATCCAGCCATTGCATCCTCTGTCATCCCCTTCTCCTCCTGCCCCCAATCCCTCCCAGCATCAGGGTCTTTTCCAATGAGTCAGTTCTTCACATGAGGTGGCCAAAGTACTGGAGTTTCAGCTTCAGCATCAGTCCTTCCAATGAACACCCAGGACTGATCTCCTTTAGGATGGACTGATTGGATCTCCTTACAGTCGAAGGGACTCTCAAGAGTCTTCTTCAACACCACAGTTCAAAAGCATCAATTCTTCAGCTCTCAGCTTTCTTCACAGTCCAACTCTCACATCCATACAAGACTACTGGAAAAACCATAGCCTTGACTAGATGGACCTTTGATGGCAAAGTAACATCTCTGCTTTTCAGTATGCCATCTAGGTTGGTCATAACTTTCCTTCCAAGGAGTAAGCATCTTTTAATTTCGTGGCTGCAATCACCATCTGCAGTGATTTGCAAGCCCATAAAAATAAAGTATGACACTGTTTCCACTGTTTCCCCATCTATTTGCCATGAAGTGATGGGACCAGATGCCATGATCTTCGTTTTCTGAATGTTGAACTTTAAGCCAATTTTTTTCACTCTCCACTTTCACTTTCATCAAGAGGCTTTTTAGTTCCTCTTCACTTTCTGCCATAAGGGGTGGTGTCATCTGCATATCTGAAGTTATTGATATTTCTCCAGGCAATCTTGATTCCAGTTTCTGCTTCTTCCAGCCCAACGTTTCTCATGATGTACTCTGCATATAAGTTAAATAAGCAGGGTGACAATATACAGCCTTGACATACTCCTTTTCCTATTTGGAACCAGTCTGTTGTTCCATGTCCAGTTCTAACTGTTGCTTCCTGACCTGCATACAGGTTTCTCAAGAGGCAGGTCAGGTGGTCTGGTATTCCCATACCTTTCAAAATTCTCTACAGTTTATTGTTATCCACACAGTCAAAGTCTTTGGTATAGTTAATAAAGCAGAAATAGATGTTTTTCTGGAACTCTCTTGCTTTTTCCATGACCCAGTGGATGTTGGCAATTTGATCTCTGGTTCCTCTGCCTTTTCTAAAACCAGCTTGAACATCTGGAAGTTCATGGTTCATGTACTGCTGAAGCTGAGAGGAGCTACCCGACATCCGAGGTCAGGGCGGCGGGTTAGAGGAGCTACCCCACGCTCGAGGTCAGGGGAGGCAGACAAGAAGAGCAATCCCACGTACAAGGAGCGGTGGCTGCACCGGCGCAGAAGGGCTGAGAGGAGATACTCCACGTTCAAGTTCAGGAAGGGTGGCCATAAGGAGATACCTCTCGTCCAAGGTAAGGAGCAGCAGCTGTGCTTTGCTGGAGCAGCCATGAAGAGATACCCCACGTCCAAGGTAAGAGAAACCCAAGTAAGACAGTAGGTGTTGCAAGAGGGCATCAGAGGACAAAACATACTGAAATCATAATCACAGAAAAGTAGCCAGTCTGATCACCCAGACCACAGCTTTGTCTAACGAGATGAAACTAAGCCATGCCATGCGGGGCCACCCAAGACGGGAGGGTCATAGTAGAGAGGTCTGACAGAATGTAGTCCACTGGAGAAGGGAATGGCAAACCACTTCAGTATTCTTGTCTTGAGAATCCCGTGAACAAAAGGCAAAATGATAGGATACTGAAAGGGAAACTCCCCGGGTCGGTAGGCGCCCAATATGCTACTGGAGATCAGTGGAGAAATAACTCCAGAAAGAATGAAGGGATGGAGCCAAAGCAAAAACAATACCCACTTGTGGATGTGACTGCTGATAGAAGCAAGGTCTGATGCTGTAAAGAGCAATATTGCATTAGGAACCTGGAATGTCAGGTCCATGAATCAAGGCAAATTGGAAGTGGTCAAACAGGAGATGGCAAGAGTGAACATTGGCATTCTAGGAATCAGCCAACTAAAATGGACTGGAATGGGTGAATTTAACTCAGATGACCATTATATCTACTACTATGGGCAGGATCCCTTAGAAGAAATGGAGTAGCCATCATGGTCAACAAAAGAGTCTGAAATGCAGTACTTGGATGCAATCTCAAAAATGACAGAATGATCTCTGTTTGTTTCCAAGGCAAACCATCCAATATCACAGTAATCCAAACCTAGGCCCCAACCAGTAACGCTGAAGAAGCTGAAATTGAACGGTTCTATAAAGACCTACAAGACCTTTTAGAACTAACACCCCCAAAAGATGTCCTTTTCATTATAAGGGAATGGAATGCAAAAGTAGGAAGTCACGAAATACCTGGAGTAACAGGCAAATTTGGCCTTGGAATACAGAATGAAGCAGGGCAAAGGATAATAGAGTTTTGCCAAGTTTTGCCAATTGAATATTATTCAGTCATAAAAAGAAGGAAATCTTGCCATTTGTGAAAATAAGCCAGCCAGAGAAAGACAAATACTGCATGACTTCATTTAAAGGTGGAATCTAAAAAATGAAACAAATAAACAATCATAATACACAGAAACAGAGTCATAGATTCAGAGAACACACTGGTGGTTGCTGGAGAAGGAAATTAATAAAATAGTTGAGGGAGACGAATAAAATAGGTGAGGGAGATTAAGAGCACAAACTTAGAGCTATAAAACAAATGTCATGGGGATGAACATGGATAGCAGGCAGAATGTAGTCAATAATATTGCAATGCTTTTGCATGGTGACAGACTTTGTATAGCAATTAGACTTACCATGGTGATTATTTTTTAGTGTATGAAAATATGGAATACTATGCTGTACATCTGAAACATATAATACTGTTGAGTCAGTTATACATTTCAAGTTATTTAACTAATAGAAATAAAATTGAAGTTACAGCATTCTAGAAATTGACTTTGAAGTAATTACTCGAGGCACACATCCTAAAACAGAACTTAGGATTATAAGCAAGCTCAAAACCTATCAATATTCCCAGTTCTACCAATAAGAGAACTAAGAACTTCCTGACATGAAACAGGAATTTGCCATGAAGTTTACTAAGTAGCTCTAGATGAAAAAGAGTGAAACAAAAAGTCTGTACTGGAGTTACCTGAGAAGCAATGGAAAACTGAAAGGCACCTCAAAATAGGGGGTTTCTATAAAACTTTTCTCAAACAATTAGGCCCCCACCCAAAGGTAAATACAAAATATAAAATACATAGAATACACCTAGTCACCTGCTAGTGAATATGCCTCAGACAGGTTGGATAGGTTAGAAAGAAATGGACCAGAGGTGAGGATAGGACTTCCAGAAGTTATCTCTACCTCTAGCTCAAGGAAGTGTAAGAGAGATAATACTCCACCAGTGAGCTGAAGCTCAAGGCAACTCTGTGTGGGGAAGAATAGAGAGCCCTTGTAACAAAGGGGCTAGTGAGGGAGGAAACTTTAGGGAGGAAATTAGGTGTAGGGTGGGGCCAGAGAATACAACTCCAGAATCTAAATTCAAGGTAAGTTCCTACTAAAACTCTGTTAAAGAAATTAAAATGTTCTCCCAAGAAGTCAGATGCAGTGGTAGTCCAAATTTGGGGAACACCTGGATGGGACAATATCCAAACACTTAACTGATAGCTCTCAGAGCACTCGAGGAAAGGAAAGTGATCTATTTTCAAGATGGCAGAGTAGAAGCACGTACGCTCATCTTCTCCTGTGAGAACATCAAAACTACAACTAGCTGCTGAACAACCATCAACAGGAGAATGTTGAAACCCACCCCAAAAAGACACCCCATATCCAAGGTCAAAGGAGAAACTACAGCAAGACAGTAGGAAGGGTGCAATTGCATTTAAAATCAAACCTCTTACCCACCAGAGACACTCAGGGAGTGCACACAAAACCTTGTGTCACCAGGACTGAGGGAAAGAAGCCGTGATCCCCACAAGAGACTGAGACAGACCTGCCTGTGAGTGTTTGAGGGTCTCCTGTTGAGGCATGGGTCAGCAGTGGCCTGCTGTGGGGACAGGTGCTCTGGCAGCCGCAGTCCTGGGAGGCACAGCATGTGGCCTAAGTCCTCTTGAAGGAGGTTGTCATTAATTAGCCCCACTATAGAGCTGCCGAGGAGGTGACCCACAAAACTGGAGAGCAATTATACCAAAGAAATTCTCGCACTGTTGCAAAGGTTCTAGGCCCAACAGACTTCACAACCTTGGGAAACTGCAAAGGGACTGAGTATTCCCAGGAAATCTGACTTTGAAGGTCAGCGGGATTTGATTATAGAACTTCCATAGGATTGGGGAAGCAGAGACTCTTGGAGGGCACAAATAAAACCTTGTACACAGCAGGACCCAGGAGAAAGGAGCAGTGACCCCACAAGAGACTAAGCCAGACTTACCTCTGTGTATTTGGGAGACTCTGATGGAGGAGTGAGTCAACAGTGGCCTGCCGCAGGATGAGGGGCACTGAGTACAACAGTCTTGGGAGGTGCAGCATGAGGCATAAGGAGGAGGTTGCCATTACCCCACCATAGTTTGGCCTCAGGAAAAACTATAGGGAGAGAACACAGCTCCACCCATCAGCATAAAACTGGATTAAAGACTAACTGAGCATGGCCTTGTCCACCAGAACAAGACCCAATTTTCCCCACAGCAAGTCCCTTCTATCAGGAAGCTTCCACAACCTCTTATCCTCATCTATCAGAGGACAGACCAAATGAAAGCCACAATCACAGAAAACCAAACAAACTGATCACATGGATCAGAACCTTGCCTAACAATGAAATTATGAATCACGCCATGTAGGGCCACCCTAGATGGATGGATGAAGATGGAGAGTTCTGACAAAACGTGGTCCACTGGAGAAGGGAATGGCAAACCACCTTAGTATTCTTGCCTTGAGAATGCCATGAAGTGTGTGAAAAAGCAAAAAGATATGACACTGAAAGATGAATTCCCCAGGTCAGGAGGTGTTCAGTATGCTACTGGGGAAGAGCATAGAAATAGCTACAGAAAGAATGAAAAGGTTGAGCCAAAGCAGAAACAACACCCAGTTGTGGATGTGTCTGGTGGTGAAAGTAAAGTCCAATGCTGTAAAGAATATTGCACAGGAACCTGAAATGTTAGGTCCATGAATCAAGGTAAACTGTAAGTTGTCAAACGAGATGGCAAGAGTGAACATCAACATTTTAAGAATCAGTGAACTGAAATGGACCAGAAGGGGTGAATTTAATTCAGAGGACCATTATATTCACTATGTGGGCAAGAATTTCTTAGAAGAAATGGAGTATCCCTCATAGTCAACAGAAGACTCCCAAATGCATTACTTGGGTGCAGTCCCAAAAATCACAGAACAATCTTAGCTTGTTTCCAGGACAAACTATTCAGTATCACAGTAATCCAAGTCTATGCCCCAACCACTAATGCTGAAGAAACTGAATGGTTCTATTAAGACCTACAAGACCTTCTAGAACTAACACCAAAAAAAGATTTCCTTTTCATCATAGGTGATTGGAATGCAAAAGTAGGAAATCAAGAGATACCTGGAGAAACAGACAGTTTGGCCTTGGAGTACAAAATGAAGCAGGGCAAAGGACAATGGAGTTTTGTCAAGAGAACGTACTAGTCATAGCAAACACCCTCTTCCAACAAAACAAGAGACGCCTCTACACATGGACATCACCAGATGGTCAATATGGAAATCAGACTAATAATATTCTTTGCAGCCGAAGATGGAGAAGCTCCATACAGTCAGCAAAAAATAGACCAGGAGCTGACTCTGGCTCAGAGCATGAACTCCTTATTGCAAAATTCATACTTAAATTGAAGAAAGTAGGAAGTCACTCAGGTATGACCTAAATAAAATCTCTTATGATTATACAGTGGAAGTGATAAACGGATTCAAAGGCTTAGATATGCTAGACAGAGTGCCTAAAGAACTATGGATGGAGGTTCATGATATTGTACAGGAGGCGGTGATCAGAACCATCCCCAAGAAAAAGAAATGCAAAAAGACAAAATGGTTGTCTGAAGAGGCTTTACAAATAGCTGAGAAAAGAAGAGAAGTGAAAGACAAATAAGAAAAGGAAATATATACCTATTTGAATGCAGAGTTCTTGTCAGGTAGTTAGAAAAAATAAATTTTAAAAAGACGGAGTCCCAGATGACAGAACGGTACAGAGGGAGAAAAAGCCAATAAAAGAGGAAGTTGAGTACCTGAGTGAGAACCTCTAGTCCTGGGTGTAACTAATTAGGTGAACGCTGGTACCATCCCCTATTTGCATGGGGCCTAACCTGGGAAAATATGCATCCTCTTTCCTGATTTGTCCTGGGTGTAACCAACCAGGTACATGCTGGTACCATCACCTATTTTGCATAGAGTGTAGCCAATCAGGCTCCAGGCGGAGGAGAAAAAAGTTTGAAAAGGGAAGCCAAGAGGCCTCAGGATTGCTCCCAGGGTGAGACCTCAAGTATGTGTTAGGAGTCTGTTGCCTGCTGCATACTATCTGCTTCCCATTGCCTGCCTGTTTCCCACTGTCTGCCTGCTTCTCACTTCCCAGATGAGCCATAACTAGTTTGTTCTTGTTAATCTTGCATACTGTCTGCCTAATAAAATCCTGCCTGTTTGAGCTACAAGTGGTCCTTTGTTCCAAATCTTTGTTACAGGAAGGAAGAGGGAGAGAAGTATACCAACTCAACATTCTCAAATAACACACAATAAATACGCACAATATGCTTCCATACTACTATGGTTCTAACATCCATATTTCTCTGTTGAATGAAAAGTCTGCTCTTAAGTGTTCTTAGAAATTCTGAAAGTTTTTGTTTTGAAGCACCAAGGCTACTGAAAAGTAAACACACTTTTATAGGCAAAACACATATTTACATATACACACCCACACAGATAGATATACATACCATAACAGTTTCAATGTATCACCAATCATCAGTAATACTAACATAACTTATTTACTGAGTGCTTACTATGTGCCAGGGTTGGGTTGAGCAATTTGCAGATATTATCCCCTCCCCCCACTACAATTTTATGGAGCAAGCTATGTTTCTGTTCCTCTTTTATCATTTTAAAAACTGATTAAAATATTAAAAGTTATACTAATGGTTAAACAAATTTCTCAAAGTCATATCCATTAATAGCAATAACCTTGGTTAAATAAAACATTAGTCTGAAATGGAACAATTAATACATAAACAAGCTAAATTGTTGATTGTTAACCAATTTTTGGTAGAGTTGCTGAGGGTCTGGTTTTCCCATACACACTTCCCATACACACATCGGCATAACCTATTAAATAAAATATCAAAGACTGAAAGAAGGAAACTACTACAGAACAAACAAGATGATGATCAATACATCATCCTTTGCATCACAAATATAGATTTCATTTATCTCACTCACATAATTCAGAAGTTAAATAAAAACCCTGTAGTACACAATGGAGTATTACTCAGCCATTAAAAAGAATACATTTGAATCAGTTCTAATGAGGTGGATGAAACTGGAGCCTATTATACAGAGTGAAGTAAGCCAGAAGGAAAAACACCAATACAGTATACTAACACATATATATGGAATTTAGAAAGATGATAACAATAACCCTGTGTACGAGACAGCAAAAGTGACGCTGATGTATGGAACAGTTTTATGGACTCTGTGGGAGAGGGAGAAGGTGGGAAGATTTGGGAGAATGGCATTGAAACATGTAAAATATCATGTATGAAACAAGATGCCAGTCCAGGTTCGATGCACGATACTGGATGCTTGGGGCTAGTGCACTGGGATGACCCAGAGGGATGCTATGGGGAGGGAGGAGGGAGGAGGGTTCAGGATGGGGAGCACATGTATACCTGTGATGGATTCATTTTGATATTTGGCAAAACTAATACAATTATGTAAAGTTTAAAAATAAAATAAAATTAAAAAAAATAAAATAAAGAAAATACCAATTAATGCTTTGCTGTGAATAAATGTTGACTTGGTCTCTGATTAATGCTCTAGAAATAGATTTGGTTCCAACAGCTGGTCTTTCCTAGTTGCTAAATTTCAAAGACTACAAGTAAAAATTTCAATGACTACAAGTAAAAATTTCAACATAATGGACATAATTATCAAGAAATAAGGAGATAGTCACCAACCTGAATGATTATTGTCATCCTGCTTGCATTTCTATTTCTCACAGGAGTTTTAGTTAAAATCTTAAACAGCCTTATGCTTGAAAATTTTGTCTTTCCTAATTTAACAAGAAGCCCCGTTCAGGGGCAAAATTTGCAAAGTAATTACCATGCAGAGGTCACATTATTTCAACATTTGTCAGGGATCATCTTTATCCCTGTAGAACATATGTGTCCTCATTCCACTCTACTGATCTGTGCTCCAAAGGCCCTTGATTGTACTCTTGATGCAGTCAACATTATTCTTTTCTTTAAGCATCTTAAAGCATATTGCTAAAAAATAATCCTGTGGCATCTACTCTACTGAACTGAGTCACATATGAACAGTGTCAAAGCCACATTGGCAATGCACTAGAATGTTAAGATAGAGTTCATTTCTTCACTCTAATTATTATTTAAGCAATCATATTTCTTGTTTTATAATTCTCTTTTGGGAGTTGTGATACATACTTCAAAAATCTGCTGAGTGCTATGGAATATTTCTCCCTTCAACTACTGAATTAACTCCTGGAAAAGAACTGTCCATTAAATTTATTTAACAACATCTCTCTTTCCATTTTCATTAAGAAATATGTGACAAAATGAAAACACCCAGTATTAATTTTGATAGTGTTTCTACAGATGGAACACTTTCTTAGCATTCAGTCATTGAGGGAACCCTGGACCAGGTGCCAGAAATTGAATTCTAGATGCAGAGCACTCTGACACCTTTTTGTCCTTCTAAGGAACTCATGAGTACTCTCTGTTCAAAGTCAAGCTTATTCACCTCTGAAATGGGCACAGAGTAAAAAACCTGTACATCAGAGAGGACAGGAGTAAGAGGCTCTGCAGCCAGGAATGCCCATAGAGGTAACATGGTCGGCCTGGGAAATGAGATGCCACTGTTAGGCACACCGGGGGCAGGGCTACCACTGCACCCACACAGCAGCCCCTGCCTCCATGAGCTGGAGAATCTCCCACCAGAGCAAGCACGACCCTGTCTTTTACAACTGCTGCCAGTCTGTGCCACCACAACCACTGCACACACACCTCAGATGTGGCCACCATACCCTTCCCCAGCTTGAGCAGCCCCAATTAGCTGCTGCTTTCACTCCCTGTCACCTGGGCAAGGAACAGATGTCTGAGGTTGTTGTACCACAGAGATGGGGCCAAAGCCAAAGTTGAACCCCTAGGGTGAAACCAAGGAAAAGGAAAGGAAATCTCCCCATTCAGCTGCACAAGCCACAGATTAAATCTGTGGTAAATCTGTGGAATATCAGAATAGATAACAAATCTTTCACAACTGAGATCCATCTAACTTTAGCAATGGATTTTGGGAGCAAGTACACACAGGAATTGGGATAGGTCAGAGTCTGAGCTGCCCACACAGTGCTCTCAATAGGCTCAGAGTCCTACCTAGAGGTATTGGAGGGCCTCCTGGGAAGGTGAGGGTTGGTTTTGGCTCACTGTGGAAGTAAGGGCACTGATAGAGGAGGCCCCAGGAAAATATTCTTACTGCTATTATTGTTAAGCTTTATTTTATTCCTATTGCCATTATTTTTATTAGCAAATAAAAAAAGTTGTTGTTTTATGCTTTAATTTTTTTATATTTCTACTTTTGTCAGTTTGTGGTTTTTTTCCTTCTTTTGTATTTTGTTGTGTTCTGTTTTGTATTTTTATCATTTTTGTTTGTTTATGTTAGCTTTTTTAAGTTTGGCTTCTGGTTTTTGTTTTTGTTTTGCATTTGTTAGTTACTCTTTGTTGATTGTTTTCATCTTTGAGTTCTTTTGTTTGTTCTCTAATTTTTGTTACCTTGGTTTTTTTTTTTTAATCCTATTTCTTTGTTTCTATTTATAAACAGAATGATTTTGTTTTTATCATTTGTCTGGGGTTTGGTTTGTCTGTTTGTTTTCTTTTTTGTGGGTTGCTGTTGTTGGTATCTGTTTTTGTTTTTGCTATTTGTCCTCAGTTATATTTATTTGTGTGTGTGTGTGTGGTTTTTTTTGTTTTGGGGTTTTTTTTGTTTGTTTGTTTGTTTGTTTGTTCTCTGGCCACACTGCATAGCTTGTGGGCTCTTCATTCCCTGGCCAGGGCTTGGGCCTGGGCCTTCTATGGCAGCACCAAGTCCAGGATGTTAGACCACCAGAGAATTCCCGGGCCCAGGGAATAGTAATCAGTATATGCTTTCTTTAGGGTTTCCATCACAACACTAAAACCTGGTTCTACCAACTGCCTGCAGGCTCCAGTGCAAGATACCTCTAGTGGAACAACCAGCTAGACAAGAACACAGCAGACAAGCTGCCTAAAGTGATACTAAGCTGACAGACACCCCAAAGCACACCACGTGACACGGCCCTGTCATGAGAGAAGATTCAGCTCCAACCACCAGAGTGCAGGCATCAGTCTCTCCCACCAGGAAGTCTACTCAAGCTGCTGGACCAGCCTTATCCACCATGGGAAGAGAAGAGAAAGAAAATTTCAACCCTGCAGCCTGAAGAAAGGAGACCACAAACACAGTAAGTTGGACAAAATGAAACAACAGTGAAATATGTTACCAGTGAAAGAGTAAGGTAAAGACCCATAAGACCAAATAAATGAAGAGGAAAAAGGAACTCTACCTGAAAAAGAATTCAGAGTAATGATAGTAAAGATGATCCATGCTGTCAGAAATAGAAGGAAGGCACAGGTCAAGAAGATACAAGAAATGTTTAACAAGGACCTAGAGAACTGAAGAACAAAAAAATCAATATGTTCATTGTGTGTAATTAACAACACAATAACTGAAATAAAAAATACACTGGAAGGAATCAATAGTATAATAACTGAGCCTGAAGAATGGATAAGACAGCTAGAAGATAGAATACTGGAAATAACTACTGCAGAGCAGAGTACAGAATAAAGAATGAAAAGAAATGAGGAGTTTCAGAGACCTCTGGGACAACATTAAACACATCCATACTCAAATTATTGGGGTCTCAGAGGAAGAAAAAGAGAAAGTACCTGAGAAAAGAGTTGGATAAATTATAGCAGGAAACTTCCCTAACCTGGGAAAGGAAATAGTCACCTAAGTCTGGGAAATGCAATAAGTCCAATACAGGGTAAACATAAGGACAAACATGCCAAGACACATATTAATCAAACCAGCAAAAATTGAATACAAAGAAAAAATATTAACAGCAATGGAAAAGCACCAAATAACATACTGGGAAATCCTCATGAGGTTATCAGCTGTTTTTTCATCATAAACTCTGAAGGCCAGAATGGAGTGGTGTGATATATATAAAGTGAAGGGAAGGAAAAAACCTACAACCAAGGTTACTCTACCCAGCAAAGATATCATTCAGATTCAATGGAGAAAAGAAGTATTACAGACCAAGCAAAAGCTAAAAGAATTCAGCATCACCAAACCATCTTTCCAACAAATGCTAAAGGAATTTCTCTAGGTGGGAAACATAAGAGAAGTAAAAAGACCTACAAAAACAAAATAATTATGAAAATGGTGATGGGAACATGCTTATCGATAATTACATTAAATGAAAGTGAATTAAGTGCTCCAACCAAAAGACCCAGACTGACTGAATGGATTAAAAAAAAAAAAATAACCCATGTATATGCTGTATTCTAGAGACTCACTTCAGACCTACATAGAGACTGAAAGGGAGGGGATGGAAAATGTTATATCCTGCAAATGGCAAACAAAAGAAGGCTGGAATAACAATACTCATGTCATAAAAATAAACTTTAAAATAAAAACAATTACAAAGATACAAGAAAGGACCCTACATAAAGATTACAAGATCAATTCTTGAAGAAAATAAAAAAATTGTAAATATTTATATATCCAACAGAGATGCGCCACATAAGGCAAAGGTTAATAGACATAAAAGATGAAATTGATAGCCACACAACAATACTGGGGGACTCAGCACTCCAGTTACACCAGTGAATAGATCATCCAGACAGAAAATTAATAAGGAAACACAATTCTTACATGACACATTAGACAAGATAGACTTAATAAGTATTTATAGAACAGTCAATGGACTGCAAGGAGATCAAACCAGTCAGTCACAAAGGAAATCAACCCTGAATATTCATTAGAAGAACTGATGCTGAACCTGAAGCTGTAATACTTTGGCCATCTGATATGAAGAGCTGACTCACTGGAAAAGGCCATGATGCTGGCTAAGATTGAAGGCAGGAGGAGAAGGGGGTAACAGAGGATGAGATGGTTGGATAGCATCGCCAACTTGTTGAACACGAGTTTGAGCAAGCTCTGGGAAATACTGAAGGACAGGGAAGCCTAGCATGCTGCAGTCCATGGAGTCACAGAGAGTCAGACATGACTTAGCCTAAACAACAACAACTGGACATTCCACCTGAAAGCAGCTGAATACACATTCTTCTCAAGTGCACACAAACATTCTCTGGGAGATTATATCTTGGGCCACAAATCAAGCCTCAGTAAATTTAAGAAAATTGAAATTTTGTCAAGTATCTTTTCTTTTTTTATTATTTTATTTTTTTAAATTTTATTTTATTTTTGAACTTTACGATATTGTATTAGTTTTGCCAAATATCAAGTATCTTTTCTAACCACAAAGCTATGAGGTTAGACATCAATTACAGGGGGGCTTCCCTGGTAGTCCAATGGTGAAGACTTTGACTTTCAATGCAGGAAGTGTGGGTTCAGTCCCTGGTCTGGGAGCTAAGATCACATACACCTTGAGGCCAAAATACTGAAATACAAAACAAAAGCAATATTGTAAAAAGTTTAATAAAGAATTTTAAAATGGTTCACATAAATAAATCTTTAAAAATATAATTATTACAGGAAAAAATGTAAAAATCACAAACACATGAAAGATAAAAAATATGCTATTCAGTTCAATTCAGTGGCTCAGTCATGTCCGACTCTTTGAGACCCCATGAACTGCAGCCCACCAGGCCTCCCTGTCCATCACCAACTCCCAGAGTCCACCCAAACCCATGTCCATTGAGTCGGTGATGCCATCCAACCATCTCACCCTCTGTCATCCCCTTCTCCTCCTGCCCTCAATCTTTCCCAGCATCAGGGTCTTTTCCAATGAGTTAGCTCTTCGCATCAGGTGGCCAAAGTATTGGAGTTTCAGCTTCAACATCAGTCCTTCCAGTGAACACCCAGGACTGATCTCCTTTAGGATGGACTGGTTGGATCTCCTTGAAGTCCAAGAGACACTCAAGAGTCTTCTCCAACACCACAGTTCAAAAGCATCAATTCTTCAGTGCTCAGCTTTCTTTATAGTCCAACTCTCATATCCATACATAACCACTGGAAAAACCATAGCCTTGACTAGATGGACCTTTGTTGACAAAGTAATGTCTCTGCTTTTGAATATGCTATCTAGGTTGGTCATAACTTTCCTTCCAAGGAGTAAGTGTCTTTTAATTTTATGGATGCAGTCACCATCTTCGGTGATCTTGGAGCCCAGAAAAATAAATTCAGCCATTGTTTCCACTGTTTCCCCTTCTATTTCCCATGAAGTGATGGGCCCGGATGCCACGATCTTAGTTTTCTGAATGTTGAACTTTAAGTCAACTTTTTCACTCTCCTCTTTCACTTTCATCAACAAGCTCTTTTAGTTTTTCTTCACTTTCTGCCATAAGGGTGGTGTCATCTGCATATGTGAGATTATTGATATTTCTCCCGGCAATCTTGATTCCAGCTTGTGCTTCCTCCAGCCCAGTGTTTCTCATGATGTACTCTGCACATAAGTTAAATAAGCAAGGTGACAATATACAGCCTTGACGAACTCCTTTTCCTATTTGGAACCAGTCTGTTGTTCCATGTCCAGTTCTAACTGTTGTCTCCTGACCTGCATACAGGTTTCTCAAGAGGCAGGTCAGGTGGTCTGGTATTCCCATCTCCTGAGGAATTTTCCACAGTTTATTGTGATCCACACACTCAAAGGTTTTGGCATAGTTAATAAAGCAGAAATAGATGTTTTTCTGGAACTCTCTTGCTTTTTCAATGATCCAGAGGATGTTGGCAATTTGATCTCTGGTTCCTCTGCCTTTTCTAAAACCAGCTTGAACATCTGGAATTTCACGGTTCACATAATGCTGAAGCCTGGCTTGGAGAATTTGGAGCATTACTTTACTAGCGTGTGAGATGAGTGCAATTGTGCAGTAGTTTGAACATTTTTTGGCATTGCCTTTCTTTGGGACTGGAATGAAACTGACCTTTTCCAGTCCTGTGGCCACTGCTGAGTTTTCCAAATTTGCTGGCATATTGAGTGCAGCACTTTCACAGCATCATCTTTCAGGATTTGAAATAGCTCAACTGCAATTTCATCACCTCCACTAGCTTTGTTCGTAGTGATGCTTTCCAAGGCCCACTTGACTTCATGTTCCAAGATGTCTGGCTCTAGGTAAGTGATCACATCATCGTGATTATCTGGGTCATGAAGATCTTTTTTGTACAGTTCTTTGATGTATTCTTGCCACCTCTTCTTAATATCGTCTGCTTCTTTTAGGTCCCTACCATTTCTGTCCTTTATTGAGCCTGTCTTTGCATGAAATGTTCCCTTGGTATCTCTAATTTTCTTGAAGAGTTCTCTAGTCTTTCCCATTCTATTGTTTTCCTCTATTTCTTTGCATTGATCGCTGAAGAAATAACCAAGAGATCACTGAGGAAATCAAAGAGGTAATCAAAAACACTAGAAACTAATGACAATGAAAACAGAATGACCCAAAATATATGGAATGCAGCAAAAGCAGTTCTAAAAGGGAGCTTTAGAATACAATCCTATCTCAAAAAAAAAAAAAAAATTCATATAAACAACTTAACCTTATGCCTAAAGCAACTAGACAAAAAAGAAGAAAAAATGATAACAGAAGAAAAGAAATTACAAAAATCAGAGCAGAAATAAATGAAAGAGAAATGAAAAAATAGTAGCAAAAATCAATAAAAATAAAAAGTGGTTCTTTGAAAATATAAACAAAGTTAATAAACCTTTAGCCAGACTCATGAAGAAAAATGGAAGAGGACACAATTCAATAAAATTAGAAATTAAAAAGGAGACTAACAACTGATGCCATAGAAATACAAAGGATCATAAGAAGCTACTACAAGCAACTATCTGCATGAAAAGTTCCCTTGGTATCTCCAGGTTTCTTAAAGAGATCTCTAGTCTTTCCCATTCTATTGCTTTCCTCTATTTCTTTGCATTGTTCGCTTAAGGCTTTCTTTATCTCCTAGCTATTGCCTGGAACTCTGCATTCAGTTTGGCATAGCTTTCCCTTTCTCCTTTGCCTTTCGCTTCTCTTCTCTCAGCTGTTTGTAAGGCCTCCTCAGAAAACCACTTTGATTTTTTGCGTTTCTTTTTCTTGGGGGTGATTTTGGTCACTACCTCCTGTACAATGTTATAAACCTCCGTCCATAGCTCCTCAGGCACTCTGTCTATCAGATCTAGGCCCTTGAATCTATTTGTCACCTCCACTGTATAATCATAAGGTATTTGATTTATATCATACCTGAATGGCCTAGAAGTTTTTCCTATTTTCTTCACTTTGAGCTTGAATTTTGCAATAAGGAGCTGATTATCTGAGCCACAGTTACCTCCAGTCTTGTTTTTGCTGACTGTATAGAGCTTCCCCATCTTTGGACACAAAGTATATTATCAATCTGATTTTGGTATTGACCATCTAGTGATTTCCATGTGTAGAGTCATCTCTAGTGTTGTTGGAAAAGGTTGTTTGTTATGACCAGTGTGTTCTCTTGACAAAACTGTTAGCCTTTGCCCTGCTTCATTTTGTACTCCAAGGCCAAACTGCTTGTTACTCTAAGTCTCTCTTGATATCCTACTTTTGCATTCCAATCCCCTGTGATGAAAGGACATCTTTTTGGTGTTTGTTCTAGGAGGTCTTATAGGTCTTCATAGAACCTTCCAGCTTCAGCTTCTTCAACATTAGTGATTGGAGCACAGAGTTGAATTACTAAAATGTTGAATGATTTGCCTTGGAAACAAACTGAGATCATTCTGTCATTTTTGAGATTGCATGCAAGTACTGTATTTCAGACACTCTTGTTACAATGAGATCTACTCCATTTCTTACCACAGTTGTAGCTATAATAGTCATCTGAATTAAATTTACACATTCCCATCCATTTTAGTCCACTGAGTCCTAATTTTGATATTCATTCTTGCCATCTCCTGCTTGACCACATCTAATTTACCTTGATTCATGGACCTAGTATTTCAGGTTCCTATGCAATATTGTTCTTTATAGCATCAGACTTTACTTTGACCACCATGAGAGAGTTATTTCTTAGGTAGGTTGAAACAGAGTCTGGGGCCCTCGAAGAGGAGGAAGGGGTCTGGGGCCCTTAAGGAAGAGAAAAGGACAAACCTTTTTTCTACATTCTTCTGTCTCAGTAACATAATATGTTTTTTTCTTAAGCTCTGAGTTGTTACAGCAACAATATATTTTGCCTAAGATTAACTTTCTTTAAACCTAGAGCTATTGATTACACAACAAAACAACTCATCTTTCTCAAGATTATGTTTTTCCTTAAGTTCTGTACTGATGATTATAAAAGAACAATGTATCTTGCTCGAGGACATATTTCTCCTTCTTAATAGGAAACTTCTGACTAATCCTGCTATCTTAAGATGCATGTTTTGGGAGTGGGTCTGGTAAGACCTTTCTATTGTTAGAAAAAGTATATAAGGCCTTGGTAAGACTAGCGAGTGGGGCACTCTCTGCCCCCTTCTGAGGTATATGTCAGAAGCTTCTTCTATCCCTTTTTCACTGTAATAAAACTCTGCTACACAAAAGCTCTGAGTGATGAAGCATTCTCTCTGGCCTCAGGTTGAAATTTTCTCCTCCAGAGGCCACAAATCCGACACCATTCACTGGAATCTATCAACCAGACACATATACAACTAAGCACCATTTTCACTTTGTTGCAGCCTCTTCATTCTTTCTGGAGCTATCTCTCTGCTCTTCTCCAGTAGCATATTGGACACCTTCCAACCTGGGGGTTCATCTTCAGGTATCATATCTTTTGGCCTTTTCATCCTATTCATGGGGTTCCAGAGGCAAGAATACAGAAGTGGTTTGCCATCCTCTTCTCCAGTGGACCACATTTTGTCAGAACTCTCCAATCCTGGGTCACACAGCATGGCATGGACCATAGCTTCATTTAGTTATTGGGCTTCATTGAATTACACAAGGCTCTGAACATGTGATCAGAATCAGAAGAGAATAAGAAGAGGTGACAATAATACATAGAAGAATGGTTCAAAAAAGGTCTTTATGACCTAGAATACCACAATGGGGTGATCACTCACCTAGAGCCAGACATCCAGGAGTGTTAAGTCATGGGTGTTAGGAAGCATTACTACGAACAAAGCTAATGAAGGCAATGGAATTCCAGCTGAACTATTTCAAATCCAAAAATATGATGCTGTTAAATTGCTGCATTGAATATGCCAGCAAATTTGGAAAATTCAGCAGTGGCCACCGGACTGGAAAAGGCCAGTTTTCATTCCAATCCCAAAGAAAGGCAATTGCAAAGAATGTTCAAACTACCATGCAATTGAGTTCTTTTCACATTCTAAAAAGGTAATGCTCAAAATCCTTCAAAAGTCTTCAGCAATACATCAACCAAGAACTTCCAGGTGTACAAGCTAGATTCAGAAAAGGAAAAGGAACCAGAGATCAAATTGCCAACATTCGTTGGATTATAGAGAAAGCAAGAAAATTAAAAATATATATATATAATTTTGCTTCACAGACTAAGCTAAAGCTTTTGACTGTGTGGATCACAACAAACTATGGAAAACTCTGTGAGAGATGAAAACACCAGACCACCTTACCTGTTTCCTGAGAAACCTATATGCAGGTCAAGAAGCAACAGTTAGAACCAAACATGGATCAACAGACTGGTTCAAAATTGATAAAGGAGTAGGTCAAGGCTGTATATTGTCACTGTGCTTATTTAATTTCTATGCAGAGTACATCCTGTGAAATGCCAGGCTGGATGAATGACAAGCTGGAATCAAGGTTGCTGGGAGAAATATCAATATCCTCAGATATGCAGATGACACCACCCTTATGGCAGAAAGTGAAGAGGAACCAGAGTCTCTTGACGAAAGTGAAAGAGTGACAAAGTTGCCTTAAAACTCAACATTCAAAAAACTGAGATAATGGCATCCAGTCCCATCACTTCATGGCAAATAGATGGGGAAACAATAGAAACAGTGACAGACTTTATTTTCTTGGGCTCCAAAATCACTGCAGATGGTGAGTGCAGCCATGAAATTAAAAGATGCTTGCTCCTTGAAAGAAAAACTATGACCAGCCTAGACAGCATATTAAAAAGCAGAGACATTACTTTGCTGACAAAGGTCTATCTAGTCAAAGCTATCATTTTTCCAGTAGTCATGTACGGAGGTGAGAGTTGGACTATAAAGAAAGCTGAGTGCTGAAGAATTGATGCTTTTGAACTGCTGTAGTGCTGCAGAAGATTCTTAAGAGTTCCTTGGACTGTAAGGAGATCCAGCCAGTCAATCCTAAAGGAAATCAGTCCTGAATATTCATCAGAAGAACTGATGCTGAAGCTGAAACTCCAATACTTTGGCCACCTGATGCGAAGAGCTAACTCCTTGGAAAACACCCTGATGCTGGGAAAAATTGAAGGCAGGAGGAGAAAGGGATAACAGAGGATGAGATGATTCGATGGCATCACTGACTCAACGGACACGAGTTTGAGCAAGTTCTGGGAGTTGGTGATGGACAGGGAAGCCTGGAATGCTGCAGTCCATGGAGTCGCAAAGTGTCGTACATGACTGAGCAACTGAATTGAACTGAAAGAATAATTATTATTGACATTAAATATTATATTATATTATAATGTGAAAAGGGACATCAGGAATGGCAAACTCATTTTTTAAAAATTCTAGACTACCTACTTAAAAAAAAAATTCTCCTAATTTCTAGTTTCCCTGCTTCTTCCTTGACTTCAGGCCATAGCTGCTGTTTTCAGTACTGCAATGTTCCCATCCTGTAATCTGCTGTAAATTTTGGAGTCAATATCTAAAATAATAGTGTACAGGATCTTCATGGAGACCTCAGATTCTCTCCTCTGAGTTATTGAATGTTGGCCATGCAACGTGCAAGGACTTTTACAGACATCACTTTTCTCCTTTTCCACTTATGGTTTTGGGTGGAATTTCTCATAGGTGAAGTTTCCCTTAAGTGAATTACTGATACATGGAAATGACAGTCTAATGTTCATTGACTTAAAAAAATTTTTTTTTAATTTATTATTGTCTGGGCAGAGGGGGGCTGTGCTATAGCTCTTCGTTGCAGTGTGCCGGCTTAGCTGCGCAGAGGAACGTGGGATCTTAGTTCTCGATCAATGATCTAACCCATGTCCCCTACATTGGAAGGTGGGTTTTTTACCATTGGACCACCAGGGAAGAACACATTGATTTTTATTAATGATGAGTATAATGGCAGACCTACTTGATAGCATATTCTTAACAAGACTCACTGCAGCTCTTTTTATTTTTTTGTTTTGACCACACCATGCAGCTTGTGTGAGTCTTAGCTCCTCGACCAGTGACTGAACCTGGGCCCTCGGCAGAGGAAGCGTACAGTTCTAACCACTGGACTGCCAGAAAATTCTCTGCAGCTCTTTTTAAAGCATGGCCATCTATATGTCCACACATTTCCTTCAGTTCAGTTCAGTTCAGTCGCTCAGTCATGTCCGACTCTTTGCGACCCCGTGAATCGCAGCACGCCAGGCCTCCCTGTCCATCACCAACTCCTGGAGCTCACTCAGACTCACGTCCATCGAGTCGGTGATGCCATCCAGCCATCTCATCCTCTGTCGTCCCCTTCTCCTCCTGCCCCCAATCCCTCCCAGCATCAGAGTCTTTTCCAATGAGTCAAGTCTTTGCATGAGGTGGCCAAAGTATTGGAGTTTCAGCTTTAGCATCATTCCTTCCAAAGAAATCCCAGGGCTGATCTCCTTCAGAATGGACTGGTTGGATCTCCTTGCAGTCCAAGCGACTCTCAAGAGTCTTCTCCAACACCACAGTTCAAAAGCATCATTCTTTGGCGCTCAGCCTTCTTCACAGTCCAACTCTCACATCCATACATGACCACAGGAAAAACCATAGCCTTGACTAGACGGACCTTTGTTGGCAAAGTAATGTCTCTGCTTTTGAAAATGCTATCTAGGTTGGTCATAATTTTCCTTCCAAGGAGTAAGCATCTTTTAATTTCATGGCTGCACTCACCATCTGCAGTGATCTTGGAGCCCAGAAAAATAAAGTCTGACACAGTTTCCACTGTTTCCTCATCTATTTCCCATGAAGTGATGGGACCGGACGCCATGATCTTCGTTTTCTGACTGTTGAGCTTTAAGCCAACTTTTTCATTCTCCTCTTCCACTTTCATCAAGAGGCTTTTTAGTTCCTCTTCACTAAGGGTGGTGTCATCTGCATATCTGAGGTTATTGATATTTCTCTCGGCAATCTTGATTCCAGCTTGTGTTTCTTCCAGTCCAGCATTTCTCATGATGTACTCTGCATATAAGTTAAATAAACAGGGTGACTATATACAGCCTTGATGTACTCCTTTTCCTATTTGGAACCAGTCTGTTGTTCCATGTCCAGTTCTAACTGTTGCTTCCTGACCTGCATACAGATTTTTCAAGAGGCAGGTCAGGTGGTCTGGTATTCCCATCTCTTTCAGAATTTTCCACAGTTTATTGTGATCCACACAGTCAAGGGCTTTGGCATAGTCAATAAAGCAGAAATAGATGTTTTTCTGGAACTCTCTTGCTTTTTCCATGATCCAACGGATGTTGGCAATTTGATCTCTGGTTCCTCTGCCTTTTCTAAACCAGCTTGAACATCAGGAAGTTCATGGTTCACGTATTGCTGAAGCCTGGCTTGGAGAATTTTGAGCATTACTTTACTAGCATGTGAGATGAGTGCAATTGTGTGGTAGTTTGAGCATTCTTTGGCATTACCTTTCTTTGGGATTGGGATGAAAACTGACCTTTTCCAGTCCTGTGGCCACTCCCACAGTTTTCCAAAGTTTTCCAAAGTTGCACTACATTTCCTTAGTCCAAGGCTAAAGGGCCCAGGGTGAGCCAACCTTTAGAGAACACACTTCATAAGGAATGAACACTCCATATTTAAAATACTCTTACTAACTACCCTTCTGCTGCATCTTTGTGTGTTGCCTTTGTTTCACTATTTTTAAATTGTTTTTTCTTTTACATTTCTTTTTTTATTGAAGGATAATTGCTTTACCGAATTTTGTTGCTTTCTGTCAAATCTCAACATGAATCAGCCACAGCTATACATATAAGCCCTCCATTTTGAACCTCCCTCCCTTCTCCCTCCCCATTCCACCTCTCTAGGTTGATATAGGGCCCCTGTTTGAGTTTCCTGAGACAGACAGCAAATTCCCGTTGGCTGTCTATTTTACATATGGCAGTGTAAGTTTCCTTGTTACTCTCTCCATACATCTCACCCTCTCCTCCCCACTCCCCATGTCCATAAGTCTATTATCTATGTCTGTTTCTCCATTGTAAATAAATTCTTCAGTACCATTTTTCTAGATTCCATATATGTGCATTAGAATATTTATCTTCCCCTTTCTGACTTACTTCACTCTGTATAATAGGTTCTAGGTTCATCCACCTTATCAGAACTGACTCAAATGCATTCCTTTTTATGGCTGAGTAATATTCCATTGTGTATATGTACCATAACTTCTTTATCCATTCATCTGTCGGTGGACATCTAGGTTGCTTCCATAATCTAGCTATTGTAAATAGGGCTGCAATGAACAATGGGATTCCTGTGTCTTTTTCAGTTTTGGTTTCCTCAGGGTTTATGCCTAGGAGTGGGATTGCTGAGTCATATGGTGGTTTTATTCCTAGTTTTTAAAGGAGTTTCCATACTATCTTCCATAGTGGCTGTATCAATTTACATTCCCACCAACAGTGAAAGAGTGCTCCCTTTTCTCCATGCCCACTCCAGCATTTATTGTTTGTAGACTTTAATGATGGCTATTCCGACCCATGTGAGGTGATATCTCATTGTAGTTTTGATTTGCTCTTCTCTGATTATGAGTGATGTTGAGCATCTTTTCATGTGTTTGATAGCCATATGTATGTCTTCTTTGGAGAAATGACTCTTTAGGTCTTTTTCCCACTTTTTGATTGTGTTGTTTGTTTTTCTGGTGTTGAGTTGTATGACCTGCTTGTATATTTTGGAAATTAATCCTTTGTCAGTTGTTTCCTTTGCTATTATTTTCTCCCATTCTGATGGTTGTCTTTTCACCTTGCTTATAATTTCCTTTGTTGTGCAAAAGCTTTTAAGTTTAATCAGGTCCCACTTGTTTACTTTTGTACTGAAGTGCACCTATGCTGGATGCATAGATATTTACAATTGTTATGTTTTCCTCTTGGATTGATCCCTTGATCATTATGCAATGTCCTTTCTTATCTCTTGTAATATTCTTTATTTTAAATTCTATTTTGTCTGATATGAGGATTGTTACTCCAGCTTTGTTTTCCATTTGCATGGAATATGTTTTTCCATCCTCTTAGTTTCAGTCTATATGTGTTTTTAGATCCAAAGTGGGTTTCTTATAGACGGCATATACATGGGTCTTGTTTTTTTATCCATTCAGCCAGTCTGTGTCTTTTGATTGGAGCAATTAATCCATTTATTTTAAAGTAATTATTGATGTATATGACTTCAAGGAGATCCAACCAGTCCATTCTAAAGGAGATCAGCCCTGGGATTTCTTTGGAAGGAATGATGCTAAAGCTGAAACTCCAGTACTTTGGCCACCTCATGCAAAGACTTGACTCATTGGAAAAGACTCTGATGCTGGGAGGGATTGGGGGCAGGAGGAGAAGGGGACGACAGAGGATGAGATGGCTGGATGGCATCACCGACTCGATGGACGTGAGTCTGAGTGAGCTCCAGGAGTTGGTGATGGACAGGGAGGCCTGGTGTGCTGCAATTCATGGGGTTGCAAAGAGTCGGACACCACTGAGAGACTGAACTGAACTGAACTGAACTAATGTTCCTATTGCCATTTTCTTAATTGTTTGGGATTGATTTTGTAGATCTTTTTCCTCTCTTGTATTTCTTAACTATATAAGTCCCTTTAACATTTTTTATAAAGCTGGTTTGGTGGTACTGAATTCTCTTAATTTTTGCTTGTCTGAAAGGCTTTTGATTTCTCCATCAATTTTGAAGGAGATCCTTGCCAGGTACCGTAATCTTGGTTATAGATTTTTCCCATTCAGTACTTTAAATATAATCCTTCCATTCCCTTCTGGCCTGCAGAGTTTATACTGAAAGATCAGATGTTAAACGTATGGGGTTTCCCTTATATGTTACTTGTTGCTTCTCCCTTGCTGTTTTTAATATTTTTTCTTTGTGTTTAATCTTTGTCGGTTTGATTAGGATTGTCTTGGGATGTTTCTCCTTGGGTTTATCATGTGTGGAACTCGTTGTGCCTCTTGGACTTGATTGACTATTTCATTTTCCATGTTGGGGAAATTTTCAACTCTAATCATTTCAAAAATTTTCTCATACTCTTTCTTTTTCTCTTCTTCTTCTGGGACCCCTATAATTCAAATGTTGGTGTGTTTGATATTGTCCCTAAGGTCTCTGAGATTTTTCTTAGTTCTTTTCATTCTTTTTACTTTATTCTGCTCTTCAGAAGTTATTGCCACCATTATATTTTCCAGCTCACTGATTCTCTTTTCTGCTTCAGATATTCTGCTATTGATTCCTCCTAGAGTATTTTTAATTTCAGTAATTGTGTTGTTTGTCTCTGTATGTTTACTCTTTAAATCTTCTAGTTCTTTGTTAATTGGTTCTTGCATTTTCTCCACTCTGTTTTCAAGGTTTTTGATCATCTTACTATCATTATTCTGAATTCTTTTTCAGGTAGTTTGCCTATTTCTTCTTCATTTATTTGGACGTCTATGTTTCTACTTTGTTCCTTCATTTGTATAGTATTCTCTGCCATTTCATTATTTTTATTTAAACTTACTGTGTTTGAGGTCTCCTTTCCCCAGGCTTCACGGTTGAATTCTTTCTTCCTTTTGGTTTCTGCCCTACTATGGTTGGTGCAGTGGTTTGTGTAAGCTTCGTATAGGGTTAGATTTGTGCCAAGCTTTTTGTTTGTTTGTTTGTTTTTCCTCTGATGGGCAAGGCTGAGTGAGGTAGTAATCCTGTCTGCTAATGATTAGGTTTGCATTTTTGCTTTGTTTGTTGTTTAGATGAGGCTGCACAGGGTGCTACTGGTGGTTGGGTGATATCTGGTATTGCATTCAAGTGGTTTCCTTTGTAGGGGTTCTCACTATTTGATACACCCTAGGGTTAGTTCTCTGGTAGTCTAGGGTCTTGGAGTCAGTGCTCCCACTCCAAAGGCTCAGGGCTTGATCTCTGGTCATGAAAAAGATTCCACAAGTGGTTTGTTACGGCATTAAGTGAGATTAAAACAGATATCCAAAAACAAGAAACCAAAGATGAACCCCAGATAAATGGCAGTTACAAAATCAGGTAAATAATAATTAAAATAATGGAATATACACATATACATATACACCCATGAGCAAAGTCAAAACAGTCCAACAAAAATAAAGAACAATAGATTGACCTGGAGAACAAAAGAAATCAAAAATTATATTTACCAGTTCAGAACAAAACTAACTAAAGCAGAAAGTGAAAACCAAAACTACAGCAAGGTGCCAGATGGGGAAATAAAACAATGAAAACAAAACTAACAAATATGTTGAGAGGAAAGGAAAGCAGGAAAAGAAAGAAAGAATATATATGCAAAGTTAAATAGAGGTAAATGAAGAAGATTTATATACATTAAAGATTAACTGCAAGAGGAAAAGAACATCAGAAAGGCAAACAAAGGAATAAATGTAGAAAAAATATAATAGGTTTAAAAAATTAAAAGTTAAAATTATAAAAAAGAGAAAAGAAAGAAAAAAAATGGAAGAAGAAATAAAAAAATGGAAGAAGAAAGAAAAAAGGGAAACACCCCAGAACTTTAAAAACCCAGCATAGAGGCAGAGGTTTATAAGAACAATAAAAAGTGTGACTTAATATACACATATACATACACACCCATAAGCAAAATAAAAACAGTCCAACAGAAATAAAGTACAGTAGATCGACCCAGCGAACAAAGGAAAACAAAATTCATGTCTACCAATACAAAAGTAAAACATAAACTGGAAAACAAAACTAATGCAAGGTGCCAACTGAGGAATGAAGCAATGAAAATAAAATTAACAAATACATTTGAGAGGAAAGGAAAGAAAGAAAGAATAGATGTACAAAGTTAAATAGAGTTAGATAAAGAAGATTTGTATACATTACAGATTAACTGCAAGGTGAAAAGAACAATAGGAAAAGCAAACAAAGGAATAAATGTAGAAAAAATAATAATAGGTTTAAAAAATTAAAACAAGAGAAAAGAAAAAAGGAAAATGCCCCAGAACTGCAAAAGCCCAACGTTGAGACAGGGATTTATAACAACAATAAAAAATGTGACTGAGAAAAAAAAGAAAAGGAAAAGCTCAAAAGTTTAATTAGACTTCGCATTGCTAATAAAATTGACAGCTACAATGGGGCGGGGGTGGGGGGAGAAAACAATCCCAAAGAATCAGATTCTAATCTGGTCCTACTCCTCTTGTTCTTGCCTTCAAGATCCACAAGTATCAAAACGAGTGCGTTTTCTTTTGCAGGAGCTCTCAATGCCCTTTTATATATTCCATAGACACAGAATCTGCCTAGTTGATCGTGTGGATTTAATTTGCAGCTTGTACAGCTGGTGGGAAGGTTCTGGGTCTTCTTCCTTAGTCACACTGTCCCTGGATTTCTATTGTGATTTTATTTCCACTTCTGCATGTGGGTTGTCCACTGGGGTTTGCTCCTTGAGGCTGCCCTGGAGGACTTGGTTTTGCCCCTGTGAGGGCCAAGTGTGGAGGTGGTGCAGCTGCTTGGGTCACAGGGGTTCTGGCAGCACCAGGTACTCAGAGGAGTTAGCAGCTAGGGCAGCAGGAAATACAGTGCTCTAGAAGGGTATGGCAACCAGTATTGGCCAATACACTCCAGTATCCTTCCCTGGAGATAGCCTATCCCTCCCTGACAGAGAAGCCTGGCAGACCAGTCTATAGGGCTGCAAAGAGTCGGACACTACTGAAGCGACCCTATGCACATACATGCAAGCCTTTTTTTTGCCTGTGGCAGCTCTGCCCCAGTGAGTGTTGAGCATGAAGGTAGCACAGCTGCTTGGCTTGAAGTGACCCTGGTGGTGCCAAATGTGCAGGGACACGGACTGCCTCCACCACAGGAGTTATGGCTCTATCAGAGTCTTTTTTCCAGCCTCTTGTAGCTGGCAAACAGAAGGCCTCTTTGGCCAGTCTTTCTCTGTAGCTTGGCCCATCCAAACAGTTAATGGGCTCCGTTGCCCAGGGTCCTTCTCTGTTCTGCATGTCAGGCACATAAAGGGTACCCCTTGCTGGGGTCCTACTCTGTAGATCAGTGAGTCAGGCACTTAAAGGGGCACCCTGGCTGGGGTCCTACTCTGTAGTTCAGTGCATCAGGCGTTCAATGGGCCAGCCTCTCTATATTGTTCAGCTGCCAATGCTGGTGTGTCTGGGGAGAGAGGCTATAGTAGTGGCTTCACCCGCTATGCATAATTCAGCAGTATTGCCTTGCTTTCATGGCTTCCCAGCTTTCCTCGACAGATATTTCCCACCACAGTTTCCTCCCTCGCATCCCCTCGATCTGTCTCTCCACAGTCATCAGAAGCTCTCACCCAGGGATTGCCCCACAATCCCTGAACTCCAACTCCCAGTTGTTGTGCCTTCCCAGGGGACCTGCGTCCCTGTCTGGGGTATGTGTGGCTGCACAAGGACTGCTGATTCTCACTCCATTTAGGCTGCCACAGATCAGCGGTTTCACTGTCAGCCTTAAATTGTTTCTCCTCTGACTCAGACAATTGCCCCGCTGTGGGAATCCGACCCCTGCTTCAGTTCCCCGACCCACCTTGGGCAGGTCCAGTCCTACTAACACTACTGTTTTTCCCTCTAGTTCCTTTGTCCTACTGAGTTTTGCATGGGTCTATATATTCTTTTCCATTGGTCAGGTATTCCTGTCCTCTCTCAGCTGGTATTCTACATTCGCCTCTGTGTCCGGAGGTATATTCCTGATGTATCCATGGAGAGAGATGTACTCCACTTCCACCTACTCCTCCACCATCTTGTTCTCCCCTGCCTTTCTTTTACTCTTGTACTCACTTAAGCATTAAACCCCTCCCTTTCACCAATTTCTGCCCCCACCTCAAAATAATAATAATAATAATAATAATAAAATAAAAAATCCAGTCACAGTTAAGTTTTTTGTGAAAGTGGAAGTTTATTGAAGATTTGGGACATCTAGGAAAGCACTGCTCCATTTAATCAGGTGTGTTTGTCCAGTAGGCATAGCTCTCCAGACAGAGAGCCCAGTCATTGTGAAGGGATGGGGAGGACTTTTTCTGAGTGGTTACTGAGTGGGGGACAGGGGTGCTGGATTCTGTGGTTAGGTTAGGATTTCCCTTCTTGGTGAGAAGTTCCATTACTTGCAAAGTTGTAACCAACTTTCTATCAAAAGTGAGAATTAGGGGGGAAGGAAGGATAGGAGTCCATGGGGTTGCTAAGAGTCAGGCACGACTGAGCGACTTCACTCTCACTTTTCACTTTCATGCATTGGAGAAGGAAATGGCAACCCACTCCCGTATGCTTGCCTAGAGAATCCCAGGGACAGAGGAGCCTAGTGGGCTGCCATCTATGGGGTCGCACAGAGTCAGACACGACTGAAGCGACTTAGCAGCAACTTACCATCAGCAGGAAAGCACTGCACATTCCATCATCTCTCTACATTCTTCCTTATGTTTTTCCATTTCTTCAATCTCTTCCCTTCCCTGTTCAAATTAATTCAGTATGGTCCTCTATCAATCAGGACAGGCTGGGATGTGCTACAGTACAAAAAGCCCTCAAACCAATCGCTTAAAACATTTATATGGGAATGAGACCTTCACTGATATGCTTTGAAAGTGCCCACAGAGATAATTTGAACCTTAAGCTCTACATGTATATCTTTTATACCATGTATATAGAAAATAATTACAATATGCCAAGGAGGACCTTATAGTCCCCTAAAAGGAGAACTTTATTTTGGCCTGTGTGTGTGTGTGTGTTAGTCGGCCAGTCATGTCCAACTATTTGCAACCCCTGTAGCCCACCCCAGCTCCTCTGTCCATGAAACTCTCCAGGCAAGAATACTGGAGGGGTAGCCATTCCCTTCTCCAGAGGATATTCCCAACCCAGGGATTGAACCCGGGTCTCCTGCATTGCAGGCAGATTCTTCACCAACTGAGCCACCAGGGAAGCTCCTATTTGGGCCTCAGTTCAGTTCAGTCACTCAGTCGTGTCCGACTCTTTGCAACCCCATGAATTGCAGCATGCCAGGCCTCCCTGTCCATCACCAACTCCCGGAGTTCACTTAGATTCACGTCCATTGAGTCAGTGATGCCATCCAGCCATCTCATCCTCTGTCGTCCCCTTCTCCTCCTGCCCCCAATCCCTCCCAGCATCAGAGTCTTTTCCAATGAGTCAACTCTTCGCATGAGGTGGCCACAGTACTGGAGTTTCAGCTTTAGCATCATTCATTCCAAAGAAATCCCAGGGCTGATCTCCTTCAGAAAGGACTGGTTGGATCTCCTTGCAGTCCAAGGGACTCTCAAGAGTCTTCTCCAACACCACAGTTCAAAAGCATCAATTCTTCAATGCTCAGCTTTCTTCACAGTCCTAATGGTTGCTAAATTAGGACTTGCTTCAGAATCATGTAGGGACAAAAAAAATCTGATACGTTAAATTTTACACCCCATTCTCAAATACTTTGATTTGGTGGATTCGATGTACAATCCAGGACTCTAAATTTTTAACAAGCTCCCCAGGTACTTCTGAAAGTTATCCAGGTTTGAAATCTACCCCTGTAATTCAGGCATCAGCAAACTATAGGCCTCAAGCCCCCTGCCGTCTATTTTTGTAAATAAAGTTTAATTAGAATGTGGACATGCCCATTCATTTATGTGTTGTGTATGAATGTTTTTATGCTGTAATGGCAAAGTTGAGATAGAAACCATATAGTCCATAAAATGTAAAATATTTGTTATCTGGTCCTGTATAGAAAAAGTTCACAGACCCTTACCTCTTGTCTATTTCATGACTAATTTCCAAAAGTCATGTTATTACTTGTGGTGGAAACTAAGTAAGGCAATGTATTTTATCACTATTGAAAACAATAATACCTGGACTGAATTCTTTACAATCTTTATCTTCACATGAGAAAAATGATTCTCTTTAATATATACAAGTAACAGGCCAAATTTTTTCCTGAATTACACTGCCCCCTGATGGTAGAAATGTTAAATCACAGATGTTTAATCAGATTAGATGTTCCCCATTGTTAATCAATTCCTGAAATCAGTCTCTAGATTTGGTAACAGGGACTTTAGGAATCAGTTCACGTGGTAGAACTGAGTAGAACTAAATGGCCTCGGAGAAGGCTGGCAATTTTAATAAGAATTAGAATGTCTTCCCTTTGTGAAATTCTTTTCTCTTCAAAGACTATTAACTCTCTGTATGTGCAATTAGACAGTCATTTATCCCAAGGTGGTACATTTTCTTGGGGACATTTTGGCCATTTGTGATGCTAGGTCATCACCACAACTGAAGAACAACGCTATCAACATGGTCAAAATTACATGAGCACTCACTATGTGATGAAAGGAAGGGAAGCTTAACCAGGAATCTGGATGCATACAAACATGCCAAAGCGGTTTCCAAGGGGGACTGCACACATGTTGGCAATAATGAGTTAGCAGAGGATAAAACCATTGATTTTCCCCCCTTGACTATTGACTAAAATTCTCCAAGAAGCTTCTAAAAACATGACGGCCAAATCCTCCCTGGCCCTCGACCCCTCCCTTCCTCCCAACGCCCCACATATTATGACCTAACAGGCAGCAGTGCTTTTTTTTTTTTAAGTTCTGCAAGTGATTTTCTGTGCAACTAAGGTTAAGAATTCGGAGAAGGCACTGGCAGCCCACTCCAGTACTCTTGCCTGGAAAATCCCATGGATGGAGGAGCCTAGTAGGCTGCAGTCCATGGGGTCTCTAAGAGTCGGACACGACTGTGTGACTTCGCTTTCACTTTTCACTTTCATGCATTGGAGAAGGAAATGGCAACCCACTCCGGAGTTCTTGCCTGGAGAATCCCAGGGACAGGGGAGCCTGGTGGCTGCCGTCTATGGGGTCACACAGAGTCAGACACGACTGAAGTGACTTAGCATAGCATAGCAAGGTTAAGAATTACTGTCCTATAGCAGTTTCTCAAATTTTAAGGTATATTCAAATCACCTGGGGATATTTCAGATGTGCACATTGATTCAATGGGTCTGTGATGAAACCTGAGAATGATTCCTAATAAGCTTTAGAGCAGGGGGTTCCCAACCTCCAGGCTGCAGACTGGTACCGCCTGTCAGATCAGTGCCAGCATTAGATTAGAAATATAGTGCACAATAAATGTCATTCACTTGAATCAACCCCAAACCATCCTCCCCACCTCCGGTCCATGGAAAAATTGTCTTCCACGAAATTAGTCCCTGGTACCAAAAAGGTTGGGGGTGTTGCTTTAAGGTGATGTTGCTGCTGGACCACACTCTGTGTAGGAACGAATTAGATCATCTTTAGCCATTAGACACAATTTTTATGCAAACTCAGTGGTTATGAGATCTTAAAGTATGTGTCACTTGGGAGATAACTAAACATGCAGATTTGCAAGCTCCAGTCTCAGAAATTAAACCTCAGTGGATCTCAATTCTTAATAAACATCCCAAGTGATTTTGAGATTCATAGTCTGGGGACCAAACCTATACTAACCTACACAACTGATATTTACTCTACAAATCACATTGTTTAAAAGATGGCAGCATTATTTATTAATTTTACAAGCTACCTTCACCAAATGTGGGGAAATTTTTCTCTTGCTCTAGGTATAAGAAGAAATTATCCTCAAATTCATTGGCTTAAACCAACAATTATATATATTTCATGATTTTGTAGATCAGGACTTGGGCAGAGGTTGACTGGGTGATTTTTCTACTCTCCTTGTGGTGCCAACTCAAGTCACTTAGTAGTATCCAACTACCAAATAGGTTGACCTGAAGAGTCCCAGATGGCTTCACTTCACATGCCTTGGCTGGGAGTCTGGGCAACTGTTGCCTGGAATACCTACACACAAGCTCGCCAGTCTGGTAGTTTTGGCTGAGGTGATAGATCTCCTTACATGGCAGCTCAAAGTTTCAAGAATGTTTCAGGACACAGGAAGTGGAAGCTGCCATTCTCTCAAGGTCTGGACTCAGAAACTGGCACAGTCATTTCTGCCATAGTCTATTGGTCAAAGCAGTTACAGAGCCCAACCAGATTCAAGGACAGAAGTCAATAAACAGGGTAGAGTAATGGGCACACAGCCCTCTGGAAAAACTCAAGGGCAATTGCATAGGGACATGCACAAAAAAGGACTCCATTCTTCATTTATTGCTATCTTAAAATTCTTTATAATTTTTAAATGAGGTCACTAGATTTTCATTTTGCACTGCCACCCACAAATTATGTACCCTGTCTTCATCATAAACCTCACTTTACAATGGATAGAGTATTTAACATTTTTTGGCCGTCTTTAATTGGCCATAAGCTTCCTTAATCCTTACCATCATTCTGTATTCAAAATTATCCTTTCAAAATGCAGACTGAGGTTTGTGGTGTAAATTCAGTATAAAGAAGGGAAACAAATTATGAGGTTGAAAATTGGAACAGATGCTATGATAAGTTTAGGATTAGAAAATGTTGGAAACCAACCACACTGAGTATCTGCTAACACTTTTTAACTGATCACCTCTGGGCCCACTCACTCAGTTAGGTCACTTAGGCATTAACCAACAGGTATCCAAGGTCAGTATCTGTGCTGATGCGTATTGTCCTTGATGAGAAATGTATTGTCCTTGATGAGTATATTGTCCTTGATGAGAAGGTAGCCAGTAATCACTAAATAGAAAGAAGTCTCAGCAAACATGGATTTGTTTTGGAGGCAAAACTATGTAAAAGTTATTAGAGAAGGCAGTGACAACTCCTATGCTTTTGGAGAACCCCAGCCACATTTGACATTTCTTTGGGTCATTGTGCTACATTATATTCTCAGCAGGAGTCCAGTAAGGTTGCTGGTGATGAATCTAAGCAATAAATGGCCTCAAAACAGTAACAACTACCAAAAACCAAGATAGATAGAATGGAGACACAATTAATGGAGAACAAGATCAGAAAAAGTTAAGTACAGGTCTTTGCACAAAGATGAAGATTATTGAATTGAAATTATTGATAAGATAAACTCTTGAAAGGTAAGATTGTCCAGTGAAAGTTTCTTGGGCAAAGAAGTTAGACTTTGAAAGAAATGAGGGTTGGCAGAGTACTGAAAAGAAATAGAAACTATGTTGGTATAAGGACCAGAAGAAAATCAGCCCTGTCGGACACGACTGAGCGACTTCACTTTCACTTTTCACTTTTCACTTTCATGTATTGGAGAAGGAAATGGCAACCCACTCCAGTGTTCTTGCCTGGAGAACCCCAGGGACGGGGGAGCCTGGTGAGCTGCCTTCTATCGGGTCGCACAGAGTCGGACACAACTGAAGCGACTTAACAGCAGCAGTGTGGAGGAACAAGACAAATTAGAGGTGAGGAGAGGAGAGCCATTGCTCCAGGGCACTGTTCCAAGGCTGCAGAATCTGAATTTACTCCACAAGCTATGGGAAGTTTGCTATTGGTTTGGAGGAAATGAGTGACGGCCTTTTACTCTATTATTCAAGCATAATAGTGGAAGTCTCCAGCTGATGCCCATTCCTTATCTAAGGAGATTATTTGAAGAAGTTAATATATATCTCTCGGAGTTTGAAGAACATAAGGGTCTGGTGTCTGCACTCCCACCTTAAGAAAATCTAAAGGGTCAAAGGAAAGATGACTAGCTACTTTGATGAAAGGAGTGAGAATTGGCTTGCATTTCCAGAGTTCTTGGGGGTGAAGGTTGTGTCTTTTGTTGTGATAGATGTGATGCCTGAAAGACTTGTTTCTCCAACCACTGGGAGTGATGCCAGCAGACAGTCCTCCACCATCAGTCTCCTGGGGATTGTTTTGGCTGAAGAAAGATGATAACTAGCTGGTATAGGGGTATAAAGTCCCAGTTTAGAAAAATTAGAAAAATTCTGCAGGGCCAGCTTCAGAACTTCCTGTAGACTGGCTAAGGCCTCTGTTGAGATTGTTGCAAAGCTCAACTTCTCCTGCTAATCAATTTAGCCTCTTTTCCTTCCTTTATTTTTCTCCACTCTTCTCCAGGAGCATATTGGACACCTACCGACCTAGGGGTTCATCTAGCAGTGTTATATTTTTTTGCCTTTTCATACTGTTAATGGGGTTCTCAAGGTAAGAATGCTGAAGTGGTTTGCCATTCCCTTCTCCAGTGGATCACGTTTTATCAGAACTCTCCACCATGACCCGTCTGTCTTGTGTGAGTCTATACAGCATGGCTCATAGTTTCATTGAGTTACACAAAGCTGTGATCCACATGATCATTTTGGTTAGTTTTCTGTGATTATGGTTTTCATTCTTCCCTCTGATGGATGAGGATTACACTGAAAGATGAAGCCCCCAGGTCAATAGGTGTCCAATATGCTACTGGAGAAGAGCAGAAAAATAGCTCCAGGAGGAATGTAGAGGCTGAGCCAAAGCAGAAGCAATGCCCAGTTGTAGATGTGTCTGGTGGTGAAGTAAAGTCCCATGCCATAAAGAACAATATTGCATAGGAACATGGAATGTGAAGTCCATGAATCAAGGTAAATTGGAAGTGGTCAAACAGGAGCAAAAGCAAGAGTGAAATCAACATTTTATGATTCACTGAGCTAAATGGATGAGAAAGAGTGAATTTAACTCAGATGACCATGATATCTTATCCCTTAGAGAAACGGAGTAGCCCTCATAGTCAAAGAAAGAATCTGAAATGCAGAACTTGGGTGCAATCTCATAAATGGCAGATTGATCTCAGGCTCATTTCCAAGGAAAACCATTCAATATCACAGTAATCCAAGTCTATGTCCCAATCACTAATACCAAAGAAGATGAATTTGAACAATTCTGTTCTAAAAAAAGATGTCCTTTTCATCATAGGAGACTGGAATGCAAAAGTAGGAAGTCAAGAGATACCTGTAACAGGCAAGTTTTGCCTTGGAGTACAAAATGAAGCAGGGCAAAGGCTAACAGAGTTTTGCCAAGAGCACACACTGGTCATAGCAAACACCCTCTTCCAACAGCACAAGAGATGACTCCCCACATGGACATCACCAGAGGGTCAATACTGAAATCACAGGGGGAGGGTATGGGGAGGGAGGAGGGAGGAGGGTTCAGGATGCGGAACACAGGTATACTTGTGTCGGATTCATTTCGATGTTTGGCAAAACTAATACAATATTGTAAAGTTTAAAAATAAAATAAAATTTTTTTAAAAAAAAGAAAAAAAATAGTCTTCTCAGAAGAATACTACCATGTTAAAATTAAAAAAAAAATACTGAAATCAGATTGATTATACGCTTTGCAGCTGAAGAGAGAAAAGTTCTATATAGTTAGCAAAAACAAGACCTGGAGCTGATTGCAGGCTCCTTATTGCAAAATTCAGGCTCAAATTTAAGAAATCAGGGAAAGCCACTAGGCCAATCAGGTATGATCTAAATCAAATTCTTTATTATTATACAGTGGAGGTGATGGATAGATTCAAGGGACTAGGATCTAGTAGAGTGACTGAAGAACTATGAATGGATGTTCATACCATTGTACAGGACGTGGTGAAAAAAAACATCCCCAAGGGGGGAAGAAATGCAAGAAGGCAAAATGTTTGTCTGAGGAGGCCTTACAAATAGCTGAGAAAAGAAGAGATGTGAAAAGCAGAGGAGTAAAGGAAAGATATACCTATCTGAATGCAGAGTACCAAAGAGTAGCAAGGAGAGATAAGAAAGGCTTCTTAAGAAAACAATGCAAAGAAATAGAGGAAGACAATAGATTGAGAAAGTCTAGAGATCTCTTCAAGAAAATTAGAGATACCCAAGGGAACATTTCAAGCAAAAATGGGCACAATAAAGGACAGAAACAGTACTGACCTAACAGAAGCAGAAGAGGTGGCAAGACTACACAGAAGAACTGTCAAAAAAAATGTCTTAATGACCCAGATAACCATGATGTTGTGGTCATTCACCTAGAGCCAGACATCCTGGAGTGTGAAGTCAACTGGGTCTTAGCAAGCATTACTATGAACAAAGTTAGTAAAGAAGACGGAATTCCAGCTGAGCTATTTCAAATCCTAAAAGATGGTGCTGTTAAAGTGCTGCACTCAGTATGTCAGCAAATTTGGAAAACTCAGCAGTGACCACAAGACCAGTAAAGGTCAATTTTCATTCCAATCTCAAAGAGCAATGTCAAAGAATGTTCAAACTACCACACAATCTCATTCATTTCACATGCTACCAAGGTATATGGGGTCGCACAGAGTCAGACACGACTGAAGTGACTTAGCAGCAGCAGCAGCAGCAAGGTAAGGCTCAAAATCCTTCAAGCTAAGCTTCAACATCATGTGAACTGAGAACTTCCGGATGTACAAGCTGGATTTAGAAAAGGCAGAGGAACCAGAAAAAAAATTCACCAGCATCTGCTGAATTATAGAAAAAGCAAAATAATTCCAGAAAAAACATCTACTTCTGCTTCATTGACTACGCTAAAGCCTTTGACTACACAGATCACAATGAACTGTGGAAAATTCTTCAAGAGATGGGAATACCAGACTGCCTTACCTGCCTTCTGAGAAACCTGTATGCAGGTCAATAAACAGCAGTCAGAACCAAACATGGAACAATGGACTGGTTCCAAATCGGGAAAGGAGTATTTCAAGGCTATCTGTTGTCACCCTGCTTATTTAACTTATATACAGAGTACATCATGCGAAATGCCAGGCTGAATGATCCACAAGCTGGAATCAAGATTTCTGGGAGAAATATCAATAATCTCAGATACGCAGATGACACCACCCTAATGGAAGAAAGTGAAGAGAAACTAAAGAGCCTCTTGATGCAGGTGAAAAAACAGAGAAAAAGCTGGCTTAAGACTCAACATTCAAAAAGTTAAGATCATGGCATCTGGTCCCATCACTTCACACCAAAGACATGAGGAAAAAAATGGAAACAGTGACATATTTATTTACTTGGGCTCTAAAATCAATCCAGACCTCATTGGTGACTGCAGCCATGAAATTAAAAGACACTTGCTCCTTGGAATAAAAGCTATAACAAATGTAGACAGCATATTAAAAAGGAGAGACATCACTTTGCCAACAAAGGTCTTTATAGTCAAAGTTATGGTTTTTCCAGTGGTCATGTAAGATCTGAACCATAAAGAAGGCTGAGTGTCAAAGAATTGATGCTTTTGTACTGTGATGCTGGAGAAGACTCATGAGAATCCCCCTGACAGCAAGGAGATCAAACCAGTCAATTCTAAAGGAAATCAATCCTGAATATTCACTGGAAGGACTGATGCTGAAGTAAAACTTCACTACTTTGGCCACCTGATGGGAAGAGCCAATTTATTGGAAAACACTGTGATATGGGAATGATAAAGGTCAGGAGGAGAAGTGGACAACAGAGGACGAGATGGTTGTATGGCAGCACCGACTCAATGGACAAGAGTTTGAGCACGATCCAGGAGATGAAGGACAGGAAGCCTGGTGTGCTGCAGTCCATGGAATCGCAGAGAGTTGAACACTACTGAGGGACTAGGCCAGAGAAGGCAATGGCACCCAACTCGAGAACTCTTGCTTGGAAAATCCCATTGACGGAGGCGCCTAGTAGGCTGCAGTCCATGGGGTCACTAAGAGTCAGACACGATTGAGCGACTTCACTTTCACTTTTCACTTTCATGCATTGGAGAAGGAAACGGCAACCCACTCCAGTGTTCTTGCCTGGAGAATCCCAGGGATGGGGGAGCCTAGTGGGCTGCCGTCTATGGGGTCGCACAGAGTGGGACACGACTGAAGTGACTTACAGTACAGTACAGAGGGACTAGGCGATGGCACCCCACTCCAGTACTCTTGCCTGGAAAGTCCCATGGACGGAGGAGCCTGGTGGGCTGCAGTCCATGGGGTCGTGAAGAGTCGGACACGACTGAGCGACTCCCTTTCACTTTTCATTTTCATGCATTGGAGAAGGAAACGGCAACCCACTCCATTGTTCCCGCCTGGAGAACCCCAGGGAAGGTGGAGCCTGGTGGGCTGCCGTCTATGGGGTCGCACAGAGTCGGACACGACTGAAGTGACTTAGCAGCAGCAGCAGAGGGACTATTACCTGTCCTCCTACCCCGGGTTCCAAACCTGGAGAGGTTAGAAACTTGGCGGAGGGGCAAGAGCACAAGACAGCATAAGCAAGAAGATGACAACCCCACTCTTTTCCTGACTTAAAAGTTTCCCCATCTCTTCATGTTTTATGATATGGCTCATAGTGCATCCTTTCCTTTAATGGGTTAAATGTACCATATTCCTCTGAAGTCCAGGTCTCCAATGTCCCATGTTGCAAAAAAACCGAACTTTCACCTTGTCTAAGGTGAAACTGGTGGTCTCAGGCTGTAAAGTCTAGGAACATTTTCTTGGCTGATACTATGTCTCTCTGGTCATTCCAACTGCAGGCATTCTGAGAGATGCATAATGAGAGGCATATAGCAGTCGCTCAATAAATTTCTGATTTCCTAACTGCCTTCGGGTTCAATCCCTGGGTCGGGAAGATCCCCTAAAGGAGGAAAAGGCAAACCCACTCCAGTATTCTTGCAGGGATAATCCCGTGGGCAGAGAAGCCTGGCGGGCTACAGTCCATGGGATCCTAAAGAGTGGGACGCGACTGAGCACACACGCATGCAAACTGCCTTCGAGAGGAGAGCGGCGTCTGGAAAGGCCGCAGCACAGAAACTGCAGCAACAGAAGTGGAGCAACAGGGGACTCAGGCCAGAGTTCAGTGTGAGGCACGCGCCCGGGGGAAGTCTTGGCCAGGTAGAGGGAACTGTGAGAAGCCTACTTGCGCCCTCTCATAGGCACTGACAAAGTGCAGTGGCAGGCCAGAGCCACATCCCTGCTGCACTCTGCGCCACACCGATTCCTTGCGCAGCAACCCGCAGGCGGGCTCAGCTACCTAGCCCAACCCAGTCCTCCCGTCCCGCCCCGCCCCATCCGTTCTGCTCCTCTGGCCCCACCCTGTCCTTCTTGCCCGCCCACTGGCCCGCCCCTCCTTGATATGCTCGCCCCGCCCCTTCCTGCTGCCCCGCCTCGTCCCTCTGGTCGTGTCCCGCCCCCTCCTCTTACCCTGCTGGCGATTAGCAGCGCCAGCCGGCGCCATGGGTACCGCTTCGTCGCTCGTGAGCCCCGCGGGTGGGGAGGTGATCGAGGACACGTACGGGGCGGGCGGCGGCGAGGCCTGTGAGATCCCGGTGGAGGTGAAGCCCAAGGTCCGCCTGCTGCGCAGCTCGTTCCGCCGGGCCGCGGGTGTGGCGGCTGCGGGAGCCGGGCCGGGTTCGCTGCCCCGTGGAGCGGGCGGCGGCGGGCTGCTAGGGGCCAGCTTCAAGTCTACTGGCTCGTCAGTGCCCGAGCTGGAATACGCGGCTGCTGAGTACGAGCGGCTGAAGAAGGAGTACGAGATCTTCCGGGTCAGCAAGAACCAGGAGTTGTTATCCATGGGCCGCCGGGAGGCCAAGCTGGACACGGAGAACAAGCGGCTGCGGGCCGAGCTGCAGGTAATGCTGTGCCCGGGCACTCACCGGAGATGACCGCGACACCTGGGAACTGAGGCCCGGGGCCGTCTGCCTACCGCCACGCAGCCGCGTGGCGGCACTGCCAACTGGACCCTGAACTCCTGACTTCGTCCCTTGTCCGTCCTGTCTCATCTCCAAACCAAGAAGTTTTGAAAGTTAAGCAGAAACTGCTCTGCGTTTTACTTTGAAAGAACATACTGCCTTGCGATCTAAACTGATTCTTTAACAACCACCAGCTCCCCCACCTCCCTTTTTTTTTTTTTTTTTTTCTGTCTTTGGGCCATTCATTCAGACACCTTGAAGCTATTAGCCCGGAGCAGCAAATGCTCGGAGCTTCCCTGGTAGCTCAGCTGGTAAAGAAAAGGTGAAAGTGAAAGTCTCTCAGTCGTGTCCGACTCTTAATAGTCCATGGAATTCTCAAGGCCAGAATACTGGAGTGGGTAGCTTTATCCCTTCTTCAGGGGATCTTCCCTACCCAGGGATTGAACCCAGGTCTTCCACATTGAACCCAGGTCTTCCACATTGAACCCAGGTCTTCCACATTGCGGGCGGATTTTTTACCAGCTGAGCCACAAGGGAAACCCAGGAATACTCGGGTGCTCGAGTGGGTAGCCTATCCCTTCTCCAGGGGCTCTTCCTGACCCAGGAATCGAACTGGGGTCTCCTGCACTGCAGGCAGATTCTTCACCAACTGAGCTCTCAGAGAAGCTCTGTTAAAGAATCCGCCTGCAATGCAGGAACCCCTGGTTGGATCCCTAGGTCGGGAAGATCCCCTGGAAGAGGGAATGGCAACCCACTCCAGGATTCTGGCCTGGGGAATCCCCATGTACAAAGGAGCCTGGCGGGCTATAGTTCATGGGGTCTCAAAGAGTTGGACACGACTCAGCAACTAAGCACAGAGCAGCACCAAATGCTAATCTCCAGGGAAGTAGGTCTGCCAGGACCACACAGATACACAAAAGACTTTGGTGACATCTGTTGAGGCAGCTCATCAAACCCTTCCTAGGCGTTTAAACCCCGCCCCCCAAATGCAATTACAACAGGACAGAGCGCACTAAGGGGTGACAAATGTTCCAGGCCCAGGTTATTTCTGTTACCAATCCTGATTCCTTATGTAACCTTGTTTTTCCTTTTTCATATACCTAGGCATTTAAAACACACACACACACACACCCCCTATATTTATTTAATCCATTCAGTCAGACATTTACTGAAGACCTGCAGTGTATCAGCCTTGGAGCTAGCAAGAGGAGTGACGTGGAGCCAAGGAGTGCACAGTCTCACAGAAATAATTATTCTTCAGGTTAAACCTTATAAATTGTGATTTTGTGTGGGAAAACTGAGTTGTAGTGAAGATTCAGAACTGGTGCAGTATTTCAAAGAAAAAGTATTAATTTCCATTGAAAGCTTAATGTTGAATATCTTCATTTATAATTCAAGCACATTTGCAGGGTTTTTTCCCCATTATATGTTTGAATAGAATGGCAGTATGCAGTTCTTGATAACTGGTGAAAAACTAAGTAGACTGTTCATATTCTGAGATATGTAATATGTATATGAGAGTGTTAGTTGCTCAGTCATGTCTGACTACCCCATGGACTATAGCCTGCTAGGCTCCTCTGTCCATGGAATTCTCCAAGCAGGAATACTGGAGTGGGTTGCCATTTCCTTCTCCAGGGAATCATCTGGACCCAGGGATCAAACCCAGGTTTTCCCACATTGAGGGAAGGTTTTTTACCTTCTGAGCCACCAGGGAAGCCCAATATGCATATAACATAATGTAAAATTTGGGAGGCATGCTATTTTTGTTAGAAATAACAAGGTAAATTTTTCCAGGCACTTCAAAAAACTTACCAGAAGATACTTCGGGAAAAGGAAAGTGCTTTAGAAGCAAAATACCAAGCAATGGAGAGAGCAGCTACATTTGAACATGACAGAGATAAAGTTAAGAGGCAATTTAAGGTAAATTTCATACATCTTTATCCCCACAGTGACAGGGAATAAAGCAATATATTTTAAAAGTTCATATAATACTGTGATGAGTAAATAGAAGTAAATGATGTAGGAGTCATGAAAGGTATAAGAGTTAAAGTCTTATAAAAAGTAAATACTTTTTACTTTTGAAGTATTTGAGTTGGACCAGGTAAACTTGAGATAGTTTCAAAGAAAAGGTATAAAAGTGAACATTTTAAAGGGGGTGGGGAGAGGCAAGGGTTATATTAGGGGAGAGCATTTAGAAATATTTGAGAATGTATCCTTTGGGAGAGCATTACTGGCAATAAGTGTACACGCTAAGTCACTCCAGTCATGTCCAACTCTGTGACCCTATGGACTGTAGCCCACCAGGCTCCTCGCTCCATGGGATTCTCCAGTCAAGAATATCGGAGTGGGTAGCCATGCCCTCCTCCAGGAGGGCAATAAGTGGGAGGGGGACAAATTTGCTAAACATCAGGTAGCACACGGCAGCCCCTCACCTTAGATATATCCTCCTGGAATTCCACTGGGTTCCAGTTACAAAACAGTGACAGAGAGGTATTCACCTTACAAAAGAGGAGATCAAGGACCAAATGAATATTGATTTTATGAATGAAAGAATTTTCCCTTAAAAGTTGATAATATCACTTTTTGCTTATGGAAAAGGATTTCAAAATTAAAATACATCTTTTAAAGATTTTTAGGGAGACCAAGGAAAATGAAATTCAGGATTTATTGAGGGCCAAGCGAGAGTTGGAGAGCAAACTTCAGAGGCTACAGGCTCAGGGGATCCATGTATTTGATCCTGGAGAGTCTGATTCAGATGACAACTGTACAGATGTTACTGGTAAGTTTATTTCCTATTTATAATGTTTTGAGATATCAATATATTAATAGGTATAATGATTGTAGAGTCAACTTTGAATCCTTGTACTGATAAGTAATTGCTGTTACAAATAGAGTTGCTCTTTCTCTTTCTCATGTTATAACAGGTCTTTTCTATAGAAGTCCATGGTGTAGAAGCTGAGGTTCCTTCTATCTTGTTGTCTGCCAGCCTTAACCCATAGCTTTTCTCTCTCTGGTCTAAGATAGCCCCTCCAAGTCCCATCATATATACAATTTAGCTAGAGGGAGTGGGGGAATACATTACTTTCCTTGAAAGCACAATCTGAAAGATATACGCATTACTCCTGCTTAAACCCCTTTGGCCTATATCTTCCTCTACCTAGGAAGATGGGAAAGTGTAATTATTAGTAGGAGAGCCATGTATGCACATAAAGTTTGGGGCTGTGTCATTAAAGAAAGAAAGGGAGAATGGATGTTGGAGAAAGTTAGTAGTTTTTGTTACATTTTTCCACATAATGGATGTATTCTTGCAGCTATCAGAGTATCTACATGATGTTTCAGCAAGTGGTTTCCAATACAGTTTTTTGAAATATTTTAAAGTTTTTGTTTTATAATTAAACATATTAAATGTCTTTCTAGAAATAAAGAAAAACTCAGAATCATAGAATGAAAATGTCCACTATGTTAATAGGAAATAATATTGAAATGTGATTGATATTGAACAATATTCTATTTTAAATGTAGTAGGAAAATGAAGCCACTCTCCCATTTATAAAAAAAAACTGTAGTTATATTCTTCCAAATTAATGTATTTTGGAGTGAAATATGGCAATTGATAATCCCCTCTTAATTTGCATTTTAGTACCATTAAAATCTACTAACTTTTGAGGAAAAAAAGGCGAATAACGGCTTATTATGACTAACACATTAGTCTTAGTGGTTATTTCAGTGTTGACATATGTTAAAATATACAGTGTTTCAAAACTATTATATTCTAATTCTCTTGGCAAGTTAATAAAAACAAGTTAATATTTCCTCCTAGGTCTTTCTTCCTATTTTGATATAAACATGAAGAAGGAATGCTTGAGGGAATATTGCTCATTATTTGTCACCTACAAATAAAAATCAGTTTTGCCAGAGATTTTCACCCAAATACCAGTTTACTTAAGTTTAGTCAAGGACTCCATGTTATAGCAAATATTACTTATTTTAAAAATGTGTGTTTAAGTACTCATTAATTCAGACATTAATTTTTTTCCTCTGGGAGGTTAAAGAGAATATACTCTTTATGTCTTTAGCTTATATCCTAATGAATTGCCAATATCAATTACTGGTGTGCCAGTAATAGTCTTTGAAATTCTTCCCTTCAAATTTTACACTGATACATAAATCATATGGTTATAAAAGTTTTTTAGAAATTTTTGTTGGGGAGTGTTTTTAATTCCTCTCTGTTATTATAATTTCTTTGGTTATTGTATTCCTAATTTCTTTTCATCTGTCTCTCTTTAATCCCCCTTTTAAGATTGAGATAACCAAAACTGTGTTAACTACCACCTTAGAACATGCCAGAAGTTGGTGGCAAAGTACTTTCAGAATTATTCTTTTGATTTCAAAATCAAAGTTTGAATATTTGTTGTATTTATAATCTTATAGTACTTTTTTGGATTAGAAATCCTGTTGAATATATTTGATAAGGTTTTGAAGTTTCAATATTATTTGGTTTTCATCCGATGAAATCTGCTTTACAGCTGCTGGAACCCAGTGCGAATATTGGACTGGTGGAGCCTTGGGAAGTGAGCCTTCCATAGGGAGTATGATCCAGCTTCAGCAGTCCTTCCGGGGCCCTGAGTTCGCCCATAGTTCTATAGACGTGGAAGGACCGTTTGCTAATGTCAACAGAGGTAAATGGCTAATTACCATGGCTAATTAGCTTAGTTAATGGCAATGACTGTTTGTGTACTACAGTCTTGTGCTGGGAGAACTGCCATCAGCAGAGCAGGAGACTTGTTTTCTGGGTGTCTTCCACTGTCAGGCCATTATGTTCTGGTACTTGTCACTGATCAGGAAGGATGAAGTTACATAATTCACATCAGGATCAGATGGTGTCCCCCAGCCTGACTGACCAATAAGTTCTAATAACTGAAATTTTGGTATGGATTCTCAGGTGTTTTAGTTGAGTAGTGAGAGTTTAATGTAGGTCAGCTGAAAAACAGTAGTTTTCGTCTTTTCTTTTGCATCTTTGATGGTATTGAAAAGTTATGTGTGCATGTGTGCTAAGTCGTTCAGTCACATGTGCACCCTATGGACTGCAGCTTGCCAGGCTCCTCTGTGCATGGGATTCTCCAGGCAAGAATACTGAAGTGGGTTGCCATGCCCTCCTCCAGGGGATCTTCCTGATCCAGGGATCGAGCCTGTGTTTCTTATGTCTCCTGCACTGGCAGGCGGGTTCTTTACCAATAACACCACCTGGGAAGCCCAGTTTTATTCATTATCTTTGTATAATTTGGTATTCAAAACAGCTCTTAAGATCTGTTCAGAATTTCAGTACCACAGCAGACCTGAGATATTATAAGTAGCTCCATTCTTTTCTTAAAACTATGAAATTATTTATCTATTAGCAAAATGAAAATTATTTTTTAAATAATGCATTTTCAATTAGTCAAATATGTCTTAAAATATTCATTCTCACTATCTTTAAGTTACTTTTCATTTTATACCATTCTTGAACTTTCTTTTTGACTCAGTATATTTCAAGAATAATAAACAAGTAAAACCAGTCTGGGAGCATAGGCCTTCCTCAAGTTACAAATTAATGGAACAGCCCATATGGCCTAGTTCCCTGACATTTGACTGGAGCCATGGGTACCCCAGCAGAGACCACTGGTGACTTTGATTGCTTTAAACCCCAGGATAGAATTTGAGATTAGAGAACTGATTGCCTTCTAATATGTTATTCTAGAAGTTATGTCAGTATTACAAGTGAGATAAGAAATTATTCTATGATGTCTGTTGTGGTTTTTCAGACTTTCAGACATCATATGGTCTTCTAATAATTCTTTTGGGGAACTTATGAGAAATTTTATTTTCAGATGACTGGGATATTGCTGTGGCTAGTTTATTACAAGTTACCCCTTTGTTTTCACATTCTCTATGGAGTAACACTGTCAGATGTTACCTCATTCATACAGATGAAACCCAGCCCGAAATGGATCTTTTCCTTAAGGTAAGGACATTTATAAATTTTGTATTCAGTGATTTAAAATACAAGTTAATATTGTATTCTGGTTATGATACTACTGCATCTGAACCAGATAGTTTACTACATATAAGATTACATCTTAAAGAATAGGAAGCATCTTGGGCTTTTCTTAAGAAAATGTCTTAGTATTTTCAGTATATTCAAATTAAGTCCTTGAAACTTTATGCTTTTGAATGCTTCATTACACATTCTCCACAGTGTTTAGCTGTGCCTGCTTTAGTTAATCCCTGCCAGCCCTATTCTTGAATCTGTTTCAGGTTATAACAAAATTTAGTCCTTGTCATGATTTTCAATTTTTCACAGCAGCTATTGGGGTTAATCTAAGGCAGGGGTCAGCAAACAAAAGCCTGTTGGCCAAATTTGGCCTGAAGTCTTTGGTTTCTGTGGTTTTAAATTATTGAAAAAGAAATCAGAAGAAGAATATTTTGATGTGAAAATCATATGAAATTCAAATTTTTTTGTCTATAAATTTTTATTAGAACACAGCCACACACAACATGTTGTCTCTGGTTGTTTCACATTAATGGCAGAATAATATTATAGTGGCACCTAAATGCACCACAAAAACCTCTGCCAAAACAGGCAGGTTCTTAAACTATTATTAATTTTCCATCTGGCTCTTCACAGAAAAGTTCACCAATTACCTTTCTAACTGAATTTTCAATAAATATATGTGGCACATGTAATACCTTCAATATTAGCATCCTCCAGATTGTTGATTAATAAGTCCATTTAGCTTTCCTTTTTGATAATTTTGGTAAACAGACAAAGTATTTTGAAAACCAAAGCTTCTACTCACTAACTGAGTATACATTATTCACAAATACATGTTGAGGGAATCACTAATTTATTGTATAGTAATAATCAACTACTAAGTTATTATTAATTACTAAGTAAGTTAATTTCTTATCAGTTCAGTTGCTCAGTTGTGTCCGACTCTCTGCGACCTCATGGACTGCAGCATGCCAGGCCTCCCTGTCTATCACCAATTCCCAGAGTTCACTCAAACTCATGTCCATTGAGTCGGTGATAACATCCAACCATCTCATACTCTGTCGTCCCCTTCTCTTGCCTTCAGTCTTTCCCATCATCAGGGTCTTTTCAAATGAGTCAGCTCTTTGATAATTTGTAATAGACCAGCATATTTTTATTTTATATCTGTTTGCTTTAGTGTTCATGACAGACACTTTTTACTATATAAATTTATGGATTTATGTTTGGCACCCTGTAACAATAAACAGAAGTTATTTGTAAGAATAATAATAAAAATATATACCACGGCAAAAGAACTTAATACTGTTCTCCTGTTGTTTTAAGTTTTATTATGAGATAAATCATTTTCTGAATTAGGAAACAGCCAAGCTGCTAAGCTATTGCTATTTTCAATTTATAAAGAAATTTGCCTTTCCTCTTAAAGATTTTTTTTAAATGTGATTATGATTTTTTTAGTTTTAAATCAGAGAATATCCAACATAACTTGTGATAAAGCATGTTTTTTGATTTTAAGTAGTATGAAGCTGACTAGATCTTCAGTTAAATAAGCTGTGCTATCTTGTGTTTCAATTTGTTTTTAGGATTACTCACCTAAACTTAAGAGAATGTGTGAGACAATGGGATATTTTTTCCATGCTGTGTATTTTCCAATAGATATTGAAAATCAATACCTCGCTGTAAGAAAATGGGAAATTGAGAAAAGTTCATTAGTTATTTTATTCATTCATTTAACCTTACCAAGGTAAGCAGAAAATTCTATAATTTATTATAAGGGTTAAACTTGTAAATAGAATTAAGTTTGCCAAATGAACTTGAAACATAAGTTCTAATTGCATTTTTTTTAAATTTATTTATTTTTTAATTGAAGAATAATTGCTTTACAGAATTTTGTAGTTTTCTGTCAAACCTCAACATGAATCAGCCACAGGTATACGTATATCCCCTCCATTTTGAACCTCCCTCCATTGCCCTCCCCATCCTACTCCTCTAGGTTGATACAGAGCCCCTGTTTGAGTTTCCTGAGACATACAGCAAATTCCTGTTTGCTATCTATTTTATATATGGTAATGTAAGTTTCCATGTTACTCTCCCCATACATCTCATCTTCTCCTCCCCTTCCCCCTTGTCCATAAGTCTATTCTCTATATCTGTTTCTCCACTGCTGCACTGCAAATAAATTCTTCAGTACCATTTTTCTAAATTCCATATATATGCATTTGTATACAATATTTATCTTTCTCTTTCTGACCTACTTCACTCTGTATAATAAGCTATAGGTTCAGTTCGTCCACCTCATTAGAACTGACTCAAATATGTTCCTTTTTATGGCTGAGTAATATTCCATTGCGTTATATGTATAAGAAGTAATGGATACTTCTTTATCCATTCATCTATCGATGGACATCTAGGTTGCTTCCATGTTCTAGCTATTATAAATAGCGCTGCAATCAACAATGGGGTACATGCGTCCTTTTCAGTTTTGGTTTCCTTAGGGTTTATGGGTAGGAGTGGGATTGCTGGGTCATAAGGTGGATTTATTCCTAGTCTTTTAAGGAATCTCCATACCGTTTTCCATAGTGGTTGTATCAATTTACATTACCACCAGCAGTTCAAGAGGGTTCCCTTTTCTCCACACCTTCTCCCACATTTATTGTTTGTAGACTTTCTGATGATGGCCATTTGACCAGTGTGAGGAGATATCTCATTGTAGTTTTGATTTGCTTTTCTCTAATAATGAGCAATGTTGAGCCTCTTTTCATGTGTTTGTTAGCCATCTGTATGTCTTCTTTGGAGAAATGTCTCTTTGGGTCTTTTTCCCACTTTTTGATTGGGTTGTTTGCTTTTCTGGTATTGAGTTATATGAGCTGCTTGTGTATTTTGGAAATTAATGCTTTGTCAGTTGTTTCCTTTGCTATTATTTTCTCCCATTCTGATGGTTGTCTTTTCACCTTGCTTATAGTTTCCTTTGCTGTGCAAAAGCTTCTAAGTTTAATCAGGGCCCACTTGTTTGTTTTTGTTTTTATTTCCATTACTCTAGGAGGTGGGTCATAGCTTTGATTTGTGTCATCGAGTGTTGTGGCTATGTTTTCCTCTAAGAGATTTATAGTTTCTGATCTTACATTTAGGTCTTTAAACCATTTTGAGTTTATCTTTGTGTATGGTGTTAGGAAGTGTTCTAATTTCAGTCATTTACATGTAGCTGTCCAGTTTCCCCAGCACCATTTATTGAAGAGGCTGTCTTTGCCCCATTGTATATTCTTGTCTCCTTTGTCAAAAATAAGGTACCCATACGTGTGTGGATTTATTTCTGGGCTCTCTATCTGGTTCCATTGGTCTATATTTCTGTTTTTGTGTCAGTACCATACTGTCTTGATGACTGTAGCTTTGTAGTATAACCTGAAGTCAGGAAGGTTGACTCCTCCAGCTCCATTCTTCTTTCTCAAGACTGCTTTGGCTATTTGGGGTCTTTTGGGTTTGCATATGAATTGTGAAATTTTTTGTTCTAGTTCTGTGAAAGATGCCATTGGCAATTTGATAGGGATCACATTGAATCTGTGGCTTGTGTTTGGTAGTATAGTCATTTTCACAATATTAATTTTTCCTACCCAGGAACATGGAATATCTCTTCATCTGTTTATGTCATCTTTGATTTCTTTCATCAGTGTGTCTTATAATTGTTGTGTACACTTCTTTTGTCTCTTTAGGTAAGTTTATTCCTAGATATTTTATTATTTTTTTGCAATGGTGAATAATGTTGATTGCTTAATTTCTCTTTCTGATTTTTCATTGTTAGTATATAGAAATGCAATTGATTTCTGTGTATTGATTTTGTATCCTGTGACATTGCTAAATTCACTGATTAGCTCTAGTAATTTTCTGATAGTATCTTTAGGGTTTTTTATGTACAGTATCATGTCATCTGCAAACAGTGAGAGCTTTACTTCTTCTTTTCCAATGTGGATTCTTTTTATTTCTTTTTCTTCTCTGATTGCTGTAGCTAGGACTTCTGAAACAATGTTGAATAATAGTGGTGAAAGTGGATACCCTTGTCTTGTTCCTGATTTTAGGGGGAATGCTTTTAGTTTTTTTACTATTTGCTGTAGGCTTATCATATATAGATTTTACTATGTTGAGGTAGGCTCCTTCTATGCCTATTGTTTGGAGAGTTTTAGTCATAAATGGGTGCTGGATTTTGTCAAAGGCATTTTCTGCATCTAAGATTATCATATGGTTTTTATCTTTCAATTGGTTAATATGGTGTATCACATTGATTGATTTGTGTATATTGAAGAATCCTTGCATCCCTGGAATAAACCCACCTTGATCATGGTGTATGAGCTTTTTAATGTGTTCCCGAATTCTGTTTCCTAAATTTTGTTGAGGATTTTTGCATCTATGTTCATCAGTGATATTGGCCTGTATTTTCTTTTTTGGGGGGTTGTCTTTGTCTGGTTTTGGTATCAGGGTGATGTTGGCCTCGTAGAATGAGTTTGCAAATCTTCCTCTGCAATTTTTTGAAATGGTTTTAGAAGGATAGGCATTAGTGCTTCTCTGAATGTTTGATAGAATTCTTCTGTGAAACCATCTGGTCCTGGGCTTTGTTTTGGGAGATTTTTGATCACGGCTTCAACTTCAGTGCTTGTCATTGGCTTGTTCATAATTTGTTTCTATTCTAAGAATCTGTCTATTTCTTCCAGGTTATTCATATAGTTGTTCATAATAGTCTCTATAATTCTTTGTATTTCTGCATTGTCTGTTGTAACCTCTCCTTTTTCACTTCTAATTTTGTTGATTTGACTCTTCTCTCTTTTGTTCTTGATGAGTCTGGCTAAACGTTTGTCAATTATGTTTATCTTTTCAAAGAACCAGCTTTTAGTTTTATTAATCTTTACTGTTGTTTCTTTCATTCCTTTCTCATTTATTTCTGCTCTGATCTTTATGATTTCTTTCCTTCTGCTATGTTTGGGGTTTTTTGGTCTTTTTCCAATTGTTTTAGGTGTAAAGTTAGGTTGCCTATTCAATGTTTTTCTTGTTTTTCGAGGCAGGATTGTATTGCTATCAACTTTCCTCTTAGAATTGCTTTTGCTGGATCCCATAGGTTTTGAGTTGTCATATTTTCATTGTTCTTTGTATCTAAATTTTTTTTAATTTCCCTTTTCATTTCTTCAGTAAACCATTGGTTATTTGGAAACATATTGTTTAATCTTCATGTGTTTGTATGTTTTACATTTTTCTCCTTATAATTGATATCTAGTCTCATAGCATTGTGGTCAGGATGCTTGATATGACTTCAGTTTTCTTAAATTTACTGAGGTTTGATTTGTGACCCAAGATGTGGTCTATCGTGGAGAATGTTCCATGTGCAGTTGAGAAGAAGGTGTATTTTTCTGCATTTGGATGGCATGTCCTAAAGATATCAATGAAAACCATCTCATCTGATGTATCATTTAAGACGTGTTTCCTTATTAATTTTCTGTTTTGATGATCTGTCCATTCTTGTGAGTGGGGTGTTAAAGTCTCCTACAGTAGTAATCATATTATTGTGTTAGTGTCAGTTTCTCCTTTTATGTGTTAGTGTTTGCCTTACATATTGAGGTGCTCCTATGTTGGGTGCATAGATATTGACAGTTGTTATGTCTTCCTCTTGGATTGATCCCTTGATCATTCTGTAGTGTCCTTCCTTATCTCTTGTAATATTCTTTATTTTAAATTCTATTTTATCTGCTATGAGGATGTTACTCCAGCTTTCTTTTGTTTTCCATTTGCATGGAAAATATTTTTCCATCCTCTCAGTTTCAGTCTATATGTGTCTTTAGGTCTGAAATGGGTTTCTTGTAAACAGCATATAAATGGGTCTTGTTTTTGTATCCATTCAGCCAGCCTGAATGGATTGGAGCATATAATACATTTACAGTAAAGTAATTATTGATATATATGTTCCCATTGCCATTTTCTTAATTTTTTGTGGTTTTATTTTGTAGATCTTTTTCTTCTCTTGTATTTCTTGACTATATAAGTCCCTTTAACATTTGTTGTAAAGCTGGTTTGTTGGTACTGAATTCTCTTAACTTTTGCTTGTCTGAAAAGCTTTGGATTTGTCCATCAGTTTTGAATGAGATCCTTGCTGGGTAGAGTAATCTTTGTTGTAGATTTTTCCTTTTTCAGTACTTTTAATATATCCTCCCATTCCCTTCTGGTCTGCAGAGTTTCTGCTGAAAGATCAGCTGTTAAACGTATGGGGTTTCCTTGTACGTTACTTGTTGCTTTTCCCTTGCTGATTTTAATATTCTTTCTTTGTGTTTAATCTTTGTTATTTTGATTAGTGTGTGTCTTGGCATGTTTCTCCATGGATTTATCCTGTATGGGACTCTTTGCATCTCTTGGACTTGATTGACAGACCCTTTTCCATGTTGGGGAAATTTTCAACTCTAATCTCTTCAAAATTTTTCTCATACTCTTTCTTTTTCTCATCTTCTTCTGGAACCCCTATAATTTGAATATTAGTGTGTTTGATATTGTCCCAGAGGTCTCTGAGACTACCCTCAGTTCTTTTTATTCTTTTTACTTTATTCTGCTCTTCATAAGTTATTTCCACCATTTTATCTTCTAGCGCACTGATTCCTTCTTGTGCTTCAGATATTCTGCTACTGATTCCTTCTATTTTTAATTTCAGTAATTGTGTTGTTTGTCTCTGTATCTTTATTCCTTAATTCTTCTAGGTCTTTGTTAATTGATTATTGCATTTTCTCTGTTCTGTTTTCAAAGTTTTTGATCATCTTTACTATCATTATTCTGAATTGTTTTTCAGCTAATTTGCCTGTTTCCTCTTCACTTATTTGGACTTCTGTGTTTCTAGTTTGTTCCTTCATTTGTGCATTATTTCTCTTCCTTTTCATTCTTTTTATTTAAACTTACTGTGTTTGATGTCTCCTTTCCCCAGGCTTCAAGGTTGAATTCTTTCTTCCTTTTGGTTTCTGCCCCACTATGGTTGGTGCAGTGGTTTGTGTAAGCTTTGTATAGGGTGAGATTTGTGCCAAGTTTTTTTTTATTTGTTTGTTTTTCCTCTGATGGGCAAGGCTGAGTGAGGTGGTAATCCTGTCTGCTGATGACTGGGTTTGTATTTTTGTTTGTTGTTTGGATGAAGTGTCCTTCATAGGGTACTACTGGTGGTTGGGTGATGCTGGGTCTTGTATTCAAGTGGTTTCCTTTGCAGGAGTTCTCGCTATTTGATACTCCAGAGGGTTAGTTCTCTGGTAATCTAGGGTCTTGGAATCAGTACTCCCACTCCAAAGGCTCAGGGCTTGATCTCTGGTCAGGATCAAGTATTCCACAAGTGATTTGTTATGGCATTAAGTGAGATTAAAACCAATACCCCAAAACATGAAACCAAAGATGAAACCCAGATAAATGGCAGTTACAAAATCAGGCAAATAATAATTAAAATAATGGAATATACACATATACATATACACCCATAAGCAAAATCAAAACAGTCCAAGAAAAATAAAGTTCAATAGATTGACCAAACAAAGGAAAACAAAAATTATATCTAATGGTTAAGAACTAAGCTAACTAAAGCACAAACTAGAAAACAAAACTAAAGCAAGATGCCAAGTGGGGAATAAAGCAATGAAAATAAAACTAACAAATATGTTGAGAGGAAAGGAAAGAAAGAAAGAATAGATATGTAAAATTAAACAGAGGTAGATAAAGGAGACATTATACATTAAAGCTTAACTTCAAGGTGAAAAGAACAGTAGGAAAAGCAAACAAAGAATAAATGTAGGAAAATAATAATAGGTTTAAAAAAACTAAGATTAAAAAAGGAGAAAAGGGAAAAAAGGAAGAGGAAAGGGCAGAAAAAAGAAAAAAGAAGAGAGAGAAAAAAAAAAAAAAAACAAACTCCACAGAACTGCAAAAGCCCAATGTAGAAGAAGAGGTTTAAAACAAGGAAAATCATGATTTAAAAAAAAAAAAAAAATCAAAAGCTTAATTAGATTTCATGATGCCAATAAAATCAACAACTACAACAGGATGGGTTGGGGGGAAAGGAAAGAAAAAGGGACAAAGGAAAAAGAAAAAAAAATCCAAAAGAAAGTACCGAACAAGTTAAAACATAAGAATAATAAATGTTTTTCTTGAGTCACTGCTGTCAAGATCCTTTCCCTCACTGGGAGTCACAGCCCACCTCACCTCCCTAGGATGCCCTCCAACACTGTGCTGGTCTCTGGACCTGCTGTGGGGGCAGCTCAGATTCTAATGTGGTTTGATTCCTGTGTGTTCTTGCCTCCAATATCCACAGCTGTCAGAACTAGTGTGTTTTCTTTTGTGGGAGCTCTCAATGTCCTTTTATACATTCCATAGACACACAGTCTGCCTAGTTGTTCATGTGAATTTAATCTGCAACTTGTACAGCTAGTGGGAAGGTTTTGGGTCTTCTTCCTTAGGCACCCTGCCCCTAAGTTTCAGTTGTGGTTTTATTTCCACCTCTTTGGTCATCCACTGGGGTTTGCTTCTGAGGCTGCCCTGGAGGACTTGGATCTGTCCCAGAGAGGGCCAGTTGCAGAGGTGGTACAGCTGCTTGGGTTGCAGGGGTTCTGGTAGCACCAGATACTCAGGGGAGTTGGCAGCTAGGGCAGCAGGAAATATAGTGCTCTAGAAGAGTGCAACCAGTAATGGCCCAAATGCTCCAGTATTCTTGCCTGGAGAGACCCCCTGATAGAGAAGCCTGGCAGGCCATAGTGCACAGGGTCGCGAAGAGTTGGACATAACCAAAGCGACCCCATGTGCATAGTGGCAAGACTTTTTTTTACTTGTGGCAGCTCTGCCCAAGTGAGGGTTTAGCATGAACGTGGTGCAGCTGCTTGGTTTGCAGGGACTTGGCGGCGCCAAGTGTGCAGGTTCACAGACTGCCTTCACTGCAGGAGTTATGGCCCTATCAGAGTCTTTTCTCAAGTCTCTGGTAGCTGGCGATCAGAAGGCCTCTTTGGCTAGTCTTTCTCTGTAGCTCCATCCATTCAGACACTTAGAGGGCTCCCTTGCCTGGGGTCCTTCTCTGTAGTTCAGTGCATCAGGTACATAGAGGCTGGGGTCCTTCTCTGTAGATCGGTGAGTCAGGCACTTAAACAGTCACCCTGGGTGGCATCCTACTCTAGTTCAGGTAGGTCAGGGGCTTGGTGGGCCATTCTCTCTATTGTTCATCTGCCAATGCTGGCTGTGGGGAGAGAGAGGCTATGATGATGGCTCTAACCCTTACATGTGACTCAGTATTGCCTTGCTTCCATGGCTGCTTGGCTTTCCTTCACAGGCATTTCCCACCACAATCTCCTCCCTCACATCCCCTCAGTCCATCTGTCCACAGTCAACAGCAGCCCTTGCCCTAGGATTGCTCCACAATCCCTAAGTTGCAGCTCTCAGCTGCTGCACCTTCTGGGGACCTGTGTCCTTGTCCAGGATGCATATGGCTGTGGCAAGGACTGTCTGATTCTCATTGCATTTAGGCTGCCACAGATCAGCTTGTTCACTCTCATAAATGTTTCTCCTCTAACTCAGACAGTTGCCCCAATGTGTGGATTGGACCCCTGCTTCAGGTCCCCGACCTGCTGTGGATGGGTCCAGTCCTACTAACATTCCTGTTTTTCCTCCTAGTTCCTTCATCCTACTGAGTTTTTGTGTGGTTCTGTATATTCTTTTCTGGTGTGTCTGGTACTCCTGTCTGCTCTCAGCTGGTGTTCTGCACACACTTCTGTGTCTGAAGGTGTATTCCTGATATATCTGTGGAGAGAGATGTACTCCACATCCACCTACTCCTCCACTATCTTGTTTTCTCTTTCTAATTGCATTCTTATAATCAAAGACAATCCTTGAAATTCAAAAAATTATATGACTTTTCATAGTTCAGTTCAGTTCAGTTCAGTCGCTCAGTCGTGTCCGACTCTTTGCGACCCCATGAATCGCAGCACACCAGGCCTCCCTGTCCATCACCAACTCCCGGAGTTCACTCAGACTCACGTCCATAGAGTCAGTGATGCCATCCAGCCATCTCATCCTCTGTCATCCCCTTCTCCTCCTGCCTCCAATCCCTCCCAGCATCAGAGTCTTTTCCAATGAGTCAACTCTTTGCATGAGGTGGCCAAAGTACTGGAGTTTCAGCTTTAGCATCATTCCTTCCAAAGAAATCCCAGGGCTGATCTCCTTCAGAATGGACTGGTTGGATCTGCTTGCAGTCCAAGGGACTCTCAAGAATCTTCTCCAACACCACAGTTCAAAAGCATAAATTCTTCGGCACTCAGCCTTCTTCACAGTCCAACTCTCACATCCATACATGACCACAGGAAAAACCATAGCCTTGACTAGATGAAACTTTGTTGGCAAAATAATGTCTCTGCTTCTGAATATGCTATCTAGGTTTGCTCAGTCATGTCCAACTCTTTGCAACCCCATGGATCGCAGCACACTGGGCCACTCTGTCCATCACCACTCCCGGGGTTTACCCAAACTCATGTCTATCAAGTCGGTGATGCATTCCAGCCATTTAATCCTCTATCGTCCCCTTCTCCTCCTGCCCTCTATCCCTCCCAGCATCAGGGTCTTTTTGAATGACTCAGCTCTTCGCATGAGGTGGCCAAAGTACTGGAGTTTCAGCTTCAGCATCATTCCTTCCAATGAACACCCAGGACTGATCTCCTTTAGGATGGACTGGTTGGATCTCCTTGCAGTCCAAGGGACTCTCAAGAGTCTTCTCCAACACCACAGTTCAAAAGCATCAATTCTTCAGCACTCAGCTTTCTTCACAGTCCAACTCTCATATCCATACATGACCACTGGAAAAACCATAGCCTTGACTAGATGGACCTTTGTTGGCAAAGTAATGTCTCTGCTTTTCAATATGCTATCTAGGTTGTTCATAACTTTTCTTCCAAGGAAATATTAATAAAAAGTTTCACACTGTTAGGCTTGTTTTCGATAGGTTATAAGATTAACATCATTAATGTAAGATCATTTTAATCAGGGTTTAGCAAACCATGGCCCTCAAGTCAAATCCAGCCAGTCACCTGTTTTTATAAATAAAATTTTACTGGAACACAGATACGTTCCTTTATTTGTGTATTGTCTACAGCCGCTTTCACAGTGTACCACCAGCGTTGATTATTTCGGCAGAGACAGTGTGTACTGCAAAGCCTAAAATGTTGGCTAGCTGACTCTTCACAAAAAAGGGTGGTGACCCCTGATTTCAGTAATTAGCGTTAACCTTCATTATTTTCTTTGTTCATATACAGATTGAGAGGCACTTGAACACTTGTATAAGTGTTAAATCATACTTTTAATTTGCTGAGGAGGTAACTACTTAAATCCTGTAAAGTGAGCAGTTTTCTTATAATGTAAATATAATCACACCAATGAATCTAATCTGCAAACAAAGTTTTTCTTTTTTTTTTTTCTACCAGTTAGATATATAGATAGAAGACAGAATAGGATAGATAGAAGGTTAAATAAGGGGTTAGTTTTTCTTTCTATACTTTCTATCTGATTGTATTTAATCCTTCCAAAGCATTTTTTCTCTTTTTATTGAGGACCAACTCTGACTTTAACTGTGTATGGAAGTGTTTGGAGCCCTAAGCTTTACAAGAGACTCTGCAGTATAACCCATCCTTGATCCTTAAGACTATAGAGTATAGTCTGGATAGCCAGAGGCCAGGTGGCCGGGGAACCACCTAGTCAAGGAACCTTTTCACAAAACAAGTTTGAGGATTCCTTCAACTTGATTTCCTCTAGTTGGAGTTCTTTACCTCCCCTCCCTGTTTTCCTTTCTTGTTTTGTTTTTATATTTATTAAGAATATATCCTGTTTTATATTTAACATCTGGGTAACGTTTTATCTCAGGTGGTAGTATATGTCATTTGTTGTTTTTCTCGTTAATTCTTTAATCTTTGCAACCATGTTGTTTTTTTTTTGGGTTTCCTCTTTGTTTTTTCTTCTGTTTTGTATTAGGGCTGGTATTTTAGTTTTTTAATGAAGATTCTGAATCGTATAATTGCTTTCCCTTGTATATACAGTACTTATTTGCCTCCCTAGACAAATTTTGATTTAATGCCTTTTAGAAAGGGAAATTTATAGTTTTCCTTGTGATATAGAAAATGCTAATAGTCTATAAGATTTCTAGAACTTAAATAGGAATAGTACAAACTATAGTTATAGTTATAGTACATTGTAACAGAATTTCTTTTTAACCTTTACCTTGGTCAAGATTTTTACCTAGCCTTTCTAGCCTTTCTCATTTGCCTCTGGATCTTTCTTACAGTGTATCTGGGGTATAAGGATTCAGATCATTTACTGGATGAGTAAAGGCTAAAGGACTAGAGGAGAGAAAATCTTGAAACCTTGAGGCTGATAATATTTGTGTTTTAACTTGAGAATTATATAATTGTATATGGAATTAGGTTTTCCATTTATTTGCAAAGTGTCATGAGTCTGGTGCATTATTTTGAGCAATGTTTAACAGTATTTTTGAGAAGTTGTTTTAAAAAATTATATTTAAATAAATTTATGTATGATTTTAAATTTAATTTATTGCCCAATTTTTGTCTGCTATTGTCTACTCTGCTAGTGAATATACTGTACTTTAATATAAGCTAGAACAAAGCTATAAAAAACATCCATTTTTGGAAAGTTTCACTTGTTCTGCAGCAGGGCATTTCCTGGCCGCTTGTCATTGTAGGAAATCCCCTTCTTGGGACTTAGGTTAATAGACTATCTGTGTGCTGCCACAGTGCAGTGTAGCACAAGAAATACTGATTTCCAATCTAGTCTTTTATTGGAAGACTGTGAAGAAGCTTTTCTGAAAAACCCTGAAGGCAAACCACGATTAATTTATCATCGTTTGGAGGATGGGAAAGTCAGTTCTGACTCTGTCCAGCAACTGATTGATCAAGTTTCTAACCTGAACAAGACCAGCAAAGCCAAGGTAAATTTCATAGGTTGTTTTTAAGAACATGCTTGGGAGAGCAGTGTGCTGGGACAAAAGCCATGAGGTGGGAGTGAGCCTGGCATGTTTGAGGAAAGGAAGGATGCTAGTGTGGCTGGAGCAGAGTGAGTGAGGGGATGTGAGCCAATCCTGAAAAACCTTGGTTTTTCTCACTTAGAGTGAGGTGGGGAGCCATTGAAGGACTTTAACCAAAGAGGAAGAAATGCTGTTGTGACAAGGCTGTCTTGGGCTGCTGTGTTGAGAACTGACTGTGGTTTGAAGGGAGGGTAGTGGAGGGGGACAGAGCTGGAGAGCTCCTGCTGTTATCCAGACGAGAGTTGCTGATGGCTCAGACCAAAGGATGTGATGAGAAGTGACAGGATTCTGAATAAATTTTGACAGAGTCAATAGATTTCCTAAGAGATTAGTCGTGGACTATGAGAGAACGAGACACGAATAGTGATATATACCTAAAAAGTATATGATATGTAAGTGGGCAAATCAGAATCATTACTGTGCATTTTTCTCAAGCACAGAGTCGTTCTATCTATTATTGGCCAAGGATCAGTGTAAAGAAGAGCCTTTTCCTGGTAACCCTTTCTGAGGGCTTTGGGAAAAGCCAAAAACTGATGATGAGTGGGAGAAGGATTTGATCATCTTAGATGCAAAGCAGAATGTATTTTAGAATAGCGATTACAGGCTTTGCATTACTGCATGCTGAGATAACTTGGTAAATGTTTATAGTTAATGGTAAGAATACAATTAAACAACTCTAGGGTTTTCACAAAGTTTCTGTTTCTCTATGTCCAGCCAGAAAATAAGATCAAATGTGAATACAAACATTTTTCTTGAAGTCAGCATAACACAGTGAAGAGTCTAAGAAAAAAAGAGTACATTTTTATTATAGTTAATCTCCAGAGCCATTTCATCCTATTTTAATTTATTTTAGTACCAGCCTATGTTACTAGATGCTACAAGGGAAGTTACTTATTCTATAGATACTGCTTTTAAAAATTAGTATACCACAGGTTGAATTTTTTTATATAGGAGTCACAATCTCTCTACTATGATTATAAATTTAAATGTAGGCTAAACTTCTTTGCTTTGTTTTGTAGAATTGTAGTTTTACTGGCATAAAGATGGATTTTGAATGTTATGTATATTGAATGGTACAGAAATACATAAGATGAAATTAGCTGTTTAATTCATGTGTGTGTGACTATGTGTTTAAGAAAAAAAAAAATGCCATTCAGGACATCAAGAGAAGGGACATTCAGCAGAGTGATTAAAACAATAAAGGCTGGTATTTGGCGTTGCCTAGCTTTGGAATGTTCATAACCCAAAAGGTGAAGTGATTAGCAAGGAATCTACAAGTTTTTACCTGAAACAAAACTATGAGAATTCAGCCATTGGAGTTTTCCTGAAAAAAAAGACTATTCCTTTCACCTGGGGCCAAGCCCCCCAGCCAAACAGGGAAGGAGCTGAGAGGGGCAGTTGTGGGGGTACCTTGTCCTCTGCACCCCCACCTGCTCCCCAGGTGAAGGCCCCCTCAGCCTTGGCACATGGCCTCCTCCCCCCACCACTCCTCTGGATCATTCTATAAATAACCCACAGATTTGCTGAGCACCTAGGCCCCAGGTCCACAGAGAAAAGCAGAGGAAGCCCCATTAACTCCCACTAAAGAAAGGCTGGTTCCCCCTCACCACAACCAGGGACCCCAACCCTTCCACGTTTCCTCAGGTTATCCTGATTACCCTTCCAAAACAAATAGGCAGAAAGCAAGCAATATTCAGAGAGGGCTTTTATATGAGCCTACGTGTTGAGGTTGCAGGACAAGAAGAAAGAAACAAAAATTATTTCCCCCGAGGCTGTGAGATAAAAAGAATCAAGCCAAACTTAGGAATACTTTCCACAGTCTCTGCTCCACATGATAAAATCTGCTTCTGTTTGCAGGCAGAGATGGAGGTTCCATGGCCTCGCAGCACACCCAGGGGTGTAGACGCTGCTTCCAGGGCCCCAGCACATACCATCCCACCTATCCAGGTCCTTAGTAGGTTCCTGCTCTTTCGTGTCACAATGGTCAGCTGTGTGCATCAGTCCAGACAAAGTGGACTTTCAGTGGTGATACCAGGTCCTGGACAGAGTTTTGGCATCACCAATACCAGTCACTTTTCCAGATGAACACATGAACCAAAAAAAAAAAAAAAGGCATATGTTTTGTTTTATTTGCAACATTGTTCACACAAAATCCCTGTGTGACCTTAGACAAGTTATTTAACTTGCCTCAGTTTCCTCTTCTAGAAAATGGAGAGAATAACAGTGTCTTCTTATAGGGTTGTGAGGCTAAGTGAGCTATACACACAGAGCACTTAGAACTGTTCCTGACACATAAACCTGTAAAAATGTTCAGTACCACCTCCTCCTCCTGTTAGTATTGCTTTTTCTTGTTGTTAAACTTCTTTTTTTCCCCCCCCACTAGATCATTGATCACTTGGGAGATCCTGCAGAAGGAGTCTATAAAACCTATATTTATGTAGAAAAGATTATTAAACAGGTAAATATGCATTCCCTGTAAGATTTCATCTCAAATATCTTGACTGATTTCAACAAAATTGAGTTTTCCAGAGAAAATCACTTGTTTGCTTTTTTGAAAACAATGCTTGAGTTGTGTGCCCTTGTTTCTGGCAAGAGTCCATCCTGTAGTATTGTTGTGACATTCCCAGTACTGTGTATCTGTATCTCTGAGCTCACAAACAATTTGATTCTTTAATACCCATCAGGTATAAAATGGATTACAAAAGCGGTAGGTAAAAAGCAAGTATTTGAGGGATAATGTTCATCCTGTTCAATAGAGGGTCTCCTCAGGTTCTGTGTGCACCTTGAGTTTTTGTAAATAGAAAAATTCAGGATGGATTTTACTATCCTCCTAACCATACAGACGAGTGAAAACATACCTCTGTGTGTCTGAGGTCACGGATCTCAGAGACATCTCAGACTAAAAGTTTCTATGATATCTCAGTATTATCTTGAAACTTTATGTGAGTTAAATATTTTGCTTGATATTTACCTCTTTATTTTTAATATTAAAAATCATTCAAAATTATGTATCAGCAAAAATGCTAATAATGATAATAAAAAGTATTCCCTATCTTCAAGTAAAATGGACACAAGAAGATGTTTAGTCTGTGTTTATTCTTACCTGCTGACCTCTCCCTCAGGGTACTGGGAACTCTATTTGAGAAATAAGGGTTTAGATTACTTTTTAAAAATTAACTCATGTTAAAGTATGGAGATATGTTATTAGAGAAAAAGAGTGAGCCCCGAAATAAATGAATTAAACAGAATAAATGGTAATAAATGAAAATGGACATACTCACCAACTTTATCACTTGTAGGACAATATATTTTCAGTGATTAATATAAAGAGTAGATATCACAGCAGAGATATTTAACATAAAAAAACCCTAATTAGTAATTAAATTCTTATAAAAATGTAAAGCAGCATATATCTTAGACATTAGCACAGTCTTTAAAATTGTTCACTAGCCAAATACAACCCTATTGTGTAATATTTTTCAGAAACCAGATCCCCTCTAACTTTAATGAAAGAGAGAGGTCTTTGTTTTTATTATTTTAATATTTCTTTGTGTTGTTCTGTTAGTCACTCAGTTGTGTCCAAGTCTTTGCGATCCCATGTACTCTAAGCCACCAGCTTCCTCTGTTGATGGATTTCTCCAGGCAAGGATACTGGGGTGGGTTGCCATTCCCTTCTTCAGGAGATCTTCCTGATCCAGGGACTGAACCTCAATCTCCTGCATTGCAGGCAGATTCTTTACTGTCTGAGCCACCAAGGAAGCCCTAATATTTCTTTACCTTTATTTTTAAACTATTGCTTAATTTTATAGTTATAAATTGATCCCTGGAGGTACCATTAAAGGCCATAGGTTTGAACTTGCCCTCCAAGGTAGATGAGGGCCACCTTAGGCCTGTGTGCTGACTATACTGTACAAGGTCTTCACTTCCTTCATTCACTTTTTTTTTTTTCTAATTTTATTTTATTTTTAAACTTTACATAATTGTATTAGTTTTGCCAAATATCAAAATGAATCCGCCACAGGTATACATGTGTTCCCCATCCTGAACCCTCCTCCCTCCTCCCTCCCCACCTTCATTCACTTTTGTGTGCTTGCTCTTGGTGTTCAGGACATCCTGGGCTTTGAAAACACAGACCTAGACACCAAGGATTTGGGCAGTGAAGATTCTATTCCAGAAGAAGATGATTTTGGTGATGTTCTGTGGGACATACATGATGAACAAGAGCAAATGGAAGCTTTTCAGCAAGCTTCAAATTCAGCCCATGAGTTGGGATTCGAGAAAGTAAGCATTTGGTTTACAGTTCCAACAAAAATCAGTTGCACTTAAAAGCTGTAATGTAATTGTGGTTTAATCTAATTATAGTCAAGGTTAAGGACTATGTTAATAACTTCCTGATGGCTCAATTATCCATGTTGAGACATGTGCTTAGGTTTGTATCATGTGAAAAAAAGTGAGATTCAAATATACTTATGAACATCAAACATGTTTACTTACAGATTGTGCTTGTGTGCAAAGTCACTTCAGTCATGTCTGACTGTTTGCGACCCTATTTGCCGTAGCCCACCAGGCTCCTCTGTCCATGGGATTCTTCAGGCAAGAATACTGACGTGGGTTGCCATGCCTTCCTCCAAGGGATCTTCCCAACCCAGGGATTGAACCCACGTCTCTTATGTCTCCTGCATTGGCAGCTGGGTTCTTTACCACTAGTGCCACCTGGGAAGCCCTAGTTACAGATTAGGATTTATCAACTACATGTTTATTATGCTACCGTCTGCAATTCTCTAAGATAATATGCCTAGGAAACCTGATAAAAATAGTCAGGCTATCTATTCTTCCAGTTCCTAGAGGAATCAAAATACCAAACATCCAGAAAACAAAGCAGAGTAGTTAACGCAATAGGCAGATCTGTCCTTCAGCATCTTTAAATATCTAAGCGAATAAACAAGACTAGAAGTGTACAAAGAATCTATCTTCAAGTTTAAAAAACACTTAATATTTAAAAATTAATAAAAGAATATCTTAATATTACAGTAACTGTCACTAACAGCTATTTTTTTTATAGAACTTTTAATGGCTTTTATAATTTAGACTCAGTTTTATGTCTTGGTTCCACTGTTTCCTCACTATGGCTTTTGACCAAGCAACTTAGCTCTAAGCTTTGACTTTCTTGTGTATAAAATGAGGATGACTATAGAACCTACCTCACATGGTTGTTGGGGGGACTAAACCAGATCTTGCACATAAAGCACTTGACACGGTACCCATCACATGGTAATGTTAAATTGTTATTTCATAAGGAAGGCAAGATATCACTATTTTATAATTGAAGAACCTAAGGTTCAGATTACAGTTTGCCTATGAGCCTACAGAGTATAGATTGCAGATGTAAGATTTTAACCTAGATCTTCTGGCTATAAATCCCGTGCTTTCTTCTGTGGCAAGGAGTCTTAATGTGGGAAACACAGGTCTATAAAAAGACTTCGTGTACGTGCTCAGTAGTATCTGACTCTTTGCTACCCTATCGATTGTAGCCTGCCAGGCTCCTCTGTCCATGGGATTCTCCAGGCAAGAATACTAGAGTGGGTTGCCATTTCCTCCTGCAGGGGATCTTCCTGATCCACAGATTGAACCCAGGTCTCCTGAGTCTCCTGCATTGGCAGGCAGATTCTTTACCACTTTAAGCCACCTAGACTTTAGGTGGGGCCATGAACTAAATTGTTAGGTCATATAACCTAACAATTTACGAGGTTTATGAGGTCATAAATCAAATAAGCCCTTTGTTTCTTGAGAAGCATCATTTCTATCAGAAATATTTGAATTCCTGGGAAATATGATATGACAAACAGAAAAACTGATTGAAAAACTATACTAAGTAATTATTTATTGTAATTGCTAGAAATCTCTGCTACCCTAAAGCTCACACAAACTGCTTATTACACATTCTTTTGATTCTTCATCAGTTATCATTTACACCACTGGTACACTTAACATCCTAACCCTCAAGATGACTTTGGAAATTCCTTTATAACAACTGAGATCTTGCAGTTTTCTGAGCAAGTTCCTTTTCAGCTCTGAACCAAGTTTTCCTATCTGGGATGGCCTCGGAAATAAGAGTTCTTGGGCTTTGCATAGAATTCACTCAATTTCAAAAAGATCTTAGGTGGCCTGTCCTAACTTGATTCTCTGTAGTGAGTTTGGTGACTCCAAGGCTTCAGATAAGACCTTCTCATTGTTTCTCAGGAATCCTTGGAAACTGAGATGGTCTTCAGAACAGGTGACATCTAGGTTGCTTCCATGTCCTGGCTATTATAAACAGTGCTGCGATGAACATTGGGGTACACGTGTCTCTTTCCCTTCTGGTTTCCTCAGTGTGTATGCCCAGCAGTGGGATTGCTGGATCATAAGGCAGTTCTATTTCCAGTTTTTTAAGGAATCTCCACACTGTTCTCCATAGTGGCTGTACTAGTTTGCATTCCCACCAACAGTGTAAGAGGGTTCCCTTTTCTCCACACCCTCTCCAGCATTTATTGCTTGTAGACTTTTGGATCGCAGCCATTCTGACTGGCGTGAAATGGCACCTCATAATGGTTTTGATTTGTATTTCTTTGATAATGAGTGATGTTGAGCATCTTTTCATGTGTTGTTAGCCATCTGTATGTCTTCTTTGGAGAAATGTCTATTTAGTTCTTGGGCCCATTTTTTGATTGGGTCATTTATTTTTCTGGAATTGAGCTGTAGGAGTTGCTTGTATATTTTTGAGATTAGTTGTTTGTCAGTTGCTTCATTTGCTATTATTTTCTCCCATTCCGAAGGCTGTCTTTTCACCTTGCTAATAGTTTCCTTTGTTGTGCAGAAGCTTTTAAGTTTAACTAGGTCCCATTTGTTTATTTTTGCTTTTATATCCAATATTCTGGGAGGTGGGTCATAGAGGATCCTGCTGTGATGTATGTCGGAGAGTGTTTTGCCTATGTTCTCCTCTAGGAGTTTTATAGTTTCTGGTCTTACGTTTAGATCTTTAATCCATTTTGAGTTTATTTTTGTGTATGGTGTTAGAAAGTGTTCTAGTTTCATTCTTTTACAAGTGGTTGACCAGTTTTCCCAGCACCACTTGTTAAAGAGATTGTCTTTAATCCATTGTATATTCTTTCCTCCTTTGTCAAAGATAAGGTGTCCATATGTGCGTGGATTTATCTCTGGGCTTTCTATTTTGTTCCATTGATCTATATTTCTGTCTTTGTGCCAGTACCATACTGTCTTGATGACTGTGGCTTTGTAGTAGAGCCTGAAGTCAGGTAGGTTGATTCCTCCAGTTCATTCTTCTTTCTCAAGATAGCTTTGGCTAATCGAGGTTTTTTGTGTTTCCATACAAATTGTGAAATTATTTGTTCTAGCTCTGTGAAGCTATATATATGACAAACCCACAGCAAACATTATCCTCAATGGTGAAAAATTGAAAGCATTTCCTCTAAAGTCAGGAACAAGACAAGGGTGCCCACTTTCACCATTACTATTCAACATAGTTTTGGAAGTTTTGGCCACAGCAATCAGAGCAGAAAAAGAAATAAAAGGAATCCAAACTGGAAAAGAAGAAGTAAAACTCTCACTATTTGCAGATGACATGATCCTCTACATAGAAAACCCTAAAGACTCCACCAGAAAATTACTAGAACTAATCAATGATTATAGTAAAGTTGCAGGATATAAAATCAACACACAGAAATCCCTTGCATTCCTATACAGTAATAATGAGAAAACAGAAAGAGAAATTAAGGAAAGAATTCCATTCACCATTGCAATGAAAAGAATAAAATACTTAGGAATATATCTACCTAAAGAAACTAAAGACCTGTATATAGAAAACTATAAAACACTGGTGAAAGAAATCAAAGAGGACATTAATAGATGGAGAAATATACCATGTTCATGGATTGGAAGAATCAATATAGTGAAAATGAGTATACTACCCAAAGCAATTTATAGATTCAATGCAATCCCTATCAAGCTATCAACAGTATTCTTCACAGAGCTAGATTTCATTTTTTCTTGCAGCTTTTCTCCACTGATTTCAGAGGATAATTGGAAATTGACTCTATTTAGTATTTGAAGAGGCATGTTCTTCTTCACAATTTACAATTTACATTCATTTTTATTTCTAGTACTACCAGCGCCTTAATGATCTTGTGGCAGCACCAGCACCAATTCCACCCCTTCTTGTATCTGGAGGACCAGGCTCTGGAAAGTCCCTTCTTTTATCAAAGTGGTATGATACAGTGCAATTAAACAGTTATTGTTGTCATCATTTGAACTACTGAACTCATTCAACAAAGTGAATTATTGCATGTCTACCTTCCTGCAGGGCCTGTATTGAATATTAAAAAAGCAAAAAGAGTAAAATAACAGACTCATGCCCTGAGAAATATACAACTTGAATGTTAGAGGGAAGATACAGAATGAGAAAGGAATAGCATTTGTGATTGTGTACATAAATTATGTTGTTGTTTAGTCGTTAAGTCTGACTCTTTTGTGACCTCATGGATTGTAGCCTGTCAGGCTCCTCGGTCCATGGGATTTCCCAGGCAAGAATAGTGGAGTGGGTTGCCATTCCCCTCTCCAGGGGATCTTCCCAACTCGGATCGAACTGGCATCTCTTGAGTCTCCTGCACTGGCTGGCTGGTTCTTTACCACTAAGCCACCAGGGAAGCCCACATAAATTATATAGGTCAGAGCTAAGGGAGTGGTTAATATCAATATCAATAACCTCCGATATGCAGATCACACCACCCTTATGGCAGAAAGCTAAGAGGAACTAAAGAGCCTCTTGATGAAAGTGAGAGGGAGTAAAAAATGTGGCTTAAAACTCAATATTCAGAAAACTAAGATCTTGGCATCTGGTCCCATCACTTCATGGAAAATAAATGGGGAAACAATGGAAACAGTGACAGACTTTATTTTCTTGGCCTCTAAAATCACTGCAGATGATGACTGCAGCCACAAAATTAAAAGATGTTTGTTCCTTGGAAGAAAAGCTATGACCAACCTAGACAGCATATTAAAAAGCAGAGACATTACTTTGTCGACAAAGGTCTGTCTAGTCAAAGCTATGGTTTTTCCAGTAGTCATGTATGGATGTGATATTTGGACCATAAAGAAAGCTGAGCACTGAAAAATTGATGCTTTTGAACTGTGGTGTTGGAGAAGACTCTTGAGAGTCCCTTGGACAGCAAGGAGATCAAACCGGTCAATCCCAAAGGAGATCAATCCCGAATATTCATTGTGAGGACTGATTCTAAAGCTGAAGCTCCAATACTTTGGCCACCTGATTCAAAGAACTGACTCATTGGAAAAGACCCTAATGCTGGGAAAGTTTGAAGGCAGGAGAAGCGGATGACAAAGGATAAGATGGATGGCATCAACAACTCAATGGACATGAGCTTGAGCAAGCTCTAAGAGTTGGTGATTGACAGGGAAGCCTGGCGTGCTGCAGTCCATGGGGTCACAGAGTTGGACTGAGCAGTTGAACTGAACTGAAGGGAGTGGTCAGTGTGACAGGGCATTAGGTGAATTACAGAGGCATGTACCTTTATTTTCAGTTACTGGGCTCATCTTTAAAGATTCATTGGGATTTTAAATATTTGAAATAAGACACACTATTTAGAGTGAAATAAATCATAAAGAATATCAAAATAAAGGATAATCTTTACTATGAATGTAAAACTGGTTCTTTAAATTATGGACTAAGGTTCATTTAAGCTAATAAACTCTTATTTTAGTTCATCATGTTATTTAAAAACAAGAGGTAAGACCATTTTCTTTCATTCATAGTTATTATTTACATTGAGGAATTATCATATGTTATTTCCTTTTTATTGCCCTTTTATTCAAAGTTATACTTCAAAATATTATTTTTGTACTTACCATAGAAACTTTCTTCCTAGGTAAATGTTCATTTTACTAATACTTTAACCTCAAATGTTTTAATTAACATTAGTCACATCAATTTGTAAATAAAATGAAGCTATAATTTTTAACGGTTTATTTAAAAGAATCTAAAAGTGGAGTAAAAATGGAAATTTCCCATATTAATTCAAAATTAACTGATCTTGTAATTACTAACAGGTAGCAATTGATGCTTAATGCATTGTGAATTCTTTTTTGTTGACAGTAAAGGAGGTTTATCAGTCTTACAAAAGGTCTTTTTCTTTCAGGATCCAATTACAACAGAAGAATTCCCCTAACACACTAATTCTTTCTCATTTTGTGGGGAGGCCCATGTCAACCAGCTCAGAGGCTTCCTTGATTATTAAACGACTGACTCTAAAGGTAGAATATACCATTTTTGGAGTTACTACAATTTTTATTTAGATTCAGAAGTTGTCTGGCCTGAGGACCTGATGATAAACTAATTTTCGGTATTACCCATTTGTTTTGGTTTTGCATAAGGTTAAAAGTATATTCAATGCTATTGGGTCCTTCTGGTGACAATTTTGGTTTAAAATGCAGAGACAGAAATATTTCTCACCAGCTGTGTGATAAAGTGTAGCTACTTTAATTTGTATATGTTCTCACCTTGTAGTTGATGCAGCATTCTTGGTCAGTATCTGCTCTGACATTGGATCCTGCTAAGCTTTTGGAAGAATTTCCACGTTGGCTGGAAAAACTCTCTGCCCGTCATCAAGGCAGCATCATCATCATTATTGATTCTATAGATCAAATTCAGGTATGTTTTCACTTTGCAACCTGTTGATACACTCAGAAAGAGACAAAAAGTATCAGTAATGACAGATGTTTAAATCATGTTTGTGAGAAAAAAATGTTGATTTTGTTTCTTTTATTTCTGCTTAATTTATAGAGAGGAAGCCTGTGGATAATACAGAAACACACACACACATACATATATATATATATGCCAGTAGACACTAGTATCTTGTTGGGAAGGACCAACTATATTTTTACAGTTAGCAAACATTGTTCATTTTGATATAGTTTTAGGGCTTTGACATTTCCTTGCATGCCCATAATTCGGATCAGTGATGGTAGTGTTTTGCCACTTCTAATATTCTACGATAAATAATCCCCAAGTAAGATTTTACCCTTAATGAGAACTATAATGAGAATTTCATTTTAATTGGAAAGCTTTTGAAATATTCTAAATTAATAGATGGAATTATTATTGTTTTTATATAAATTGTTTTTATATTTTTAAGCAAGTTGAAAAACACATGAAATGGCTGATAGATCCCCTGCCTGTGAATGTAAGAGTAATTGTTTCTGTGAATGTAGAAACATGCCCTCCAGCGTGGAGGTAAGCTGCTAACATTAGTTATTTCTGGTTACATGAAATATTTTAAGTAGAAAGAAAGTTTTTTGATACGTGATTATTTCTCATATTTTTCATGTAAGTGGGAGTGAGGATAGGGAGAAATGGACAAATTCAGGAAAAGGATGCAATCTATAGCATTTTGTGGGAAATTAGATCTGAGATGTGAGGGAGAAGACTAGGATGGCCCCTAGGTTTCTGGCTTGAGAAATAAAGTAAATTGTGGTTCCATGAACTAAGATGGGAAACACAGAGGACAGGCAGGTTTGTGGAGGAAAGGTCATGAGTTTTGTTTTCAGACATGGTTTGTTTGAGTTGTCAATTATAGCTCCAATTGGTGATTTCTGTCTGGTAGGCAGTTAAATTTATGGGTGAGGAAAACAAGGGAAGAGCTGGGCCCAGAAAAATAAGACTAGCCATCTGCGATCCTGAAATGCAAGTCCAAAACTTAAAAAGGGATGCAGTGGTTGAGTTCTGTGAAGTGGTGTTTCTCAATCTATTTTTGTCTCTCTACCCCGGGAGCATTTTTAGTAATGCTTTTCCTAATCACCTCCCTACCAAGAAATTTTAATATCACACATATACCATACATAAATTCATGAAGATAAACAGATATATGTGTATTTGTTGTTCAGCTGCTAAGTCATGTCTGACTCTTTGCAACCCCATGGACTGCAACATACCAGGCTTCCCCGTTCTTCACTATCTCCTAGAGTTTGCTCAAACTCACACCCATTGATTGAGTCAGTGATACCACTGAACCATCTCATCCTCTGTGTCTCCCTTCTCCTCTTGCCTTCAATCTTTTCTAGCATCAGGGTCTTTTCCAGTGAGTTGGCACTTTCCATCAGGTAGCCAAAGTATTGGAGCTTCAGCTTCAGTCCTTCCAATGAATATTCAGGGTTGATTTCCTTTGGGATTGACTGCTTTGATCTCCTTGCTGTCCAAGGACTCTCAAGAGTCTTCTCTGGCACCACAATTTGAAAGCATCAATTCTTCAACACTCAGCTTTCTTGCAAAGATTAAAAGTATACTCAGTGCAATTGGGTCCTTTTGCTGACAATTTTGGTTTAAAATGCAGAGATAGAAATATGTCTCACCAGCTGTGAGAAACATGACTCATACCCATACATGGCTATTGGAAAAAGCATAGCTTTGACTATATGGACCTTTGCTGGCAAAGTGATGTTTCTGCTTTTTAATATGTAGTCTAGGTTTGTCATAGTTTTTCTTCCAAGGAGCAAGTGTAATTTTGTGGCTGCAGTCACTGTCCACAGTGATTTTGGAGCCCAAGAAAATAAAACCTGTCACTGTTTCCACTTTTTCCCCAGGTGTTTGCCAGGAAGTGATGGGCCCAGATGCTATGATCTTGGTTTTTTGAAAGTTGAGTTTTAAGCCAGCTTTATCACTCTTTCACCTTCCTCAAGATGTTCTTTAGTTCCTCTTTGCTTTCTGCATTAGGGTGGTGTCATCTGTATATCTGAGGTTATTGATATTTCTCCCAGCAATCTGGATTCCAGCTTGTGAGTCATGCAGCCTGGCATTTTGCATGATGTACTCTGCATGTAAGTTAAATAAGCTGCGTGACAATATATAGACTTGATGGACTCCTTTCCTAATTTTTAACCAATCTGTTGTCCCATGTCCAGTTCTAACTGTTGCTTCTTGACCTGCATACAGGTTTCTCAGAAGGCAGATAAGGTGGTCTGGTATTTCCATCTCTTTAAACATTTTCCACAGTTTGTTGTGATCCACACAGTCAATGGCTTTAGCCTAGTCAATGAAACAGAAATAGATGTTATTCTGGAACTCTCTTGCTTTTTCTATGAGCCAATGGATGTTGGATATTTGATCTCTGATTCCTCTGCCCTTTCTAAATCCAGCTTGTACATCTGGAAGTTCTTGGTCATATACTGTTGAAGCCTAGCTTGAAGGATTTTGAGCATAATCTTGCTGGCATGTGAAATGAGCGTAATTGTACAGTAGTTTGAACATTCTTTGGCATTGCCTTTCTTTGGGATTGGAGTGAAAACTGACATTTTTCAGTCTGTGGCCACTGCTGAGTTTTCCAAATTTGCTGGCATATTGAGTGCAACACCTTAACAGAACCATCCTTTAGGATTTGAAATAGCTAAGTTGGAATTCCATCACCTTCACTAGCTTGCTGGGGAGGGGAAATCTTACACTTTTTATGTATAAAGCGCAGATTTGTGGTTTATAAAAAGCGTAAGATTTCCCTTCTCCAACAAAGAATTTCAGCACTTCATTGAGAATGGATGTTATAGGGTGATTAAATTTGACTGAATTACAAGTAATGTTTGGTCAAAGACTATGTCTGGCACTATTCCTCATAGGTACCAATACTGATGTTATTTTACTGATCATATAGAACATAGAACTAGAAATGTTTTACCAGTTTACAGTCAATATATAAGCTTTTATCTTATAACAGTGTTTGTTGTGATTAATTGCTAAAAGTAATGACATGCATATTATAACATGTATAAAGGAAATAATATTACTTACTATGATTAATTTTATGAAGGTAGTATAAAAAATTAATTCTTATAATGGACTTTGATTTGTATTATGGGAAGCTTTGTTGTTTCATTAGAAAAGAATTTCATTTTTCTTTTTCTTTAAATAAAAGGCTGTGGCCTACACTTCATCTTGACCCTTTAAATCCAAAAGATGCAAAATCTATTATAATTGCAGAATGCCACTCTGTAGACATTAAATTGAGTAAAGAGCAGGTAAGTATTTTTAATTATGCTGCTCTCTTTTACTCTCTATAGCTTTTTTATTTAAAAAAAATACCTTATATGAGACTTAAAATTCAATATAGGAACTCTATGTGGTTCCAAGGAAAATTGGAATTTAGTTATTACTTTGTTAAATGCATTTACCCTTAAACTAATAACAGATATAGAACAAGCAATAAAAAAATACTTTGGTCTTAAGGCTTACTTTACTATATTATATTAAGCAGTATTTTAAAAGTGAAAAAGCATTTGAATGTTGACAGCACTTGTAGCTTACCACAACACAGCAGTGATGCCACTGATGAGGTGGCAGGAACTGTGTTATTTCTTCAGGGACATTTGCTGATGGCTCAGTTGTAAAGGCCACTTAATTCCAGGGTGGTTTTGTATTTTTGTTTTGTTTTGTTTTTTTGGTTAACTGGTACAGGAAAAGAAGCTAGAACGACACTGTCGTTCTGCTACAACCTGCAATGCTCTTTACGTCACTCTTTTCGGCAAAATGATTGCATGGTAAGTGGTAGTTATTTTATGTCATCTTCAGCAATTTTGTGTTTGCTGCAGAATGCTTCCTCACTGTGTGAAACAGAACTGACCATTATGGCAATCTCTCAGGCCACTAAGATTCTGGTGTTCTAACTGTGATACTATGACTTGACTGTGATACTGTAGCTTGACATCCATGATAATGTGACGACTGAAAATTACTAGCCCGTGAATATCAGAACTTGTTGGATATATTTGTCTGGTTTTCATCACACTAACCTTTTCTCAACTTGGGGCTGCAAAAGAAGGCCATCTTTGTTCTAAATTGTCACCTTGAGGCCTGTAGTTTTGGGAAAGTGAGGAGGCAAATGAGGCATAAAAAGTGTTATTTCAGGTGTCTTTCAATATCAGTAGATAGGTATATTGGTGGGAATTTTTAATTGTCTCTGTTCCCACATCCTGATAAACGTTTCATCTTACAGCAGAGACGTCTATTTTAGACATTCATTTGTAATGTGCCTTTATATAAGCAGTAGAGAGTTTTACTACTTTTACTTCTTCAGGACAGCCTCACCTTACTTTGTCTGTTTGAAACCAGAGGTTAAAAAAAAAAAGACTAATACTTGTTTTGGTATTCATCAGAGTAGGTTGTAATCCTAGAACAATTCATACTGGGGAAACTGAAACTAGTACCGTTGTCTCTCAATTCCACATTCTCACCTGAAGCACCAAATTTGAAATGAAAAAAATCTTTCAAAACTTTGAATTGGCTGTGATATTTTCACTGACCCCTCCCCCTGTCCCCAGAGTTATAGCAGTGAATCTGAGAACAACAGTGGCTTGCATGAGTACAAAAGTGTTAAGTCATGCATTTCGTATTTTTTCAAGTAATCTCTTTTAAGAGGGACTATGGACCATTTTTTATTTTTTCACCATTCTTTACATATTAAAAAAAGAAACTACTGGTAAATATTATGTAATGTTTTCAAACAAACCCTATCTACTGTTTTCTTTAAGCTGATGTTTTCTTAACTTCTGGTTCTGTTTGTTTAAATTTAGTTTGCATGGCTAACTAATAATACTTATTTGTAATTATTTTCTTGCTTCCTGTATGTAGGTGGCGTGCATCTAGATGTACCATGTCTTATTTTTATGTTTCATAGTGTGCAGTAATTACTTGATACATAGTTAATTCCCAGCATATGTTTATTGCATTGAATTAAATGGTATACTAAAATAACTCTGATGATTCTAGCAGTCCCATAAAACTAACATTTTCCTGGGCCATGTTTTATCGAATTCCTGTTGTTACCAGTTGAACAGTATAAAAAAAGATAAAGTAGAGCATTGTTTTTATTTACCCCCAATTATTCAGTTGTTGTCAGACTGTAAGAAATTAAATCTATTCTCAATTCCAACAGTGCTGGGAGAGCAGGCAATTTAGATAAAATCCTTCTTCAGTGTTTCCAGTGTCAAGATACTGTTTCATTATATAGACTTGTTCTGCGATCTATCCAGGAGTCCTTGGCAAACGATACAGATAAAGAACTAATGAAACAGGTAAAATGTTATAAACTTATAAAGGGAAGATTATTTTGCCATGTTTGCATTTGTGTGTGAATTAAAGTAAATGGTAAATCCCTGTAATGTTAAATATGTTTCAAGCATATACTATACCCACTGCCATAGTGTGCTTATGACCAGAAGTGATATCTCAGGGAATCTTCATTTTCCTGATTATCATGGAGATTTTTCATCTTTTCATGCTTCTTGGCTATTCTTGTTTCATCTTCTGTGAATTGCTGGGTCAGGTCCTTTACCCATTTTTTAACTGAGTTGACTTTTTCTTGTTGATCTGTTAGTTTTTAAAGGTTCTGCATATTGAATACAAATTCTTTGTTATAGAGTTTACAAATTAATGTCTTCCCTGTTCTTGTGTTTTAACCTTATGGCATCATTATACAAAGTTTTGTTTTAATAAAGTGAAATTTATCCATAGTTTCTTTTATGGTTTATGCCTGTTTATCTAATTTTTTAAAATCCTTTGCTGTCATAAAAATGATTTCATATTTTTCCCTTCAAAATATTTTATAATTTTGTTCTTCATGTGTAAGTCCTTAATGTACATTACATATTTTTATTTATTGTGTGAGGAAGGAATATACTTTTTTTTTTTTTTTTTTGCCACACTGCACAGCTTGCAGGATTTTAGTTCCCTGACCAGGAATTGAACCTGGGATACTTCAGGGAATTCCCAGGAGCCTAATTCTTAATCTTTTAAAATATAGCTAGTTAATTGTTCATTTTATTTTATATATCTTTCCTACTGATTTGGAATGCTACCTCTCAGGTATCAAGCTCATATATAAACATGAGTCTGTTTCTAGGCTCTTCTGTTCCAATTTACTATTCTTTATCAATACCATTGTCTTAATTATTAGAACTTGAAAGTAAGCTTTGATATTTCATTGGGCAAACCCCTTCTTAATATTTTTCATAGTTATCTTGGCTCATTTCCCATGTGTATCTTTAGAGTTGGCTCAGCAACTCCATGGAAATTCAATATGCAATTTTAATTGGAATTGCACTGAATTTAGAGGCTAATTTGGGGAAAATTATCTTATATCTTCTCCTTCATGAAAAGCTAGATAGTTCTCCATTTATTTAGTCATCTTCTTGAATGATTTTCAATCACATTTTATCTTCTTTCCCATAAAAGTTTTGAACATCTTTTGTTAAAATTTGTTTCTAATGACTCTGTAGTAGTTAAAATAACTTGTAAAACTTTTTTGTTGCTGGTTATTCAACTTAGTTTTTGGAAATTCACTAACAACCTTGCTGAGCCCTTATAGTTTTAACCTGGATCCATTTTTGTGTTTATTTCTCAGCTTGGGGGGGGGGGGGTGGGTTCCTGTAGGTTGGACTTTTCTTTTTTTTTTAATTTAATTTAATTTAAAAATTTTACAATATTGTATTGGTTTTGCCGTATATCAACATGAATCCGCCACAGGTATACACATGTTCCCCATCCTGAACCCTCCTCCCTCCTGGACTTTTCATTCTACCTCTAAGCCCACAAGCTTCCTTCCTTGTCTTCTTGTTCTGCTATTTATCTATCTAAATTTTCAGTTTCCTATTTGGGATACTTGGGGGATTTCCCTTTCTTTTCTAAAGGTTCAGTTATGATTTTAGAAATGTTTTTTTACTTGTTGTTATCTGATATTGAGAGGCATTTGTACTAAGAGGGTTGTTTTCTTCCACCATCTTCCCAGAATTGGAACTCTTTAATTAGTTTACTTTTTCTATATGTATGCTATCTTTGGCATGCTACATTTTATATGTACACTGTCTTATTCTTGATTAGTGTCTTTTGGAAAGTGTGTTTTAAGAAATCTGTTTCTTGGTTTATTAAATCACTTGAATGATAAATTTGAATAAGTTAATAAGCTTAAAAGAATTATGGACATTTTAATGGCTATTAGTTAACAATAGAGGTACTGTATAATCACTGTTAATTTATTTTATCTACCTAGATTCTCTGCCTTGTAAATATTAGTCACAATGGTGTGAATGAGTCAGAATTGATGGAACTCTATCCTGAGATGTCCTGGACTGTCTTGACCTCCCTTATTCACAGTTTACACAAAATGTGTTTGTTGACTTATGGTTGTGGTTTGCTCAAGTTTCAACATCTACAGGTAAATGTTATCTTAGTAAGGTTTTTTCACTTATTGAAATGTCTACATATCATCGCATGTGTATTATGGTATATAATACCATATTATTTCAAATATTTTAATTAAAAGACAAAATTGAATCTCATTTGGCATTACAGATATTTTTCCAGTAATTTTAGGTTAGATACAAAATTTGGCTAATATTCTTATGAAGTAAATACCTTTATGAAATGGCTATTACTTTAAAAGGTAGTTTTTTCTGAAAGAGAAAAACGTTTTTTTTCAATTTTATGTTTCATTGTATTGTTGGTGTAGTATACATGTTTTAAGAGCTTGGGTTCTGTCACTCTGCCTCAGTTCACAGCCCAGCTCTTTACAGCTTAATGTAACCCTGGGCAAGCTCTCTGAGCCTTGGGCAGATGTTTTCAGCTTACCTCGGGGTTGTGAAGATAATTAACTGAAATGGTGAATAATTAATTGGTCCTGGTGAAGTCCTAAACATGATTTCTAGCACCTAGTAAATAATGACTAATATAACTCTTTTTTTGTACCGCATAATTTGCATCAGTTAATCCCAAATTCCCAATCCTTCCCTCCCCAACTACCCCTTCCCCTTGGAAAACACAAATTTGTTTTCTGTGTCTGTGATTCTGTTTCATAGATATGTTCATTTGTGCCATATTTTAGATTCCACATGTAAATGGTAATCATACAGTTTGTCTCTTTCTGACTTCGCTTAGTATGAAAATCACTAGGTCCATCCATGCTGTATTTTATTCTTTTATTTATGGCTGAATAAATATTCCATTGCATATATGTACATTGTATTTTTCATCTGTTCTCCTATTGATGGACATTTAGGTTTTTTCCATGTCTTGGCTATTGTAAAGAGAACTACCAAGAACACAGAAGTGCATGTATCTTTTTGAATTACAGTTTTTTTCTGGATAAATGCCAAGAGTGGAATTGCCAGCTCTTATGATTACTTTATTTTTAATTTTTAAAGAAACCTCCATGCTGTTTTCCATAGTGGCTATACCAGCTTACATCCCTACCAGCACTATGGGAGGGTTCCCTTTTCTCTACACCCTCTCCAACATTTGTTATTTGTAGACTTTAATGATGGCCATTCTGACTGGTGTGAGATGGTACCTCACTGTAGTTTCAATTTACATTTCTCTAAAAATTAGCAATAATGAGTATCTTGTTATATGCCTATTCACCATCTGTATGTCTTCTTTGGAGATATATCTACTTAGGTCTTCTGCTCATTTCTTGATTGGGTTGTTTGGTTTTTTGTTATTGAGTTGTATGATCTGTTGGTATATTTTGGAAACTAAACCTCTGTTGGTCACATCATTTGCAAATATATTCTCCCTTTGTTTGTCTGTTTGTTTATGATTTTATTAAGCCCTGTTGGTTTAGTTTTGCCTTTATTTCTATTGCCTTGGGAGACTGACCTAAGAAAACATTGGTACAATTTATGTCAGAGAACGTTTTGCCTATGTTCTCTTCTATGAGTTTTATAGTGTCATGTCTTATATTTAAGTCTTTAAGTCATTTTGAGTTTGTTTTTGTGTATGGTGGGAGGATGAGTTTTAACTTCACTGATTTACATGCAGCTGTACAGCTTTGCTAACACCACTTGCTGAAAAGACTGTCTTTTCTCCATTGTATTTTTTTGTTTCCTTTGTCAAAAATTAATTGACAGTAGGTGTGTGGGTTTTTCTTGGCTATTTTATTCCATTGTTCCATAGGTCTGTTTTTGTGCCAATACCATGCTGTTTTGATTGCTATAGCTTTGTAGTATTGTCTGAAGTCTTGGGGGGTTATGCCTCCTGCTTTGTTCTTTTTCCTAAGGATTGTTTGTCAATTCTGTGTCTTTTTATGTTTCCATATAAATTTTAGGATCATTCGTTCTAGTTTTGTGAAAAATGTCATGGGTAATTTGGTAGGGATCACATTAAATCTATAGTTTGCTTTGCGTAGTATGTCCATTTTAACAATATTAATTCTTCCAATCCAAGAGCATGGGATATCTTCTATTTTTTTGAATCATATTGTTTCCTTTATTAATGTTTTTTGCTCTCAGCATATAAGTCTTTCACCTCTTTGGTAAGATTTATTCCTAAGTATTTTATTTTTTGCTATGACTTTAAAAGGAATATTTTTTTACATTCTCTAATATTTCATTTTTAGTGTAAAGAAATACAACTGATTTCTTTATGTTAATCTTATATCCTACTATCTTCCTGAATTCATTTATCTGTTCTAGTAGTTTTTGTGTGGAGTTTAAAGTTTTATATATGCAGTATCATGTCATCTGCATATAATGACAATTTTAACTCTTCCCTACCAATTTGAATACCTTTTACTTTTTTTTTTTTTTTGTCTGATTGCTGTGGCTAGGACTTCAAATACTATGTTTAAGAGAAGTGAGGAGAGTGGGCATCTTTGTCTTCTTCCAGATTTTAGTGAGAAGGCTTTCATCTTTTCACCATTGAGTATTATACTGGCTGTGGGCCTGTAATAAATAGCTTTTATTATGCTGAGATATGTTCCCTTTGGATCTACTTTGGTAAGAGTTTTTATCATAGATGGATGTTGAGTTTTCTCAAATACTTTTTCTGCCTTTATTGAGATGATCATGTGTTGTCTTTTTTTTTTGTTGATGTGGTATATTACATTAATTAATTTGCATATATTAAATCATCCTTATGACTCTGGGATGAATCCATCTTGGTTGTGGTGGTGTATGATCTTTATGTATCGTTGAATTCAGTTTATTAATATGTTGTTAAGAATTTTTGCAACTACATTCATCAAAGATAGCCTATAATTTTCTTTTTCAGAAGTGTCTGGTGTGGTATCAAGGTGATGGTGGCTTCATAGAGTTTCTTTGGGAATGTACCTTTCTCTTCAGTCTTTTAGAAGAGTTTAGGAAAGACTGGTATAAGTTCTTCCTTGTATGTTTGGTAGAATTCACTTGTGAAGCTATCTGGCCTTGGACTTTTGTTTGTAAGGAGTTTATAAATTACAGATTCTGTTTTACTTCTAGTTATTGGCCTGTTCAAGTTATTTATTTCTTCTTGATTCAGTTTTGCTGGATTGTATGTTTCTAGAAAGTTGTCCATTTCTTCTAAGTTGTTGAATTTGTTGACCTGTAATTGTTCCTAGTATTCTCTTATGGCCCTCATACCAAAAAATATTAAGTCCACACAGGCTACACAGGGATGCTCCCACATAAAAATGGTCCTCCAAGACCACAGTAGATAACTGTTTCTCCTAAATCCATAGAGTTAGAGAAATATAAGTAAAATGAAGCAGAGGAACCACTCCCAAATAAGATCAAGAGATTCCCCTGAAAGAACAAACAATGAGACAGACTTCTTCAATCTAATAGACACTGAAACAACAAGATAATGAAAATACTGAAGGAATTAAAAAGGACTATTCATAGTAATGTAGGTTACTGTAAAAAGAGACTAGAAACTAGAAGGAGGAGCCAAGAAAAATTAGAAAATTCACTTGCTGAAATGAAAGCTGAGCTAAAGGCAATGAATAGCAGAATAAATAATGCAGAAGAATGAATAAGTGATCTGGAAGATAGAATAATGGAAATCACTCTATCAGAACAGCAGACAGAAAACCAAATGAATAAAAAAAAAAAAGCAATATAAGAGACCTATGGGATACTATGAAAGCATGTCAGTCTATACATAATAGGGATCCCAGAAGGAGAAGAAAGAGAGAAGGGGAATTGAAAATATATTTGAAGAAATTATGCCTGAAAATTTCCCAAACCTAAAGAAAGAAACATATCTTCCTGTGTACAGGAGGCACAGAGGGTCCCAAACAAGATAAACCCAAACAGACCTATATTAAAACATACTATAATAAAAAAAATGGCAAAAGTTAAACATAAAGAGTGCAAGAGAATAAGGGGGTGACAGAGAATGAGATGGTTGGATGGCATCACTGACTCAATGGACATGGGTTTGAACCAACTCTGGCAAATAGTGAAGGATGGGGAAGCCTGGCATGCTGCAGTTCATGTGGTTGCAGAGTCAGACATGACTTATCAACTGAATAACAACAAAATATAAAGAGAAGATACTAAAGGAAGCAAGAGAAAAACAAAGAGTTAATTATAAGGGAATCCCTATAAGGCTATCAGCTGATTTCTCTACGGAAACATCACAGGCCAGAAAAGAATGACAAAATATATTCAAAGTCCTAAAACAGAAAAATCTGTAGCCTAGGATACTCTACCCTCCAAGATTATCATTTAGCACTTTTCAGATGAGCAAAAACTAAAAAAAAAAAAAAAAAAAAAAACAGCAATACTAAACCCATCCTAAAGGAAATATTGAAAGGTCTTATTTAAATAGGAGAGAAGTAAGAATCAATAGGGAAAAGAAAGCCACAATTGGAAAGTAAATCATTTAAATAAGCTGGTTTGTTATTTAGTCACCAAGTCATGTCCGACTCTTCTGCGATCTCATTGACTATAGCCCGCCAGGCTCCTCTGTCCATGGATTTCCCAGGCAAGAATACTGGAGTGGGTTGCCATTACCTTCTCCAGGGGATCTCCCCAACTCAGGGAATGAACCTGTGTCTCATGCATTGGCAGGCAAATTTACCACTGAACCACTGGTACACAGATATTTAAAAATTTCTGTCAAAGTGGTGATAACCACAACAAACAGCAAAAGGACAAACATTAAGATATAAAAGAGGACATCAAGATCATAAAATGTGGGGGACGAGCATAAGAAAATATAGATTTTTTTTTTTTCCTAGAATGAATGTGTTTGAGCCGTACAACTACCAGTCTAAGGCAAGCAGATATAGGAAAGGGGTTAGCATACATGAAACATAGGGTAACCACAAATCACAAACATATAATAGATTGACAAAAACCAAAAAGAAGAGAAGATAAGCATAATGCAAAAGAAAATCATCAAACCCCAAAAGGAAAAAGAAAAAGAAAGGAACAAAGAAGAAATATAAAACCATGGAAAAACATGATTTAAAATAATAATAAATACATTTCTATTAATAATTACTTTAAATGCCAATGGACTGGATGCTCAAATCAAAAGACACATAGTCGCAGAAAGGATTAAAAAAAAGAGTCTAGAATATGCTGCCTACAAGAGACTCATTTTAGGGCAAATGATACACACAGATTGAAAGTGAGAGTATGGAAAAAACCATTTCAAACAAATGGAAATGACAAGAAAGCAGGGGTTACAACATTCATATCAGACAAAATAGACTTTAAGTCAAAGGTTATTAAGAGAGATAAAGAAGGATACTATATTATGATAAAAGGATCAATATAAGGAGATGACAGTACACTCATCAACATATATTCAGTCAATATAGGAACAACTAAATACATAAATACTAACAGACATAAAGGGATAAATTGATGGGAATACAATAATAGTAGGAGACTTTAATACTTGACTCACATCAATGGACAGATCTTTGAGACAGAAAATCAGTAAAGCAACAGACAGCCAAAATGATACAATATAATAGTTAGACTTAGTTGATATTTTCAAGACATTACATCAAAAATAGCAGAATACACATTCTGTTCAAGTGCACATGGAACATTTTCTAGGATTGAGTACATGTGTGTGTGTGTGTGTGTGTGTGTGTGTGTGTGTGTGTGTTCGGTCCTGTCCAATTCTTTACAACCCCCTGGACTGTAGCCCACCAGACCCCTCTGTCCATGGAATTTTCCAGGCAAGAATATAGGAATGAGTTGCCATCCCCTTCTCCAGGGTATCTTCCCTTGAACCCACATCTCTTAAGTCTCTTGCATTAGCAGGCAGGTTCTTTACCACTAATGCCACCTGGGAAGCCCTTCAATGCCATGGTTAATTTACATACGTAAACTAATGTAAATAAATTCTTTCATTTGAGTATGCTGTGTTATATGTAGGTGTGGAATATTTGTAATTTCACAGGCTTATCTTTCTCCTTTGTAGTATTAATATATCACTTAAATATAGCTTGCTGCTTTTAATACTTTTGCAGTTCACATTTCAGATTTTTAATATATTCACTAAAAGTTTGAATTGTATTATATTTTGAGTTCTAACAAGAATTCTCATGTCAGTTGTCACATAAATATATACTGAATTTTTAAATATTCTAATGCTATTTCTATTATACAACTATAAATTGAAATAATTATAAATTTCATTTAAAAAATTCACTGTTAGATGTACAGTGACTTACAGAAAATAGACTGTAATATTTTTTCTTTTCCTCCATAGGCTTGGGAAACAGTGAGACTAGAATACATGGAAAGCCCCACCATTATTGCTTCATATAGACAAAAGCTAACCAACTACTTTACCATGCAGCTAAGGTATTACAAACGTGCATTTTGTTGTTCTTAGCTTCTGCAACACACTGCACCTCTGTGTCCTTACTTTTTTCTTTCTTAGAATAACTTAATGTATAAAAATTTACTTATTATTTTAAAGGTTAAGTCCTCTCCTGTTAATGCCAAAAGAACAAAAATATAATTATGCAAGTCAGTCTTTTAATATTATGCTGAAGATTTAAGTGAAATCAATGCAGGATCATTTTATTATTTTTATTTTATTCTAGTTAAATAGTTTAAGTAGTTTAAAAATATGTGTGTGTCTGTAAATACCTGGGTGTGTACAGTTGTGTCCATTGATTTTTTTTTTTTTTTGATAATTCAATTTGTGTCCATTGATGGTTTTTTTAATAGTTCAGTGCCTACTCTATAGGTGTAGGAAAATACCTATAGAGTTTGATCAGTGGTCCTGAATATTACTTTATTTCCATAGTTAGGTTTATAAAGTTTCTGATTTTTACCTAATTTTCTCAGTATTATTCATAGAGTCAGGGATAGGATATATATCAAATATATATCTCCTCCTTTAACATTTGCCAGTAGTCTTTTGAAGCAATCTCACTGTGGGACAGTACTACTGAATGTTGTCCCTTCTTTTCTAATAGTCAGGACCGAGTGACTTGGAGGAGTGCAGATGAACTGCCTTGGCTTTTCCAGCAGCAGGGAAGTAAACAGAAGCTGCATGATTGTCTTCTTAACCTCTTTGTATCTCAAAACCTCTATAAAAGGTAAAAAACTTATTTGTAGGACATCTTTCCCCAGAAAAACAGATTCAAACAGTTGTTCGGTGTAATGGGACAATGGCATTCTTCATTTAAAAATTAGTCCACTTTCAGTGGTAACCGTAATATAAAACAATGTGGGAGAAATTTTAAACAGTTTGCAAATTGCCACGTCTACTTTTTCCAAGAGGTAAACAAAAAAGATGCTGTGCTGTGCTTAGTCACTCAGTCATATCTAACTCTTTGCAACCTCATGGACTGTAGCCCACCAGGCTCCTCTGTCCATGGGGATTCCCAGGCAAGAAAACTGAAGTGGGTTGCCATGCCTTCCTCCAGGGAATCTTCCCAACCCAGGGATCGAACCAAAGTCTCCCACATTACAGGCAGATTCTTTACCATCCGTGCCACCAAGGAAGCCCAAACAAAAAAAATAGAGTATTGTTTTTATAAAATCAGAGCTGGAATGCTCTTGAGATAGCTTTGTATCTTAATCTTTCACAGAAGCAGGTTTAAATCTAGACCACCCAGAGAGGAGGTTCATGATGTCTACCTCTTAGGGCATCCAAGTATTTTAAAGTGTAGCCTTCAAACCAGACTTTGGGCTCTTCATAGGATCGGACTGGTGTCAGAATTTAAAGAAAGGATTACCCTTTTTTTATAATAATCTTTTTTAAGTTTTTATTCTATCTTTTTGGCTGTACTATGTGGCATGTGGGATCTTATTTCTCTTACCAGAGGTCAAACCCACACACGGTGCAGTGGAAGCGCCAAGTCTTAACCACTGGCCTACCAGGGAAATCCTTTATGTCTCATTGTTATCTCCTGGTGTGTCTGAATTTGCCTCTTGCAGAATCACCTTTTTATGAGCCAACCTTCTGACCTCTAAGCCCCACCTCTGTCTCACCTAGAAATTTAGACACTTCTCATAACTTAGCTGCATAATTTGTTTTGTTCCTTAATGATCTCTCTCAAATTTCTTTGTTGCAGCTCATAAATTATTTCTGGTCTCCATCCAGTTTTTCATGATTTAAAATGAGATTCATCCTTTAGTTTAACAGCTCTCCATCCTACTTAATACCATCTAGAGATGAATAAGCTTACTTTTATCATTCCATCCCTTGATGAAAATACAAAGCAGGTATTCTGACAGCTTGCCTGTGCTTTGTTTCTTCTGTTCGTATTTCCATCATTTAAAATAATTTTGGGGTGAACTCAGCAGTTGACTGCATATCATAAAAAGTCTAAACAGGATTCTGATAGGGTTCCATTGGTGAATAATCATAATGGTATTAATGGTAACAGCCAACACTATGGAGTACTTGCTACATGCCATAATCTCCTTAAAGCAACACTTGAGGCAGGTGATATCAGTGTGCTCCTTCTGCAGTCGAGAATGATGAGGTAAGAGAGAACACAGCGAGAGTGCTGTGGACTCAGATGGCAGGCCCAGTTTACACCTTTACCGCACTACACTGGACTGGCCTCCTAATACACTGTCAGTAGCTTGATATGAATTTGTGGCATCTTCACTCAGTAGTGGGGTTTAACGTTTCTTTTTCATTATATTACTGTTATTTGTTGAAACAGAGGACATTTTGCTGAGTTGCTGAGTTACTGGCAGTTTGTTGGCAAAGACAAAAGTGCAATGGCAGCAGAATACTTTGATTCATTGAAGCAGTATGAGAAAAACTGTGAAGGCGAAGAGAGCATGGTTTGCTTAGCTGACCTTTATGAAACCCTGGGGCGATTTCTCAAGGATCTAGGCCTTCTCAGTCAGGTAACTTCAGCAGGGAGTTAGAGACTGTGTGGGTCTTCATGTTTACTCTTTTCTCCTCCCTAGGAATTGATGTAGCTTTCATTTGTTGTGCTAATGAGATGGCAAATCTTACAGGATTTCACTCACATTAATTGGTCTTTAACCTTTTTATTCCCCAGGCTGTTGTGCCTTTGCAGAGGTCTCTGGAAATTCGAGAAACAGCTTTAGATCCAGATCACCCACAAGTAGCTCAGTCTCTCCACCAACTCGCAAGTGTGTATGTGCAGTGGAAGAAGTTTGGCAATGCAGAACAGCTGTATAAACAAGCACTGGAGATCTCAGAAAACGCCTACGGTGCAGACCATCCACATACTGCTCGCGAACTTGAGGCACTTGCAACTTTGTACCAGAAACAAGACAAGTAAGATTTCAATGAGTAATTCTCTGGTTTTTTGACAGGGAATTACAGTTCTTAATGTACTTATGTGGGAGGCATTGTTTTGTGGCTGTGTACTTTTCTTTATCCTGTACTTTCCTTATCCTATATTCTTTTGAATCCACCATATTCAAATATTATTCTTGGTCTGGGTCTTCATGGGGTAAACAGAAAATTAGAACTGCAAGGTTTATCTCTGTTTCAAGATGTGTGGAGGACAGAACATGGACTTTGGAGTCATAGAGCTGGATGTGAAAATGAGCTCCTTTTCTGACTGGCTTTGTAATATTGAGTACTACTAATACAGGGGACAGCAAACCATCACCCACATGCCAAGTCCAGAAGGTCCCCTGTTTCACACCTAAGGTTGTAGTGGAACACAGCCATAGTTTTTTTTCATTTACATATTGTCTGTGGCTGCTTTCATGCTTTGACGGTAGCTTTTTAGTTTCAACAGCAATCACATAACCCACAAAGGCAAAACTGTTTACTCTCTAGCAGTTTACAGAAGTTTGATCCCTAGTATAATACGCCCTCTGATAGGTATCTCTTCTCTGTCTGAAATCATTTCTTTTGCTCAATCATAAGTGACACATATTGGAATTTTTCTTTAACTTCTAAAAATATTGTTTCACACAGATTTTGTGTGAATTTCACATTTCTATGTGACCAAAAATTAGTTGATATAGCAAACTAAAGTTTTGAATTTTCATTTAATTAGATTGCATTTTAGAGATTGCCTTTTAAACTCAAAATGAGTTTAATCAGCTGAAAAATAGTTAAATGTCAGCTAGTTGGAAGACTTGTTCTTTTAGTTGCTAAGTCATGTCTGAGTCTTTTGTGACCCCATGGACTGTATCTCTCCAGGCTCCTCTATGCATGGGATTTCCCAGACAAGAATACTGGAGTGGGTTGCCATTTCCTTCTTCAGGGATCCATTTTCCTTCTCCTAAACTCAGGGATCAAACCTGCATCTCATGCATAGGCAGGCAGATTCTTTACCACTGAGTCCCATGGAAGCCCACTTGGAGGACTAGATTTATTAGATTTTGTTTTGTGAAAATTTTTGTTTAAGATTTTTCATTCCCTATGACTCTCACTTCTAGAAATAATGTTGTATTTAATTAGCAAAAAAAGACTTTACATTGGTGCTTTCATTTCACTGAAGTGTGACACTTTGGACATGTTGCTTTCCTTTGACTTACTTTTTTTTTTTTTTTTTAAGATATGAACAAGCTGAACATTTTAGGAAGAAATCATTTAAAATTCGTCAGAAAGCTGCAAGGAGAAAAGGCAACTTGGTAATGAGAGATTTCTTTTGTGTTGTGTTTTGAACAAAAAGGAAAAGAACATCTCCATATCATAATGTAGATACATAAACCTCACATATTTAAAAACTTTTGATTTTAAATTGATTTCTAGGGAAGTACTGATTAATATTTTCTGGTTTAAAATACATGTTTAAAAACTAGTATTACTGAGAAGTACAAATTAGTATATGTTTAAAAAGTGGAACTATATATTTTGGTAATCATTTTACACTATATACATATGTCATATAATCATGTTGTACACTTTAAATTTACACAGTGTTATATGTCAATTATATCTCAATAAAGCTAGGGAAATTTTTTTTTAATTTTTAAAAGGTAGAACTATACAATTCAAAGATTAGATTTTAGTGTGAAGCAATTATACTCCAATAAAAATTAACAAAAATGATAAAGGTTAGATTTTAGAAGATGGACTTAAAAGCTGTTTCAATTTTTTAAAGCGCTTGAAAGGAGAATAAAAGAAATTTAGTAAACATTTAATGTTACATTCAAATGCCAAGAAATTATTATCCTTAAATGCAAAAAATTTTTCATTTTTCTAAGCTGCTGATAAAATAAATATAGCATATTTATTTTAACTTAAAATGCTATATTCAGTTTTTTATTAAAATGTATTTGACATCTAACATTGTGTAAATATAAGATGTACAACATATTTATTTGATGCATTTATATATTGTAATATGATTGATTACACCATAACGTCACATCACAAAATTATTTCTTTTTTGTAGTTGGAATAATTAAGATCTGGTCTCTTAGCAAGTTTGATCATTATAATACAGTATTGTTGCCACTATTCCCTATGCTATCTATACATTTGATTTCCAGGACTTACTTGTCTACTAGATGCAAGTGCTATGTGCAGTTTTAAGTACCTGGTATTAAATGTTTAGTAATAGGGTTAATAAATATATGCACATTGTTTCCTAATCTTTCTGATGCATTTAGGGATTCTGTTCATTTTGCTAAATTATCATAGTCATTTTCACAAAATAGTTTTAAATGAATTTAAGAATGTGAAGTCACTGGGAAGTATGTATATTTTTTAATAATCATTAGAGTAATTCAGTATACTTAAAGTAATTGTAATCTACTTTAAAGGAAACAAAAGGAGAAAGGATTTTTTCAGAACCCTAGTATATAGCTTCAGAATCAGAGATTGCACTTACTTGATGATTGTTGTAAATTTCTATGTTTCTCCAGTATGGATTTTCCCTTTTACGTAGACGGGCCCTACAATTAGAAGAGCTCACATTAGGTAAGGATACACCTGACAATGCTCGGACCCTCAATGAACTGGGTGTGCTCTACTATCTTCAGAACAACCTAGAGTGAGTACCCTACTGTTAATAATGAAAACACGTATTCATTTCATCTCTTAGATGCAAAGCTGTTTTACATTTCTATCAAGCCAAGCTAGAAAAAATCAACAGAATTTTTCATGTATGATATGTTATGAACATGGCCACATTTAACAAAGACCATGACAATTTCTCCACTGTTTCCTTTCACATTGTTTCTTTAGTAACTAAAAAGATGTTCTGTAGTTTCCTTAGTATTTTATATGTTTATAACAAATGAGTTTGTGTAGATATTATACAAAAGATCTCACATAAGAACAAACTTGGGACTGAGGGAAGATAAAGAAAAGAATGTAGATGGCTGCTAATTTTATTCTTCAATTTATTTGGGCATAGACTCAAAGACTCTTTTATGAAAAATGAGTGTTTTTGGACTTCTTTGTATGTCAGCAAAATACAATAGATTTGACATTTTGGATATCAGAAAAATACAAATATTTAGCCCACTTCACACGGAGAAGGCAATGGTACCCCACTCCAGTACTCTTGCCTGGAAAATCCCATGGATGGAGGAGCCTGGTGTCCATGGGTTTGCTAAGAGTCGGACACGACTGAGCGACTTCACTTTCACTTTTCACCTTCATACATTGGAGAAAGAAATGGCAACCCACTCCAGTGTTCTTGCCTGGAGAATCCCAGGGATGGGGGAGCCTGGTGGGCTGCAGTCTATGGGGTTGCACAGAGTTGGACACAACTGAAGCGACTTAGCAGCAGTAGCAGCAGCAGCCCACTTCACAAAGGAGCAAGGTCTACTGTTTCTTGTGGTGCTCAGGCTTCTCATAGTGGTGGCTTCTCTTGTTGCAGAGCATGGGCTCTAGGGCACATGGGCATCAATAGTTGTAGCACACAGGCTCAGTAGTTTTGGTCCATGGGCATATGTAATCTTCCCAAATCAGGAACTGAACACATGTCCCCTGTACTGGCTGGCAGATTCTTATCCACTGCACTATTAGGGAAGTCCCACAAAGGGTTCTTTAATTAAAACTTATTTAGTACTAGAGAGCTCCCTTGCAGCCTGGTGGTTAGGATTTGGCTGTTTCACTGTGGAGGCCCAGGTTCCACCCCTGGTCAGGGAACCATCTTGCATGCCACAATGCAGCCAAAATATCAAAAAAAAAAAAACCAAACAAAAAAAACAACCAGATTTAGTACTAACTCCAAAGGGAGGGAGAAGGAAAGAATACCAAAATCTTTTGAGTTTGGCTTAGTAATTTTTAAGATATAAAAAGTTTGTTTTGGAAACTATTTATGAGTTTGTGTTTTAGGAGTGAAGTGGAGAATGGAGACAATCATCCAGACACCTTAGGGTCTCACACTACTAGGAAGGCATATTTAATTTTTGGAAAAGGGCAGAAAGAGATGAGGGGTAGGAAAGAGGATTTTGAGCTGAATCCTTCATTTTAACTATCTTGGATTTAAGAATAAAAGTACTTCAGTTCTCCTCCTAATTAGGACTAGGGTTCTGACTTCTAGAGAATAGTTTAAACCATCTGGGTCTTTTGTTCATAGAATAGCTGACCAGTTTCTGAAGCGTTCCTTGGAGATGAGGGAGAGAGTTCTAGGACCAGATCACCCTGACTGTGCCCAGTCGTTGAATAATCTGGCGGCTCTATGCAATGAAAAGAAACAGTATGACAAAGCAGAAGAACTTTATGAAAGAGCCTTAGACATTCGGAGACGAGCATTAGCTCCTGATCACCCTTCTTTGGCTTATACGGTAAAGCATCTTGCGATCTTATACAAGAAAATGGTAAGTAATCCATAGCATGCCTACATGTGTTTTATAATATACCAGTTAAGCCATAGTTGCTGTAAGCAAAATAATTTATCTTCCAATGGATATATTATTTTCTATGAGCTTTTAAATCACAATGATTTATTTCAGACTTAACTAAATTAAGGTCCTAGTTTAGTTTTTAAAAATACATTCTAAATACAAATGCATTTGTCAGTACTCTAACTAGAACTTATTCTTCTTTTACATTTCAGAAGTTTTAAAATTCAACTAGTATTACGTTTGCTGTGTTAGGCTACCATAGATGTATCAAATCACCCAATTGTAAGGACTGAAGAAGTCTCCATAGCTAATGAAATGACCATTTCACTTTTTCTTTGCTTGCAATTAAATGTAACCATTCTTTACCATACAGTTCTAGTCTAAGTGATATTTGGATTTTTTTATGGCTGTCTTTAAGACAAACGAAAATCAGGAGAAAAAACTGCTTTCATTTAGTGTGGTTACAGAGTTGTATAGTCTTTGTGGGACTGTTGCTAACCCTCCTAGTACTGAAGTTGATGTTTCAGTATAAAGGATCCATTGCTGCTATTTCTACCTAAATTTCAAGTAAAAAAGAAATAATCAGAAAAATCTGGAAAGGATTTGGTGGAAAATGAGTTTTAAGATAAAAACTTTGATGCTATCTCTAAATTACATATAGCAGCAAACATACTTTAACTGGCATGTGTTTACATCACCAGAAAGTTATAATGGGTGATCCTAAAGAACTTTCTGAGTTATCAGATAAAATGTTCTTATATTCGATATAGCTTTACTTACATATTAGATTTCAGATACCCATAAACTTATCCATTAAACTGGGAAGAAATATTTCTGAACTTTTTTCCTCAGAATTATTTTACCATGAAACTGTATTTATGGAACAAGCTCTGATCATAAAGTATTTATTGCTTTAATATTTTTGTTAGATTTCACTTTTGTGTTTTAGGGGAAACTTGACAAAGCTGTACCTTTGTATGAGCTGGCTGTTGAAATCCGGCAGAAATCCTTTGGCCCAAAGCACCCAAGTGTAGCCACTGCCTTGGTAAACTTAGCTGTTCTTTATAGCCAAATGGTAAGTTCCCATAATGTAACGCTTTATAAATCAATAGTTTTAACATATGAAATATAGGTAAACATGTATTAGATATAGGTAAACATGTATTAGATATGACACAGTAAAAATAATTAAAGGACAATTAAGGTTATCTACTAATGTTCCCTTTAATACTTGAGAAGTTATTAAAGTTACAACTGTAAGACAGTCCATTCTTCTTAGTGTGAAATACTGTGTTTAGTTCATTGCATAGACTTATTTATTTCTGGAGACTCCCTACATCTCTTTATCTAATATTGTTCCTAAGATATATCATTTGCTTGTCATGAGTAAGAGATATGGTACCCTGGGGTACCACAAAGAAGTTTGTGCTTATATAATTGGATTAATGTCAATTGTTACCAAGCCAGGTCTAAAACTTAAGTTTCTGAATTTTATTATACTACTTCTCCAATTATGATTACTCCTAAATTAATCAGTTTATCTACATCTTGTAGGAGGATATTAACTCTTTTAAAGTGCTTAGCCAAGTAGGTCAGCTTAGTCTAGAGTACCTTAAAAGTAATTTCAGAAACCCAGTGTGTTCAAATGAGCATTGTTTCTTTTTTAATAAGAAAAAACACAGTGAGGCCTTGCCGTTGTATGAACGAGCATTAAAGATTTACGAGGACAGCCTGGGTCGGATGCATCCTCGAGTTGGAGAAACACTAAAAAATTTAGCTGTGCTTAGGTAAGAATTTTCACTTTCCTCATATAGCCAAAATCCCTCTTAGGACATCTTTGATTCATCATAGAACCCCACAAAATATTTATTGCTGATATGCTTTTTAGTAGAACAGAGGGTTTATTTTTGGCTGATCTAGTTCAAGAGACATTGAAATAATATCCAGAAGTGAAATTGAAGGTGGCACAACATATTTTGTAGAGGAAGTATCATGACAAATAAGAGGATGGATTACATTTGCAGCTAACTGGCTCTGGGGGTAATCGGCAACTTGCTATCCTCAAAGTGGATTTACCATGTTGACTTTTGCATTATATTTACCTCAAGATGCTAACTTCCTTTAGCAGTTTCACTGTACCCATTACAATGTAGTCTTAATGGTGCCCCGTAAGACACTTGGCAGCAGACAAAAAGGAGAATTTGGGTATTCTGTTTTATTGGTCTGCCTGAAAATGGACTTTTCTTGCAGAGTAAAACTTACAAACTGAAGTTAAAATATAAAGGAAGATCATTTCTTAGGCAAAACACAAAACCTAGAAATGATCCACAGAGTCTTTCCAAGTAATGGGTCAAGCTGCCTCTTGCACATCACTGTGGGACCACTCAGCATTTCAGTGCACAGAAAACCTGGCTGCAGGGTTTTACACTAGGTGAGGTGGAGAGCACTTCTGGGTAGATTTCAGGTAGATTTTTTTTTTTTTCAATTATTTATATTTTGTCATATGGTTAAATGACTAGCAATTGGCTGAAATAATCTTGGAAATCCTGTGATAGTTGGCATTTTAGAAAATTTTGAAAGCATTCAACAAATATAACTTTTTCTATATAAAAAACTAATAATAAAAACCTCCAGTTTTTCAATCTTCAGCTTGGAAAAAAAGAGCACAACTTGTTTTTCTGTATCCTATAAGATCATTTAGAATTGTTAAAAAAATTGTTAAATATTTATCTCAAAATAAATATTTTCATTTTGAGACTTTTTTTTCTCCCAAAGCTATGAAGAAGGGGATTTTGAAAAAGCTGCTGAACTATACAAAAGGGCAATGGAAATAAAAGAAGCAGAAACGTCACTTTTGGGTGGAAAAGCTCCTTCCCAACACTCATCAAGTGGAGATACATTTAGCTTAAAAACAACCCATTCTCCTAATCTTTTCCTTCATCAAGGACAAAGGTGATAGCAGCAATTACCACTCACTGGAAATGCACCTTAGGATAAAATAATTAAGAAACATTTGGAACTTTAAAATTTATAAAAACTGTTAAGAAAATTTAATTTCACTGTGTGATTTAACTGGTTATTTGTATGATATTGGACTACATTGAAGTTTGAGTCATGACTATTTCAATTTTAGCTGTTTGAAAGAATTAGCTTTCCTATTGTGTGGGAACCAATATCAGATCAGATCAGATCAGTTGCTCAGTCGTGTCTGACTCTTTGCAACCCGGTGAATCACAGCACGTCAGGCCTCCCTGTCCATCACCAACCCCCGGAGTTCACTCAGACTCATGTCCATCGAGTCAGTGATGCCATCCAGCCATCTCATCCTCTGTCGTCCCCTTCTCCTCCTGCCCCCAATCCCTCCCAGCATCAGAGTCTTTTCCAATGAGTCAACTCTTTGCATGAGGTGGCCAAAGTACTGGAGTTTCAGCTTTAGCATCATTCCTTCCAAAGAAATCCCAGGGCTGATCTCCTTCAGAATGGACTGCTTGGATCTCCATGCAATCCAAGGGACTCTCAAGAGTCTTCTCCAACACCACAGTTCAAAAGCATCAATTCTTCGGCACTCAGCCTTCTTCACAGTCCAACTCTCACATCCATACATGACCACAGGAAAAACCATAGCCTTAACTAGACAAACCTTTGTTGGCAAAGTAATGTCTCTGCTTTTGAATATGCTATCTAGGTTGGTCATAACTTTTCTTCCAAGGAGTAAGCGTCTTTTAATTTCATGGCTGCAGTCACCATCTGTAGTGATTTTGGAGCCCAGAAAAATAAAACCTGACACTGATTCCACTGTTTCCCCATCTATTTCCCATGAAGTGATGGGACTGGATGCCATGATCTTCGTTTTCTGAATGTTGAGCTTTAAGCCAACTTTTTCACTCTCCACTTTCACTTTCATCAAGAGGCTTTTGAGTTCCTCTTCACTTTCTGCCATAAGGGTGGTGTCATCTGCATATCTGAGGTTATTGATATTTCTCCCAATATAGACACCTTGGAATCCTAAGATGACATGAAGAGTTGATCATGAAGAGTAGACTGGTCTCTGTTCTGTAAGAGCAGTTATAACTCTTTATTAGCAGTTAAGACAAGGAGTTCAAGAATTCCATGATTCTTATCTCTCAAAATCTACTTTTGCCTCACCATTCCTCATCTTGCTATTCAGTAGCAGTCTGGCCCAGTTGTCTACCTCAAAGAAAAGTTTCGGAATAAAGGGATAATGTTTATGGGACATATGAACTGTCTTCTGTAAAATGAACTAGTATTAGGAATCTCTGTCTGCTACATGTCTTTTATTCTACCTTTTCCTTGAGCAGATACGGCTAAGCCCACTGTTTTCTGTGCTTTCTACATTGTATATTGTTTTTACTGTGTAGAATGTCCTTGCACAATCTGAAGTCAGTATTGCAGTAAGAAATCAAGCCCTTTGGCATTCTTTTAACTTTTCCCAAAATATGGACACAACCTTCTTCCTTAAATGGCCTAAATCTACCTCTTCATTTATCTCGAACTCAAATTACTTTCCCGTTTTATATTGAAAATTAAATATTTTTATAGATTTTATAAATATTGCCAATCTGGGGTACTGTTTCATGCCATTTATGTATTTATATATAATAAAATTTTCATTTTTAATACTTGTAACATTCCAGCATGTATTAATTGTAAAGGTGAAAGATGTGATAACCATATTTCACTATTTTAAAATAAAGGTGAAATTTCAAGTTCTTTTTTCCACTCCAGTTTATACAAAAGGATTATATTTACATAATTAAGAAAAATGTTGAACACTACAAAAAAAAAAAAAAGAATTAGCATTGTAGTTTGCTAATTCACTGAGTAGTTTGCTCAACTTGAGCTTCAGTGACTCCTTAGGATTTTGGTTAATGTTCTCTAAGGCTTGGCTACTCAAGGTGGTCTGTAGACCAGAATCATCAGTATTACCCTGGGAGCTTAGTAAAAATTCACACAGGCTCTCCCTAGACCTTATTGAATCAGCATCTGCAATGTAGCTAGATTCTCAGGTGATTCATATGCATATAAATTTGGGGAACAGTGGTCTAATTTTAAGGCACTACAGTGGTGACTTAAAGTAAATGAGGTAGAATCTTACAAAATGAACATCATTCTTCTCCCTTCTGGCAGAAGTACAACAGGGAAAAAAGAAGATAAACTACAACCATAACACATATTTCTGGGTTTGCCAGCTATGAAAGGCACAAAGCAATTGAATTCACAAATATATCAGACACTGACTGATTTTAGAATTAACTTTTTAGAGTTTAAAATTTGATTATTTAGTGGTATAAGTAATTTAACACATCATAAATAATAAATTTAAATTTAAAATTAAATAAATTTAAATGTAAACTTTAGAAAATAACCTGAGATTAATATCCTAGAAGAAGCCTGAAAAAAAGGAAAAACTAGCAAAAGGATAATATGCATTTTTCTTTGTTCCTACAAAGTTTGGACTTGAAAAATATACAAAAAGTGAAAACTTACATTATTCAAAGTGACTTTATGGTAAGTTATTAATTATACTTGAGGGGTGATTATTTCAAAAGGTTTAAGTATAGTTTTTAAGACTATATTTTGATCTTACTAATTATACTACCAACTCAAATGTTTTCATGTAGAATGCCTAAAAAAGAATAGGTACTTCCCTGAAGGTCTAGTGGTTGGGACTCCACGCTTCCATTACAGGCAGCACTATGATCCCACATGCCATGTTGCACGGCCAAAAAAGGTTCTCAAAAGGAATATTATGTACACTTTAATATACACCTTTAACATGAAAAGCATAGGTTTAAAATAATTATAAATCTGAATTGGAAGGCTCTAAACTATGGTAGTTATAATTAATTTTCATTAATACTTTACAAAAAGAGAAATACTAAAAAAACATGCGATGGGGGAACTTAAAGCTTCATTAATATTCTTAAATATTTATTACATTTTTGGGTTGGTCAGTGTGTTTATAGGTATTCAGGAAGTAATATTTTTACATAAAGGAACTCATAATACTTACTTTTTTACTACATAAAACATTAAAATAGTACCATAAATTAACCTCCCATTAAATTAAAAAGGGATTAAAGTTAAACATATTGTTTGTTTTACTCTAATTTAGAGCATTTGTGCTAAGGCAATTTTGGGAGTGTGTTTCCATCTTTTATACTTGAAGCAATAGTGTTATAAATCTGGTCAAACACTATGGGTTTATTTAGTAACATAAAATCCAATGATGATTAATTTCTCATGGTCAGCTGTCTACATATACAAATTTTCATGACATACAGACTTGTCAAGAGAGCACTCTAGATTACAAAAGATATTTGTTACCAGATTTTTTCTGTTAAAATAATAACTTTAATGGAAGATATAAGAAAAAAATTAGATAAGATTTTATAAAATATAAGATAACAGCAGGGTACAAATTAAGAACAGAAAAAAAAATCTTTAGATGATAGTAGGTTCTAATATATATAACTGATTCACTTTGCTGCACACCTGAACATAAACACAACATTGTAAATCAACTTTTTAAAAAGATGGTAGGTTCTAACTATTTATCAAACTATATAAACTTAAACTTGTAAGTATAGCCTATACCAAATTAGTGTACCAAAGGAATGTTATTTAGAAAGACTGCATTTCTTTTCTGAAATTCAAAGCATCTCTATGAACTAGAAAAGTTATTTTACAGATGAATATACTGAACTTTTAAATAACTGCAATGACCTAGCAAGGCAACATAAATACGTCTCAAGACCAGAAAGCTATCCCCATATATCCTGACATTACTGTAAACGTAAGAATCACAGTACCCTAAAATCTCAAAACTAATATATTAAACATATTTGATATTTGGAGCTTTCTGAAATTAATTTGTAGAATCTTATTTCATAAGTAGGAAAGGTACTTGTAACTTTTTAATTACATTTTCCCCTAGAATTTAGACATTCTCTCTTCAAAGCAAAAAAATCATCAAAATAGGAGACAAGCACAGTAACAGCCTACGGATAATGGTTACCAGTGCATGTTTATTAGTCTCTAAACCATTAGGAATTTACTTTAACCAAGGCTCTCTAAGCCTTCATTATTTGTATGCAAACTCCAGAGAAAAGCAGTTTATCAAATGACAATGATCAGGGAAAATGATACTCTTCCCTGTGAAGAAATACATGTCAGTCATTGCAGAGGTAATTTAGGCTTCATTTATTATCTGCTACCCAGGACAAGCCTTTGCCAGTAACTAATTACCCGGGGAATCAAATTTGAATAAAATAAAGTATTAGAAGGTAGCCCATATGATGGGTATAATTTAGGTGATCTTAAGCCTAAATTTATCTTTTGCTCCTCAATAAAGCACACTGACTCAGACAGATGATATGCTGACTTCCCTGGTGGCTCAGACGGTCAAGTGTCTGTCTACAATGCGGGAGACCTGGGTTCGATCCCTGGGTCAGGAAGATTCTCTGGAGAAGGAAATGGCAACCCACTCCAGTACGCTTGCCTAGAAAATCCCATGGACAGAGCAGCCTGGTGTCCATGGGGTCGCAAAGAGTCGGACACGACTGAGCGACTTCACTTTCACTTTCAGGGCACAAATACAATTTGTACATCCTGAAAATATCTTTACCTGTCTATCCATGAAGGAAGCTTCTTTTTATTTGCCTCTGTCTTGCTTAGATTATATATATCACAAGTTTACACACTTTTCCAGTGCCTACATTTCAGCTTATATTTCATCAGGAAACATTCGAGAGGATGTTTTTATTTTATAGGTTTACAACTTGAAATTCACTGTTGCTCAAGTTAGTAGTAGTGGGCAGTTTTCTTGTAGAGAGCAATTCCAAACACAATGAGTATGTGCCCACTGGCTTAAATAATCAACATGCTGTACCTCTTGTTCTTTCCCTCTATGTGATCACACACTATTCTATTGTCCATGGCCGCAGGCAACAGACTACAAAGGATTACTGAAAAGAAAAGGAATATACCAGCAAATTGGTCCTTTCTTCTCACTGCCCCCGACAAAAGGTCAAAACAGTTCAATGGCTAACCTACAATAATCCTTTAAGTTTTCTTACTATAATGAAATATGAGTTTTAAGAGAGTTTCTGATTTAGTTGAAGGAGGGGAGCAACAAGCAACAGTCACAGTATTTCCAAAAAGTTAATAACAATTCAGTGAAGATTACACATCAATTGATGTTCCCTTAAGTTTTCTCAGTTTTTAAATGATTTTTTTAATTGCAAGGGAATAGGTTTAAACACAGGAAATAAAATATAGGCCAGTCCATTATTTATATGTTCTTCATCTTGGCCATAAGGTCTTCCAAGCTTTCACCAGAATCTTCTACTGTTACTTCAGGTACAGAATCTTCTTGCTATCAATAAATGAGGAAAACATGGTGAAAAAATAATCAAAGTTCTTAATGCTTAGGATCAGTAAGCTATAACTATGTTCAAAAATTTATGAAGTAAACCTTCTTTAATAAATATGCCTTCTAATTTTTAGGAGAGATAAAATCCTTTATTTTCTCCACCAGTCTTTCGACTTACAAGGCAGTAATTTCAATGTTCTTGAGATCTCTACTGAACTGGTATTTTTAAATGGTATTGTGGCTAAAAATATCAATATACAGAAAAGGTAGTCTAATCAAAATCTATTTCACCGATCCATCAATGAATGAACAAAACTATGTCTATATTTTCAAACAGTTTAAAATGTGCTGTGCATATTTCCATATTAACACTGAATACCTCTCTCACAAATCTTAATGTAAAATATCTAAAATAAGAAATACTGCATTGGCATTATAAAATAGGTTGAAGATGGAAGAGTATAAATAGACATTTTCTCTTTTATCTTCTTATGGTAAACCAGATTTTAGATGTACCTTTTGGGGAACTGTATATGCCACTATAATTCCTTCAGGTAAGTCAGGGATTGGACCTGAAGATTTTTTCAGTTCCTCTTCTGAAATCTCAGATACCAGCTCAATACCTGTAAAGTTAAACTTAAATCTTAAAACCGCTTTCAAGGAGCTTAATGAGCAATAATCATTCAAAACTTGTATAATCTTAATTATAATTAGATTCCCTCCCATAAAAGAATGGTTTTTTGCTGCCATTTCAATTTATAAAACAATTCCTACCCCACTCATTGTCTTCATGTATTATGTCTCCTTCTTCTTGAATTACCTCCTGTTTGGGCAGTGCTGCTACCTTTTTCTGTAGAAATCAAACAGTTTCGGTATTTTTACTCATTCTCAGTTCTCTGAAGCATCATTCAGACTTGATCAGAATCAAGAATTCAGACACACTTTTTCTAAGGTCTACATACAGAGACCTTACGGAATACATAGAGAGATCCAGCAGACATGTATCACTAATCATCAGGGAAATGTGAATGAAAACCACAATGAGATAACACTTGTCAGAATGGCTACCATCAAGAAGACAACAAATAACAAGTGTTAGCAAGGACGTGGAAAAAAGGCAAACCTTGTGCACTGTTAGCAGGATTGTAAACTGGTGCAATCATTGGAAAACAGTATGGAGGTGTCTCAAAAAATTAAAAACACAACTATCATGTGATCTAGCAATTTCACTTCTGGGTTTTTTTTTTTTTTAAATGAAAACAAAAACACTCAAAAGATATATAATCCAATGTTCACTGCAGCATTATTTATAACAGCTAAAACATGGAAGTTACCTAAATGTCTATCAATAGATAACTGGATAAAGGTGTGGTACATATGTACAATGGAATATGACTCAGACATAAAAAAATTTACTATCTGCAACTACAAGGCATGGATAGAACTACAAGGCATTATGTTCAATGAAATAAGTCAGACAACCAAAGATAAATACCATATAATCTCACTTAAATAAAGGACCTAAAAACAAAACAAAAGGAAAACAGACTCACAGATACAGAGAACAAATAATGTTGCCATAGGAGACGTGGGGGTGCAAAATAAGTGACGTGAACAAAAAGGTCTAAACCTATAATTATATAATAAGTCACAGAAATACAATTTACAGCATAGGGAATATAGTCAATAATATTTTAATAACTTTTCATAGGAAGAGATGATAACTAGACTTCTCACAGTGATCATTTGATAATGTATGCAAATGTAAGATCATTACGTGGTATACCTGAAACTAGCATAATATGTGTGTCAACAATATTTTAGCTTAAAAAATTAAAATTTAAAAACAGAATTCAGACAAGCTTTTTATCTTACAAAAAACAAGAAAGGACTTTGAACAAAATTTTCATTTTTAAAGCATGGTGAATAAATTAGAACTTTAAAAATCCAGAATCCATTTATCTTGTATTCCAAGTCTAAATAATTACTTCTTCTTTTTCAAGTTTTTGTCCTATGCAATATGATCTCTCATGCATTGTGACACATTGACATATACCTTATATTCCTTCTGCTGCTTCCTACAGTTTCTGTCATCACACTGAGGATTTGGCTTCATGGACATAGTAGGGAAAAAATCCTGCATTGCATTGTATCCAAGGTAAAAACTAACAGTACCAAAATTTAACAGAAACCTATAAAAACAAAGCAGACTTAAATAAAGAAACAAAACCATAAAAATATTAGAAAAAACTGATCCTTTAAAAAAAATTATTTTCAAGGTAATGACTTTTGAAACAAGAACCCAGAAAACAATTTTTTTATCTTGTTTATAGGGCCTGGCTTATAGTAGATTATCTTGAATTAAACAACAGAATGCACTATTATTTTTTGAACCTGTAATCAAGATAAAATGCTGCCAATTAAACTATGACATGTCAACAACATTAAGAAGCATATTAATTTCAGAGAAGTTCAAATGTGAGATATCAAAGATATCTTAAAGACATCTTTGAGATATGGTTCTAAATCTCAGTTTTAAAAGTTTTTATATATGACACTGCAAAGTTTGCTATCTTAAATTTGTATTAAATCTCAATACAATTTTACACAAGTATTCACTCATGTAATAATCACTACCAGATCAAAATATAGTTGGCCCTCCATACCTATGGGGAATTGATTCCCTAACACCCCCACCCCAGGGTACCAAAATTAAGTCCTGCATATTTGCAGATAACCTGTGCACATCCTCCCATATACTTTAAATCATCCTGGTGGCTCAGACAGTAAAGAATCTGCTTGCAATGCAGGACACCAGAGTTTGACTCCTTGGTCAGGAAGATTTTCTGGAGAAGGGAATGGCTACCCACTTCAGTACTCTTGCCTGGAGAAATCCATGGACAGAAGCAGGCTACAGTCCACACAGTCACAAAGAGGCTGACATGACTGAGCAACTAAGCCCTGAGCACTTTCACTTAGATTACTTACAATACCTAATATAAATGCTATGTAAAAAGAAAGTGAAAGTGAAGTCGCACAGTCATGTCCGACTGTGACCCCATGGACTACAGCCTCCCAGGTTCCTCCATCCACGGGATTTTCCTGGCAAGAATACTGGAAGTGTGTTGACATTTAAATAGTCCTAAATATAATGCAAATACTATATAAACAGTTAACAGCCTGTGGCAATTCACATTTTGCTGTTTGGAACTTTATGGATTTTTTTAGATCTACAACTGGTTGATTCTGCAGATGCAGAACCCAAGGAAATTAAGGACCAGCTATATAGTGCATTTCCAATATGCCACAAAGCACCCTTGCTCCCTTACATTTGAATCTGATTCCTTTTATTTATTTATTTTTTAAGTTTTTATGTATTTATTTATTTTTGGCTACCCTGGGTCTTCATTGCTGCACACCGGCTTTTCTCCAGTTCAGTGTGCAGGCTTCTTATTGCAGTGGCTTCTCTTGTTGCAGTACATGGGCCCTAGAGCACTCAGACTTGAGTAGTTGGGGCACGTAAGCCCAGTAGTTGAGGCATGTGGAGTATAGAGTGCAGGCTAAGTAGTTACAGCACATGGGCTCAGTTGCCTCTCGGCTTCCCAGAGCAGGAATTGAACCTGTGTCCCCTGCACTGGCAAGGGTATTCTTAACCACTGGACCACTGAGGGAGTCCCTAATTCCTTTTAGAAGCTTGTCAGTAGAGGAAAAATCATTTACAAACATAAACAACAAAAGGAAAAAAATCGAAAAATGCATAGTCTCAACATACAACAAAAAAAGACAAAACTGAACAGAGAGAACAAGGCAGCAGAGCAGAAGGTGGACATGGAGTACTTCTCCCTCCACGGATACATCAGGAATGTATCTTCAGACACACAAGTGCGTGCACAACACCAGCTGAGAGCGGACAGGAGTACCAGACCAGCGGAAAAGAACATATAGAACCATGCAAAACTTGGTAGGGTGAAGGAACTAGGGGGAAAAACAGGAGTGGTACTAGGCCTGGACCAGCCCTCGGTAGGTGGGGGAACTGAAGCAGGGGTACGATCTCCACATCAGGGCAATTGTCTGAGTCAGAGGAGAAATATTTAAGGCTGAGAGTGAAACAGCTGATATGTGGCAACCTAAATACAATGAGAATCAGAAGTCCTCGCCGCAGCCATATGTACCCCGGATAGGGAAGCAGGTGCCCTAGAAGGTGCAGCAGCTGGGAGCTGGAGCTTAGGGATTGTGGAGCAATCCCCGGGTGAGAGCTGTTGTTCACTGCAGACAGATGGACCGAGGGGATGTGAGGGATGAGACTGTGGTAGGAAATGACTGTGGAGGAAAGCCAGGCAGCCATGGAAGCAAGTTGACACTGCTAAGTCAAACTAGGGGGTGTAGCCATCACAATAGCCTCTCTCTCCACACATGCCAACAGCAGCTGACAACAGACTGGCCCATCAAGCACCTGACGCACCGAACTACAGACTAGGACCACACCCAGGGCACTCCTTTAAGTGACTGATGCATGGAACAGAGTAGGACTCCACCCAGGGTGCCTGTTTAAGTGCTGGACACACCAATCTACAGAGTAGGACCCCAGCCAGGGGGGGCCTTCTATGTCCTTGACATGCTGATCAACAAATAAATACCCCAAAAGGGAGCCCTCTAAGGGCCTGAACAGGTGGAGCTATGGAGAAAGACTAGCCAAAAAGGCTTCTGATCGCCAACTACCAGAGGCTCGAAAAAAGACTCTGATAGGGCCATAACTCCTGTGGCTGAGGTAGTCCGTGTCCCTGCAGACTTGGTGCCACCAGGGTCCCAGAGACCCAAGTAGCTGTGCCACCTTCACGCTCAACCTTCACTGAGGGAGAGCTGCCACAAGCAAAAAAAAAGTCGTCCCATCTATGCACGTGGGGTCATTTCCATCGTGTTCAACTCATTGTGACCTTGTGCACTGTGGCCTGCCAGGCTTCTGTCAGGGGGCATTCCCCAGGCAAGAACACTAGAGTGTACTGGCCATTACTGGTTTCCATACCCTTCTTTAGAAGCACTATATTTCCTGCTGCCCTAGTCGCCAACTCCTCTGAGTACCTGGTGCTGCCAGAAACCCTGCGACCCAAGCAGCTGCACCACCTCCACACCTGGCCCTCACAGGGGTAAACCCAAGTCCTCCAGGGCAGCCTAAGGAGCAAACCCCTGTGGACAAACCACATGCAGAGGTGGAAATAAATCACAAATGAAACCCAGGGGCAATATGGCTAAGGAAGAAGACCCAAAACCTTCCCACCAGCTGTACAAGCTGCAGATTAAATCCACATGATCAACTAGGCAGACTTTGTGTCTACGGAATATGTAAAAGGACATTGAGAGCTCCCACAAAAGAAAACACACTAGTTCTGATAGCTGTGGAAAATGGAGGCAAGAACACACAGAAGTAAGACCAGATTAGAATCTGAGCTGCCCCAACAGCAGGTCCAGAGACCAGCACAGTGTTGGAAGGTACCCTAGGTGGGTAAGGGGGACTGTGACTGGACCCTGACAGAAGTGATTCAAGAAAAACATTTATTATTCTTATGTTTTGACTTCTGTAGTTTCTTTTGGATTTTTCTTTTATTTTTTCCCACCTCTGTTGTAGTTATGATTTTAATGGCACTATGAAATCTAATTAAGCTTTTAAGTTGGTTTTTTTTTTTCAATCACACTTTTTATTGTTATAAACCTCTGCCTCTATGTTGGGCTTTTGCAGTTCTACAGAGTTTTCCTTTTTTTCTTCCTTTCCTCTACCTTTTTTTCTAATTTTAATTTTTAACTTTTAAAAACCTATTATTTTTTTCTACATTTACTCCTTTGTTTGCTTTTCCTACTGTTCCTTTACTCTTGCAGTTAATCTTCAATGTATGTAAATCTTTCTAAAGCTATATTTAACTTTTCATATCTATTCTTTTTTTCTTTTCTTTCTTTCCTTTCCTCACAACATATTTGTTAGTTTTGTTTTCATTGCTTTATTCCTCATTTGGCACCTTACTTTAGTTTTGTTTTCCAGTTTGTGCTATAGTTTGTTTTGTTCTTAACTGGTAGATATAACTTTTGGATTGCTCTGTTCACTGTGTCAATCTATTGTATTTTATTTTTGTTGGACTGTTTTGATTTTGCTAATGGATGTATATGCATATGTGTATATTCCATTATTTTAATTATTATTTGCCTGATTTTGTAACTGCCATTTGTCTGGGGTTCACCTTTGGTTTCTCATATTGGGGTATTTGTTTTAATCTAACACATAATGCCATAACAAACCACTTGTGGAATCTTCATTTCTGAACAGAGATCAAGCCCTGAGCCTTTGGAGTGGGAGCACTAACTCCAACCCTAGACTACCAGAGAACTAACCATAGGGAGTATCAAATAGTGAGAACACACACAAAGGAAACCACTTGAATACAAGACCAGGTATAACCCAACCACCAGTAGCACCCTGTGCAGGACACCTCATTCAAACAACCAAAACAAAAATACAAACCCAATCGTCAGCAGACAGGATTACCACCTACTCAACCTTGCTCATCAGAAGAAACACAAAAAAAAACTTAGCACAAATCTCACCATATACAAAGCTTACACAAACCACTGGACCAACCTGAAGAGGGCAGAAACCAAAAAGAAGGAAGAATTCAACCTTAAAGCCTGGGGAAAGGAGACCTCAAACACAATAAATTAAAAATAAATAATAATGTAAAGGTAGAGAAATACTGCACAAATGAGGGAATAAGCTAGAAACACAGAAGTCCAAATAAATGAAGAGGAAATAGGCAAACTACCTGAAAAATAATTCAGAATAATGATAGTAAAGATGATCAAAACCCTTGAAAACAGAATGGAGAAAATGCAAGAATCAATTAACAAAGACCTAGAAGAATTAAAGAGTAAACATACAAACAACACAATTAATGAGATTAAAAATATTCTAGAAGGAATCAACAGCAGAATATCTAAAGAAGAAGAATGAATCAGTGAGCTGGAAGATAAAATGGTGGAAATAACTTCTGAAGAGCAGAATAAAGTAAAAAGAATGCAAAGAACTGAGGAAATTCTCAGAGACCTCGGGGACAATATCAAACACACCAACACTGAATTATAGGGGTCCCAGAAGAAGAAGAGAAAAAGAGATGGTATGAGAAAATTTTTGAAGAGGTTATAGTTGAAAATTCCCCAACATGGAAAACGAAATAGTCAATTAAGCCCAAGAGTGGGAAAGAGTTCCATACAAGATAAACCCAAGGAGAAACATGCCAAGACACACACTAATCAAAGTAACAAAGATTAAATACAAAGAATATTAAAAGCAACAAAGGAAAAGCAATAAGTTACATACAAGGGATACCCCATATTTTTCACAGCTGATCTTTCATCAGAAACTCTGCAGGCCAGAAGGGAATGGCTGGATTATATTTAAAGTACCGAAAGGGAAAAATCTACAACCAAGTTTACACTACCCGACAAGGATCTCATTCAAAACTGATGGAGAAATCAAAAGCTATTCAGACAAGCAAAAGTTAAGAGAATTCGGTACCACCAAATCAGCTTTACAACAAGTGTTAAAGGGACTTATATAGTCAAGAAATACAAGAGGAAAAAAAGATCTACAAAATCAAACCCCAAAGAATTAAGAAAATGGCAACAGAAACATATATATCAATAATTACTTTAAGCATAAATGGATTAAATGCTCCAACTGAAAGACACAAATTGGCCAAATGGATACAAAGACCCATATATATGCTGTCTACAAGAAATCCACTTCTGACTTAAAGACACATATAGACTGAAACTGAGAGGAAGGAAAAATATATTCCATGCAAATAGAAAGCAAAAGAAAGCTGGAGTAGCAATCCTCGTATCAGACAAAATAGACCTTAAAGTAAAGAATACTACAAGAGATAAGGAAGGACACTACATAATGACCAAGGGATCAATCCAAGAGGGAGACATAACAACTGTACATATCTATGCACCCAACATAGGAGCACCTCAGTACATAAGACAGACACTAACAGACATAAAAGGAGAAATTGGCAGTAACACAATAATAGTAGGAGAGGTCAACACCCCACTCACATCAATGGACAGATCATCAAAACAGAAAATTAATAAGGAAACACAAGCCTTAAATGATACATTAGATAGATGAATCTCACTGATATCTTCAGAGCATTCCACCCAAATGCAGAAGAATACACCTTCTTCTCAACTACACATGGAACATTCTCCACAACAGACCACATCTTGGCTCACGAATCAAACCTCAGTAAATTGAAGAAAAATTGAAACCATATCAAGCATGTTTTCTGACCACAATGCTATCAGACTAGATATCAATTACAAGAAAAAACTGTAAAAAAACACAATCATATGGAGATTAAACAATACATTTCTAAATAATCAACAGGTTACTGAAGAAACCAAAAGGGAAATAAAAAAATTTCTAGAAACCAATGACAATGAAAACACAACTCAAAACCTATGGGAAGCAGCAAAAGCAGGGCTAAGAGGGAAGTTTATAGCAATACAATCCTACCTTAAGAAACAAGAAAAACATCAAGTAGACAACCTAACTTTATACCTGAAAGAACTGGAAAAAGAGCAAACCCCACCCCCCAAAATTAGCAGAAGGAAAGAAATCAAAAAGATCAGAGCAGAAATACATGTAAAAGAAATGAAAGAAACAACAGTAAAGATTAATAAAACTAAAAGATGGTTCTTTCAGAAGATAAACATAGTTGACAAACATTTAGCCAGACTCATCAAGAACAAAAGAGAGAGAAGAATCAAATCAACAAAATTAGAAATGAAAAAGGAGAGGTTACAACAGACAATGCAGAAGTACCAAGGATCATAAGAGACTATTATGAACAAAAACATGGCAATAAAATGGATAACCTGGAAGAAATGGACAGATTCTTAGAAAAGTTCAATCGTCTGAGACTGATCCAAAAAGAAAATAGAAATTATGAAAAATCAAATTACAAGCACTGAAATTGAAGCTGTGAACAAGTATCCCCCAAAAAACAAAAGCCCAGGAGCAGATGGTTTCACAGGAGAATGCTATCAAACATTCAGAGAAGAAATAATGAATATCTTTCTAAAACTCTTTCAGAAAATTGCAGAGGAAGGAACCCTTCCAAATCCATTCCACAGGCTACCATCACCCTGATACCAAAAGTAGACAAAACAACACAGAAAAAGAAAACTACAGGCCAATATCACTGATGAACATAGATGCAAAAATACTCAACAAAATTTTAGCAAACAGAATTCAGCAACACATTTAAAAGCTCATACACCATGATCAAGTTGGGTTTATTCCAGAGTTGCAAGGATTCTTCAATGTATGCAAATCAATCAATGTGATACACCATATAAACCAATTGAAAGATAAAAACCATATGATAATCTTAGATGCAGAAAATGCCTTTGACAAAATTCAGCACCCATTTATGATTAAAACTCTTCAAACAATGAGCATAGAAGGTACCTACCTCAACATAGTAAAAGCCATATATGATAAGCCTACAGCAAACATTATTCTTAATAGTGAAAAACTGAAAGCATTCCCTCTAAGATCAGGAACAAGACAAGGGTGTCCACTTTCGCCACTATTACTCAACATCGTTTTGGAATTCCTAGCTATAGCAATCAGAGAAGAAAAAGAAATAAAAGGAATCCAGATCAGAAAAGAAGCAGCAAAGCTCTCACTGTTTGCAGATGACATGCTACTATACATGGAAAACCCTAAAGATAGTTTCAGAAAATTACTAGAGCTAATCAGTGAATTTGGGGCTTCCCTGGTAGCTCAGACAGTAAAGCGTCTACCTAGTAAAGTTGCAGGATACAAAATCAATACACAGAAATCACTTGCATCTCTATATACTAACAATGAAAAATCAGGAAAACAAATTCAGGAATCAATCCCATTCATCACTGCAACAAAAAGAATAAAATATTTAGGAATAAACTTACCTAAGGAAACAAAAGAAATATACACCTAAAATTATAAGACACTGATGAAAGAAATCAAAGATGACATAAATAGACGGAGAGTTTTCCATGTTCCTGGGTAGGAAGAATCAATATTGTGAAAATGACTATACTACCAAATGCAGTCTACAATTTAATGTCGTCCATATGAATTTACCAATAAAATTTTTCACAGAACTAGAACAAAAAATTTCACAATTCATATGGAAACACAAAAGACCCTGAAAAGCCAAAAGATTCTAGAGAAAGAAGAATGGACCTGGAGGAATCAACCTTCCTGACCTCAGATTATACTACAAAGCTACAGTCATCAAAACAGTATGGTACTAGCACAAAAACAGAAATGTAGACCACTGGAACAAGATAGAAAGCCCAGAAATAAACCCATGTACCTATGGGTACCTTATTTTTGAGAAAGGAGGCAAGAACATACAATGGGGCAAAGACAGCCTCTTCAACAAATAGTGCTGGGAAAACTGGACAGCTACATGTAAAAAAAATGAAATTAGAACACTTCCTAACACCATATACAAAGATAAACTCAAAATTGATTAAAGACCTAAATATAAGACCAGAAAATAAAACTCTAGAGGAAAGCATAGCCACAACATTCAATGACATAAATCAAAGCAAGATCCTCTATAATCCACCTTCTAGAGTAATGGAAATAAAATCAAAAGTAAACAAGTGAGACCTGATTAAACTTAAAAGCTTTTGCACAGCAAAGGAAACTATAAGCAAGGTGAAAAGACAACCCTCAGAATGGGAGAAAATAGCAAATGAAACAACAAAGTATTAATTTCCAAAATATACAAGCAGCTCATACAACTCAGAACCAAAAACACAAACAGCCCAATCAAAAAGTGGGAAAAGGCCTAAACAGACATTTCTCCAAAGAAGACATACAGACAGCTAACAAACATGTGAAAAGATGCTCAACATCGCTTATTGTTAAAGAAATGCTAGGATGGGGAACACATGTATACCTGTGGTGGATTCATTTTGATATTTGGCAAAACTAATACAATTATGTAAAGTTTAAAAATTAAATAAAATTAAAAAAAAAAAAAAAAACTACAATGAGCTATCACCTCACACCAGTCAGAATGGTCATCATCAGAAAGTCTACAAACAATAAATGCTGGAGAGGGTATGGAGAAAAGGAATGTTCTTGCATTGTTGGTAAGAAGGTAAATTGATATAGCCACTACGGAACACGATATGGAGATTCCTTAAAAAACTAGGAATAAGACCACCATATGCCCAGCAATCCCACTGCTAGGCATATATCCTGAAGAAATCCAAACTGAAAAGACACATGTATCCCACTGTTCACTGCAGTGCTATTTACAATAGCTAGAACATGGAAGCAACCTAGATGTCCATCAACACATGAATGGATAAAGAAGCTGTGGTACATATATGCAATGGAATATTACTCAGCCATAAAAAGGAATGCATTTGAGTCAGTTCTAATGAGGTGGATGAACCTAGAGTCTATATACAGCATGAAGTAAATCACAAAGAGAAAAATTAATATTGTGTACTAATGCATATACATGGAATCTAGAAAAACAGTACTGAAGAATTTATTTGCAGGGCAGCAGTGGAGAAACAGACATAGATAATTGACTTATGGACATGAGGAGAGGGGAGGAGAGGGTGAGATGTATGGACAGAGTAACACGGAAACTTACATTACTATATGTAAAATAGATAGCCAACGGGAATTTGCTGTATGGCTCAGGAAATTCAAACAGGGGCTCTGTATCAACCTAGATGGGTGGGATGGGGAGGGAGATGGGAGGGAGGGTCAAAAGGGAGGCGATATATGTATACCTATGGCTGATTCATGTTGCGATTTGACAGAAAACAACAAAATTCTATAAAGCAATTATCCTTCAATTAAAAATACAAATAAATTTTTTCTAAAACTGAGCAGAGGACATAAGACAATTCACAGAAAAATATAAATGCTCAAGCCTTTGCACAATTGGAAATTAAAATGAGATACCCTTTTTTCACATGTCAAATTGACAAAGAGTTTGATGACTAACATCATATACAAAAATAAAATCAAAATGGAGTAATGATCTAAATCTAAAACCTAAATGTTTCCTAGAGGGAAACATAAGCAGAACACTCATTGACATAAATTGTAGCAATATTTTCTTGGATCTGTCTCCTACAGTAATGGAAATGAAAAGAAAAATAAACAAATGGGACCTAATTAAACTTCTGCACAGCGATGGAAACCATAAACAAAACAGAGACAAACTATGAACTGGGAGAAAATATCCACAAACTATGACCAATAAGAGGTTAATTTCCAAAATATACAAACAACTCATATAGCTTAATATCAAAAAACAATCCAATCAAAAAATGGGCAGAAGACCTAAACAGACTTTTTTCCAAAAAAGACATACAGATGGCCAAAAAGCACATAAAAAGATGCTCAATATAGTTAATCATTAGAAAAATGCAAATCCAAACTACAATGAGGTATCACCTCACACTGGTCAGAATGGGCTTCATCAAAAGGTCTACAAATAATAAATGCTGGAGAGGATTTGGAGAAAAAGGAACCCTCTTACACTGTTGGTTGGGATGTATATTGGTGTAGCCACTAGGAGAACAGTATGGAAGTTCTTTAAAAAATTAAGAATAGAGTTTTCATATGATACAAGAATCCCACTCCTTGGCATATGTCCACAGAAAACTCATTTGAAAAGATACATGCATCCCAATGTTCACAGCAGCACTATTCACAACAGCCAAGACATGGAAGCAACGTGAAAGTCCACTGACAGAAAAATGGATGAATGTGTGGTGTATATATATAAAATGAAATATTACTCAGTCATTAAAACAAGAATGAAATAATGCCATTTGCAGTAACATAGATGGACCTAGAGATTATCATACTAAGTGAAGTAAACCAAAGACCGATATCATCTGGTACCACTTATATGTGGAATCTAAAAAACTTGATACAAATAAACATTTACAAAACAGAAACAGATACACATAGAAAACAAATTTATGGTTACCAAAGGGGATGGGAGGTCGGCAGAAAGGGAGGAGGATAAATTAGGAGTATGGGATTAACATATACACACTAAATACATAAAATAGGAAAACAAGGACCCAATATACAGAACAGGGAACTACACTCAATATCTTGTAATAACTTATGAAGGAAAAAAAGCTGAAAAAGAATATATATGACTTTGCTGTAAACTTCAAAAATAAAAGTTTGATAACACCTAATGTTATGAAAGATCTGGACAAACCAAAACTGTCATGGAAACGTAAATCCTTTTGAAGGAGAAATTTAGTAGTATCTGTCAAAATAAGTATTGCATAAACTTAGAAATTATACTTCTAAAAATTCACACTATAAAAATCTAGTTTACAAAGATAGAAGGCAAATTGTTTTTTGCAGCATTGTTAGTAACAGCAAAAAAAAAAAAAAAAACTACAATCTGTAAGTAGCCTAAATGTCCATCAACAGATATGATACATCTAGACATACAGATGTACAGAGAGATACTTTATAGAAATGACTATTTTCCCCCTTCTTCATAACATACAATAAAATATTGTGTTTAGATAGGACCTATTGAAGTCTGACAGACTATTTGTCTTATATGAAATAGTCACAGAGAGTTGCCTTGAGAGTTCTTATGTGTGCTGGTATTTCTTTGCTGGTAGGTGATACTAAGATTAGAGTGCCTCTCTGTATCATGTAACAATTTTTTCTTATTATATTGGATGCTGAAAAACATAATTAAGCTTATTAACAGTGTAAAGTGAGGTAAAAAAATGGCCTGAGTTAAGGAACAACTAAAGTAGTTCTGCTTTTCATAAAGTATGAGTTGGTTCAAAAACTGACATTAATTTTAGCCACAAAGAAACATTTGTCCTTAAAAAAAAAGAATAAAGAAAACCTTGTCCTTATTAGCTATAGTTTAGATGTGTGGTTGCTGGGGTATCTATTTATGTATAGCAGAGATATTACCCTAGTTAAAGTTTAATCACATATTATTTTTATTAATAAATAATAAGCATCAATGGCAGAAAGTGAAGAAGAATTAAAAAGCCTCTTGATGAAAGTGAAAGAGGAGAGTGAAGAAGTTGGCTTAAACCTCAACATTCAGAAAACTACAATTATGGCATCTGGTCCCATCACTTCATGGCAAACAGATGGGGAAACAAACAATGGAAACAGTGACAGACTTTATTTTAGGGGGCTCCAAAATCACTGCAGATGGTGACTACAGCCATGAAATTAAAAGACGCTTGCTCCTTGGAAGAAAAGCTAGGACCAACCTAGACAGCATATTAAAAAGCAGAGACGTTACTTTACCAACAAAGATCCATCTAGTCAAACCTATGGTTTTTCCAGTAGTCATTTATGGATGTGAGAGTTGGACTATAAAGAAAGCTGAGAGTCAAAGAATTGATGCTTTTGAACTGAGATGTTGGAGAAGACTCTTGAGAGTCCCTTGGACTGCAAGGAGATCAAACCAGTCAATCCCAAAGGAAATCAATCCTGAATATTCACTGGAAGGACTGATGTTGAAGCTGAAACTCCAATACTTTGGCCACCTGATGCACAGAACCAACTCAACAGGAAAAACCCTGATGCTGGGAAAGACTGAAGGTGGGAAGAGAAGGGGATGACAGAGAATAAGATGGTTGGATGGCATCACCGATGCGATGGACATGAGTTTGAGTAAACTCTGGGAGTTAGTGATGGACAGGGTAGCCTGGTGTGCTGTAGACCATGGGACTGCAAAGAGTTGGACACAACTGAGCGACTGAACTGAACTGAATAAGCATCAAATCAAGTGAGTGTGTCTGTGCCTAGGTCTTCACCCTTCGGCCAAACCTGCAGATGTAAATCATTTGGTTAAGGCTTCATAAATAAATATATCAGTACTACTGTAGCATTTAACAAGAGCTATTCCAAATGGAGAAAGTAACACAATTATGTGTGTGCTGATGTGTATAAATTAATATATATTTAAATTAAATATATTAGATTTATTTATTTATAAATGAAGGGCTACCCTGGTGGTTCACTCGGTAAAGAATCTACCTGCAATGCAGAAGACTGACTGCCTGCAATGCAGGGGACCCAGATTCAATCCTTAGGTTGGGAAGATCCCCTGGAGAAGGAAATGGCAACCTGCTTCAGTATTCTTGCCTGAGAAATCCCATGGACAGAGGAGCCCAGTGGGCTACAGTCCATGGGTAGCAAGAGCTGGACACGACTTAGTGACTAGACCACTACCACCATATATAAATTAAATTAAAAATATATAAATTAAACCACTACCATATATAAATTTAAAGTATACATATATTACACATGTATAACATTTTAAAATATCTGTAAAATTAAATTTAAAAAATTAGATACTTAGCTGGTAACTCCAATTTTGAAATGTTTGTCAAAAGTAAACAGAAAAATTATTCTTCACTCACTTTAACACATTTTGTACCAAGATCCCAGCAACCACTCCCATAGTAGTAGGAAGACTGGCTGCACAAACACCTTCTCGTTTCAGAGTCTTCTCATCAATATTTGCAGCAACTACAAGTGGCGGAGCACACTACATGGAAAAGAATTAAAAAATGTGTATTTCAAAAGAAAAGGAAAGAAGTATTCAATGTTCCAAATAGTATTCCACCATATTCAAAGTTTGGTTTTCCTTTGAACTATATATATTTTCCCCTAGGAACTCTAGTACTTAACAATGAAAAATAATAACTCAAAATGAATCATGCGTACCGCAAAACAAGCAGATTCTCCAGGGATTATGAGCTGTATATGCCCTGAAACTGCATTTTCACTGACCCCAGACTCCATCCATGTTTGTCCAAGCTCATTACAAGCCTTAAAAGAAATAAGCGAAAAATAAGAACATTAAAAAAAAAAGTAATTTACCGTAAGTTTTTTCGTGAAAAACTGGAGTTTAACAAAATGAATTACAAAGAGTTTGTAAAAATAAATTTTAAGAAACAAGAAAACTGTAAATAATGAAATTCCTTAGCAATTGAGACTGCTTAGAAAAGTAACCGATAGCATTCAGGTAAGCAGTCAATAAATACCTAATTAAACTGAACCAAAGCATACTGGATTTCTTATTAATTAATATAAAACTTCACTTTTCTAAAATAATTTCAGCAACAAGAAACTGCAAAATGTTATTTGCAAAGTTGAAAACACAATAATTCAAAAGAAGAAGAATTCAGTTTTATTTTTGAAAAATCATGTGTGTAAGCTATCTTTACATATTTATACATTTACTTATAAGTAACAAAACTTAAAACCAATGCTGACCAAGAATAAGGCCGTATTCTAAGATATTCATTTATTTTAAAAATTATACATCAGAATTATCTGCTGTTTAATAGTTTCCTCTACTGGCCTAAGACAGAGTAGGATACTGAAACATATGCCTTACCAGCAAGGCTAGACAGGTCCCCTTAGAATAAATTTCAAAAATAGGATGAGATCACATTAAGAATAAATAAAACACATTATCAAAGGGCTTAAATGCAGAACTACTTTCAGAATGTGGAATATATACTGACAGAATAAACAGGAAATTAGTGAGAGGTAACAGGCAGGAAGGCCAGGGGCCTCCAAACAGAGGAGGTAGGCTGCAAGTGTCAGACATTTTTTCTCTCTCTTATGAGGCAGGAGGAAACAAACTAGTGATGTATTTTTTTTTTCCCTTCTCTATACAAATTTAAAAAGAGGTTTCTCTTAAAATACTGTGTTGCCATAATGACACCTGGTTTCACCTGAACTTAACTGTTCTCAAACCTTGAGCTAACCAATGCATTTTTCTTATGGAAATGTTTGTCTTAAGCTATGTTAATGTACTATGCAATTACCCCAGACTCTGTCTTCAAGTCCGTTTGGCTAAAGGCTCAGAACTGACTTGACAAACAGTATGTTATACTCATACATTGTTCTCTTAATGAAACTATACTTTTGTATGGGAATATGCCTTCTTCATGTCAATAGTTTTATGGCCTGGGATGACTCACCTGGTGCCAAGATTACCTCAAAATTCATCTTGTGGGTGAGAGGCCTGGTGCCATTCTCTGAGTTTTGAGACATTTCCTTTTTTTAATTAGCAAACAGCTAGTAGCTATATAGCATCCAGCTAAAGGCTAGCAGGGGGGTATTCTTTCTGCCCCCTTCTGATGTGTATGTCAGAAGCTTTCTCTATCTCCTTTATACTTTAATAAAACTTTATTACACAAAAGCTCTGAGCGATCAAGCCTCATCTCTGGCCCCGGATTGAATTCTTCTCCTCCAGAGGCCAAGAATCCCAGCCAAGACAAAGAATCCCAGCCAAGACCAAGAATCCCGGCCAAGACCAAGAATCCTGGCGTCTTTTCCTGGTTCAGCAACAACATTTCAATAGGTAAACCCATGCTATGCTATGCTATGCTAAGTCGCTTCAGTCATGTCTGACTCTGTGCGACCCCACAGACGGCAGCCCAACAGGCTCCTCCGTCCCTGGGATTCTCCAGGCAAGAATACTGGAGTGGGTTGCCATTTCCTTCTCCAATGCATGAAAGTGAAAAGTGAAAGAAGTCGCTCAGTCATGTCCGACTCTTAGCGACCCCATGGACTGCAGCCCACCAGGCTCCTCCGTCCATGGGATTTTCTAGGCAAGAGTACTGGAGTGGGGTGCCATTGCCTTCTCCGAGGTAAACCCATGAGTATAACACAAAAGATACTCACTGTATTTATTGTCATTCGAGCTTCAAAATTATCCACACAGCTAAGAACTAGGTCAACAGGTTTTCCTTCTTCTAATCCACCATTACTATGCAAAGAAAACAAGTTTTATTGGAAAAAATCAGGACACAAAATACAATCTTATTTGTTCAATCAACACATTTAGTCCTTCAGTAAATTTTTGAGTATAATTGTAACACAGAATTTAATATTAAAGACCCAGTATATATTAAGTCGGAGAAGGCAATGGCACCCCACTCCAGTACTCTTGCTTGGAAAATCCCATGGACAGAGGAGCCTGTTAGGCTGCAATCCATGGGGTCGCTAAGAGTCGGACACGACTAAGTGACTTCACTTTCACTTTTCACTTTCATGCATTGGAGAAGGAAATGGCAGCCCACTCCAGTGTTCTTGCCTGGAGAATCCCAGGGACGGGGGAGCCTGGTGGGCTGCCGTCTATGGGGTCGCACAGAGTCGGACACGACTGAAGTGACTTAGTATAGCATATATTAAGTATTCACTGTTATAAATATAATATCAATAATATTACAGTATTACTTATACTGTAAAGATGTACAGGGATAGTAGAAATATAAACTGTGTTCACAAAAATTACCATTTCTCTGTCAGCTTTTACAGACTTTTATTCATGTTTCACTACAAATGTAAATGTAATAAAAGTTAATTGAATACAATTTCAATAGTTTAGGTCTGCAGAAAACCATATTCAGATAGAAATATAACCTATAACACAGAACTTATAATGGAGGACCCCTTGCTATATCATTATAATAACAGACATTCTAAGGCTTATTTTTATTTTGTTGTTACTATTGTTTAATGGACCATATATACTATTTACTAAGCTCCCACTATATAAAAATTACACAAAATATTAACTTTTAAAAATAAATATATCAACCTTCTCATTGAGTTAATTGATAGATTTTCTAATACTGAAAGTGAAATGGACATTGTGCAAAATACTCATAAATAAAATTTTACCTTATTCTATTCATGAAATGTTCAAAGTTTTCTACTGTGGTTATATTGTAGTTGTGTACTTCAAAAAGAACATCAGGATTAATGTTCCTAAAGGGAAAAAGAGAATGATTATAAAAACTACAAGTAGAACAGTAAAAGAAAGCAAGAAAAAGCACTAAAAAGAGCTAAAGATCATTTAACAGATATTAGAGAAATGGAATTCAAGCAATTCAAAGAAAATCCAAAGTCCTCTTCTACCTCTTTCATCCCACTCAGGGACCAAGTTCAAAACATGTAGAGTGTCAGAAGGATTACAAAAATATTCCCACAGTCTCAGTTCAGTCACTGAGTCATGTCCGACTCTTTGCAACTCCATGAACCGCAGCACGCCAGGCCTCTCTGTCCATCACCAATTCCTGAGTCCACCCAAACCCATGTCCATTGAGTTGGTGATGCCATCCAGCCATCTCATCCTCTGTCATCCCCTTCTCCTCCTGCTCCCAATCCCTCCCAGCATCAGGGTCTTTTCCAATGAGTCAGCTCTTCACATCAGGTGGCCAAAGTATTAGAGTTTCAGCTTCAACATCAGTCCTTCCAATGAACACCCAGGACTGATCTCCTTCACAATGGACTGGTTTGATCTCCTTGCAGTCCAAGGGACTCTCAAGAGTCTTCTCCAACACTACAGTTCAAAAGCATCAATTATTCTGTGCTCAGCTTTCTTTACAGTCCAACTCTCACATCCATACATGACCACTGGAAAAACCATAGCCTTGACTAGATGGACCTTTGTTGGCAAAGTAATGTCTCTGCTTTTCAATATGCTGTCTAGGTTGGTCATAAGTTTCCTTCCAAGGAGTAAGCGTCTTTTAATTTCATGGCTGCAGTCACCATCTGCAGTGATTTTGGAACCCAAAAAATTAAAGTCAGCCACTGTTTCCCCATCTATTTGCCATGAAGTGATGGGACCAGATGCCATGATCTTCGTTTTCTGAATGTTGAGCTTTAAGCCAACTTTTTCACTCTCTTCTTTTACTTTCATCAAGAGGATCTTTAGTTCTTCTTCACTTTCTGCCATAAGGGTAGTGTCATCTGTATATCTGAGGTTATTGATATTTCTCCCAGAAATCTTGATTTCAGCTTGTGCTTCCTCCAGCCCAGGATTTCTCATGATGTACTCTGCATATAAGTTAAATAAATAGGGTGACAATATACAGCCTACTCCTTTGACGTACTCCTTTTCCTATTTGGAACCAGTCTGTTGTTCCATGTCCAGTTCTAACTGTTCCTTCCTGACCTGCATACAGGTCTCTCAAGAGACAGGTCAGGTGGTCTGGTATTCCCATCTCTTTCAGAATTTTCCACAGTTTATTGTGATCCACACAGATGTGCTGGGAATTAAGCTTTTATCACCTCTGTTAACTACACAGTTCAGTCTAACAAAAGAGCTTCTTTGCTTCTTATTCAATTCAGTGCAAGAACGTTTAGGAACATAAGGAAACATCCCAGAGTAAGAGCTGCCAAACTAGGTCCCTTGAGCCAAATCTGACTACCACCTTGCTACGTTTTTTGTAAGGTCTGCAAACTAAGAGTAGTTTTTATATTTTAAAATGGCTGCAAGAAAAGAAAAAAATCAAAAGAACAACAATATTTCATGATGTGAAAATTATAAGAAATTTAAGTTTTAGATTCCATAAATAAAGTTTTATTGGAGCACAGTTTTGCTCATTTACTTTTATATTGCCTATAGGTACTACAACTGTATAGTTGAGCAGTTTTGACAAAGACCATATGGCTCTCCAAGCCTAAAATATTTACTATCTAGCTTATAGAGAAAAAGGCTGCCAACCCATATCTTTATGCATAAGTGAAACCTGCATTTTTATACAGGAAAATTCAGTTCCATTTATAAGTTAAGTGACTAAATACATACAGGAAGATTTCACCAATTTCAGTGCCTTCAACTGCTATTCCATTTACCTCAAAGTATGTTCTGCTGCTTGAACTTTACTTAATCCTGCTTGATGAGGTTGGAAGAAAAGTCTATTCATATTGGCCAGTTCCACCTTGTCATAGTCAAAGAGTAGCAACTAAAATGAAAATAGTGGTAATCTGATGAAAAGTGTACCAAAAAAGAAAAAAAAATAACGAACTAGTCGGCTAGTTAAAATCTGATGGGTTTAACTCTTTAACAGTAATAATATTAACTAACTTTGAAAAACTAGATGTCATATATTAACTCATTTAAGGATCACATGCAGTAAGAATATAGGTACTCTCCTCATTTTAGAAATAAGACAACTAGGGCACTTGCCCAAAAGCCACTCAGCTAATATGTAGTGAATATGGGATTCAAACTGAGGCATTCTCTGCTGTACTGCCCCTCTAAATGATTATCTCAAAAATTAATGTTCATTCCATTTCATGACAATTTTTACAAACTGTGCCAAAATCTTATTTCATTCCAATTATTGGCTCAAAGCCAACAACCCATTAGATAAATGAAAATTTTAAATAAGATAAAAAAATGCTGTAACTTAAAACCATGGTATAATACAATGCCTTTCATGAATATGGAACTAAATATACTCACGACATGGCTCAAACATTATTCCAAACAGAATGATTAAGCAGTTAATTTATATTTCCTGCTATATATTTAGGCATGATAGCATTTGTCAAACCTGTTCACCCAACTTTAAAATGGCCAAAAGGTCCATTTCCTATCAGTAAGAGCAGGTTGAACTCAAAGATATCCAAAGTCCTTTCTTTTTTTTGACTATATAAAATTAAACTTTTATTGGATGAGACTCAGAGTAGACTAGACATGGCAGGGGAAAAAGAGGATCAATGAACTTGAGCGCACAGCAATGCAATTTATCCAGAGTGAAGGAAAAAAGAACCAAAAAAAAAAAATTGAGCCTCTAGACCTATGGAATAATTCAAAGCAGTGTAAAAGTGATATACTTTGCTACAGTTGCCAAAGTCACTTCTTTATCTAAAATTCTGTGACTTTGTCATACAATTCTCAGTGTTCCAAATCTAACAACAAAAACAAAAATGGGATGTTCTTCTTCTCAATACAGAAACTAAAGAAAGTTAATCCAGCCCTTAATATCTTGCTAGAAAAGACATCACTTATATTCTCTATAAGTTTCTAACCCTACTTAGTCTCTCCAAAATTTGGTTTATTTAAGCTCATTCAGACAGTATTTATTAGGTCAGGCCAAGTATTAAGTTTGAGTTTCAGCCTCATAGCTATATGAGTAAATTGTAGGAAATCCTAAATTTGAGGACAGGAGGTGTGAGTTGTAACTGTCAATAATTAGCTCTGATTCTGGGTAAGTCACTTTAACTGTTTAGGTCTGTATCCTCATTTGTAAAATAAGGCAGTTGATCTAGATCTGGTTATCCAGGGTACCCCAGGAACTCAGGAAATTTTCAGGGATAAGAAGTGGGCTCTGGATCTCCAATCCTCCATTTCCCTACTTAACCACATGACATAGCTTCTTGTTTCTGTTTTATACATTGAAGAAAGAGTTCTGAAACTTATCTATGCAGATTCTTAGCTTACAAACTTGAGTGCACTTGGAATCACTGTATTTAAAAATACAGATGTAAAAAAAATAAAATAAAATAAAAATAAAAATACAGATGTGTGGGTCTTATTCCCAGAGGTTCTGATTACCTATTATGGGGTGCAGTCTGGACATAAGAAATTTTTTTGAACATCCCAGGTGATTCTAACTACAACAATATCATCAGGAGTTTGTGTTAAAATACAGATTCTGATTCAGCATGTCTTGAGTGGGACCTGGGAATCTTTGATTCTAACAAGCTCCCAGGTGATGCTGGGACCAGACTGAATAAGCAGTTCTTAAAGCACAGTCACTGGAATATCATCAGAGCCACCTGGGAACTTGTTAGAAATTCTTAGGTCCATCTGCAACCTACAGAATCAAAACCACTGGGTTAGAGTTCAGTAATCTATGTTTCAATAAGCCTTCCAAGTGACTCCAGTGCACACTCAAACCAAAGACCCACAAATCTTCATGATCTCTACCACCCTTGGTCAATCAACTAGGGAATGTCAGCTATAAGCAATTGTTGACAGGCATTTATAAACTTATTGAAAGATATTAAAATGTTAATAAACATTTTTAGTACTTTGGTGGTGTCTTTTCTGTATTGATAAATAAGTGCCAATTTTGAAACCACTTTAAGAATCTGGGGCATGGAATGGACCAATATATTAAAGAGCATTGATAAAGCAAGCATTTTCCCACAAAGTTTATCAAAATGATATACAATTGTGGAAAACTTTTATATTCACCCACTATCTATCTGACATCATGGACTTTAGATTTATAAATATAAGATTGGTACACTGATTTCTGGTATAAAGTCAACTTCTCCTTCCTTCTCACAATCACAATCTAAATCAATTTTATAAAAAAGTATGGAACTTCCTGGTGCTCCAGTGGTTAGGACTTGGGGCTTTCACTGCCATGGCCTCAGAGTTCAATCCATGGTAAGGGAACTAAGATCTCACGAGCCTCACAGGGCATGACCAAGAAAACTTACGGCAAAAAAGAAAAATGCCTGGGTTAAAAAAAATCTGGAGCATTCAGCAGTTCAATTTCAAGAGTAAGAAAGGCACATGCTTTCTAGTTTGTCTTGTAAAAAACAAGTTTTAAAAAAAATTTTGGGGGATGTTTCAGTGTTTCACAACACACTTTTTCAATTTAACAGCCTTCTTTCCTAAACTTCTTTAATCAAAACACTTAAGTCCAAATTGTTTATACATTATCCCGAACAAAAAAGTTCCTGAACACAATCAGATAGTCCTTATTTAATCAGCAGCAATATTAGTTTCCTCTTGGGTGGGTTTATGTCTTAACTGGGGTAGAAAAAACAATCTGAATGAATACACCACAAATCAATATGCCATTAATAAGGAGGAAAAAAATCCTTATTTGTACCTTATTTACTCCACAAGTGAATGGGTTCCAAATACGACAGAAAATGAGAAATGCTTTTACCTTACCAATGCCACATCGTGTCAGCATTTCAGCAGTCACACTGCCAACTCCACCAACACCTACTATTGCTACAGTAAAGGTACGGATTTTCTGTAAAATGCAAAATTATATATGTGTTGGTTAATAATTCTTCACTGAAAATGTCATTGAAAATTATTTTCATTTACTGAAACCATCTTCAAAAATTTGGAAGAGTTTATCATACCTCATAGTCGCTCACAATTCCCATTCGTTTCAAAGCCATCAGGCGGCTTAAAAAAAGGAAAAACAATGTTTTAAAGTTTACAGTCTTTTAATTAATAGTGACATAGGTAAACATACATCATCACAGAAAATAAACTGCAAGAGAAGAAACAGTGAGGGGAGTAGGGGTAAAAAAAATGTTTTAAAGTTTACAGTCTTTTAATTAATAGTGACATACATCATCACAGAAAATAAACTTTAAGAGAACAAACAGTGAGGGGAGTGGGGTGGGAGGAGAAATCTTTCAGTTAATTTTTACCAGATAAAACTAAATCACCTCAGCAATTTTAAAAAGCATGCATGCCCGAATATCCTCCAAGACAGAACCTGTGCAATAAGATTTTTTTTAAAGTTCCTCATACATTCATTCTAACGTGCAGTGAAGATTGAGACCTATTGACTGAAATGTTAAGTTTCCAGACGAGAATGGGTCAAAGTGAAATTTCAGCATTTTCCCATGCTTATTAGTTTATGTAAATATTTAATGTTTGATTCAGATTTAATATTTAATATCAGAATAACCTCATGACTGGAATTATATTCACTTGTTGCCTCTGCCCACAATGGTAAGTCTTTTAGTAAACACCTTTATTCCAAGGACTCTAAGAGGTACTTTAGATATCTAGTTACTGCTAGTCTGTTACCTTCTTCAGTCACCAAGCCAATCAAACTTTGGATGGGAGGCCTAACAATCGTGTTTCAATAAGCTCCCCAAGTGATTGTGATGCACACTAAAGTTTGAGAACCTTTACTGTAGATTACTTAATTTATTCTCTTGTTATGGTTGGAAGAACATATTCCCAAAGCTTTGTAAAGGGTAAATTTTGGAAGGTAAATTTTGAGAGCTTGTATGTCTGAAATGTTCTTTACCAAATTTCTTAAAAACGTTTTATCAAAATTCTATTCTTAGAAATATATTATAAAATGACAAACTGAAGTGTATATAATTGTTGAAAGCTATACTTTGCCAACAAAGGTTCGTTTAGTCAAGGCTATGGTTTTTCCTGTGGTCATGTGTGGATGTGAGAGTTGGACTGTAAAGAAGGCTGAGCGCCGAAGAATTGATGCTTTTGAACTGTGGTGTTGGAGAAGACTCTTGAGAGTCCCTTGGACTGCAAGGAGTTCCAACCAGTCCATTCTGAAGGAGATCAGCCCTGGGATTTCTTTGGAAGGAATGATGCTAAAGCTGAAACTCCAGTACTTTGGCCATCTTATGCGAACAGTTGACTCATTGGAAGACTCTGATGCTGGGAGGGATTGGGGGCAGGAGGAGAAGGGGACAACAGAGGATGAGATGGCTGGATGGCATCACTGACTCGATGGACATGAGTCTGAGTGAACTCCAGGAGTTGGTGATGGACAGGGAAGCCTGGCGTGCTGCGATTCATGGGGTCGCAAGGAGTCGGACACGACTGAGTGACTGATCTGATCCGATCTGATACCTATACCCACACAGACACACACACACTCTTAGTTGATAGTTTAACTAGATATATAATTTTACATTAGAAACAATTTTCCTTCAAAATTTCTAACATGATTTCTAGTTTCTGAAACTTCAAAATGTGCCTTAGAGTGAAACTATTCTCATCAATTGTGCTGAGTACTTATTGGACTCTTTCCAATCAGAAACGTTTAAGTTCTGGAAAATTTCCTTGAAGAATGTGGTGACTTCTTTGGTTGGTTGGTTGGTTTTTCCTGAACTTTCTGGAGCTCCTATTATTGGGAAGTTGGACCACTTGGACTAGTCTTCTATTTGTAATGTCTTTCCTCTATTTTCCATTTAGTTTTCCACTGTTCTCTGGATTTCTTACAATGTTATTTTCTTTTATTGAGATTTTCACTTTTGTTATCATTCTCCATTTGCAAGAATGATTCTTTTTGTAGTACTCTGTCCTATTTCATTTATACATATATCTTTCTGAAGATATTAATGATAATGTTGGGGTTGCAGTCCCCTTATATAGTCTATTAATTTTGTTTTCTTCCTTTCACATTAGGAGCTTCTCTCATCCTTTCTGCTCATATTTAAAAGTCAGACACTAATAAAGGCAAGGATGTGGGCGCTGTTTATTTGACTTTGGGATTCACTACAGCGTAATCTCGGAGAAGGCAATGGCAACCCACTCCAGTACTCTTGCCTGGAGGAGCCTGGTAGGCTGCAGCCCATGGGGTCGTGAAGAGTCGGACACGACTGAGCAACTTCACTTTCGCTTTTCACTTTCATGCATTGGAGAAGGAAATGGCAAACCACTCCAGTGTTCTTGCCTGGAGAACCCCAGGGATGGCGGAGCCTGGTGGGCTGCTGTCTATGGGGTCGCACAGAGTCAGACACGACTGAAGCGACTTAGCAGCAGCAGCAGCAGCAGCATAGCGTGATCTGGCTGGGCTGTTTAGTAGTTGAGAAATCCACAATGTCAGTGTCTTTCAGTCTTTCTTCTTGGCACTCTCAGATTCCCTACAGAAGAATCTTTCAATTTCCACACTGAAAAGTCTTTAAGCTGATCAGTTTTGGGGTGTTAAATGGAGAAGCAAGGCTGGGAGTCCTAGCATTCAGTATGTAAACATTTAGTTAATTCCCTCCCTTCAGGCATGAAGACTTGCTTTAATTATTAATAGAAATACTCTATTTTACTCTCTAATGAGTAAATCTCTAGTAGTCTCTCCTGACAGAGAAGAGGCATTTGCCTCGCTACTCAAAGTGAAACAATGAACTTGGGTTGCTTCTTCAACAGATTTTCAGCCATCTTGTTTAGTCCTACCTTAAGCCCTTCTTGAAAGACTTATGCCTGTTCTTGAGCTTTGAGAGAATTCTATTGTATGAGTCGGGTTGCAGGCTTTAGAGTGAATTTATCGGATCCTTTAAATCAGGATCATCTATCAGTCATCTGTCCCTTTCTAGTTTCTAAAACTGTTTTACTATAATCATTTAAGTACAGAGACTCACCCATCCCCCAATTATTAACAGAAACTCTTTTTTTTCCCAGTGGTGATTTATTCCTTTTTAAAAATTATTCCTTTACTTTCATTTCAGTGAGATTGGGTAGACAGTGATATACGTCTGTGATCAATCTGCCTCTTTACCTTGATGCTGTCTTTAATCTTTATAAATAACCCTGAGAAGAATGCATTGCTGGAGAAGGAAATGGTAACCCACTCAAGCATTCTTGCCTGGGAAAGCCCATGGAACGTGGCAAGCTACAGTCCCTTGGGTCACAAAAGAGTTGGATGGGACTTAGCAACTAAACAACAACAACATCCAATTGGTCCAGCAACACTTGTTGCAAAAACAATCCTCTCCATAAATTGCTTTGGTAACTTAGTTAAAAATCAGTTGACCATATTGGTGTCACTAAGAGTCGGACACAACTGAAGCGACTTAGCAGCAGCAGCATATGAGTCTTTTACCAGACTTTCTATCCTAGTCCATAGAAATATTTGTCTAGCTTTATACTTATATTATAGTCTTATTCTCTGCAACTTTAAAATGAAATTTTAAAATAAAGTTTCCTTAAAAAAAAGAATGCATCACAACCTCCTTTTATAAATGGGGCCAGGTGGGGGAAGGGAGGGCAGATTCAGGTTAATCAACTTGCCCAAGATCAGTTAAATGGCAAATAATTATTCAGAGCTGGATTTTGGAGCTAGTATTTAAAACCAGGTTTTCTAATTTTAAAGACTCTGCTCACCTTTTCATTTAGTTAACATGCTTCTAATTATATCCCTTAACACACAATTTTACAGTTACTTGTGTTGATCATTATTCTACAACCATTGAATCTCCCAAATTAAAGCAAAAGGTCTTTTGAGGGTCAGGAACTTTGTATTTCAAAATGTCACTCAATGCAATTAAAATAATGTAGAATACCTACAAATCCCTCTATATTTTTCTGATAATCATGTGCTGTGCTTTATCATAATTCTTACCACTCATACTGTAATCCCAAGTTTACCTTTGTATCTCACACTTATCTGGTAACCACTGGAGGGAAATGACCATGTCTTTGTATTCCCAGTGTCTGTGCAAATAATAAATGGTAAATAACATTATTCAGGAAGGCTGGAAATGAAAAGGTGCACACTAAATATGTGCTGAATGTACAACAATTCAAAAAATAAGATTGACCTTATCAAGTTTCCATGTACTAGTACAGAGCTTTGGGTGTCAACTGCCATCTCCAAAGTAGCAGTTTTAATAAAGACAAAATGGTACAAATAAGATAGAAAATACTAAATGTTTAAATTTGAGTACTGAAAGATTTGTGGTTATTACAATGTCAAGTAATTGTCTCACGTTAAAATGATGTCTGAAAGATGATTCTAAATATATGATTCACATTCCTTTGCTTTTCTCAGAGGGAGCATTTCAAAATTTTCATTTTTAAAATACAAAAATGTTTAAGCATGCCAAATGGAATGAAAGTGACTAACACTCAGTCATGTCTGACTCTGTCACCTCGTGGACTGTACCCCACTAGGCTCTTCTGTCCATGGAATTCTGCAAGCAAGAATACTGGAGTGGGTAACCATTCCCTTCTTCAGGGGATCTTCCCCCCACCACAGGGATCAAAGCTGGGTCTCCTACATTGTAGGCAGATTCTTTACCATCTGAGCCAGGAGAGAAGCCAAATGGAATAGTTTCTACTTATTCTGATTAATGAGATGGTAAACCTTTCACATGTGCCAAGTAAAATACATGCACTATCGTCAATTATATCTCAAAACTGAAAGAAAACAAAACAAATTTTTTAATGTAGTAAGATAAATGAGAGAAAAGCAAGAATCCAGCATGATTTACTTTAATGTAGATTAAAATAAACTCTTCTGTAATTATAGAACAATTATAATTTTGGTCAGGTTTTCTATGACAAATAATATTGTAATTAACAGCTTTGTGCCTAAATACTGTGTCTGCATTTTATGTTGCAATATATATGAAGTGAAGTCGCTCAGTCGTGTCTGACTCTTTGCGACCCCATGGACTGTAACCTACAGGCTCCTCTGTCCATGGGATTTTCAAGGCATGAATACTGGAGTGGGGTGCCATTTCCTTCTCCAGGAGATCTTCCCAACCCAGAGATTGAACCCAGGGCTCCTGCACTGTAGGCCAATGCTTTACCATCTGAGCCACCAGGGAAATCATATATACATACATACATACATATATATATATATATATATATATATATATACACACACACACACACATATATATGCATCTTAAGACTTTTACTGAGGCTTTATGTCATAAATAAAACCTTTCTTTAAAATCCAAATTTCTGCTCTTCGAAGGGAAAGAGCACCAATAATACCTTTCCTGTTTCACCTACTCTAAAACTGTCCAGTTTTTAGAAACACTACTTAATGGCTTATTTATTTTTACTGGGAAGACAAAACAAATCTAATGGCAGTCCAAGCCTTTTTAGCTACTGTTAGCTCTTATGGCCTGAAGCAGGTCACAGCACCTCTCTAAGCCTAATTTATCTCGCCTATAAAATGGGGATAAAATGACAGTAGCTATCTCCTAGGGTTGCAGTAAAGAGGAAAAGTGACAACGCATGCTAAGTGTTTAGCGGGTGGTGAAAGTTCAGTTAATACCTAGCATCGAAAGCTCTAAGAACTTTACATATACTTGTATTTTCAATCTTCACAACTCCACAGAAAGAGATACTACAAGCAAGAAAGTAAAGGTACAGAACTCTCACCAGATTACTCAGTTGCTAAGATTTGACTCCATTCTGGGCCTAGGGTCCCTACCGTCATCACTACCCTACTTTCAACCACTACCCTATATTCAACCTGCTGAATTAACAAAATCTTGGGAAATGAAGAAAGGAGAGGTGCGGATAGGACTAGTGAAGTCCAAAGGTTTTAGAGTTAATCTAGCTGTTTCCACCACGCCAATTTAAGAAACAAAGAAGACTCTATGAAGCTCCCAAGTTTAGCTTAGCAGGTTTTACATCTGGCGTCTTAGTCTGAAAGTTTCTACTATCAGTTTCATGATGAGCGAGGAAGACTAAAAGAGGCAGGGGCGGCAGGAAACCGGATCCGTGTCCTCAGCAAGCACAGGAGCAGCACCATATGGCTGATTTAGTTGAGTTTTTTAAAAAAGAGAAAGAACAACTTTTGACTAGGACTAAGACTTGTCCTTGCTCGCTTAGAAATAAGACCCTAGAAGAAGAAAAGGGAGGTGTGAGCTGTCAGCTGGACAGCGGCGGGAAGCCCCTCACTTCTGACCATCTGGAGACCGTGACCTCGCCCCTCTTCCGGCCCCGACCCGTCACGCAGGTCACCTGTAGGGGTTGGAATCCACCACCTCGGAGCTCATCTTTTCAATGCGGGCCCGACCGCCTCCTCCGTCGCCGCTCCCCAGGGCGCGGCGACTTCTCTCCTGGGCCAGTTCCCGCTCCAGCTCTTCAACCCGCTGCTGCAGCCGTTCCACAGACTCGGCCATGGCTGGGACCCCGGCCGCCAGCGCTCCCAGCCCCGGCCGTCGCCGTCGTCGCCGCCCCACGCTGCTGGCCTGCTGGCCCCGAGAGGGATATGTGGCGAGTCACCTTGCTGCGGCTTTCCCAGCCCACAAACCTGGGGAAGCGCTCCCAGCGCGCCCCTGCCCGACACGTCTCCGCCGCTCCTGCGGGTCTCCCAGCGGGCCACTTCCGGTGCGTTGCTGTCAACGCTCCGCCTCAGGCAAAAAAAAAAAAAAAAGCCCCCTACTTCACCTCTTCGCCAGGGCCTAAGAGTCCAGGGAGTCCCAGGGCCCGGGTCATAAGTGTCCAGAACCAGCGGCCTGCGATGTTGCCTTTCCAACCTGGCGGCCAGGAAAAACCCCAGAATCTTTTATTCCTAGGCTCGAGGTCTTGACGGGCCCTTTTCTGCACCGGACCCGGTAGGTCTTCCGCCTGCCAGTGCTTTCAATTTGGAGACGGATCAGGCCTCGGCGTTCTAATATGCTCTTGTGACTAACATGACTTTGCTTTCTTTAGAATTGAGGTCTCCAACTCTGAGGCTGACTGAAAACTTTAAATTCGAACACACAAGGCCCTTCTGGCGTTTCCTGAGTACAGCCCAAGTCCAGGAGACAGCTGGCCTGTGCTGCCGGCCAGCGGCCTGGCGATACGTAATTGGCTGGAGCCGCGGGCCCGCCTCCACCTGGGCGTCTCGGACTCGCCCCTGTCCGTGGAGTAGTAGCGTTCTCCTAGACATACCGGATCCCAAGAGTCTAGTGAGTTCTGTGACTCTGTGGTCTGAAGCGGCAGCGTAGATCATGGAAACCGCTGCCTCCCGCGAGCCCAACACTATCGAAGTGCTGCCCCAGCACAAGTTCGACTGTAGGTCTCTGGACGCCTACCTAAACCAGCACTTGCCCGGCTTTGGGACCGAGCCCGAGGCCAAGCTGACGGTTGCCCAATACAGGTATCGGCCCCAGCCTTCTCCAGCAGAAACAAATCTGTACCTTGTGCTTTTCTTCCTCTGGCCCTGGGTGGTTTTCCGCTTTCCTCCACCCTATTTCTTTTTCCGCAGTGACCTACTCTGCCGGCGGGAGCTGCTGTCACTGGCTCCCGCGTTACATTCTGAGTATTTCCAATTCCAGCTCGGTAATGGAAGCACTATAGCGTTCACGATTCCAGCTATGAGAAGGAATCTTTGTTAACAGCTGTGTACTTTGAGAATTCACTGAGGCAGTTAAGGTTGGAAGCTCTGTGATATAAAGAGGCCGTTCGCTCAACCTTTGTTCTATAACCTTTTTTTCCCCAGAGAAGCTGATGGAATTCCATTCACATTGGCCATATTCTTAGAGGCTGAGTTAATGGTACCAGTTGGGGGATCCGAATTCTTATACTAGATATTCCATTTAGCAAAGCACAGCACCACTTTGGGCTTTAGTTCTTTTGAAATAGGGGAATGGAACTAGATGACGGTCCTGAGAATACTGTCTGTTCTCCACAGTGAATCTGCCTCTAGTCTGATGTTGTTGTGTAATAGAAGGTAATTTACAAATAGACTTTGCTGTAAAAACAGCATCTTGATAAACACAGAACTATAAAAGCAATTCTGGCTTCCAGAAGAATTAGGTGTGTCACTTACTGACTGGAAATTTAAGTACTGTGGTACGTGAACTCTTTGATGACTAGTTTCATAACCTGTAATAAATACTTGCCTGCTCTGTATAATCCTGATAAATGAAGTAATATAGATGAAAGGGCTTAATGTTGTAACAGCACTGTTTACCAGTGGCCTTATCACAGGGTATTCCTTGACTACTGATTTCAGAGAAATTAAAAATAGTGGAAAGGTGATGGATCACAGAGGGTTTGACGGTGTAAAATTAAAAAGCACCATGTGGAATTCCCTAGCTGTCCAGTGGTTAAGACTCAGTGCTTTCACTGCTGGGGACATGCAGTGGCCAAATTAAACAACAACCAAAAAATAAAAGGTACTGTGTCACATAGATATTATAGGATGAAGCAGCAGGTGGAATAAAAAATGGCAGAGGTTTCTAGCCTGAGGCCTTGAGTTGTAAACAAATAGATCAAAGTTCAAATCGGCTATGGCAATCTGGACAAGTTATTTAACTCTTTTGAGCATTGAATCTTCCTTTGGCAAAGTGGAGATAATATTTATTTCCTAGGGTTTTTTGAGAATTATCTAACTAAGAGTTAATTCTGAATTAAGTTGAATGTTAAATCAGAATTGTCCTTGATAAATGGAATAACTAGTATAGAACTATTTAGATAGATAGATAGTATAGAAGTATAGATGGTATAGAACTATCCCCACAGAGAATACACATTTATTTCCAGGACACATTGGAAAGTTTATAAAAATTGAAGACATGTTAGGCCACAAAAGTTTCAAAAATTCAAAAACATCATTCTTAAAAAAAAAAAAATTAAAATTCGGAATATACATGCCAAAACTTTAGAAATCAAAAGAGAATAGCTAATGAACACATTTTAGAAAATAATTGATATACAAATTAAAGAGCCAATAGTCTACAGAAAATAATGGAGTTTATCAAATTTCAGTATGCAAAAATCAATTGAATTTCTCAACTTTAGCAACAAAAATGTAAAGATATAAATTTCAGAAAGATGAAATTAATAAGAATATCAGAAATATAATTTTCTCAAACATTAATAAAGTATTTGCAAGACCTTTGTAGAGGAAATTATAAAACTATTAGAACCTTAGAACTAAATACAATGAAAGATGCCGTGTTCATGAATAGGAGAATTCAGAATTGTATGATTCTCTTTTTTTTTTTTTTCCAATTGATATATAGATTCAGTGCAACGACACTCACAGTCTTAATTTTTCCCCTAATTCAAAAAATTACTCCTAAATTGTATGTGCAAGAGCAAAGCGCCAAAAATAAAGGAAAACACTCCTGAGGGAAATGTAAATTAAGATGGCTTATTTTTTCACAGAGATAGACAAATCAATAAACCAGAAGAGAGAATCCACAAAAAGACCCACATATTTATAGGACTTTGATATATGACAGTGCTGACACTGAGAATCAGTCTTTGGAGAGTTGGAGGGAGAAGAGATTTTTCAGTAAATTATACAGGGATAATTATTATGTATATGAAAAAAATTGAAATTAGACCCTTTCCTTACTCAACCTCACTCAGTTCTAGGTGGATTACAGAGGAACAGTAAAGGCAAAACTATAAACATTTGGGGACTTCCCTGGTGGTCCAGTGGTTAAGAACCCATGTTGCAGTGCAAGGGACACTGATTCATCCCTGGTGCAGGAAGTTCGCACATGCCTCAGAGCAACAGAGTTGGAGCACCACAACTACTGAGCCTCTGCTCCAGCACCCAGGAGCTACGGAGCCTGCAACAAAGAGTAGTCCCCCGCTCGCCACAACTAGAGAAAGCCCATGTGTGGCAGCAAAGACACACACACATTAAAAAAAAAAAAAAAAATCTCTTAAACTGTAAACATTTGGAAGACATATAGAAGCTCTTTAGACTGTGGAGTAGAGAATAAAGTCTTTAAAAAGACAAAAGTGCAAACTGAAGGAAATGACTGGAAGAATCCTTCAAATGAAATTATAGATGAAAATATTTTCAGTGTATAGAATGGATAAAAGATTAACCTCCAGAACATATGAAGAACTGCAATAGCTCAACAGAAAAATGGGCAAAAGACTTGAAGACACTCAGCCTCATTACACTGTAATAATTGGGGAAAATGCAAGTTAAAATGACAAGATACCATCTCACAGCATAATTTTTGACTTTTTTTGAAAAAAAAATCTGATAATATCAAACAGAATATGAGATAAGAGGGACTCATCCACTATTGGTGAGGGTGGCACCCTGAAGCTGGGAAAGATTGAGGGCAGGGGGAGAAGGGGTCAATGGAGGATAAGATGATTGGATGGCATCAACAACTCAACAAACATGAGTTTGGGCAAACTCAGGGAAATAGCGAAGGACAGGGAAGCCTGGCAAGCTGTAGTACATAGGGTCACAAAGAGACATGATTTAGTGACTGAACAACAACACAACAACTTTGGAAAACAATTTGGCACAATCTTGTAAAGATGAAATGGGAAGATATACATGCTGAGTGACAAAGCATTTCTATTCCTAGTTGTATACACTGAGGAATTGTTGTACTAGGGTATCAGGAGATAATCTACAAAAATCTTTGCACTGTTTGTAACAGTAAAAATACAGTAATAAAACAACATTAATCAATTAAAGAGTGGGTGAATAAATTATAGTATATTCACATGAAGAAACACATACAGCAGTGAAGATTATTCAACTGCAGCTATATACATCAACACAGAAATAAAAACTGGACAAATAGTATATTGTTTAAGGGGATAAACTTCAAGGGAATGATAAATGTAAAAATCAAGATGGTAGTTACTCTGAAGAGAGAGACAGTGGTGGTCCAGTGGTTAGGACTCAATGCTCTCACTGAGGTGGCTCAGGTTTGATCCCTGGTTGGGGAACTAAGATCTTGTAAGACAAAAAGCAAAAATAAAAAATGAAGGGAAGGATACACAGAGGGCTTTAGAGATGGTGATTTTTTCTTTCTCAAATTATGTAGTGAGAACACTGGTATTTGTTGTGTTACTGTTCTTTTAAATATTATTTTTTACCTATGCAAAGTTTATTTTTAGAATTAGAAAAATTTAAATCATATTAGAAATAAAAATATTTTGACTTAATAATGAAGATATTGTATAACTTGATAAAACAAACCCTATGATTTCCAGGTATGTGTATATTATGTGCCTGGAGCTGCTTCAATCACTGGGAATTTAACAAAAAGAAGATCCTGCCTTTTTGGAACCTGGATTCTATCTGGAAAAGACAGAGATAAAATCACATTCTAAATATTAAAGTATATGAGAAAGTAATGTGTATTATGGAGAGAAACAAAGGAGAATAGGAAATGTTTAGGAGGGGGAAGCAGAAAGGCCTCAGTGAGAAGGTGGCATTCAGCAAGGAGAGATATGGATGTAAGCCTTATAGCTATCTGGGGAAAGACTATTCCAGACAGAGGGAAGAGCAGGGGCTTTGAAGGGGGCATGTGCCCAGTGGGTGGAGAGAATACAAGCCAGGGTGCCTGGAGTTGCATAACAAGGGCAAGAGAAATTCTGTTGACTTTTATAAGGGTTTTGGCCTTTACTCTAGCTAACACTCTTCCCAGGTGGTGCTAGGGGTAAAGAACCTGCATGCCAATGCAGGAGATGTAAGAGACGCAGTTTCGATCCCTGGGTCAGGGAGATCCCCTGGAAAAGGAAATGGCAACGTACTCCAATATTCTTGCCTGGAATATCCCATGGACAGAGTAGCCTGGTGATCTACAGTCCAAAGGGTCACAAGGAGTCAGACATGAATGAGTGACTAAGCACACAAAGCACACAAAGTTAGCTGAGATGGTGAGAGATTAGGGATTTAGGGGCAGAGGAGAGAAGTGATTTGTTTTTTTAAGTAGAATCCCTTTGCCTATTTAAACAGAATCTGTTTGCCTATTATTTGACTGAAGGAGGCAAACAAAAGGAGACCAGTTTGGAGTGTATTTTGATGACCTAGTAACACCCAAAAAAGATGTCCTTTTCATTATAGGGGACTTTCATTATATGCGAAAGTAGGAAGTCAAGAAACACCTAGAGTAACAGGCAAATTTGGCCTTGGAATATGGAATGAAGCAGGGCAAAGACTAATAGAGTTTTGCCAAGAAAATGCACTGGTCATAGCAAACACCCTCTTCCAACAACACAAGAGAACACTCTACACATGGACATCACCAGATGGTCAACACCAAAATCAGATTGATTATATTCTTTGCAGCCAAAGGTGGAGAAGCTCTATACAGTCAGCAAAAACAAGACCAGGAGCTGACTGTGGCTCAGACCATGAACTCCTTCTTGCCAAATTCAGACTTAAATTGAAGAAAGTAGGGAAAACCATTAGACCATTCAGGTAAGACCTAAATCAAATCCCTTATGATTATACAGTGGACAGTGAAAAGTAGATTTAAGGGCCTAGATCTGATAGATAGAGTGCCTGATGCACTATGAAATGAGGTTCATGACATTGTACAGGAGACAGGGATCAAGACCATCCCCATGGAAAAGAGATGCAAAAAAGCAAAATGGCTGTCTGGGGAGGCCTTACAAATAGCTGTGAAAAGAAGAGAAGTGAAAAGCAAAGGAGAAAAGGAAAGATATAAGCATATGAATGCAGAGTTCCAAAGAATAGCAAGAAGAGATAAGAAAGCCTTCTTCAGCGATCAATGCAAAGAAATAGAGGAAAACAACAGAATGTGAAAGACTAGAGATCTCTTCAAGAAAATTAGAGATACCAAGGGAACATTTCATGCAAAGATGGGCTTGTTAAAGGACAGAAATGGTATGGACCTAACAGAAGCAGAAGATATTAAGAAGAGATGGCAAGAATACACAGAAGAACTGTACAAAAAAGATGTTCAATCCCCAGATAATCATGATGGTGTAATCACTGACCTAGAGCCAGACATCCTGGAATGTGAAGTCAAGTGGGCCTTAGAAAGCATCACTACGAACAAAGCTAGTGGAGGTGACAGAAATCCAGAAGAGCTATTTCAAATCCTGAAAGATGATGCTGTGTAACTGCTGCACTCAATATGCCAGCAAATTGGGAAAATTCAGCAGTGGACACAGGACTAGAAAAGGTCAGTTTTCATTTGAATCCCAAAGAAAGGCAATGCCAAAGAATGCTCGAAATACAGCACAATTACACTCATCTCACACGCTAGTAAAGTAATGCTCAAAATTCTCCAAGCCAGGCTTCAGCAATATGTGAACCGTGAACTTGCAGATGTTCAAGCTGGTTTTAGAAAAGGCAGAGAAACCAGAGATCAAATTGCCAACATCTGCTGGATCATGGAAAAAGCAAGGGAGTTCCAGAAAAACATCTATTTCTACTTTATTGACTATGCCAAAGCCTCTGACTGTGTGGATCACAATTGACTGTGGAAAATTCTGAAAGAGATGGGAATACCAGACCACCTGATCTGCCTCTTGAGAAATTTGTATGCATGTCAGGAAGCAAGAGTTAGAAGTGGACATGGAACAACAGACTGGTTCCAAATAGGAAAAGGAGTACGTCAAGGCTGTATATTGTCACCCTGCTTATTTAACTTCTATGCAGAGTACATCATGAGAAACGCTGGGCTGGAAGAAGCACAAGCTGGAATCAAGATTGCCGGGAGAAATATCAGTAACCTCAGATATGCAGATGACACCACCCTTATGGCAGAAAGTGAAAAGGAACTCAAAAGCCTCTTGATGAAAGTGAAAGTGGGGAGTGAAAAAGTTGGCTTAAAGCTCAACATTCAGAAAACGAAGATCATGGCATCCGGTCCCATCACTTCATGGGAAGTAGGTGGGGAAACAGTGTCAGACTTTATTTTTGGGGGCTCCAAAATCACTACAGATGGTGACTGCAGCCATGAAATTAAAGACACTTACTCCTTGGAAGGAAAGTTATGACCAACCTAGATAGCATTTTCAAAAGCAGAGACATTACTTTGCCAACAAAGGTCCGTCTAGTCAAGACTATGGTTTTTCCAGTGGTCATGTAAGGATGTGAGAGTTGGACTGTGAAGAAGGCTGAGCGCCGAAGAATTGATGCTTTTGAACTGTGGTGTTGGAGAAGACTCTTGAGAGTCCCTTGGACTGCAAGGAGATCCAACCAGTCCATTCTGAAGGAGATCAGCCCTGGGATTTCTTTGGAAGGAATGATGCTAAAGCTGAAACTCCAGTACTTTGGCCACCTCATGCGAAGAGTTGACTCATTGGAAAAGACTCACGCTGGGAGGGATTGGGGGCAGGAGGAGAAGGGGATGACAGAGGATGAGATGGCTGGATGGCATCACTGACTCAATGGACCTGAGTCTGGGTGAGGTCCGGGAGTTAGTGATGGACAGGGAGGCCTGGCGTGCTGCAATTCATGGGGTCGCAAAGAGTCGGACACGACTGAGCGAATGAACTGAACTGAGTAGACAGTAATTAGTGGTATGGACCAGGGTGGTAGTGTAGGATAGGTGCAAAGTGGTCATATTCTGAATTTATTTTGGACGATTTATAACTGATCACTTGTGGGATATGAAAGAAAAAAAAGAGGAAACCAACAGTATTTCATTTTTTCTTGGCAACTCAAAGGATGGATTTATCATGCAATAAAATAGAGATGACTGTAGACAATCAGATTGGAAAGGAAATATCAGGAACTTGGTTTTGGAATGTTGAGTTTCAAGATGCATTTTAGACATGGGAGTGGATATGTAATAGTAAGCAGGCAGGTATATGAATCAAGAAGTCAGAGCAGAGATCTAAACTAGCCACATACATTTGGAAGTCACTGAGATAGAGAAGGTATTTAAAGCCATGAGATCATAGAGCTTACCTAGAAGATGAGTCTACATAAAGAGGTCTGTGAACTTATTCCCAGGGATCCCAGTATTGAGAATTGAAGAATTAAGGAGGAACATACAACAGAGTCTCAAAAGGGGTGGCCCAAGAAGGGGAAACCATGACGTGATACCATAGCAATACTAGTGACCTTGAAGAAAGTCACTGCACTGGAAAGATAGGAATGAAAGCTTGATTGAAATGGGTTCATGAGAAAGTAGGAGAGGAGGAATTGTAGCAAACAGTGTAAACATTTTGAGTTTATACTCCTTGCTCTAAAGGGGGAAATGAATGTTTTATGTAGAGGGGGAAGTGGGGTCAAGTTCAGTTCAGTCACTCAGTCGTGTCTGACTCTTTGCAACCCCATGAACTGCAGCACGCCAGGCCTCCCTGTCTATCACCAACTCCTGGAGCCCACCCAAACCCATGTCCATTGAGTCAGTGATGCCATCCAACCATGTCATCCTCTGTCGTCCCCTTCTCCTGCCCTCAATCTTTCCCAGCATCAGGGTCGTGGGGTCAAGATAAGTCTTAAAAGAAAAAGGCAGCATGTTTGTATGTTGATGGCAGTGATCCAAAACAGAACGAAAAATCTGTGGAAGAGAGAAGGCTAGAATGAAGTCCTTGAGTAGACAAGAGTAGAATGGGATCTAATTCACAAGAGAGGAATTGTCCTTAGAAAGAAATGTAGACATTCTACAGACTCTGCAGGGAAGAGAGAGTATATGGATATAGGTGCTTCTATGCCATAGAAATGGTAGTGTAACCTTGTGGAAGTTCTCACCTGATTGTTTGCATTTTCTCTGAAATATGAAGCTAGGTAATCAGCTGAGTGAAGATGGTAGAAGAAAGTGTTGGAGGTTTGAAGGAAGAGGAGGAATTGTTGAACAGTTATCCAAGAGCATGGGAAATGAATGAAAGGACTAAGGAAGTATATCATAATTGCAGCATGATTCACTTTGAGGTTCATAGTCATGAATTCGAAGTAAGAGTAGTTATTTTAGTAGGTATTATTGATCCTTTGCCCAGATTCTCTTGGGTTGCTTTTTAGTTTCCATGTATACACTGCTTTGGTGGCTTCTGCTTCCAGTAGCCAACACATATGGCTCTTTTACAGACTGTCCTTGCCTTCTGTAGCCTCTTTTGCCCTGAATGGTGTAGTGCCCAAGATGGCTCTTAACTGGTGACTCATGGGTTCAGGAGTATGAAATTCCCACTATTTTTGCTTTAGAGATAAGACAACTCTCAGGTGTACCTTACACTGTAGAGTCCCCTCCTTACCATGAAATCAAGCTGAAGTTACCTTCTAAGGAACTTTGTCTCAGATCATAATTTTGCTTAGCATTCTCCCCTTCCCTGACTTGCTTCTCTCAATTCCTTATTGGTTTCCTAAGCATTTCCATACTAAGTCGCTTGCACACAAATCTCTGAGGATCTGCGTCTAGTGGACCTAACCTAAACAATAATTATGACTGTGTTTCTTTCTCCAACTACATTCAATTATATGAATGCAGGCAAACAGTTGGATTTAACCAGGATGGGGGACTCCAAGCAAATAACATGAAGTAAAAGAGGGCAAGTATATTAAAGATGTATTCAAGGGAGTAGTTATGTAACTGATCATCTAATTTAAGCTAGTTAAGGACGGATATCATGGGGAAAGGGGGGAACTGAAGGCCATGTAAAGGTAGTATGATTAATGGTTGGTAGGTAGGTCCAGGAGAAGGCAATGGCACCCCACTCCGGTACTCTTGCTTGGAGAATCCCGTGGATGGAGGAGCCTGGTAGGCTTCAGTCCATGGGGTCACTAAGATTCAAGACACGACTGAGCGACTTCACTTTCACTTTTCACTTTCATGCGTTGGAGAAGGAGATGGCAACCCACTCCAGTGTTCTTGCCTGGAGAATCCCAGGGACGGGGGAGCCTGGTGGACTGCCGTCTATGGGGTCGCACAAAGTCGGACACGACTGAAGTGACTTAGCATTATTAGCAGGTAGGTCCAGGGATCAAAGAATTGTTGAAATTCAGGTACTAGGTGTATGAGTGAAAAGAGGTTATGTTCAGAGTTAGAAATGCTTAAAAAATAGGATAATGCCATGCTTGAGTTGTTGATATTGATAAGATATAAGGTATGTCCCAGGGCTTTCCAGGTGGTGTTAGTGGTAAAGAACCTGCCTGCCAATGCAGGAGACATAAGAGATGCTGGTTCCATCCCTGGCTCAAGAAGATCCCCTGGAGGAGGGCATGGCAACGCACTCCAGTATTTTTGCTTGGAGAATCCCATGGACCGAAGAGCCTGGGGGTCTACAGGGACTTACCACCACCACCACGGTGTGTCCCATAGAATGAGTGACAGGTAGTATAATCACTGGAGGTGAGAATTCAGGGAACTGATAGGCCTAAGAACGAATATCTTTATGGATTTGATGCCATTAATAATTAGGATGGGGGTAGAGTTTTGGCCACCTGATACAAAGAGCCAGCTTACTAGAAGACCCTGATGCTAGGAAAGATTGAAGGTAGGAGGAGAGGAGGATGACAGAACGAGATGGTTGGACAGCATCACCAACTCAGTGGACATGAGTTTGAGCAAGCTCTGGAAGATGTTGAAAGACAGGGAAGCCTGGCATGCTGCAGTTCATGGGTTCACAAAGAGTCAGACGTGACTGTGTGAATGAACAACAAAGTGTTAGTAAGAGTGAAAATCCTTAGGCATTGAGGGAGAATGATCTATGAATTAGTGGCTGACTGCAACAAGAATGAGTAGAGGGTGGCAGAGTCTCTATGACATGAAATTCAAAGCTGGGGGAGAGGTGTTTAGACAGGATGAAGGGCAGAGAGCCTGGAACCGGCAAGGAGTATCAAGAAGGACACAGACTCCATTTCCAGGTCACTGGATGAGTGATGTGGGGCAAAATCTACCACATAAGAGACAAGGGAAACAGGATGCTTGTAGAACATTCAGGTTTTAGAGCAAGAAGGTGAAGGGTCCTTTCAGAGAAGAGATTGGTGCTGCATGTGATTGTGGTGCTGAAAGACAGTGAGTTTCAGGGTGCACAATGTAAAGGCGTTGGGAGTTGGGGGCATGAGGGTCGGGGTGAGAGAAGAAGACTAAGACTGTATAGAGCCTCATGGGAATTAGAATGCAGTGGATAAGTGGTGACATGAGCATGTAGGTCTTTTTTTTTTTTTTTTGATAACATAAACAGAGATAAAGAGCATAATGAGACCAGTCCTGGTGGTTTTAAGACAGCAGTGCTATGAGTGATGGGAAGTAGGAAGAGATAGGTGTTTAGGAATGGGGACAGGCAGTCTTATTCTAAGTACTCTGAGTTAACTTTTTTTTCCCCCACAACTGATGCCAATATAAAAAAAAGCTTTGTGTTTTGACATGAATAGCACTTTCCACTTATTTATTATGTGGATAAAGTGAACCTGTATTATTCTCTTTCTCTGTGTGTATTTAAGTATACAGATGTCTATTTGTTGGTTTTGTTCAGTTACTAAGCCATGTCTGACTCTTTGCGACCCCATGAACTGCAGCACTCCAGGCTTTCCTGTCCTTCACTATAGCCCTGAGTTTACTCAAACTCCTGTCCACTGAGTCGATGATGCCATACAACCATCTCATCCTCTGTCACCCCTTCTCTTGCCCTCAATCTTTCCCAGCATCAGGGTCTTTTCCAATGAGTCAGCTCTTCATATCAGGTGGCCAAAGTACTGGAGCTTCAGCTTCACCACCAGTCCTTCCAATGAATATTCAGGGTTGATTTCCTTTAAGATTGACTGGTTTGATCTACTTGCTGTCCAAGGGACTGTCAAGTCTTCTCCCGCATCACAGTTTGAACACACAAAAAAGTTCTTCTGCACTCAGCCTTCTTTATAGTCAAGCTCTTACATCCATACATGTAAGAGCTGTATGGAAAAACCATAGCTTTGGCTATATGGACCTTTGTCGGCAAAGTGATGTCTCTGCTTTTTAATACACTGTCTAGGTTTGTCATAGCTATTCTTTGAAGGAGCAAGCGTCTTTTAATTTCGTGGCCGAAGTCACCATCTGCATTGCTTTTGGAGCCCAAGAAAATGAAATCTGACCCTGTTTCCATTGTTTCCATATCTATTTGCCAAGAAGTGATAGGATTGGATGCCATGATCTTCCTTTTTGAATATTTAATTTAAGCCAACTTTTTCACTCCTCTTTCACCTTCATCAAGAGGCTCTTTAGGCTCCTCTTCACTTTCTGCCATTAGAGTGGTATCATCTGCTTGTATGAGGTTGTTCGTATTTCTTCCAGCAAGTTTGATTCCAGTTTGAGCCTCATCCAGCCCGGCATTTCACATGATGTACCCTGCATATACAGCCTTGATATACTCCTTTCCCAATATCAAACCAGTTCATTGTTCCACATCCTATTCTAACTGTTGCTTCTTCTCCTGCATACAGGTTGCTCAGGAGACAGGTAATGTGGCTTGGTATTCCCACCTCTTTAAGAATATTCCACAGTTTGTTGTGATCCACACAGTCAAAGGCTTTAGTGTAGTCAATGAAGCAGAATTAGATGTTTTTTGGAATTTCTTTGCTTTTTCTATGATCCAGCGTATGTTGGCAACTTCATCCCTGGCTCCTCTGCCTTTTCTAAATCCAGTTTGTACATATGGAAGTTCTCGGTTCACCTACTGTTGAAACCTAGCTTGAAGGATTTTGAGCATATTCTTGCTAATGTGAAATGAGTGCAATTATATGATAATTTGAACATTCTTTGGCATTGCCTTTCTTTGGGATCGGAATGAAAACTGACCTTTTCCAGTCCTGTGGCCACTGCTGAGTTTTCCAAGTTTACTGGCATATTGAGTGCAGCACTTTTAGCAGCATCATCTTTTAGGATTAGAAATAGCTCAGCTGAAATTCCATCACCTCCACTAGCTTTGTTTGTAGTAATGCTTCCCACGGCCCACTTGACTTCACACTCCAGGGTGTCTAGCTCTAGGTGAATGACCATACCATCATGATTATCTGGGTCATTAAGAGCTTTTTTTATACAGTTCTGTGTATCCTTGCCACATTTTCTTAATCTCTTTGGTTTTTGTTAGGTCCTTGCCATTTTTGTCCTTTATTGTGCCCATCTTTACATGAAATGTTCCCTTGGTATCTCCAGTTTTCTTAAAGAGATCTCTAATCTTACCCATTTTATTGTTTTCCTCTATTTCTTTGCCTTGTTCACTTAAGAATACTTTCTTATGTCTCCTTGCTCTTCTCTGGAACTCTGCATTCAGTTGGGTATGTCTTTCCCTTTCTCCTTTGCCTTTCGCTTCTCTTTTCTCAGGTATTTGTAAGGCCTCCTCAGACACTTTGGCGTCTTGCATTTCTTTTTCTTGGGGATGATTTTGGTCACCACCTCCTGTACAATGTTATGTACCTCCATCTATATTTCTTTAGGCACTCTGTCTACCAGATCTAGGCCCTTGAATCTATTTATCACCTCCACTATATAATCATAAGGCATTTGATTTAGGTCATACCTGAATGGCCTAGTGGTTTTCCCTACTTTCTTCAATATAAGTCTGAATTTTACCACAAGGGGTTCAGAATCTGAGCCACAGTCAGCTCAAGGTCTTGTTTTTGCTGACTGTGTAGAACTCCATTTTGATTGCAAAGAATTTAGTCAATCTGATTTTGATATTGACCATCTGGTGATATCCATTTGTAGAGTCATCTCTTGTGTTGTTGGAAGAGGGTATTTGCTATGACCAGTGCATTCTCTTGGCAAAATTCTGTTAGCCTTTGCCCTTCTTCATGTTGTACTCCAAGGCCAAACTTGCCTGTTACTCCAGGTATCTCTTGACTTGCTACTTTTGCACTCTAGTCCCCTATGATGAAAAGGACAAATGTCTATAATTTTAATATGTTAAATAATTATAATTTAATTAATATACTAATTGTAAATAGTATATTAAGAAGCTCAAATAATGATTTTTTAAACTGTCAGTGAACCGACTTCCTACAAATCAGAGTCCTTCAGACTTCAAACTCTGTGGAATGTGCTGTGTTGTGTTTTGTTCAAGTTGGTTGATTTTTGCAGTCATGGATCCAGAAAATGCACCTCTGGAGAGATGAGCCACCACTTCCAGGGAATGCCCAGCAAAACACCTATCATGATGCCTGTTCTCTGGTACACTATGTTAGAGTTTTGGACCCTCTCCAGCTTTTTCTGCTGATGTTAAATTCTTCCTTTTCAGTTATCTGATTCTTGGCCAACCATTTGTTGCTTCCATTGTATTTGTCAAGAATCTTCTGACTTCCTTTGATTCTGCCTTGACATCTCTTCTTCTATCATGGCTCTGAATCCTAGTTTGGAGCAAGTTTTTTGGGGATATTTTGCCTCTTCTTATCTCCAGCTTTGTATTTTTAAGTCTTTTGAACTATATACTCAATATTTTCTATGCTTAAACACCATGATATTAGTCTTTTAGTCTTCTCTTTTCTCGATCTCTAATCCACAGCAAATACATTTGAAGAGCTATCAGCATTAGTATCAAAAGTTACTACTTCAATGAATGCCATAGCAGTGCCAGTGAGTTCAGTTGCCAAGCTGGTTGTTATCCTGCCTCATTGCTCACTCAATTCCATATACCTCTATGAGCATACCAAGCTGATTTTAAGAGTAGATATGAAGGTCTAAGTTCAGTTGGTATTAACTGCTTGCTATGGTGCACTTGGTCAGAATAGTCATGACTCCAAAAGTGGTTTCAACATTAAAGAAAAAGGAGTGATATCAAAGAACAGTAAATTCTGAATAACTTCAAATTTATCTCCAGACAAGGGACAAGATGGCTACCTTCAGTTCAGTTCAGTTCAGTAGCTCAGTCATGTCCGACTCTTTGCGACCCCATGGACCACAGCACGCCAGGCCTCCCTGTCCATCACCAACTCCTGGAGTTTACTTAAACTCATCTCCATTGAGACAGTGATGCCATCCAACCATCTCATCCTCTGTCGTCCCCTTCTCCTGCCTTCAATTTTTCCCAGCATCAGGGTCTTTTCCAATGAGTCAGCTCTTCATATCAGGTGGCCAGAGTATTGGAGTTTCAGCTTCAACATCAGTCCTTCCAAAGAACACTCAGGACTGATTTCCTTTAGGCTGCCTACATAGCTGCAAACATATGTGACCTTTATCAGGATTGATGCTTTTTAAAAATTTCTTGCTATTGAAAAAAAATCTTATAAGAATATCTACAAGCTTGGAAGCTTGGAGATGCAAACAGAGCCACCTACTAGGATTACATCATGTATCTGAGGCTAGCATGTTGTGAGAAAAGTGTTTAAAAAAAACAAACAAACACCTTTTCTCCTGTTCTATAGACAAATTAGCTTTCTAGCTCTGTTACTCTGGAAACTTGGTAAGGTGGAGTGTCAGCTGTGTTTCCAAGCAAGAGCACTTATGTTGAAAGTAACATCTATTTGATAAACTGCATCTGAACTGGAAGGCCTGTAAATGTATCTGGTCAGATATTTTATGCTTAACTAATGTATCTGGTCAGATATTTTAGGCTTAACTTGGGGCTTTTCTACGTTTAGTCAGTTCTTAAAATTGGTCATGTCTCTTGCTAGAGGACTGCTACTGGAGATGATGGAGCCATCATGGTGTGGAGCATGAGGCTTCTAAGGCAGGGTGGCACCCACACTCATCCATTGTGGTCTCATTCCTTCAAACCTGAGCTATCACCAGAGGGACACAGAAGTAATGAGGTAGATCCTAGACTGCTGCATGGACCTACTCTAAGGACCTTACTAAAGAAACTCATCTGATGCTACCCCGCTGGCATACTGTATCTCCTGTCTTCCTGTGCTTCTAAGTAAAACCAATGCTAAGAGTCTTTGAGGTTTCTTGTCTAGTCAAATGAGTCTACCAAATGAGTGTTCCTAACTGAACACTTAAATGCAAAGATTCCATCTTTGTAATTAAGGTTCGACAAATCAAAAATGTCACATGTTTGGTTATAAATCAACCCATTTCTTTTAGTATTAAATGTCTTATTCAAGTCCTGCAGGTCCTGCTGCTGCTGCTAAGTCGCTTCAGTCGTGTCCGACTCTGTGCGACCCCATAGACGGCAGCTCACCAGGCTCCCCTGTCCCTGGGATTCTCCAGGCAAGAACACTGGAGTGGGTTGCCGTTTCCTTCTTCAATGCATGAAAGCGAAAAGTGAAAGTGAAGTCGCTCAGTCGTGTCTGACTTTTAGTGACCCCATGGACTGCAGCCTACCAGGCTCCTCCACCCATGGGATTTTCCAGGCGAGAGTACTGGAGTGGGGTGCCATTGCCTGCTCCGATTCAAGTCCTAAAGAATAGTTACGACCTTTGGCTCACTGATGATTCTTATCATATTGATACCATCAGTGGATTCCATACTATAGAGAGGCCTGATGGTTAGAGTGGTAAAATGTAGTCAGTACTTTGTTCACAGTACACAGTGTTGGTCATGGTCTTCCCCTGCTGGGCTTCTGCTTTTTTTTTTTTTATCTTTTTGTCTTTGTTAGAACCATGGACGGTAGATACTTGCTCAAAGGAGATGCTTTTAGTTTGGTGGGGTTTTGTTTGTGTGTTTGTCTGTTTAGATAAAATTCATGCCATGTTAAACTTAAAATTTTAACTATTTTAAACGTATAATTTAGTGGTTTTTATTCACAATATTCTACAGTCATCACCAGTATCTAATTCCAGGAAATTTGCATCACCCTAAGAAACCCTTATCTCACAATTCCCCCTTCTGACCATCCCCTGGAAACCAATAATCTACTTTCTATCACTATGGATTTACATATTCTGAACATTTCATAGAAATGGAATCATATAATATGTGACCTTTGGTCACTGTTTTCTTTTTTTTTTCCTCTTAGCATAATGTTTTCAGAGCCAATCCATGTTTTAGCATGTATCCAAACTCCATTCCTTTTATGGCTGAGTAATATTCCATTATATGAATATATCATATTTTATTTATCCATTCATCTGTTGGTGAACATTTGGATTGTTTCTACTTTTTGGTTGTTGAAAATAGAGCTGCTATGAATATTCATGTACAGTTTTTTGTTTAAATGTGTTTTCAGTTCTCTTGGATATATATGTTAGAGTGAAATTGCTGGGGCATATTGTAACTATATATTTAATAAAAAGCTTTTAGTTTTCCTTTTATATTTCACCTTGGTCATTTACCATCACAAATGCCAGTGCTTCATAAATGACTGTGTTATCAGAAATACATCCAAGCAGACATTTGGCATTAAAAAATGTCTTTGTAAGGTTCATTGCAACTTAACTCTTTGGAGCATCACAGATAAATTGTCCCATGTCAAGATAGACAACACAGGGGCTTCCCTGGTGGCTCAGTGGTAAAGAATCCATCTGCCAATGCATGAGACATGCGTTTGATCCCTGATCTAGGAAGATCCCACATGTCACAGAGTAACTAAGCCCGTGAGCCACAACTACTGAGCCTGGTCTCTAGAGCCCGGGAACCGCAACTACCGATTGCACTGCAACTGCTGAAGACTGTGGGCCTAGAGCCTGTGCTCTGCGACGAGAAGCCACCTCAGCAAGCAGCGCATGTGCCACACCTGGAGGACAGCCCCACTCTCCACAGCTAGAGAAACGCTCCCGCAGTAATGAAAACCCAGCGCAGCCGAAAAGAAATAAAAGAATTTATATTTTAAAAAGATTAACAATGCAGCTTGATGTTGTCCCATTTGCTGACACTGTGGCAATGATCTTCACTTTCCTGTGCTTAAAGGCGCTCACCCAGGATTAGATGGTGCTTTTTAGTATGATTGCTGGAGAGGATGGGTCCTGCTTATCTGCGTAAGATATAGACACTGGAGGTGCTGCTGCGTTCAATCTGCTTTTGTTCTTTGCAGATGGAGGCTGAAAGCCTAGGGTTAAACTTCAGAGAAAAATGTTTTTTAACTTTCTCTTATTACCTATTACCTCAGGGATTAATTCTGCTTTTTTGGTTCAAGGCCTCTCTTTCATGCTATTGAATTCTTTAAAAGTTGGGTAAATGAAGGTATAGATTAAATAATTTTGGCAGCTGGAGTGTATTTTCTTAGCCCGTGTGAGAATTTCTGTCCACAGAGCAGGGAAAGTCAGTGCCCTGGTGTCTGTGAGTCACCTGGGGCACTATTGCACCTCCTGGCCCAAATATCCACTCTGAGACTTTGCTTATCAGAATTCCCATTTCAGAGAGCTGTACTCGGAGTTCTCTCTCCAATCGCAGATGAGGGAACAGCTGTTCCAGCATCCTTTAATTAATTTTCTGACAGATCCCCTACAATCTCTTCTCCCAGGCTTTCTTTTCTTAGATCTAGACGTTTTTCTAGGAATACTTCTGATAAAACTCATGATTTGCAGGCAGGAAGTAAGATCTTCTCTTCTACCTGTATAGATTATAGATTTTCCAGCTGCCACTGTGTTACTGTCTGCTATATATAATCCAAAAGTGAATGTTCTCAGCAGCTGGTAGCACCCCTCTTGGCTTTCTAGCATTGAAGTGGGTTTATTTTCATTTTGTGTTTTCTTCTGAAATTTCAGAAAAATATGTCTTTGTTGTTGACCTTTTCTCTATTCTTATCTAGATCAGGACAGTCCAATCCAACCTTTCATCTCCAGAAAGGCTCTCAAGCATATGTACTCAGAAAAAAACCACCTGGTTTACTTCTTCCTAAAGCACATAAGGTATGGTATACAAATGCAATGTTAAATTCCTTGTTGACTAATAAATGCATTTTATATTCACAAAACAATTTAAATTGCTTTTAAAAATACTCTCACAATTGTTAAGTATAGAGAATACATTTTATTTCTTAGATGAAAATTTCACTTGAACTGTATTCCCACCCCCTTTTTGTTTTTATCACGGATATGAGTTTGAAATCTAAGGCTGTGTTTAAGCTGGTAATCTTGACCACTATCCAGTCCTCTTGTGGATTTGATTCCTATGTATATAGTCAGCTAGAAATACAGTCACCTGGTGAATATTTTCAGAACTGCTCATTTAGAGATGTTTTGTACTTTGATAAATTATGTTTTAAAAGGCACATTATTATATCTTATAATAATATCTACTCACTGAATACTTTAATATATTTGGTGTAATAATCCTCTGATCTTTTGGTGATAAAAATAAAGATTTGAATAATCATAATATGCTGTAAATATTAGTGAGAATTATAAAAGTTTTTTGTTAAAAACTGATTCTTTTCAGAAAACATATTATCTATGGATTTTTAGAGAAAAGAACATTAAAATCATGATGCATATTTTGGATATTATTATAATCATGTATAACAGATTATACATGCTTCCCAACCAACCCCAACTGACTGGAGATGGGCCACTGAAAGGTGGGTTTAATATCACAGTAATGGAAAATGCAGATTCCGACTATGATATTCTCAGAAAATGAAGTAACCTGCATGCTTAAGATCAAAAAAGTTCAGTAACTTTTATTAAGCCTCAACAAGGCATGGGTGAAAGAGAATCCCCATCTGCAGGGAGAGATTTATGCCCCAGTAAACAGCTGGATTTGTCTCTCTCGTTGATAACACCCTCAATATCTAGAAGACATCAGAACATAACATAATGCTTTCAGCTCAGAGATCTAAAGTACTTTTGTTACAACTCCTTTCATTTTGGAAAAAAGCAGTGTTCCCACACTGACATCTACTTTATGACCAGCCTCCACCACCCCAAGCCTCCCCTATTTCACAGCACCAGAAAGCTTCTTTCTATAGCTACTGGCATCTCTGACTGCTCTCACCTTGGTTATGGGTTTAGTCATTTCCCTGCTCTAGTTATTGCAGCAGTGGCTGCTTTATCCCTCTGATCAAAGTGAACGGCATGGTTTCTTCTCCTTAGAAGTGATCAGCCACTACTGCCTGAGTCTGGGGAACAGGACTTTACAGGCAGATTAGTTGGCATCAGTGTTCTGCTATAAGCTGTGTCCCTGGGTTCTGAGTGATAAACATGTATATCTGTCCTGGTTGAAGAAGGCCTTTTCTTCTTCTATCTTAGCTGAGCTTCTGTGTCAGTACCAAGTTGCTTCTCATTGTCTTCTTACCCAGTAGTTATCTTGAGCTCCATGGCAGCCCTGGGTACCAGGAAGAATCCCCACACCACTGCCCTGAAAACAAGTACCTCCATTGATCTCCAGACGGAGTGGGTACATTTCCTTTCTACCAGCACCCACAGGCTTCCACCAGTACCCTGTAGTTGACTGCCCAGAGCGTTGAAATAGAGACCTGCCTGAACCCCATGGTAGACTGGAGAGGGATTGGTAGTGAGGAGCAAGAGCAAGAGTGAGTCAGCAAGCAGGGACTGATAAGAAAAAAAGGTTGTTTTTTTTTTTTTTAATGATACCTGCAAAATATTATGGTCAGAAACTGTCACCTTCATATTATCAGTCAGATTAAGCCCCATGCATAAGCCTGTCCTTTTAGCCTAATAGCAATTTTTGTTGTTTTTGTTTTAGTTGCTAAGTTCTGTCTGACTCTTTGGCAAGTGCCAGCCTAATTTATAATTGTAATGATTGCACTAAGACTACTTTTATGGACAATACTAAGGAAATTATTATCCTCTGGGTTATATTGTTTGTTATATTTGTTGATACTGTTTTAAAATTAATTTCTAGCTTAATGTTAGCTCACAAGTAATTATTAAATTTCTGTATTTCTGATTTTTAATTATCTATCATCTTATTTAGATTGACAGAGAATTTAAAGTCCAGAAGGCCTTGTTTTCAATTGGATTCCCCGTTCCCAAACCTTTATTGTACTGCAGCGATTCGTCTGTCATTGGAACAGAATTTTATGTGATGGAACATGTACAGGTAAATTAAACTTAATTGTACTTTGTTGCTTTTATTTTTAGTTGTGAAGTTACATGTTAATAAATGGTAGTTTATCAGTCAGCATTTTAGGTAGTTTGCTTTGCAAGGGCTTAAACTTTTTTTCTTTTTATTAAAGAAACAGAAATGTATCCTCTCATTTCCAGAGGCTAGAAGTTTGAAACCAAGGTATCAGCAGGATTGGTTCTTTATGGAAGTTTTTATTTTTGTTTTCCTTTTAAAATTATTTTTTATTGAGATATAGTTAATGTACAATATTGTATGTTAAAGATGTATTATATAGTGATTCACAATTTTTAAAGGTTATATTCTACTTAGAGTTATTTTAAAATACTGGCTGTATTCCCTGTCTTGTATTAAACTTTCATTTTATTTTGAGAACACAATTTGAGTGAGATAAACTAGGAACATATTTACTAATTACAGCATATTGGCCTATTCTTCCTCTAGGTGTCAGTAAAGAGATATGTAATGGCAATAACTAAACTGTCCAGATAGTAGAGGGAAAGAAACTACTCCAAATAAAAAACCAGTCCATTAATAACAATAAATCCAAATTGTTTTAAGATTTTTTATTTGGTAAAATGTTACTTGAGAGTAGTTTTTGTCCTTTAAGTTAATCTTGGTGCATCCTTGCATTTCCCCTGTGGCATATATGTGTTAGTTGCTCAGTTGTGTCCGACTCTTTGCAACTTCATGTATTGTAGCCGACCAGCCTCCTCTGTGCATGGGATTCTCCAGACAAGAGTACTGGAGTGAATTGCCATTTCCTTCTCCAGGGGATCTTCCTGACTCAGGGATCATACATGGGTCTCCTGCACTGCAGGCAGATTCTTTACCATCTGAGCCACCAGGGAAGCCCTGGCACATTCTACAAAGAATTGGTTTTGGTTGTAAAACTGTACCTAATCTTTTTTTCAGGAAACAGAGTATGATGACACAGCAAATAATTGGTATGAAAAGATTTATTTTGTTTTAAATTATCTGTTGTAATTGCTTCCATAGGGTCGAATCTTTTGTGATTGGACAATTCCTGGAGTTAGCCCAGCAGAACGTTCAGCCATATATGTGTCCATGATACAAACCTTGGCTCAGTTACATTCCTTGAATATACAGTCATTGCAGCTGGAAGGATATGGTAGAGGTGTTGGGTATTGCAAAAGACAGGTAAGGCATCCACACAAAGAGTTTCTTTTCTCAAGTTCTTGGAAACAAAATATACATTTTTAATTAAAATAAAAATGTATTATTTTATACTTTTCTGAAATCTGGCTAGAACTTTGAACCTTCAGATTGACTTATTTTAAACATAAAATAATTTTATAATTTTTAGATCAGCAAAAGCTTCTATAATGGACAGCATATATAAATGCAAATTTAAAGCTATTTCTATCTCTTCATTTAATTTACCAATACATTTTCTATACAATTTTAGTTTTTAAAATTAGTTTAAAAAATATTTGTTAAGCATGTGTTTAATAAACAAGTATTTATTAAGCATATAAGTATGTTTAATATGTGCTAAGTACTGTGTTAAATTTCAAGAAAATAGAAATCAATTCTACCCCTAAAGGAACTTAACATTTTTGAGACACCTCTACATGAAACTCATTTACATGAAACTTGAAAATGGTATAAAAGAGTATGTAATCTGGTAGTAGGGGTGGCCGTGAGGAGATACCCCTCGTCCAAGGTAAGAGAAACCCAAGTAAGACTGTAGGTATTGCCAGAGGGCATCAGAGGGCAGACACACTGAAACCATGATCACAGAAAACTAGTAAATCTGATCACCCACACCACAGCCTTGTCTAACTCAGTGAAACTAAGGCATGCCGTGTGGGGCCACCCAAGACGGAAGGGTCATGTTGGAAAGGTCTGACAGAATGTGGTCCACTGGAGAAGAGAATGGCAAACCACTTCAGTATTCTTGCCTTGAGAACCCCATGAACAGTATGAAAAGGCAAAATGATAGGCTACTGAAAGGAGAACTCCCCGGGTCGGGAGGTATCCAATATGCCCCTGGAGATCAGTGGAGAAATAACTCCAGAAAGAATGAAGGGATGGAGCCAAAGCAAAAACAATACCCAGTGTGGATGTGACTGGTGATAGAAGCAAGGTCCGATGCTGTAAAGAGCAATATTGCATAGGAAACTTGAATGTCAGGTCCATGAATCAAGGCAAATTGGAAGTGGTGAAACAGGAGATAGCAAGAGTGAACGTCAACATTCTAGGAATCAGGGAACTAAAATGGACTGAAATGGGTGAATTTAACTCAGATGACCATTATATCTACTACTGTGGGCAGGAATCCCTTAGAAGAAATGGAGTAGCCATCATGGTCAACAAAAGAGTCCGAAATGCAGTACTTGAATGCGATCTCAAAAACAACAGAATGATCTCTGTTCTTTTTCAAGGCAAACCATTCAATATCATGGTAATCTAACCCTATGCCCCAACCAGTAATACTTAAGAAGCTGAAGTTGAATGGTTCAATGAACACCTACAAGACCTTTTAGAACTAACAGCCAAAAAAGATGTCCTTTACATTATAGGGGACTGGAATGCAAAAGTAGGAAGTCAAGAAACACCTGGAGTAACAGGCAAATTTGGCCATGGAGTATGGAATGAAGCAGGGCAAAGGCTAATAGAGTTATGCAAAGAGAATGCACTGGTCATAACAAATACCCTCTTCCGACAATACAAGAGAAAACTCTACACATGAACATCACCAGATGGTCAACACAGAAATCAGATTGATTATATTCTTTGTGGTCAAAGATGGAGAAGCTCTATACAGTCAGCAGAAACAAGACTGGGAGCTGACTGTGGCTCAGATCATGAACTCCTTATTGCCAAATTCAGACTTAAATTGAAGAAAGTGGGGAAAACCATTAGACCATTCAGGTATGACCAAAATCAAATCCCTTAAGATTATACAGTGGAAGTGAGAAATAGATTTAAGGGCCTAGATCTGGTAGACAGAGTGCCTGATGAACTATGGACTGAGGTTCGTGACATTGTACAGGAGACAGGGAGGAAGACCATCCCCATGGAAAAGAAATGCAAAAAAGCAAAATGGCTATCTGGGGAGGCCTTACAAACAGCTGTGAAAAGAAGAGACGTGAAAAGCAAAGGAGAAAAGGAAAGATATAAGCATCTGAATGCAGAATTCCAAAGGATAGCAAGAAGAGATAAGAAAGCCTTCCTCAGTGACCAATGCAAAGAAATAGAGGAAAACAACAGAATGTGAAAGACTAGAGATCTCTTCAAGAAAATTAGAGAAACCAAGGGAACATTTCATGCAAAGATGGGCTCGATAAAGGACAGAAATGGTATGGACCTAACAGAAGCAGAAGATATTAAGAAGAGATGGCAAGAATACACAGAAGAACTGTACAAAAAAGATCTTCATGACCCGGATAATCATGATGGTGTGATCACTCACCTAGAGCCAGACATCCTGGAATGTGAAGTCAAGTGGGCCTTAGAAAGCATCACTATGAACAAAGCTAGTGGACATGAATTCCAGTTGATCTATTTCAAATCCTGAAAGATGATGCTGTGAAAGTGCTGCACTCAATATGCCAGCAAATTGGGAAAACTCAGCAGTGGCTACAGGACTGGAAAAGGTCAGTTTTCATTCCAATCCCAAAGAATGGCAATGCCAAAGAATGCTCAAACTACCACACAGTTGCACTCATCTCACACACTAGTAAAGTAATACTCAAAATTCTCCAAGCCAGGCTTCAGCAGTACGTGAACAGTACATGAACTTCCTGATATTCAAGCTGGTTTTAGAAAAGGCAGAGGAACCAGAGATCAAATTGCCAACATCCGCTGGATCATCGAAAAAGCAAGAGAGTTCCAGAAAAACATCTATTTCTGCTTTATTGACTATGCCAAACCTTTGACTGTGTGGATCGCAATAAACTGTGGAGAATTCTGTAAGAGTGGGAATACCAGACCACCTGACCTGCCTCTTGAGAAACCTGTATGCAGGTCAGGAAGCAAGAGTTAGAACTGAACATGGAACAACAGACTGGTTCCAAATAGGAAAAGGAGTACGTCAAGGCTGTATATTGTCACCCTGCTTATTTAACTTATGTGCAGAGTATATCATGAGCAACGCTGGGCTGGAAGAAGCAGAAGCTGGAATCAAGATTGCCAGGAGAAATATCAATAACCTCAGATATGCAGATGACACCACCCTTATGGCAGAAAGTGAAGAGGAACTAAAAAGCCTCTTGATGACAGTGAAAGAGGAGAGAGAAAAAGTTGGCTTAAAGCTCAACATTCAGAAAACTAAGATCATGGCATCTGGTCCCATTACCTCATAGGTAATAGATAGGGAAAGAGTGGAAATAGTGTCAGACTTTATTTTGGGGGGCTCCAAAATCACTGGAGATGGTGATTGCAGCCATGAAATTAAAAGACAGTTACTCCTTGAGAGGAAAGTTGTGACCAACCTAGATAGTGTATTGAAAAGCAGAGACATTACTTTGCCATCAAAGGTCCATCTAGTCAAGGCTATGGTTTTTCCAGTGGTCATGTAAGGATGTGAGAGTTGGACTGTGAAGAAAGCTGAGTGCCAAAGAATTGATGCTTTTGAACTGTGGTGTTGGAGAAGACTCTTGAGAGTCCCTTGGACTGCAAGGAGATCCAACCAGTCCATCCTAAAGGAGATTAGTCCTGGGTGTTCTTTGGATGGACTGATGCTGAAGCTGAAACTCCAGTACTTTGGCCACCTCATGTGAAGAGTTGACTCATCAGAAAAGACTCTGATGCTCGGAGGAATTGGGGTCAGGAGTAGAAGGGGTCCACAGAGGATGAGATGGCTGGATGGCATCACTGACTCGATAGACATCAGTTTGAGTGAACTCCGGGAATTGGTGATGGACAGAGAGGCCTGGTGTGCTGTGATTCATGGGGTCACAAAGAGTCAGACATGACTGAGCGACTGAACTGAATCTGGTAGTAAATTGTTTGTTACTTATCATGATAGCTGTTGCATTCGTAGGGTAGATACAAGTATGCCCTTGCTCAAGTTAGGGAAATCTCCTATGAAAGATATGTCTTGTACTGTATATTTAAGGAAGATTAAAATCTAGAGTGATAGGGAAAAGATGAAGAGCATTTCACATCAAAGGAACAGCAAGACCAGATAAGTATGGGGCTGTTTCCCTTTGTACATATGTCTTTTTCAGGGGGCAGAAGGAAGAGAGACAGGAACTAAGGTTGAAGGAATACTCACTATATATCAGGTCCCATGCTAGATGAGTTATAGACCCAATGTTTTTTAATCTTTGTAACAACCTTATTACATAGATATTAATACCCTCATTTTGCAGATGAGGCAACTGAGGCTTGCAGGTATTAAGCAATGTACAAATAAGTGGCCTAAACGTAATTTAAACCCAGCTCTCTGTGATTCCAAAGATGAAGGTCTTTACTGTACTAAATTGAACAGAGATACCTTAGAAAGTAGAGAGAGATAAATAGGCAAATATTATTTCAATTGGTGGAGGACTTTGAGAATAGGTTGAGTTAGTTGCATTCAATTCTAAGAAAAATAGGAAAAAAATTTGTATTTTCATGTCTGTAATATATTTCAAAGATTCTTTAGAAGATTCTATGGGTAATTAAAAAAAAAGATTAAAATGAGAAATAAAAATCTCCTGTCTTTTTCTAATCCCCATATAACATTTTTCAGAGACTACTTGTTTCTTGTGAAATTTCCTATTTTTTTTCACATGTAGGTATATGAGTTCTTTTTTTTTTTTCCTTCTACAAAATAATTGCCATATAAAGGCTAGAACCTACATCTCTTGATTCCTATTGTTGTTCAGTCACGAGTCGTGTCTGACTCTTTGCGACTCCATGGACTGCAGCACACCAGGCTTACCTGTCCCTCACCATCACCTGAAGTTTGCCCAAGTTCACATCCATTGCATTGATGATGCCATCCAGACATCTCATTCTCTGACACCCTCTCCTCCTTCTGCCCTCAATGTTTCCCAGCATCAGGGATTTTTCCAATGAGTCGGCTGTTCGCACCAGATGACCAAAGTACTAGAGCTTCAGCTTCAGCATCAGTCCTTCCAACAAGTATTCAGGGTTGATTTCTCTTAAGATTGACTGGTTTCATCTCCCTGCTGTCCAAGGGACTTTCAGGAGTGTTCTCCAGCACCACAATTCAAAGGCATCAATTCTTTGGCATTCTGCCTTTTTTTACGGTACAGCTCTCAAAACCATACGTGACCACTGGGAAGAACCTAGCCTTGATTATACAGACCTTTGTTGGCCGAGTAATGTCTCTGCTTTTCAAAACACTGTTTAGGCTTGTCATAGTTTTCCTGCCAAGAAGCAATCGTCTTCTGGTTTCATGGCTGCAGTCACCATCCACAGTGATTTTAGAGCCCAAGAAGAACAAATCTGTCACTACTTCCACATTTTCCCCTTATTTAGTTTTAAGCTGTCTCTTTCACTCTCCTCCTTCACCCTTATCAAGAGGCTCTTTAGTTCCTCATTGATTTCTGCCATTAGAGTGGTATCATCTGCATATCTGAGGTTGTTGATGTTTCTTCCACCTCTTAATTCGTAGGCCAGTGTTTTTTTCCCCCTGATAAAAGTCTAGAAGTAGAATGGAACTAGATGGAAGAGAAACTTAAGTGTTGAAGTTTTTAGGCCTATGTGAGTGTTGTAGACTAAGATAAGTATCATAGGCATTATTCCTGAGTATTTAAGACTGAACCCAAATTTGATATAATTGAATTTTGTTTTAATTTAAAAATTGCTGAATCTTATGTTCTACTTTCAGCTCTGTCATTTTTAAAATTTATTTATCTTTAGGTATCAACCTGGACAAAGCAATATCAAGCTGCAGCTCATCAGGACATCCCTGCCATGAACCAGCTATCTGACTGGCTAATGAAAAACTTGCCAGATAATGACAATGAAGAAAACTTGATTCATGGAGATTTCAAACTAGATAACGTAGTTTTCCACCCTAAAGAGGTATTGGAACTCCTGTTTACAATAAATTGAGTATGTCTGACTTGGGATACAAGTACTAAGTAGATGTTCCCCTAGAGTGCTGAAAAAGCCCAAACCATCCCCATTCTTCCTCTACATTCAAGACTATCTTCACCACTCACAATTTTTGGAAATGAGTCTTGTAGATTTTCTGGCATAGGTATCTTCTTATCTTTAAGGCCAGGTCTCATACTGGCCTTTACTCAAAAGGTAGTAAACTACTTTAAAATAATTTGGGAATTTACATACATGTTGCTGTTTTCTTTAAAGATGTTTTTCAACTGCTAAATATATTTAGCTTATCCATATTCTTGCTCTTTCTTCTGGTTCATTTTCATTTTTTTCCCCTATCTGATGAAGAATTTTTAATTTTATTATTATTAGCTCAGAGGACAGAATTCCAAAAGATTCCTTTGAGGCTTCAGAAGAACATGTGTGAAGTTAATGGAATCTTGCTCTATATAAATGTACTGAGTGTAATTTTCATAAAGAGTACAAACAAATCAAAACTATAATCCTCCTCCACTGAGCATAGTGAGGCCTAGAATTGAAAGAGTGTGGTGGGACTAAAGAAAGTACTTCAGTTCTCTCTTTACCTACATGCCTTTGGGCAAGACATTTGGCCCTTAGTATTCTAACACTGCTGTGAAAGATTTACAGTTCCCTGAATCCTCCTCCTTAGGGCAGGATTTTCTGGGTTCATTAGTTTTATCAGAATGCTGAGATGTTACAGGGCCAGAAGAGCTATTCTAAATTCACGTGCTAAGCTTCTGGGTTTCATGTTCTTTTCCTGTAGGAAGAGGATGGGGGAAAATAGCATTATAAATTATATTATTGTCATAATTCAAAGTAGTACTGTATCTATTGAAAGTTCAAATATAAACACATATGAGCACATTTATCATTAAAACAGAAAATTTTTCATAGAAAAATCAGTTCGGATATTTAATTTATGTATATGTAATTATATGTATATGTGTGCATGTAACTTTGTTAATGGTATGGATGGATTCTGAATTCTAACTTTGTTAAATATAGAATAGGAAATTGAAAAATCACTGATTTATAACAGAAAAGTTATAAAAGCTTATGCTTTAAAACTGGATCTGGTCTATATTTTATCTATTATCAATTGATTCATTAATATTTTTGGAGCCTATCTTTGAATAGGTCACTGTTGTTTATGTTTTCTGTAATTGTAGTACTTTTCTTTCATTTCTTAATCAAGGAAGGGATATTTCAGACCTAAATCTCCTTATTATGTGTTTTCTACCAAGGTGTTTAAATATGCTGAAATTAGGTATTAAATATGCTGAAGTAATGACAGACTATAGTAAGTTCCAAATAGTTATTTCCTTTTTGTATTTAATCTCATGTTAGAAAACCGTTTCTTATAAAATTCAAGTTAGCAAACAAAGATCATCTTTCTTAAGTTCTGTGGAGGCAATGCCAATTTGTAACATATGTCTTTTCTGTTTTAAATTCATATGTCTTTTATGTTTTAGGGTTATATAATAGCTAGTAAAATGTCTTCTACTTTATACTTAGTAATGCCATAATTATTAGTGATGTAAAATTTAATCAATTTGTCTCATATAAATACAGGTAGCTAATTTTTTATGGAAGTAACACACAGTTGGCAAAGTGCCAATCAACTAGCATTTATTTATTACCAACTATGTGCCTTGAAACATGGAGGTAGAAGGAAAAACAGCTCTTAATGAGCTCAAAATACAGATGGAGAGAAAAGGTAACTGTGGTAAAACAGAGAACAATATATACTCAAGTGCTAAACTATATCATACAATAAAACTAAGACTAGTCAAAAAGGGAAAAGATATCCACTGTGGTCTGACATTAAAAGCTATGAAACATTACAAATTAATTCTAGTCAATAATTTACTATAATTATTCAATAAAATATTGACTAATAGTTTAAAATTTCATAAATAAGTAGGAAATTAGACTATTTTTCTTTTTCATGAAGGCACTTCACAAGTTGAAATATCAGTCCCTGGATTATAACAAGTTTAGTATGTGTATGTTTGTGCTCAGCTATACATGTTCCTAAGAATGTGATTGAAAGCTTTTTATTTTTCCTTTGAGGGTAAGGATTGTATCTTTAATTTTTTTCTTACTTTTGTTTCTAAAGCCTATATGGTAAATGCTGAGTAAATGGGGACCTTCTAGACTAAACCTCCTATAAAGCAGTAAATGCATCTTACTCATTTATGCAACAGCTACATGTTTCTGAATGAATCTATGCTAAAAGAACTGATTATAATTAATCACTAAGTAGCTGTTTCCATCTCATTTACTTATGCTTAGTTTCTATTCTCCAGTAGTATGGCTGTCCCCACCTCTGTGCCTCCATTTTTATTGTAGCTTTTAATTTTGAAAATCTTTAAAGACTCACAAGAAGTTATAAAAATAGTAATAGGGGAGCTGTGTATCCATCATCCACATTCCCCAAAGAGATCTCACACAACTACAGCAAATTATTATCAAAGCCAGGAAATTGATATTGTGGGCATTTTGAATTGGGGGGAAAAACAAAATCAGGGTTCCCAAGAAGCTAAAGTGAGGTAATTGATATGGAGCTGATGCTGACCTTATTTTAATTCTTTTCTTCTTTTCCCCTCTGTTTTTAAATTCTAGTTTTCTAAGATATCCTATCAAGTTCTATTATTTAGAAAAAAATTAGAACAAAGTAAAATCTTTACTCTTTAGTAAATATGTACTAAAACCTAAACAGTGGTATAGGGAATGGGATTATAGCAGGCTTATGAATTTACATTCCTGTGATGTTTAAGGTTTGATGTTTTATTTTTTTTCCCCAAGCAATAGCTTATTTTAGTTTTGTCATCAGAAAACTCAGTAATTAAGGAATAAAACAAAAACAATTTTGAATGATAAACCATCCAGGAATGCGTGTGGTAAGCCAGTAGAGAATTACTAAAGGGAATAAAAGAACTGAACCATGTTACTCAGTTTCACAATCCCTCGTCATTTTCTAATTACTGATATGTAAAGTATTTGAAGCATATTTGAACAAGTGTTTCAGTAACAACATGCTCAATGAAATGTTTAAAAGAACTCCAGTTTTCCTGGAAAAGATTGTTAACTTTCCAAATATAAATCAGCCATCTGGCAGAGAAATGTTTAAGATTTTGGAGTTTGGTATACCTATTGCCATTTCAGCTTGAAAGATAAATACGTTTAATTAGGAACAGATAAACCCATAGGTATTTCATCTGCCTTCAGTAATTAGTAGTCAGATGTATTTTAGATAAATATAAGTACACTGGTTCTTCTGAAGTCATCTGCCTTGCAGCATTTTATATGTTGTCTTATGAAAAAAAAAAGATTTGATATGCAAAGCACAATGTATTTTTAATGGGTTTTTTTCCTTCTTAATTCCCCCATTATTTCTAAGATGCCAGTGTAGTTGGGAAAAAGTTTAGTTATAAAATTTAATTTTATTGCTACAAAAGACATGGGGATGTGTTTTTCCCAATCTTTTTACTTTACAAATAGTTTTAGATACCCTTAATATGCTCTTTGGCCATAAAACCAGGTTTTGAACACAGGCCTACTGACTTCATTTCACGCTGTCCTGCTTCTCATCTCCTCTGGAACTGGTCAATTTTGGTAATCTAGAAACTTAAACCCTTGTCTTTGACCACATCCTCACTACCTTCTGGGCTTCCCCGATGGCTCAGATGGTAAAGAATCTACCTGCTATGTGGGAGACCTGGGTTCTATCCCCAGGTCAGGAAGGTCCTCTGGAGAAGGGAATGGCAACCCACTCCAATGTTTTTGCCTAGAGAATTCCATGGACAGAGGAGCCTGACAGGCTACAGTCTATGGGATCACAAAGAGTCAGATATGGCTGAGTGACTAACACTTTCACTTTTCTTTTCACTACCTTCCACTTCTCTTATTTATACCTCACCTGAGATGCTACAAATTTGATTGCTCTTACTTTAGAATTCATGAACCCCTTATGACTTCATCTGACTTCTCACCCTGCCTGGCCTATTTGCGCATGATCAGTCATTTAAAAAACTACCTTCTTTATTATCAATGAAAAAATAATTTTTTGACAATGAATGTGTGTGAAAATAACGTAAGAGTTACAAAGTTTCCTGACCTTAGCTTACTTGTTATTCCAGAATCTTCTCAACTCTTGTCTATATATATAATCTCCAACCCTGATCTTGATTCATCATATTTTTGCTGCAGAATAAAGTCATAGTCAGATTAATAGGGTTTGGGACATATTTTTGCTGCATAATTTCATCTAGGCTCTAACTTCTCTCTATAAAATCTGTGAAAAAATTTTAATCCCTTTTTCAAATCTTTTGTATTCTTCTTGAACTGTCAAGTTGTTTTTTACATCTAGACTCTTACTCTCAGCATTTAGACTTGATTCATTTTTGTCTTTTTAGTCACTTTTCAGCACAAGCTGCTTTTAGGGAAATTCCCTGGAAGTTCCCTTGATACTGATGAAGATATTTCAGTCCTCTCCTTCATGCAGACTGCTGGGTGACATTTTTCCTAAGCCATTACCAAGAAAAGTTGTTACTTTCTAAAAATTGACGTATAGTTGATGTACAGTATTATATATTACAAATGTACAGTATAGTGATTCATGATATTTAAAGGTTATATTCAATTTATAGTTATAAAATATTGGCTATATTCCCTGTATATTCCAATGTGTCCTTATAGCTTATTTTATACATAATAGTTTGTACCTCTTAATTCCCTACCACTGTATTGCCCCTCCCCTTTCCCTCTCCCCATGGGTAACCAGTAGTTTCTTCTCTGAATCTCTGAATCTGTTTCTTTTTTGTTATATTCATTAGTTTGTTTTATTTTTTAAATTCCACATATAAGTGATATCAAACAGCCTTTGTCTTTATCTGTCTGACTTCTTTTACTAAGCATAATACACTCCAAGTCCATGTATGTTGTTGCAAATGGCAAACTTTCCTTCTTCTTAATGACTGAGTAGCATTCCATTGTATATGTATATCACGTCCTCTATATGCATTCATCTGTTGGTGGACACTTAGGTTGCTTCTATATCTTGACCATTATAAATAGTGCTGGTGTGAACATTGGATGCACGTATCTTTTCAAATCTGTGTTTTTGTTTTGTTTCAGTTATGTACTTAGGAGTGGAATTGCTGAGTCATATGATAGTACTAGGGCTTCCCTGGTAGCTCAGTTGATAAGGAATCAGCCTGCCATTCAGGAGACCCTGGTTTCATCCCTGGATTGGGAAGATCCCCTGGAGGAGGGCATGGCAACCCACTCCAGTATTCTTGCCTGGAGAATCCCCATGGACAGAGGAGCCTGGCAGGCTACAGTCCATGGGGTCACAAAGAGTCGGACACGACTGAGCAACTAAGCACAGCACAGCACACGTGATAGTACTGTGTTTAGTTTTTTGAGAAACCTCCATACTGTTTTCAATAATATTAGGCTACAGGAATTTACATTGCCATCATTATATGAGGGGTTCATTTTCTCTACATTCTCACCAGCATTTGCCATTTGTGTTCTCTTTTCTGATAGCCATTGTGACAGATGTGAAGTGTTATCTCACTGTGGTTTTGATTTGCATTTTCCTGATGATTAGCGATGTTGAACACTGTGTGCCTCCTGGCCATCTGCATATCCTCTTTAGAAAAAGATATATTCAGGTTTTGTGCCCAACTTAAATCATATTTTTAAAAAAGATTTAAATATTTATCTTTGGCTGTTCTGGGTCTTAGTTGCAGCACGTGGAATCTTCAGTCCTTGCAGCATGCAAATTCTTAGTTGTGCCATGTGAGATCTAACTCCTTGACCAGGACTTGAACCTGGGCCCCCTACATTAGGAGTGTGGAGTCTTAGCCACTGGATCACCAGGGAAGTCCCTAATCAGCTTTTTAAAAAAAAATATTGAGTTGTATGGGCTGTTTATATATTTTGGATATTAACCCCTTATTGGTCATATCATGTGCAAATATTTTCTCCCATTTAACAGGTTGTCTTCTTATTTTGTTGATGGCTTCCTTTGCTATGCAAAAGCTTTTAAGTTTAATTAGGTACCATTTGTTTGTTTTTGCTCTTCTTTATCTTAGGAGACAGATCTAAAAAAATATTGCTACAGTTTATATCACAGAGTGTTCTATGTATTTTCCTCTAGGAGTTTTGTTTCCAGGCTTATACTTAGGTCTTTAATACATTCTGAATTTATTTTTGTTTTTGTATGAGAAAATATTCTTATTTCATTATTTTACATGTAGCTGTTCAGTTTTCTCAGCACCAGTTGTTGAAGAGACTGTCTTTTCTCCATTGTATATTCTTGCCTCCTTTCTTATACATTAATTGAGCATGGATTTATGTCTGCATTATCAATTCTGTTCCATTGATCTATGTGTGTATTTTTTGTGTCGAGACCATACATTTTGATGATATGATACTATAGCTTTGTAGTATTGTCTGAAGACAGGGAGCATGAGTACTCTACCTCTGTTCTTCTTTCTCAAGATTGCTTTGGCTATTCCAGATCTTTCGTGTTTCCATAAAAATTTTATTTTATTTTGGCCACACTGCACAGCTTGTGGTATCTTAGTTCCCTGACCAGGGATTGATTCAGGCCTTCAGTGGTGAAAGCATGGAGTCCTAATCCCTGGACCACCAGGGAATTCCCTCCATACAAATTTTAAAATTATTTGTTCTATTGCTGTGAAAAATACCATTGGTATTTTGATAAGTATTGCATTGAATCTATACCTTGCCTAGAGTTAAAGTGATAGTCACTCAGTCGTGTTTGACTGTTTGTGACCCCATGGACTAGATAGTGCATGGAATTCTGCAGGCCAGAATACTGGAGTGGGTAGCCTTTCCCTTCTCCAGGGGATCTTCTCAACCCAGGCATCATACCCAGGTCTCCAGCATTGCAGCTGGTTTCTTTACCAGCTCAGCCACAAGGGAAGCCCAAGAATACTGGAGTGGGTAGCCTATCCCTTCTCCAGCAGATCTTCCCAACCCAGGAATCAAACCAGGGTCTCCTGCATTGCAGGCGGATTCTTTAACAACTGAGCTACGAGGGAAACCCTCATAGTTAAATGAGTTAAAATCGTCATTTTAACAATATTAATTCTTCCAGTCCAAGAACGTGGTACGTCTTTTCATCTGTTTGTGTTATCTTCATTTTTTTCATCAGTTGCTTATAGTTTTCCAACTGTGGGTCTTTTACCTTCTTCAGTTCAGTTCAGTCCAGTCACTCAGTCATGTCCGACTCTTTGCAACTCCATGAATTGCAGCACGCCAGGCCTCCCTGTCCATCACCAACTCCCAGAGTTCACTCAAACTCACATCCATCAAGTTGGTGATGCCATCCAGCCATCTCATCCTCTGTCGTTCCCTTCTCCTCCTGGATCCCCCTCCAGTCCTCCCAGCATCAGAGTGTTTTCCAATGAGTCAACTCTTTGCATGAGGTGGCCAAAGTAGTGGAGCTTCAGCTTTAGCATCATTCCTTCCAAAGAACACCCAGGTCTGATCTCCTTCAGAACGGACTGGTTGGATCTCCTTGCAGTCCAAGGGACTCTCAAGAGTCTTCTCCAACATCACAGTTCAAAAGCATCAATTCTTCGGCTCTCAGCTTTCTTCACAGTCCAACTCTCACATCCATACATGACTACTGGAAAAACCATAGCCTTGACTAGACAGACCTTTGTTGGCAAAGTAATGTCTCTGCTTTTGAATATGCTATCTAGGTTGGTCATAACTTTCCTTCCAAGGAGTAAGCGTCTTTTAATTTCATGGCTGCAATCACCATCTGCAGTGATTTTGGAGCCCCAAAAAATAAAGTCTGGCACTGTTTCCACTGTTTCCCCATCTATTTCCCATGAAATGATGGGACCAGATGCCATGATCTTCGTTTTCTGAATGTTGAGCTTTAAGCCAACTTTTTCACTCTCCTCTTTCACTTTCATCAAGAGGCTCTTCAGTTCCTCTTCACTTTCTGCCATAAGGGTGGTGTCATCTGCATATCTCAGGTTATTGATATTACCTCCTTAGATAGGTTTATTCCCAGGTATTTTGTTCTTTTTGGTGCAATAATAAATGAGATTATTTCCTTCTTTTTTTATGTACATTGTTTTTAATTTTATTTATTTATTATTGGCTATGCTGGGTCTTCTTTACTGCAGTCACTCATTTCTAGTTGCAGGGAGCAGAGGCTGCTTTCTAGTTTCAGGGCATGGGCTTCTCATTGCAGTGGCTTCTCTTGTTGCAGAGCACAAGCTCTAGGGCATGCAAGTTTCAGTAGTTGTGGCATGTGGGCTCAGTATTTGCAGCTCTCAAGCTCTAGAGCATAGGCTCAATAGTTGTGGCACACAGGCTCAGCTGCTCTGTGGCATGTTGGATCCTCCTCGATCGGGGATTAAACTCACGTCTCCTGCATTGCCACTGAGCCACCAGGGACTTCTTTTTCTGATAGTTCATTGTTAGTGTATAGAAAAACAACAGATTTCTGTGTATTAATTTTATGTCTGCAGCTTTACCAAGCTCTACCAAATTCACTGGTAAGGTCTAGTAGTTTTCTGGTGGCATCGTTAGGATTTTATATGTATAGTGTTTGTCATCTGCAAAGAGTGACAGTCTTCTTCCTTTTAAATTTAAATTCCTTTTGTTTTTTTTTTTGTCTGAATTCTATGACTAGGACTTCCAATACTATATTAAATAAAAATAGTAAGAGTTTGCATCCCTGTGTTGTTCCTAATCATTGAGGAAATGCTTTCAGCTTTTCACTGTTTTAGTATGATGTTAACTGTCTGCTAAGTCTGCTAAGTCACTTCAGTTGTGTCCAACTCTGTGCGACCCCATAGACGGCAGCCCACCAGGCTCCCCTGTCCCTGGGATTCTCCAGGCAAGAACACTGGAGTGGCTTGCCATTTTCTTCTCCAATGCATGAAAGTGAAAAGTGAAAGTGAAGTCACTCAGTCGTGTCCGACCCTCAGTGACCCCATGGACTGCAGCCTTCCAGGCTCCTCCATCCATGGGATTTTCCAGGCAAGAGTACTGGAGTGGGGTGCCATTGCCTTCTCTGGATGTTAACTGCGGGTTGTCATTAATGACTGTCATTATATGAGCATATGTTCCCTCTGTTCCAACTTGAGAAAAATGTCATAAACAAATGTTGTTGTTGTTCAATCACTAAGTCATGTCCAATTCTTTGCAACCCTGTGGACTACAGTATGCCAGGCTTCCCTGTCCTTCACTATCTCCCAGAATTTTCTCAGACTCATGTCCTTTGATTAGGTGATGCTATCCAGCCATCTCATTGCCTGTCACCCCCTTTTCCTTCTGCCCTCAAACTTTCCCAGCATCAGAGTCTTTTGCAATGAGTTGGCTCTTTGCATAAGGTGGCCAAAGTTTTGGAGCTTCAGCTTCATCATCAGCCCTTCCAAATGAATATTTCAGGGTTAATTTTCCTTAGGATTGACTGGCTTGATGTCCTTGCTATCCAAAGGACTCTCAAGAGTATTCTCCAGTGCCACAGTTTGAAAGCATCAATTCTTTGGTACTCAGCCCTCTCTTCGGTCCAACTCTCACATTTGTACATAACTACTGGAAAAACCATCAGATCAGATCAGATCAGTCGCTCAGTCGTGTCCGACTCTTTGCGACCCCATGAATCACAGCACGCCAGGCCTCCCTGTCCATCACCAACTCCCGGAGTTCACTCAGACTCACGTCCATCGAGTCAGTGATGCCATCCAGCCATCTCATCCTCTGTCATCCCCTTCTCCTGCCCCCAATCCCTCCCAACATCAGTCTTTTCCAATGAGTCAACTCTTCGCATGAGGTGGGCCAAGTACTGGAGCTTCAGCTTTAGATCATTCCTTCCAAAGAAATCCGAGGGCTGATCTCCTTCAGAATGGACTGGTTGGATCTCCTTGCAGTCCAAGGGACTCTCAAGAGTCTTCTCCAACATCACAGTTCAAAAGCATCAATTCTTTGGCGCTCAGCCTTCTTCAGAGTCCAACTCTCACATCCATACATGGACCATTGGAAAAACCATAGCCTTGACTAGACGGACCTTTGTCGGCAAAGTAATGTCTCTGCTTTTGAATATGCTATCTAGTTGGTCAGAACTTTCCTTCCAAGGAGTAAGCGTCTTTTAATTTCATGGCTGCAGTCTCCATCTGCAGTGATTTTGGAGCCCCAAAAAATAAAGTCTGACACTATTTCCACTGTTTCCCCATCTATTTCCCATGATGTGATGGGACTGGATGCCATGATCTTCGTTTTGTGAATGTTGAGCTTTAAGCCAACTTTTTCACTCTCCACTTTCACTTTCATCAAGAGGCTTTTTAGTTCCCCTTCACTTTCTGCCATAAGGGTGGTGTCATCTGCATATCTGAGGTTATTGATGTTTCTCCCAGCAAGCTTGATTCCAGCTTGTGTTTCTTCCAGTCCAGCGTTTCTCATGATGTACTCTGCATGTAAGTTCAATAAACAGGGTGACAATATACAGCCTTGACGTAGTCCTTTTCCTATTTGGAACCAGTCTGTTGTTCCATGTCCAGTTCTAACTGTTGCTTCCTGACCTGCATACAGATTTCTCAAGAGGCAGATTAGGTGGTCTGGTATTCCCATCTCTTTCAGAATTTTCCACAGTTTATTGTGATCCACACAGTCAAAGGCTTTGGCATAGTCAATAAAGCAGAAATAGATGTTTTTCTGGAACTCTCTTGCTTTTTCCATGATCCAGCAGATGTTGGCAATTTGATCTCTGGTTCTCTGCCTTTTCTAAAACCAGCTTGAACGTCTGGAAGTTCACGGTTCACATATTGCTGAAGCCTGGCTTGGAGAATTTTGAGCATTACTTTACTAGCATGTGAGATGAGTGCAATTGTGCGGTAGTTTGAGCATTCTTTGGCATTGCCTTTCTTTGGGATTCGAATGAAAACTGACCTTTTCTAGTCCTGTGTCCACTGCTGAATTTTCCCAATTTGCTGGCATATTGAGTGCAGCAGTTACACAGCATCATCTTTCAGGATTTGAAATAGCTCTTCTGGAATTCTGTCACCTCCACTAGCTTTGTTCGTAGTGATGCTTTCTAAGGTGCACTTGACTTCACATTCCAGGGTGTCTGGCTCTAGGTCAGTGATCACACCATCATGATTATCTTGGTCGTGAAGATCTTTTTTCTACAGTTCTGTGTATTCTTGCCATCTCTTCTTAATATCTTCTGCTTCTGTTAGGTCCATACCATTTCTGTCCTTTATCGAGCCCATCTTTGCATGAAATGTTCCCTTGGTATCTCTAATTTTCTTGAAGAGATCTCTAGTCTTTCACATTCTGTTGTTTTCCTCTATTTCTTTGCATTGATCACCGAGGAAGGCTTTCTTATCTCTTCTTGCTATTCTTTGGAATTTTGCATTCAGATGCTTATATCTTTCCTTTTCTCCTTTGCTTTTCACTTCTCTTCTTTTCACAGCTATTTGTAAGGCCTCCCCAGATAGCCATTTTGCTTTTTTGCATTTCTTTTCCATGGGGATGGTCTTCCTCCCTGTCTCCTGTACAATGTCACGAACCTCAGTCCATAGTTCATCAGGCACTCTATCTATCAGATCTAGGCCCTTAAATCTTATTTCTCACTTCCACTGTATAATCATAAGGGATTTGATTTTGGTCATACCTGAATGGTCTAGTGGTTTTCCCTACTTTCTTCAATTTAAGTCTGAATTTGGCAATAAGGAGTTCATGGTCTGAGCCACAGACAGCTCCTGGTCTTGTTTTTGCTGACTGTATAGAGCTTCTCCATCTTTGGCTGCAAAGAATATAATCAATCTGATTTTGGTGTTGACCATCTGGTGATGTCCATGTGTAGAGTCTTCTCTTATGTTGTTGGAAGAGGGTGTTTGTTATGCCCAGTGTATTTTCTTGGCAAAACTCTATTAGTCTTTGCCCTGCTTCATTCCATATTCCAAGGCCAAATTTGCCTGTTACTCCAGGTGTTTCTTGACTTCCTACTTTTGCATTCCAGTCCCCTATAATGAAAAGGACATACTCCATAGCTTTGATTATATGGACCTTTGTCAGCAATGTGAAGTCTACTTTTTAATACACTGTCTAGATTTGTCATAGCTTTTCTTCTTTTAGTTTAATGGCTGCCGTCACTGTCAACACTGATTTTTGATCCCAAGAAAATAAAGTATGCCACCATTTCCACTTTTTCCCCATCTATTAGCCATGAAGTGCTGGGACCAGATGCCATGATCTTAGCTTTTTGAATGTTGAATTTTTAAGCCAGTTTTTTTACTCTCTTTCTTTACCTTCATCAAGAGGCTCTTTAATTCCTCTTCCCTTTCTGCCATTAGCATAGTATCATCTACATATCTGAAAATGTTAATACTTCTTCTGGCAATCTTGAATCTAGCCTGTGACTCTAGCCTAGCATTTTTCATGATGTATTCTGCAGAGAAGTTAAATAAGCAGGGTGACAATATACAGCCTTGACACACTTCTTTCCCAATTTGGAAACAGTCCATTGTTCCATTAAGGTTCTAACTGATGCTTCTTGACCTGCATACAGGTTCCTGGTGGTCTGGTATTCCCATCTCTTTAACAGTTTCCCACAGTTTGTTGTGATCCACACAGACAAAGGCTTTAGCGTAGTCAGTGAAACAGAAGTAGATGCTTTTCTGGAATCCCCTTGCTTTCTCTGTTTCCAGCGAATGTTGGCAATTTGATCTGTGGTTCCTCTGCCTTTTCTAAATCCAACTTGTACATCTGGAAGTTCTTGGTTCTCATACTGTTGAAGCCTAGCTTGAAGGATTTTGAGCTTTGCCTTGTTATCATGTGAAATGAGCGCAATTGTATGATAGTCTGAACATTGTTTGGCACTGCCCTTCTTTGAAATTGGAATGAAAACTGACCTTTTCCCATCTTGTGGCCACTGCTGAGTTTTCCAAATTTGCTGACAAATTGAGTGCAGCACTTTAACAGCATCATCTTTTAGGATTTGAAATAGCTCATCTGGAATTCCATCACCTCCACTAGCATGTAGTAATGCTTCCTAAGGCCCACTCGACTTCACATTCCAGTATGTCTGGCTCTAGGTAAGTAACTATACCATGATGTTTATCGAGGTCATTAAGACCTTTTTGTACAATTCTTCTGGGTATTCTCCCCCTCCCCCCTTTTTTTTATAATTTTAAATTTATTTATATTCTGCTTGAAGGATACTTGCTTTACAGAATTGTGCTGGTTTATGCTAAACATTAACATAAATCAGCCATAAGTATACATATGTCCCTTCCCTCTTGATCCTCCTCTCATCTTCCTGCCCATCCCACCACTCTAGTTGTTACAGAGTCCTGGTTTGAGTTCTCTGAGTCATACAGCAAATTCCCATTGGCTATGTGTTTTACATATGGTAATGTAACTTTCCATGTTACTATCTCCCACCCTCTCCTTCTTCCCGCTACCCCCATGTCCAAAAGTCTGTTTTTTGTGTCTGTGTCTTGATTGCTGTTGCTGCTGCTAAGTCGCTTCAGTCGTGTCCAACTGGGCAACCCCATGGACGGCAGCCCACCAGGCTCCCCTGTCCATGGGATTTTCCAGGCAAGAGTATTGGAGTGGGTTGCCTTTACCTTCTCCCTGTGTCTTGATTGCTGCCTTGCAAATAATTTCATCGGTACCATCTTTCTAGATTCCATATATATGCCTTAATGTATTTGTTTTTCTCTTTCTGACTTACTTCCCTCTGTATAATAGGCTCTGGATTCATCAACCTCATTAAAATTGACTCAAATGTGTTCCTTTTTATGGCTGAGTAATATTCCATTGTGTATATGTACCACAACTTCTTTATCCATTCATCTGTTGATGGACATCTAGGTTGCTTCCATATCCCAGCTGTTGTACATAGTGCTGCAGTGAGCTTTGGGGTACATGTGTCTTTTTCAATTTTGGTTTCCTCAGGATATATGCCTAGTAGTGATATTGCTGGGTAGTATGGTGGTTTTATCCTAAGGAATCTCCATACCATCTTCCATAATGGCTGTATCAATTTACATTTCCATCAACAGTGAAAGAGAGTTCCCTTTTCTCCACACCCTCTTCAGCATTTATTGTGTGTAGACTCTGGTGATGGCCATTCTGACTGGTCTGAGGTGATATCTCTTTTTATAGTTTTGATTTGCATTTCCTAATAATGAGTGATGTTGAGCATCTTTTCTTGTGTTTGTTAGTCATCTGTATGTCTTCTTTGGAGAAATGTCTTTTTCCCACTTTTTGATTGGGTTGTTTGTTTTTCTGGTATTGAATTGTATGAGCTGCTTATATATTTTGGATATTACTCCTTTTTCAGTTTTTTCATTTGCTATTATTTTCACCCATTCTGAGGGTTGTCTTTTCACTTTGTTTATAGTTTCCTTTGCTGTGCAAAAGCATTTAATTAGGTCCCATAATCATATAGGATTTTTGAGCATAAACATAAAAATATGGTTTTTTTAATTTCCATTATTTTATTCCATTTTATTTCCATATATTGATTTTTATTTCCATTCTTGTAGGAGGTGGGTCAGGGAGAATCTTGTGATTTTTGTCATAGATTGTTTTGCCTATATTTTCCTCTAAGGGTTTTTTAGTTTCTGGTCTTCATTTAGGTCTTTCATCCATTTTGAGTTTATATTTGTGTATGGTGTTAGGAAGTGTTTTAATTTTATTCTTTTACATGCAGCTGTCCAGTTTTCCCAGTACCACTTATTGAAGAGGCTATCTTTGCCCCATTGTATATTCTTGCCTCCTTTGTCAAAAATAAGGTACCCATATGTGCATGGATTTATCTCTGGGCTTTCTATCTTGTTCCATTGGCCTATATTTCTGTTTTTGTGCCAGTACCATACTGTCTTTTGACTGTACCTTTGTAATATAGTCTGAAGTCAGGAAGGTTGATTCCTCCAACTCCATTCTTCTTTCTCCAGATTGATTTGGCTATTCAGGGTCTTTTGGTAATTTGGTAGGGATCACATTGAATCTGTAGATTGTGTTTGGTAGTATAGTCATTTTCACAATATTGATTCTTCCTACCCAGGAACATGGAATATCTCTCTATCTGTTTATGTCCTCTTTGATTTCTTTCATCAGTGTCTTACAATTTTCTTTTTTTTTTTTATTTTATTTTTAAACTTTACAATATTGTATTAGTTTTGCCAAATATCAAAATGAATCCGCCACAGGTATACCTGTGTTCCCCATCCTGAACCCTCCACCCTCCTCCCTCCCCTACCCTCCCTCTGGGTCGTCCCAGTGCACCAGCCCCAAGCATCCAGTACCGTGCATCGAACCTGGACTGGCGACTTGTTTCCTACATGATATTATACATGTTTCAATGCTATTCTCCCAAATCTCCCCACCCTCTCCCTCTCCCACAGAGTCCATAAGACTGATCTATACATCAGTGTCTCTTTTGTTGTCTCGTACACAGGGTTATTGTTACCATCTTTCTAAATTCCATATATATGCATTAGTATACTGTATTGATGTTTTTCTTTCTGGCTTACTTCACTCTGTATAATAGGTTCCAGTTTCATCCATCTCATTAGAACTGATTCAAATGTATTCTTTTTAATGGCTGAGTAATACTCCATTGTGTATATGTACCACAGCTTTCTTATCCATTCATCTGCTGATGGGCATCTAGGTTGCTTCCATGTCCTGGCTATTATAAACAGTGCTGCGATGAACATTGGGGTACACGTGTCTCTTTCCCTTCTGGTTTCCTCCGTGTGTATGCCCAGCAGTGGGATTGCTGGATCATAAGGCAGTTCTATTTACAGTTTTTTAAGGAATCTCCACACTGTTCTCCATAGTGGCTGTACTAGTTTGCATTCCCACCAACAGTGTAAGAGAGTTCCCTTTTCTCCACACCCTCTCCAGCATTTATTGCTTGTAGACTTATGGATTGCAGCCATTCTGACTGGCATGAAATGGTACCTCATTCTGTATACAGTTCTTTTGTCTCCTTAGGTAGGCTTATTCCTAGATATTTTATTCTTTTTGTTGCAGTGGTGAATGGAGTTGATTCCTTAATTTCTCTTTCAGATTTTTTCATTGTTAGTATATCAAAATGCAAGTGATTTCTGTGTATTGATTTTTGTATCCTATGACTTTGCTAAATTCACTGATTAACTCTAGTAATTTTCTGATAATATCTTTAGGGTTTTCCACGTATAGTAGCATGTCATCTGCAAACAGGGAAAGTTTTACTTCTTCTTTTCTGATCTGGATTCCTTTTATTTCTTTTTCTTCTTTGCTTGCCATAGCTAGGACTTCCAAAATATGTTGACTAATAGTGGTGAGAGTTGGTAACTTTATCTCATTCCTGATCTTGGAATGCTTTCAGTTTTTCACCACTGAAAAACCAGTGTTTGCTGTGGGCATATCATATACGGCCTTTACTATGTTGAGGTAGGTTCCTTCTATGCCCATTTTTTGAAGAGTTTTTAATCATAAATGTGTACTGAATTTTGTCAAAGGTTTATTCTGCATCTATTGAGGTTATCATATGGTTTTTATCTTTCAATTAGTTTATATGGTGTATCACATGGATTGATTTGCGAGTATTAAAGAATCCTTGCATCCCTGGGATAAACCCAACTTGATCATGGTGTATGATTGGCCACCTCTTCTTAATCTCTTCTCTTTCTGTTAGGTTCTTGCTGTTTCTGTCCTTTATTGTGCCCATCTTTGCATGAAATGTCCCCTTGGTATCTCCAATTTTTTTTTTTTTTAAAGACCTCCTCTAGTCTTTCGCATTCTATTATTTTCCTCTATTTCTTTGTATTATTCACTTAAGAAGGCTTTCTTATCTCTCCTTGCTTTCTCTGGAACTCTGCATTCATTTGGGTATGTCTTTCTCTTTCTCCTTTGCCTTTTGCTTCTCTTCTCTTCTCAGCTGTCGTAAGCCCTCCTCAGACAACTATTTTGCATTTTTGCATTTCTTTTTCTTAGGGATGGTTTTGGTCACCGCCTCCTGTACAGTTTACTGTCTGTCAGATCTATATTTTGAATCTTTTCATCACTTCCACTGTAAAATCATAACGGATTTGATTTAGGTCATACCTGAATGGCCTAGTGGTTTTCCTTACTTTCTTGAATATAAGTTTGAATTTTGAAGCAATGAATTCATGATCTGAGCCACAGTTAGCTCCAGGTCTTATTTTTGCTGACTGTATAGAGCTTCTCCATCTTCAGCTGAAAAAATATAATCCATCTGATTTTGATATTGAGCATCTGGTGATGTCCATGTGTAGAGTCATCTCTTGTGTTGTTGGAAGAGGGTCTTAGCCATATTCTGTTTGCCTTTACCTTGCTTAATTTTGTACTTCTAGGTCAAACTTGCCTGTTACTCCAGGTATCTCTTGACTTCCTCTGTTTGCATTCCAGTCTCCTATGATGAAAAGGACATCTTGTTTTGATGTTAGTTCTAGAAGATCTTGGAGGTCTTCATGCAACCATTCAAGTTCAGCTCTTTGACATTATTCGTTGGGACATAAACTTTGATTATGGTGTTGTTGAATGGTTTCCCTTGGAACAAACCAAGATCATTTTGTCATTTTTGAGATTGCACCTATGTACTGCATTTTGGACTCTCTTGTTGACTGTAAGGACTGCTCCATTCTTTCTAAGGGATTCTTACCCACAGTAGTAGATATAATGGGTATCTGAATTAAATCGATTTTGAATTTTTCAAAAGCCTTTTCTACAAGTATTGGGTTTCAGAAATTACAAAATCTTTGCATACCTAGGGTAAATCCCACTTGATCATGGTGCATGATCCTTTTACCATATTGTTGTATTTAGTCTGCAGTTATTTGATTTACTAGTATTTGGTTGAGGATTTTTGCATCTATGTTCATCAGTGATAATGGTCTATAATTTTCTTTTTTGTAGTATCTTTGTCTGGTTTCGGTGTTAAGGTGATTCTGGCTGCAAAGGATAAGTTCAGAAATGTTCCTTCCTCTGCAGTTTTTTGGAATACTATAAAATGAATAAGCATTAACTCTTCTGTAAACTTTGATAGACTTCATTCATGAAGCCATCTGGTCCTAGATTTTGTTTCTTAGGAGTTTTAAAATTACTGATTTAGTTTGCTTACTGGTAATTGATCTGTTCATATTTTCTATTTCTTCCTGGTTCAGTCTTGGGAGATTGTACCTTTTTAAAAATGTGTCCATTTCTTTGAGGTGGTTCATTTTATTGGCATGTAGTTTAATAGTGGTCGCTCATGAATCTTTAGATGTCAGTTTTAAATTCTTCTGTTTCAATTCTGATTTTATGGATTTGGTTTCTCTCCTTTGTTTCTTAATATATCTGGCTAAAGATTTATCAATTTTGCTTATCTTTTCAGAGAGCCTTTAGTTTCATCATTCTTTTCTATTGATTTTTTAGTCTCTATTTTATTTCTTCTCTGATCTTTATGATTTCTTTTCTCCTGCTAACTCTGTGTTTGTTTATTCTTCTTTTTCTAGTTCCTTTAAGTGTAAAGTTAGGTTGTTTGAGATTTTCTTTTCTGATTTAGCTTTTATAAGTGTAAATTTCCCTCTTAGAACAGATTTTGCTAAATCTTATAAATTTCAAATCATCGTGTTTTCATTTGTCTTTAGATATGTTTCTATTTCCTGTTTGACTTCTCCAGCGATGCATTATTTAGTACTTTATTGTTTAGCCTCCATGTGTTTGTATTTTTTGTAGTTTTTCTTTTTTTGTAGTTGAGTTCTAGTCTCACAACATTGTGGTCAGAAAAGATGCTTCACATGATTTCAGTTTTCTTAAATTTACTGAGGATTGTTTTGTGGCCAGCATGTGATCTATCCTGGAGAATGTTCCATGTGCACTTGTAAAGAATGTATATTCTGCTGCACAATATTCAGATGAATATTCTATGTATATATCAATTAAGTCCATCATTTCTAATGTGTCATTTTAGGCTTATTGATTTTCTGTCTGGATGATCTGTTCATTAATGTAAGTAGGACGCTAAAGTCCCCCACTAGAATTGTGTTACTGTTGATATCTCCCTTTATGTCTGTTAATATTTGCTTTATGTATTTAAATGTTCCTATGTTGGGTGCATATGTTGTTACATATGTTTATGATTGTATCTTCTTCTTGGATTAATCCCTTGACCATTATGTACTATGCTTCTTTGTTTCTTGTAACAGTCTTTATTTAAAGTCTATTTTGTCTGATATAACTTTTGCTACCTCACCTTATTTTTTTTTTACTTCCACCCCCTCACTTTCAGTCTGTGTATATCTTTAGATCTGAAGTGAGTCTCTTGTAGGCAGCATCTTTTGGGTCTTAGTTTTATATCCATTCAGCTACTCTGTGTCTTTTGATTGGAGCATTCAGTACATTTACATTTAAAGGAATTATTGATACATATGTTATTATTGCCATTTTGTTAATTATTTTGGAGTTGTCTTGTGGGCCTTTATTTTTTCCTTTCTTCTTCTTTTATTCTCTTGTGATGTGATGACTGTCTTTAGAGTTATATTTGGATTCTTTTTTCTTTTTGTGTGTATATGTATTATAGATTTTTGGTTTGTGGTTACCATGAGGTAAATAGGTATATGAGTATGTGTATTGTTGCTGATACCACAATGTCAGATGCATCTTAACCACCCTGCATTTGTACTCTCCTTCTCTCATGATACTGTTATTTTATCATATTTTACATCCAAATGGTTTCTATATTCCTTACCTGCTTATTGTGGATATCAGTGGTTTTACTACTTTTGTCTTTTAATCTTCATGCTAGCTTTGTGCATGGATGGTCCTGGGGTTATTTCCAGACTACTGGAAGGCAGAGCAGGTCTTGGAGTCTAGTTGCAGGATCCAGGGATTCTAGAGCTGGTGTCAGATTACTGCCAGTGGTAGGTGGGTTTCTGACACAGAGCCTGGGGTGTCCAGAAGCTTGAACTGGCCTGCTAGTGGGCAGAATCAGGGCTAAGTTTGTCTCAGGGCAGGGTATGGCCTTTTGGTCAATGATCTGGGTCTGAAGGCTGCAGGATTGTGGTTTTTTTGCATGTGGTGCCTGCCCATGGTGGGAGGAGGAAGTTCCTGGGCCCTCTGTTGGTAAGGGCTGTGTCCAGAGGCAGCTACAGGCTCATGGGGTCTTCAGGCAGCCTGTCTGCTGATGGGTGGCCCAGTTAGTTGCATGGCCTAAGGCGTCCCAGGACTGGTGACTATAGTTTGTTGGGGCATGGCTGGGTCCTAGGGCTAACTAGAGGGAGGATTCCACAATGACATGTGCCAACACCAATGTCCACCTGGTAGAAGGAGCTCCCTAGAATGGTTGCCACTGGTGTCTTTGTGCCCAGGGTGAGCTGCAATTGCCTCCTACCTCTCTGAGAGAATCTCCGAAACCAGCAGTTAGATCTGACCCAGGTCCCTATGAATATGACTTTTATTTTGAGATCCTGGAAGGTGTGAGATTTTGTGGGCACGCTTTACAAGTGAAGTCTGTATTTTCCCCAGTCCTCTGGTAGCTTCCAAAAGTAAGCTCCACTGACATATTCAAAAGCAGAGGCATTACTTTGTCAACAAAGGTCCATCTAGTCAAGACTATGGTTTTTCCTGTGGTCATGTATGGATGTGAGAGTTGGACTGTAGAGAAAGCTGAGCACCGAAGAATTGATGCTTTTGAACCGTGGTGTTGGAGAAGACTCTTGAGAGTCCCTTGGACTGCAAGGAGATCCAACCAGTCCATTCTGAAGGAGATCAGCCCTGGGATTTCTTTGGAAGGAATGATGCTAAAGCTGAAACTCCAGTACTTTGGCCACCTCATGCAAAGAGTTGACTCATTGGAAAAGACTCTGATGCTGGGAGGGATTGGGGGCAGGAGGAAAAGGGGATGAGAGGGGATGAGATGGCTGGATGGCATCACTGACTTGATGGACGTCAGTCTGAGTGAACTCTGGGAGTTGGTGATGGACAGGGAGGCCTGGAGTGCTGCAATTCATGGAGTCGCAAAGAGTCGGACACGACTGAGCGACTGAATTGAACTGAACTGAACTGACCTTCAAAGCCAAATAAATGCTCTGAGGGTTCATCTTCCTGGTACAGGACCCCTAGAATGGGGAGCCTAACATGGGCTCAGATCTCATACTCTTGTGGGAGAACCTCTGTTGTAGAATTATTCTCCAGTTTGTGTATATCCACCTAGGGGTTCCGACCTTGACTATATTGCAAGTCCACCTGTCCTACTCATCCTGATGTGGTTCCTTCTTTTGTCTTTAATTGTAGAGGATCTTTTCTGGTAGGTTCTGGTCTTTTTCATCAGTGGTTGTTCTGCTTATCATTGTTATTTTGATGTGCTCATGAGAGGAGGTGAACTCATCCCTGATAGATTATTATAAGATAATGGGTATAATTCTCTGTGCTATACAATATAGTCCTGTTGCTTATCTGTTTTGTACATAGTAATTTGTATCTGTTAATTGCATATCCCTAATTTGTCCCTCCCCCTACCCTTTCCCCTTTGGTAACCCCAAGTTTGTCTTCTGTGTCTGTTTATGTTTTATATATGCATTCATTTGTGTTACTGTTTAGATTCCACATGTAGATTATTTCATACAATATTTGTCTTTCTCTGTCTGACTTATTGTATTCAGCAAATATTGCTTAAGTCTCTCCCCTGTTGCTACAGATGGCAATATTGCTTTCTTTTTATGGTTGAGTAATATTCCCTTATGTATATTCTGTGTCTTTTTAAACCAGTCATCTGTTGATGTATACTTGGAATCAACCCAGTTGTGGCTAGTTTGTTTTTAATCTACATGCACTATAAACATTGTGGCTGATTATCAACAAAATGAAGCTTCTGTTGTACTGGATTAGGTTTAGTCACTCAGTCATGTCTGACTCTTGTGATCCCATGGAGTATAGGCTCCTCTGTCCATGGCATTCTCCAAGGCAAGAATACTGGAGTGGTTTGTCGTTTCCTTCTCCAGGAGATCTTCCCAACCCAGGGATCAAACCTTGGTCTCCTGTATTGCAATCTCTTTACCAACTGAGCCACCAGCGAAGCCCATAGACCAGTTGTGCTGAGGAAGTGCTAATTTTCTTTGGATGTTAGGAGCACAGAAACAAACAGAATGGTATGGACAAAAATGCATCCAATCCTTTTTTTAAAGCAAATTTAACTGATAATTCAGTATAATCACAACCATAAAAAGTCTTATGAAGGCAAATCATGGAGGAAGTAATGATCAATTTTTCCACAGTCATAATAGAAAATTCTTTAATGCCTGTTATATGCCAGGCTGTGTACTTATTCATTGAATAAATACATTTTAGCCACCTACTGTGTGCTAGGTACTTAAATAGACTCTGATAAACAAAATGGACATACTACCTACCTTTATTTCATATTCACACTAACTCTACACCAGATATGTTATGGTTACTTAAATTGAAAATCAGAAGTGTTAACTAGTCCAGAATTGCAGAGTTAACCGTCTGGAATTACACAGCCAGTAAATGATAGAGGGCTTCCCTCATGGCTCAGCTGGTAAAGAATCCACCAGCAATGCAAGAGACCTGAGTTCAATCCCTGGGTTAGGAAGATCTCCTGGAGAAGGGAACAGCTACTCACTCCCATATTCTGGCCTGGAGAATTCCATGGAATGTATAGTCCATGGGTCACAAAGAGTCAGACATGACTGAACAAGTTTCACTTTCTTTCATTAAATTGTAGAGCTAGGATATGAATTCAGGTCTGTGTGGTTCCACAGACCACATTTTTCCTTAAAGCTACAATAATGTGTTCAAATATATGACTGAAGTAAGGGGGTGCAAACACATACAAAGATACAAAAAGGCATGAAACACAATAATATGCATTGCCTAAATGAACTCTGTTGTTTTATCTGGCTTAGATAATCTTGGCTAAATTGTTGCTGCAGTCTCGTCTTTGCCCTCCTACAGTCTATTCAAAACATAGCAGCTAGAGTGACCTTAAAATACAAATCCTATTCAGTTACTCTTCCTGTACAGACCCTCCAGTGGAGTGCCTCCTCCCATATCCCATCCCTCCTACCTAACTTGAAGTATCCATAGGCATTGTTATCAGTTTGGTATGTATTCTTTCAACTTTGAGTATTCGTTTGCAACCTTTTTATTTAAATAGGATCATACTGCACATATTATTCTGCAGATTGCTTGTATTTTCAGTTGAATGCCCTATGTTCCTAACATAAAAATCTATATTCCCTTGATATATATTGTTACAAAGTAGAATGAGGAAAGCTGTGTTATTGATTCCAAATTACACAACTCTTTTATCATGTTGCTATATGATGATTTGATTTTATATTCATAAAACTAGCAGCATCTTTTATAACAATTGCCTTCTTGTATCTGCAGCATGAAATAACTTACTTTAAAAAATTACTGTTGCCATAGGAGTAAAATATTTGTCATGTTGCTAGATTCATTATTAGAGCATAGATTCTTAAATTATAGCTAATTGTTAGAATTTCTTCTTTTATTATAGTTAACTTCCAGTTGAATACTTTCAACTGCTCTTGCCGGCGCTCTTTAGTAGACATGTTAAGGCTATGTAAAGTAAAATGAAAAACTGAGAGCCGATCATGGAAGCAAGGGACTTGGCTTTACTCATTCAAGGCTATTAAATAAGTGAATTGTGCCACTGTGGGTAAAGACTGCAAACTACAGCCTCATATTTGCTTTTGATGGAAAATATGATTTTCAATATATTCTATTTCATTTATTTCCTTATTTTAGTTGTTTTGGATTTAATATATTAAAATCTTTTAATTTTAATTACAGTCTCGAGTTATAGCTGTGCTTGATTGGGAGCTTTCAACCATTGGTCATCCTTTGTCAGACTTGGCTCATCTCTCGATGTTCTACTTTTGGCCAAGGACTGTTTCATTGGGAAATCAAAGCCATCATTTGCAAGAAAACATAGGTATGAAAACATAATGTTGCCTAAATTTCTATTAAGGTAAAATCGTCTTTATTTCTTTCCATAATTAACAAAAGATAATTTTATAATCTTAGATAAACAGCTTTTATTTGTTTTTCGAAATGTTTTTAAATCATCTTTATTAATTTTTTTAAAGTGTGCCATTCTACTTTTAGTAATTTGTGACAAAATATAATCATTTCTATATACTATTCTTTTGGAAATAAATACTTGGAACATGTTTTGCTTTGTAGAAAAGTGGTTTTATATTCAATTTTATATGTAATATGACATTTCAAATTATTCACCCTGACATTTTTATTAAAGTTTATAGTATGTACTGTTTTTATAGGGATACCATCAATGGAAGAACTGATTTCAATATATTGCCGCTGCAGGGGAATTAATTCTAATCTTCCTAACTGGAATTTCTTTCTTGCCCTTTCATTTTTTAAAATGGCTGGAATAGCACAGGTAATTAATTTTTTAATATGTGTTTCACTATTACTTACTGATGTACTCTTGAAAATATTTTTGGTTTTGTGGGGTGGTACATTCTTTCTGTTTTTTTGGCCATGTAGTCACTTGGCTTGTGGAATCTTAATTCCCTAACCAGAGATTGAACCCAGGCCCTGGCAGTGGAAGCAGAGAATCCTAACCACTGGACCAGAGAATTCCCTTATATTAATATCTTTAGATCAATTTATTTTCCACAATGGCAAATACCAAACATGGATAAAATATAAATCCAGAGTTTACAGAATAGGAATTTGGCAAGGGAAAAGGTTGAGTAGCAAATGTGGTATAACAGACTAAAAAGATGGAGGAATGGAGAGAAAAAGACATAATGACAAAAAGAAAAAAGTATGTGAAAATTGGTTATTTCCTGAATATCAGTATAAGAAAGAGCTAAACTCCTAATGTGATATCTGATTCAGATTGTAAAGCCATTTATTAATCAGGGCTGATGGTGAGGAAAGAATTATCATTATATTTCCCAAAGCCTAGCACAGTACCTAGCATACAGCAGCCTCTTAATTATGTTTTTGAGTGAAGATAAGCAAAACTGTCTATTTTCCTAATAATATGACAAATTTTGAGAGAAAATTGAACATAAGTACAGTTTTTCTTTTAACTTACAGTTTAAACAAATGCATTCTTCATTATACTACCTCATTAAACTAATTCTTCATTAACCTAAGTTTGAATCTTTGTTTATTTAAGAAATTAAGATGCTTCATCACTGGCAAGGGGTTAGGATTTATAAGAAGAACAAGTAAATAAGAGATTTTAGAAACAAAAGGAATGGGAAAAAAAAGATTAAGGAAAATTATGGTTATTTTTCCCTGTCCTCAGAGTCCATGCTGTCCTCCAATACCTGAAATATCTTCAAAGAAATTGTTGTGTTCATCTCATCCTGTAGTTTAGAATCATATTAATCATATTAATTAATCTTGTTGCTTGGATGGATTTCTCACAATAAGGTTTATGGTATGTTTCTGTATTTGTCAGTTTCCACAAAAAAGATACCAAATAGGCTTTCAAATTAAAATGGATTTTCATTTCAAATGAAAACTTGACATAGTTTATGATTGAAATTAATATGTCATAAACTACTATATGTCATAAACTATATAGTAGTAACTTTAGAGATGATCATAACATTCCATACTAACTGCTACTGCTAAGTCACTTCAGTCGTGTCTGACTCTGTGCAGCCCCATAGACGGCAGCCCACCAAGCTCCCCCGTCCCTGGGATTCTCCAGACAAGAACACTGGAGTGGGTTGCCATTTCCTTCTCCAATGCTTGAAAGTGAAAAGTGAAAGTGAAGTCTCTTAGTCATGTCTGACCCTTAGTGACCCCATGGACTGCAGCCCACCAGGCTCCTCCGTCCATGGGATTCTCCAGGCAAGAGTACTGGAGTGGGGTGCCATTGCCTTCTCCGTCCATACTAACTAGAAATGTGGAATTGGAAATGATGGAAAGACTGTTACAGTGTTAATATTGTATAAAGAATTTTTAGATCTTTAGATCTAATTTCATTAGTGAAATTCAGTTGATATTGTTTGGGGTAAGGGAACCAGAGAATATATTATGTTGGAAGCACAGAACATGGTGAGGTAAGAAAAAAAAAAGTTGAGCATTCCACAAACACTGTTCAAAGGAGAATGCTGCTGCTGCTGCTAAGTCGCTTCATTTGTGTCCGACTCTGTGTGACCCCATAGACGGCAGCCCACCAGGCTCCCCCATCCCTGGGATTCTCCAGGCAAGAACACTGGAGTTGGTTGCCATTTCCCTTCTCCAATGCATGAAAGTGAAAAGTGAAAGTGAAGTCTTATCGGACTCTTTCCCACCCCATGGACTGCAACCTACCAGGCTCCTCCGTCCATGGGATTTTCCAGGCAAGAGTACTGGAGTGGGGTGCCATCACCTTCTCTGTCAAAGGAGAATAGTTTCACCTAAATTAAAGGTCCAAAAAAATGAGATAAAATATTCTTAGAAGTCATTTCATTGTCTTCTTTTTGGTTTTATAATTTTTAATTTTATTTTGATTTCTTTAGTTTTTTTTTTTTTCTCTACTATGAAGGTAGAACAGTGATCTTTAGAGATGATATAACTTGCCAATTTGGTATCTTTGGTAACTGCTGAAGTAATTTTGAAGTTTGGTTTGATTTCCAGCTATAATTCTGTTATGATGAGAGTATGTTAACCAGATGATAAGCGTGTAATACTTTCATTTGGAGTGGCATGATTTTTCCTGCATGTAAATTAATAGAATTGATAGTCTGATTTATATCTTAGTACTTTGTAAGTTTAGTGATTCACATAGCTGGAAAACTGGGAAGACTGGATAGCTGAAGAATAGTTTTCATTGAATTTTAATCACTTTATGTTAATTTACTTATAGGGAATTTATCATAGATATCTTCTGGGAAATAATGCATCTGAAAATAGCTTTCAGTATGCCAATGTTGTGCAACCTCTGGCAGAAACTGGATTGCGGCTCTCAAAAAGGTAAGCAAAATATAGATTCCGTGTTTAACTCAAATAGAGCCTTTATTAGGTATGTGAGGGTCATAAGCTTTAGAAGGATAGGGATTGTTTTTATTGCTTACAACACAAAGATTACCGCTGCCAACCATGGTTATTCTTTTTTTTTTTAGTAAATCTCTTTTATGCATGAAAATAAGTTGACTTCACATATAAAGAAATATCAATTTAATATTAAAAGGTTTCTCTTTTGCCAAGTTGAATTATAAACTTTTAAGGATATTGATAAAATTCTGAAACGTTCCCTTCTAATGTTTGTTACTTACATATACCTATTTAAAATTATGTATTATATAAGATAATTTATATCTTATGATTTATTAAGTCTAAAACTGTTGCTCTCTTCCATCATCAAATTGCATTAAACTGTACTGAGACATTTAGGCATCTTTTAATTCATATGTCCATTAGTGGGGCACTTCTGATGCATCTAATACACTTTTTCAAACCATACCTCCATCTAACAGGTGTGATGCAAGGGGAGGGTAAATTAGGGGACTGAGATTAACATATACACACTACAATATATAAAATAGATGATCAACAAGAACCTACTGTATAATGGAAGGAACTCTATTCAATATTCCCATAAGCTTTATGGGGAAAAAAATCTGAAAAAGAATAACTATATGTATATGTATAATTGAATCACTTTGGTATACCTGAAACTAACACATTGTAAACCAACTACTCTCCAATGTAAAATAAAAGTTAGAGAAAAAAAAAAAAGTGTGGTAAATAGTACTTACTGAATGCATGAATGATGTTGCCCCTGGAAATTTTGCCCAAGCCACAAGTTTCCATGACATCACCTTGGAAGTGCAAGTGTTAGTTGCTCTGTGTGTCTGACTCTTTACGACCCCATGGACTGTAGCCCTCCAGGCTTCTCTGTCCATGGAATTTTCCACACAAAAATACTGGAGTGGGTTGCCATTTCCTTCTCCAGGAGAACTTCCCTACCCAAGGACTGAACCCAAAGCTCCTGCATTATAGGCAGATTCTTTACCACCTGAGCCACCAGGGAAGCCTGACATCACCTTAGGACCATTGTATTTTACACTTCATCTTATACATGAATATTTGTGATCTCTATAACATAACAAATGACAGTGCTGCTCTTCATAATGATCTTTAAAGGTCTTACTTAAAATGACATCCTGCAGTTGTATTTGTGAGGCAGATACTAGGAGTGTCTAATTCTATTTGTGTCCAATTTCTTTGCCTTCTTGTTTAGATATTTTGATGAGTGAATTCAATAAAGATTTTAAACTCCCATTGATTGAGGTCATGCCAGGCTATGTTTTCTCCAAAAAGTGCTTTAAGCACTAAGGTTTAATGTTCAAAATAAAGTGATTCTGCATTCCTCCCATAACCATGAAAGGTTAAAAAAAAAAAGCTCCAAAATATGGAAGCTCTTTCTGAGAGATATTTATGGGGAATTGGGGGAAGACTTCACATTCTATTCAGAAATCTGTAATAATAATTTTGGACATCTTTGTAACTTTTTTCTTTCTTTGTAATCTTTTTTTAAATAAAGATCTTTCAGCACTGCATATTCACAGACTGATACTACACGTCAATTGTTTGTACAGACTAGGACAGGTCAAGAAGTTCTTACTAGGGTGAAGCAGTTCATGAAACAACATATCCTCCCAGTGGAAAAGGTAAGTATACTATAAGTAAACAGAATGTATTTGTGCTTCAAGACTACTGATGAATTACTTCTTTTCTCTCTTCTTCTAGGAGTACCCTGCTATCATTTCTTTGCAGTCAGTCCTTACCTAGATGCCCCTTCTCACCTTAGCACTGAACTGCTACAGAGCCTAATCCCGAAAAATTCCCAGCTTCTATAATATGCCAAGGGGATGCCACATAAATCTGTAGAAGTAAAACTAAGTCAAAGGGAATTAGCTGCCTGTAAAGTTAAGATCTTTGAATAGAGTAAAACATTACTTTGAGCATCTTTTCCTAAGGCAGTGACTTTCAGCCTTTTTTTGCTTTATGAGCCCTTTTGAAAATTAAAAGGACTTTATGTTAAACAAAAAGGGCATACCCAGGAAATTTTGTGTATCATTTAAAACTGTACATGGATACTACCACTGCTCCCCTCACAAGCTCCTGTTCTAAGGTGTTAAGTTTCAGTAAATTCACTGAGAGTAGACAAGTAATGTGACACACTCATTCATTCAGTTAACAAATAATAATTGGGTACCAAGTAATGGGTTAGGCACCTAGCAAGCCATTGAAAGTAAAAGGAAGAACAAGAAGACAGGACTTTGTACTCCTACAGAGCTTATACTTTAGCATGAAAGAAAGGCATTAAGAGATGATAAATGCTGTGAAAAAAAGATAAAAACTATTATGACTATATAAGGCATTCTTGACTCAAATTAGGTGGTCTTGGACAAATAAGTTTATCTCTCAGAGGCCCAATTTCTTTATCTACAGTATGAATAGGTATGTTCAGTTTCAGTTCAGATCAGTTCAGTCGCTCAGTCGTGTCCAACTCTTTGTGACCCCATGAATCGCAGCACGCCAGGCCTCCCTGTCCATCACCAATTCCCGGAGTTCACTGAGACTCACATCCATCGAGTCAGTGATGCCATCCAGCCATCTCATCCTCTGTCGTCCCCTTCTCCTCCTGTCCCCAATCCCTCCCAGCATCAGAGTCTTTTCCAATGAGTCAACTCTTTGCATGAGGTGGCCAAAGTACTGGAGCTTCAGCTTTAGCATCATTCCTTCCAAAGAAATCCCAGGGCTGATCTCCTTCAGAATGGACTGGTTGGATCTCCTTGCAGTCCAAGGGACTCTCAAGAGTCTTCTCCAACACCACAGTTCAAAAGCATCAATTCTTTGGTGCTCAGCCTTCTTCACAGTCCAACTCTCACATCCATACGTGACCACTGGAAAAACCATAGCCTTGACTAGATGGACCTTTGTTGTCAAAGTAATGTCTCTGCTTTTGAATATGCTATCTAGGTTGGTCATAACTTTCTTCCAAGGAGTAAGTGTCTTTTAATTTCACCATCTGCAGTGATTTTGGAGCCCAAAAATATAAAGTCTGACACTATTTCCACTGTTTCAGCATCTATTCCCCATGAAGTCATGGGACCAGATGCCATGATCTTCGTTTTCTGAATGTTGAGTTTTAAGCCAACTTTTTCACTCTCTTCTTTCACCTTCATCAAGAGGCTTTTTAGTTCCTCTTCACTCTCTGCCATAAGGGTGGTGTCATCTGCATATCTGAGATTATTGATATTTCTCCTGGCAATCTTGATTCCAGCTTGTGCTTCTTCCAGTCCAGCGTTTCTCATGATGTACTCTGCATAGAAGTTAAATAAGCAAGGTAACAATATAGAGCCTTGACATACTCCTTTTCCTATTTGGAACCAGTCTGTTGTTCCATGTCGAGTTCTAACTGTTGCTTCCTGACCTGCATACAAATTTCTCAAGAGGCAGGTCAGGTGGTCTGGTATTCCCATGTCTTTCAGAATTTTCCAGTTTATTGTGATCCACACAGTCAAAGGCTTTGGCATAGTCAATAAAGCAGAAATAGATGTTTTTCTGGAACTCTTGTTTTTTCAGTGATCCAGTGGATGTTGGCAATTTGGTCTCTGGTTCCTCTGCGTTTTCTAAAACCAGCTTGAACATCTGCAAGTTCACGGTTCACGTACTGCTGAAGCCTGGCTTGGAGAATTTTGAGCATTACTTTACTAGCGTGTGAGATGAGTGCAATTGTCTGGTAGTTTGAGCATTCTTTGGCATTGCCTTTCTTTGGGATTGGAATGAAAACTGATCTTTTCCAATCCTGTGGCCACTGCTGAGTTTTCCCAATTTGCTGGCATATTGAGCGTAGCACTTTCACAGCATCATCTTTCAGGATTTGAAATAGCTCCACTGGAATTCCATCTCCTCCACTAGCTTTGTTTGTAGTGATGCTTTCTAAGGCCCACTTGACTTCACATTCCAGGATATCTGGCTCTAGGTGAGTGGTCACACCACCGTGATTATCTGGGTCATGGATCTTTTTTGTATAGCTCTTCTGTGTATTCTTGCCACTTCTTAATATCTTCTACTTCTGTTAGGTCCACACTGTTTCTGTCCTTTATTGTGCCCATCTTTGCATGAAATGTTCCCTTGGTATCTCTAATTTTCTTGAAGAGATCTCTAGTCTTTCCCATTCTGTTGCTTTCCTCGATTTCTTTGCATTGATTGCTGAGAAAGGCTTTCTTATCTCTTCTTGCTATTCTTTGGAACTCTGCATTCAAATGCTTATATCTTTCCTGTTCTCCTTTGCTTTTCGCTTCTCTTCTTTTCACAGCTATTTGTAAGGCCTCCCCAGATAGCCATTTTGGTTTTTTGCATTTCTGTTCCATGGGGATGGTCTTCCTCCCTGTCTCCTGTACAATGTCACGAACCTCAGTCCATAGTTCATCAGGCACTCTATCTATCAGATCTAGTCTCTTAAATCTACTTCTCACTGTCACTGTATAATCATAAGGGATTTAAGTCATACCTGAATGGTCTAGTGGTTTTCCCTACTTTCTTCAATTTCAGTCTGAATTTGGCAATAAGGAGTTCATGATCTGAGCCACAGTCAGCTCCCGGTCTTGTTTTTGCTGACTATATAGAGCTTCTCCATCTTTGGCTGCAAAGAATATAATCAATCTGATTTCAGTGTTGACCATCTGGTGATGTCCATGTATAGAGTCTTCTCTTGTGTTGTTGGAAGAGGGTGTTTGCTATAACCAGTGTGTTCTCTTGGCAAAACTCTATTAGTCTTTGCCCTGCTTCATTCCGTATTCCAAGGCCAAATTTGCCTGTTACTCCAGGTGTTTCTTGAGTTCCTACTTTTGCATTCCAGTCCCCTATAATGAAAAGGACATCTTTTCGGGGTGTTAGTTCTAAAAGGTCTTGTAGGTCTTCATAGAACTGTTCAACTTCAGCTTCTTCAGCGTTACTGGTTGGGGCATAGACTTGGATTACTGTGATATTGAATGGTTTGCCTTGGAAACGAACAGAGATTATTCTGTCGTTTTTGAGATTGCATCCAAGTACTGCATTTCGGACTCTCTTGTTGACCATGATGGCTACTCCATTTCTTCTAAGGGATTCCTGCCCACAGTAGTAGATATAATGGTCATCTGAGTTAAATTCACCCATTCCAGTCCATTTTAGTTCGCTGATTCCTAGAATGTCAATGTTCACTCTTGCCATCTCCTGTTTGACCACTTCCAATTTGCCTTGATTCATGGACCTGACATTCCAGGTTCCTATGCAATATTGCTCTTTACAGCATCAGACCTTCTTCTGTCACCAGTCACATCCACAACTGGGTATTGTTTTTGCTTTGGCTCCATCCCTTTATTCTTTCTGGAGTTATTTCTCCACTGATCTCCAGTAGCATATTGGGCACCTAATGACCTGAGGAATTCCTCTTTCAGTATCCTATCATTTTCCCTTTCATACTGTTCATGGGGTTCTCGAGGCAAGAATACTGAAGTGGTTTGCCATTCCCTTCTCCAGTGGACCACATTCTGTCAGACTTCTCCACCATGACCTGCCCGTCTAAGGTGGCCCCACATGGCATGGCTTAGTTTCATTGAGTTAGGCAAGGCTATGTTTCTAGTGTGATTAGATTGACTATTTTTCTGTGACTATGGTTTCAGTGTGTCTGTCCTCTGATGCCCTCTTGCAACACCTACCATCTTACTTGGGTTTCTCTTACCTTGGACATGGGGTATCTTTTCACGCCTGCTCCAGCTAAGTGCAGCTGCTGCTCCTTACCTTGGACGAGGGTATCTCCTTACCACTGCCCCTCCTGATCTTGAATGTGGAATATTACTAAGTCATAAAAAAGAATGAAATAATGCCATTTGCAACAACCTGAATGGACCCAGAGATTATCATGCTAACTGAAAGAAGTCAGACAGAAAGACAAATGTCATATGGTATCATTAACATGTTGAATCTGAAAATATGATGCAAATGAACTTATGAACTTATTTATAAAACAGAAACAGATTCACAGACTTAGAAAACAAACATGTTTACCAAAGGGGAAAAGTGAAGAAGAGGGATAAATTAGAAGTTTGGAATTAACATATATATATTATTATCTATAAAATAGATAATCAACAAGGACCTACTGTATAGCATAGGGAACTCTACTCAATGTTCTTTAATAACCAATATGGGATCGAAAAAGAATATGTATATGTATAACTGAATCATTTTGCTTTAAACCTGAAACTAACACAACATTGTAAATCAACTCTACTCCCTGTAAAATTAAAATTTTTAAAAATAAAATAAAATTCTGAACTTTGAGGTTTTAAAAAGAAAATACAACACTTTGAGTTGAAGATGGCAGACTGAAATCTTGGACAAATAAAATCCCCTTGAATTAACAATAAATTTTTTAACTGTATTTTTAAAAGCACAAAAATAGGAGAAGTACACATCAGAGGACTAAAGGTTTTGAAAAGAGAATGGAAATTGGATTTGGAAAGCAGAATGATCATACCAAAGACTAAACCCTAACAGAAAGCCACATTTCAAGAGAATTTCAAAGTGAGCGGTCTTTAATACAGGTGGTAACCAATTTTTTCTTTTTACAATGGACCCCTTATGATTGCCTGTTATGAAGAGCAAGAATGAGAAGAGGAAGAGAAATCAAGATATTTGATTGATAAATAAACCTGTAATATGTGGGCTATTTGGGCTGGTTTCTAACACTACTGGGTAGCAGCAGTGATTGCTCCATACAGAAGGCTGCCAGAGTACTCTAAAAAAGCAGATGATCTGTTTTCAAAAAACCAGGGCTTCATATGATGGTTAGTGGTCCAGAGAAGAGTTCTCCACCTTTTTTTCCCCAGTGGGGGATTTGGTGTAGACCCCAGCTTGCCTATCAGCCTACCTGATTTATTCAAAGGAGAGTCAAGTGGCAGAGAAAACCAAGTAGCCTTGTTCTTTCATTCCTAAATGTAAATGAGCAATCCAGGGAAGCACAGAAGAGGTGTTACGAATTGGATCATGATACATCTGCTGAACCTCATCTAATGCAGCTACTAAAATATTTACAAAGAATTTTCAATAAAATGCTTTGTGATAAATTTAGAAAAAGCAGTCTATAGTTTTAAAGGAAAGATTTGTCAACATTGTGTGTGGCAAGGAAAGCCATAACCATTTTCTGTTTGCAGATTTTTCAAATTTAAAGTATATCTAATGAGAGCTTTTTCTTCCTTTAAAAACTTGTACTAACATCTGTAAATGTTTTATCCTGTAGAATGATTCTGAACAGTACTAATCCCTATTTCTGAACACACTCATTTGAAATGATGCTTGGGGAAAAGTAATTAGCTTTTTCAAAATAGGTGAGAAAACCTATACAATTCTGTCCACTATGATTATAACTATATTTATAAAAACTAGAACAGTCATATCTAGAAAATAAGATTGTATCATTTAATACACTAACATCTTAATATTACATATCTTTAGTAGTAAGATTCCTGATGATTTTTTCTTAATACTTTATGTATCTTCCCAACTTATAACAGGAAAAAAATAAGGTTCAATTTATGCTCTTCTAATGACCTTTTAAAATTCTTTGGATATCATAAAGTAAGAACATAAGAACCCATTATCCATTAAAATGTTAAAGGTAATTCTTCCTAGAGGGGAGGGAGAGGGAATTGGTGGTAATCAAAAGGTATAAACTTCCAGTTATAAGATAGATAACTAGGAATGTAATATACAGCATGATAAATACAACTTACAGTTATGTGTGAAAGAAAAAATTTTTTCCATTTCTTTAATTTTATATCTATATGACATGTGTATATTCACTAAACGTTGTGATAATCATTTCATGATGTATGTTAGTCAAGTTATTATGCTGTATACTTTAAATATATACAGTGCTATAAGTCAATTATATCTCAATAAAACCGGAAGAAAAAAGGAAATGAAATAAAGGCAATTCTTCTTATTTAAAATGAATAAGAAGTCTTAAAATAGCATGTAGAACAGAAACTAGCAACATGACATACTTGAGAACACACTTTTAATATAATGGTAACATTAGTCATATTTTTTACTGAATCTAATAATATATTAGGGAAGAATTCTTGCTTCTTTTTTTCTAACAGACTTAAGTTTAAAGTGAAAAATGTATTATATTGCAAAATTACTTATAGGCTCAGATTTAAGACTATGAACTAACATACTCCAAAGCAGTGTGTCTGTCAGTGAATGAGAAAGTTAAATATTAAAGGTGATATCTGGGGATAATTGATCAGGCACCAAGCATATTTTCTGTTTTCCTTTTCCATCAATAAACTATTTTTTCATACTTTAAGAATTAAAGAAAGATTATTTGGGATAAATTATTTTAATTCTGACTTCTACCATACCACATATTGTTGTGTTGTTTAGTCGCTAAATCTTGTCCGACTCTTTGCAACATATAGATTTTGCAAAATTCCAAATCAGTCGACTTTAAACAGAAGTATTAAATAATACTTCCCTCATAGCTCAGTTAGTAAAGAATCCATCTACAATGAAGGAGACCCCAGTTCAATTTCTGGGTCGGGAAGATCCCCTGGAGAAGGGATAGGCTACTCCAATATTCTTGGGCTTCCCTTGTGGCTCAGCTGGTAAAGAATCTGTCCACAATATGGGAGACCTGGGTTCAATCCCTGGGTTGGTGAGATCTCCTGGAGAAGGGAAGGCTCCAGTATTCTGGCCTGGAGAATTCCATGGATTATACAGTCCATGGGGTCGCAAAGAGTCAGATACAACTGAGCGACTTCCACTTTGACTTTTCACTATTAAATAATACAAATTTTTAAATAATTATATCAATGGCATAATGAAAACTGAGCACTAAAGAACTGATGCTTTTGAACTATGGTGTTGGAGAAGACAAGTGAAAGTCCTTTGGACTGCAAGGAGATCCAACCAGTCCATCCTAAAGGAAATCAATCCTGAATATTCATTGGAAGGACTGATGCTGAAGCTGAAGCTCCAGTACTTTGGCCGCCTGTTGCAAAGAACTGACTCATCAGAAAAGACCCTGATGGAGGGCTTCCCTGGTGGCTCAACTGGTAAAGAATCTGCCTGCAATGCAGGAGACCTGTGTTCGATCCCTGGGTTGGGAAGATCCCCTGCAAAAGTGAATGGCTACCCACTCCAGGATTCTGGCCTGGAGAATTCCATGGACCTCAGTCCATGATGTCACAAAGAGTGGACATGATGAGCAACTTTCACTTTCATTTGGTGCTGGGAAAGACTGAAGGCAGGAGAAGAAGGGGACAACAGAGGATGAGATGGTTGGATGGTATCATGGACTTTATGGACTTGAGATTGAGCAAACTCTAGGAGTTGGTGATGGACAGGGAAGCCTGATGTCCTGCAGTCCATGGGGTCACAAAGAGTCAGACATGACTGAGTGACTGAACTGAACTGACAAATGGCATAGTGTAATTTCTCACAACTATAGAGTCAAACAGAGGTAGTCACAGATGCGAATTTGTACACGTATTACATAACACATTTCTTATCAAACACAATTGCATTACTATTTCCATGGCAACATGAGGGATGGAAATTATAATAAGTAACAACCATAAACAGGAAGTCTTCCAACTTAACTTACTTCCTGACAGAAATGACAAGTACTGTTCATTGTGGTGCCTGTGAAAGAGCCATCCTTTGTCTTCTTGAAGTTTTAGATTAGCCATGCTTCAATAAAAGAAACATTTTAGCATATTTACTTATATGACTGTAATTTGGTGGAACAATTTTAGAAAACAATTTTTAATACAGAGTTTTGACCAATGTTCATAGCCTTATTTCAGTAATTCTATTAGCCTGTATGTAGGAAATAAGTACAGCGTTGTTTTAAGAGCAAAATATTGGAAAATGTCCTTATAGTCCAATATTTTAGTTCACAGATTAGAGATTACTGTTATTGTTTTTATGTAGCTAGTTGTTAAATTTCAACTTACCCTTGTATTTATCACTTTATTTATTTACTATTCCTTCTTACAACCCAGATGTTCCTTCTTGGATCAAAATCCTTTAATGAGAATTTGCTAGTAAATGCTTATTTTTCTTTCTTTTTTCCTCCCCCCCTCCAAATTTGAAAAGGGAAGTAATGATTCTCTCTGTATCCATCATATCTTTTAACCACTCATATTTTCCTTCCATTGAATTTCTGTGCTTCATTCAAGAAAGGAGTAATTTCTTCAGATCTTTCTTTCAATTTATTATTATTTGAATGTAACTAGTCCATCTTTCAACCTTGCATAGAGGGGTGTATCTCATTATTTGGATTGTGTGAGAATTGCCTAGAGAGCTAGTTAAGATTACAAAAATAGGAATACACAAGAGACTCATCGAGGAAGGATACAGCCTGAACCCTTGTATTTTATCAAGTGATTCTGATGCCCACCAAAGTTTGAGAATCACTGCCATTGTGTTTTTGAATTTAATTACTATGGTTTTTCTTTGCCTCAAGTTGTATTCAGTCTTTTTCAGGTTTGTCTACCCAAGTTTGATAGTCCTTTGTCGGCCTCTTAATTCCTTCTTTTATTCCTGGAATCTATTGGACACAAATACTTTTTATTCTGTATTTAATCATTATTCTATCTGTGGCCTTTGGGAGTATGATTCTATTTTGTTAAACTTTTGTTTTTGCTAATTCTTGCTAATGGTGGCTTATTACCTTGAGTGTTTAGTTTTTTTCATTCTGGAATCATGTTCTTTGGAATGGAATTTTATCTGCAAGGATTAGTCAAGACTTTTTTTAAAAAGAATTTTCCTCCAGAGTGAATTTGCTTTTGCTTCTGCAGTACTTTTAGGCACTGTCACCAGGAACACTGTAAACTTAATTTTTGACTTGAATCTTTAGGGCCACATAGGTCTGTGAATTCAGATCTCAAACTTGATTGAAGACAGGCTGCAGGTTAGAAATGTTTCTTTTTTCTGTTCCATCCTGTGAATGGTCTTATTCAGCTTTTTGTTTTTATTTTCTACTTTTTTCCACTTAGGTTTTGCAGATCAGGCATCCTGGCTTTGATGCAGGGAAGTGGTGGTCTCTGATCCCTCCTCTTTCCCTGTTTCTGACATTTGGTTTTGCCTGCTTATGTGGCCCATTGGAAATTAGGATCTAGGCTAATATGGATCAGCCTACACCCTCCAGACAAACTTGGTTCCAGTGCTCACTCATGCCTAAAGTCAGACATTTTTATTCTTGGCCTCTGAGGAGTTTCCTTATTTTCCTTTCAGCACAGCTATGTATTATTACATGTATTTTTAAAATTATTTTTAATATTTTACCCAGCATTTTTAGTTGTATTACCCTGGGAGAGGATTCTATGACCATCCAGTATGCCATCTTACTGAAAATGGTACACTCAAATCTTGGTGTAGGATTTTGAAAGTTAATTCTCTAATACCAAGGCAGCATAATTTTGTGAGGAATAAAATATTGTATTATTTACTATAACTATATATTACATATGATTATATATTACACATATAATTATATGTCTTAGCCTGGGCCCTCGTTTCCAATGGGCCACATAGGCAGGAGTCAGGAAGCAAAACCAAATGTCACAAATAGGGCAAGAGGAGGGATTGGAGATCACTGCTTCCCTCTACCAAAGCTAGGATGCCTGATATGCAAAAAAAAAAAAAAAAAAGTAAAATTTTTTATAATTCTGTGTCTGATTTTAGAAAGAAATTTTACTGATTCAATAGCAGCTAAAAGAGCTTTTCACTTAAATATGTTTATTTACTTTGGATATTAGCAGCTTATGGCATTACTTTTATTAACTCTAACTAATGAACTTTTTTATCCTTTTATACTTTTAGGAGGTAATTGAGTTCTGTGTTCAAAACGAAAATTCAGTGGACAAGTGGAAAAAACCTTTAGTAATTGATAAACTCAAGGTAAGAAAAATAAGAGAACCTTAAAACTGGACAATTTATATGCAGGTTTTATTTGAGAACTTAGTTTGTTGTCACTTCTCTTGTTATATATGTAGAGGATAATTATATCAATTATAACTTTTGTTATATATGTAGAGGATAGTTATTCAAGTATACTTTTTAAAAAGAAATTTAAAAATAGAATCTGTAATATACAAATTAATTTACATAGTGTGTTGTGTGTGATATGTAATGAAGACAGCCTCTTATAGCTATTCAAATTAAAAATACAATCAACACTCTCACTTGAGACTGAAGCTGAGGCAGAGTATTTGTCCCACATAGACTTAATCCAAATTCATGTTTTCAAATGTTAACACATGTTAGAAATTGAAGTGCACAAAATAGTGTATTTGGCATAATTATACTCAAATGGAAGAGATTTTATAATAGCTATGATTCAGTAGGAAGCACTCAAGTAAGTAAATTTAGTTTTTCAGCCAAATATAAGGAAGCTTTGTGGAAAAGTCATTTATTTAACCATTGAGAAAATGTTGATTTATAATGAGTTAATGACGGCACATTGTAGGATACGATGAAGTAATTTCATAAGTTTGAAAGGCATAAATACCAATATCTTTTAAAGGTAAACTATTTGAGGTTGTGATAAATTATGGTCACTCTGGTATATTCATCATCTTGACAGGAAATGGCCAAAGCAGAAGGCCTCTGGAACTTGTTTTTGCCAGCTGTAAGCGGTCTCACCCAGGTGGACTATGCCTTGATTGCTGAAGAAACAGGAAAATGCTTTTTTGCTCCAGATATCTTTAACTGCCAAGCACCAGGTTACAACATTATTTTAAATCATAACATAATTCTTAGATATTTTAAGCAGTGTTTACAATTTCTCTATTTTTTGACAAGGAAATTTTCCTACACAAAGTCATTGATTTATAAATTTGTAATTTTACTTTTTAGTTACTTTCATTTAAATGTTAAAAAATGGATCTAATGTTCTCATTGTATTATTCTTTTATTAAACATCATTACACTGAGTATTAGTGAATAGAAGTTACGATCAAAGGGATTGGCATTATAAAATTTCCAATTTTCTGACTCAGTATTAAATGTATCTGTGGTTAGTTGGAATGAATAGAGTTTTAAAATCTTTTGGTTAGCCTCACTGTCTCTCCACTTACTTGCTCATTCTTTATCAGTTGCCTACTATATGCTAAGTACCATTTTAGGAACTCGGGATAGATGATGAAATACACAAAGTTTTCTGCCATCATGGAGCTGACATTCTAATAGAAAGAAACAAAAATAAACACCAGATAGATTAAATAAGTAATTTTACAGTAAGTTTGAAGATGGAAAGTTCTTTGGAAGAAAAAACCCCAGCAAGGTAGGGAAGTGCTGGAATGCTGAGAGATGGGGAATATATATTACAATTTATTATTAAGATGAAAGGCACAGGATAGGCCTTATTGAAAACCTGACATTCAGTTAAGACTTAAAGAGGGTGAGAGAGTCAGCCATGCTGAGATCTGGGGTAAGAATTTTCATAACATAGAGAACATAAAGTACAAAGGCCTTAAAGCATGAATGTGATTGGTGTATTTTAGGAATAACCAAGGAGGTTATTGTGGCAGGGAAAGAAAAGTAAAAGATATCAGAGGGAAAGGGTCTTCTTTATATGTTGGGACTTAACAAGCAGATGACAGCTTATACTTTAATGAAATGGACATTTGAGCAGAGGAATGACAAGATTTCTCTTCAGTTTTTAAAGGATTCCTTTGGCTGCCATGTTGAGAATTAACAAAAGGAGAAGGATATAAGCAGGGAGTCTTGTTGTGATGGTCCTGAGTGATGAATGATAGGGATTTGTTCAGGGAAGTAGCAGTGGAAAGAGTGAGAAGTGAAAGATTCTAACTGTATTTTGAAGGCAGAGCTAAAAGGATTCCTGGTTGGTTTTGGGGTATTAATGGAAGAATCAAGGATGCCTTCAAGGACTTTCAGTTCAGTTCAGTTCAGTCGATCAGTCGTGTCTGACTCTTTGTGACCCCATGAACTGCAGCATGCCAGGCCTCCCTGTCCATCACCAACTCCCGGAGTTTACTCAGACTCATGTCCATCAAGTCAGTGATGCCATCCAGCCATCTCATCTTCTGTCGTCCCCTTCTCCTGCCCCCAATCCCTCCCAGCATCAGACTCTTTTCCAATGAGTCAACTCTTCGCATGAGGTGGCCCAAGTATTGGAGTTTGAGCTTCAGCATCAGTCCTTCCAAAGAACACCCAGGGCTGATCTCCTTTAGAATCGACTGATTGGATCTCCTTGCAGTCCAAGGGACTCTCAAGAGTCTTCTCCAACATCACAGTTCAAAAGCATCAATTCTTTGGCATTCAGCCCTCTTCACAGTCCAACTTTCACATCCATACATGACCACAGGAAAAACCATAGCCTTGACTAGACGACCCTTTGTTGCCAAAGTAATGTCTCTGCTTTTGAATATGCTATCTAGGTTGGTCATAACTTTCCTTTCAAGGAGTAAGCATCTTTTAATTTCATGGCTGCAGTCACCATCTGCAGTGATTTTGGAGCCCCCAAAAATAAAGTCTGACACTGTTTCCACTGTTTCCCCATCTATTTCCCATGAAGTGATGGGACCAGATGCCATGATCTTAGTTTTCTGAATGTTGAGCTTTAAGCCAACTTTTTCACTCTCTTCTTTCACTTTCATCAAGAGGCTTTTTAGTTCCTAGCAGAGTATATTTGCAAGATAACAGGCAAAAGTTAGCCAGTAAATTATTTTCCTCAGTCCTAATTGAGTCAAAACTCACTAGAACCATGCTTCATTGGGATGAAGTAGACAAGTGTCTGTGATTCAGAACAAGCTGAATAATAGGCACCAAATGCCATGTAGTTATGACTGCTTATGGCATACCTTCATTGTAAATTATATTTATTATTATGTTTAGTCTATGGCCATGCCACCCTGAACACACCTGATTTCATCTATTATGTTTCAAAATATTTTTGTTAGTAAATATTAGAAAGATTCATGTCTCTTATCTATATAAAGTTTGGATTTCATATTAGTACATTTTTAAATGCAAAATTAATGCTTTTCTTCATTACATGCAGACACAGGGAACATGGAGGTGCTCCACCTATATGGAAGTGAGAAACAGAAGCAGCAGTGGCTAGAGCCTCTTCTTCAAGGGAATATTGCCTCCTGCTTCTGTATGACAGGTAAGAGCAAATCAGTCACGTTCTCCCATTGTGCACTCTTGAGGTTATTATGGAGGAACTAAAGAAATGTGGGATGTGGCTTTGTGTTTAGGCAAATTTTTCTGTGACCAGAAATATGAAAGTGTTTGTTGTGAGCCCAGTTTTAATATTTTGGCATTTTAAAATGTGCAGAATAAAATCGTCCTCCACTTTGGGAGGATACCATATGTTTTCTGGTAGCCTGCTTTAGCAGCAGAGTAAACCTAATTTCTGGAGAAGGCAATGGCACCCCATTCCAGTAGTCTTGCCTGGAAAATCCCATGGGCGGAGGAGCCTGGTGGGCTGCAATCTGTGGGGTTGCAAAGAGTCGGACACGGCTGAGTGACTTCACTTTCACTTTTCACTTTCATGCATTGGAGAAGGAAATGGCAACCCACTCCAGCGTTCTTGCCTGGAGAATCCCAGGGACAGGGGAGCCTGGTGGGCTGCCGTCTATGGGGTCCCACAGAGTCAGACACGACTAAAGTGACTTAGCAGTAGCAGCAAACCTAATTTCATAATATTTTGACTTGCATTTAAAATTGCCTTCTAAGGTCGTTTAAGATCTTTTTTACCTTAGTGTATGAAACATTCATCTTTGTGATAATTTTATACTGACACTTAAAAAGTACTCCACTCTGCCATAAATCAAAAAAAATAGAACTTTTACCCGTGTTGGTCATATAGCTCAAATTATAAATTATAATCATGTGGGCTGATGAAAGTAGGAGCATGCTAATAAAAGTGGGTCTTGGTATATTTGTACATAGGAAACAGTTAAGAACTCTTACTCAAAAAACAAAGTCATTGTTTTATAATTGAGTTAGAATTAAACTAAGTTTCATCTGGCCATCAATTTATCAGAATCTATTATCCTTCTATAACACTGCATGCATTTATAATAGTAAAACTGGGACCTCCCAGGTGGTCCGGTGGATAAGAATCCACCTGCCAATGCAGGGGACATGGTGTGATCCCTGATCCGGGAAGATTCCACATGCTGCAGAGCAACTAACTCGAGCAACCCAGCTACTGAAGCCCATGCACCTGGAGCCTGTGCTCTACAACAGGAGAAGCCACCACAATGAGGAGCGTGTGCACTGCAACCAGAGAGCAGCCCGCGTTCTCCACAACCAGAGAGCCGGGGCGCAAAACAAAGACCCAGCACAACCATAAATATAAATTAAAAAAGAAAACTTTTAAGTAGAAAGCTCCTTTTCTAAAGAAAGAGTGTCTCTTGTTTTAGAAAGGGAACACATAAACTATTTGAAGGATACTGCTCAAAAGAGCAGCATATTAACAAATGCAGATTACTATGATTTAGAACTAGCCTGTTAAGTTCTAAAATGCAATGCTGTAAAGCAGTCTTCTAAAGGTGTCCTATGGAAAGCTTTCTGAGGACAATAAATGTTGAGCCGGTTTTATAGAATGCAAAATAGATCGATGACAGCATTACTGATAGAATTTGAAAGGCACAGTTAGAAGTTGTTTAAGATACTACAGAAATAGTGTCAGAGATGTAGAAAACAAGCTATGGTGACCAAGGGAGCAAGCGGCAGGGAGGGATAAATTGGGAGATTGGGACTGACATATACACATTATACACACACACACATGTATATAATAGATAACTTGTATATAGCCTACTGTATAGCACAGGGAGCTAATGACCTGTATAGGAAAAGAATCTAAAAAGAGTGGATATTATGATTCACTTTCTTGTACAGCAGAAACTGACACAACATTGTAAATCAAATATACTCCCAAAAAAATTAATTTAAAAAAAGTTGGTTAATATACTAAACCTATGGTGATCAAGACCACCGCCAAGAAAAAGAAATGCAAAAAGGCAAAATGGTTGTCTGAGGAGGCCTTACAAATAGCTGTGAAAAGAAGAGAAGCAAAAGGCAAAGGAGAATAGCAAAGATATACCCATTTGAATGCAGAGTTCCAAAGAATAGCAAGGAAAGTAAGAAAGCCTTCCTCAGTGATCAATGCAAAGAAATAGAGGAAAACAGTAGAACAGGAAAGACTAGAGATCTCTTCAAGAAAATTAGAGATACCAAGAGAACATTTCATGCAAAGATGGGCACAATAAAGGACAGAAACGGTATGGACCTAACAGAAGCAGAAGATATTAAGAAGAGGTGGCAAGAATACACAGAAGAACTATATAAAAAAGATCTTCACGACCAAGATAATCACGATGTCAGACATTCTGGAATGGATAGTCAAGTGGGTCTTAGGAAGCATCACTATGAACAAAGCTAGTGGAGGTGATGGAATTCCAGTTGAGCTATTTCAAATCCTGAAAGATGATGCTGTGAAAGTGCTGTACTCAATATGCCAGCAAATTGGGAAAACTCAGCAGTGGCCACAGGACTGGAAAAGGTCAGTTTTCATTCCAATCCCAAAGAAAGGCAATGCCAAAGAAAGTTCAAACTACCGCACAGTTGCACTCATCTCACACGCTAGCAAAGTGATGCTCAAAATTCTCCAAGCCAGGCTTCAACAGTACATGACCCATGAAATTCCCGATGTTCAAGCTGGATTTAGAAAAGACAGAAGAACCAGAGATCAAATTGCCAACATCTGTTGGATCATCAAAAAAGCAAGAGTTCCAGAAAAACATCTACTTCTGCTTTATTGACTATGCCAAAGCCTTTGACTGTGTGATCACAACAAACTATGAAAAATTCTTTAAGAGATGAGAATACCTGACCACCTGACCTGCCTCCTGAGAAATCTGTATGCAGGTCAGGAAGCAACAGTTAGAACTGGACATGGAACAACAGACTGGTTCCAAATCGGGAAAGGAGTACATCAAGGCTGTATATTGTCACCCTGCTTATTAAACTTATATGCAGAGTACATAGAAAAAAAATATGTCGGGATGGATGAAGCACAAGCTGGAATCAAGACTGCCAGGAGAAATATCAATAACCTCAGATATGCAGATGATACCACCCTTATGGCAGAAAGGGAAGAAGAACTGAAGAGTCTCTCTATGAAAGTGAAAAAGGAAAGTGAAAAAGTTGGCTTAAAACTCAACTTTCAGAAAACTAAGATCATAGCATCTGGTCCCATCATTTCATGGCAAATAGATGGGGAAATAATGGAAACAGTGACAGACTTTATTGTCTTGGGCTTCAAAATCACTGCAGATGGTGACTGCAGCCATGAAATTAAAAGACGCCTGCTCATTAGAAGAAAAGTTATGACCAACCTAGACAGCATATTCAAAAGCAGAGACATTACTTTGCCAACAAAGGTCCATCTAGTCAGAGCTTGGTTTTTCCAGTGGTCATGTATGGATGTGAGAGTTGGACTATAAAGAAATCTGAGCGCCTAAGAATTGATGTTTTTGAACTGTGGGGTTGAAGAAGACTCTTTGAGAGTTCCTTGGACTGCAAGGAGATCCAACCAGTACATCCTAAAGGAAATCAGTCCTGAATATTCACTGGAAGGACTGATACTTTGGCCATCTGATGCAAACCCTGATGCTGGGAAAGACTGAAGGCACGAGGAGAAGGGGATGACAGAGGATGAGATGGTTGGATGGGATCACTGACTCAATGGACATGAGTTTGAGTAAGCTCCGGGAGTTGGTGATGGACAGGGAAGCCTGGCATGCTGCAGTCCATGGGGTTGCAAAGAGTTGGACATGACTGAGTGACTGAACTGAACTGAACTGATGGTGGGAAAATCTGGCTTGCAAATATGTAGTACAGATTTCCATTGTATGAAGTAAACAATGATATTTTTAATGTGTGTTTGATGATTAGAGAGAGGATTAAGTGAGTTGTAACCCAACTCATGTGTCACTGAGTAAGCCAAAAACACAGTTTGGATAGCTGATCTATCTGAGTTGTTCTAAATATTTCATTCATTCTCTCAGTGCACATTTATTGATTACCTACTATGTGTAATGTTAGGAAGATGAAAAAGACAAAGATGCCTCTGTCATCAGAGAGTTCACATTTCTTTAAGTGTCTTTTATAAACCAGTGGTATCTGCCTGCCTGTAAATTCAGCCTTTGCTTATTTGTAGAGCCCGATGTAGCTTCAAGTGATGCCACGAATATTGAATGTAGCATCCAGCGAGATGGAGACAGCTACATAATTAATGGCAAGAAATGGTGGAGCAGTGGTGAGTATTCATAATGATCCTTCATGCCAGATGCTGTGCTAGAATAATAAGATACATAGTTATTCATTTCATGACCACAGTTCTTTAAATTCTACCTTTGAAAGCATTTTCAAATTTAGAAATAGTTGATAAAAGGAAGAAAGCTGAGCGCTGAAGAATTGATGCTTTTGAACTGTGGTGTTGGGGAAGACTCTTGAGAGTCCCTTGGACTGCAAGGAGATCAACCAGTCCATTCTAAAGGAGACCAGTCCTGGGTGTTCTTTGGAAGGACTGATGCTAAAGCTGAAACTCCAATACTTTGGCCACCTGATGCGAAGAGTTGACTCAGTGGAAAAGACTCTGATGCTGGGAGGGATTGGGGGCAGGAAGAGAAGGGGACAACAGAGGATGTGATGGCTGGATGGCATCACTGACTCGATGGACGTGAGTCTGAGTGAACTCCGGGAGTTGGTGATGGACAGGGAGGCCTGGCGTGCTGCGATTCATGGGGTTGCAAAGAGTCGGACACGACTGAGCGACTGAAGTGAACTGAACTGAACTGATAAAAGGAAAGTAATCTTAAAATAATGTCTTGATTAGGCAATGTTTAATTTAAGAGCAGAAAACATCTATTTTTTTTTTACAGTTTGTGAGGTAAAATGCACACCATGTTTAGCCATTGTCATTTCTACCAAAATTAAATTTTAGTAGGGGCATATTACCTGAATAATAATAATCTATATATAATTTTTGAAGAGGTAAGCAGTACATGTTATTAAAATTTATTTGTGGTACATATTTTCATTGCTGAAAAATACAAGTGTTTGAGTGATAAATAATAGTCTTTACATATAGGAAAATATTTAGTAAACCTTCAGTAATAGAATCACATAAGTGGATAAGTCCTTTAGGCAATTATAAAAATTAAAACCTGTGCTTGTCTGAGGATTGCTTCTAGAGTATACATGATAAGTCTAATAGGATAACCAGCTTATTACTAAAGAAAGTTGACATAAAAGTAAATTGTATGTTAAGAAACTTACTAGTAATACATTAAAATGGCCAGAAAAGCTTTTTTTTTTCCTTTGCTAGTTTTTATTCTTTCTGGAGTTTTATGAAATCACTTACACATTAGAAACAGGAGAAAGAAAAAGACAGCCAGAAAGATTATTTTTTTATTTTTGATTGCTAATTTTTACTCTTTCTGAAGTTTTATGAAATCACTTACAAATTAGGAACAGGAAAAAGAAAAAGTCATTAAATGTTGCTGCATGATTATTCAAGTATTAAAATTATGCAGGAAAATTGTTATGTTAAAATTTAGATAATTTAAAATAACTGTAAATGACCCTTAAATTAAACCTCTTTAATAATCTGTTTTAGATGACCTAACTTGTAGTGTTTTTCTTATGTATGACTGTTAATACTATTTTCTTATATTGTTAGCTTTAATTTCTGTGTTTTATGAATTTATTATTTTGTTTCTTCTTTTTCTTGGCTTCTACCCCACTCCCCTTTCCCACCCCAACCTCTTCTTTGCTACAAGTTGCCACCACAGTGTTTGAAATTTGAATTTCTGAAAAATGCAGATGTTTGATGCAGATGCAGATGTTCTCAGCAGGAAGCATCATTCATGTGTATTGAAGCAAGAGACAGATGGGTCTTATATTTAAATGCTGAAAGTACTGGTTGGCTCTGTAGCATCTTCAGATTCGAAAGGAATCTCCTCCACATTTTGTCTTTGTCTTCTCCAGGATCCGTATTTCTTGGCAACTTTCATGATGTAGTTTTTAAAAGAGGTTCCCATGAAAACATATAGGACGGGGTTGAGGCAGCTGTGAAAGAGTGCAATACTCTCTGTGATTTGGATGGCAACGTCCATGCGTTTGCTCATGTCACAGTCAGTGATCAGGGAGTAGATGATGTCTATGGCTTGGCAGAACTTGACAATATTATAAGGTAATTGAGTGACAATGAAAACTATGACCACTGTGAACAGAACTTTGAGGGGCTGAGATTTTTTAATGTTAGGCATCTTGATGAGTGTCTTTGCCGTGATGAAGTAGCACACTGCCATGATAAGAAAGGGTATTATAAATCCAATGCAGATTTCCAGGATTTGAATTGATGCTTTCATTGATGTTCCTAGGTGGTATGGAAAGATGGGAACACACCTAGCTTTATGATTTACTGTATAAAAAACCAACTGAGGGATACTCAGCAAGATGGCAGCCACCCAGACGCAGAAACAGATGACCCAGCATGGTTTTCCCACTCCCGATTGACTGGGAGCTTTAGTTACTGCCCAGTATCTGTCTGTGCTGATACAAGCCAGAAACTGCATTCCAGACACAAAATTGACTGTGTACAAGGCTGAAGTGACTTTGCACATGATTTTCCCTAAAACCCACCCATGAACTGCATTAACTGCCCAAAAAGGCAAAGTGAATAGAAGGAATAAATCCGCCACTGCCAAATTCAAGATGTACACATCTGTTTTGGTTCTCCGCTTTTTGTAATAGGCATAAATCGCCACTACAGTGGAATTGCCTGCAAGTCCAATGATGAAAGCTATTGTGAAGAAGGCAGGTAGGAAAACTTTTGCAAATTTTCTGACCTCTTCTTTTATACAGATCACTTCATACTGACTATAGTCATGAGTGTCATTCATTTCATTTTCCTCATAATAGTAATCTGTTGACTGGTTGTATTCCAAAGCCATGGTTCCAATCTAAATGGCAAAAAGAATACAGCATATTTATTTTAATATTGCTTAAATGGAAATACTTTTGCTCTAGCATATGTTTTATGCTTTTATTAGAGAATAGTTTGTTGTTATACCATATGTGAGCCTGAGTCTGCCACTCTTTGAAACTCTTTAATGGAAGTCACATTAGAGTATATCCTCAAGAGTAGTTTTTCATTGCTTGTTTTTACAAGTCTGTACAGGAAACGGGATTTACAGAGGGAAGATAAAAAAAATAATACCCTGAGAAATGTTCTTAATCATTAAGCCCTAAAACTTGTACATACACAACTTTGTGATTCTTATGCAGTATATCAACAATAAATTAAAATGAATTATTTAAAATAAATATTTTACTTATATTTATTCATGAATTTATTTTAGATTAAGTTAAATAAATTATCTCAGAATTGTACTTAATTTTAGTTGTTGGCTTTTATAAAACAAAGTCTCCTCGAGTTAGCTTCCCTCCAAAACTTGCCACTGCATGCTGATTGTAAACTACTATTTGATAGAACTGTTATTCCACTAGTCACCTAAGCCTTAAACCTGCACCATCCTTGATTCCTCTCTTCATCCCTTCATCCCAGATTTTCAGTCTGCCCCTAAATTCTGATTTTACCTTCCAAATAGGTCTCAAATCTGTCTCTTCCTTTTCACATAATTCATCCACATTATTACCTGGCCTATTACAATGTCTTCCCAACTGGTATCCTACTGTTCTCATTCCTTCTTACCACTTCCTTGTCAAAAACATTTTTCTTACTGCCATCAGTGTGCTTTATCTCTAAAATGTCAGTCTTATCACTCTCCTGCTTAGCTCCTCACCTAAAAGACACATCTCTCTGAAAGATACAATCTAAGTTCTTTACCATGATACCCAAGGCTCCATAATGTAGTCCTACCCATGGTTCCTGTACACCCTCTACTGTACACCTTACACTGTAGACGATGACAGTACTGATTTGCCAGTGGTTTTTGGGCACACACCATGCCATAGTATGCATTTACATCGTTACTCATTCTCTTCTTTTATCTGATATACTATTTCCTTCCCGTCCCTTGAAAGGCCATTTCCTATTCAGTTAACTCAAATTTCACCTTTCTGGAAGACTTTCCCAATCCAATAACTGTATCTGTGTATCAACTGTATCTACATATCAAAGAACTGACCTGGTCCTGTGCAGTTTCCCAGACTACCTTTTCCCTCTATGATCTAAGTTCCCTAAGACTGTGACCTATTGGATTTCTGTTTGTAATTAATAACTGAAGACAGTGACTGGTACACTCTAGGTGGCCAGCAAATATTTATCAACTATAACGTTTACTAATAAGTATAAAGCTGTTACTTTAGGAATAGAAAGATGATATTCCAGGAATCTTGTGTCTCATCATTAAGTTATTCTACTATGTTGTCAATTAATACCCTGTAGTATTAAGATAAGCTTGCACAAAATTCACATTTAAAAATATATATAATAATTACTTTTAGCATTTTTATTATAGTGCTAAGCTTTGTTATGCTTTTTCCTTAGCCCTTCTGTCTTCCTTGGGATATTTTTTGTCCTTGGAAGAATATCAAATGTTCTTATAGAATCATTAATGAAGAAATTATTTTCAAAACAGTACACCAGCTTATGCTACATTTTCAAAAGAATATTCTTATACTTGCTAACCTTTTGTAAATGAGTAAAGCAAAATGAAGAAGGCCACATAGAGGAAAAATACCACATAGAACTGCTTTCATTTTGTAAAAACCAGGTGCTCACAATTTTAAATGACTTTTATCCTTATAGTTATTTGAAAAGTTATGTGAAAAGTTCCAATCTAGAAGACCACTCTAGTGTTCATTCTCTTATATGTTAATTATTAACACAATATGAACTTTGTTCTTTCCTTCTCTTTTATCACAGAAATCTTGAACCTGGTGATAAGGTATAATATGGCCAAACAGTATAAGATATTAAGGAAAGATATTTTAAAAGAATTAATCATACTAAAAATATGAGTAAATAAAAATAGGACTGGAAATTATTTGCAGAAATGATCCTTCTGGCAGATAAATAGAAACACATTTAAATGCCTTTATAATTATTACAAGAATTTAAAAAATTGGTGTTTATAAAACAAAGCAAGAAAAAATGGTATAGCAAAACCTGTTATTAACAAAGCTTTATAGGCAAATAATGGTATTAAAATAATATTTTATTCTTGCTATATTCATATTTTTAAGGTTGAAGTGTAAAACTTTTCAAATAGCTCTTTTTTGCACCTGTAAACTTTTATGCCTCGACTCCCTCTGCATAGATAAATATACAAAATCTTTGGACTTTTAAAAAAAGTCATATCTAACTCTGAATGAAGAAGAAAGAAAAAAACCAACCTGTTTCAGTAGGCAGACAGGAGCAGTCTTGAATGCAGAGAGTAAAATCAAATGACACTCTCTAACTCAGACTACTTTTGTTTTCGTTTCTACACCCCGCCTTTGTCTTACATCCAGGAGGGCTTTCCGGAAATGTAATCTTGTGAGCACTTGATCTTTTATTTATGTTTAACCGTCCTATGAAGTCATATCCAAGTTCTTAAATATCTTTGGTTATAAACTTGAAGGAATTCAATCTTGTTTCAAAAGCTACAGACCTTTCCAAGTTTCCACTTAACTGAAGGGAATGGGAACATGCCTGCAGCTGAGGTACTGACTGCCAAACCAAGAGAATTCACCAGAGCACCTCAAGGCAGCTAATAAGTACTTGTAGGTAGTATCTAGACAAAAACTGTAAAACAAAAATGATTGTAACTCAGACAATTATCTTTTTGAAGATTAAATTATCAAAAATAAATTCTGAGTAATCATTAAGCATTTATAGTAGAATTTAAATTTTTATACCAGATCATTTTATATTTTAATATTTAAACTGTGAGACTCTCCTTGGCTTCACTGAACTCCTCCTCTGTCATTGACCCCAGAGTATGCCTTTCTCCATTACTTTAAATTCTTGTGCCTTCTTGTAATCTTCAATGACCAGACACAAACTTTTCACATCCTTCTGTCTGGGAAGCCTATCTCAACTGTCTCCCCCTCCACCCATTTCCAAACAAATGAAAGTTAGAGAAAGAAATGTATGCAGATTTAACACTAGTAGGCTGTTTGACCTGGACTCTCCTCACATTTGCATGACAGTTCCCTTATTTACTTTCTCAGAGGAAACTAGGCTTAGTCTCTACCTTCAGAAGTTATTTCAGACCCATACCTTTTTTTCTCTAAGCAGTTGATCTAACATTCCTGTTGGTTCACAGAAAAGAAGCTCTAGGTCACTGAGGTCTTCACCTTCCACTTGTGTGTCTGAGGGTACAGCCAGGTTCTCCTCCTTGTTATCTACCAGTCTTTGAGGAAGAGTTATTTGCATGCAGCTAAATCATCTCACCCAGAAAAAAACTACCTAGATTTGCAGTGTTTGCCATTCTTCATGGTGTAAATACTCAGTCCATGGCCAGTTTCAGCTACCAATGTGAATTCACTGAGGGCAACTTTGCTAAGAGATGAGTATTTTCAGCCTTTCGTAGGAGGCTCTAGCACAATTCTTCAAAGGAGGCATCTCTGCTGCTGACCATAGCTGATCATTATTCTGATCTCTTACGAAGGATACTGCTCTTAATATTATCCCTGTCCTCTCTAGGGGCTTCCCAGGTGGCTCGGTTGTAGCCATGCATTCCAGGAAACAAACTCACTCAGAAGGACAATGCAGATAGTGGAGTGCAGTTTATTAGACCAGCGGGCCCAAGGCAGAGTCTCCTCTTAGTCAAGGACCCCGACCAGCATTTGTGAAAATCTTTTATACCCCATGTGTACATGTCCGAACCCACCACCCCAAATTCCTTGAGACTTACATAAACCAAGGAAAATACAATCCAAATAACCCCATCATTCATGTGCTATGTGCTCATGTGCTCAAACAGTCAAACAATTAGCCAATAATCAATAAATCCAAGGTTACACTCCAATAGATACAGAAAAATTTATGGCCTGTCTGGAGGAAGGGGTGATAAGTGTATGTTTTCTCTTAGGTGATGAGTAACCTAGATACGATCTTCAAGGTTCCCCTGTCTGGAGGGGGTCTTATCCTTCTGTTGTTGTTTTCATAGGCACTAAACACAGAGTTCAGAGTCTATTGGAAAGGTGGCCGAGCATGATCAGCATGAACAGGCCTAAGATGGAATCCAGGCCCTTTGAATTCTTTCTTCAGCTCAGTGGTAAAGAATCAGCCTCCCAATGCAGGAGATGCAGGAAACGTAGGTTCGATCCCTGAGCAGGGAAGATTCCCTGGGGTAGGAAATGGCAACCCACTCCAGAATTGTTGTCTAGGGAATCCCATGAGCAGAGGAGCCTGGCAGGAGTCTAGGGAGTCAAAAAGAGTCAGACACAACTGAGCATACATGCACACCCTCTCTAGACTCTTTGGTCTTTCACTTTCTCTTACCTTTTATTCTTTTTTTTCCTTATGTATTTTGAGGCCAGGTGGAAGCAAACAAGCGACCTTCCACTAAATTCTTAGAATGATCTACAAGTTCCCACAAGGTCTGCCTCCATCCCTCATTACTTCTCTGACTTATTTCCTTTTACTCACCCCTTTCCTGGCTTATTCTGCCACACCAGCCTCCATGCTGTTTTGAAATGTACCAGGCACATTCCTTCTTAGGGCTTTTGTATTGACTCTTCAATCTGCCTGGAATGTGCTTTCTTTTAATATCCACACGGTTCACTCCCTCATGTCTTTCAAGTCTTTGTCCAATCACCACCTCCTCATTGAGGCAACCTCTGACTATTCTATTTAAAATATTGTCACAAAACAAATGAACAAGCATTAAACAAAACAGAAAGTTATAGATACAAACAAAAAACATATGTTTACCAGATGGGAGGAGGAAGACGGGGGGAAAGAAATAGGTGAGGGAGATTAAGAGATTACAAATTCTTAAGAAGGAATTACAAACTTCCAGTTGCAAAGTAAATGAATCATGGGGATGAAATGTACAGTGTGTATAGTCAATAAGTAATTTTTGTATGGTGGCATATCGTAACTAGATTTATCATAGTGGTCACTTGAAAATGTATAAAAATATCCAATCACTATGTCATATAATGGGAACTAATATAAAGTCATAGGTCAATTGTACTTTGAAAACAAGCAACCATTAAAAAAAAAGAGATCAGATATGTGGTTACCACAGGCAGGTGAGTGTGTATGTGCATGCTCAGTCACATCCAACTCTTTAATATCCATACTACATATTGAATTAATATTTTAGGGGAGGAGCTAAGATGGTGGAGGAGTAGGACAGGGAGAACACTTTCTCCCCCACAAATTCATCAAAAGAACATTTAAACGCCGAGTAAATTCCACAAAACAACTTCTGAATGCCGACAGAGGACATCAGGCACCCAGAAAAGCAACCCAAGTCTTCGAAACGAGATGTTTTATCAATGGTGCTATATAGGAGAAGTTTTGAAAAGACTGTAAAAATAGGACCGATAACTGGAAGCAGGAGGCTTAAGTCCAAATCCTGACTCCAGGGAACTCCTGACTCCAGGGAACATTAATTGACAGGAGCTTATCAAACACCTTCATACCTACACTGAAACCAAGCACCACACAAGGGCCAACAAGTTCCAGGGCAAGACATACCAAGACATCTCATAACTTATTACTGGACACTTCATTGCACTCCAGAGAGAAGAAATACAGCTCCACCCACCAGAACACCGACATGAGCTTCCCTAACCAAGAAACCTTGACAGGCCACTTGTACAAACCCACACACAGCGAGGAAACACCACAATAAAGAGAACTCCACAAACTGCCAGAATACAGAAAGGACACCCCAAACTCAGCAATTTAAACAAGATGAAGAGACAGAGGAATACCCAGCAGATAAAGGAACAGGATAAATGCCCACCAAACCAAACAAAAGAGGAAGAGATAGAGAATCTACCTGATAAAGAATTCCAAATAATAATAGTGAAATTGATCCAAAATCTTGAAACCAAAATGGAATCACAGATAAATAGCCTGGAGACAAGGATTGAGAAGATGCAAGAAACGTTTAACAAGGACCTAGAAGAAATAATATAGAGTCAATATATAATGAATAATGCAATAAATGAAATTAAAAACACTCTAGAGGCAACAAATAGTAGAATAACAGAGGCAGAAGATAGGAGTAGTGAATTAGAATGGTAGAAATAAATGAATTAGAGAGAAAAAAAGAAAAATGAATTAAAAGAAATGAGGACAATCTCAGAGACCTCCAGGACAATATTAAATGCTACAACATTCAAATCATAGGGGTCCCAGAAGAAGAAGACAAAAAGAAAGACCATGAGAAAATACTTGAGGAGATAATAGTTGAAAACTTCCCTAAAATGGGGAAGGAAATAATCACCCAAGTCCAAGAAACCCAGAGAGTCCCAAACAGGATAAACCCAAGGCGAAACACCCCAAGACATATATTAATCAAATTAACAAAGATCAAACACAAAGAACAAATATTAAAAGCAGCAAGGAAAAAAAAATAAAAGCAGCAAGGGAAAAACAACAAATAACACACAAGGTAATTCCCATAAGGATAACAGCTGATCTTTCAGTAGAAACTCTTCAAGCCAGGAGGGAATGGCAAGACATACTTAAAATGATGAAAGAAAATAACCTACAGCCCAGATTATTGTACCCAGCAAGGATCTCATTCAAATATGAAGGAGAAATCAAAAGCTTCTCAGACAAGCAAAAGCTGAGAGAATTCAGCACCACCAAACCAGCTCTCCAACAAATACTAAAGGATATTCTCTAGACAGGAAACACAAAAACGGTGTATAAATTCAAACCCAAAACAATAAAGTAAATGGCAACGGGATCATACTTATCAGTAATTACCTTAAACGTAAATGGGTTGAATGCCCCAACCAAAAGACAAAGACTGGTTGAATGGATACAAAAACAAGACCCCTACATATGCTGTCTACAAGAGACCCACCTCAAAACAGGGGACATATACAGACTGAAAGTGAAGGGCTGGAAAAAGATTTTCCATGCAAATAGGGACCAAAAGAAAGCAGGAGTACCAATACTCATATCAGATAAAATAGACTTTAAAACAAAGGCTGTGAAAAGAGACAAAGATGGTCACTACATAATGATCAAAGGATCAATCCAAGAAGAAGATATAACAATTATAAATATATATGCACCCAACACGGGAGCACTGCAATATGTAAGACAAATGCTAACAAGTATGAAAGGAGAAATTAACAATAACACAATAATAGTGGGAGACTTTAATACCCCACTCACACCTATGGATAGATCAACTAAACAGAAAATTAACAAGGAAACACAAACTTTAAATGATACAATAGACCAGTTAGACCTAATTGATATCTATAGGGCATTTCATCCCAAAACAATGAATTTCACCTTTTTCTCAAGCGCACATGGAACCTTCTCCAGGACAGATCACATCCTGGGCCATAAATCTAGCCTTGGTAAATTCAAAAAAATAGAAATCATTCCAAACATCTTCTCTGACCACAATGCAGTAAGAGTAGATCTCAATTACACAAGAAAAACTATTAAAAATTCCAACATATGGAGGCTGAACAACACGCTGCTGAATAACCAACAAATCACAGAAGAAATCAAAAAAGAAATAAAAATTTGCATAGAAACGAATGAAAATGAAAACACAACAACCCAAAACCTGTGGGACACTGTAAAAGCAGTCCTAAGGGGAAAGTTCATAGCAATACAAGCACACCTCAAGAAACAAGAAAAAAATCAAATAAATAACCTAACTCTACACCTAAAGCAACTAGAAAAGGAAGAAATGAAGAACCCCAGGGTTAGTAGAAGGAAAGAAATCTTAAAAATTAGGGCAGAAATAAATGCAAAAGAAACAAAAGAGACCATAGCAAAAATCAACAAAGCCAAAAGCTGGTTCTTTGAAAGGATAAATAAAATTGACAAACCATTAGCCAGACTCATCAAGAAACAAAGGGAGAAAAATCAAATCAATAAAATCAGAAATGAAAATGGAGAGATCACAACAGACAACACAGAAATGCAAAGGATCATAAGAGACTACTCTCAACAATTATATGCCAATAAAATGGACAACGGGGAAGAAATGGACAAATTCTTAGAAAAGTACAACTTTCCAACACTGGACCAGGAAGAAATAGAAAATCTTAACAGACCCATCACAAGCACGGAAATTGAAACTGTAATCAAAAATCTTCCAGCAAACAAAAGCCCAGGTCCAGATGGCTTTACAGCTGAATTCTACCAAAAATTTAGAGAAGAGCTAACACCTATCCTACTCAAACTCTTCCAGAAAATTGCAGAAAAAGGTAAACTTCCAAACTCATTCTATGAGGCCACCATTACCCTAATACCAAAACCGGACAAAGATCCCACAAAAAAAGAAAACTACAGGCCAATATCACCGATGAACATAGATGCAAAAATCCTTAACAAAATTCTAGCAATCAGAATCCAACAACACATTAAAAAGATCATACACCATAACCAAGTGGGCTTTATCCCAGGGATGCAAGGATTCTTCAATATCCGCAAATCAATCAATGTAATACCCCACATTAACAAATTGAAAAATAAAAACCATATGATTATCTCAATAGATGCAGAGAAAGCCTTTGACAAAATTCAACATCCATTTATGATAAAAACTCTCCAGAAAGCAGGAATAGAAGGAACATACCTCAACATAATAAAAGCTATATATGACAAACCCACAGCAAACATTATCCTCAATGGTGAAAAACTGAAAGCATTTTCTCTAAAGTCAGGAACAAGACAAGGGTGCCCACTTTCACCATTACTATTCAACATAGTTTTGGAAGTTTTGGCCACAGCAATCAGAGCAGAAAAAGAAATAAAAGGAATCCAAATTGGAAAAGAAGAAGTAAAACTCTCACTATTTGCAGATGACTCTACATAGAAAACCCTAAAGACTCCACCAGAAAATTACTAGAACTAATCAATGATTATAGTAAAGTTGCAGGATATAAAATCAACACACAGAAATCCCTTGCATTCCTATACAGTAATAATGAGAAAACAGAAAGAGAAATTAAGGAAACAATTCCATTCACCACTGCAACGGAAAGAATAAAATACTTAGGAATATATCTACCTAAAGAAACTAAAGACCTATATATAGAAAACTATAAAACACTGGTGAAAGAAATCAAAGAGGACACTAATAGATGGAGAAATATACCATGTTCATGGATTGGAAGAATCAATATAGTGAAAATGAGTATACTACCCAAAGCAATTTATAGATTCAATGCAATCCCTATCAAGCTACCAACAGTATTCTTCACAGAGCTAGAACAAATAATTTCACAATTTGTATGGAAATACAAAAAACCTCCAATAGCCAAAGCTATCTTGAGAAAGAAGAATGGAACTGGAGGAATCAACCTACCTGACTTCAGGCTCTACTACAAAGCCACAGTCATCAAGACAGTATGGTACTGGCACAAAGACAGAAATATAGATCAATGGAACAAAATAGAAAGCCCAGAGATAAATCCATGCACATATGGACACCTTATCTTTGACAAAGGAGGCAAGAATATACAATGGAGAAAAGACAATCTCTTTAACAAGTGGTGCTGGGAAAACTGGTCAACCACTTGTAAAAGAATGAAACTAGACCACTTTCTAACACCATACACAAAAATAAAATCAAAATGGATTAAAGATCTAAACATAAGACCAGAAACTATAAAACTCCTAGAGGAGAACATAGGCAAAACACTCTCCGACATACATCACAGCAGGATCTCTATGACCCATCTCCCAGAATATTGGAAATAAAAGCAAAAATAAACAAATGGGACCTAGTTAAACTTAAAAGCTTCTGCACAACAAAGGAAACTATTAGCAAGGTGAAAAGACAGCCTTCGGAATGGGAGAAAATAATAGCAAATGAAGCAACCGACAAACAACTAATCTCAAAAATATACAAGCAACTCCTACAGCTCAATTCCAGAAAAATAAATGACCCAATCAAAAAATGGGCCAAAGAACTAAATAGACATTTCTCCAAAGAAGACATACAGATGGCTAACAAACACATGAAAAGATGCTCAACATCACTCATTATCAGAGAAATGAAAATCAGAACCACTATGAGGTACCATTTCATGCCAGTCAGAATGGCTGCGATCCAAAAGTCTACAAGCAATAAATGCTGGAGAGGGTGTGGAGAAAAGGGAACCCTCTTACACTGTTGGTGGGAATGCAAACTAGTACAGCCACTATGGAGAACAGTGTGGAGATTCCTTAAAAATCTGGAAATAGAACTGCCTTATGATCCAGCAATCCCACTGCTGGGCATACACACTTAGGAAACCAGAAAGGAAAGAGACATGTGTACTCCAGTGTTCATCGCAGCACTGTTTATAATAGCCAGGGCATGGAAGCAACCTAGATGTCCCTCAGCAGATGAATGGATAAGAAAGCCATGGTACATATACACAATGGAGTATTACTCAGCCATTAAAAAGAATACATTTGAATCAGTTCTAATGAGGTGGATGAAACTGGAGCCTATTATACAGAGTGAAGTAAGCCAGAAAGAAAAACACCAATACAGTATACTAATGCATATATATGGAATTTAGAAAGATGGTAACAATAACCCTGTATACGAGACAGCAAAAGAGACACTGATGTATAGAACAGTCTTATGGACTCTGTGGGAGAGGGAGAGGGTGGGAAGATTTGGGAGAATGGCATTGAAACATGTATAATATCATGTATGAAATGAGTTGCCAGTCCAGGTTCGATGCACAATACTGGATGCTTGGGGCTGGTGCACTTGGACGACCCAGAGGGATGGTATGGGGAGGGAGGAGGGAGGAGGGTTCAGGATGGGGAACACATGTGTACCTGGGCAGATTCATTTCAATATTTGGCAAAACCAATATAATATTGTAAAGTTTAAAAATAAAATAAAATTTTAAAAAATGAATTACTGTTTTATATGATTTGGGGGGGTGGGGTTTTTTTGGGCAGGGGGGCATTGACCATGCTGCATGGCTTGTGGGATCTTGGTTCCCTCACCATGTATCAAACCCATGACTGCTACACTGGAAGTGTGGAGTCTTAACCACTGGATCACCAGAGAAGTCCTGTATATGAGTTTTTTACTTAGCATTTTTGCTTAACCATTTTCATGTTATGTCAAACTCCCTATAAATGACATTTTTAGTAGCTAAATAATATTTTGTTGTGTGGATTATCATAATTTGCCTTACTATTCAACTGTTATAAGATTTTTCTAGTGTTTTGCTTTTACAAATAATGTTATAGAGAGAATCTTTGGAGATGTAGTAGAAGATTGTACTTAATCTTATCTTACTGAGGGATTTTGAAGAATGGGACTAACCATGTCTAACTATCACTTTTCTTGTTACAACTAAAGATAGCATTCCATAGAATAATCTTAGAGTTCTTTCAAATCATTGCTTAGAATGTTTTCTTATTCTTTAAGAAGGGTTCCATTATATGCACACATCCATATAATTGTCTTCTGTTGGTGGATACTGATTTATGCCCAATTCTTTCCTCTCTCAGTTCATTCATGTGTGCTAAGTCACTTTAGTCATGTTTGAGTCTTTGTGACCCTATGAACGGTAGCCCACCAGGCTTCTCTGTCCATGGGACTCTCCAGGCAAGAATACTGGAGTGGGCTGCCATGCCCTTCTCCAGGGGATCTTCCCGACCCAGGGACTGAACCTGCATCTCTTATATCTCCTGCATTGGCAGGCGGGTTCTTTACCACTAGCAACACCTAGGAAGTTCAGAAGCAGCTACATCTGTAGGATAAATCTCAGAAGTTGAATAGGTGGATTAAGGACTAAGTGAATCTGTAATTTTGATGGATGTTGCCAAATTGTACTTCATAGGGATGGTATTACTTTGTACTCTCACCAGTAATGTATGAAAGTATCTGTTTCCCTAGAGCGTTGCCAGTTGGATGTCTTGTTCCACTACCATTTTGCTGTCTTAAAAAACTTGTAATTCAGTACCAGTTCAGTACCATTCCCCTTCTCTTGCCAACTGTATGTGAGATATTTTTCCTAAATTGTTGGGGTTTTTTGTTGTTGTTTGCTCTAGTTTTGTTTCTTTGTTGTTATCGTTTAGTTGCTAAATCGTGTCCGACTATTTGTGGCCCCATGAACAGTAGTCCACCAGACTCCTCTGTCCATGGTTGCCATTTCCTCCTCCAGATGATCTTCCTGACCCAGAGATTGAACTTGTGTCTTCTGCATTGGCAGGAAGATTCTTTACTGCTGAGCCACCAGGGAAGCCCAGTTTTGTTTCTTACTGTACAATAGTTTAATACAGATCAGCCAATCAGTCTTTCTCTTTTAATTTATTTTTTCTTTTTGGCCACACACAAGGATTGAACCTAGGCCGTTGGCAGTGAGAGCATGGATTCCTAGCCACTGAAGCACAAAAGAATTCCCACATTTATTATTTTTAAGGTTTAAAATTTCTTTTCCATTAAGAAATTTCATAGATACTAAATTGTTTTTTCTTTTAGTTTTTTTTATGTCTTGATTATTTAATTTTTTAAAAATTTCAATTCTGATCTATTTGGACCTGATTTTGATTCAAGTATATTTTGCAGCACTGATAGCATGTAACGTTTATAGAATACTTTTTAGATGTAAACCTTCCTAGAGGAAGAATAAGTGAATTTCAAAGGTTGTTTCCCCTATTAACAATAGCACATATAATCCAAGGGAACACATGAGATTTTCTTTTTTTTCCTTAGTGAAGTGAAGTAAAAGTTGCTCATTCATGTCCGACTCTTTGCAACCCCATGGACTATACAGTCCATGGAATTCTCCAGGCTAGAATACTGGAGTGGGTAGTATTTCCCTTCTCCAGGAGATCTCCCCAACCCAGGGATCTAACCCAGGGATCTAACCCAGGCCTCCCACATTGCAGGTGGAGTCTTTACCAGCTAAGCCACAAGGGAAGCCCACTTTTTTTTTTCCTTAACTGTACGATAAACATTTTTTTTTAACAAGTGGAAATTTCATTGTAAAATGTTCGTTAACACATAATTGTTTTTAAAATCTGCCTGCAATGTGGGAGACCCTGAAGAAGGGAATGGCTACCCACTCCAGTATTCTTCCCTGGAGAATGCCATGGACAGAGGAGCCTGGTGGGCTACGATCCACAGTGCACAAAGAGTCAGACACGACTGAGTGACTCACTCTTTCACTTTTCATTAGTATTAATGGTAAGACCAAATGAAGTTTATATATTTCACATCAGAAGTTCGATATTGGTAGAAATAACCTTGATGCTTTGTAAATGACTAATTGTACTTCATATTATATTATTGTTTATATCACTTTCCCTATGGTTGCAGACCATATCCATACTCAACAGTTATGTTTTTCTCCACCTGTCATATTTTCTTGTGTTATAGAATAATTTTGTTTGATAGTCATGTGGTTGTAAGAACGTGTGAAACTCATCAGCAAATATCAGGAAAATGTCCCTTTCAGCCTAACTTAATCCTGGCTCTTGAACAGTTTGAAATACCACACAGTCTGGATTAAAACCAAAATTATTTTATCTGTGCCATCTGTTTTCACTCTTGAAGGCCTGTGACACAGCAGATAAATATTTAAATGCTTTCTGATCTATTCAGATTTCCTTTAATATATTTAATTTTTGACATTTGGTATCCTGTCCATTAAGTAAAATAACATGAGAACAAAAACTCTTTAGAAGAAGGACATTTCAGCAGCTGCACCTGCCAAATTTTGCTTGTAGCTAAGATGAGATGATATATTTGTGTGAGGGTTTTCCCATTTTCTGAAACATCAAGGTTAAATCAAAATATTTCAAAATTTACAGCTTATGTATTCATCCTTACTTCCTCTATTTAATGACCCCCAAAAGGAGAGCCAATTTAGAAGTTTCACTTTTTTAGAATCTGAATTGTTTTCCATGTTAGATTGGGCAAAGCAGAATTGAAGAATTCTTTTCCTAGTTTCTTGAGTTTCATCAAAATTTACCTAATATCTGAAATCTGTTTAGGTACTTAAAGTTGTGGCAACAATTTTTCATAATAAAAAGAGCAGGACAAGAAATCCTATTGGGAAATATTAGAGAAAAAATATGGAATTAGAAAAGGAGTGCTTTCAGTTAGAGTTTAAGGGAATTATAGAGAAGAGTTTACTTTTGAAGGATTGAGATCCATGAATCCTTAAAAGATGTACCCAAAGTGGTTTTGATTATCAGGATAAAGTGGACAAAGAAAAGATCTCTAATGAAATGAACCCCAAGTCATACCATTATGTCCTAATCTGATTTTTAGACGTACACCCACCAAGGAGACAATGTGTTATATAGGGCAAGTGGCCTGACTCTTCATTCTTAGAGCCTCAAATCTTCCCACAAGTAAAACCTAAGAAACTGCAAGTGGGAAAATATCCAGTTGAAAAATTAAAAATAAGCCTTTCTGGAAAAGATTCTTTTGTCTATAATTTCTAGAAAAAATCAAAGCATGATTGCATAACATTGCAGAACCGGAGTCAATCAAGGATAAAAAAATTCCCTCTGCTCAGTGCTTTCAGATAAGAAATTTCCATTAATATCCACATTGAAATTTAACTTTTATCATCTACTGTTTGAATCATCCTAATGTTTTTTGGGTTGATCCTCAGAATTGTGGAATTCATTTTCTCTGTATTAGCACCTGTAAAAATCAGAAAGACACACTTATGTAAAAATAACTAAACAATTTGTAAAGTCAAACATGGTTCAATAAATGAGGATAGTCAAATGGACTCAACATCAAGAGTATAACATCTGAGATTTTTAAAACTTAATTTTGAGATATGTGAGTGGGGAAATCTTTTTTCACTAAAATCTGGAAGATGTAGCAGCTGATACATCCTTCTTATAAAGAGTCCTTTCAGAACTGATTGAAAAAAAATAGTATCCATTAAATTTGAAAAAACCCAAATTAGAGCTTTGGTTTTAAAACAATTGTATTTTAACTTTAACCGTATTTTACTTTACATGTATAATTCACAATATAGAATAATTGAGGGGAATAGAATGGTAAGCTTTTGGTTTTATTGATTTACAATTTTTTAAACTTCTAAGATTCCTAATTCTGCCTCTTATGTGATCATATTTTGAGGTGATCATTGCATTTCTAAAACTTTAACTGACACTAATGATAGGTACCTGATTTAAGAAACCATCACATGAGAGAAGTGAAAACCTGGTTTTGGCAAAGTTTTAAAAACTCTAGGGGAGTGCCATTTCTGGTGTGGTGGATTAAGCACCTAAGATTGACCTTCTCACAGATAACAACTAAAAAACTACAAAAAATAACTACCTGAAGAGTCTGTAGAGTGACCAAAGACAGGCTGATTTTGTAGCAGAGTCAGAATTTAGAAGATGAGATGGACTCAAGGTCTCATTTTAAGAATTTGGCCGAAGGACTCAATGCGGTGTGAGAATGCTGAAACTTCTCTAGATAATGCAGGTCTTTGTGTCCTAAGGAACTAGAGGATAGTGAGGCAGCCATTGCTCCCAGAAAAATGATAGAGTAGGGTGAGACTGCAAGAAAGGAGGAAACAGGAGCAAGAGAGCTCTGTTTCCTGTGTAAGCTTTGCCCAAGTCTCTGGCTTACTCATGAATCAAAGTGATTCACAAGGCAGACTCAAAGCACCTTGCAGCTAAATGAAAGAGCTCAAGTATTGAAATGTGGCCTCTCATTCACCTTAACTGAGACAGACTCTGCAGTTTGACTCTACCTAGGTTAATTGCCTCTTAAAACAATAACATTAACCGTCTTCAGAGAGAGAGAACAGAATCCAGAGTCTTCAAAACAAAGCAATCATTATGTCCAGAATAAAATGGAAAATTATTCATTAAATGAAGAAGCAAGAAAACATGATTCACTTTCAGGGCACCAACCTTGCTTCATCCCTATTCCCATTTCCTCCTCTGCACATATTGTTTTGAAATAAATCCCAGATATCACATTATGTCTCTCATGAACATTTCAGTGTGCATCTCAATAAGAGCTCTTTTAAAAATGTAACCATAATGTCGTTAGCACACCTAAAATTACTTAATATCATTACATATCCAGTAAGTATTCAAATTTCTAATTGTTTGTAGATGGATTAATGCTTTTCAGTTTGTTTAATTGAAACAGACTCACCCTCATCCAACTCCATGGCTGGGGAAACTAAGTCTTTCTCAGTCACTGGTTGTGGAGTAAATATTGTGAGTTTGGTACTGTTGTCCATAGGTCAGAGAATATGAGATCTAAACAGGAGGAAATACGTTAGAAGTTCATAGTCTTTCTAGCATGCTGATGTTTGAAATGGTATGAATGGGAGAGCCATCACTTTGTCTTAAGGGCTGCAGTTCTTTCATGGCTTCTTTGACTTCTGGTTATTTTCATGCAGCAGTTATCACTGAAAAAGTCCATTCTAGGCCTAAGTTAGTCAATTTTCTTGAGTGCTATACAGTTTTGTACATAAGGATATCTTTTTTTAATGATCAAGGGCTTTCTTCCTATATGTTTGTTTGTTTTTCCAGAGGTAAACTTAGAAAGATTAGAACCTTTAGTGTGAAATGTCAGACTAAAAATTTCTTTTTATGATGTATTCTTTTCTTTGTCTCTCTGGTTTTAGGAGCTGGGAATCCAAAGTGCAAAATTGCAATTGTTATGGGAAGAATTAACAATAACTCTGAAACCAGGTAATAAAACAATAGTGATTGAGAAATCTATGAGGAATAAGAGTCAGTCTTTTTTTGTACTCAATTTACTTAAAATTCACTATTTAATCTCATAAATTATAATAATATAAAGTATATTATGATATTAAATGTCATATGTCTGTTGTTTCACAATTACTTTGCTAAAGATATATTTAGAAAACATTTTAGGAAGTGTTGGTATACATTCTTCACTGTGAAATTTCCTGTTTTAAAAAGTGTTGCTGAATTCTCAAAGCTGTTTGGATCCAATTATAAGATATATAAACTTTTTCAAAACTGTCTGTAAGTAATTAACTGATTAGATATTTAGATCCAAGGCAATAATCTTGAAATGTTTAATATATTAAATATCAGTTCCCAGTTACCATTCTGAGCAAGGAGAAGCCTCAATTAAATAACTTTCACATATTTTCAAATCATTGTTATTCCAGATCACAGGCTGCATCTGAATGTATTTAATGATTTTTATACAATTCCTATTCCAGACATCATTACTTACATGATTACATGAAAGCAACAATGAAAAGATGACAGTTGAGTCTCCACCTAACATCTGTTTTATTTTTCCACTTAGCAAACTTCCTAACCTCTACTTTTCTTTTGACCAGACACAAACAACACAGCATGATTCTTGTTCCTATCAACACACCTGGAGTAGAAATAATAAGGCCCTTGACAGTTTTTGGCTACCTGGGTAAGTATTCAATCAACTTGTCTGTGTATTTGCAAGTAGAAAACCTAGAATATGCAATAACTCTGAAGGAAATAGATAACATTTTAGTGCATGAGATGGATTCTTAGAAATCCTTTGATCCTTAGTATAAATTACCAGTGGAGTTCAGAATAGAACAAATGAAAAGAGAGGTGGTGCAGCATTCTACCACATTTTTTCTGGTTTGGGGAAAGGGCAAACTGGCATTTAAGGCATAGCAACTGAGGAAGGGTTAATGAAATAGATGTGAAAAATTAAGTATCTCATAGTAATACTCATTTTTAACTTTCTTAATCAACCTACAAGAGTTAATAAGCAAAGGGTTTTGAATGATTTGAATGCAGAACTTTTCCTTCCTCTGTCCTTGGGTGGAATGTCTAAGAAGCAAGGATACTTTTACTCAGTCTCATGTTCACTGTTTCCTTGCTGCTCAGGTTTCTCACTCTGCAAGTATTTGTTGAGCACTCAACCCACTCCAGTATTCTTGCCTGGATAATCCCACGGACAAAGGAGCCTGGCAGGCTACAGTCCATATGGTTGCAAAGAGTCGGACATGACTGAAACGACTTAACACGCACGCACACGCACAAGCAGTGTTACAGGTGCTTAGAATACAATAGTGAACACAGGAAACAAAGATCTCTGCCCTTGTGGAGCTTACTTGCTGGGGGACAGAGACAGAGGATAAATACAGACATGTAAATAAGCTAGGTAGCTGTCAGCAAATGATAAATGTTATAAAAAAGTTTACTGAACTTTAGGTTTTGTGGTGACCCTGGCTTTCTCTTTATTGTTAAATGTGGCTAATGCAAATATTCAAGAGGTGGATTACTTTTTGTAGGTTGCAGCTAGAAAATGTACCCACAGGTTAAGTGGTTGGGTTGTAGAACAACAGCCTAAAAGACTGTTGGTTGGCTAATAATGTTGGTTGGCTATTAATTCCCACCATTGTAGAGCCTATGTTTCAAATTTCAGTAGGACAGTTTCACCAACATCTCTCCAACTCCCTGTGCCAAGGCCAAAAGAAATAATGTGGACAGAGTTGATTATTAATGTCTGTTCTGACAGGAAAAGGGTGTGGAGTTAACTGGAGATTATCTCCAGAACTTGGCAAGGAGGAAGGATGATATAAAGACAAAGTGTGGATGTGTTCCCAGTCTCTGTCACATGCCCGCGTTTTCAAGAGGCAAACAAGCCTAGACTGGAAGCAAATATACTTGCACGTCCAGCCTTGGCTTTGTCTCTAATGCTAAACCTGCTCTGTTCCTTCGAGCAGGTTCTTCACATCTTTAGGCATTGGTTTCCACAGTAATAAAATAAGAATTACATAATTCACTTGCAAATTTTGAACCATTGGAACCTTTTTTATTTTCCCAAGCAAAATTTTCTTTGGAAGCCTGTATATTAAAAATTTTAAAGAAGAAGCAATAATAAAACAATAATAAGATGATCTAATTTGAGCTATGGAGCCATCTTCTTTTTCACAGCTCTACAATTTCAGAAAATCCATTCAGAAACCTCTGGATGAAATGATATCTAAAATCTCTTAAAATTTCTTAAACAGTTGATAAGTTTTTTGGGCTGCACAGCACTGGGGGTTCAGGGCTCAGATCTACCTAGAAATGTCTGACATATGAGGCCTTTAAATTCCAGTGTCTTCAGTAGATTAATTATCTCTGACTACCTTTTTGTCACCTCGTTTTGTTCTCTAAAATCTTATTCTCTATTTCATAGATAATTTCCATGGAGGACATTTTGAGATCCACTTTAATCAAGTGCGAGTTCCTGCCACCAATTTAATACTAGGTGAGATAAATTGAACAAATGATTCTCTAGTAATTAAAAAATATATATTTTCAGGTCAAAATCTGAAAAAGATGTGAAGTCTACCATAATTTAGATACTTTCCTTCTTGTTTACTCCATTTATAAGGGAAAATTATTTCCTTTGGTAATAATAACAATAACAATAATAAGGTTTTATTTAAGTATTTGATGTGGTGTCACATCAATTGAAAACATAGCTAAATACAAAAATTATACAATTTGGAGCAACATACTTTTTCCTAAAACATGATCCTCAAGCCTCTACTTGTTTTAATAAAACCTCAGTAGTTTCTGAACATTGTATTCCTTGAATGACTTCATCCTCTTGCTTGTTGGAATCCTACCCAACCTTCAAGGAACATCTCTGATGCCACCTCTTTCAAGAAGTTTCTTGTACTCCTCATCTCATCCATTCAATAAGCCCCTGATCCTGCCAGGCCCTCAGGTTACCATTGATGAACAAACACCTTTCCCTCCTATGCCTTTCTTGTCCTTCTCCATATCCCTTATCCCTAGCATCCTTGCCCCTCTTCTAGTTTCTGAACTCAGGACTGTGTCTTATCTACCTTGGTAACCATTGCAACACTAACAAAATAACTTATGCAGAGTAGGTACTGAAGAGACCTACTTCAGATCAGTTCTTGAATCTGATCCAAGTTTTTAATGATGGTGGTTTACATTTCTATGTATTAGAAATCAAAGTTCCATAAATGTATAGTGGACCTGATTACAGAACTTACTTTTTTCCTACCGGAATGCCATTTTTATTGAGGATAGTTCATTATTTTCTCAGGATTTGTGTAAATAACAAAAGAAATAGGCTGTGGTCATGTTCTCCTTTCTTTCTCACAGGTGAAGGTAGGGGATTTGAAATTGCCCAAGGCCGGCTTGGACCTGGCAGAATCCACCACTGTATGAGAACGATAGGTCTGGCTGAACGTGCTTTACAGATCATGTGTGAACGAGCAAACCAAAGGGTGGCCTTTAAGAAGAAGCTTTGTTCACATGTAAGAGTAATTACTTATTTGAATTTATTGTAGCCCAATGCACTATACTAACCTTTAACCAAAATAACATTATTTGGTCAGAAAGAGATTTCCTCTGCATAAACAAGGTGATTCTTTTCCACAAAATATATTTATTTGTAATCTGTATTTAAATGTAGTCTGATGATGTGGATGGACCTAGAGACTGTCATACAGAGTTAAGTCAGAAAGAGACAAACAAATATCATATAATATTCCACATATGATTCCACTTATATGTAAAATTAGAAAATGATACAGGTGAACTTATTTGCAAAGCAGAAATAGAGACACAGAGGTAGAGAACAAACATGGATACCAAGGGGGGACAGGGCAGGATGAATAGGAGGGTTGGGATTGACATATATACACTACTATGTATAAAATAGGCTGTGATCACTGACCTAGAGCCAGACATCCTGGAGTGTGAAGTCAAGTGGGCCTTAGAAAGCATCACTACAAACAAAGCTAGTGGAGGTGATAAAATTCTAGTTGAGCTATTCCAAATCCTGAAAGATGATGCTGTGAAAGTGCTGCACTCAACATGCCAGCAAATTTGGAAAACTCAGCAGTGGCCACAGGACTGGAAAAGGTCAGTTTTCATTCCAATCCCAAAGAAAGGCAATGCCAAAGAATGCTCAAACTACTGCACAATTGCACTCATCTCACACGCTAGTAAAGTAATGCTCAAAATTCTCCAAGTCAGGCTTCAGCAATATGTGAACCGTGAACTTGCAGATGTTCAAGCTGGTTTTAGAAAAGGCAGAGGAACCAGAGATCAAATTGCCAACATCCGCTGGATCATGGAAGAAGCAAGAGAGTTCCAGAAAAACATTTATTTCTGCTTTGTTGATTATGCCAAAGCCTTTGACTGTGTGGATCACAATCAACTGTGGAAAATTCTGAAAGAGATGGGAATACCAGACCACCTGATCTGCCTCTTGAGAAACCTGTATGCAGGTCAGGAAGCAACAGTTAGAACTGGACATGGAACAACAGACTGGTTCCAAATAGGAAAAGGAGTACATCAAGGCTGTATATTGTCACCCTGTTTATTTAACTTATATGCAGAGTACATCATGAGAAACACTGGACTGGAAGAAGCACAAGCTGGAATCAAGATTGCTGGAAGAAATATCAATAACCTCAGATATGCAGATGACACCACCCTTATGGCATAAAGTGAAGAGGAACTAAAAAGCCTCTTAATGAAAGTGAAAGAGGAGAGTGAAAAAGTTGGCTTAAAACTCAACATTCAGAAAACGAAGATCATGGCATCCGGTCCCATCACTTCATGGGAAATAGATGGGGAAACAGTGGAAACAGTGCCAGAGTTTATTTTTGGGGGCTCCAAAATCACTGCAGATGGTGACTGCAGCCAGGAAATTAAAAGACGCTTAGTCCTTGGAAGGAAAGTTATGACCAACCTAGATAGCATATTGAAAAGCAGAGACATTACTTTGCCAACAAAGGTCCGTCTAGTGAAGGCTATGGTTTTTCTTGTGGTCATGTATGGATGTGAGAGTTGGACTGTGAAGAAGGCTGAGCACTGAAGAATTGATGCTTTTGAACTGTGGTGTTGGAGAAGACTCTTGAGAGTCCCTTGGACTGCAAGGAGATCCAACCAGTCCATTCTGAAGGAGATCAGCCCTGGGATTTCTTTGGAAGGAATGATGCTAAAGCTGAAACTCCAGTACTTTGGCCACCTCATGCAAAGAGTTGACTCATTAGAAAAGACTCTGATGCTGGGAGGGATTGGGGGCAAGAGGAGAAGGGGATGACAGAGGATGAGATGGCTGGATGGCATCACTGACTCGATGGATGTGAGTCTGAGTGAACTCCGGGAGTTGGTGATGGACAGGGAGGCCTGGCGTGCTGCGATTCACGGGGTCGCAAAGAGTCGGACACGACTGAGCAACTGATCTGATCTGATCTGAATGAGAACCTTCTGTATAGCACAAGGGACTCAGTGCTCTGTGGTGACCTAAATAGGAAGGAAATCCAAAAAAGAGGGGATATATGTATACATATAGCTGATTCACTTTGGTACAACAGAAACTAACACAACATTGTAAAGCAACTATATTCCAATAAAAATTAATGAAAAATCCTAAGATTCAAGCTATATGTGAATATATATAGGTTGATGAGAGATAGTTATCTTTGTGCAAGATTCAAGCTATATGTGAATATATATATATAGGCTGATGAGAGATAGTTATCTTTGTGCAAGATTTAATCATTCCTTAAGTGCTTCAACACCTCAGCACACAAAGTGTCGATAATTTGTTCGACTTTCCGGTTCTCATTCTCTAGAGAACTTCATACAGTAGCCCTCTCTGTGGACATGAGAGGGCTGTTTTAAGGAAGAAGGAAGCCTTATTCTTTGGCTCTGTGGAGGAATTAAGACAGATAAGTGGAGAAATACAGGAAAATAGTGCAAAACTCAGTGAAAGAAGAGATCTAAAAATGGAAAGGACTGCTTTATAAAGAAGTGAGCTCCCTGTTGCTGGAGAAATGCAAGTAGAAATGGGACCAGCATTAGCTGGGGTGTTCATGATATTTTGAATTTTCATCTCTAAGTTATGTACTACTGAGCCTATTGTTTACGAAGAACAATACTTACATCCAGGCACTATAATCCAAATTAGAAAATATTTATCAAGAGGAAAAGATGCTACCATATCAGACTTCCTTGCTTATAATAAATATTCAAAGGAGCTTTAAGCTGAAATGGAAAACTTCTTAAGAGCAATGAGATAGCCAAATCATCCCCTTAACAGCCCTTCTAAGAAGGTGAGAAAAATTATTATTGAATATTTAATACTTAAGATTACTAACATGTACTGTTAGGTCAAACTTGTAGTGGTAAATTGTATCCATGTTTGCTGGACATGTATATTTTAGTACATTTTATAAGATTGTCTCAACTGTACTTTACAAGGAGTTATAAAGTTCATTTGTGACAAACTTATAAAAATTTTACAGTATATTTTTTATCATGAATTGTTATAGGCCATGCTTTCTTTTTTGTGAAATATTATTTAGCAAATCTATGACTAAGTTATAACATTGTTCTTATGAAAAAATATAGCCTGCTTTATGGCACATACCTGGGAATAATTTGTAGAAGAACCCTTTTAGTAAACAGTAAGGGCAAGTGTTCAACTGTTGGATGGGCACTGTAGAAGGTAAAATGATACGAAAGTTTGAGGCTATAAATACAACTCCACGATGCTGCTGGAGTAAGAGCTAAAGAGTTGTTCATGGCATCAAATGTCATTTCATGAACATTTCTCTTCTCAAAATTGCCACCCAAACCCCAAGCAGGGTGCAAGGAGGAACAGAAAGGTTAACCTACAGGCATCTTGAACACACAAAAGCACTCTCCTTAAGTGCTGCTTTCATGACAGATGTTTTAATACTGTGCTAAAGAGAAATTTCTTTTCCACTTTGTAAACTTAATGTAGCAAGCATAACAAGCCTGGGCTTTTCAAAAATATTCCTCCCTTCTCTGAAAGCCTCTTGCATTTGGCATAATGGAAATTATCTGGCAAGAGCTAAGAGATGTGTGAACAGGTCAAATAAAAATCTGGGCTAGCTTTTTTTTTCTTTTTTAATTTGTCAAAGTAACATTCTACTTCCCTGAATTTGGAGATCCTTTCCAGCTGCCTTCTAATTTATTCCAGGCACTAAAGAAAAAAGTTCTTTATCAAAGTTCTCTCCTAGTAAATAAATCTGGCGCCTTCTTAGAGCACCCATTTAATTCTTTTTAGAAATTCTAGGGCCTGTAGAGACCCACCTAAGACCACTTCCTTTATTCTAATGCTAAGAAGTAATTGCTTATGGTGGTTTGTTCATGAAATTATAATCACCTAGTTTGATCAATTCAGTTCAGTTCAGTCACTCAGTCGTGTCTGATTCTTTGTAACCCTATGGACTGCAACACACCAGGCTTCCCTGTCAGTCGCCAACTCCTGAAGCTTACTCAAACTCATGCCTATCCAGTCGGTGATGCCACCCAGCCATCTCAACTTATGTCATCCCCCTCTCCTGCCTTCAGTCTTTCCCATCATCAGGGTCTTTTCCAGTGAGTCAATTTTTCGCATCAGGTAGCCAAAGTATTGGAGTTTCAGCTTCTGCATCAGTCTTTCCAATGAATATTCAGGATTGATTTCCTTGAGGATTGACTGGTTGGATCTCCATGCAGTCCAAGGGACTCTCAGGAGTCTTCTCTAACACCACAATTCAAAAGCATCAATTCTTCGGTGCTCAGCTTTCTTTATGGTCCAGCTCTCACATCCATGCATGACTACTAGCAAAACCATAGCCTTGACTAGATGGACCTTTGTTGGCAAAGTCAAGTCTCTGCTTTTTAATGTGCTGTCTATGTTGGTCATATCATTTCTTCCAAGGAGTGTCTTAATTTCATGGCTGCAGTCTCCATCTGCAGTGATTTTGGAGCCCAAGAAAATAAAGTCACTGTTTCCATTGATTCCCCATCTATTTGCCATGAAGTGATGGGACTGGATGCCACAATCTTCGTTTTCTGAATATTGAGCTTTAAGCCAACTTTTTCACTCTCCTCTTTCACTTTCATCAAGAGGCTCTTTAATTCTTCTTCACTTTCTGCCATAAGAGTGGTGTCGTCCACGTATCTGAGGTTATTGATATTTCTCCCAGCAATCTTGATTCCATCTTGTGCTTCATCCAGACCAGCATTTCATATGATATACTCTGCATATAAGTTAAATAAGCAGGGTGACAATATACAGCCTTGATGGACTCCTTTCTCATTTTGGAACCAGTCTGTTGTTACCTAGTTTGATAGCCATTAAAAAAGACACTGACTGCTGGAGTTTTGTTTGACATTGTTAATTCAGAGCTTGGTTTCAACCTCTAGGACAGTGCTATCCAACAGAAATATATAGTGTAAGCCAGAAATGTAATTTAAAATATTCTGCTGCTGCTGTTGCTAAGTTGGTTCAGTCGTATCCGACTCTGTGCGACCCCATAGATGGCAGCCCACTGGGCTCCTCTGTCCCTGGTATTTTCTAGGCAAGAAAACTGGAGTGGGTTGTCATTTCCTTATCCAAAAATATTCTAGTAGCTACATTCTTTAAAAGTAAAAAGAAACAGATGAAATTGATTTTAATAATACATTTTATTTAATCCAATATATCTGAAATATTATTTCAACATGAAATCAATATAAAAATATTACTAGTGGGTATTTTACATTCTTTTAAAAACTGATTCTTCTAAATTAGATGTACATTTCACACATGTATAATACATCTTGTTTCAGACAACGTATTTCACATTGCGTATGATTATTGGCTACCATGTTGAACATCACTGTGATAGGGAAACTGATCAAAATACCCACCACTGAAGCAATGTACTGTAGCAAACATGTTGTTGTTGTTCAGCTGCTAAGTCATGTCCAATTCTCTGCGACACCATGCACTCATCATGCCAGGCTTCCCTTTCCTTCACTATCTCCCGGCGTTTCCTCAAACCCATGTCCATTGACTCAGTGATGCCATCCAACTGTTACATCCTGTGTCGCCCCCATCTCCTCCTGCCCCAAGTATTTCTCAGCATCGAGGTCTTTTCCAATACGTCAACTCTTCCCATCAGGTGGCCAAAGTATTGGAGCTTCTGCATCAGTCCTTCCAATGAATATTCAGGATTGATTACCTTTAGGACTGACTGGTTTGATCTCCTTGCTGTCTAAGGGACTCTCAGGAGTCTTCTCCAGTACAATTTGAAGGCATGAATTCTTTGGCGTTCGGCCTTCTTTATGGTCCAACTCTCACATCTATACATGACTTCTGGAAAAACCATAGTTTTGACTCTGGATATTTGTCAGCTAAGTGATGTCTCTGCTTTTTAATATGATGTCTAGATTTGTCATAGCTTTTCTTCCAGAGAGCTATCATCTTTTAATTTCATGGCTGCAGTCACCATCCACAGTTATTTTGAAGCCCAGGAAAATAAAATCTGTCACTGTTTCCACTTTTTCCCCTTCTATTTGCTATGAAAAGATGAGACCAGATGCTATGATCTTAGTTTTTTTGAATGTTGAGTTTTAAGCTGGCTTTTTCTGTCTCTTCTTTCACCCTTATCAAGAGGCTCTTTACTTCCTTTTCACTTTCTGCCATTAGGATGGTAGCATCTGCATAGCTGAGGTTGTTAATATTTCACCCAGCAATCTTGAATCCAGTTTGTGCTTCATCCAGCCCAGCATTTCACATGATGTACTTTGCATAGAAGCAGAGTGACAATATACAGTCTTGACGTACTCCTTTCCTAATTTTGAACCATTCTGTTGTTCCATGTCCAGTTCTAACTGCTGCTTATTGACCTGCATACAGGTTTCTCGGGAGGCAAGTAAGGTGGTCCGGTATTCCCATCTCTTTAAGAATTTTTCACAATTTGTTGTGATCCACACAGTCAAAGGCTTTTGCATAGTCAATGAAGCAGATCTTTTTCTTGAATTATCTTAATTATTCTGTGATCCAATGGATGTTGGCAATTTAATCTCTAGTTTCTCTGCCTTTTTTAAATCCAACATGTACATCTAGAAGTTCTTGGTTCACATACATTGAAGCCTAGCTTGAAGGATTTTGAGTATAACCTTTTTAGCGTATGAATTGAGCGCAACTGTGTGGTAGTTTGAACATTCTTTAGCATTGCCCTTCTTTGAGATTGGAATGAAAACTGACCTTTTCCAGTCCTGTGACCATTGCTGAGTTTTCCAAATTTGCTGGGATATTGACTGCAGCACTTTAACAGCATCATCTTTCAGGATTAGAGATAGCTCAGCTGGAATTCCATCACCTCCACTGCTTTGTTTGTAGTAATGCTGTTCTACAAAAAGAGTTGTTCATAATATTCTCCTATTATCCTATTGATGTCTGCAAAGTCTTCTGTGATATCCCCTAAAGGATACAAAATTGTTTATTTGTACCTTCCTTCCTTCGTCTGTCTAGTTAAAGGTCTGTCAAATTTATTGCTCTTTTCAAAGACTATGTATTAACATATAGAATTATACAATATAATGATTGATATGAGTTAATATTAACAAGATCTTTGTTTCATTTTCTCTTTTGTTTCAGTGTTATTGATTTCTGCTGTTTATCATATCTTTTCTTTTGCTTTCTTCGGACTTATTTTGCTCTGTTTTTCTAGGTTCTTGGTATGGTAGCTTGGATTATAGATTTTAGACTTTTCCACTTTTCTAGTCTATGTATTTAGCACTGTAAATTTTCCACGCAGTACTGCTTTATTTGTATCCCACAATTTGTATGTATTGTATTTTCATGTTCATTCCATTTTCAATTTCCCTTGAAATTTCTCTTTGATACATGGAAGTGGGTCACGAGAATGTGTTACTGAATTTCCAAGTGTTTAGAGGTTATCTTGCTATTTTTGATCCCACGTGGTTACAAAACAAATTCTGTATTATTTCAGTTCTTTAAAATTTGTTGAGGTTGGCTTTATAGACTAAGATATTGTTTATCTTATTATGTGTTTTATGGATACTTGAAAAGAATGTGGATTCTGCTTTTGTTGGGTGGAGTGTTCTATGAATATCTACTAGATCCTATTGGTTGATGTTATTGTTGAGTTCTTCTGTATCCTTGCTGATTTTCTGATTGTCCTATCAATAGTTGAGAGAAGGGTGTTGAAGTCTTCAACTAGAACTATGGATTTGTTTACTGTCCTTTTCAGTTCTTTCTGTTTTTTATTTACATATTCAGCAGTTCAGTTATTTGATGCATACACATTTAAGATTGCTAAGACTTCATAAGGATTTATCCTTTTATCATTATATAATGACCTTCTCTGTCTCTGTGCTTTGACCTCCAAGTAATTCTCAGTACTTTGAAGTCTACTTTTATCTGGTATTAATATAGCTGCTCCTGCTTTCCTTTGATTAATGTTTGCATGATATATTTTTTTATTTTTGGTAGGTTGTTTTCAACCTGCCTAAATCATTATATTTGAAGTGAATTTCTCGATGACATATAGTTAGTTGGGTCACATTTTTTAGTTCATTGTCTTTGTAATAAGATTGAGGTTAGTGCTTAAATCTGCCATTTTATGTTTGTTTTTAGTTTCTGTTTTTTCCTGCATTCCAATCAGTTAATTTAACATTTTTAGAATTCCACTTTGCTTTATCTAGAATGTTTCTGATTGTATCTCTTTGTAAACTCTTTTAGAGGTTGCTCTGGATGTTATAATATAAATACATATAACATATAATAATAATACATATATTAATATATGTATGTATATATCCCACTACTCTATTGGTATCATCATTTGACCAGTTTGAATGAAGAAACTTTACTTCCCTTTAAGTCCATTTAACCTCCACCATTTATAATTGTTTTAAATATTTCCTCTATGTACATGTAGAATGACATCACATAGTATTAAAATGTTTACTTTAAACATCAAACATAGTGTAGAAAATTCAAGAGGAAAAGAAAAACTAATTTCTGTAGCCATATTTTTCTTTTCATGGTTTATTCCTTCTTGATTTTCCTAGGTTCCCCCTTAACCCCTCTGTTTAGAAGACTTTTTTAAGCTGTTCTTTTAGGGTCTGTAGGCAAGTGTTCTCTGTTTTCCTTTATCTAAGACTGTCTTGATTTCTCCTCCTTAAGGAGGGTCACAAAAAGTCGGACACAACTGAGCGACTAAACAACAAGGATATCTTCACTGAGTATAAGGTTCTATGTTGACAATTCTTTTCTTCCAGCACTTGAAAAAATATCCTGCCATTTCCTCCTGGCATATGCATATATATTTTCCCTGTAGATAAGATGTCATTCTTCACTGGCTGCTTTTAAGATTTTGTCTTTAGTTTTTAGAAGTTTAATTGTGATGTGTCTTGGCATGGATTTCTTGGATTTATTATGCTTTAGGTTTACTCAGCCTCTTAAATCTATAGGTTATGTCTCTTGCCAAATTTGGGAAGTTTTCAGCCATTAGTTCTTAGAGTATTTTTTCAGTCTTGCCCTCTTTCTCTCCTTCCTGGACTCCAGTGTCATAAATGTTAGATATTTTATTATAATTCACATGTCCCTAATGCTAGTCTTTGAAAAATTTTCTTATTCTGTTTTCTCTTAGTGGTCCGGATTGGTCAATTTCTATTGACCTGTCTTACAGTTCATTGATTTGTTCCTTTGTCTCTTCCATTTTGCTAGCCATCCACTGCCCATCCACTGAGGTTTTTATTTAAATTGTTACATTTTTCAGTTATAAAATATCCATTTGGTTCTTTATTTCTTCTGTTTCATTACTAATATTTAAGTTTCTTTGCTGAGACTTTCTGTTTTCTCATTTGTTTCTACTGTGTTTACATTTACTAATTGAAGCATTTTTATTATAGTTGCTTTAAAGTCTTTGGTCAGAAATTATAACATCTCTGTCACCTCAGTGTTCACATAATCATTCATTTTCAGACTTCCTGGGTTTTGATATGACAAAAGATTTTTTATTAAAACCTAAACATTTTCATATTATATTATGAGTCCTTATTTAAACCTTCTATTTTAGCTGGGTTTATCTGGCAGTACTCAGTTAGAGTAAGGGGATGCACTACCTCTGCCGGTAGGTAGAAGTTCAGGTTTCCGCTCAGCCTACATTGATACCTGTGGATAGAGATGTTTTCTTATCACTGAGTGGTCCCCATTGACATCATAGAAGGGAGAGAACTTGCTCCTGGTGTCACTCCTTACTTGTCTAATACCACCCTGGACAGGGTGTTGAGGTACCTCATTACAGCACTCAGAACGGTGGAAGCCTATGTTGGCATGAGTTGGGGTGGGGTCAATCATACTTTTCTGCAGTATTTGGCATAGGTAGAGTGGTTATTCTCTAAGTTTTCTGTCTTTTTAGCTGCCCTTTCCCAGTCCTTCAGCTATAGACAGTAGACTTTTGTTGAGGCTCTTTTTCATTTGATTTTTGTCTGTGCTCATTGGCATTTTCAAGTTGCTGGCTTCTTCAGCTCCAAGTCTGGGATATATGAGACAAAGAGAAAATCCAAGGAACTTAATTTCATGTTCTTTTTCTGGTCCAAAAGTCCCTTGCAGTCTGCCTTCTTCTCTCTACCTTTCAGAGTCTTCTTATGCTTGTTTTATAGACAATGCCCATGTTTGGTTTGTACTTTGTCAAAGGAATAGGGGAAAGTACATCTATTCCATCTTCCTGGAAACAGAAGTCTTTGGAAGCACAAGTTTCTTAATTTGTGCAGGTATTCTCTAAACTACTGTCTAAAGTTCTCTGGGAAAGGCTAAACTAGAGAATGGGGACTGGTACTGAAGCTTATTGAGTCTCCTTCACTCTAGGTCTGGAGCTTGGGAAACACACCCTCAGGCATGTATGACGATCATATAGATTTAACAACTTAGATGAAATGGATCAACTCCCCAAAAACCTACAAACTACCAAAATTCACTGAATATGAAATTGCTGTTGTTGTTCAGTCACTCAGTCGTGTCGGACTCTTTGCGACCCCGTGGACTGCAGCACACCAAGCTTCCCTGTCCTTCACCATCTCCCAGAGCTTGCTCAAACTCATGACTGTTGAGTCGGTGATGCCATCCAACATCTCATCCTTTGTCGTCCCCTTCTCTTCCTGCCTTCAATCTTTCCCAGCATCAGGGTCTTTTCTAATGAGTTGGCTCTTTGCATCAGGTAGCCAAAGTATTGGAGTTTCAGCTTGAGCATCAGTCCTTCTGAATATTCAGGATGGATTTCCTTGAGGATTGACTGGTTGGATCTCCTTGCAGTCCAAGGGACTCTCTAGAGTCTTCTCCAAAACCATGGTTCAAAAGCACCAATTCTTTAGTGCTGAGCACTCTTTATGGTCCAGCTCTCACATCCATACATGACTACTAGAAAAATCATAGCTTTGATTATATGGCCCTTTGTCGACAAAGTAATGTCTCTACTTTTTAATACACTGTTTAGGTTTGTTGTAACTTTTCTTCCAAGGAGCAAATGTCTTTTAATTTCATGACTGCAGTCACCATCTGCAGTGATTTTGGAGCCCCGCAAAATAAAGTTTCTCACTGTTTCCATTGTTTCCCCAACTATTTGCAATGAAGTGATGGGACTGGATGCCACAATATTAGTTTTTGAATGTTGAATTTTAAACTAATTTTTTCACTCTCCTCTTTCACCTTCATTAAAAGATTCTTTAGTTCCTCTTCACTTTCTACCTTAAGGGTGGTGCCATCTGCATATCTGAGGTTATTGATATTTCTCCTTGCAGTCTTGATTCCAGCTTGTGCTTCATCCAGGCAGCATTTCATATGATGTACTCTGCATATAAGTTAAATAAGCAGGGTGACAATATACAGCCTTGACATACTCCTTTCCTAATTTTGAACCAATCTGTTATTCCATGTCTGATTCTGACTGTTGCTTCTTGACCTGCGTACAGGTTTCTCAGGAGGTATGTAAAGTGGTCTGATATTCTCAACTGTTTAAGAATTTTCCACAGTTTGTTGTGATCCACACAGTCAAAGGCTTTAACATAGTCAATGAAGCAGAAGTAGATGTTTTTTGGAATTCTCTTGCTTTTTCTATGATCCAGCATATGTTGGCAATTTGATCTCTGGTTCCTTTGCCTTTTCTAAATCTAGCTTGAACATCTAGAAGTTCTTGGTTCATGTACTGTTGAAGAATAGCTTGGATAATTTTGAGCATCACTTTGCTAGCATGTGAGATGAGTGCAATTGTGCAGCAGTTTGGACATTCTTTGGCATTGTCTTTCTTTGAGATTGGAATGAAAACTGACCTTTTTCAGTCCTGTGACCACTGCTTAGTTTTCCAATTTGCTGGCATATTGAGTGCAGCACTTTCACAGCATCATCTTTTGGGATTTGAAATAGCTCAATGGAATTCCATCACCTCCATTAGCTTTGTTCATAGTGATTCTTCCTAAGGCCCACTCAACTTCACATTCTAAGATGTCTAGCTCTAGGTGATAGATCACACCATCATGATTATCTGGGTCATGAAGATCGTTTTTGTACAGTTCTGTGTATTCTTGCCACCTCTTCTTAATATCTTCTGCTTCTGTTAGGTCCATACTGTTTCTGTCCTTTATTGTGCCCATCTTGGCATGAAATGTTCCCTTGGTATCTCTAATTTTCATGAAGAGATCGCTAATCTTTCCTATTCTATTGTTTTCCTCTATTTCTTTGCATTGTTCACTTAGGAAGGCTTTCTTATCTTTTGGAACTCTGCATTCAGAGAGATATATCTTTCCTTTTTTCCTTTGCCTTTCATATCTCTTCTTTTCTCAGCTATTTGTAAGGCCTCCTCAGACAACCATTTTGCCTTTTTGCATTTCTTTTTCTTGGGGGTGGTTTTGAACACTGCCTCCTATACAGTGTTACAGACTTCTGTCCATAGTTTTTCAGGCACTCTGTCTATCAGATCTAATCCCTTGAATCTATTTGTCACTTCCACTGTATAATCATAAGGGATTTGATTTAGGTCATAGCTGAATGGCCTAGTGGTTTTCCCTACTTTGTTTAATTTAAGTCTGAATTGTACAATAAAGAGTTCATGATCTGAGCTACAGCCAGCTCCTGGTCTTGTTTTTACTGACTGTATAGAGCTTCTTCTTCTTCAGCTGTAAAGAATATAATCAATATGACTTCGGTATTGACCATCTGGTGATGTCCATGTGTAGAGTAGTCTCTTGTGTTGTTGGAAGAATATGAAATAGATAACCCTAAATGCTTCTATTAAAGAAGTTGAAGTCACAATTTAATATATCTTGAAAAAAAAATCTTCAGGCCCAAATGGTATCAGTGGTGAATTCTGATGAATTACTAAAGAAGAAATAACACCAATTCTACACAATCTCTTCCAGGAAAATGAAGAAGAAGAAGCACATTCCAGCTCATTTATGAGACCAAAATTACCAAACAACAAGCTACAGACCACTATAGATACAAAAATCTAGAGCAACCCAGCAGTATATAAAAAGAACAACCAAGTAATGTTTATCCCAGGAATACAAGGCTGATTCATATTCATATGTCAATCATTAAGAAAATTATTCATTGTAATCTACCATATTAACTGCCTAAAAAAAAAAACCCACATGATCAATTGATGCAAAACGGCAACTAAATATCAGCATCTATTCATGATATACTAGAGATAAAAAAGAATTTATTTAACCTGATTCAGACCATCTAAAAATTCTATAGCTAACATCATACTTAGTAATGAAAGACTGAGTGTTTTAATTCCCGAAATTGAGAACAAAAGATGTTTACTCTCACGATTGTTCTTTATTGTCATAGAGGAGGTCTTAGCCATTGCAGTGAGACAAGAAAAAGAAAGTTCTTAGTTGGGGGAAAAAAATAAATAAAACTGTGCCTCTTTGCAGACAACATGATTGTATATAATATCCTTAGGAATCTACCAAGCAAAACAAACAATCCCTCCTAGAACTAAAAATAAGTGAGTTTGGCAAAGTCTCAGAATTATATCAACATATAAAATTAATTTTATTTCTATATACTGCATGCTAAGTCACTTCAGTCATGTCCAACTCTTTATGACGCTATGGACTGTAACCCACCAGACTCCTCTGTCCATAGTTAAGAATACTGGAGTGGACTGCCATCGCCCTCCTCCAGGAGATCTTCCCGACCCAGGGATTGAACCCACGTCTCCTGTAGCTCCTGCATTGGCAGGTGGGTTCTTTACCACTAGCTAGCAGTGAACATTTGGAAGCTGAACTTTTTTAAATACCATTTTACAATAGACTAAGAAAGGAAATAGGTACACATATAACAAACTATGTATGCTATCTATATGCTAAAAATTATAAAAGTAATGAAAGAAGCCTAAATAAATACAGAGAAATACAGAATGTATAGATGGCAAACAAACACATCAGCACCTGCTGCTGCTGCTGCTAAGTCGCCTCAGTCGTGTCCGACTCTGTGCGACCCCATAGACGGCAGCCCACCAGGCTCCCCCGTCCCTGGGATTCCCCAGGCAAGAACACTGGAGTGGGTTGCCATTTCCTCCTCCAATGCATGATAGTGAAAAGTGAAAGTGAAGTCACTCAGTCGTGTCCGACTCTTAGCGACCCCATAGACTGCAGCCTACCAGGCTCCTCTGCCCATGGGATTTTACAGGCAAGAGTACTGAAGTGGGTTGCCATTGCCTTCTCTGACATCAGCAACTACGGAAATACAAATTAAAACCACCATGAGATATCTCTGCACATTGTGAAAATGGCTAAAACTTAAAAGTACTCACTATACCTAGTGCTGATAACTGGAACTCTCATACACTGCTGGTGGGAAGGTAAAATGGCATAGTCACTCTGGAAAATGTTGACAGCTGATAAGTATTTACCACATGACCTAATAACTCCACTCCTGGAATTTGCTTTTAAAAATGAAAAGGTATATTCACACAAAAAGTCACATACAGATATTTACAGAAGCTCTTTAATAATCACCAAAAATTGAAAACAGCCCAAATGTCCTTCAGCAGGTAAATGGATAAACAAATTGTGGTACATCCCTACAGTGGAATACTACTCACTGAAAAAAAGGAAGGGGCAGTTGATAAACAGAACAATTTGGATGACATTCAAATGAATTATGCTGAGTGAAGGAAGCTGGCCTCTAAATAACACACGCTAAAGAATCCCATTTATATGACTTTTGGAAAAAGGTAGTAGTATAATAACTGACAAACCTAGACAGCATATTAAAAAGCAGAGATATCACTTTTCCGACAAAGATCTATATAATCAAAGCTATGTTTTTTCCTGGACTCATGTATGTATGTGAGAGTTGGACCATAAAGAAGGCTGAGAGCTGAAGAATTGATGCTTTTGAACTGTGGTGTAGGAGAAGACTCTTGAGTCCCTTGGACAGCAAGATCAAACCAGTCAATCCTAAAGGAAGTCAACCCTGAAAATTCATTGGAAGGACTGATGCTGAAGCTGAAGTTCCAATACTTTGGCCACCTGATGTAAAGAGCTGACTCATTAGAAAAGACCCTGATACTGGGAAAGACTGAGAGCAGGAAGAGAAGGGGTGACAGAAGATGAGATGATTGGATGGCGTCATTAGTACAATGGACGTGAGTACTCAATGGACATCAGCTCAGTGGACATGAGTGCTCAAAGGACTGCATGCTGCATTCCATGGGATCGCAAAGAGTTGGACACAATTCTTCTCAGGTAGCTCAGATGGTAAAGTGTCTGCCTGCAATGCAGAAGATCTGGGTTCAATCCCTGGGTTGGGAAGATCCCCTGGAGAAGGAAGTGACAACCCGCTCCAGTACTCTTGCCTGGAAAATTCCATGGATGGAGGAGCCTGGTAGTCTACAGTCCATGTGGTCACAAAGAGTCGGACATGACTGAGCAACTTCACTTCACTTCAACAACAACATAATAACTGAGAACCATTCAGTGGTTTCTACAGGTTAGAGGTAGGGCTATTAAGGGGCAGCATGAGGGAGTTTTGGGGGGAAAATGAAACTGTTTTGTATCTTTATTGTGGTTATGCCAGTCTATGAATGTGTTAGAAAAAGTTATGTTTACTAAATAAATAATAGTAACAATACAAGGAAGGACTGATGGACCATTCTCACACTGCAATTGTCTTGGGAATTATGTAGACTGTCTGTAAGCAGATCCACCACCTACACTTTACAAGTTTCAATGGGACTATGCAGTTAGCATTTAAAATAGCCAGTATGGAGAGTCTTGGCAACAAGACAGCTGCTCAGTTTGGCTGTCTTGACTTTAGACACCAGAATATCCAAAATAAATTATTTTTATGAACAAATACATTTTTTTTTCTAAAATCTTCCAATGTTACCTGCAGCCACACCAAATACTGTGTATATGGCTGGGTGGTTATATCAAACTAAGTCTTCCATTTAAAAATATTAATATATAGAATAGGTTGTTTTCATGTGTTATATGAGGACCTCAGACACCAGCTTATTTCCTCCTTCTTCTGCTGCCCTTTGTTCCCCTCCAGGAGGTGGTAGCTCACTGGATAGCTGAAAGCCGCATTGCCATTGAGGAGATCCGCTTGTTGACCCTGAAAACTGCCCGCAGCATTGATACTCTGGGCAGTGCTGCTGCTAAGAAAGAGGTGAGGACCTTTGGACCACAATCTGCCAAGTAACACGTTTCTCCCACACTTTGGGCATTCCGGGTTTCATGGTGACTGGAGGGCACTCAGAATATTGGAAGTTTCCAATTTGATTTTGGTTTAAAGATTATAAATGTATATCATTTGCCAGTTTTCCTTTCACTGGGCTGCTTTAGGGAATGATTTTCAGGATGAAGAATATCTTCAGCTTTCTCAAGATGCAGCAACAGAAGGTAGGAAAATACTAGACTTTATATAGACTTGGAATTGTACCCGGTATGTCACCTTCTGCCAACCTCTTGACCTTGAGCAAAGTAACTAATCTGCCTATGACCTAGAGTTCCAATGAAGAATAACCAAGTTGATGTAGAATGTGGGGCACTATGCTGCCACATAGTAATGTTTCATAGAAAGTCCTTCTTGTCTTCTGCCTTATGTTTCTGGCTTATTTGGAATAAGAACATAATTATTTAACTATAAAATCAATGATACTTCCATGTTCTAGCTATTGTAAATAGTGCTGCAATTAACAATGGGATACATATATCTCTTTCAGTTTTGGTTTCCTCAGGGTATATGCCTAGGAGTGGGATTACTGGGTCATATGGTGGTTTTATTCCTAGTCTTTTAAGGAATCTCCGTACCATCTTCCATAGTGGCTGTATCAATTTACATTCTCACCAACAGTGCAAGTGTTCCCTTTTCTCCACACTCTCTCCAGCATTTATTGTTTGTAGACTTTTTGATGATGACCATTCTGACCAGTGTGAAGTGATATCTCATTGTAGTTTTGATTTGCATTTTTCTAATAATGAGCGATGTTGAGCATCTTTTCATGTGTTTGTTAGCCATCTGTATGTCTTCTTTGGAGAAATGTCTGTTTAGGTCTTTTCCCCATTTTTGGATTGGGTTGTTTGTTTTTCTGGTGTTGCATTGTATGATCTACTTATATATTTTGGAAATTTATCCCTTGTCCATTGTTTCATTTGCTATTGTTTTGTCCCATTCTGAGGGTTGTCTTTTCACCTTGCTTATAGTTTGCTTTGCTGTGCAAAAGCTTTTAAGTTTAATTAGGTCCCACTTGTTTACTTTTGTTTTTATTTCCGTTATTCTAGGAGGTGGGTCACAGAGGATCTTGCTTTGATTTATGTCATCAAGTGTTGTGGCTATGTTTTCCTCTAAGAGTTTTATAGTTTCTGGTCTTACATTTAGGTCTTTAATCCATTTTGAATTTATCTTTGTGTATGGCACTATTTACAATAAAAACAGCACTATTTACAATATCAAGAACATGGAAGCAACCTAGATGTACATCAACAGATGAATGGATAAAGGAGTTGTGGTACATACACACAATGGAGTATTACTCAGCCATAGAAAGCAACACATTTGAGTCAGTTCTGATGAGATAGATGAACCTAGAACCTATTAAACAGAGTGAAGTGTATCAGAAAGATAAAGATAAATACCATATTCTAATATATATATACAGAATCTAGAAAAATAGTACTGAAGAATTTATTTACAGGGCAACAATAGAGAAACAGACAGAGAATAGACTTATGGACATGGGAACAGGGGAGGAGAGGGTGAGATGTATGGAGAGAGTAACATGGAAACTTACAGTATCATATGTAAAATAGATATCCAATGGGAATTTGCTGTATGGCTCAGGAAACTCACACAGGGGCTCTGTATCAACCTAGAGAGGTGGGATGGGGAGGGAGAAGGGAGGGAAGTTCAAAAGGGAGGGGATATATGTATACCTAAGGCTGATTCATGTTGAGGTTTGCATAAAACAGCAAAATTCTGTAAAGCAATTATCCTTCAATAAAAATAAATCAATTTTTTAAAAAAATCAATGACACTGCTAAGGGAAAATGATTAGTGAAGACTCTTTACCTCTTTATGATCCCTAACATGATGAGTATCATTTATCAGCTGCCTGAAATCCTTTGGCAAACAAGGCGAGGCAAGTTATAAATAAATTAATAGAATGTAATTTGGATGAGATAGTTCTTTCCAGAAGGTCTATGTTGACTGAAATATGGCCTAATGGCTGCATTAGCAGATCTTTTTGGCTTTCATCAAAGATCCTGTTTCAGTGGTGAGTGAGTGTGGAAAAGTTCTCTTGTTTCTTTTCACAAAGAACATACAGATTAGATAAAATTCTGTCACACATATTGTCTAAGAAAATAACATTCTTCTTACATCTTGTTTATGTAGATTGCAATGATTAAAGTGGCTGCCCCCCGTGCCGTCTGCAAAATTATTGACCGGGCCATCCAAGTGTGTGGAGGTGCGGGTATTTCCCAGGATTACCCTCTGGCTCACATGTGAGTGCTGTGTGCTAAGTAGTTTCAGTCATGTCTGACTCTTTGCAACCCTATGGGTGGTAGCCCGCCAGGCTCCTCTGTCCATGAGATTCTCCAGGCAAGAATACCAGGGTGGGTTGCCATGCCCTCCTCCAGGGGATCTTCCCAACCCAGGGATCCAACCCACTTGTCTTATGTCTGCTGTATTGGCAGGCAGTTTCTTTACCATTAGCCCCACCTGGGACCCTCTGACTAACATGTCATCTAATCACCATCTACATTTAATGGTGTTAGGGTTAAATATCTGCAGATGCTTTGATACTGTTTACAAAGAAAATAAAAATAACTAACTTACTTTAAAGCATAATTGAAAGCTAACTGAGGTAATATAGGTACTTTACAATAGATATCTGTATCCATAAATAGTTTTATAATTACAATTGTCATTTCCCTCAGTTGTGTTCACTTTTACCCCGAGAGGATGCACTGAGGGTTCCTGGATGTAAATAACTCATGAGGGTTCACCCTGGAACAGGAAGGAGGACAGGGGCAGAGCTGGTCAAAACGGGGCCCAGAGCCAGGCTTAGGTAGGCACTTAGGACGCTTTACCACCCACACCCATAGCTGTGGCCAGACTGCAGCCATTCCTGCCAGCCAACACATCATGTCCACATGGTGAGTGCTGAGATCAAGAAGATACATTCAGCACCGGACGTGATATCACCTTCTCTGTCACACTGGATAAGAATCTGGTGCCCCGCCAGTTTTCCCCCATCAATTTTTAATACGAAAGAACTGAATATATAGTACTATATATCTATATTATATAAAAGTTATATATTCTTCATGGCCTGTGTTACCCAAGATGTCTCCTAGCAACTTCTAGTACCTTACAGCCATCCAAGAATGAGATTAAGCCCACTGCACCATGCCATTTAAGACTCCACTCCCAAAGTGAGGACTTTACAATGACATTTCACAAGCCCTTGGGCTTACTTTTCTTGATTTTCCCTGTGCAATTTTTCTTATCACTGCCTTGGTGAGATTTCAAACACTAATAATCTTGGCTTAGAGTCGGAGTGACTGTTGAGGCATCAGGTTTCTCTATGATAAGTCCTGCCACTCTGTTCTTTATGTTTTTGCAGGTATGCCCTAACGCGGACTTTGCGCATAGCAGATGGGCCTGACGAAGTCCACCTTTCAGCAGTTGCAAAAATGGAGCTGAGGGACCAAGCCCAAAGCCTGAGGGCCAAGATATAGGAGGTGACACCACCTCACCTTGATACATAATATTTTTCCACTTTTGTAACAGCTTGAGCACAGGATTAATTACTCACTTTGGTAAAAATTTGAGCATCTGTTTTAATCAATGACTTTTATCATTTCAAGGATCACACTTGAAATTTTATAATCTCAAGGGTTTAAGTAAAAAAGGAAATTTTATAGCTGTTGTCATTCAAACACCTAAACGTATATAGCATTTAGTTTTTAAACACACTACTTGTAAAGAAATCATGAAGTAGATTGGAGAACTAAATCATAAGCATAAAAATATTTTTACTTTTTTACTTTCAGGAATTGTTCCATTTAAATAAATATTAAATAAATATTTAATCACTACTTTGTAAAAATATAGTGGGATCTCCTTTTGGTCATTGGTTTTAGGGGTTGGTTTAACACTGTATGGTATTGTTTGCATTGAATGAGGCATGACTGGGTCATTTTAGAGTTTATATTGTTATAAGGCTCTTCATAATTCAGCAGGAGCATTTATCCATAAAATCTGATTATGGTTTAAAGTTTACTAGAAGACATGCATCTTATAAGAAAATAAAATTAAGAAAAATTTTAATTATGTATAAAATGTTGATGTGAACAATGGATGTTTTAACCTACAAGAAAGTTATAAGTTTTGAGAGGAGATTAAAAACAATCTGCTCTGAACAATGTTTTGTTAAAAGCAATACCCTAAGCCAACATTCTTGTGGCATGTTAAATCCGTGCTGCCAGAACTACAGCCCTGGACCACTTGTAAATCTTGAGCACCTGAATTATGTGGTCAGCATAACTTAGGAACTGAATTTCTGATTTTTAAAAATTTTAATTAATTTAGATTCTCAACTCAGTTACTGGAAAACTTTTAAGTATGCTTAGAATAACTTGGACATGTGAATTGTCTTTGGCAAATGTAAATTTTTTTAAGTCTAAATCCAAGTATTTTGAATGAAAATTTAGCACCCAAATTAAGAAAGTACAAAATATACACCAGATTTTGAAAACTTAGTACAAAAAAATAAATGTTTCATTAATACATTTTAAATATTGATTACTTGTTGAAATTTTAATATTTTTGATATATTGAATTAAGTAAAATATATTTAAATTAATTTTACCTGTTTCTTGTTACATTTTTAGTTTCTATGGATGCCATTAGAATAGTTACTGACAAATTTTTAAAATTTTCAAATGAAAGTATTTTGAATTCAAAAAGCTTTAAAACTGTACATGAATTTATTGATGTGCATGCTGCTGCTACTGCTAAGTCGCTTCAGTCATGTCCGACTCTGTGTGACCCCATAGACGGAAGCCCACCAGGCTCCCCTGTCCCTGGGATTCTCCAGGCAAGAACACTGGAGTGGGTTGCCATTTCCTTCTCCAGTGCATGAAAGTGAAGAGTGAAAGGGAAGTCGCTCAGTCGTGTCCGACTCTTAGCGACCCCATGGACTACAGCGTACCAGGCTCCTCTGTCCATAGGATTTTCCAGGCAAGAGTACTGGAGTGGGGTGCCATTGCCTTCTCCGATTGATGTGCATAAATTATTGTAATCATTATTTAAATGTTTTCCTGGAGTGGGGGTGGGTACCCAGCATTTGACAAAGACCTGGGTTCTGAGTCTTGTGTATCATGTGGGCTTTGTAAACATTTGCCTTCGAGCCTTAACCTTGTGGTATCTTGTATTTCCTTCTGTATGCTGGGATTAACTTTTAAACTTAGAGGACCCTTATCTATTGAGGGCTTGTGTGATAATCACTGAAGCTGTATAAAAATACTCTGATACTTGTGAACAACAATAAAGCCTTCTATAAGGCATCCTTTTTTAGGTGGATAAAATCTTATAACCCAAGCTATTCAATCTTATTACCAGTTTTAAAAATTGCAACTTAGAAGAAATCAAGATTGTTTCTGACCAATTAGAATTAAAAGTTGTATCTGGTAATTGTAATTTTGTGATACTTTTTTCCTCCTTGAGAAAAACTGGCTGAATTGGTGGTGGACTTATTTCAAATGATCTGTTTCTATCTGTCTGTCATATACGCAGCTGTCCTCTCCCCATGCGATCCATATCACCTCTCTCACCTACCTTTAATTTATTCAGATAAAATCATATTAAAAACCATAGTAAAGATTGTTGAAAGAAAAAATTCCAGTCAACAAAGACTAAAGTAAGATCAAGGGCCCCTTCCCTTAATCACAGTGAGTGAATGACCGACTAAACATGGGAGTGACGGGTCCACTTCCAGGGTCTCCTCAGGCTGTCACTGCAAGTCACTCTGAGCAGTCCACCCCGGACAGTCAGCCACGTTTGCCAGTCATTTGAGCCCTCACAGGTTTAAAATGAGAAGTCGCCCTTCAGGTAACCTCACATAGGAAGAAAGGGAGAGCTCACCAGTTAGTGGGCAGCAGCAGGGAAGGAGGGGCAGTGTCTGCCCAACTGGAAGTCACCATAAGGCTTTACACAAAAGCGGCCACAGAAGGCGTGGCTTGTCCAGGGAGTAGCCAGGTAAGGATCTCCAGGAGTTGATGGTTTAACCTTTAAGAACACACAAGAGAAAGTTCAGGTAATCATGGAGGAGCTTTTCTCATAAGCCTGTTTATAAGGCTTCCCCCAGGTCCATGTCTCCCCAGCTCTTCCCACAACTCTGGTCTACTTGCATCTCATAGGCCTGTTTTGTTCAGTTGCTCAGTCTTGTACGACTCTATGCAACCTCATGGACTGCAGCACACTAGGCTTCCCTGTCCTTCACTGTCTCTGGAGTTTGCTTAACTCATGTCCATTGAGTCAGTGACGTCAACCAACCATTTCATCCTCTGCCGTCCCCTTCTCCGGCCTTCAATCTTTCCCAGCATCAGGGTCCTTTCCAGTGAGACGGCCTTCCCATCAAGTGGCCAAAATATTGGAATTTCAGCTTCAGTATCAGTCCTTCCAATGAATATTCAGGGTTGATTTCATTTAGGATGGACTGGTTCGATCTTGCCGTGCAAGGGGCTCTCAAGAGTCTTCTCAGGCACCACAGTTCAGAAGCATCAGTTCTTCAATGCTCAGACTTCTTTGTGGTCCAACTCACATCCATACCTGAAAAACCATAGATTTGACTATACAGACCTTTGATGGCAAAGTAACATCTCTGCTTTTTAGCACACTGTCTAGGTTCATGATAGCTTTTCTTCCAAGGAGCAAGCGTCTTTTAATTTCATGGCTGCAGTCACCATCCCCAGTGATTTTGGAGCACAAAAAATAAAGTCTGTCACAAAGATCCTTTCTTGACCACTTGTTCTGAACCAGCATCACCTGCTCTCCAGCCCCTTTATACCATTCTTCTCACAGCACTGATCACTTGACATATCTACTTACTTATGGTCTGTCTGCTCAGTAGAGTCCACTTTTTTTGTGTATTGGAACCATGCATGGCTAGTACACACTCAAAAATAGTATGAATGAATGAATTCATGTGCATGATTGCTTTCCTGATCCCTGATTTGCAGTTGTTGAGAGGGCAAAGCATTTATTTGTAAGTCTATAAACAAAAACAGAACGGAAGCCTGAGCACTAGCCCAAGAACACAGAGGCTGGACAACAGACCCAGACCGAAAGTGAATATGAAAGTCTTCACTGGGACTGAGAAAGGATATTAGAGCCCCAGCAGTGGGGGGCACACAGCAGTTTGGGCTGATCAACTGATGAAATACTTGTTTTTAATAAGTAACAATTCAGAGAATGCACAATGACTTTTTTCTTTACTTTCTTAAAAAATTCAGTTATTTTTTAACAATATTGGTTTGATTTTTGCCATATATCAACATGAATTAGCCATAGGTGTATATATGTCCCTTCTTTCTTGATCTCCCTTCCACCTCCCACCTTTTCCCGTCCCTGTAGATTGTTACCTAGAGTCCCAGTTTGAGTTCCCTGAGTAATAAAACAAATTTCCACTGGCTATCTGTTTTATGTATGGTAGTGTGTATGCATCTAAGCTACTCTCTCCGTTTATCTCACCCTCTCCTTCCTGCCTTGTTCCCTTGTCCATAAGTCTCTTCTCTGTGTCTGTGTCTCCATTGCTGCTATGCACATAGGTTCATCAGTACCGTCTTTCTAGATTCCATGTATATGTGTTAATATACAATATTTGTTTTTCTCTTTCTGACTTACTTCACTCTGTATAATAGGCTCTGGGTTCATCCACCTCATTAGAACTGACTCAAATGTGTTCCTTTTTATGGCCAAGTAGTAGTCCATTGTATATATGTACCAACATTTTTTTATCCATTCATCTGTCAATGGACATCTATGTTGCTTCCATGTCCTAGCTATTGTAAATAGTGCTGCAAGGAACATTGGGGTACATATGTCTTTTTCGTTTCCTTACTGGTTTTGGTTTCCTTACTGTATATGCCTAGAAGTGGTATTGCTAGGTTGTATGCTGGTTTTATTCCTAGTTTTTAAAAAAATCTCCATACTGTCTTCCATCGTGGCTGTATCAATTTACATTCCCACCAACAGTGCAAGAAGGTTCCCTTTTCTCTGCACCCAGTCCAGCATTTATTGTTTGTAGACTTTTTGATGATGGTCATTCTGACCGGTGTGAGGTGATATCTCATTGTAGTTTTGATTTTGTTTTTTTTCCCACTATTTGATTGGGTTTTTCTTTTTTTTCTGGGATTGAATTGTATCATCTGCTTGTATATTTTGGAAATTAATCCTTTGTCCATTGTTTCATTTGCTATTATTTTCTCCCATTCTGAGGATTGTCTTTTCACCTTGTTTATAGTTTCCTTTTCTGTGCAAAATCTTTTAAGCTAGTTAGGTCCCACTTGTTTATTTTTGTTTTTATTTCCATTATTCTAAGAGGTGGGGCATATTTATTTTTTAAAAATTTCCTTGATGTGGAGTCCAACCTAATCATCCAGAGTGCTGTGATCAGCTCAAGGTACAGAGGGAAGACAGGATAACTAAGAAAAACAAAACCACATTCAGTGATTGTTAGAATTTTCTAATTTTCCAAATTAGGATTCAGGGAAGAGTCCTCATTTAATTCAGGGCAAAAAGCATTCAGGGTTTATGATCCTGCCATAATATTTTTATTTTTATTTCTTCGGGTATCTCTTTCTCATAATTTTGTGATTATCATGAAGAAAATCCACAAACATTCTAGTGTAAGACTGTGGTTGCAATAAGTTTTGTGAAACAAGAGTTTCTTTAAAACTTTTATTTTTAATTGGAGGGTAGTTCCTTTACAATGTTGTGTTGGTTTCTGCCATATGTGACTCAGCCTTAAGTATACATATATCCCCTCCTTCTTGAATCTCTCTCCTACTCCATCCCCATCTCACCCCCCTAGGTCATCACAGAGCACCAGGTTGAGTTCTCTGTATTATACAGGAGTTTCCCTGTAGCTATATATATATATTTTTTTACTCTTATTATACACTTTATTCAAGGAATCTTTGTTGAAAATACAGTCCTACAATATAAGATTCTTATAGAAAGTAAGTTAAAGCAGATGCACGACAGTATATGTGTGAAATCTTGGATTTCACACTATAGAAACAGACCTTTATACTGGTGAGGGATCTGTACATGAAACATGGACAAGGCTTTGCTTTATTCCGACAAAGCACAGTCCACATTTAATGATACATATGATCTGAGAGAACAATTCTGCAAGTTAAAGACACTGATGATGTTCCAAAGATTCTAGTTGATAATGAGTGTGACTTAGAAGATGACAGAGTTGTAAGAAAGGAACAAGTCAAAATCCAGCAAGAAAATAGAACAACTATGTGTTCTTTGACTCCTCTGGGAGTGTCTGAGGGTCTCCTGCAGAGGCATGGGTCAGCATTGGCGTGCCGCTGGGACAGGGCACTGGCCAGCAGCCTCTACCACTAGCTATCTACTTAACATATGGGAATGTGTATGTTTCAATGCTACTCTCTCAATTCATCCCACCCTCCCTTCCCCCACTGTGTCCACAAATCTGTTCTCTATGTCTGTGTCTCTATTCTTGCCCTGCAAAGAGATTCATCCATACCATTTTTCTAGATTTTGTATATATGTATTAAATGATTACACTTCCCTGGTAGCTCAGATGGTAAAAAATCTGCCTGCAGTACAGGCTCTGCACTGGTTCAATCCCTGGGTTGGGAGGATCCCCTGGAGAAGGGAATGGCAGCCCACTCAAGTGTTCTTGTCTAGAGAACTCCAAGGACAGAAGGATTCTCTCACTTAGAAAACTTCCCCAGTCCTGTATTCTCAAGGCTTGCTCCCTTCCTGTAAATGTAACATTTAGGTGTTTTCTCTGTGATTACCCCATCCAAATGTCTCTACCCTTCTAATATATACATACACGCATACATTCCTTACCGCTTCCTCTGGTTTGGCTTTCTCATGAGAATGGCCAGCTTGTAACATACTATGTATCTTTCTTTTTTATTTGGCTTATTATCCCCCATTTCCCATTAAGAAGTATGCTTTAGCAGAGAGGGGATTTGTGTATTTGCCTCAATGCTACACACTTAGTGTCTAGAACAATGCCCAGCCAGTGCGTGTTAGATCCTCACTAAACATTTGTTGAATGTGTCAATGGAATTCTTCCAGCTACTGGAGCGCACGGATCCCAGGAAGTTTGCTTTCCTCTCCATCAGGAGTGTGCAGCAGTGACTCATGTTTACCCATTGGCCATGTGTGTGCTTAGTCACTCAGTTGTGTCTGACTCTTTGTGATCCCCTGGACTGTAGCCCACCAGGCTCCTCTGTCCATGGAATTCTCCAGGCAAGAATACTGGAGTGGGTTGCCATGCCCTTCTCCACTCACTGGCCATGCAGAAGCCTAAAAAACCTAAAGCCCTGTTTCTTAATCCTGGTTGAACATCAGAATCCCAGTTTAACTCAAATGCCCCAGCCCAACCTGAATCCAGTGCTGGTGATGGTGACTTCAGGAGTGACTTGAAGGGATTCTGGAGAAACGAGGGCCACTCCCTGCAAATCCTGATCAGGTCTGTTTTAGAGTGTCTGGCTGAAAACCCCAGGAAGAGACTGGCTAATGTGTGCTAAAGGAAATCTGCTAGGTGAGTGTGGAAGCAGATGACCAAGAAAGCCTGGAGGCTCTTGCCAGGAAAGGCCACAGGGAGGGAGAGCAACTGACCTGGAGGTCAACTGGCAGAGCTGACCTCCCTGGCCCCCATGCTCCTCAGCTGTACCTCTGCCCCACCCCGCCACTCAGGTTCCCAGGAGCCCCTGGCTGGGCAAACTCATTGCAGAGATCACCAGGGCCTGTTCTGCAACAGAGAGAGAAAAGAGAAATAGCATCTGCCACATGTATGGTTGTAAATTGTCTAGTACCACATTTCAGTTCAGTTGCTCAGTCGTGTCCGACTCTTTGTGACCCCATAAACAGCAGCATGCCAGGCCTCCCTGTCCATCACCAACTCCCAGAGTTCACCCAAACTCATGTCCATTGAGTCGGTGATGCCATCCAACCATCTCATCCTCTGTCATCCCCTTCTCCTCCCGCCCTCAATCTTTCCCAGCATCAGGGTCTTTTTAGATGAATCAGCTCTCTGCATCAGGTGGCCAAAGTATTGGAGTTTCAACTTCAACATCAGTCCTTCCAGTGAACAACCAGGCCTGATCTCCTTTAGGACGGATTGGTTGGATCTTCTTGCAGTACAAGGGACTCTCAAGAGTCTTCTCCAACACCACAGTTCAAAAGCATCAATTCTGCGCTCAGCTTTCTTTATAGTCCAACTCTCACATCCATACATGACTACATTTAAAGAAACATAAAAAATTAATTTTAACTATATATTTTATTTAACCTAATATATCCAAATATTGGGGCTTCCCTGGTGCCTCAGCAGTAAAGAATCTGCCTGCAAGGCAGGAGATGCCAGAGACACGGGTTCAGTCCCTGGGTCAGGAAGATCCCCTGGAGGAGGGCATGGCAACCCACTCCAGTATTCTTGCCTGGAGAATCCCATGGACAGAAGAGCCTAGTGGGCTCTAGTTCATGGGGTCTCAGGGTCAGACATGACTGAAGTGACTGAGTATACACACACACACACACACATCCATATATTATCATTCCAACATGTAATCAATAACAACAAGTACCAGTAAGATATTTTTCACTTTTTCCCCCAAAATCCAAAGTATATTTTACATTTACAATACATCTCAATTTGGAAGCTAATTTTTCAATGCAAATACTTGAACTGTAAAAAGTTAATTGTAGTTTTCATAAAACTTACAGTTGAAAAAATAGATTCATATACTTGAATTGTTTTATGCACATTAAGTTTTTAAAAGCATCAGCTTTTAAAATTAAAAAAAGTTAATTAAAGTGAAATTTAAAAACTAGTTCATCAGATACATTTCAAGTGCCCAGTAGCTACAAATGGCCAGTGGCTATTGTGCTGGCCAGTATGACCATGAGACACTGACCGGCCACACTACATGCAGGAAAGGCCTCGGGGCATTAAATATGGAGAACAGATGCTGAGCAGCCAAAAGCAACTGTTTACCACTGTGACTAAGGGAAGACAGTATTTTTATATCTTCTATATTTTGGTCTGATGAAGGAAGGTTAACTCCAGGGCATTTCCTTTATTTAGAAAAGAAAACAAAACAAACTCATAATGAAAAGGAACTGCTAAGTATTTCTAGTTATCAAAGGTCCTGTGGTAAGCCATTCCTAAAGATCATGCGAGGGGAAAATTGGTATCTGTTCAGGGCGGTTAAGGTTTCCAAGTAGGAAAAAAGCTTGGCTCTAATACATAGTAACAGAAGGGTGTAAACTCAGTCTCTAGAGATCACATATTTGATTCGTGAGCCAGAGTCCTCCCTGCTTCATGGGAATTAATAATAATCTTGTCACAGAAATGGAGGCAACACTTTTAATAAAATTCAAAACTGTTATCATCAGTTATTCTCTCCCAACCGATCCTCTACAAATTGTTTATGATGAGGTTTGAGGTTTTTGGCTTCAGGAGAGATGACCCCCAAATGGTCTACTTGTTGCATTTCATTCCGTTTAGTCCATTATAACTTGTATATCTGTCTCCAAGACACTAAAGGAACTTTCTATTACTAAGGGACTAAGCCATGAATGAGGCTGAAGGGATGACCCTCACATCTGGTGTAGATGTTCAGTGCTTCCTTCTCAAACCGCTGACTGCACATGAGTTAGATTTAAATTCTAAATCTATTTGAAACCTTTCTGCAAGAAGTCTCCTGCCAACCCATCAAGACAGCTAGACTAAATCCCAAAGGAGTAAATAATTTAACAGGCAAACCACAACATGTTGTGATCCTCACATATTAAGTTAATGGGGATTTTTTTTGTTCTTTTTAACCTTTCTTTTAGGGTTAGAAATCTCTCAGCTGGAATTCCATCACCTCCACTAGGTGTGTTTGTAGTAATGCTTCCTCAGGTCCACTTGTCTTCACATTCCAGAATGTCTGGTTCTAGGTGAGTGACCCCACCGCTGTGGTTATATGGGACATTAAGAGTTTTTTTGTACAGTTCTTTTGTGTATTCTTGCCACCTCTTCTTAATCTGCTTCTGGTAGGTTCTTGCCATTTCTGTCCTTTACTGTGCCCCTCTTTGCATGAACTGTTCCCTTGGTATCTCTAATTTTCTTGAAGAGATCTCTAGTCTTTCCCATTCTGTTGCTTTCCTCTATTTCTTTGCATTGATCGCTGAGGAAGGCTTTCTTATCTCTCCTTGCTATTCTTTGGAACTCGGCATTCAGTTGGGTGTATCTTTCTCTTTCTCTTTGCCTTTTGTTTCTCTTCTCAGCTATTTGTAAACCCTCCTCAGACAACCACTTTGCCTTCCTGCATTTCTTTTTCTGGGAATGGCTTTTGTCACCGCCTCCTTTAGTCACTGCCTCCTGTACAAGTTACAAACCTCCATCTATAGTTCTTCAGGCACTCTGTCTACCAGATCTAGCCCCTTGAATCTATTCATCACCTCTGTATAATCATATACATCACCTCACTGTATAATCATAAGGGATTTGATTTAGGTCATACCTGAGTGGCCTAGTGGTTTTCCCTACTTTCTTCAATTTGAGCTTGAATTTTGCAATAAGGAGCTGATGATCTGAGCCACAGTCAGCTCCTGGTCTTATTTTTGCTGACTGTATAGAGCTTCTCCATCTTCAGCTGCAAAGAATACAATCAATCTGATTTTGGAATTGACCATCTGGTGATGTCCATGTGTAAAGTCGTCTCTTGTTTTGTTGGAAGAGGGTGTTTGCTGTGAATAGTGCGTTCTCTTGGCAAAACTCTGTTAGTCTTTGCCCTGCTTCATTTTCTACTCCAAAGCCAAACTTGGCTGTTACTCCAGGTATCTCTTAACTTCCTACTTTTGCATTCCAGTCCCCTATGAGGAAAAGGACATCTTTTTCTGGTCTTAGTTCTAGGAGGTCTTGTAGGTCTTCATAGCATCGTTCAACTTCAGCTTCTTCAGCATTATGGTTGGGGCATAGACTCAGATTACTGTGATATTGAAAGGTTTGCTTTGGAAATGAATGGACATCATTCTGTTGTTTTTGATACTGCACCCAAGTGCTGCATGTCAGACTCTTCTACTGACTATGAGGGCTACTCCTTTCCTTCTAAAGGATTCTTTCCCACAGTATAATGGCCATCTGAATTAAACTCACCCATTGCCATCCATTTTAGTTCACTGATTCCCAAAATGTCAATCGATACTCACTCTTGCCATCTCCTGTTTGACCGCATCCAATTTACCTTGACTCATGGACCTAAAATTCCTGGTTCCTATGTAGTATTGTTCTTTACAGCATGGGACTTTACTTTCACCACCAGACACGTCCACAACTGGGCATAATTTCCACTTTGGTTCTGCCTATTCATTCTTTCTGGAGCTATTTCTCTGCTCTTCCCCAGTAGCATATTGGACACGTACCAACCTGGGGGCTCATCTTTCATTGTCATATCTTTTTGCCTTTTCATATTGTCCATGGGGTTCTCAAGGCAAGAATACTAAAGTAGTTTGCCATTCCCTTCTCCAATGGACCACATTGGTCAGGCCCTGACTAGCAGGGACCTGCCCTTGAGTAGCTCCACATAGCTGGAAGACATGCTCAGCACCCTGGTTATCCCACTGCTGATCCTTGTTGAGTGTGTAAACCTTCACTGGCCAATGGATATTGGCTGTTGGATGCAGTACTGGAGAAGACTCCTGAGAGTCCCTTGGGCAGAAAGGAAATCAAACCAATCAATCCTAAAGGAAATCAACCCTGAATATACTTTGGAAGGACTGATGCTGAAGCTCCAATACTTTGACAACCTGATGGGAAGAGCCAACTCATTGGAAAAGACCCTGATGCTGGGAAAGATTGAGGGCAAGAGAAGAAGGGGGTGACAGAGGATGAGAAGGTTGGATGGTATCACTGACACAGTGCACATGAGTTTGAGCAAACTCCAGGAGATTGTGAAGGATGGGGTAGCCTGACGTGCTGCAGTTCATGGGGTCATAAAGAGTCAGACATGACTGAGTGACTGAACAACAGCAACAAACTTTCTTTTGCAGACAAAGTTTGAAAAGCCATCCAGAAGAACAGAGGCAGAAGCCACCAGTTACAGAAGCTTTACCATTTTTCTCCAAGTACAGCACAAATGCTGAGGGACTTAAAATAGTTTCTTCCTATTCAGTGTTATTGCCTCATGATTCCTCAAAGTATTAAATCATAAAGACTTTGTATTTATAAAGAGATGAAGCAAGATGACCCTAGACCAACTGGAATTGACAGAACACCAGATTAACTTTAGAGCTGAGGAGGAAAAGACCTCAGTCCCAAGCAATTCACCCAGTCCATCTGAGTGCCCACGGGGACACACTTGCCCACAGACCTGGGTTTTCCTGGCCTTCAGGAGGTCTTTCAGCCAGTTGACAACTCCCTTAACCTGAAACCCCCACCCATTTTTACTAGAAAGTACCAGGTTTTCATCAATCACATGACCTTGAGAAAATAAACTGGTACTTACATGGAAAATATTTTTCAAATTTCTAAGATCCCATTTCCACTGCAGAAATTTGAGCATTGTGAACAAGATGAGTCTGAAGCAACTTCAGCTGAAGGATCTAGAAGCAGGAAGCAAAAGAGGATCAGAGATGGGATTTCTCCTCACTTTGGGCCTCCAGCCCCAACTCCAAACCTCAGGGGGTCTGAGCAGCTGGCATTGTTGAAAATACCTAGAAGTCAGAGGAGACTGTCCTGGAACAGCAATCTGTAATTTTGTGAACAGCCCATGCTGTTTACAGCACTGAGCAGCACTGGCTCAGGCACAGCCCAGGCTTCTATTAATGCCAGTTGGTAAAACTTTGCCATTAACTATCAATTGCATAATGTTTTGGGGGTTTTTTGCGATTTTTATTGAGAAAAACTGATTTATACAAGCACGGTTCAATTCATTCACCAAATACTTAGTGAATTCCTACTATGTTCTAAGTATAATACTAAATTCTGGGGGATCTAAAGTGGATAAGACAGACATGATCCCTGAACCCACAAAACTTAACTTCCTGTGGGGAGATGGTCAGGTAAATACAAGGCTTTCATTAACAAAGTCCACGATATCAGGGGGGTCGTGGGAGGCTCCCAGACCTGAAGAGCAGTGCTATGAAAAGAACAGTGCTATAAGAAGGCTTGGAGGAAAAGGTTGGCGAATTCTAGAAACTGAGCAGTTCACTATTTGGGGGATGATACAGAGATAGCAGGAGAGATGATGCCAGAGAAAGAAGGGGCTGGAACATGAAGGGCCCTGTGGCCAAAGACAAGCCACTGGACTTGGTCCTGAGAGCAGCAAGGAGTCAAGGAAGTGAAAGTAGGATTAAAAAGGTCGTATCTGGTTTTAGAACTATTGCTCCATGAAATATGGATTAGACTCAGACCATGTTAGAAGTCAGACACCAAGTAGGATCCTATGTGCTGAACTAAGGCAACATGTTGGAAGGCTCTGCAGTGGGAGACAGACTGGAGATGGATGCTGGACATATTTAAGGTATAGAAGAAATAAAATGTAGTTAATTAAAAGTGATGTTGTAAGAGAGGCTGAAATCAAGGATGATGCTCATGGTGTGGCATGGCAATTGGCCAGGAATAGAAGGTTAACTCTTTTATTTAATGGATTTTGTTTTAGTTTTCACTTTACACCTTTGACGTGGCTGAGATATACATGCATGTAAGTAAATGAGGTGGGGCCACTCTGTGGATCTTTTCTTATGCAGGGTGGGACTATATGAAGGTAGCCAGTTGCCTCAATAATCCATTTCTCCTCTCTCACCCACATGCACACACATGCCTAGGGGAAAGGGCATCTTTATCACATGCTATTTATCATGGACTTGGACTGATAGTTTGCTTCTGTTGACCTTTTATGTTTACAGTGCCTATGCCAAGTTTCAATTTTCTGTAGCTTTTTAATGTATTTTAAAAACTGGTTGAACACAAAGATAAACTCAAAATAGGTTAAAGACCTAAATGCAAGACCAGAAACTATAAAACTCTTAGAGGAAAACATAGGCAGAACATGTGTTGACATAAAGCAAGATCGTCTGTGACCCACCTCCTAGAGTAATGGAAATAAAAACAAAAGTAAACAAGTGGGACCTGATTAAACTTAAAAGCTTTTGCACAGCAAAGGAAACTATAAGCAAGGTGAAAAGACAACCCTCAGAATGGGAGAAAATAATAGCAAATGAAACAACGGACAAAGGATTAATTTCCAAAATATACAAGCTACTCATACAATTCAATACCAGAAAAACAAACAACCCAATCAAAAAGTGGGGAAAAGACCTAAACAGACATTTCGCCAAAGAAGACATACAGATGGCTAACAAACATATGAAAAGATGCTCAACATCGCTCATTATTAGAGAAATGCAAATCAAAACTACAATGAGATATTACCACATACCAGTCAGAATGGCCATCATCAAAAAGTCCACAAACAGTAAATGCTGGAGAGGGTGTGGAGAAAAGGGAACACTCTTGCACCGTTGGTGGGAATGTAAATTGATACAGCCACTATGGAAGACAGTATGGAGATTCCTGAAAACACTAGGAATAAAACCAGCATATGACCCAGCAATCCCACTCCTAGGCATATACCCTGAAGAAACCAAAATTGAAAGAGACACCTGCATCCCATTGTTCACTGCAGCACTATTTACAATAGCTAGAACATGGAAGCAACCTAGATGTCCATTGACAGATGAATGCATAAAGAAGTTGTGGTACATATACACAATGGAATATTACTCAGCCATAAAAGGGAACACATTTGAGGCAGTTCTAATGAGGTAGATGAACCTAGAATTTATTACATAAAGTGAAGTGAATCAGAAAGAGAAAGATAAATATCATATTCTAACGCATATATACAGAATCTAGAAAAATGGTACTGAAGAATTTATTTACAGGGCAGCAATGGAGAAACAGACATAGAGAATAGACTTATGGACATGGGGAGAGGGGAGGAGAGGGTGAGATGAATGGAAAGAGTAACATGGAAACTTACATTACCATATGTAAAATAGATAGCCAACGGGAATTTACTGTACGGTTCAGGAAACTCACACAGGGGCTCTGTATCAACCTAGAAGACTGGGATGGGGAGGGAGATGGGAGGGAGGTTCAAAAGGGAGGGGATATATGTATACCTATGGCTGATTCATGGTGAGGTTTGACAGAAAACAGCAAAATTCTGTAACGCAGTTTTTCTTCAATAAAAATAAATAAAAAATTGGTTGAGTAATTCATTATCCATTTTCTTTCTAATATTTCTGTTATATTCTTATACAAATGAGCCATAAAATCATTTTGTTGGGGTTTTGATTGAGATTGTGTACTTTAGGGACAACTTATATCTCTATATTATTTAATCATCCTACCCAGGAATAAGACATGGCTGTCCATTCAAGAATTCATCCATGTTGCTCAGTAGAGGGCTAGTCATCATAGAAAACTTGCACATTCCATATTAAAGTTATTCCTAAATGTTTTCTTCCTTTTGTTGTGGATAATATTTTGTCTATTGTATTTCCCATATAGTTTGTATGCACAAAAGCTGTTTTACCTTTTTAAAAAAAAAAAAAATTGAAGTCTGGTTGATTTACAATGTTGCATTAGTTTCTGCTGCCCAGCAAATTTATTGTTATACATATATATATATTCTTTTTCATATTCTTTCCCAATACAGTTCATTATAAGACACTGAATATAGTTCCTTGTGTTATACAGTAGATCCTCGTGGATTATCTATTTTACAGATAGCAGTATGTATATGTTAACCCAAAATTCCTAATTTATTCCTCCCAGGCCCTTTCCCCTTCAGTAACCATATGTTTGTTTCTTGTGTCTGTGAATCTGTTTCTGTTTTGTAAATAAGTTTATTTATACCATATTTTAGATTCCATGTATAAGTGATAGCATATGATACTTGTCTTTCTCTGACTTCACTTAGTGTGATAACCTCTAGGTCCAACCATGTTGCTGCAAATGTTATCATTTCATTCTTTTATATGGCTGAGTAGTATTCCATTTGATACATGTGCCACCTCTTCTTTATCTATTCATCTGTTGATGGACCTTTGTACACTTTTTAAAGATTCCACATGTAAGTGATATCATATTTGTCTTTCTCTGACTTTCTTCACTCAGTATGACAATCTCTGTATCCATCTATGTTGCTGCAAATGGCATGATTTCATTTTTAACAGCTGTGTAATATGCCAAAGCCTTTGACTGTGTGGATCACAATCAACTGTGGAAAATTCTGAAAGAGATGGGAATACCAGACCACCTGACTTGCCTCTTGAGAAACCTATATGCAGGTCAGGAAGCAACAGTTAGAACTGGACATGGAACAACAGACTGGTTCCAAATAGGAAAAGGAGTACATCAAGGCTGTATATTGTCACCCTGCTTATTTAACTTATATGCAGAGTACATCATGAGAAATACTGGGCTGGAAGAAGCACAAGCTGGAATCAAGATTGCCGGGAGAAATATCAATAATCTCAGATATGCAGATGACACCACCCTTATGGCAGAAAGCAAAGAGGAACTAAAGAACCTCTTGACAAAAGTGAAAAAGGAGAGGGAAAAAGCTGGCTTAAAACTAAACAATCAAAAAACTGAGATGATGGCATCCGGTCCCATCACTTCATGGGAACTAGATGGGGAAACAGTGGAAACAGTGTCCGACTTTATTTTGGGGGGCTCCAAAATCACTGCAGATGGTGACTGCAGCCATGAAATTAAAAGACACTTACTCCTTGGAAGGAAAGTTATGACCAACCTAGATAGCATATTGAAAAGCAGAGACATTACTTTGCCAACAGAGGTCCGTCTAGTCAAGGCTATGGTTTTCCCAGTGGTCATATATGGATGTGACAGTTGGACTGTGAAGAGAGCTGAGTGCTGAAGAATTGATGCTTTTGAACTGTGGTGTTGGAGAAGACTCTTGAGAGTCCCTTGGACTGTAAGGAGATCCAACCAATCCATCCTAAAGATCAGTCCTGGGTGTTCTTTGGAAGGAATGATGCTAAAGCTGAAACTCCAGTACTTTGGCCACCTCATGGGAAGAGTTGACTCATTGGAAAAGACTCTGATCCTGGGAGGGATTGGGGGCAGGAGGAAAAGGGGATGACAGAGGATGAGATGGCTGGATGGCATCACCGATTCGATGGATGTGAGTTTGAGTGAAGTCTTGGGAGATGGTGATGGACAGGGAGGCCTGGCATGCTGCGATTCATGGGGTTGCAAAAGTCAGACATGACTGAGCAACTGAACTGAACTGAATATTCCACTGTATATACATACCACATCTTCTTTATCCATTTCTCTGTTGATGAATATTTAGGATATTTATGTCTTGACTATTTTAAACAGTGCTGCTATGAACATTGGGGTGCATGTATCTTTCCAAACTAGTTTTCTCTGGATATATGCATGCCCAGGAGTGGGATTGCTGGATCATATAGTAGTTCCATTTTTTTTTTTAAAGAATCTTCATACTGTTCTCCATAGTGGCTGCACCAATTTACATTCCCACCAACAGTGTAGGAGGGTTCCCTTTTCTCTACACATTCTCCAGCATTTATTGTTTATAGACTTTTTGATGAACAGTGTGAGGTGGTACCTCACTGTGGTTTTGATTTGCATTTCTCTAGTAATTAGAAATGTGGAGCATCTTTTCAAGTGTCTATTTGTCATCAGGATTCCTTCTTTGGAGAAGTATCTATTTAGGCTTTCTGCTAATTTTTTGATTCTGTTGTTTCTTTGATATTGAGTTGTATGAACTGTTTGTATATTTTGCAGATTAATTCCTTGTCAGTTGCATCATTTGCAAATATTTTCTCCCAGTCTATAAGTTTTGTTTGTTTGTTTGTTTTGCTTATGGTTTCCTTTGTTGTGTAACAGCTTATAATTTTGTTTTGTTTATTTTTGCTTTTATTTCTATTGCCTTATGAGACTGACCTAGTTATGTCAGAGAATGTTTTGCCTATGTTCTCTTCTAGGAGTTTTATGGTGTCATGTCTTATATTTAATTCTTTAAGATATTTTGAATTCATTTTTTGGTATGATGTAAAACTTCATTCAAACTTCACTAATTTACATGATGCCGTCCTACTTTCTCAATACCACTTGCCAAAGAGGTTGTCATTTTTGTCCATTGTATATTCTTGCCTCCTGTATCAAAGATTAATTGACTGGACTCTCTAGCCTGCTCCATTGATCCATATGTCTGTTTTGGTGCCAATACCACATTGTTTTGATTACTGCAGCTTTGCTATATTATCTGAAGTCTGGGAGTGTTTTGCCTTCAGCTTTGCTCTTTTTCTTTAGGATTCTTTTGTCAATTCTGGGTCATTTGTGGTTCCATATAAATGTGGGGCTTCTTTGCTGTAGTTCTTTGAAAAACCTCCTAGGTAATTTGATAGGGATCACATTAAATCTGTAGATTGCTTTGGTAACAATTAATTTTAACAATATTAATTTTTCCAATCTAAGAGCATGAGATACATTTCTATGCTTTCCATAAAAAAGTTTCTTTTTAGAAGTTTTTGTTTTACTGATTTTTAGTTTCTCCTTAATATGTATTGACTTTTTAAATTTAACGTTGTTTTTTTTTTTTATAAAAAATGTACGTGTCTGAATTCAACAGATCAAAGCTAGTTATAAAAAACATCAGGGTTCATCCTCCCACCCTTTCAACATGCTAACTTCCCATTCCCACAGGCAAACTTGTAAAACTTATAAGCTAATTGTTAAGTGTGACTACCTACTTCTAAATATCCAAGTATGCTGCTACTCATCTCCCAGGTTTTACTTTGAAAAAATTTCAAACCTTCAGAAAAATTTCAGAGAGTAAAATGAACACCCGTATATTCTCATCTAGATTCACATTTCTTTCTCTCTCTGTCCTCTTCTCTCTTTCTTTCTCTCTGTGGTATTTCACAATTAGTTGCAGACATCATGTCATCCCTAATACAATGACCACACCTGGGGAATTTGACTTGGAAAATATTACTATTCAAATGCATGCTCAGCTGCTTAGTCGTGTCCAACTCTTTGTAAGCCTATGGACTATAGCCCACCAGGCTCTTGTCTATGGGACTTTCCATGCAAGAATACCTGAGTAGGTCATTTCCTCCTCCAGGGCATCTTCCCAACCCAGGGATCAAACCTAAGTCTCCTGCATTGGCAAGTAGATTCTTCACCACTGAGCCACCTGAGAATCCACTTATATTGCTACTCCTTGATTTTCTTTTTCTAGTTTTAGCTACTAACTGGACATGGAACAACAGACTGGTTCCAAATAGGAAAAGGAGTTTGTCAAGGCTGTATATTGTCACCCTGTTTATTTAACTTATATGCAGAGTACATCATGAGAAACGCTGGACTGGAAGAAACACAAGCTGGAATCAAGATTGCCGAGAGAAATATCAATAACCTCAGATATGCAGATGACACCACCCTTATGGCAGAAAGTGATGAAGAACTAAAAAGCCTCTTGATGAAAGTGAAAGTGGAGAGTGAAAAAGTTGGCTTAAAGCTCAACATTCAGAAAACGAAGATCATGGCATCCGGTCCCATCACTTCATGGGAAATAGATGGGGAAATAGTGGAAACAGTGTCTGACTTTATTTTTCTGGGCTCCAGAATCACTACAGATGGTGACTGCAGCCATGAAATTAAAAGACGCTTACTCCTTGGAAGGAAAGTTATGACCAACCTAGATAGCATACTGAAAAGCAGAGACATTTACTTTGCCAACAAAGGTCCGTCTAGTCAAGGCTATGGTTTTCCCAGTGGTCATGTATGGATGTGAGAGTTGGACTGTGAAGAAGGCTAAGCGCCAAAGAATTGATGCTTTTGAACTGTGGTGTTGGAGAAGACTCTTGAGAGTCCCTTGGACTGTAAGGAGATCCAACCAGTCCATTCTGAAGGAGATCAGCCCTGGGATCTCTTTGGAAGGAATGATGCTAAAGCTGAAACTCCAGTACTTTGGCCACCTCATGCGAAGAGTTGACTCATTGGAAAAGACTCTGATGCTGGGAGGGATTGGGGGCAAGAGGAGAAGGGGACGACAGAGGATGAGATGGCTGGATGGCATCACCGACTTGATGGACCTGAGTCTGGGTGAACTCCAGGAGTTGGTGATGGACAGGGAGGCCTGGTGTGCTGTGATTCATGGGGTCACAAAGAGTCGGACACGACTGAGTGACTAATCTGATCTGAAAGTGGTCATTCACCTTCTCCCCCCACCAAACTTACATTCCCTCACATGTATCCTTCCTGTTTTTCCATTCTCCCAATATAATCATATTGGCATTATAATTAAGTACCACTCAGAATCTAATGGGTCATATGTACAATGGTTATTTTTCTGTCTGACTCTCCTATATTCCTCAGATACATCAACCTCCTTCCTCTATGTTCAAACACACAGGTTGTCTATCAGTTTCGTCTTCCTGAAGAATCTGTTCCCCAAGCCTCTGACCTGCTTTGGCCTGGTCCGGTCTGGTCATGCTCTAAGTCTGCTACGAACTGTTACCTTACTTTGGGATCTCTTTTCACCACCATTTGGAGAACTCCTGCTTCCTTTCTTGGTTATTCTACTTTGGTAGAAAACATCCTTTAGGAGCTTCTTACAAAACATTCATGGGAGGTAAATCTGAGACCTTGTTTATTTGGAAATGTCTTAATTTACACCCCCCACCCCCACCCCCTGCCACATATACACACACACACACTTAACTGGTAGTGTGGCTGGATCTAAAATCCTCAGCTGGGACATCATTTTCCCCTAGCTTTTGAAGGCATCACCTCCTTGTCTTGTAACATTCAGTGTTATCGAGAAATCCAGTGTTATCCTGATTCTTGTTCCTGTCTGAGACATGTTCTCCCCTTCTCCTGCCACACCCTGAAAGCTTATAGAAACTTCCTGTTTCCATGTTGTAAGATTTCACAATGACATGAACGTGTCAGGGTTTATTTTCATCCATTGGGCTGGGCACTGGGAAATTTGACTTGCTGATTATGTTTTCTGCTCATCTTAGCCCACGCTGCTGTAACAAAACAATATATACTGGGTGACTTACACATACTTTATTTCTCACAGTTATGGAAGGTGGAAGTCCAAAATCAAGGCACGAGCAGATTGAGCATCTGCTGAGGGCTGTTTCTGGTTTTCAAATGCTGCTTTCTCGTATGTTCTCATATGGCAGAAAAATCTCAAAAGAGGTCTCTAGGGTCCCTTTAATACGGTGCTAATCCCATTCATGAGAATTCCACTCTAATTCCATCATCTTGAAGCTTAGAATTTCAACATATGAATCAGGTTGGGATGCACAAATTCAGTCCATAATATCTCCCTTAAAAAAGTAGTATCTCTTTCAGGATCTAGAATTTTTGGATAATGAGCCTCCTAGACTGGGCCTCTTGTTTAACTTTCATCTCCTGTTTTTCCATCTTTATCTTTTTACTCTGCTTCTTAAGGAAATTTCCTCAACTTTATCTCTCAGTGTCTTCAATTGTTTTTCATTTCTGCTATTTTAATTTTTTCTTAATCTGTAACACCTGGTTTTAATTCTCTGAAAAAGTATTTTTTTGAAGTGGCATTCTGTTGTTCTGTGGATGCAATGTTTATCTCTGAGGTTATTAACCAACAATAGCTTTCTTCTCCAATGTTTCCTTCTTCCTTCTTCGTCCATTTTCTCCAAACTGCCTTTTTTTCTTTCCAGTTTTGGCCTCTTCCATGCTTCTACTCTCCTGCCTGGAGGTGTACATGTGTCGGTATTCAATGTAATGAGGTCTGACTTCAAAGGTTTTCCACCACACCGAGCTACTCTAGGACACTCTGTCACATGAAGAGTGTGGTATCATCCAGCTCTGTAGCAAATGATGGTTTTTTGCTCTCAACTCAAGAGGTCCATAAATACTCTCAACTCACCTTACTTATTTTAGGGCTAATGAGATAATCTGCCCACCTCTTGCATTTAAAGTCAGAGGATATTATCTACTTCCTGTCTTGGAATGCTGGGACACTAGGGAAGTGTATACTAGGGGCTGTTTGGAGTCCTGTAAAATATTAGTGTGAGGGTAGGGCCTGAGTTTAAATTTCTAAATTTATGCACAACCAAATATTTGTAGAATTACTTCCATATGACCTTTATTTGAAGATAAATGACTCATTTCTTCACTGACTCAAGCTTCATAAACTTTTCCCTGAAACAGAGGTTAAGAACATAGAGTTCCTTTTCTGCTCACAGATACTGCCACATTTGATGGTGCCAGGGAAATGAGGAGAATATTCCTCACAGACATAGGATTTATGTATATAATCACTGAAAAGTAACTGAAAAGTGTCAAAAATTTACACAGAGTAACCAGATAATCATATTATAGAAGCCATACACTTTTTCAATGTTAAAAAATAGAAGCATAAACATGAATTCTTTTTTGTATATATAACTGAAACTTTCCATTAACATTTTTGGGCCTCTATCAGCTCTTATGTCATTTCCCTAAGTTCGGGCTTTGTAAAAATGGTGGAAATGTAGACATCTTTTGTAAGCCAGATGGAAAAACAAACTTTTTAAAATAGTCATCCTACTTCCTGAATGTGTGGAGCCCTGGAGCCCACAATAACCTGGTCCCACTGTTTACTCCCTAAATTTGAAAATTATGGAGAGTCTAGACATGAAGTTCTTTCCTCTAAATGCCAGATGACATACTAGACAACATATGCAGTAAGCATTAGCAAGAGGAAAGTGCGGGTGAGGAGGAGAGTCCTGGATGTTCCCAGTGGAGGAGTCTGATTCATGAAAAAAAGCCCAGTTATTTGTTAGAAACAGGATTAGAATTCTTAGAAGTGATTTAGCACTGGGGTTAGAGAGGGACCGACTTTTCTGGTATATTTAAAAATATGTACCTTCATACATCTTTGCATAGATGGCTTATATTATCTTTTGGGTACTCAGTTGCATTTGACTCTTGGCAACTCCATGGACTGTAGCACACCAAGCTCATCTGTCCATGGGATTTTACAGTTGAGAATACTGGAGTGGGTTGCCACTTTTTCATCCAGGGGATCTTCCCAACCCAGGGATCAAACCCATGTCTCTTGTGTCTCCTGAACTGGCAGGTGGATTCTTTAACACTAGCACCATCTGGGAAGCTCTATATCTTTTATGAGACACTTATTAACTGAAAGTATTAAATATTAAATGAAATATTAATTGACCAGATCAACCTAGGCATTTTAGAGAAGAAATCGATGACCAGCATCAGACTCCGCCTGGTAAGCCAGTGTTTTCTCTTCTCACACCATCTCACTGTCTAGGAGGCTAGCACCATCAAGGAGGTGTTAGTGTTTACATCTATTATCTCGGATCTACAGAAGAGAGACCAGTGTTACTGATCTCCATTTAAAGATGAGCAGTCACTAGGTGAGGGCTAGAATCACTGCCTGGATGGCCCCAAGTCCAGGACCTATGCTGATTCCAAGATAACTTGCTGCCTCTCTTGCTATCAATTAAAGATTGGGTGACACAAAACCACAGTGAGACACAGAATTCAAGACCTAGGTCCGAGGGCATCCAGTAGTGATTCTGATATAACCTGGATACTCGAATTTTAACACATATTTAAGAAAACCAACAAAACAGGGAACACACACTTGGTCCCCGGGGCCACCAGTTACCTCCTTATAACCCAATGTCCATTACAAATTCTAGTGTGTGCTGCAGACCAGCCTTAGCAGTTTGCCTTCCCAACTTCATGACAGGCTGTCAGTTCTTACAAAGGTACTTAAACGGAATCTATACCAAGTGCAATCAATGCTCAGGTGGCTCTTATTCTGATAAGCTCTTGTCCTGCTAATCTATGAGCAAACTCTCCTTTCTGCTACTGCTCCTCCAGTCAGCACCAGTACATCAGTCAGCTCAGACTGCCATAATAAAATACCATGCTGGGTGGCTTAAACAACAGACATTTATTTCTCACAGTTCTAGAGGCTGGGAAGTCTGAGATCAAGGTTCTGGCAAGGTAGGTTTCATCTGAGGCCTTGATGAAAGGCCTCTTCTTGGCTTATAAGCAGCCACCATCTCACTGTATGAGCACATGACTATTTTATTTGCACACAGGGAGAGAGAGCAAGCTCTCTGGTGTCTCTTCTTATTAATCCCATCATGAGGGCTACACCCTCATGACCGCATCTAACCCTAATCACTTGCTGAAGACTACTTCCAAATACACTGGGGCTTTGGGATTCAACATGAGTTTGTAGGGGTGAGGAACAAACATTCAGTTCATAACAATGGCTTCTCAGAAGTCTTCTTCCCTCTCTTCATAAAAGCAGCCTGAGTACACCTGATGGTAAAACTACCCCATACTGTAACAGGAGTTCAGTCCCTTAAAAATACAAATGATTTAACAATTAAGTCATTAGACAGAAAGCACATTCATCCAACTCCTTGTAACCACTATTTTTGATCTCATTTTAAGGGAACTGAAACTCTTGTGTCAAATCTAATCTGCATGTCCCATTTGGTTTTAAAAACTTTGAATGGGTTGCCCAGATTTTAAAGTCCAACTTCATAATGAAATCAGGATTTGATTCAGCACCCTGTGACTGCTCTGCCCTCAGGTGGGCTCAGTGGAGCCGAGCAGAGGCTGCTCCCTGATCAGCAGGACTGCCATCCCTCTGTATCCACCCACTGGACCTTTGCAGGTCAAGGTTTTTCTGGTCTTTTCATATAGAAATGCAAACGAGGCTGGTTGCTGTTGTCCAGGCAGCCCTGCCTGCTAGATGTCAGTTTCCCAGGGAATTCAGGATTCTCTAGCTTTTTCTAATCCACGGACTCCAAACTGAATTCTACATTTACAACGAGACTCATTTGACTGCGTAAACAGTCTGTGTTTTAGTTTTAGGACAGAACTCTTCGTTCAACTTGGTTGTCAGGCATGCTTCTCAATTTGGAAGTGAATTTAAGTCATTCTTGCTTCTTGGACCTTATCTACTGGTAAACAGGCAGCAGACCAACGGAAAAGATGTTTCAGTTTGTAGGAAACAGATGGCCTTGCTGACCAAAGATTATGGCATCTCTGATTCTTCAGCCAAGATAATGACTTTTTAGTTGGCAATTATATAGCAACATAACTACTTAAAAAAAAAAATTACAAATCCCTTTAGGTTGATCTAAAGGTCCTTGAGATTTGTTTTACCCTCTTCCTGATTCCAAGAATGAAAACAATAAGAACTGCTATTGAAACAGCAGCTCAACATTATCACTTGGGTCAGGCCTCACATTTACCAACCTTTTCTCACAGCAGTATTTAATCCTCACAACAGCCCTGGGAAGGATGGGTTGAGGATGATCAGCATTATTTTATAGATAAGGGAATAAGCCCAAGGAAGTCTGCATTCATTGCTTACAGCCCTCAGGCCACTAAAAGGAAAGTTTATATCATATAGGAGGGGGCCTCCAAGGTGGCGCTCACTAGTGGTCAAGAATCCGCCTGCCAGTGCAGCAGATGTAACAGACACGGGTTCAATCCCTGGGTCAGGAAGATGACCTGGAGGAGGGCATGGGCACCCACTCTAGTATTCTTGCCTGAGAAATCCAATGGCGGGCTACAGTCCACGGGGTCACAAAAGTCAGACATGACTGAAGCAACTTAACACACATGCATTCCTAAAAACTCAAGCAGGAAGTTAAATTCCTCGTCAATGGGATGCCAGAAACAGACTGAGGTTATCTGTAATATTTTCTGCAAATTGCTCTTCCCCAAATCCTAATAAAGTTTAGGCATTTAGATACATTTAATCACATAATGGGCAACTTATGCATCAGGAAAGGGACTATAGAATTTCCTGGCTGAAAAGGATTCTTGAGCTGACCATCTAGTGACAATCCTCATTCAGGCTTACAGGTGACATCCAGGAGTGGTCTTCTGCCCATTTCAGTGTTCGTCCCCTGCATTGCTCCTGAGATGGGCTGTGTGTTATTAGTGTCCTTCAGTTTTGCCAGCTCTCACCACCCTCCCCCTCAACAAACATACCAAACTGATCACAGCCTATTGTATTTAAAAGCACAGCTCTCATTTGTGAATCACACTGAGGCCTGCTGTGATGCTATTGCCTCAGCTTGGCACTCAGCACAGGGCTGGAGTGGCTCCTCCCTGGATCTCAGGTTACGTTCTCTTTGGATCCCTATATGCCACCCACACCACAATATCCTACCCCTCCAGATGTTCTATACTTACTTTCCTGTTACCTGGCTCATGCTGTCTTACTTTTTCTTCTCAGGGCAAATCTCCCCATGCATAAACCTCAGATAAAACCTCCACCCACAGAGAGAATAGAGGACAAGGCTGAATTGCATCAGGAGTCTGATCAGCAATTTCCAACTGTGGGAAAATCAACAAGCTAGATGGTCCTGGGGACTTCGACAGACAAGTGATGGGGAAAAGGGATGGAAGGGTAGCCAGATTAACAGACTCAAAGAAATTAAAAAAGAAAAATAGCAAGACCACTCTGGTGTCCAAGGATGTACACGTCGGGTATGAACTAATGAACACAAGGAAGTGTCAGACAAGAGGTCACTTTTGGAGGGAGGGGAGATGATTCTGATGGGGGAACATGATGGGGCTACTGGAAAGGCTGGCAAAGTTCTTCACCTGGCTGGGAGGTCAAAGGTGATTTGCCTTATAATAATTCATTAAACTAATTTTTTCAGTAAGACTTTCTGTACCTGTTTAAGTTTACAATAAAAATGTTTAAAAATGGGGACTTCCCTGGTGGTTTTCACACTCCCAATATAAGGGGCCTGGGTTTGATTCCGGGATGGGGAACTAAGATCCCACATACCTCACAGTACAGCCAAAAAAACCCAAAACAAAACAGTTTAAAAATGAAAAACAAGCAACTTACTCTTCCTAGTCACATATACCTATTTGATATTATGGTTACCTCCAGACAGTGGCTCAGAATAGTGTCAAGTAAAAGTAAGTTTTGATTTCCTACTCTGTTACTTACTAATACTGTGACTTTCAGTAAGTTTGCCTCTGAGCAGTGTTGCCTCTCTGAGCTTTTGTTCTTCACCTGGAAAATGGGAATTATATCAGCAATATAGCTAATATCAAATGAGACTTGCTCTGAGGATTAAATGAAGTTATGCATGTACAACACTTTATAAAATGTTTGGTATAATGCTTAATAAAGATGAGCTGTTAATCAACAACTACATATTTATTTAAATTGACTTTTAAATATTATAATTATCCCACAATATCCATGTTCCTTTAGTATTTAAAGGAAATATATTGTGTTCAATTATGCTCTCTTAAAACACCTACTCAAAACCAGCTGTTAGAATATCTCTCAATGAACATATTTTTATGACAAACTATTGCCTTTTAGAAACAAATCCTAATTATATGTTAAAATATTTACATGGGTGCATTACTCCATAATCTTTAAATCAAGAAATAATAAATCTGATGTACAATTTTCAATGAGTAAGTTATGATAGGAATTAAGTGTCTACTCCAGCTCTTCTTGCACACCAACTCTGTAATAAACTTGGTTCTTATATGTATTTTACATGTTTATATTTTCTTTGTAGTTTGTGATCACCTAAGATGACCTGAATGCTGAAATCTTTATTTGAAACCTCCTCTCCCTCTTTAAATCTCTCCTCTTAAAAATATTGTAGTTAATGTGTCACACACATTAAACTATTTATTAACAGCTTGACCCCTCCTTGAATACTGTGTGAAAAATAAATGAGATGCTGTGCCTGGAAATATAGATGTGCTGAAATATTAATGAAGGGATTTAGGAATGATCAGGTATGTCAATGTAGCTATCTGTATGATATATTGGAAATGTGAGGCAAAGTTTGTGTTTACTACCACTACTAAATCTATCTTAGAAATAAAAATGTAAGGTCTTTAAAGGGAAAAATTAAACTAGAATGGATATCATTAACAAAGCAGTCAATTCCCTTTATTTTTAAAATTTTATGTACACATATGAATGATCTGTATAATGTACATTCAATATAGAAAGCTTTATATATTTGATAATGTATAGAACATTTCACAATTACACTAATCTCTTACATAACATCTTGACATCTGTTTTTAAATTTTTTTGCACAAGCTCCTTTTTCATTCAATTTGGTAAAGCCAGTTATATATATCAACGAGTACTGTGAGCTCTCAGGAGGTTAAATGATTGAGGAGAGGGTACCAGTGAACAGGTGCAAGGACAGAACCTAAAAGTGTTCAACGATGGGCGAACAGCCAGGCAGACTTGAGGCAGGAGAGGGGGATGCCCTTCTGGGGGCTCAGTGACTTTGATTTCCCAACCTCTGTAGACTGCAGTTCAACCCACAGTCACACTAATTCGAAAAAACATTATAAAAACTAGGAAGAAAGCTTTGTCTTTTTGATTCACAGTCTTGTAAACAGATATAAAGGAACAAAATGTGCTTACATACATCAAGAAAAAAAATTCTTGTGTACCCACTTAGGTTGATCCACAGAGTGCTTTCTTACAACGTGATACAATTAGAATCACTGACTTTTTTCCTAAATAAAAATATATTTATAGAAAAAGGAATAACACTGTCATGAATCCAGGAGAAAGGCAGTTAAGAGTTTTCTTCAATGGATCAGCTGGAGGAATGTGGACAGGGCACTGGCCTTTCAGCGTTTATTGTCTCTCATGAAAGTTTCACGTCTGATAGCCAAGGTCACCTGCCTCATGGTCTACAGGAGGCGGCAAGTTGGACATGACTGATGAGGATGTCCCTGCAGTAAGGTAGCCAGCAACTCCAGGTCCTGCAAGAGAAAAAAAGGAAAACCTTCTAAAGAGCAGTCATGTGAGAACACCGACCTTTATGAAAATGTGAGAACCAGGTCAAGCATCCCATCACAAGGACCTGATGCAGTCTTTTAGGATTATCTAAGCATACAACAAAATCTTAACAAACACCTGCAACACCATTTTCATGGTTTGCCTTTACTATATGACAAAGTTAAAAATCATTTCAAAATTTATGCTAGACAGTAACACTGGTGAGGAAACATGGAAAAATTTTCCCTTCTCACATCTGGAAAGTTCATTTAAAAAAAAATCCTGGGCACTGAAAGATATAGCTAATGTCAAATGAGGAAAAAAAAAATGGGAAAGAAACTCTGTACTCGAGTTAGCCCATTCAAAAGTCAGACTTGATGAAATTCACAACAAAAACACTTCCATCTATACTTAAGTTAAACATATTTTCATTTGGTGCACAAAAATGCTACTGTAACAAATAACACCAAATGAACAAGGGTCTCTGAGAAAGATAAGGCAAACTCTGGACACCTAGTCATAGGTCAAAACATGAATGCTATGGAAAAGGTATTAGTATTTTCGTTTTATATGTCTTGACTCTTAAGTCTCTAGTGCACAAAAATGCCATTATCCCAGCATTTATTAAGATGTGTCCTATGAGCATATAGCCTTCTAGTTTAACTTAAAACACTGCAGGGACATTTAATTACACCTCAGAATCATTGCACAACTGTACAAAGTATTTGTAAAAGACTCTGTACTATAGCATAATACTACATATTGAGCAATATTTTTAGCTGAAATCATAGGAAACAAAGCAAACGGCTAGGGAACATTGAAGGGTTAGGACTAGAAAGGCAGAGGAAGTGGCATGCATTTAGCAAAATGGTTCTCTACCTGCTTCAGAGAGCTACACAGAAGTTAGCAAGCTGCCTGGTGGAGCGGATCTAAAGTCCGCTCCTGAGGTGAAGGGGGCTGCTGCCAGTGAGAAGGGAAGGAGAGACACCTGAGGGGAAAAAAGAAATATAAGCAGCAAGGGAAGTTGTAAGGAAGTGCAAACAGCAGAGCAGGCTGAAAGGCTAAGGTCTAATAGGGACTGAAGTAGGACAAAAGGGAACAATATAGATTTATCTTTTTTTTTTTTTAACCTCTTGAGCATTTGTACTGAGGATTTGAAGAAAGCAGACACTGTAGCATGTGGTTACACGCAGCCAGAGACAACTCAGCCTGCATGAACTGCCACATGCCACCTGGAATGCCCAGGCACCTGGAACTTTGAACTTAGAAAACTTAAGGATTTTCTGTTTTTTAAGGAATGGTGGGCTTACATCTATCAACCCCTGCTGTCAATTAATCAGGACACCAGGCCTTACATAGACTGCTCAGGAGAGACAGTAGGGAGGACAGGAGACACACCCCCTTGACAGGCAGAGACACATCCCACTGACAGGCAGTTCAGAGCTACAGTGCCACACCATTATATTACTTCCTGCCAACGTTCCACTCTGGACCCTAGGCAGCAGCAAGATTGCTAGGGAATAAACCCTTAAGAATAACCCCCTGAACACTCCAGATTGGTATAGTCCCTGAGCACTTCTGATTGTGGGCTCAACTTTGTTCACATCAAACGAATTGATTATGAGACCAAATCATGAGTGCTAAATATAGAAAACGGACTAAGGATATAGTTCTCAGACTACATGCTGAGGCACTCTGGGGCAAATTCCGGGACACCACTGAATATTTTAAATCTGGAGACACAGTGACATCTGTTGGATACCATATGACTACTCTCAAGTTGTTTGAATGTAACTACTTAATAAAATTAATTACTATTTCTTTTGGTCTAGGGATAAAGAAAAAAAATCACTAAGCTATGAAGGCACTGTGAACTGAGAAAGTTTGGGAACCTCTGGGCTAAAATATAAACTGTGAACGATGGACCCTGAAGGATTATCCAGGGGAGATCAAATTCTAGTGCCACCATTTGCCTCTTTAGGAAAGACAGGTCAATTCCTGATATTTTTTTAAATGAAGTCTGAGATGCTCTCTCCCTCACATCTCTGGCCTCTTCCAGACATGTCTGGTTTCTAGGGGCAGGAAGCTACAGGCTGCTAGGATGGGGCAGTGTTTTCTCCAGAGACTTGTGGGAGCAAAGAGTAGGGTCTAGTAGGGTCTGCCAGAAATGGGGTGCATGGCACACGTGTAAGGCTGCTGGAGTTAAGAGGGAAGAGAAAAGATAAAAATCAACAAAGAATCCCACAGACGGAATTGGCTACCACAATGGAGTAGTGAAAGGAGTGTGGGCTTTGGTGAAAATGAACATGGGATTTTCAGTGGGGAAAATTAAAAAAAAAAGAAAAAGGAAGCCCTGCCTCAGCAGCAGTGCCCTACTATAAACTGACACTGACCTTAGGAAATCTTTCCTAACATGGCTCCCACTGTGTAGTCTTGGACACATATAAAGACAAAAACAAAAGGTAATAAAAAACCCAACTGTGCAAAGATCTAATGAACTAGTCTGATGAGAGGCCCAAGAAACACTCCCTCTCTCCCTTTGACGACCTTAGGAAGCCAAGTTAACTATTCTACCTGCCTCTAATTAAGTAGAATAATTAAGCGTACAGTACAAAGTTCTTCATCTCCAATCCCAGCTCCTAAATCATCTTCGCCTTGGCCTGTTTCTCTTCCTTTCCCTGTTTTTTCTTTCTCTATTGATTTTCTAGGTGAGGAAATTTGAGGATTTTCACTGCTGAAATGCTTGTCAGCACCAAGCTCTTCTAGAACCTAAGAAATGGTTAAGTAACACAGGGCCCTGGACAGTGAGCAGATACAGCTAATCCACACCACAGGAAAAGTTCCACTGAGGCACTTTTGATGAACATTTATCACAAGACATAACAATATGCCAAGCTAGGGAGTTAGTCTCATCTCAATTTATTAACACTGAGTAATCTGGCCTAGAATATTTTAATTTTCATTCCAAACTCTGAGCATGTGACTGAATGACATTTTCTCAGCAGCCACGAAGAAAATCGTAAATGTATTTTTGGTCATTCCAATCTTATTTTGAAATAGTAATTAACTTTATCTCCATCTCCTAAATAAGTCCACATATCAGAAGAAAGGGCTGGCGATGACTTCTGTTCTCATGGTACCTTATTTTATTTGCAAACTGATTAGAGAGGGGCTTGGTACAATCTGAATCTTCTCAAGACTGAAGGCAGGATGGAATAAATTTAAAATTCCAATTCAATACAACATTGTGTACACTCCATGGAGTTTCACATAATGAGATCTGATCATTATTAGAAGTACTTGCCCCTTTTATCAAACAGTGACATGCAACACATCAACAGAAAAGTTCAAACACAAAAAAGAATCGGTAACCCGAGCAATAAATACACATCAGTTCAACCGGCAGTACTTTCACAACAAAAGAACATACCAACTTGATGATGCACTATGAAATGGACAGTTTGGGGGCCAACACAGCTCAGGACTAGTCCAGATTGTCCTATGTTGACTGATGTGACTGCAGGCTTCAGCAATGACCTTCACAATCGACACAGTAACCTGAGGCCCTTTCCAGGGTGGGATTTATACCACCCTCCACTTTGATGGCTTTATTAGAATTTCTGCCCCTTGAGCTGGACCAAGGATGTGAAAAAATTCACAAACCCAAGCCTTTCTCTTCTGCTAAACTTCACTCTCTACAGCTCATCAAAGGTGCTTCTCACAACTCATTCAGAAGCCACCACAAGGATCCCAGTAAAAAGAAAGGCAAGACAGAAATCTATTTAATCCCTGAACTTTTTCTATAATATTAGGAAATGAGGGTGGGGCTGAGGACCCAAATCATTTTGAAAGAAACTCTAGGTCTCTAAAGATAAATCCCTCTCTCTTGTGTATTTTAACCACAGACCACTTGACCCACAGCTGTTAGTACATCAAGGACCACCTGCAGTCTTTTATTCCATCCAGTAAGGTCAATGGATGTGAAGGTCACTCAAGGACAAAAGAATTAGATGATGCCTTCCTAGGGACGCTTATAACCTACATATCTCCCTATTCTTCAAGGTCATATTTTAAGTAAGCTTACTCTGAGCTAGAAAAAAATAAGGCAGATTTTTTAATCATACAATTCTTACATACAAAAAAGGTGGTATTGTGTAAACTTTCTGGGCAGAATTTAAAGAGGTAAAGTTCTTGGGGTGTCTATGAGAACATACTCCTACTTAGAAGCTACAGCTTGAAAGATCTGGAAGAGACTAAGACCGTATTCTAGGTATCTCTCTCCATAGCCAACATAGGGCAGGTGATGGGAAAGTGAGAAGGGAGACCTATGGCCTCTACTCTTATGTACACACATGCACAGCACCACATGTTTGTAAACTCTACAGCTCTGATTATAAATTTTAGTGGATTAATATTGAAGAGGTCACAGTGAGAAAAAAGCAGTAATGTCACAATCAATCCTAAAATTAAAACCATGCAAACTTTCTCCAAAGTCCCTATTTTGGATTAGTCAAGATTTAGTCTTCAGGATTTATAAATTTCTATACTAGCGATAAGGATAATTAAAATAGTCACACTGGTATGAGAAATATTGGGTAGTAATTTTTTCTCTTAATTTACCTACATCATCTCTGGTTAGAGGAGGTTGTAGGGCTGACATTTTAAAAAATACACTATAATTTCAGGCAATGGCAAGAACCACTTAATATTCCTAAGGTTAATTTCAAACTAAAAACTTTAATACCAAAGACTATATTTCATTTTTCAGCATTTAGTAGTTTAATGCTATGACCTTCTTTTTAAACAGAAGCCAATATGAAAATGAGTATTTCAGAATTATTATGTTAAAATAAGTGTGCCAAATGGACAAATATCTGGAGTTTCTTTTGACGCCCAGGCAGCAAAATATCCTTTCCTTTATGGCACCCATATATTTCCTCCCATGAGAATACAAGCCTTAAATATTTAATAAAATTACAGATTAGTCACTGGTAACTTAGAAGAAAAAATATTTGACATGTGAGTGTGCATAGTTGGAACTTCAATCTATTAATCTGACAGAATGGAATAATGCTATCATGTTTCTGATACTGATAATTCTGAGTAAATACTTCTCCACTCTTTATGTACATGTTCAAGATAAACATTTTAATACAGCCATACCCAAAATATAAAGTATGACATCCTGGATTAACTGGGTTAAAAACTGATCAGAGTCCGCTTTGTACTCAGCATACATTCAACACCACAATAGTCCGTATGTTGTCTGGGCTAGAATCAGGGGTCCACTGCACGTCCATGACATCTCCAAGATGGGTAGTTATAATAGGAATCTAGGAAAACTCTCTAAATGCTGTTTTCAATCTAGACAGGGCAAAAGGAAGGTCCATATGGCTACTGCCATATGTCTTAGGAAAGAGAATTGGGTGTGCTTTGGTTTACCTGTGAGGTATCCTGCTGTTTGTGACTCAGAAATAAACAAATCATGTTTCTGATCTTTGAAGGCACTCCAGACTGAAGAACGAGACAGGATTTCATTCACCTAGGGAAGTAAAACAAACTCTTTGAACATAAACCAACTGGATGTTGGTAGATTAGATTAAAAAGAAAAAGCAAACTTCCAAGACAAACCAAAGAGGCCAACTCAGGAAAGGTTCAAAGATGAACCGAGACATTCATCACACACTCTACACCAGGCACATCTCATTAAACCAGACCCAAAGAAATGCCTAAATCAGTCCTCCCTCTAGACTTGAACTCAACTATTCAGACTTATTGGTTTGCATGTAATTTGGGCAGTAAGATATTCATGTGATAGTAACAACTGGCTGACTGTGGTGTGGGCTCATGAAGTATTTCTGAGGAAGCGATTTGGGGACAAAATATTGCAAAATTCAAGCTAAAACTTAAAGCACTCTTTCAAACTATGGATGTGACCTGTTAGAAGGAATCAGTGAACTAAAATAGCCAGGACTGGGTGAATTTAATTCATATGACCATTATATCTACTACTGTGGGCAAGAATCCCCTAGAAGAAATCCTCAGAGTCAACAAAGAGTCTGAAATGCAGTACTTGGGTGAAATTTCAACAACAGAATCTGATCCTGGTTCGTTTCCAAGGCAAAAATATTTAACATCACAGTAATCTAAGTCTATGTTCCAACTGCTGATGCCACAGAAGCTGAAACTTAGTGGTTCTACGAAGACCCAGAATACTTCCTAGAACTACTAACAACACCCCCAAAAAACGTCCTTTTCATCATAAGGGATTGGAATGCAAAAGTAGGAAGTCAAGAGATACCTGGAATAACAGGCAAGTTTGGCCTTGGGGTACAAAATGAAGTAGGGCAAAGGCTAACAGTTTTGTCAAGAGAACATGCTGGCACACCAAACATGCCTTTCCAATAACCCAAGAGATGACTCTACACATGGACATCACTAGATGGTCAATACCAAAATCAGGATGATTATGTTCTTTGCAACCAAGGATGGAGATACTCTATACAGTCAGTCAAAACAAGACCTAGAAGCCACTGTGGTTCAAAGTATCAGTTACTTATTGCAAAATTCAGGCTGAAATTGAGGAAAACCACTAGGCATTCAGGATGCCTAAAGAACTATGAATGGAAGTTCATAACATTGTACAGGAGGCAGTGACCAAAACCATCCCAAAGAAAAAGAAATCCAAGAAGGCAAAATGGTTTTTGGATGAAGCTTCACAAGTCGCTGAAGAAAGGAGAGAAGTGAAAGGCAAAGGAGGAAGGGAAAGATATGCAAACTGAATGCAGAGTTCCAGAGAACAGCAACAAGAGATAAGAAGGCCTTCTTCAATGAACAGTGCAAAGAAATAGAGGGGAAAAAATAGAATGGGAAAGACTAGAGATCTCTTCAAGAAAACTGGAGATATCAAGGGAATATTTCATGCAAGGACGGGCACAATAAAGGACAAAAACAGTAAGGATTTAACAGAAGCAGAAGAGATTAAGAAGAGGTGGCAAGAATACATAGGAGAACTATACAAAAAAAGGTTTTGATGACCCGTATAACCACGATGGTGTGGTCACTCACCTAGAGCCAGACATCCAGGAGCATGAAGTCAAGTGGGCCTTAGGAAGCATTACTATGAACAAAGCTAATGGAGGTGACTGAACTCCAGCTGAGTTATTTAAAATCCTAAAGGTTGATGCTGTTTTAAAGTGTTTTAAAGTGCTGAACTCAGTATGTCTGCAAATTTGGAAAACTCAGCCATGGCCACAGGGATGGAAAAGATCAGTTTTCATTCTAATCCCAAAGAAGGGCAATGCCAAAGAATGTTCACACTACTGTACAACTGTGCTCATTTCACATGCTAGCAAGGTAATGCTCAAAATCCTTCACGCTAGAATTCAGCAGTATGTGAACCAAGAATTTCCAGATATACAAGCTGGGTTTAGAAAAGGCAGAGGTATCAGAGATCAATTTGCCAACATCCATTGGATCATAGAAAAAGCAAGAGAATTCCAAAAAATTCACTTCTGCTTCACTGACTACATGAAAGTCTTTTGACTATGTAGATCAAACTGTATAGATCAAACAAACTGGGAAATGCTTAGATGGGAGTACCAGATCACCATTCCTGCCTCCTGAGAAACCTGTACAGGGGTCAAGAAGCAAGAGTTAGAACCAGACATGGAACAACTGACTGGTTCCAAACTGGGAAAGGAGTATGTCAAGTCTGGATATTGTCACCCTGCTTATTTAACTTATATGGAAAGTACATCATGTGAAATGCCAGGCTGGATGAATCACAAGCTGGAATCAAGATTGTTGGGAGAAATATCAACAACCTCAGATATGCAGATGATACCACTCTAATGGCAGAAAACAAAGAGGAACTAAAGAGCCTCTCACTGCAGATGGTGATTACAGATATGAAATTAAAAGACACTTGCTCCTTGAAAGAAAAACTATGATAAACCTAGACAGCATATTAAAAAGTGGGGACATTACTTTGCTGATAAAGGTCCATCCAGTCAAAGGTATGGTTTTTCCAGTAGTCACATATGGATGTTAGAGTTGGATCATGAAGAAGGCAGAGCGCTAAAAAATTGATGCTTTTGAACTGTGGTGCCAGAGAAGATTCTGGAGAGTTGCTTGGACACAGGGAGATCAAACTAGTCAATCTTAAAGGAAATTAACCCTGAATATTCATTAGAAGGACTGATACTGAAGCTCCAATACTTTCGCCACCTGATGTAAAGAGCCATCTTACTGGAAAAGACTCTGATGCTGGGAAAGACTGAGGGCAGGAGGAGAAGGGGTGGGGGGGAACAAAGGATGAGACGGTTGGATAGCATCACTGACTCAATGGACATGAGTTTGAGCAAACGCCAGGAAATAGTGCAGGACAGAGAAACACGGTGTGCTGCAGCCCATGCGCCTGCAGAGTCGGACACGACTTAGTGACTGAACAAAAATGAACAATCTAGAAAGTAACAGTATATCACATATAAAATGCGCAGTATAAATGACTTGTGTGTAAATGCATACTAAGAGGCAAGACGTTTCTTTCTGGGCAAAAGATTTAAGAAAAAAAAAACAACTTAAGAAATTTCAATGTAGAAGGTATCTTTAAACACATATCAAGGTTCAGATCAAATATTTATGGAGCACTCAAATCATGGGTTCCACAGTGGACACAAAGATGAGAAAGACATTCTCTGTCCCTGAAGTGCCTACAGTCTAGGAAAGGAGATAGATGGTGCCAGATAATACAATGGGAAGCATTAAAGTAGAGATACACATGGGGACCATGAGAGTCCAAAAGACTCTTTCTCCCAACCATGGAGCGAAGCAGTGGTGAAAGTGATTTGTTGTGAATGTGCTGGAGTTTCTACTTTGGAAATTATTGTAATTCTTTCCTTCCCTTGTGAGTGGAAGGTGGTTATCAAGAGTTGCTCCGTTAACTCTCATCAACAGAAATCCAGTGGCAAGTTGAGGGGAGCATGATTGGGGGCACGTGGTACACAGGAATGCCTTTGCTTGGCATTCAGAACACCCACAGGCAAGTTTAATAAACATATAGTTAATGACTGCAATAGCACATGCCATCTCTCTTCTTTATTTTCACCCCAAACAGCTCAAATGATAAGTCTGCTAGAAGAGAAAATGGCATAAAAAATGCTTCTTTAGTTGGAACATACAAACACAGTGGATTCACTAAAGGAAAGCTTTAAGTCAGTTTAAATCTACAGAAGACCATTAGTAAATAGAAATAGTCCAAATACCTATGAACAGATAAATGGGTAAACATGGCATATACATACAATGGAACATTATTCAGCCTTAAAAAGGAAGCAAGTGTTGAAACACACTGTAACACAGTTGTACCCTGAAAACATGCTAAGAGACAGAAGCCAGACACAGGTCACATACTGCATGATTCCACTTATGTGAAATGTCCAGAATTCCTAGAAAATAAGAGTGGTGACTACCAGAAGCTGAGGGAAAGAAGAAATGGGAAATAACTACTTAATAACTATTTTTGGGAACTAGGCAGGTGGTGGTTATAAAATTTTTTTTTTATTTTTGGCTGTGCTCATATTCACTGCTGCACGTGGGCTTTCTCTAGTTGTAGAACAGTGGCTGCTCTCTAGTTGTGGTGTGCAGGCTTCTCACTGCAGTGGCTTCCCCGGTGTACAGGTTTCACCTTGTGCTCTAGGGTGCGGGGGTCTCAGTAGTTGTGGCACACGGGGTTAGTTGTCCCAAGCCATGTGGGATTCTCCACATGTGGCATCAGGGATCAAAGCTGCAACCCCCGCATTGGCAGGTGGATTTTTAACCATTGGACCACCAAGGAAGCCCCACAACATTGTTAATGTACTGAGTATCAGTGAATTTTTCAGTTTAAAAGGGTTAATTTTACGTTATATGAATTTCGCTTCATTTAAAAAAAAAAAAAAGAGCATTACTAAATGGACTATATAATAATATTGAATGAGGAACTCCTCAGAAACAATATTAAGAATAAAACCAATGAGGAAAATAAAATTACTGAACTGGTTTGAACTAGGCGTGCTCATGCAGCTGAAACAATTGTAGAGTGGAGTGTTACTCTCTCAGCTATGTCTGACTCTTTGCCACGCCATGGACTGTAGTCCCCCAGGCTCATAAGTTCATGGAATTCTCCAGGCAAGAATACTAGAGTGGGTAGCCATTCCCTTCTCCAGGGGATCTTCCTGACCCAGGAACTGAAACTGGGTCTCCTGAATTGCAGGTGGATTCTTCACTGTCTGAGCCACCAGGGAAGCCCAGCTGATACACCTTAATACACACCTAATTGATGCTTTTGAACTGTGGTGTTAGAGAAGACTCTTGAAAGTCCCTTGGACTGCAAGGAGATCCAACCAGTCCATTCTGAAGGAGATTAGCCCTGGGATTTCTTTGGAAGGAATGATGCTAAAGCTGAAACTCCAGTACTTTGGCCACCTCATGCAAAGAGTTGACTCATTGGAAAAGACTCTGATGCTGGGAGGGATTGGGGGCAGGAGGAAAAGGGGATGCAGAGGGATGAGATGGCTGGATGGCATCACTGACTCGATGGATGTGAGTCTGAGTGAACTCCGGGAGTTGGTGATGGACAGGGAGGCCTGGCGTGCTGTGATTCATGGGGTCGCAAAGAGTTGGACACGACTGAGCGACTGAACTGAACTGAAGTTACAACAAAAGAGACTTTGTTGGGCTAATAGCCAACACTTTGTAAGTGCTAATGAAGGAGATGAAACTAAAATGATATTCTGTATCTTTTTAAAGATATTAGGGTAGAGTCAGTGAAACTGGTTATCACCATTTCACAAGAACTTCTAGAATTGAAAGTTAATCTTAATCAGCACTAAATGCTCAACATTCTTCTATGCTTAAGAATGTGCAACACGCTATCACTATCCAGAGAAAGAATCCCCCTGGTGACTATCTGTTGTTGTTTAGTTGCTAAGTTGTGTCAGACTCTTTTGCAACCCCATGGACTGTAGCCTGCCAGGACCCTCTGTCCAAGGGATTTCCCAAATAGGAATATTGAAGTGGGGTGCCATTTCGTTCTCCAGGGGATCTTCCTGACCCAGGGAGCAAACCCACATCTCCTGCACCGGCAGAAGGATTCTTTACCACTGAGCTACCAGGGAAGCCCCATTTGAGTATATGGTTTGTGTTTATGAGGCAGGTATGCTAGTCCATTTGTGATCTTGGGATCTGCTCCAGTTATGGTCAACAAACACACCTTTAAGTAGAACCTGAGCTGAAGCGCATGGATCACCAATGGTCAAGACCCCTGGTTTTGAAAATGTCTTGTAGTAATTAACAGATCAAGTTACCTCTGTGCAGACTCACCTGTTCTCCATGCTGCAGGCTTCGAGTCATTGCCTTGAGAGCTTTAACAATCTGAGCCTTTGTGGCTGCTGGGCTGTCCAGATTTTCAAGGCCAATGCCTTCAAGTAATTTTAAAAGGTATGGGACCAAATCTACTTTCAGGGCCTAGAAGAAAATATTAAGTATATATGTGTGTGTATGTATGTGTGCATATACACACACATATGCTTTAGAAAAAAATGTAAGCCATCCACTGAGGAAATAATTTCACTCCCAGGACCCTACCTGGAAGAGGACACTCCACTTTATTTTAATTCCAGAGACAGAATTTGGGGGTAGACGTGGGCATCTAATGATAGGGACATTTTTATTTAATGAGATCTTATTCTCTTTCATCAACTATTCAAATGTTATATGCTGATTATTTTACTTAATCCTCCCCAAATCAAATGATGAAGGCACAATTATTATCGATGGAAAAATCAACACATGAAGGCCTTGGCAGTCAGAGCTAGGTGGCAATGGACTCTGTATCTAGACCTATGAAGCACAGAACCTGAGCTTATAGCCAGTATATTGGTCTGCCTCTTCTAATGACATATATTGATGTGAAACAAAAAAACAATATTAATTTTTTTCACATTCTCTTAAAACATCAACCTTTACAGTCCCCATACATTTTCTATCGGCCTAATAAAAGCTAAGTAATACTCTGGTACCACACAATTTTCAATGCCCACTCTGAAATTCAAAAAGAAGAGGTGACAAAGCAACTAACATTTAGTAAGTGTTCCTCTTTTTATAGATATTGTTCTCAGAACAACATTGTGAGAAGCCATAGCTTTATTTTACAGACAAGGAATCTGAGTACTGCTAAGGCTAAATAACATGCCTGAGCTCACAGAGCCATCAAGTGGCAGAACTAGCTCATGTTCTTTCTAATACAACAACCCACCTAGTCAGTTTTAAGTCTGAACCTCAGAGCATCTAATTATCTCCTTGAAATGTACCCAGTACTTCTAACTTGCGTGAATGAGGAACAGGGATGGAAGTAGGGGTGGGTGGAGAGAGATGCTCTGAGAGGAAAAAGGGCTGGAAAATAGGAGAGCCAGATAATAAAGATGTAGGGCCTTGTATTCGGGTTAAGGATGTCAGATGTAACTTTGTCATCTGGCAGATAATGGGAAACCACTGAAGAATTTTTAAGTGCAAAATAACTTATAAAGAGTTCTATTTTAGAAGGATCGCTTTTTCAATGATTTTTAAATTGACTGTATGGTTTTTGTTCCCTTGATGTCTGCTACTACTTTACATTGGAATCCACCAAGTCTTCTTTTCATTAGTTTTCTTTTATATTCTCCTCGAAAAGGACTATAAAAGTCTTGGCGTGCTTTTCAAATGTGACTTAAGAAACAAAGGAATATAAACAAAAATGAATCTTTCAAAAAGGATAAACCAAATTTTACAAAGCTAAGGATAAATGTTTAGTAAACAATCAAAATTTAAAATTCAAACATCACAAAAGTACTTTGACACTGTTAAGATTTTTGGTAGCTGGCCTACCTTTTCTGTGTGTATATATACATGTTTCATCCGGTATGTGTGTGTGTATATAAAATATAAAATTGTACATGCACCAGCTCACAAGTTACCTCTCTGCCAAGTCAGGGAAGCCAAAATCAGTGCTAAATAAGTGAAAATCTATTTGTTTGGTATGTTGCCGTCCCTAAAATAGGAATCTAGAAAGTTACTTACCTGTGCTACTAATTCACTCTGCTCCTTCTGAAACATTCTATTAATTGCCTCACAGGCTAGGCCAATGGTATCCGGTCGTTTTTTCATTCCATTGATCAGTGGGCCAATGGTCTCCAAAGATGCCATGGTTCGAACACAGAGCTAAGAAAAGAGAAGGTTACTTGTAGAAAGCAATAATTTAAGTAACACAGTAAATACCACAATAATATATGAAAAACCTACATTCAGTTCAAGTTTTGTTTGGCCATGCTGTGAGGCATGTGGGATCTTAGTTTCCCAACCAGGGATCAAACCCACACATCCTGCAGTGGAAGTGTGGAGCTTTAACCACTGGACTGCCAGGGAAGTCCCATCAGTTCAAGTTTAACAATGAACTGAGTCAAATTCAGTCTCCTATTAATCATATCATTTAAACCAGTTTAAGAACCGTTATAATAGCATGCAGTTCATATGGATGAAGGTACGTGGTAGGAAAGGGATTTATTCTGCAATGTTCATTAGTCAGGAAGAGGGAGCACAGATAAATTCTACAGCTTTAAGCTACCAAATGGATTTATCATCAATACCTCGTTTTCAGACAGGGCATGAATAACTCGAATGGCACTCTTAGGAATGGCGTTGTTCCTATGATTCATCGCCTGGATAATTTTGGGAAGATGGCCCAATGGTGGGACCTGATCAGCCAGCTGAGGCTGTGCACTGAAGAGACATACCGTTGCCATTGTCAAAGTTTCCAGAGTCTCTCCCTGGAGGGCATAAAACACATGAACAAGCAAACTGTAAAAAACTGATACAGTCTTAAATTGGTAATTATTTGGTGTTCAAAACAGATTCTAAGTGCTGGAGCTTGAAAACTGATCCACAAATCCTAAAAGAACAACAAACATCTCCATCTTGATAAAAGCATGAATTTAAAGGACTCTAAGAATGTGATATCTGAATCTACACAGATTTTCTCTGGGCATTTCTATTTTACATCTCATTTCTACTGCAGACAGATATTTCTATTTAGAGATCATCTCTCAAAAAATATTACTAGATATTTTTAGGTAATGTTACAGAATTGTCAGTATTGGAGAACATCAATAATTCAGGAAAATGCAACAACTAGTGGAATGTTTTCCCTGGTTCTGTAAAGATCAGAGTAAAGAGAAATCGTGACTATAGAAAGAGATATATATATATAAATATCTGACATACTATTTATATTTTTTTAAAAGTCTTGAAAAGCTAATGATACCAACTAATGATTTCTAAGTACTTTACATTATACTAAGTGCTTCACATTTATCAAAACTCATGAAAACTTCAGCCTTAGAGGCAGATGCTGTGATCTTTCTATGAGGCAACTGAGGCAGAATTGGGAGGTATTACTCCAGGCCACAGGCTTATCACAGAGCCTGTGTTGTTTGATGGATGCCAGGACCATCAAACAACACAGGCTCTTAGCCACCTCGAAAGCCAGCTTTTTTAATTAATTCAACAACAATCACATACCTCAGTTATTTTAATATATAGATTCAAATAACAAAACTTTCTATTTCAGGGTTTATGACTGGCCAAACCAAGACCAAATCTACTTTCTTACTTACTCTTGCTTTCCTGCTAGCTTTTGAACATAGGTACAGGGTTCATTCATTTATCAATAGTTAAGACTTTCCTATCAATTTCTTTAGCTGAGTGAAGATATATGCCCTAGCAGGACTCACTTCCATTTAGATTTCTACATTAAACCTTTAGGTTTCTCCTTAAAAACCACACAATCACTGGAAATGGGATGGCAGAAACCTTTCTGAACCTCTGCAATTGTTCTTCAGACTAAGAAGTTTCACTTTTGATCACGCATATACGAAGTTAAGTGTGGGGGCTACACTAAAAGAGGTATCCAATTCTTAATGTGTGGTCAATGAGAATGGTGTTTTAACAGAAACACTATCAACATATTTAGCAAAATATGTGAAATATCTCACTGATGACAAAAGCTTACATGAGGACTGTTCTTCTCCAGAAGCTCAGTTAACTTTTCTAGCAGTGCAGTAAGAAATTCTCTAGGCTTTCTTAGAACCCAAGCTGGTTGTGCAATAAAGATTCTCAAGAAAACTCCTCCAACAGCAAGTTCACCTTCTGCTTCTCCAAACACCACAGCAAAATCTTCAGGCAACTTTAAATAGATAAAGAATAGTCAAGTTATTTACTAATCATTAGTTGTATTGGATTGGGCAAAAAAGTCGGTTTGGGCACCAAACTTTTTTTGCCTAGCCCAATACATTAACAAGAAAGAAATAAAAAACCCTATTAAAGAAATCTTCATGCAATGAAAGTGAAAGTGAAGTCGCTCAGTCGTGCCCGACTCTTTGCGACCCCATGGATAGTAGGCTGCACCGAGCTCCTCTGTCCATGGGATTTTCAAGCAAGAGTACTGGAGTGGGTTGCCATTTCCTTCTCTAGGGAATCTTCCCAACCCAGGGATCAAACCCAAGTCTCTCACACTGTAGACAGATGCTTTACCATCTGAGCCAGCTTTAAAAGGTCATTAATACAATCAAGTCAAAATTATTTGTTTTATTTTCACTTAATATATTTCAATAAAAGTTCCTTTGATTAAGTTACTCTTTTCAGAAAAAGTCCTTTGATTAAGATACTCCAAAAGTGAAAATTCCTACTTTTTTTTTTAATGTTTAAAACCTTGTTTTCCAGGGGAAGATTTAAGTATCTTAGTAACAAAGCAAAGGATGGCTTTATACTCACTCAGCAGGAACTTAAAACAATAAATTTACAGTAAAATGTAAAATTCCTTCCTCTGAATAAAAGTATACTTTACCTTCCAGTTTACGTCAGGGTTGTCTTGCTGATTTTTAAAGTGCCTTGGGGAAAAAAAGAAGGACAGGACATCAAACTTTAGTCACAAGACACACGTTCATTAACCCTTATAGAGTAAGTCTTGGAGCGGTGACAGACGACGTGGAAAACGTCTGCCTCCCTGGTGCCTCCACCTGCAGGTCCCAAGTTGTTCAGGTGTGTCTTTACTTACTCGAGCATCATTTCTCTAACTGTCGTGGACACTTTATCTCTGGAACTATCGTTCCAAATTAACTCAGGATTTTCATGCGTTCCTTCAAAAATATGGACAGCAGCTTCAGGGTTGTCCCTCATGGCATCCATAAAAACGCTTGGGAGAAATTTCATCAATGTAATTCGAACCTGGATGAGGAAATTTGAGAAAGAAAAAAGACCTATTGAAAACATCTCAATATTTGGTTTGCTTTACATTTCTCTAAGAATGATGCTATAATGTGTGTTAAGGCTGATACGGGCCATAACTAACATCCAAAAGTCCTGGATAACAGATAAACCCTGGTTTATGGTGGCTCAGTCGTAAAGAATCCATCTGCCAATGCATGAGATGTAGAAGACTCAGGTTCGATCTCTGGGTTGGGAAGATCCGATTTCCTGGAGAAGAGGATGGCAACCCACTCCAGTGTTCTTGCCTGGAAAATCCCGTGGACAGAGGAGCCTGACGGGCTATAGTTCATGGGACAGCAAAGAGTCAGACACAGCTGAGTACGCACACACATGCAAAGGTAACAAGACTCACTACGACCTCCTACTTACCTACCTGGGTTAATTTCCTCTCTCCACCTCAGATTTAAGTAACGTTAAGAAATTCAGCAGCACTGGTGTGTGAAGTTCCCAGAGCACACCAACCTACCAGACCCTGCCCTACAGATGCTGTCCCCTCTTCCCAGAAAGCCCTCAGCTGATCTGTCCCTCCACCTCTCCCCAACCCCACCCCACACCCTCACAAATTCTTCTCATGCTTTGTGTTACACAAGTAGTTTTTAGTACCATGTTTTACATTTTACTGTGCCTTTCCCCAAAAAGGATTTAAAAAGCACCTTAAAAAAATAACATCCGACACACACATAGAAACTGAAAATTAGTTTTATAGCTTGTGCTTTTATGTCACAAACTGAGACATAAGGGCAAAGGGAAAATGAAGGTTGGGAAGACAAGTTTTTCCCTCAGATCTCCACATAGTTTTATCTCCTTTGTGTGATTCAAGTCTGTGTTAAATCTCATCTTATAGAAACCTTTCCTGGCCCAGTCTGTCTTGTCAGTGTCTGTATTTTCTATTCCCTGGCACAAGCTGATATTCAAAAAACTTATTTGAACGAATGAGACTAACAGGAATTAGTACATAAAGAAAATATCAAAAGCTCTTTATAAATGCAAGCAATATATAATAAACTTAGCCCTGAACTTCCTGGCAGTCAATGAATCAATGTCAGTTACATGATAGAGAGCATCCACAAAATAGGATGTATGTCACTTCTCTTGGTCAAATTGATCTAAAATGTAAACACAAGAGTGAAAACTATAAAACACCTAGGAAAAAACATAGGCATAGATTTTTGTAACTCTGGATTAGATAATGGCTTTTTATATAATAAAAGCACAAGCTATAAATAGGACTTCATCAAAATTAAAAAAAACAAGAAAGTGGAAAAACATCCACACAATTGGGAGAAAATATTTATAAATCATATATCTGATAAGGGACTGGTATCCAAAATACATAAAGGACAATTATAACTCAACAGTAAAAAGACAACTGAATTAAAAAATGAGCAAAGGATGAGAATAGACATTTCTCTAAAAAAGATGTACAAATGGCCAATAAGCACATGAAAAGATATTCAACATCATTAGGCACGAGGGAAATGCAAAGCAAACCCTGATACAGCACACTTCACACCCACTGCTGCTGCTGCTGCTTCTAAGTCGCTTCAGTCGTGTCCGACTCTGTGCGACCCCATAGATGGCAGCCCACGAGGCTCCCCCATCCCTGGGATTCTGCAGGCAAGAACACCGGAGTGGGTTGCCATTTCCTTCTCTAATGCAAGAAAGTGAAAAATGAAAGGGAAGTCACTCAGTCGTGTCCAACCATCAGCGATCCCATGGACTGCAGCCTACCAGGCTCCTCCGTCCATGGGATTTGCCAGGCAAGAGTACTGGAATGGGGTGCCACTGCCTTCTCCCCTAGGATGACCATATTCAATAAAGTTCTATATAGTAAGTGTTAAAGAAGAGGTGGATATCACCATCAGTGGTGGTATGTAAAAAGGTGCCGCCACTGGGGAAAATAAAAATAGTCTGATAATTCCTTGAAAGGTTAAAAATAGTGTTACCATATTACCCAGATATTCTACTCTCAGAGAAATAAAATACATAGCCACACAAAAACTTGTACACATGTGTTCACAGCAGCATCATACAGAATAGCCAAAAACTAGAAATAATCTGTATGTCCATTTTCAATCAATACATGGAAAAACAAAATGTGGTGTAAGTATAGGGAAGTGACTGCTAAATTAGGATTTTTCCTGGTTTGATGAAAATGTTCTAAAACTGACTGTTGTTGCCCAAAACATTGAATGGTATACTTTATGTGTATGAATTGTATGGCATGTCAATTATATCTGAATAAAGTTATAAAAATGGAAAAGAAGTTTACTGACCCCAGTTCTAGAATCTCTTGTTGTAAATCATTCAATTAAGGAGCTGACACTTTATATTTTTTCCTATATAGAAAATTTAAGTAAAAATATATTCACCTTGGTAAAATTTGTCCCTCATGTATTTCAAAGGTTAAAAAATTACTAAAAAGCTCAAAAATTAATTCTAGTACATATTTTAAACATCTAAAACATTATTTAAATTATAACAGTAGACATTATAGTTATGTGCTACCCAACTCTAGCTTTAAGAAAACTCAGTATTAAATATCAATATTCATGATTTTACGGGCCCTTGCTACAGGCACCCAAATGTAATGTTCCTTATCCATTAACTCTACTGACGACAGATTATTAGCCATATTCCCCAAGTAAAACTATTCCAGGTCTTATGACATATTCTCAGTATCTAAATCAGGAGATCAGGTAAGAAAAAAACACAACTGAATCTAGCTTGTTTTCTGTAAGGGGGTGCTCAGGAGCCTTTATTTCATATTTGGGCTGGCACAGACAGTGCTTCAGTGAGCATTACTTCATGTGAAACTGATTCAGTAACAGAAGAAAGAAACTTTGATTACAACTGTGTCTGGATGCAATTCTACTTAGAAGTATTATTCTAATGGGTTTCTGCTCTACGAACTGAACCACAGTTCCAGAGATCATTTTGTCTTCTCCAGATTTTTAATGAGAGATCTCCCTGCAGAGAGGAGAAGCAAAGGCACTGTAATACTCACCTTCACAAGCCAATTCTCAAAGTGTGAAATCTAACCTAACCTAATCTATCTTCTGTCACAACTTAAAACATACTTCTAAAATATGTTTTGGCTTCTTCAAGGGAGATGAACAGTTTCATCACCATAATTCAAACACACTCTTAAGACTTCTCAAATCTAGTGCAGGCTTCCCTGATTATAATTTTTCTCTAACTAGTAATGCTATGCTAAGTCACTTCAGTCGTGCCCAACTCTGTGCGACCCCGTAGACGGCATCCCACCAGACTCCCCCGTCTCTGAGATTCTCCAGGCAAGAACACTGGAGTGGGTTGCCATTTCCTTCTCCACTAGTAATATATAGGAATAATTCAGGTATGTCAATCTTTCAACTTTCATATCAAGTCACTTTACTATTTCAGACTTTGGTAATCCTCATGAAATTAGTTACCAAAGTAATAGAGCTTTAATAATTTCTTTCTAAGAACCCATTTCGTGCTCACCTTTGGACCTATTAGTTTATCTGCTGTCATTTTAGCAAAAAGTTCTGCTGTCTGGGCTCGAACCTGTGGATGTGTTGAATTGCAGAACATATCTAGTAAATAAATCAAAGCTCCTGTGAAGGAAAAAAAGCATTAGCGTTTATATGCTAAATAAAAAAATATGACTTTTCTAGTCAGTAGAATTTACTTTCAACCTTATTTCAACTCAATGTAGTTGCTTTTTTAAAAAATTGTAAGCCTTCCAAAGCATTCTTCTAGTTTATCAGACTATATAAAGTAGCTCAAAATAAGCTCTACCATTACGAAGTATGACTAGATGAGAAAGCACTTTATACACTACCTCTTGCCATTGCTTCTTTGATAATTTTTGTACTTGATGTCAAAGCATAGAGAGTCTCCAGAACAAGCTGACGACCTGCAGAACAAAAGACATCACAAGAATCGAATCAGCACACTACCTTACATTTACTAGGCATCAGTGCCAGGCACTGAACAAGGTGCTTTACAAAGGGCATTGTACTTTTAACTTCACAACAACCAGCCAGACAGGTATTGTGGTCTTGCTATGAGGAATCTGAGATCCAGTTTGAGTAGCCCGTGAATTCACAATTAGTGAGTGGTATAACTCACTATACCACTGAGGTATATAGAGGTTTACAGAGGTCTGACTCCAAAATCCACTCATAAGCACTATGCCATACTGTCCTCCTACCTCACTGCTCATTCTGCAAACAAAATCTCACCTCCTGACAGCCTGAGGATACTATATTCAGGGATCTATTATTTTTATATGGTGCTAGTATCTTAGAGAAATGAGTAGGAAGTAGCAGTTGCAAGACACTGTTCCAGAGTAAAACAACAGCATCCTTCTGCACAAAGTCTGTGCGCTTCTCACCCCTTCCTTGTCATTGAAGTAGACTGGACAACTGGACTTTACTCTTCCAAAGTCAAGGGCCAACAAGAGACAGGTGACCAGAGGAGTGAAGAGCTGGCAAAGAGGGTGAAGGCTGCCAGGTATTAGGCCAAGACGAAAACCAAGGATGGTAGCCAGACTGAGCTAAGTTAATAGGCAGGAGAATAAACACTCAAAATGAGACTTTTGTTAAAATGAGACTTCTTTTAAGACAGGAAACAATATTTCACTGAAAACCAGTCACTGTTCTAACCATAAGTTCAAAGGAAAACAAGACTTTGGAAGGGACAGAAGAAGTCAATTATTTTATGTTTTTAATGTTCCTGAGCAAACAGTTAAAGATAATTTAGTCTAAAATGTAAATGAGAACAGAGTAGGCTAAGATATCTAAATATCAGCTGTTTTACCAGTAAGATTAAAACCATGACTGCACTATATAAATTCACTATGAATATACTTTTAAACCATGACTTCTGTAACATTCAGTCAGTTTAATTTTGCATTGTTTGTAGCTGTTAAAAACTAATAAAAAAGAAAAACCAACTAAGGCTGTAGGAATGACCCCAAAAAAATAATAACCCGCTAATAACTTTTAAATGCTGCCATTTAAAAGCTAACAAGAATATTCAATAATAACTGAAGTCCACTCAATTCACTGAACATAATACATAACATGTGCAAGGTACTGGGGCAGAAGTTGAGTGAGACTGGTTGCTGCTCTCAAGGAGGTGGACAGGTGTGAAGTCAAGATTAATGTGACTTCTGAAGGGCTGGCAAAGCTGACTGAGAAATGAATGTTGATGGGGAAGTGACAAAGTTGGAGTTATATCACAAGTGTCTTTGAAAAGCAATCTCAAGGTTGATCTAACATAACTACACACTTATGTGAGACATAACTACAGTGTGTAAGGAGTCTATATTATTGCAGGCTGTACTCAAGAAATCAGGTTGCTATATTTTTAAAAACTGATCTCATCTGGTGCTAACAGTTACTATTAGCATCAAATCAATAAAGGACAAATAATGCAGGACTGAACTTTAAGTAAAACATAAGGTGATTTTTATATTAAGCATTTTTTCTACCACACAAGTTTAATTGAGTGTTTTTTTTTACTAAAACATGGAGCATCCGTTAATTCTCAATCATTCATATGTAGCTTATACTTAGCAAATTGAAAATCCTAGATTATTTTCATTTGCTTTTGGATCTCTATCATCTCTTCCAAGTTTGGATATGGGAATACAAAATAGTTAACTTCTGTAAATATAAACTAGGAAGACAAATGAATACAAAGAATACCACTTAAAATATTTTAAAACACTATGTTGGAGGTTTTGCATCATCTATGTAACTGCTCCTCTCTATGCTGACTGTGCTGTGGTTCTGAAAATTCCAGTGAATATACATACTTGATGGTAAAGAATGCAGAAGAGCCAATAAATTGGACAAAACCATTGATTCAGCAATATTGTTGACACAATCTTGGTTAGATGTCACTATATTCACAACCTGAAAATCAATCAATAGGACATTAAGAGTTCTGGAAATAACTTCAAACCTAGACAAATTAAGGCAAATTAGTCAGACCTAAATAAACTTAAAGTTTATTACCAAAATGAGAAAAATGCTTGGAGGACAAAATATTTAACTTTTAGGCAAGAATTTAATTCTTAAAAATTGGCTTTATTACTTTGCTCTTTTGTGAATAAAAAATGTTAATGCTAGTATGTGTGTGTGTTTGTATATATCAGTTTTCTACTAACTTAAAGGTAACAATCAAATATAACAATCTAAACAAATATTTTAGCACCAATTCACAATCCTTAGGCTTATAAGAAGCCTTCAATCCTACACCAGTTCATGCTCCAGAATTATGGTGTACACTATCGTATTTTCCAATTCGAGATTTGGGGTGGGAAGTGATTAGCAAGATAATCATCTTCACTACTTGGACTTTTTCTTTTAGAGGGAGAAGGTAAATGTCTCTGGTGCCCAGTACAATATATTAGGTCTATCTTTCTATTATAAAGAAATAGGCATGTCTTCTTCAAAAGAAGATGACCGCTCAAGTCTAACTTATACATCTAAAGATTAATGCCACAACTTGAACCATGTGGTCAACATCTCCAAGAAAAATATCACAGATACAATAATGCTTATTTTAAAAATTACAAGGTACTTGAAGGAATTAAGTGGAGAAGAATGCTTTTCAAAGAAAAGACTATGCTTGTTAAGCTGTTAACCAATTTAACCTTTATTATTTTAGTAAACATTTTTTAAACCAAAATGCAATTTAAGAACACTTAATCATTCATAAAGTTCACTGTTACCGAAAGGTTGAATTTGGTGTTCTTTATAATAAATCGTGTGTGTTACAATAAGCAGGATCACATGAAAAAAGATCCTGGGTGTTTACTCTGGGTTGCCTAGATAAAGAGTACCCTGTGACCAAGGTCTTCCTGCTTCTTCCAGAGGAAAAGGCTCCACACAAACAGCTTCCTACAGGACCAATGATTTCATTCTCCTAAAGGAGGGCCCTCCAACCACTCTTGGACCTCTAAGACCCACAGGTTCTGGGTAGCTGGAAAGGATGCTTTTGTACCAGACCCATAAGAAGAGAGAGCAACTGAGGGAGATGGAACCAAACTCACAGTGTGTAGCTTGGTCTCAACATGTCTCTCTGTGGCAAAACAGAGATCCTGGAAAGTTCTGCTCCCTTTTTTTTTGTCATCTGTGGCTTCCAAGCATCCCGAGTAAAGTCCATTCCTTAATTCATCTCATATGACACTACAGAAATGCATCCCAAGTTCTAATGCATGACAGATGATGACCACAGAGGGAAGCACCTTGAACACTGTACAATATTTGCTCTTCAAAATGGGCATATAATTCAAGTTTTAAAGACATTCACTTGCCTTAATAGGCAAAATGAAAAAAAAAAAAAAAAACTACACACAAATTTCCACTCAACTTTAGATGATGATTAATGAAGGTTCAAACCATGTACAGTATGTTGCAGGAAAGAGCATGCTTTAGAACAAAGTTCTTTTACCTCTAAAGCCAACTGCTGCACTTGACCAGCTCCATGGACTCGAAGAAGAGAAAATATTAACTTAAAATGACCAATGCATTCACTTTCAGAGCCTAGAAAGAAAAATAAAATGCTTGTCTTTTATTTCCAAGCGATGTTCTATCAATCTTCAGGAAACAGATATATTTTGTTTACTGTCGAGTTTGTGGTAAACTTTTCTCAGCAACTGTGACATTAAGTGAGTACAGTATCACTAAGGAGTAGTAAATCTTAAGAAGTTAAACAGTATTAAAGTTTATCTGGTTTGTTTTCTCTTCATTTCCATCCCAACGCCTAACTAACCAACAGGCTAAAAACAAGAAATTTATCAAATACAATTCAAAAATTAAAAGTGTTATGGTGGCACTTTTAAGCTTTACCTGTAGACCTCAAGAGCTAACCTTGTCAGACTAATTACATCTGGAGACAGTGTGACATCATTTGGCTTTTAAATAGGACTGAGTTAGAACTCTGTCACTTGAAAACTACATTACAGACAAGTTCCAAATCAATTCCCAGATTTGCAGCAATTTCTTTGTACCTAATATGCCAAAATCAAAAAATGAAGTTTTCTTCAGATTTTATAATACTGCCTTTAAAAACATGTATACCATGGGAATGAAATTTTCTTAGACAGCATTTAATTATTGTTGGTTTTTATTTGAATAATTTGTTGGCAATACAACTGTAAATTATAATAGTACTGTAATACATACTGGCAAGAGCAAAGAAGCATAAGAAAGATAATATTAAGTGTTAATAAAAAGTTTTGAGGTCTTCAGGTAAGAAACTGAATATTGAATGTAATTTTATATTCCATATTTATATTTTATATTCTATATAATACTCTATTTTATATTCTATAGTTTTATACATATGTTTATAAATATATAGTATTTATATTCTATATAATACTCTTTTATATTCTATAGTTTATACATATGTTTCATATTTTATACTCAGGTTTTATGTTCGGTATTTTATCAATATATTCTATCAATTCAGTTCAGTTGCTCAGTTGTGTCCACCTCTTTGCGACCTCATGGACTGCAGCACACCAGGCTTCCCTGTCCATCACCAAATCCCGGAGCTTGCTCAAACTCTTGTCCATTGAGTCAGTGACGCCATCAAACCGTCTCATCCTCTGTTGTCCCCTTTTCCTCCTAACTTCAATCTTTCCCAGCATCAGGGTCTTTTCTAATGAGTCAGTTCTTCATATCAAGTGGCCAAAATAGTGGAGCTTCAGTTTCAGCATCAGTGCTTTCAATGAATATACAATATTGATTTCCCTCAGGATTGACTGGTTTGATCTCCTTGCAGTTCAAGGGACTGTCAAGAATTTATCCAACACCACAGTTCAAAACATCAATTCTCTGTCGACCAGCTTTCTTTTGGTCTAACTCTCATATCCATACATGACTACTGGAAAAGCTTTGCTGACTAAGGTCCATCTAGTCAAAGCTATGGTGGAAAAACCATAGCTTTGACTAGATGGACCTTAGTCAGCAAAGTAATGTCTCTGCTTTTTAATATGCTGTCTAGGTTGGTCATAGCTTTTCTTCCAAGAAGCAAGCATCTTTTAATTTCATGGCTGCAGATACCATCTGCAGTGATTGTGGAGCCCAAGAAAATAGTCTGTCACTGTTTCCATCATTTCCCCACCTATTTGCCATGAAGTGATGGAACTGCAAGCCATGACCTTTGTTTTTTTAATGTTAAGCCAGTTTTTTTCACTCTCCTCTTCAAGCCTACTCTTTCATCAAGAGGCTCTTTAGTTCATTTTTGCTTTCTGCCATAATGGTGGTGTCATGTGCATATCTGATGTTATTCATATTTCTCCCTGCAATCTTGATTCCAGTTTCTGCTTTATCCAGCCTGGCATTTCATATGATGTACTCTGCATATAAGTTAAAAAAGCAGGATGACAATATACAGCCTTGACGTACTTCTTTCCCAATTTGGAACCAATCTATTGTTTCATGTCCAGTTATAACTGTTGCTTCTTGACTTGAATACAGGTTCCTCAGGAGGCAGGTAAGTTGGTATGGTATTCCCATCTCTTTAAGAATTTTCCACAGTTTGTTGTGATCCACACAGTCAAAGGCTTTGGCATAGTCAATAAAGCAGAAGTAGATGTTGTTTTGGAATTCCCTTGCTTTTTCTATGATCCAATGGATGTTGGCAATTTGATTTCTGGTTCCTTTGCCTTTTCTAAATCCAGCTTAAATATCTGGAAATTCTCGGTTCATGTACTGTCAAGCCTCACTTGGAGAATTTTGAGTGTAACTTTACTAGCATGTGAGATGAGTCCAACTGTGTGGTAGTTTGAACATTCTTTGGCATTGCCTTTCTTTTATACTGGAATGAAATCTGACCTTTTCCACTTCTGTGGCCACTGCTGAGTTTTCCAAATTCATTAACATATTGAGTGCATGCAGCACTTTAACAGCATCATCATTTAGGATTTGAAATAGCTAGAATTCCATCACCTCCACTAGCTTTGTAGTGATGCTTCCTAACACCCACTTGACCTTGCACTTCAGGACGTCTGGCTCTAAGTGAGTGATCACATCATTATGGTTATCTGGGCCATTAAGATCTTTTTTTGTATAGTTCTTCTGTGTATTCTTGCCACCTCTTCTTAATATCTTCTGCTTCTGTCCTTACTGTGCCCATCTTTGCATGAAATGTTCCCTTGGTATCTCTAATTTTCTTGAAGACAGCTCTAGTCTTTCCCATTCTATTGTTTTCCTCTATTTCTTTGCATTGATTGCTGAGGAAGGCTTTCTTATTTCTCCCTGATATTCTATGGAACTCTGCATTCAGATGCTTATATCTTTCCTTTTCTCCTTTGCCTTTAGCATCTCTTCTTTTCTCAGCTATTTGTAAGGCCTCCTCAGACAACCATTTTGCCTTCTTGCTTTTCTTTTCCTTGGGGATGGTTTTCATCACCGCCTCCTGTACAATGTCACAAACCTCCATCCATAGTTCTTCAAGCACTCTGTCTATCAGATCTAATCCCATGAATGGATTTGTCACCACTGTATATAATTGTAAGGGATTTGATTTAGGTCATACTGAATGGCCTAGCGGTTTTCCTTACTTTCTTCAATTTAAGTCTAAATTTGGCAATAAAGAGTTCAAGATCTGAGCAACAGTCAGCTCCTGGTCATGTTTTTGCTGACTGCATAGAGCTTCACCATCTTTGGCTGCAAAGAATATACTCAATCTGATTTTGGTATTGACCATCTGGTGACGTCCATGAGTAGAGTTATCTCTTGGGTTGTTGGAAGAGTGTGTTTGCTACAAACGGTGTGTACTCTTCACAAAACTCTGTTAGAATTTGCCCTGCTTCGTTTTTTCCTCCAAAGCCACACAAACTTGCCTGTTACTCCAGGTAACCCTTGACTTCCAACTTTTGCATTCCATTGCCCTATGATGAAAAGGACATCTTTTTTGGGTGTTCTAGAAGGTCTTGGAGGTCTTCAGAGAAACGTTCAAGTTCAGCTTTTTCAGCATTAGTGATTGGGGCACAGACTTGAATTACTATGATACTGAACGGTTTGCCTTGGAAATGAACAGAGATCTTTCTGTTGTTTTTGAGACTGCACCCCCGTACTGCATTTTGGACTCTCTTGTTGACTATGAGGGCAACTCCATTTCTTCTAAGGGATTCTTGCCCACAGTAGTAGATATAATCATCATCTAAATTACATTCACCCATTCTGCTCCATTTTAGTTCACTGATTCTTAAAATGTTGATGTTCACTCTTGCCATTCCCTGTTTGACCACTTCCAATTTACCTTGATTCATGGACCTAACATTCCAGGTTTCTACGTAATATTGTTATTTACTGCATTGGACTTTACTTTCATCACCAGACATATCCAAAACTGGGTGCTGTTTTCACTTTGGCTCATCCTTTTCATTCTTTCTGGATCTATTTCTCTGCTCTTCTCCAGTAGCATACTGGGCACCTACTATCCTGGGGAGTTCATCTTTAAGTGTCACATCTTTTTACCTTTTCATAGCGTTCATGGAATTCTCCAGCCAGGAATACTGAAGTGGTTTGCCATTCCCTTCTCCAGTGGACCATGTTTTGTCAGAACTCAATTTTCAAGCACAAAAACTTTCATTGTAAGGACCAGTGGTGGAAAAATTAGATAACCTCATCAATAACTCTAACATAAGCACTTACACCTTGTATGTCAATTTATGTCATCAATGTGATGTTTTATAGAAACTATCAAGTCATTCTGCCTTTTCAACTTATTGAAACTCATTTGCTCTTAGAGATACGAATTCTAAGCATGATGACTGACCTCTCTTTCCAGCCTATTATTTAGAGGTAAAAATATTATGGGGTCAATAACCAAGCATAATTTTCCTAGAGTTTTCCTGGTAAAATTGAGAACTGGTATTTTTAGGGCTCTTCTATTTTAAGGATCTTATTTGTCAAGGGTACAATCACATACCTGGATTATATTTTATAACATTTCTCAGAGCCTCCAAAGCCATTTCAACTCTTGGCAAGCGGTCTCCATGTTGCTCTGACTCCACTTTTGCAGCATGAGTGATGGCCATAAAGGTGTGGAGGTACTGGGCCTGGGAGCCTATATAATCCAGGAGACTTGCAGCAAATGCTTTTGGAACCTAAATCAAATAGAAAAATATTTAAAAACATGCGTGTCCTTATAAATAACCTATAACAAAGACTTCACAGTAAAAGCAACAACAAAACATTTCAAGTCATGGAAGTGATTAAATTACACAGACACAAGAAAATACCTATGCATTAAATGAGAACTGAGGAGAAAAGGGATAAAACTTAACAGCATTAGAAAGTGTTTATCACTGTTGGCCCAAATCCATCAGAAATCTGATTTACTCCCATCGGTAATATAGTATAACAACTCTGAGATAAGAATATGCCCCTACTTTACCGAGATAATTGATAGTATGATATGTAACTTCTATAAATTGGTTGCATTTTTACATTTAAAAATTATATATGTTAGATTATAAATTCAAAAAGAAGTATTACTGTGGCGGATTCATTTTGATATTTGGCAAAACTAATACAATTATGTAAAGTTTAAAAAAAAAAGAAAAAAAAAAAGAGTCAGTGAATAAACAAACAACAAAAAAAAAAAGTTTTCAAAGAGACTTCACAAATCACTAAACTCATTCTTCTTAGCAGCTGTTTTTATATATTATTCTGTGATAAATAACATACATCACAGGTTAGTAAATTCCTTTTTCCAAGAGCAAACTCTAAAACAAAGCCTCACTTCTTTCTTCCTTACAAACCAATCAACCACCAAATCTTTATCACCCCCTCCAAAAAAAACTATAACAAAACTTTCCTATGTGATCCCCAAGAACTAAGGAAATAAAAGATTATTTGCTTCTGGAAGTGATTAGGGGTCATCACAAGAAATGACCTGATATGACCCAGTCATCTTCTAAAAATTCTCTTTGCTCTCCCCTTCTGTTTTCTTAATTTTAAAAACTGGCCAGAGATAGACTACTGTCTGGTGGTCTGATATTTAACATGATAGAGTGAGTATGTAAAAGGCCTTACAGTTCCACAAGAGACTGCAGAGCTGCAGGCATATATACAGGATACAGTGGAGAAGCATTATGCATGAAATATAAGAAATAGCTGGGAAAGGAATAAATTCTTATTCATGAATCCATTAAATTCCCCAACATTCAAAACAAAAAGTCTCGTAAGTTATCCATGGTCACCCTATCACATACCCAAGTTAGTATAAAATATTTGGCAAAAAACAGATATTATTTCCATATATATAGTGTGAATAAACCAGTAGCTTTTAATAACAAATGATCAAAAGTTACAGACAAAATCAAAAGTAGAGAGCTTACCTCAAGTGGGAAAGTAGGGACTTCATTATAGACCCTAACAAAAATCTCCCCTACAATAAGTTCTTTGGCATGATCACTGTAGACAAATTCTGATCCATAAGTTTTGTCACAGTCACCCTTTAAAAAAAAGAAAACTAATTGTTAGATATAAATCAGAATCATTAGTGTGTAGTTTATAAATCTATCCATATTCAGTTTAATAACTTATCAGAAAAATAACTTCAAAGATCCATTCATTTTTCCATGGGAGAAAAATGTGGTGGGATACACATCACAGCACTTAATGCAATTTTAACATTTATAATTAGTAATATGTCCTCTGGAAAAGGCATGCGTGCGTGAATGTGTGTTAGTCACTTAGTCATGTCTGACTCTTTGTGACCCTTTGTAGTGTTACCCGCCAGGCTCTTCTGTCCATGGGATTTTTCAGGCAAAAATACTGGAATGGGCTGTCATTTCCTCCTCCAGGGGATTATTCTAACCCAGGGATCAAACCTGTATCTCCTGTATTGCAGGCAGATTCTTTACCTGCTAAGCCATCAGGGAAGCCTCTAAAAGAGTTATGTTATTTATAGGCAGAGAGTTATTTTATTTTTTAGACCAAAATTGAAACTCATTTTAAAATTTCAAAAGATGACTGAAGTCAGCCAATAAAGTATCTTAGACCTAGTGTTTATGCAAGTATGACACGTGGCTCTCCTCTCAGCAGACATTTGGCCTGGTCAGATATAGGGTGATAGAATTAAGAGATGAACATGTCTGAACTGGCTTTAAAAAGTAATACATTAAATGATAAAGTGCAGGAAAACAGGGTCTCTGAATTAAAAAAGCAAGGTAATATATCAGTTGATTTCTATTTAAGGACAAAGAAAAAGATAGGAAAACAGGTAAGGAACTGGGAAAAAAATAGCCCCAAGAAGATTGAAATTACATAAAATTTAGGTTGGACTGAAATAATATATAAAAGTGTATAATAAATTGCAAAGAAAAGTGAATGCTCCTCTGTCCATGGGATTCTCCAGGCAAGAATACTGGAGTGGATCACCATTTCCCTCTCCAGGGGATCTTCCCGACACAGGACTCAAACCTGGGTCTCCTGTACTGCAGGCAGATTCTTTACCAACTGAGCTAGGAGGGAAGCAGGAATAAACTGTAAAGGGCTAAACGAAGAAAGAATGATATTCTCTCTCTTCTGGTAAAAAAACAGATGATATGTAGAAATCTGAGACTGGTTCTTCCTAGCTCTGCAATTCTCAAAACTTCTATCAATGAAGAGCTCTGAGTGACTATCATGAAATGAGTGGTAACCCAAATTTTGCACAATCCAGGACACTTAGTGATGGTTACTCCTTAATGAAGTCCAAACTCACAAACATAAATGTCTTCTAAACCATCAAGATTCAACCGTCTAGTTATGTATTATTCAGGCCAACTCCTTATCTCCCATTCTACTCTCTGTCTTGATTTTTTCATGACTTACTACCTTCTCCACTGGAAGGTGGGAGGATGCAAGAAATTATTAACTTACTTTTTTAATCATGCTTTCCTGTTGAGATTCAAGAAATTCAAGTAGTTCTGCTCTTGTAGAATTGTTCCATATCAAATAGGGGCTCTCTGTGTTACTGTTAAGCATCTTCAAAATCTAGAAGACAGAATATTACTGTTTTATAATATTTAGGAAAAATATTGAAGTTATCATTCATTTAAACTGTCTATGACTCACCAAGCTCTGTAACAGGAACCTTAAGTACAATGGGCTTGAATAATTTTAACAAGTTTGAAAATATAATGTTTACCATACTGCAGCTGAGAAAAATCAAGACTTCTCTGAGAAAGATCAAATTATTTGTTCCAGGTCTCACTTTTAAGTGGTGAAACTGCAATTCAAATTTGAGTCTGTTTTTACATCTCATTCTTAACATTTGCTTTGCTTTGGTGAAAATCACACACGATATTTTATTAAAGTAAATATAAACAGTAAATATAAGCTTAAAAAGAATACCACATGACTTTTTATTTGAAAACAAAATCTAAGTCTTTATGAAGCATACTCCCAAAAAGGGAAGTAGAATTTATGGGCAGAGATTCAGTTCCAGTTTTCTCAGCCAAACCCTGATTCAAGGCTGCATTAAGTAGTTCTGCAGACATAAGCTTATGCTTGCTTAGCCATCTAGAGTGTTTTCCCTTTGTGTCGCTCTACTCAATTTAAGTGTACACATACACACTTAACTCTCCTTTAAATGTTTTTTTGTGGGGACAGAGAGTGGGGGTGCGTGTCTCACGGCTTGCAGGATTTTATTTCTTCAACCAGGGACTGAATCCAGGCTCTTGACTTGAATCCAAATCCTAACAACTGGACCATCAGGGAATTCCCAAAATGTTTTAATTAGAAGTTTTTACACTTTACATTTTCTGAGCTTTGTGCTTGAGGAAAAAAGGGAGTTATTAACCCCAGACGTATAGAGCTGCTATCCTCAGCACCAAGACACAATAACCAAATTTCTCAGTTGAGAGAACAAGCTTGTGAGCATTTTCAATTTTTAGGTTTCTGAGAGCAATCGACATTGTTATATTCCTCTATTATGTAAAGGATCTTGCAATATTTATCAAAACCCAGGCTAGCTCTGAAGCACATACCTCAGTAGCACTAATCACAGCAAGTTTTCTAGCAACATAGGGGTCAGCATGCCAGCTAAACTTTTCCTTATGGTTGGATTTTCTGGTGTTGTTTGTTCTTCAGGCAGATAACCTCCAAGGCGACTTAGAGCTCGGACACTCAGTTTGGCAAGGCTGTTGGCTACTTCCTGTTGCAAAAAAATTAACACATTTATTAAAATAGATCTCTTACCAGGCAATAGTACATTTATGGAATCAAAACAGCATGGAACATATTAAGGAAGAGAAAGCAAAGAAAAAGAAACAAAAAAGGTACTGAAGTCCCCAATACTAATGTCAAGAGTTTATGAAAAGTAAAAGTCAAGAGAATTCAGTACCACCAAACCAGCTTGAAAACAAATGTTAAAGGGACTTATATAGTTAGGAAATACAAAAGAAGAAAAAGATCTAAAACAAACAAACAAACAAACAAACAAAAAACCCAAACAATTAAGAAAATGGCTGCTGCTGCTAAGTCGCTTCAGTCGTGTCCGACTCTGTGTGACCCCATAGACGGCAGCCCACCAGGCTCTGCCGTCCCTGGGATTCTCCAGGCAAGAACACTGGAATGGGTTGCCATTTCCTTCTCCAATGCATGAAGTGAAAAGTGAAAGGGAAGTCACTCAATTGTGTCCAACTCTTAGCGACCCATTGGACTGCAGCCTACCAGGCTCCTCTGTCTGTGGGATTTTCCAGGCAAGAGTACTGGAGTGGGGTGCCATTGCCTTCTCCAAGAAAATGGCTATAAGATCATATATATCAATAATTACCTTAAAAATAAATGCATTAAATGCTGCAACCAAAAGACACAGACAGCTGAATGGATACAAAAACAAGACCCATATATATGCTGTCTAGAAGAAATCCACTTCAGATCTAAAGATACATATAATGACTGAAACTGAGAGGGTGGAAAAATATATTCCATGCCAATGTAAACCAAAAGAAAGCTGGAGTAGCAATCCTCATATTAGACTAAGTAGACCTTAAAATAAAGAATATTACAAGAGATAAGGAAGAACACTACCTAATGATCAAGCAATCAGTACAAGAGGAAGACATAACAACTGCAAACATCTATACAACCAACACAGGAGCACCTCAGCACATAAAACAAACACTAACAGACATAAAAGGAGAAATTGACAGTAACACAATAATAGGAGGCGACTTTAACACCCCACTTACACCAGTGGACAGATCATGAAAACAGAAAATGAATAAGGAAATACAAGTCTTAAATGACACATTAGACAAGATGGATCTCATTGATATCTTCAGGACACTCCATCCAAATACAGAAGAATACATCTTCTCAAGTGCACATGGAACATTCCATTCTCCAGGATACACCACATCTTGGGTCATAAATCTAACCTCAGTAAATTTAAGAAAATTGACATTGTGTCAAGCATCTTCTCTGACCACAATGCTATGAGACGAGACATCAATTATAAGAAAAAAAATGTAAAAAACACAAACATATGGAGATTAAACAGTACATTTCTAAGTAACAAACTGGTTACTGAAGAAATCAAAAGGCAAATAAAAAAATTCCTAAAAACAAATGACAAGGAAAACACAACTCAAAATCTATGGGATGCAGCAAAAGCAGCTCTAAGAGGGATGTTTATAGCAATAAAATCCTACCTCAAGGAACAAGAGAAAAATCAGACAACCTAACTTTACACCTAAAACAACTGGAAAAAGAATTAAAAAAAACCCAAAATTAGCAGAAGGAAAGAAATCATAAAGATCAGAGCAGAAATAAATGAAAAAGAAATGAAAGAAACAATACTAAAGATTAATAAAACTAAAAGATGGTTCTTTGAGAAGATAAACAAAATTGACAAACCTTTAGCCAGACTCAAGAAAAAAAGAGAAGAGTCAAATCAACAAAATTAGAAATGAAAAAGGAGAGGTTACAACAGACAGTGCAGACATATAAAGGATTATAAGACTATTATGAACAACTATATGGCAATAAAATGGATAAACTGCAAGAAATGGACAGATTCTTAGAAAAGTTCAATCTTCCAAGACTGAACCAGGAAGAAATAGAAATTATGAAAAACCCAATTACAAGCACTGAAATAAAAACTGTGATCAATAATCTCCCAAAAAACAAAAGCCCAGGATCAGATGGCTTCACAAATGAATTCTATCAAACATTTAGAGAAGAGCTAATGCCTATCCTTCTAAAAGTTCTTCAAAAAGTTGCAGAGAAAGAAACACTTCCAAACCCATACTATGAGGCCACCAACACCCTGATAACAAAACCAGACAAAGACCACACACAAAAAAGAAAGCTACAGGCCAATATCACTGATAAACATAGATGTTAAAATCCTCAACAAAATTCTAGCAAACAGATTTCAACAACACATTAAAAAGCTAACACACCATGATAAAGTTGAGTTTATTCCAGGGATGGAAGGAATCTTCAATATAGGCAAATCAATCAATGTGATACACCATATAAACCAATTGAAAGATAAAAATATGATAATTTCAAGATGTGGAAAAAGCCTTTGACAAAATTCAGCACGCTTTTATGATTGAAACTCTTCAAAAAATGGGCACAAAAGGAACCTACCTCAACATAGTAAAGGCCATATATGATAAGCCCACAACGAATATTATTCGCAATGGTGAAAAACTGCAACCATTTCCCCTAAGATGAGGAATAAGACAGGGGTGTCCACTCTCACCCCTAGGATTCAACATAGCTTTGGAAGTCCTAGCTACAGAAATCAGAGAAGAAAAAGAAATAAAAGGAATCCAGATTGGAAAAGAAAAGCAAAGCTCTCACTGTTTGCAGATGACATGATACTGTACACAGAAAACCTTAAAGATACTATCAGAAAATTACTAGAGCTAATCAGTGAATTTAGCAAAGTCACAGGACAGAAAATCAATACACAGAAATCACTTGCATTCCTATATACTAACAATGAAAAATCAGAAAGAGAAATTAAGGAATCAACCCCATTCATGATTGCAACTGAAAGAACAAAATATTTAGGAATACAACTAGCTAAGGAGACAAAAAAAACTGCATACAGAAAACTATAAGACACTGATGAAAGAAATCAAAGATGACATAAACAGATGGAGAGATATTCTATGTTACTAGGGTGGAGGAATCAACATTGTGAAAATGACTATACTACCAAACACAATCTACAGATTCAATGTGATCCCTATCAAATTACCAATGGCATTTTTCATAGAACTAGAACAAAAAAGATCTCACAATTCATATGGAAATGCAAAAGACCCCGAACAGCCAAAGCAGTCTTGAGAAAGAAGAACGGAGCTGAAGGAATCAACCTTCCTGACTTCAGACTATTCTACAAAGCCAGAGTCATCAAAAAAGTATGATACTGGCACAAAAACAGAAATATAGACCAATGGAACAAGATAGAAAGCCCAGAAATAAACCCACATACATATGGGTACCTTATTTTTGACAAAGGAGTCAAGAATATACACAGGGGAAAGATAGCCTCTTCAATAATTGGTTCTGGGAAAACTGGACAGCTGCATGTAAAAAAATGAAATTAGAACACTTTCCTAATACCGTACACAAAGATAAACTCAAATGGATTAAAGACCTAAATATAAGACCAGAAACTATAAAACTCTTAGAGGAAAACACAGCCACAACACTCGATGATACAAATCAAAGCAAAATCCTCTGTAAGCCCTGTCTTAGAGAAACAAAAACAAAAATAAACAAGTGGGACCTGATTAAACTTAAAAGCTTTTGCACAGCAAAGGAAACTATAAATAAGGTGAAAAGACAACCCTCAGAATGGGAGAAAACAACAGCAAATTAAACAATGGACAAAGGATTAATTTCCAAAATATAGAAGCAGCTCATATAACTCAAGGCCGAAAAAAAAACAACCCAATCAAAATGCAGGAGAAAAGACCTAAACAGAAATTTCTCCAAAGAAGACATACAGATGGCTAACAAATACATGAAAAGATGCTCAACACTGCTCATCATTAGAGAAGTGCAAATCAAAACTACAATGAGATATCACCTCACATTGGTCAGAAAGGCCATCATCAGCTAGAGAAGGTGTAGAGAAAAGGGAATGCTCTTGTGCTGTTGAAGGAATGTAAATTGATACAGCCACTATGGAAGACGGTATGGAGATTCCTTAAAAAACCAGGAATAAAACCACCATATGACTCAGCAATCCCACTCCTAGGCATATACCCTGAGGAAACCAAAACTGCAAAAGACACATGTACCCCCATGTTCACCGCAGCACTATTTACAATAGCTAGAGCATGGAAGCAACCTAGATGTCCATTGACAGATAAATGGATAAAGAAGTTATGTACATATACACAATGGAATATTACTCAGCCATAAAAAGGAACACATTTGAGTCAGTTCTAATGTGGTGGATGAACCTATAGCCTATTATACAGAGTGAAGTAAGTCAGAAAGAAAAAGATAAATACCATATACTAATGCAAATATAAGGAATTTTAAAAGATTGTACCAAAGAATTTATTTGCAGGGCAGTAGTGAAGAAACAGACATAAAGAACAGACTTACAGACACAGAAAGAGGGCAGGAGAGGGTGAGATGTATGGAGAGAATAACATGGAAACTTACATTACCATATGTAAAATAGATAGCTAATGGGAATTTGCTGTATGTCTCAGGCAACTCAAACAAGAGCTCTATACCAACCTAGGGGGTAGGGTGGGGAGGGACATGGGAGAGAGGTTCAAGAGGGAGGGGGCATATGTATACCTATGGCTGATTCATGCTGATGTTTGACAGAAAATAACAAAATTCTGTAAAGCAATTATCCTTCAATTAAAAAATAAAGAATTTAAAATAAAAAAATGATTAAAAAAAGTTCATGCATTACAGCTTATTCTTCTATTTATATGAAAGACAATCAGGATCTATGTAGTCATTTGTATCCAATATAGTAACTTGCTGATAACTGGAAGCAGCACCCTGGGGGATAGGATGGGGAACAAGAGATGATTAAGTAGATCTGATCACTAGAGGCACATATTCACAATATGAATAATGAATAAGAAAGGAGTGATGGAAAAAATACCTGTAAGATAAAAAAAAAAATCTGTAAAAAACAATCAGGTAAGTTCTCAAGTGTTTAGGCAAACAAGCTTCAACAGCACTGTTATCACTTCCCTGTGATATACAACCATAATTCTGCAATCATAAAGGTGATTCTGAGTAATCAAGAAAAGATTAAGTTATGCCCAGTATATGCTATTGCAAATTCCATGGTCTTGAAAACTTCTGGGATAAGTGGTTACGATAAACAGATTTGGGGCTTAAAGAACAATAAGCTTAATAATCTTGAAAAATGGTTTATGCCTTGAGGGCTCTGGATAGCTAGGGCTTTGCTTTTGCAGTAATCTACAGTTTGGGCTCAAATTCAGTGTTAAAGTAATGTTCACATTACCTGCTGGTTTGTTTCTTCACTTTTCTGAATACCACTCTCTTCCAGGGTGTAGTCATAATTAAAGAGATAACCAAGCAGATGCCACAAAATTCCAGCTTGTAATAGGTGTGTCTGTAGCCAGAAATCCACAGCAAAAGAGCTAACACATTCTACCCCAAGGGCAGCCACTCTCGGAATACCCTGAGAATAAAAATAATGGAATTAAAAAAAATAATAATGGATTTTTTAAAAAAGCTCCCAAGAGAAACAGACTGTGAATGTAGGAGAAGTTACTTAACTATCTTATTGTATGTGTGTTTACCTCCTCTTACATTTTCTATTCTGATTTATATCTGAGGCCTGTATCATTTAAAGCCTAAAATTAAAGTAACCATGTGACAAGACACAGAATTACTATTTTAAAAAATTAATTTGAAAACTGAAGCATGGTTGTTTACAATATTGTGTTAGTTTCAGGTATACAACACAGAGATTCATTTTTTTTGGAGATCATATTCCATGATAGGTTAATACAAGATATTGGGTATAAGTCTTTGTGTTATACAATTGGATAACAAATCCTTCCTATTTTATGAATGAAAGTGAAAGTCACTCAGTCATGTCTGACTCTTTGCGACCCCATGGACTATACAGTCCATGGAATTCTCCAGGCCAGAACACTGGAGTAGGTAGCGTTTCCCTTCTCCAGGGGATCTTCCTAACCCAGGGATAGAACCCAAGTCTCTTACATTGTAGGTGAGTTCTTTACCAGCTGAGCCATAAGGGAGGCCCAAGAATACTGGAGTGGGTAGCCTAAGCCTTCTCCAGAGGATCTTCCCGACCTAGGAATCAAACCAGGGTCTCCTGCACTGTAGGCAGATTCTTTACCAACTGAGCTATCAGGGAAGCCCATTTTATATATAGCAGTTTGTATTTGTTAATCCCATTTTTCTTCCTTTCATTCACTCCCATTGTCCTTCCTCGCCTCCCTCTTCCTTTTCTTTTTGGTAACCATAAGTTTGTTTTCTATGTCTGTGAGACTGTTTCTATTTTGTATATATGTTCATTTGTATGGTTTTTTAGATTCCACATGTAAGTGATATCACACAGTGCTTGTCTTTGTCTGACTTGTTACATTAAGCATAATATTCTCTAGGTCATTCACACTGCTGCAAATGGCAATATTTCATTCTTTTTTTATGGCTCAATAACATCCCATTGTGTGTGTGTATTTGTGTGTGTATATACAGTGTGTGTGTATACACATCAACTTAAGCCAACCATTTGTTGATGAGCACCTGGGTTGTTTTCATGCCTTGGCTATTATGAATAGTGCTATGAACACTGGGTGCATGTATCTTTTCAAATAATGTGTTCAGTTTTCCAGATATGTACCTAGGAGTGGAATCGCTTCATCATATGGTAGCTCTCGGGCTTCCCAGGTGGTTCAGGCAGTCAAGAATCTGCCTGCAATGCAGGAAACCCAGATTTGATCCCTGGGTCAAGAAGATCCCATGGAGAAGGGAATGGTTACCCACTTCAGTATTCTTTCTCTATTTTTAGTTTTTTTAGGGAACCTAAGGCAATGGCACCCCACTCCAGTACTCTTGCCTGGAAAATCCCATGGATGGAGGATCCTGGTGGGCTGCAGTGCATGGGGTCGCGAAGAGTCGGACACAACTGAGCGACTTCACTTTCACTTTTCACTTTCATGCATTGGAGAAGGAAATGGCACCCCACTCCAGTGTTCTTGCCTGGAGAATCCCAGGGACGGGGGAGCCTGGTGGGCTGCCGTCTATGGGGTCGCACAGTCGGACATGACTGAAGCGACTTAGCAGCAGCAGCAGCAGCATGCTGTTTTCCATAGTGGCTGTACTACACCAACTTACATTCCCAACAACAGTATACAAGGGATCTCTTTCTCCACATCCTCTCTAGCATTTATTATTTGTAGACTTTTTGTTGATAGACATTCTGACCAAAGTGAGGTGATACCTCAATGTGGATTTGATTTGTACCAGAATTACTATCTTTGAAGCCAATTAGTGTTAAAGACTTGAGAATACTGTTTTGTTTCACTTCTTGTATTTTTAAAAACAGTGATAAGGCATTAGTAGCAATACATGTGCCAGTGATCATAAGTATATCAATGAAGCCTTTAGTGTAGGTGTACAGATTGACTTCTTTATACCAGCATTTCTTTCTTACTAGACACATCTAAGTATGTCAAGTAAATATAGTTGGGGACATGTTTTCATCAGATTCCTTATTTCTAGGTACCTTAGCCCAGGATCAGCAACCTAGTTCTATTCTATTCCAACACAACTGTCACTCTGCTCAGTCACCAGAGAATCTCTTTCCTTTCCAGTCACTTATCACATTACCCATAGTCAACTTCCCTCAGCAGTGTTGGACTGGGAAGAAACAGCAAGCTCTCAGATCCCTATGACCTTTTCACCATGCGGTGACTTGACTCTTGGCTCAGAGGTTGAAGTGTCTGCCTACAATGTGGGAGACTCGGGTTCGATCACTGGGTTGGGAAGATGCCTTGGAAAAGGAAATGGTAACCCACTCCACTATTCTTGCCTGGAGAATCCCATGGAGAGAGGAGCCTGGTAGGCTACAGTCCACGGGGTCGCAAAGAGTTGGACACGACTGAGCGACTTCACTTTCACTTTCTTTCACTTTACTTTCATTAGACTGATTTAGTTTAGTCTTCTCTCTTGCTTCCCTGCCTCTGTTCAACTGTTCAGAGGAAACCAACTTCCATCTAAATATGTCATTCTTGTCTTATTCTTTGTGGGCCAACCCAGGAACAAAGTCATCATTTATGGCAAGGATTCAGTGAAAAATGTTTTTAGAGATCCATGTCATTTACTTGAAAATAATTTTAGGAAAAGAACTTAATTTATAAATTGAGGACTGGCTATTCGATGAGAAAACTCATTGCTGATTGAATCCAGAAAGCAGTAAACGTAACGTCTACCTTGCCGAAGTAGAGCACCCGACAGAGATCCCTGATGATGCCAGGCATTTCTGTAATCTTCTCTCGGCATTCTTCAAACTGAGCAGCCACACTATAGCATCTGCTTATGTGTCCACACACCTGCAGATAACACAACAGAGTAAAAAAAGGTCACATGTGCATTCATGTTTAAGACAGTGGAAATCAAATCAGCAGAGATTCGTAATAATGTTTAATGATATATATGACGCTCCAAAATTAAACAGAATATTTCTACTGAATTATCAGTATTTCTGGTTAAGATACCCTATAGATGCAGGGTTGGCAAACCATGGCCACTATACAGCCATAGGCCAAGTCAACCATGATCTGTTTTTGTATGGCCAGGAAGCCTTAGCTTTTACATTTGGAAAGAGTTGTAAAAGTCACAAATAAAAACATGCAATAAGATTTCCCTGGTGGTAGCAGACAAGAATCCATCTGCCAATGCAGGGAACACAGGTTTGATCCCTGGTCCAGAAAGAGTCCACATGCCATGGGGCAATAAAGTCCATGTGCCACAACTACTAAGCCTGCGCTCTAGAGCCCTCCAGCAGCAACTACTAAAGCCCGTGCACCCTAGCACTGGTGCTCAGCAATGAGAGAAATCACTGCAATTAAAAACCTGTGCACCATGATAAAGAGAAGCCCCCACTCTCCGCAAGGAGAAAGCCCGTGCTCTGCAACAAAGACCCAGTCCAACCAAAAATAAATAAATAATTTAAAAAATATGCAACAGACTACACGTAACCTGAATGTCTCAAATAACCACCCTCTAGCCCTTTATTAAAAAAATTTGCCAACTTCTAGATTAAAGTATTTTTGCCCTGAATTCTAATAATGTACTATACTTATTAATAAAAATGAAACTCAAAAGCCTATACTGAATTGTTTAATATTCTAAATTTTGCTGGCATATACAAAAGGTCAAAAAGATGCATTTTACAGTGATCTTAATGTTCCTGATGGTTCTTCTACCAAAGAATTCAACAGAAAAGAAGAAAATGAAAACACTAGGTATGGGAGTGGGAAGTAAAGAAGGAATTAAGGAAGGGGATGGAAGATAAGTGAAACAAAAATGGAAAAATTACAGATGTTTGAAACTGGGTAAAGGGGACATGGGATTCATTATATCACTCTCTATTATAAGGAACAAAATTAAACCAACAGATTACATATGATTTAGCACAGTACTTATTAAAGTGTGATACACAGAATAACAGCATCAGTATCATCTGGGAATTCTGTTAGAAAAGCGTATTCTCAGGCCCCTACTCTAGACTTTATGAATCAGAAACTCTGGGCAGAGGACCTGGGAGGCAGACCTCAGCAACCCAGGTTTTAATGAGCCCTCAAAGTGATTCTAAAACAGACCTAACGTCTGAACTACTAGTCTAGCGTAATAGTGTGTTTCAGCCTTACCTGTACTGACATGTCACTTGGTTTACTAGAACGATTCAAGACAGCCACACAGCGACTAAATGCCTCTTGTAACACCTGCAGAGAAAGAAGTCTGCCGTTAACTCTCGAAGTTTGAAAAGCCTCTTCTGCTAGGAATAAAACATTAATTAACCTTCCAGTATTAGAAACTTGGCAAATAAGTGTTGGCTCAATTAACATTTGTTAAATAAATAAGTAAACAAAGAACCCTGCAGTTTTTTAAAAGCATCCTACTACACTATTTTGCAAGTAATATTAAGTTCACCAATTTTGAATCCAATATTCTCAAATTCATGTTATGCAATAAGGCTCCATTTATTTTAATTTTGGTATTAGAATATAAAGAACATGCTTATCTGTTGCAATAAATTAAAGAAACTGTATCAACTGTATTTGTACTTGGTGAATTTTTTATTGCTAAGAGACAGTTTGCCTAAACTAGCTTTAAGACAAGGACAAAGATCATTCCATATTACCTCAATTCCATTCTCCCGTCTAAGCTCTTCAGCATTGAGGGCTGAGCAGTTAACCGTATGGAAAGCCAGCTCTGCAGCAGCAGGCAACAATGGTGATTCTTTTGAGAAAAGGAGGTCATCTGAAGTTTCCATTGTTATAGTCCTAATTAGCATGGGGTATCCTGCATATTTATAAGGCTGTAAATCTGAAATAATCATGGTTTTAAGTTAATTTTTAATTACATTGTCAAAAAAAAAAAAAGATTAAAACAGTCAACATCTTAAATGTTTCCTAATTCTAGTTTATATAAAGAAATTAAACTGAGTACAAATCCCTTGGATCTTTTCTACTAGCAAACTTGTTTGGTTGACCTCTCTAAAATGTTTCTACTAGAAAAAGAGTATTTCCTGGTAGATTAAAACTAAACTTTGTGTATAGTGGTTTTGATCCTTCGCAGAGTATCTACTTTCTGTACGGTCCATGTGATCTTTATAACTTTTACCTTTTGAGATGACCAATAATCTACTTTAAATTAATGCATTTTTAAGATAGCTTAAAAAAAAAAAAGCCCCTTGGAACTGGTCCTGGTAGTCCTAACACATACATACATAAGAAAAAGAGTGAATGAATTAATGTTAAGTTTTATCAGAGGACCCCCTACCCCAGAACTTACTGAGTATAAACTCCATTTGTGAAAAGTAGAAGACTGCGTAAAAAAAATTCTCATATTGATAATACATAAAATGAGCTACAGCTGCACTATGGTGGCTAAAATAGTTATCAGCCAAAAAACAAACCAATGGTTTGAAAAAGACTTCTTTAGATTCATTCTCTTTAGTGATGTCATGTAACTAAATGTTTTACAAATGCTTTCTGTTGAGTTTATATGCAAAACTGAATCAATTTAATCACTGCTCTAATGTCCAAGCTGCTCAATCCCCATGATGTCCCCTCCAATAAACTGGAATCCTACTGCTGCTGCTGCTAGGTCGCTTCAGTAGTGTCCGACTCTGTGCGACCCCAGAGACGGCAGCCCACCAGGCTCCCCCATCCCTGGGATTCTCCAGGCAAGAACACTGGAATGGGTTGCCATTTCCTTCTCCAATGCATGCAAGTGAAAAGCAAAAGTGAAGTCACTCAGTTGTGTCCAACTCTCAGGGACCCCATGGACTGCAGCCTATCAGGCTCCTCCTTCCATGGATTGTCCAGGCAAGAGTACTGGAGTGGGTTGCCATTGCCGTCTCCAAAACTGGAATCCTACTTATCTTAAATTAAGCAACACTCCTATTTATTTCACATCTCTCATTATTCTCTCTTTTCTCCCATCATCCTACAGAGCAAATAGGTTTCCCATTTAGTGTGTAAGCCAAGTTTAGTTCCAAGCCAATGGACACCTGTTATACTGAACCTAAATCCAACTTCTCCAACAAAGTCTAAAAAATTTTCAATGTGCTCTGAGCTTTCTGGCTGCTATTGTTTAGCTACCACAAATCACCCTGAAAACAACACTGGAAATTCCCAATAACCTGTACCCTAAAATCACACCTATTTCATTTATAAAATTTTCAAAGTGTTTCATAAGATCAGAGGATTTTGACAGCTACCACAGAAAATGAAGTGTGAGGGGATATATATGATCATTTGAAAAGTCCCCCCTTGCCTTTATTTTTTTAAGATTTATTTATTTATTTTTTTGGCTGTGGTGGGTATTCTCTGTTGCACACGGGCTTTCTCCAGTTGCAAAAAGCAGTGTGCGGCTTCTCATTGTGGTGGCTTTTCCTGTTCGGAAGCATGGCTCTAGGTGCAAGGACTTCAGTAGCTGCAGCTTGCAGGCTCTAGAGCACGGGCTCAGCAGCTGTGGTGCACAGGCTCAGTCGCTCCAAGGCATGTGAAACATTCCCAGACAAAGGATCGGACCAGTGTCCCTTGCATTGGAAGGCGGATTCTTAACCACTGGACCACCAAGGAAGCTCTGTTGCTTTTTAAAAAACAGGGCACCCTAGATGTTTTCAGCCTTTAGAGGTTTACGGATAGGTGCAGTCTTACAAAAGACGTGATCCTTAACTTCCAGGTCCATTTTAGATCTCATTTAATATGTTTATTATTAAATGGCTAAAGACAAAACTAACCAAGTACCTCCACAGAACAGAAATGTCCTTTAAGAAGGAACAATGAAATCTTATTGAGAATGTAAACTACTAAAAACATAGGCAAGAATTGGAAGGTATGAAACAAACATTTTGGGTCTAACTACAGAAAACTACTCTTTTACTGTATTTAAAATGGAATTCCAAGAGTCTTCTGCATAATTAGAAATACGTAGGAGGAAGGTTCAAGAGGGAGGGGACATACGTATACTTATGGCTGATTCACAGTGTTGTACAGCAGAAACCAACACAACATTGTAAAGCAATTATGCTCCAATTAAAAATAAATTTAAAAATATAATAATAAAAAAAATATTAACCTCCCCCCTCAAAAGAAAGAAGAGGCAGAAACGAGGAACATGGTAGAATGAACTGGAGGAAAAATCGTAACATATGTCTTACCTTCTTTATGACGATTGAAGAGAATGCTCTGAGTTTTCAGAATTAAAATTATATTCTCTGGATCTGGTCCATCCATAATTTTTGCGGATTTGGTACATAAAAATTCATAGGCTTTATTTACCTTTTCAAACATATCCTGTATGTAACCAAAGACAATCAACCTTTAATTCAGAACATCTAAAATCACAACTTAGAACACAGCTAGTTTGTATTTTACTAGTAACTTTAGTTATTATTTTTTCTGTTTTTTATATTACGGAATTCATTCCAACTGGAATTTAGGTGGCATACTTTTCAGATGAAACAACTTTTTTTTTTCCCCAAAAAAGGTATTCAATGATCTCAATACCATTTATTGAAAATTATTTCTTCACTGGCTTATACCCTATGTTATATTAAATTCATACACACCAGATATAGTTTCTGAATTATTATAAAAATAGTTATAAGAGGTACTATTTTTTGAGCACTGTGGCAGGCACCCTGCTAAATGCTTTACATACATTATTTCACGTAATTCTCAAAACACTATATAAGGTAGGTACCCTTATTAACCTCATTTTTAAGAAGATGTTACATAACTTGCCTAAGGTCACAAAGCCCATTGCTGACAGAGCTAAGACTCACATTCATGTCTGACTCCTACATCCATGCTCTTAATTACTATTTTATAATGTTCCCTGATCTATATGTTGATCTTTGTGCCAGCAGAATACTGTTATTACTATCGTCGTTTTACAGAGTACTTAGTATCTGGTAGTTTAAGTCTAGAAATTTAATACTGATTTCAAAATTTCTTCCTATATTGATTGTTTTCTTTCCTAGAAATCTGAACTGCTTTAAATTTCTCAAAAAACGTCCCAGGTTTTTTGATTAAAACCACCTTAAGTACATAAAAGTGATGTTTTTTCCAATGCTATCTTCCTTCTCAGGAATACTGCCTATCTCTAATAAAAAACGCTAGGCTTGAATCAGGGGAAACTACCTGAAGTTTCTAGCAACAGACTATGAGCACTGGTTTTAGTGGTCCTTATGTGATTTTATGAGTGTCCACTGGCATTTTAGTAGGAAGCTGCAAAAGACAAGATCAGGGAATACTGGCAGCAGATGACTTTAACTCTGAACCAAATTTTCTGTTTTTTCATTAACAGTCATAAGAAGTTGGATGTTATTAGAAAGAAATAAATTATGCAAAGCAATCTGAGTGGCAATGGTTCACCAACAGATGAATTAAGTTCACCCTTCTCTTGGCTGTCTTCAATTACTCATGTGACAGCTCATTAATTTTCAAACAAACATGGGTAAGGAAAGAGAAGAAAAACCTTAAGTTACTAGTCGTGCTTCCCCAGTGGCTCAGCTGATAAAGAACCCGCCTGCCAATGCAGGAGAAGCCAAGAAATGTGGGTTTGATCCCTAGGTCAGGAAGACCCACTGGAGAAGGAAATGGCAACCTGCTAGGGTATTACTTAGGAGAAGGCAATGGCACCCCACTCCAGTACTCTTGCCTGGAAAATCCCATGGACGGAGGAGCCTGGTAGGCTGCAGTCCATGGGGTCGCTAAGAGTCGGATACGACTGAGCGATTTCACTTTTACTTTTCACTTTCATGCGCTGGAGAAGGAAATGGCAACCCACTCCAGTGTCTTTGCCTGGAGAATCCCAGGGACGGGGGAGCCTGGGGGGCTGCCGTCTATGGGGTCACACAGAGTCAGACACGACTGAAGTGATTTAGCAGTAGCAGTAGCAGCAGAGTATTACTTATTCTTGTCTGTAAAATTCCATGGACAGAGGACCCTGGTGGGCTATAGTCCATGGGATCACAAAGAGTGAGACATGAGTGAGCACAGACACACTAGTCAAAGAGCAATCCTTTTGATAAAATGAGAGATGACCATTTATGCAAAAAACCAGCACGTCGATCAGAAGTTAATTTAACATATACTAGACATATATTATGAGGCAGACACTGGTGCATAAGTATATCTTTTCTCTACCTGAAATGGCAGTAGAACAAAAGCAAGTCAACCCCAAGGCCCTAACTCCAAAGGCAGTACATACCCTCCCTTCTGGATTCTTATCAGGATGATATTTCTGGGCAAGTCTGAAGTAAGCTTTTCTAATTTTGCTCTCATCATGCCTGCAAAATAGGAAAACTGTTTCATGAATTGAGTAACGTGCAAGAAAAATGTTTACACAATCATCTAAAATGATTATTTTTAAGAACCTTACTTTTATTGTGTATGATCATATATTAGGCACCTAATTAAACCAGTAAGACTAAGTAAGGTTATTCTTTTTTAAAAAATATCTTTTAAATTTATCTATTTTAATTGAAGGATAATTACAATATTGTGATGGTTTCTGTTATGAATCAGCTATTGGTATACATGTGTCCCCTCCACCCTGAAACTCCCTCACAATTCCTCCTCACCCTATCTCCCCAGGTCTACACAGAGCACCAGCTTTGGATGCCCTGCTTCACGCATCAAACTCTCACTGGTTATCTATTTTACATATGGTAATGTATATGTTTCAATGCTATTCTCTCAAATTATCCCACCCTCTTCTTCTGCTGAGTCCAAAAGTCTGTTCTTTACATCTGTGTAGTTTGTTGCCCTATATGTAGGGTCATCGATAAAGATTATTCTTATGTATTATCTTTACCATTAAAAAACAAAAAATTACTTATACAAGGTTACCATATTCACTTCAAATTACAAAACCATATTTGGGGTTCAAATAACTAAGAATTATTTTTAAACCAACTTTTCAAAATGTCACTTCAAACTATAATTCTAAGTTATTTTAACTTTCAGTTCAGTTCAGTCACTCAGTCGTGTCTGACTCTTTGCATTCCCATGGACTGCAGCACACCAGGCTTCCCTGTCCATCACCAACTCTCAGAGCTTGCGCAAACTCATGCCCATTGAGTCCATGATGCCACCCAACCATCTCATCCTCTGTCGTCCCCTTTTCCTCCTGCCTTAATCTTTCCCAACATTGGGGTCTTTTCTAATCAATCAGTTCTTTGTATCAGGTGGCCAAAGTATTGGAGCTTTAGCATCAGTCCTTCAAAAGAATATTCAGGACTGATTTCCTCTAGGATGGGCTGGTTGGATCTCCTTGCTGTCCAAGGGACTCTCAAGAGTCTTCTCCAACACCACAGTTCAAAAGCATCAATTTTTCGACACTCAGCTTTCTTTATGGTCCAACTCTCACATCTATACATGACTACTGGAAAAACCATAGCTTCAACTATCAGGACCTTTGTCGGTAAAATTTTAACTTTCAGCCTACACTTAAAAATTTTTTTTTTCTATCATATGTATTCTACTATAAAACTTCACTGATTAATTAATAAATCTGCATTCTTTCCTATACGTCATTTACTATCCTAGACACACTGCTATCAAATGTCTTCCTCAGGTATAAGACAAATTACAAGAAGAGGGGAAAGATGATAATGAAAATAACTCACGGTCCCTGTCCTTGAGGGAGATTAAGCAGTTCATAAGCATCATCTATTGACATTGTAGGTGGCTTCTTTTCTACTTCCTTCTTCCAGGCATCAAGGGTATCTTTTAGAAGCTTGACCTTAAAGACAGAATTAAAATTTATGTTTAGCAGCAGCAGCAGCAGCAAAGTAAAACTATTTTAGAATATAATTTGTAAGTTACGAAATTGCTGTGTTATATTTACTTAAATTGACATTTTAGGCTAAACAACGAACAGCTTTCTAAATACAAATAACCAAAATTCCCTTCTAGTATTGTTAAATGTTAAGTAGCAAAGTATTTGTTATGGGGCTATTATTTTTTTAAAGTGGTATCTTAATTCTCTGCCAATTTTTGCCTCTCCTTTTAATTGTTAAAGAAAGTATGGAAAATGTAGGAATTAGTAATGAACTGGCAAAAATAAGAGTGTCCCAGGAATTAATGCTATGTTTTTTATGTGAACTCTCAGTTAATCTTACCAACCACCACAGGAATAGCTGCTATTAGTAGTAACAGCACTATTATCATACCTGAGATTTAGAGAAGCCAAGCAATACGCTCAATAATATGTTGTTGTTGTTTAGTTGCTAAGTCATGTCCAACTTTCTACAACCCCATGGATTGTAGCCCATCAGGTTCCTCTGTCCTCGAGATTTCCCAGGCACGAATACTGGAGAGGATTGCCATTTCCTTCTTTAAAGGATTTTCCCAACCCAGGGATCAAACCCATGTCTCCTGTACTGCAGGCGGATTCTTTACCTCTGAGTCACCTAGTAAGTAAGTGAAGTCGCTCAGTCGTGTCCGACTCTTTGCGACCCCATGGACTGTAGCCTACCAGGCTCCTCTGTCCATGGGATTTTCCAGGCAATAGTACTGGGTGGATTGCCATTTCCTTCTCCAGCAGATCTTCCCAACCCAGGGATCGAACCAGGGTCTCCTGCATTGTAGACAGATGCTTTACCGTCTGAGCCATCAGAGAAGCCCATAAATAGGTGACCCACAAAGAGCTTGTCCAGGATTAGAAACCGGAACCTTACATACCCAAACAGATAATCATACCCTAGACCGATGAGCTATTAATCACCAAACAAACTCAACCCCAGACTGCCTAACTTCAGCATCTGTGAGTTTAATCAATCTCTTATAAAGACAAGCTCCCACCAAGCTATTATAATATGTAATTATATTATATAATTACATAATCTCTTAGTATATTATATAATTATATAATCTCTTAATAGATTGAGAAGATTAAGAAGAGGTGGCAAGAACACACAGAACTATGCAACAAAAGGTCTTAATGACCGAGATAAGTATGATGGTGTGATCACTCACCTAGAGCCAGGCATCCTGGAGCATGAAGTCAAGTTGGCCTTAGGAAACACTACTATAAACGAAGCTAGTGGAAGAGATGGAATTCCAGCTGAGCTATTTTAAATCCTAAAAGATGATGCTGTTAAAGTGCTGCATTCAATATGTCAGCAAACTTGGGAAACTAAGCGTGGCCACAGGACTGGAAAAAGGTCAGTTTTCATTCCAATCCCAAAGAAGGGCAATGTCAAAGAATGTTCAAACTACCATACAACTGCACTCCTTTCACCTGCTAATAAGGTTATGCTCAAAATTCTTCAAGTGAGGCTTCAGGCAGTATGTGAACTGAGACTTTCCAAATATACAAACTGGGTTTAGGAAAGGCAGAGGAATTTGTTCGATCATGGAGAAACCAAGGGAGTTCCAGAAACACACCTACTTCTGCTTCACTGACTACACTAAAGCCTCTAACTATGTGGATCACAAGAAACTGTGGAAAATTCGTAAGAAATGGGACTACCAGACCACCTTGTCTCCTGAGAAAACTGTACGCAGGTAGAGAAGCAACAGTTAGAACTGGACATGAAACAATAGACTGGTTTAAAATTGGCAAAGGAGTACGTCAAGGCTGTATACTGTCATCCTGCTTACTTGACTTCTATGCAGTGTACATCATGCAAAATGCCAGGCTGGATGAAGCACAAGCTAGAATCAAGACTGCTGGGAGAAGTACCAACAACCTCAAATATGCGGATAATACCACTCTAAAGGCAGAAAGCAAAGAGGGAACTAAAGAGCCTTCTGATGAGGGTGAAAGGGGAGAGTGAAAAAGCTAGCTTGAAACTCAACATTCAAAAAACAAAGACCATGGCATCCAGACCCATCACTTCATGGCAAAAGAAGGGGAAAGAGCAAAAGCAGTGACAGATTTTATTTTCCTGGGCTCCAAAATCACTGTGGACAGTGACCACAGGCATGAGATTAAAAGATGCTTGCTCCTTGGAAGGAAAGCTATGACACATCTAGACAGCATATTTAAAAGCAGAGACATAACTTAGCTGACAAAGGTCCGGACAGTCAAAAATATGGTTTTCCCAACAGTTATGTACAATGTGAGAATTGGACCATGAAGAAGGCTGAGCACCAAAAAACTGATGCTTCTGAATTGTGGTGTTGGAGAAGACTCTTGAGAGCCCTCTGGAGAGCAAGGAGATCAAGCCAGTCAATCCTAAAGGAAATCAACCTTAAATATCCATTGGAAGGACTGATGCTGAAGCTGAAGCTCCAATATAACCTGATGGCAAACAGCTGATGCAATGAAAAAGGACCCGATGCTGGGAACAACTCAGGGCATGAGGAAGTGGGGGCAACAGAGGATGAGATGGTTGGATAGCATTACCAACTCAGTGGATGTGAGTTTTAGCAAACTCCAGGAGGGTGAAGGGAGGGAAGCCTGGTGCGCTGCAAGGCGCCATGGAGTTGAAAAGAGTCAGACACAACTTAGCGATGAAACTTCAACAAATTTTGTTACATGTATGAAATTGAGTTTGTTTTTGTCAGAAAAGATCAAGATTGTAAAGTCCTTTTATGCTCCCTGAAAAAACTGTCTTTCAGTTTAGGATTTACCCAAATACACTCAAATTACAGAGTGCTTAAGTAAAAAGAACTATTTAAGAAATCTATTATCCTTCTTAGAAAGAAGAAATACCCAGAAGCGATTAGAGGTTATTTTTATGATTTAAGAAGGCACAAATTAATCTGCTGACTTACCGGGTCTTTAATTGGCCAATCTGGAAACCGGAGTGTATCACAAAGTTGTTTGAGATAATAAATATTACAAAATAGTTCATTTTCTAGTTGTGGGTAGTTGATAACTGGGATGGGACAATATTGATAAAGTGCTCTTGTGTTACTCTGAAGACGAGGTGTGAAATCAGCAAGATGGGCAGCAATCTTCTCTATCATGAGCCGCCTACAATTAGAAAAGTCTCCAAGCATTATGATGGAATTATTTATTTTAAAAAATATTTACTTACTTGGTTGTACCAGATCTTAATAGAGACATGTGAGACCTAGTTCCCTGACCAGGGATTGAAACTGGGCCCTCTGGATTCGGAGCATGGAGCCTTAACCACAGGAACAACAGGGAAGTCCCTATTTTATTTTGTATTTTAAAGAAAAGTTTACGACAGGAAATCATGCAAGATAATTACATGGATCTTCTTCAGAGTAATTCAGTTATTAACCTAAAATGAGAGCTTAAGAATGTTACTCAGAGTGTTCTAAATTTATTGTGTACAAACACTCTATGGATATAAATTTGTTTGTAGTACTACCTATGGAGAAGACCAAAGAGAAAAAGACTGAGAATACCAACCCTTCTTACTGAAAATTCAGTCATTAGACGGTCAAAAGGTATGGAATCTGCATGCATGAGGGCACAGACATGGAATCAAGTCAGTTCTCTCCCCAAAGAAGCTCACTCTGTGGGCTTTATTTTAGTTAAATTAGCACAACCTAGGATCTGGCCCTCAGCTAAGCAGAAACCGGATCGGCTCAGGATACACAAAGCTACATCCTTTAGATGAGGGACTCATACCAACCAATCTCAGAAGAAAAATATTACACAGAATAATAATAATAAACTTATTCATATTGCTATACATTTGTTCCCAGTGAAAAATATGACAGTCATACAGAATATATTCAAATTGGTGACTAGTACATGTCAAGCCTATAGGTCAAACTATTAGAGAAGCCAAATGATGACCAGCAGGTAGCACTGTGAGTGTGGGCCAGCCAAAAAAAGAGTGGGTAACTGACTCAGAAAATCAACTGCCATCCAGCTAGGAAGACTGAGGGGTTGTCCAGAGAGGCAAACTTGACACTGGAATCATGAACTGCCAAGTCTTTACCAGACACAGCCTGTATGGATACTGATATCTGCTTCTGGGCCTCTCCTTTTTCTTGATGGAAAATGGACTTTACTATGGCATTCCTCTGGCAACTTCCAGATTACGGTCAATGTGTGCTCGCTAGCACACATTGAAATCAAATTAAATTTCAATTTAATTAAAATGAAATTAATTAAAATGACTCTAGGTATCTCTAGTCCGATCTACTTTTGTGGGCATAGTTTTTAAATGGGACACAGTTCTATTTCCAAATACTCAGAAGAAGTGTCTTAATTTAAGCCCCATATGTCCCTTACATATACATTAATTCATTGCCTGAAAGTCCAGTGGCAATAGGCTCCACACCCTTATGTAAAACTCTACTAAGGTAACAGTAATTTTGTCACATCACGTTAGAACAAGAAAAAAGCTGAGGGCCTTGTGAACAAGTCACTTGATTTGGCACCAATGACTACTGTAGCTTGAGATTAAGCAACTACTAAAAGTAAATCTTTTCACAGAAGTCAAATCAGAAGGCAAAAGGTTGAGAGTCTGTATAAAATACAATCGACTGGCTATTTACCTCATTTCACTGCTCCAGATTGCTTCTGGAGTATCAAATTCTCCTAGAAAGATCTCAGAAAACTTTTCAGGCTCGTAATTTTCTAAGTAACAAACCATTGCTTCTGGTAGAATGTGCCCAAGTATACTTCTCTGAAAAATATCCTGTCCTTTTGTCTTTAAAACAAAACAAAACATAGTTAGAAACACTTTAAAACTTTAGTTATCTTCCAGTTTTCTACTGAATGAATTGGGATTAGAGAACATTTCAAGAAGCTAATTGGAACATACTGCTTTTATGCTTTGGAAATTTGATGGAAAAAAATGGCAAAATGAGAAGAGTAAGGTTCCTGGTATGAACTGCCTTGGAATGAGCTTCAAGATGGAACTTGTATCTAGCCCTGCAGCAGCCTTAATTCTCCTCAGGGGTCAGGTACTGCCAACATTATTTAGGGCATTTGGCCTCTGACCATGTGTAATGGTAGTGACCAACAAAAGGAAAACCCAGCAAAGATTTACATCAATTATTCTGTTACACTGTTGGCAGTAGTTCCCAACCTACACTTGCTTCTGTTTTCAAAAATAAGTCTAGAAAAATGAAGATCTTAAAGCCTATCCTCATGATGTGTGGCTAAAACTTAGATGGAGAATTTCTATTAAAAGTAATTATAATTAATGGTATTAAGAACTTCATATTCTCTGGTTGGCCAAATGGAGTCAGGGTAACGTTCATACTTTTAATCATGGTAAATTTTAAAACTCAATTCTTTACCTAACTTGGGGGGGAACCCCTAAGGACTATAAATACTTTTCTTATTTCCTTCTAGGCAAACTGAGGACATTTTATTCCTCTAGGATCTGACAAAGAAGTGAAAAAAGCCCACATATGATTTTACTACTTAGTGCACAGACAAATTAGATGATGAATATTTTCAGGCTTTTTACTAATAAAAGCCATAAATTCACTGTTAAACTTTTAGGCGAAGAACTGCTGTTCTGTCCTTTAGAATACTATTATTTGGTTCTACATCTAGAGTTCTGCTATAAACAAATACTGTTTTGCTGTAATTATTCAAAATAGTTAGGTGAAATGATTTTATAATATAAAATTTGAAAAAAGATTACATATACATAACTGCACAGAAAAAAGGGGAAAAAAAGAATGACAAAAGTGCTTTATGTTGCATTAATGTGGTAGCATTAGACCCAACTTTTTAAGAAACTTGTTATTCTCATTTTCTATTTGTATAGAGCTATGGAAACCATACTTCCATGGGCATCACTTTAATATTATTAGATTGTAGATAGATTACTTTCTAGGGTTTTACTGGCTTCTCTATAAAACATGCAGTTTTGGTCTTGTGTCTGTTGTCAAAGTAATGTAACACTCCTTGGTTAGTCTCTTAAACAGAGGTCCAGTTTCGATTTATACCACTCTCAATAAAATCTGAAAATCAATGTTTCATGAAAAGTCTAACAAAATTTCAAACAAGATTCAGTTATTTATTTGCAGTAAACATTTCTGCAAAATGTAGGTCAAAGTTACATTTGTCAAAGCTACCTGGATAAAGTCTCATTTTTTACATTCCTATTATTCCTCCCCAAGTAAAATGGCAAGAATACTTGAGAGCACCTGAAAAAGTAAGTAGCCTCAAAATAAAAACTTAGCACTTCTCCCACACTGGGATCTGAACAAAAAGAATGTGAAAGTCTTACTGAATCTGAGCTGACTATATGAGACTCAGGCATATAATGAATTATTTACTACCACTACTAATTAAATTTTACACAAAGGGAACAAATTATACTCATAGATAGCAAATGCCAGGTTATACTCATATCTATAATTTAAATATTAAGTCTAATAGGCAATATTTATTTGAAAACATTAGCTTAGACTTTCTTTGTGCAAGGTACCACAAGGAAAGCAAAATTTGAATAAAAGAATATCTGCCTTCAAGTGCTTATAAGCCAATAAACATATACACCTTAGGAAACGTTAGTACCAGGACAGGTTCCCCATTATTAAGTCCCATATTCAGAGGATTAATCTGGCTTACCTCTTCTGACTTGAAGGCCTGTTTGGTATGTGTGTACTTCAAAAATCTAGGGGAAAAAAAAACTACTTATCAGGTACAGGAACTGATTTAGATTTAATAACCTTAATTTTCTAAGACTGGGTTTTTTTTTGAAGTATAGTTGATTTACTGTGTTGTGCCAGTCTCTACTGTATGGTGAAATGACTCAGTTATACACATATATTCTTTTTTTTATATTATTTTCTATTACAGTTTATCACAGGATATTGAATATAGTTCCCTGTGCTATACAGTAGGACCCTGCTAAGACCAGATCTTTTTTATAAATAAAAGCCATAAAAAAAGGCTCTTAAACTTGTAAATCCATATTCTCAAACTGCTGAATTTTTATTTAAGGCAAGATTTATACGAATTAGAAAAAATTTTTAATGATGGTCATATAATAATTATATAATAAAAAAATTACTCAATTTTAAGAAAAAAGCAAAATGTAAAACAATATAAATACATTAAATCTGTATGATTAAAATACTAGATGATGATACAATTTTTATGTTAGATGTGGTAAAATGGTGTGATTCTGAAAAACTTTTCCCCAATCTTCTAATTTTCAAATTTTCAGATATATAAACACCTCTTAAAATGAAAAATATAATAAAGGCAATGGTATGCTCACAAAACATAAATTCAATAAATCTGTCCATGTACAATTCAAATAATTTCAAATAAATTTTACCGAGCAACAGGAAGCACATTGGAACCTGTATACATCATGATGAAGAAAAATACTCCACTTAGATAAAGTCGAGGTAACTGTGGGTTATCTTGCATAATATGGTATAACAAAATAGCAACCTTCTCAACAAGGATAGGGTCAAAGGTCAACAGTAGCTAAAAAAAAGAAATAAAATGTTTTGTTACTGGGCTATTAAAACTTGCAACATCATCATTCATCTTAGGTTTTATGCATTTCATGTGCTTAAGTTACAGTTTCTCCTAAGTAGAAAGTGGTGGTGATGGTTTAGTCGCTAAACCAGATCTTGAGATCTGTGGACTGTAGCCTGTCAGACTCCTCTGTCCATGGGATTCTCCAGGCAAGAATACTGGAGTGGGTTGCCATTTCCTTCTCCAGGGGATCTTCCCAACACAGGACTTGAACCTGGGTCTCCTGCATTGCAGGCAGATGATTTACCAACTGAGCTAAGAGGGAAGCCAAGCAGTAAGTAGTAAAATAAAAATCAGATTGACTCAGTATGTTTGTCTACCAGCTTCTAAGCAGATTTGAAAAATATTTTATAGATTTAATGCAGAGATAGTAAAATATTAATAGAGAAGTAATCAAGACTTATTCATTAAAAGCCCAACCATGCCTGAAGCTGTTTTGTTTGATTAGAGGGAAAATTGTTTTCTGGGCAGGACTCTTCCTGAATGGACTTCTCTGTTAATGACAAAAGGAAAAAGAAGAGTAGCTACACTTTGGGTTAGTTTCAGGTCAGTTTATTTGAAATGAAGCATCTTGTGAAGACTATTTGGGAACTCAAAGAACTGAGCAGAGCACAGCTTTCAGGGGAACAGCACTAAAAACAATAGTGCAAGTGCAGGTACCAGGCAAGAGGGTAACCAAATACCAGTAGGGCTGCTACTACCAGACGGTACCAAGAGATGCCATCTCCAGAAATCTGAGCTAGCAATACTGAAGGAACTATCTGGAATCTCTGGAATGCATCGGGACTAATTAAAAAAAAAAAGTGTCAAGTACTGCTATGACTAAACATGTGATAAATTTAGTAAGTTTTATCTTAACAAAAGTAACATTTCAATTTGCTATGAACACTTACTTTCGAGGAATCCCCAATTTGGAGTCAAACGCTACCAGTAAAAAAATTACAATAATGAAAATAAGTATTAGCTCAAACTAGGGGTCAAAGTTCTAGATTCAGTATATGAGACTGCACAGCCATATGTCTTCAAGTAATTTACATTTTTCTGTTTTTGGTGTCTTATCTATTCAACAAGGTATTTAGATTATACACAGTAAAATAGTACTAGGACATATTTTACAAAAGAAAAACTGAGACATAATAACATAGGATTTTTCCTAGAGTTAATGGTGTTAAGATTAGACATCACTCTAACAAAAATATGGCAATTAACAAGCAACAACCTAGAATATCTGAAATAGTGACTATACCATAAAACTTAGGATATTCATTTGCTACATCCTAGACCATTCCAAAAATCCTGAAGCTGTATTAGATGGTAAAACTGGTTATTGCTCTTACGGTCAAATGATGTACAGAAACCTGTACCGAGCAATATAGGTAGATAATGTTCCTGAAAAACACTACAGCTTCCTAACTATGCTTTGCAAGAATAAGGCCTCCCAGAATATAGAAAATTAAGTGAAAACAAAAACAGCTTCTAAGAAACTTTTTTTTTTAATGGTATAAAAAAAATATAGGAGGCACAAACTGCTTAAAAGCAGCTAGGTTTATCAATAAATTTCTTCTATCATTCTATTGATACTTGTTCAGATATTACCAAGAACTTTTGGTTAATTAAAATATATCTTCCCCTCAAAACTTCATGGTATGCTGACCACATCTCTTAAAATTTGTTTTTCAATCAATCCTTCCTGGCCCGAAATTCAACCTTGTTTACATCTACTTCTTTTCTCTCAGTTTGTAAGTATTGGAAAATGTTTGGCAGAGGCAGATGTTTTAGGCACGGTCCTTTATCTACATGAGGAGAGAGGCCGGGATGGAAAACAAACCCTTCTCCTGTACCATGTCACATGTGCAGCTACAGAGACATCTAGGCTAGGGTGGTAGTAGCTCCAAGAAGTAACTGCAGTGCTCTTCAGAAGAGTACACGAACACTGAAAAGCTGGCAAGCTTAAACAACAGAAGTTGGGGAAGATTTTTTTTAAAGTTGATAGGGCCCTGTCACTGTCATATTCCAAGTTTTTTTTCATTACCAGTGACTTTCACAGGCACCTATTAAGTATCTGTGAACATAAAATGATACTGAGTAACTCTCCTCTCCCTTCTCACACCAAAGTACAACTGAAAGATACAAACTGCACAAGTTACTGACATATTTTAAAGTCACAAAATGTGTGGTTAATATAAAAAATTAGATCTGACAATAGAATAATCAATAGATAGGGAAAACAATGACCTGAAATCTCAAGGAACTGACTTAGTTGGGGCTCATCTTGAGTTTAGGCAGCTTACTTCCCACAGAGTAGAATAACAATAAGGAATAAATAAAAGATACTTTAGTACATCCAATATAATTTCAACTCAATACTCTGGATCAGCTGAGATCCATGGAAACATATAACTAAGAAGACTCAAAATGCTGACAAGACTGCTGCATCCATGTCTTGAGATATAATCCAGCACGTCTACATCTGTGGCCTGCTGTATGCTTCCCTAAAACAGTACCCCTAAAAACACCATCATGCACCATAAACTTGAGCATGTCACCTTTCTGTTATTATGTTGTTGTGATTTTTAAGAACAGATAATAAAAAAAACATTTTGAGAAAATTTTGGAGCCTGGAGGCTTCCCAATTCTAGGTTCTTGGATGTACACCCTTCCACAGTAATTCATGTTTTTTGAAAATGGAACAGACTACAATAAAACAAAGACCGGTGCTCACAATACAGTTAAATAAGGGAAAACGATTCTGAAAATATTATTCCTAGTTTATTACATAAAAGTAACTTACCTGAATAATATGGGGAAGGCAAGCATTGTCTGACAATAATCTTTTCACTCTGGGTAAAGGCCGAATGATGGCATTATCTTGATCCCTAGAAAAATATTTTCTACGGTTAATATTTAATTTAATACCTTTATTAAAATTTGTATGTTCAGAGAATGTGGCATTCTACTAGGCATGAAGCATGTTACCTTATGTTTTTGTTAATGAAGACTAAGCTCTCATACAGCTGGGAACATGATTAGGTATTTTGGTTTAAATCTATTGACTGCTTAATAGGATTTCATTTCCTTCCATAAGATTTCCTCGAAAAACAGTACCCTAAAACAGCCAGAGGTTCTTATTTACTATTTAACTGATTAAACTTGATGTTGTCCAAAACACTGTCAGTGGATATTACCCCCAAAGGGCATATCAAACCTTTTCACATAAATTTAAACTTTAACTACTCAGTATTTTCCAGATAAGGCCTTAATTTTTATGCTACATTACTTCTGAATACTAACTATGTTTTTAAGCTTGACCTGAATTCATATTTTAGAGAACTGGAATTATGAAAGTCTCAAGTACTATAAGATCAACAACTAATCAGTAAATTCCATGACAAAATATCTTTATTATAGTAACAAAACAAGATGATATATATTCAAGTTTGATAAAAATTGCAAAGTTCTATGCAAGGGTTACAATTATGACTATCACTGGATACCTTCACTAGTCAAGTGCAGCAAGATATGGGCCTAGACTCAGGTTCTTAAACCAGGAGAGACTAACCTGACAGATCAGGAGCAGGCACTAGGCACTCATTATTATGAACTACAGTGTTTATTTCAAAATGTTGCTACCCCAATCACATGAATATGACAACTTGTACTGTTGATAGAGAACAGCTAGTAAACCTCAATTTTTAAAGATTATTTGAAGCTTCCCAGACGAAGTTGCTTTTTAGCTACCCTATCAATAAAATTTGCAGATTATTTCATTATATCATTTCAAGAAGCTCCAAAATTCAAAACAGCATTCCCTCAAAAAGTCACAAATGGAAAACCTTTGCTCTAAGTCACTAGAAAAATACAATGCCTTAGAAAACATCTATAAAAATGAGGAAAACAACATGTTTTAGAGTCCCTGTTAACCATGGAAATATTCAGTTACATTTTACCTGCTTGGAAAATATCCACACATTGTGATCAACATGTTCAATATAAGGGTGGCAAGGTCAGTTTCATTTAGTACAGCCTGTCCACTGGCTAAGAGACACCACTTAAGCTGGGGTATTGCCTGAAGTGGTCGCCATCCATCCATGCCTTGAGCCCAGCATCTGGTTTTTGCATTTAACATTCCTTTGGTCCACAATTCTTGCATCTAAATGAATCAAAGGCATCATTATTACAAGCAGACCAAACAAAATGAAGTTTGCTAATGTTTTCTATTTCACAGAAAATATAAAGCTATGAAATGTATGTGCAAATTCACTATTAGAAAACAACAGATTTTGTTGGCAGGCCTTCAGGCACTCAAATTTGTTTAATATTAGAAAATAACCATTTAGTTGGTTAAACTGCAGAGCATTAGAAACATACAAAATAATAAAAACCATAGGCAGAGTATAAACAACCAAATTACATATAAGCAGAAGGCCTGGTCTTCTATAAAACTATCTTTGACTAAATGCCAACTTAGCCTGGAAGTCAAGACTGGGAGGGCAGGACTTCCCTGCAGGGCAGGTGGCCCAGTGGTAAAGAATCCTCCTGCCAATCCAGGGAACATGGGTTCGATCCCTAGTCCAGGAAAGTTACAAGCCACAGGGTAACTAAGTCCATGTGCCAAAACTACTGAAGCCCACGAAGCACTGAAGCTTCCACTGAAGCACTAAAAGCCTGCATATCACAACTATTGAGCCCACATACTGCAATTACTGGAGCCCACGCACCCGAGAGCCCATGCTCCACAAGAGAAGCCACTACACTGAGAAGCCCATGCACCACAACTAGAGAGTGGCCTGCACTTGCCGCAATGAGAGAAAGCCTGGCATAGAAACAAAGACGCGGTGCAGCAGCAAGAAACAAAAAGAGAGAGAGAGGGAAGGACCAAACATCACCAGATGTTCAGATGGAAATTGCTATTGAACTGGATATGCAATTTTCAATGACTTTAAGACTGCATATTAAAACCTACCTGTTCATACCATAAAGAAGCATTACTGTTTAACATAATTATTAAGATAGCTATTGTTATATAAAAGTCATGAAAAATCTGAGCACTACCTCAAAACTTTATAATTTTTATTTTCTTAATAATTTTTTATTGAGGTATACTTGATTTAGAATGTTAATTTCTGCTATACAGCAAAGTACATTCTATTGCACACATATACTTTTCCATTATGGTTCGTCACAGGATCTTGAACATAGTTCCCTGTGCTATACAGTAAGACCTTGCTGTTTATTCATTCTATTATATATATACTAGCTTGCATCTGCTAACTCCAAACTCCCAATCCATCCCTCCCCGACTTTTTTCCCTCCTTGGCAACCACAAGTCTCTGAGTCTGTTTAGGTTTCATGTATAAGTTCATTCGTGTCGTATTTGAGATTCCACATATAAGTGATATACAGTATCTCTTTCTGACGTACTTCACTTAGTGTGATAATCTCTGGTTGCACCCATGTTCCTACAGATGGCATTATTTCATTCTCTGTTGTGGTTGAGTAGTATTCCACTGTATTTAGGTACCATGTGTTGCATGTGTTGTTCTTTATCCACCCATCTGTCAACAGACATTTAGGTTATTTGCACGTCTTGGTTACTGTCAATAGCGATGCAATGAACATACAGGTGCACGTACCTTCTGAATTACAGTTTTGTTTGGACATATGCCCAGGAGTGAGACTGCTAGATCATATGGCAACTCTATTTTTAGTTTTTTGAGGAACCTCCATACTGTTTTCTACAGTGGCTGGACCAGTTTACAGTCCCATCAACAGTATGGGTAGGAGGGGTTCCCTTTTCTCCACACCCTCTCCAGCATCTGTTATTTGTAGAGTTTTTAATGATGGTCATTCTGACTGATGTGAGATGGTATCTCATTGAGTTTTGTTTCTATTTCCCTAATAATTATTAGGGATGCCATGACAACGGCTTTTAAAGTGTTTAATTGCATTCTGAGGATGCATTCCTCTTGAAATAGTTTTATTTATTGATTCATTGATCATGCCATAGCACAGGGGAACTTAAGTTCCCACACCAAGGATCAAACCTGGGCCCCCTACAGTGGAAGCGTGGAATCCTAATCACTGAACCACTATGGAAGTCCCAACAGCTTTTAAAACTAAGAATTAAAGACATGGTTGTGTGTGTGTGTGTGTCTAGATATGTGAGTCTTCCAAATTGAAATGAAGTCCTTGGAACTGATGATAGCAAATTAAATCACAGATTTAAAATACTAAACATCTCTATATGTGCTAAACAGGAGGACATTAAAAAGGCTAAGACTTCCATGAAAAGTTTCTCTGAAACACATACCTCATGAAATCCATATGGCCCACTCCTTTCTTTGTCTGCATTGCCAAAGTACCATTCCTTTTCACTCTCTCTCTTCATATCTGGAGCAGCTTCAATCACATTGCTCTAAGTTTTAAAAGGATTTAGTTATTTTTCAAGGCAGAAGTCTAAGGGGACAGATATCATAAAAAGTTAAACAGCACTAATTTCTTGAGTTTATATGTCTTTAGAAATCCACCTAAAATTTAAATTACCTGATTTTAACAGTTGAGAATTAGACACCTAACAGTACTAAAATGCTACTTGTTATTATGCATATGAAGTAAACAGTTTCCTAAATTCACTTGGCTAGCTAAGCTAAGTCACTTCAGTCGTGTCCGACTCTGTGCGATCCCACAGATGGCAGCCCACCAGGCTCCCCCGTCCCTGGAATTCTCCAGGCAAGAACACTGGAGTGGGTTGCCATTTCCTTCTCCAGTGCATGAAAGTGAAAAGTGAAGTCGCTCAGTCATGTCCAACTCCTAGCAACCCCATGGACTGCAGCCTGCCAGGCTCCTCTGTCCACGGGATTTTCCAGGCAAGAGTACTGGAGTGGAGTGCCATTGCCTTCTCCGATTCACTTGGCAATCTAAGCTAAATTCAAAGACATCTATATGCCTGATTAGTAAGTGTTAGTCGCTCCGTAGTGTCTGACGGTTTGCGAACCCATGGACTGTAGCCCACTAGGCTTCTCTGTCCTTGGAATTCTCCAGACAAGAATACTGAAGTGGGTAGCAATTCCCTTCTCCAGAGGATCTTCCTGATCCAGGGATCAAACCTAGGTCTCCTGCTTTGCAGGAAGCTTCTCACCCATCTGAGCCACCAAGGAAGCCCAGTAATAAATTATCAGACACTAAAATTTTAGCAGCAAATACTGCAAATAGCTATATAATCAAACACAGGCCATTAACCAAAAATACAATGCTTAAAATATTAAAGTTTTTTTGAGGGAAAAATTTACAACAACTGAAAATTTCAATAAACACCTGAGGTCAAATAGTTACACAGGAAGATATTCAGCTTTTTTAAATAGTTACTTTCAACCTACTACCCTCATGACAGATAATTCTTTCAATTTCATATACCACTGTTTATGACAATCTAGGACAAAATTTTTATGTACTTAGTATAAAACATGATTTAAATACCCTGATTACTATCAGCTTTCAGTTAGATTTACATAGAGGTATAGGAAAGTAGTTAAGAACATAGATTCTGGCTTCTAACTCTGGCTCTGTCCATAATTAGGTGATCTTGGACAATATACTTAGCCTCTCTGTAGTTCCTTTATCTCATCTGTAAACTGGGAGGGCTGTTATGGGATTTAGAGATTTATTATATTGTGTATAGTAACAGTACCTTAGTTCAGTCCAGTCACTCAGTACTGTCCTACTCTTTGCGACCCCATGAATCGCAGCACGCCAGGCTTCCCTGTATATCACCAACTCATGGAGTTTACCCAAATTCATGTCCATCGAGTCAGTGATGCCATCCAACCATCTCATCCTCTGTCATCCCCTTCTCCTCCTGCCCTCAATCTTGCCCAGCATCAGGGTCTTTTCCAATGAGTCAACTCTTCGCATGAGGTGGCCAAAGTATTGGAGTTTGAGCTTCAGCATCAGTCCTTCCAATGAACACCCAGGACTGATCTCCTTTAGGATGCACTAGTTGGATCTCCTTGCAGTCCAAGGGACTCTCAAGAGTCTTCTCCAACACCACAGTTCAAAAGCATCAATTCTTCGGTGCTCAGCCTTCTTCACAGTCCAACTCTCACATCCATACATGACCACTGGAAAAACCATAGCCTTGACTAGACAGACCTTTGTTGGCAAAGTAATGTCTCTGCTTTTGAATATGCTATCTAGGTTGGTCATAACTTTCCTTCCAAGGAGTTAGTGTCTTTTAATTTCATGGCTGCAGTCACCATCTGCAGTGATTTTGGAGCCCCCAAAATAAAGTCAGCCACTGTTTCCACTGTTTCCCCATCTGTTTGCCATGAAGTGATAGGACCGGGTGCCATGATCTTAGTTTTCTGAATGTTGAGCTTTAAGCCAACTTTTTCACTCTCCTCTTTCACTTTCATCAAGAGGATTTTGAGTTCCTGTTCACTTTCTGCCATAAGGGTGGTGTCATCTGCATATCTGAGGTTATTGATATTTCTCCGGGAAATCTTGATTCCAGCTTGTGCTTCTTCCAGCCCAGCGGTTCTCATGATGTATTCTGCGTAGAAGTTAAATAAGCAGGGTGACAATATACAGCCTTGACGTACTCCTTTTCCTATTTGGAACCAGTCTGTTGTTCCATGTCCAGCTCTAACTGTTGCTTCCTGACCTGCATATAGGTTTCTCAAGAGGCAGGTCAGGTGGTCTGGTATTTCCGTACATTTGTAATCCAAGTGTTATAATTACTATTACTTGTACCCAATAATAAAAAATGCTATTTCTGCTTTATTGACCATGCCCAAGCCTTTGACTGTGTAGATCACAATAAACTGGAAAATTCTGAAAGAGACAGGAATACTAGACCACCTGACCTGCCTCTTGAGAAACCTGAATGCAGGTCAGGAAGCAACAGTTAGAACTGGACATGGAACAACAGACTGGTTCCAAATTGGGAAAGGAGTACGTCAAGGCTGTATATTGTCACCCTCCTTATTTAACTTCTACGCAGAGTACATCATGAGAAACGCTGGGCTGAAAGAAGCACAAGCAGGAATCAAGATTTCCCGGAGAAATATCAATAACCTCAGATATGCAGATGACACCACCCTTATGGCAGAAAGTGAACAGGAACTCAAAATCCTCTTGATGAAAGTGAAAGAGGAGAGTGAAAAAGTTGGCTTAAAGCTCAACATTCAGAAAACTAAGATCATGGCACCCAGTCCTATCACTTCATGGCAAACAGATGGGGAAACAGTGGAAACAGTGGCTGACTTTATTTTGGGGGCTCCAAAATCACTGCAGATAGTGACTGCAGCCATGAAATTAAAAGACACTAACTCCTTGGAAGGAAAGTTATGACCAACCTAGATAGCATATTCAAAAGCAGAGACATTACTTTGCCAACAAAGGTCTGTCTAGTCAAGGCTATGGTTTTTCCAGTGGTCATGTATGGATGTGAGAGTTGGACTGTGAAGAAGGCTGAGCACCGAAGAATTGATGCTTTTGAACTGTGGTGTTGGAGAAGACTCTTGAGAGTCCCTTGGACTGCAAGGAGATCCAACTAGTGCATCCTAAAGGAGATCAGTCCTGGATGTTCTTTGGAAGGACTGATGTTGAAGCGAAACTCCAGTCCTTTGGCCACCTGATGCGAAGAGCTGACTCCCTGGAAAAGACCCTGATGCTGGGCAAGATTGAGGGCAGGAGGAGAAGGGGATGACAGAGGATGAGATGATTGGATGGCATCATCGACTCAATGGACATGGGTTTGGGTGGGTGGACTCTGGGAGTTGGTGATGGACAGGGAGGCCTGGCATGCTGCGGTTCATGGGGTCCCAAAGGGTCAGACACGACTGAGCAACTGAACTGAACTGAATACTGAAATAGCACTTTGTACACAATTCTACTCACCTCCTCAAAGATTAAACAAAAATTTAACATTAACACTAAAAATATCACCAATGAGATAAGTATAGATCCTTTCTCTTAAGTTAGGTATTAGAAGAAGTCTTTCAGTTAAATTGTAGTTTTGATGATACAGAGTTCTATTATTTTTCTGCTGACTAATCATCAGACAATGGTACTGAGTAATAGTTACATAATCATAGGTAATTACAACTGCAAGCCATAATGAAAACATGATTAACCTAACAATATAAAATAATTGCATACAATTTGGGGGGGATTCACGCAGAGTGATATGTAAGTGGCAGTGCATATATGCACATGTTTTCATCTGCTCAGCCAGTCTATGTCTTTTGCTTGGTGCATTTAATCCATTTACATTGAAGGTTAATCATCAATATGTATGATCCTGTTATTTTCTTAGTTGTTTTGGGTTTACTTTCTGTAAGTAGGTTTTTTCCTTCTCTTGTTTCCTGCCTAGAGAAGTTTCTTTAGCATTTGTTGTAAAGCTGAATTCTCTTAACTTTTGGCTTGTCTAGAAATTTTCTGATTCATCAAATCTGAAGGAGAGTCTTGCTGGGTAAATATTCCACCCAGCAATGTTGCAGGTTCTTCCTTTTCATCACTTTAAATATATCATGCCATTCCCTTCTGGCCTGAAGAGTTTCTGCTGAGAAATGAGCTGATAGCCTGATGGGAGTTCTCTTGCATGTTCTCATTTTTCCCTTGTTGCTTTTAATATTTTACCTTTATCTTTAGTTTTTGTCAGTTTGGTTACTATGTGTTTTGTATGTTCCTCCTTGGGTTTATCCTGCCTGGGACTCTCTGTGCCTCCTGGACTTGGTTAACTACTTCCCTTCCCACGTTAGGGTAAGCATAAGTTGCTCAGTCATATTTGACTCTTCGTGACCCCATGGACTGTAGCCCAGCAGGCGACTCTGTCCACGGAATTCTCATGGCAAGAATACTTGAGTTGCTTGCCATTCCCTTCTCCATGGACTGAACCTAGGTCTCCCATATTGCAAGTGGATTCTTTACCCTCTGAGTCACCAGGGAAGCCCTCATGTTAGGGAAGCTCTCAGCTATTATCTTTTCAAATATTTTCTCGGGTCCTTTTACTCACTCTCTTCTTCTGGGACCCCTATAATGTGAATGCAGGTAGTGGTTTAATGTTGTCCCAGATTCTTTTGATCTGAGGTCATGATTCTTTTGATGCTAAATTCATATTCAAAGAAGGTTAAACTTATGAAATCTAGATAAGCATGCGTACCTGCAGTGGTACTGTAGCTCGGCTTACATGGAGGTGTGCAAGGGTAAGCAAATCCACAAGGATTCTAATTCCATTTGAATCCATCAGGTCCTTAACATTTTTCTGAAACACAGAAACATGTTTACACAATTCAAAATCTTTCTCTCCAACAGATATGACTACCTAAAAGGTTCTCAAAGAAGAGACCCTTTTATGTGGAATATATGGAATATATATGTGGAATATGTGGATTCACTTTGGAAAAACTAACATATAAATGGTATTACTCAGTATTTTCAGAATTTTGTGTTCAAGGAGTATCAATTTAGATAAAAGTTAAAAAGGCAAAACAATATTACAGAGAGTTCACATAAAGAATTTTTACTTAAATATGTTCTGAGCAAAACAAAAATAAATTAAAGACTGGATGGAATAAACTCTGGTTCTGTAGTTATCCTCCATCTTTCCAATATCTTTTTGTTAATAAATAGATTATTCTATAATTAGAAGTAGAATCTAGTATATTAAAAAAATTTAATTCCTGTTTGTTTTTGTAAGCAAGATAAAACTGATAATTTCTTAGAAGTTAGGAAGAGATTATAATTGAAATTAAATTTTCATAGAACTTATTTTATTTCATTGAAAAACATCTGCATTATTTACTAAAAATGAGAATGAAATTAAGCAAATCAGTGTCAACTAAAAAAAAAAAATGAACATCTGGCAAGAACTTTTCCCTTCAAGAGTTGAGTGCACACAGAGTTTCCTGATCTAAAAAGAGAAAATTAGACAAGAACCATGTCTTGATAATTAATCCACACGGTAATCATTTCTCTTCTTTACATATGTGTGACTTAACTTGGAAACAGCAGCATATTATGCAAAATACTGTACCTTATTAAGGATCAACTTGTTAAGGAAGAGGATCAACCTATCCCGTTCAAGTTTATCTGTACACTATTGAAATAAACAAGAATTTAGTCAGAAGTGAATAAATACAAACACAGATTAAGACATTATCATCACTGGACAAAGCCAACCAACAGCCAAAAAGAAATAACGTCATCCTGCAAACAAAGAATATCAGAGAAGACTGTCAATAACTGCAATTTCTCAATGTCTTACATTTTTTGTAACTTTATAAAACATGTCTAATTTCTCTAGAAAGGCAGATACTTTAAGTCATAAACAGATTAATATATAGCCTTTAAGAATGCACATTAAAAACTGAAATAAATGAAAAAATTGGCCCAAATGATACTCTCAAGTAAAAATTATAAAGAACTGATTAATGATATTTCACATAATTCACATAATCATGAACACAATAAGAAAAAATTTATCTGCCTAAAACACAAATGCTATGTCACAAGTACTCAGGTTCACTCGAATAAGAGTGAATTAGAATTCAATTGTGAAATCTGGTGTAACAGTGAAATAAAGAATTTTCATCTGGTTATTTCCTGGGTCTGTTCTCTGAACTTACTCAGAACCAGTTTTCTATCCCACAAAGTATGGCTGAGAGTTAAGGCAATTATAGCAAGCACCAACGACCATTTTAAAAACTGGTGAAATGATTCTAAGGCTGAAACACTGAAATTTAAATTGTTAAAAGGAATGCAAACACAAAACGAAAGAATAAGATGTATAAACTGTAAGAGGTAAGTAATGCTCAAATTTGAGCTGTATAATGGATGAATACGTCAGTTTGTTCTTGTCTCACCTTGCTCAAATGTTAAACAAACTTTATTAAATTAAAAAAAAAAAAAAAACACTCCTAAACTATGCTAACTCAAGGTTCCCTTTCTAAAAGTTTTACTATTTTTACACTTTGAAGCTTAGTATGCTAGCATCATTTAAGATTCTTCCAAAATGTCCATTTCAAAAGAATATTCAACTCTGAAAGTCACTATTTCTTTTATACACCTGTCTAATTCATCCATACTTAAAGATTGGCAAATAGGTCACTAAAGTTCACAAGTAGCAACTAAAAAAATAAACTGACATGGACAAATGCTAACCCATTAGTTATTTCCCTGTTTTCCTAACTTATATTTAAATAACTATAATATAAACAACAGAAAAACTCAGGTAGAAAGTTCTGGCAGCAATGTGATCAAATAGTACTTTAGTTCTGAAAATTTAACATATACTCCAGTGACATTATCAAATAGCAGTTTCTTTTACTGACATCCTTACCCTTTCTAACATTCCAATGATATATCTTGTATCTGTAAAAGGTCCTATTTCTTCATGACATCTGCCATAAACAATAGCAAGGGCTTGTAAACATAAACACTTCATGTTTACTTTTGGGGTGAGTAGGAAACGATGATAAAGTTCATTGAAAAATTCATACCTAGATTAAAAAAAAAAATTCATAATAGAATTAACCATGAGACTAACAGTGAAAACAAATATAACGATATGAAGAGTAGCTTACGATCGCTTAATTGATCCACTGTCTTCATTCTCATCTTCCTCCAATAGTAATCTCAGGTAATAATCTCCTATTTTGATCTCCTCTGCCAAGCACTCATATTTAACCTTTATTAATAAAAGCAAATTACATTATTATAGTTTACAATACAGTTTTGGAAATTTTCACACAATCATTTCTTAAAATTCTTCCTGTTCAGAGCTTTCTTCTTTTCTTGATGAGATAGTCTTTAACAACAAAAAATCATCATTTCTTAAAACGTCTGGTAATTATTATTAATATAACTTAGTTCAGTTAAATGCTGAGAGTCAGAATTCCACACTAGTTTTATGAATATAAAACTTTCAAAAGGCTTTCAAATAAAAACTGTCAGAGGACTATATATTGTCCATGAAGATTTAAGGGAAGAAAACACCAAAATACCATAAAGAGATAATCTGGCTACAACTAAGCAAAAAGTAAATGATTACACACCACACACAGTTTGCCAAACTCATACATGGTACTTGTATGAGTTAGGGCCTTCTTTGATCTCCCAACACATCAACTATATTTTATGACATTTTTTATAGTATTAATTTTTATATAGTATTCATTCTATTCTCCATATATCCAGGTTACACATTGGAATTAACATGTGAGGGAGTAGCCTATGATCTGGAACTGGGGTTTGTCTCAAGCGAAGATTTGCGAACAACTATAAAAAGGAATTTCTTGACCAGATAATCAAAATTCTTTTACCAAAGCCTACAACGACTGTTTTCTAAAATTATAAACTATACAGTATAAAATGTATATGTATATCTATTTCATTTTTTCCCATAAATTCCGATTTTCAATTTGTTCAACCCCATTTATTAAGAACATAAGGTATGCATTATGCACTGTTCTAGTTATTAGGGATGTAGCATTAAACTAACAAACAATTCTGTCCTTACAGGAGTAGCAGATAAAAAAGAAATATATATATGATAGTTGGGTGATAGTATGTACTATGGAATAAAATAAAGCAAGGAGGGAGTGGGAAGACAGAATATGTGTGCCTATGTGTGTGTGTGTTCACATGTTTATGAAGGCTGTAATTTTAAACACAGTGGCCAGAGAAGGCCCACTCAGATGATGACATCTAGCAAATGACTTGAAGGAAATGAAGCTCTCTGCAGAAAATAAAATTTTAAGCAAAGGGAACTGCAAGTAGAAAGACCTTGATTCAAGAATATGAATTTCATGTTTTTGGGGAAGCCAGAGTGGCCAGTCAACAGTGACAGCATACCAGGAGATGAGATCACAGAAACACTGCTTCGATTTAGGGGATACATATTTTGTTTTGTAAGTCATTTTAAAGACCCAGGCTTTTACTAAGTGAGTTGGGAAGCTATAGAAGTACCAGAGTGCTTTGAGCAGAGAAGTGACAAGATTGACTTACACTATAACAAGATCATACTGCTAACCAAGTAGATAACAGATTGCAGAGAGGCAATGGTGGAAGCGCAGAAATTGCTACAATCCCATAAAGAGAAGAGGGCTGGATTCTGGGTACATTTTGAAGGTGCACTGAATAGAATTTGCTGACAAATTCTATGAATTGGGGCATAAGAAAAAAGATGATTTCAAGGGTGTTGACTAGAAAATAAGGAGTAGTCATTATCTAAGATTAGAAAGACTATATGTGAACTAGATTTGAGGGAAGAAGCAGAGCACAGTTTTAGAGCTAAGTTCTGGAAGTTTATCAGATATCCAATTCATAAAGCAAAAGCATGAAATCTAGAAAAGAAAGTCTAAGCAGACGATAAATGTCTTAAAGCCATCATTGTGTGTATGTGCTAGTTGCTCAGTCATGTCTGACACTTTGCAACCCTATGGACTCTAGCCCACCATGCTCCTCTGTCCATGGGATTCTCCATCAGTTCAGTTCAGTTCAGTCACTCAGTCGTGTCTGACTCTTTGCGACCCATGGACTGCAGCACGCCAGGCTCCCTTGTCCATCACCATCTCCAGAAGTTTACTCAAACTCAAGTCCATTCAGTTGGTGATGGCATCCAACCACCTCATCCTCTGTCATCCCCTTCTTCTCCTGCCTTCAATCTTTCCCAGCATCAGGGTCTTTTCCAGTGAGTCAGTTCTTCACATCAGGTGCTCAAAATATTGGAGCGTCAACTTCAGCATCAGTCATTCCAAAGAATATTCAGGATTGATTTCCTTTAGGACTGACTGGTTTGATCTCCTTGCAGTCCAAGCGACTCTCAAGAGTCTTCTCCAACACCACAGTTCAAAAGCATCAATTCTTCACTGCTCAGCTTTCTTTATAGTCCAACTCTCACATCGACACATAAATACTGGAAAAACCACAGCTTTGACTAGACGGACCTACATCGGCAAAGTCTGCTTTTTTAATATGCTGTCTAGGTTTGTCATAGCTTTTCTTTCAAGGAGCAAGCATCTTTTAATTTCATGGCTGCTGTCACCATCTGCAGTGATTTTGGAGCCCCAAAAAATAAAGTCTCTGTTTCCATTGTTTCAGAATCTGTTTGCCATGAAGTGATGGGACCAGATGCCATGATCTTAGATTTCTGAATGTTGAGTTTTAAGCCAACTTTTTCACTCTCCTCTTTCACTTTCATCAAGAGGCTCTTCAGTTCTTCACTTTCTGCCATATGAGTGGTGTCATCTGCATATCTGAGGTTATTGATATTTCTCCCGGCAATCTTGATTCCAGCTTGTGCTTCATCCAGCCCAGCATATTTTGTACGATGTACTCTGCATGTACGTTAAATAAGCAGGGCGACAATATACAGCCTTGACGTACTCCTTTCCCGATTTGGAAACAGTCTGTTTTTCCATGTCCAGTTCTAACTGATGCTTCTTGACCTGCATACAGATTTCTCAGGAGGCAGGTAAAAAGTGTTAAGTCGCTCAATCATGTCCGACTCTTTGTGGCCCTACAGACTATATAGCCCACCAAGCCCGCCAGGCTCCTCCGTCCGTGGGATTTTCCAAGCAAGAATACTGGAGTGGGTTGCCATTTCCTTCTCCAGGGGATCTTCCTGACCCAGAGATTGAACCCAGGTCTCCCACATTGCAGGCGGTCTCTTTACCATCTGAGCTACCAAGGAAGCCTCAGGCAGGTAAGGTGGTCTGCTATTCCCATATCTCTTAAGAATTTTCCACAGTTTTTTGTGATCCACAGAGTCAAAGGCTTTGGTGCAGTCAATAAAGCAAAAGTAGATGTTTTTCTGGTACTCTCTTGCTTTTTCGATGAGCCAACAGATGTTGGCAATTTGATCTCTGGTTCCTCTGCCTTTTCTTAGCCCAGCTTGAACATCTGGAATTTCACGGTTCACGTACTGTTGAAGACTGGCTTGGAGAATTTTGAGCATTACTTTGCTAAAGTAATTACTTTCTCCATCAGTAAATAACAACAACAACAAAAAAACCCCCATGAGAATGGATAAGAGCACTGAGTCAATATAAATGAAAAAGAAGACCAAGAGCTGATCCTTCAGGGCCAAGCAACATTTAGCAGTTGAACAGTAAGGAAAAATGAGCAAAGGAGGCAGAATGGACAGTGAAGGAGAAAATCCTCAAGAATACAGATTCCCAAAACCACAGTAAAGACAGGTTTTTCAAAGGGGAGGCGATGAGCAATAACAAATTATCAGTAAGTTTAAGAAATGCGGTTGGGTTAAAGAGCAAAGTCAGCAGAGTCATGAACATGATCAAATTTACAGCTAAAATAAAAATTTAGACACACAAGAGAGCATTCCACCACCATGTTTCTTGTTCTTATTTTGTCATTATTCACATCACTATTTCAATAGAGCAGCAAAAAAAAGGCCACATTCAGAATTAAAATAACACAAAAAGTCTATTGAACAAGGTACAAGAAATAAGAGGAACAAGTATGTTTCAACAAAGAATCTAAAGGGAAAGAAAACAAGCACAGAACAGATCTAGAATGCATAGGATCAAATCTATTAAAACTCCTACATGATTTTCAGGTACAAAACTCAGGTACTTAACAAATTTAATTTTTCATTTGTCTCAGGCAAAGTAAAAGTTTTCCAATATTTCCTGTATAAAATTATAAGTGAAAGGGAGAGATATACATTAAGCAATTACAAATTAAAAAAAAGCATAACTCCAAACTAACACTTTTAAAAAATAAATACACTACAAAAATTAAAATTTACCTCAAATTCATGATGGTTCCAGGAGATAACATTAGCACTACCAAGCTCTCTATCAATATTAAATGCTCTCATTTCAGATTCAAGACTATCTCTCAATTCTTCTCGTGTTTTGAAATTCCAAATTAAGTTTGACCTGGCATGGTCCTGACCAAACCTAGATATACATGTAATCAGAAAATAGTGGGAAGCAATAAATAATTTTAAAAATCTACAAATCTGCCTAACAATAACTTATAATAAGCAACAGGAGAATTAATAAACTTTAGCAAACATAAATAAAGAAAATAAAATCTCTGTAAAGTTAGTATAGTAAAATATTAATAGTAAAATTTCAATCACAGGTATACAAGTGCTCACTGTAAAATTCTTTTACCTTTTCGGTACATTTGAAAGTTTTCATTATAAAATGGTGAGGGGGAAAAATGAAGCCAAACCATAAAACAAATCTGTATGGATTTCAAAACAAGGAACTGATACTTTAATTTTAATATTTATTGTTAATATAAATTAAGAAAAGAATTATAAATAGATGACATTACAGGTTGGGGATAAGAATTTCTGGATAATTGAGTGTGGAAGTGTGTGGGATGAGCAACATTCCAGATTAGAACCTTACTAACTATCCAAGAAAAAATACTACTAAACTGCCAACCTCTGACAGATATTTTCAAAATACCTTTCTTTTATTCCTGGAATTATTTAACTATCATAATAAATTTGAACTCAAGTCTGAACTAAGGGTGGGTGGGCTTCCTACCATTCACTTTTAACCTGCAATCCTCCTAAAAAGTCTGATACCAGAATTTCAAGGAAATTTTAGGGAGGGCAACACAACTGAGAAATTCCAGAAGAAGAAAACCAAGGAATATTCTTAAGGCCATATTATAAACACACTACACTCATAAGGTACTGTGGGAAGATTCTAAAGCACTTATTTTCCCCTATATAATCAATAGCAGCTTCCAGACTGAGTAGTGTGAATTATCTCAAAAAAGTTTTTGCAAACTCCACCAAATGTTTCAAAGTCCTTCAATGTGTGTATAACTGTGAGTGTGTGGGGAGGGTGTTAAGATGGAGGATGCTGAGATGAAACAGTAGATGGGGAAGAGAGGCTACCATGGAGAAGGCAATGGCACCCCACTCATGGATGGAGGAGCCTGGTAGGCTGCAGTCCATGGGGTCGCTAAGAGTTGGACATGACTGAGCGACTTCACTTTCACTTTTATGCATCGGAGAAGAAAATGGCAACCCACTCCAGTGTTCTTGCCTGGAGAAGCCCAGGGACGTGGGAGCCTGGTGGGCTGCTGTCTATGGGGTCGCACAGAGTCAGACACGACTGAAGTGACTTAGCAGCAGCAGCAGAGTCTACCATATTAGAAAGGCTGGAAAAGTATATGAGGTCAGCTCCCTGGATGTCCATTTCCCACAAGTCTCCTTATGTTTTCATCATCCACCTCTTTTAAGACTGTATTTCCAACAAGGCTTAAAGAAGTTACAGTTATATCTAAGCCACAATAAAGTGTTTTAAAGTAACCATCTCTAAGCCTTAATAATTCTAAAAGTTCTTTTGGGTCATCAGACTACCAACACTCTACAGAAAGTCTTAATTTTATGAAAGCATCACTAATCATACCAATCTTTCTTTTTTAATCATACCAAACTTAACAGCTATAATTCTTCACCCTGATAGCATAAAAAATACCTATAGCATAAAGCACTGCATTCAGGCAAAAACAAAGAAACAAAGAAAAAATTGTCATGATTTTTCTAAGACCAATGCTAAATTTAATTAACTGGAAAAGAGGCCTAAAGTTTACCTATAATAGAAGAGATCCCAGTTTGCTTCTATTTTTATTCTTTGTCTTCTCTTTCGAAGAACTACTGGCTTTTGATTTATATTCTGGAAAAGAAAAAAATGTCATAGTGCTCAATCAGGAACTATTTAAATAAGCTCAGTGAGAATCTCATTATTTTGTAAGTGATGAGAAACATTTCCATTATCAAATTTTGGCAGAGACAAAATTAATGAGACAGAATCTATAAAATATAGAATATGAGATTATATCACAATGTATTTATAATACTTTGTCAGCATGTATTACTATAGTGTTGCTGAAATAGTTTCCATGTAGCCTGAAATTATTTTTTCAAATCCAAACTTTGTTAATAACAGTGAAAAACAGGTGACTTATTTTAAACATTTACATGCAGTTAATATACAAATCATATCATAGCAAAAAAATAAACACAAAAGATTAGAGGTTACTAAATTGCTACCAAAGACAAGAGGAACAAGTATAAATTGAAATAGCTGATGGACAAAAACTAAGTAGCTATATTCATATACATGTGAAATACAACTTGAATTCAATTTACTAAACAAAGAATATCAAAGACAACTTCACATACCAGGCAGTTTAGTGTATTTCATACATGTAGCAGGGACTTAAACTCATCATGTTGTTTCTGTCCTGAATTTAATTGTTAAAAGGGGGGAAAATTTTTTTAAATAAAAATGAGTGAGCCTATATATCTACACTATCTCTATTACACAAATTCTGCAAGGATGCCATCAGTAAAAATTATCTTTAAGACTAAAGGCCCACCTACTTCTCTAAAGACTATGAACCAAATTTTAGGCAGTCATAAACGTATCTGAGAATTCAAAGAAAGTTATGGTCATATTTCACAGAAAGGCACATACATAAGGTTTATAACTGGAGGGGAAGATTTCAAAGATTTCTTGGAAGTCTGAAGGTTAAGAACCTTTGTTCCAAGTAAAATATGTAGATATCAATCATGAAATACTAATCGTCAATGTGACTTTCTAAAAGTAGAAAGCAGCATAGATTAAAACATGAAAGTCAGTAACTTCATTAAGGAAGTGGCAAACTATATAAAATAAACCAATAAAACAGAGTAGATATCACAGAAAGAATAAAGGCAAAGTAGTAAATTTTAAAAAGTAAATGCTGTTTGAAATATAAAACATATTGACTGAAGAAATACTCCCTACAAATTTTAATTCTATGCATTATCATGAAAACTAATGTTAGGTGACTTGAATACAGTATATAAATAGCTCAAAATTTTAGTTTTAAGGACAAACCTTTCCTTAAAACCTCTAATTAAGTAATACTATCTTCAATTTCCCCTGCCCTCAGGACAAAAAGCTGGGAGTCTAGAATTATAAAAATGTAAACACTATGCAGAAAAAGGACAACCAGCTTGTCATAAACTAAGCTAATTTAGAGATGTAGGTTAAAAGCTCTAAGTGGCTAAACAAACCCCTAAACTGTAAAAAAAATTTACATAACATAAATAAGAAAAAACCAATTCTATACATTAGCCAAAGGTTATTATTAACACAACACAGAACATCAGAAATGGAACTGACTTTCTAAACATTCTGATTACATAAGAAATGCAGGTCATTTTAAGACTAAATAGTTAATCTGGACAATGATTAATTTTCAGACTTTAGTTGAAGCTCATTAATTACATATTTTGATATTAATGTTTCCATGAATAAAGTAGTCACAAAGATTATTCACTGTTTTATAAAGAAATTAATGTTGAAAACAGTACTCTGGCAGAAATAATTAGTTTACTACCACAATAATTTACTGACTAGCATATTAATATTTGGTGTCATTATTTGCTTAGCACTTTAGGTAATATCTCATGTAAATGAAACCAACTAACTGATAAAACATTATTGAAAATAAAAATATTTCTTTTCCATCTTAATTCTTACCTTTAAATAATAGATGCCATTCACATTTCTAGCTAAAATAGCTTTGTGTTCAATTTTATACTGGATAAATGTTATATATGAAATCTGATGCAAAAACTTATTTTCTGTATAATTACACCCAACAGCTTGAAACAAGTATTACTTCAGCAATGGGTTTAACTACTTGAACCCAGAAGCTTGCTATTTTTAATAACTATGAAAATCGTTCATATCTAAAGCCTTTCAATTTTCAAATGCTATAGCAATATTATCATGACATGTATTGCCTTTTATTATACGTACTTTTAATACTAACTTCCTTGTGCATCAAAGCAACCTCAAAGGACAGAGATAAGAGGTACTGCTATTCTGATTTTATGAAAAAGGAAAATAAAATTCTGAAAACCCTTAACTTACCATATGGGTTAGTAAGTGACAGAACCAGGCTCAGATGTAGGTTAACCAATTCAAAGTTCAGTCTTTTTACTATCCTAGACATTTGAAAGCCTATCTATTGATTCTTTATAGTGATATGTCACTCATTCAAATTAACATTAACTCATTATGCTCAAGTTCTAAAGAACTGAATTTTGGTCTCAATTTCAGATAGACACATAAGATAATAATATTTCTGTTCTGGTGCACCTGATGCCTTAAGTTTAGACATTCTGGAAATTCGTTAAGAAACCTATTTATTTTTAGAGACATACTATTTTCCTTGAATAAGAAAACAGCTACCTTAAATAAAGAGATGGTTCAAGAGAAAGAATATAAACATGGTCAACAAAATCTGAGATCAAGTCAACTTTTACATGAAACCTTAAACCATTTTCAACCACGGTACATTCCATCTTAGATAGAAGGATGAACATTACTGGATGAGGTTCTCTAGCACATACTACATGCTGAAGAATGAAACAAACTGTTTCAGATCTGACCTTGATTTGAAGAAGTAATAATGAAATTTAAGTACATACAGTAAATTTAACAATGTTAATCTTATTTTCAAAATACTTGTCTCAAAAAAGCTAAACAAGAAGGGCAGTTTTATTTCAATAGATAACAAAACAAAGTTCAGACAAGGAAGGAAAAAGATATATATGAAATTTAAAGTGTGGACACTGTTCAGTTATGGAAGAAAAATTAAGAGTGAAAAGAGAAAGTGGCAGTTGCTCAGTTATGTTCGACTTTTCGTGACCCCGTGGACTAGAGCCTGCAAGGCTCCACTGTCAAGGACCGGCGCCCACCAGACTCCTCTGTCCATGAATTCTTCAAGAAAGAATACTGAAGTGGGTTCCCATGCTCTTCTCCAGGGGATCTTCCCAACCAGGGATTGAATCCAGGTCTCTCACACTGCAGGCAGATTCTTTACCATCTGAGCCACCAGGGAAACCCAAGAGTGGAATTTTATATTAAATGATTAAAATCCTAACCACTGATTCATGAAACTATGAATTAAGAAGAATTTATATAAAACATAATCAGAACTAGGTGACGTATCTTTTCAGGTGTTCCGTCAAAAGTATCTGACTACCATTTCTATGAAGAGTGACAACTGAAGTAACCTAGGATACATGGAAGTCTTAGAAGTTCAGAAGAAGACTTTATTTTTACCTCTTTTTGTGCAATGCCCATTCTATCCCTCCAGTGCATTAAGACAAGATCCACTTTTTCTTTGGCAAATTTTTCAACTTCTTTAGCAGCTTTTCCAGCTAGTCTTTGCCACTCTGGAACTTTATTAAATTTTCCATACTGATCCTATTAAATAATGTTGAATTCGATTACAGTCCTATATTTGTGAATTTATTTTAAAAATATAATTAGAGTGAGTCACACTATTTTACATGATTAAACAAATACTCAGAAAAAAAAAAAAAACAGTGGAAAAACAAAGTGAACATTTCCACAACATATTATATATTTTGTCCAAGAAATCTTAAATTTTCTATTTTACAAAATGAATATTTTAGAGGGATAGCAAGATATTAAGTGGGAGATGGGTGCAGACAGAGAAATGAGGTGAAGAAAGGAAACAAACACATTCTAATTGTTATTATATGACATCATTACAACAGCATATCTTGAAAGTCATTAAGTAATTTTCTCAAAGATAGCCACCAGTAATAATTAAGACTGCTTTGTAAAGGAAAAAAAGCCCTACTTAGATTAATTTTTTCAGTGTTAGCCTCTTTCACCATTTATCAATTATATATTATGTGTTAATATCACTTTATAAATTTGAAACAAATTTTTAAAAAATCCATTATTTAATGTGCCTATATGCTGTTAGAGAAAAAAATACAAGATAATTACTATTCATAAAATTAGATTCTGGTGATAACTTAATTCTAAAGAACTGTACACTAAAAATAGGTTAAATTTTGGGGATGTAAATTTTACTTCACTAAAGCTGTTAATAGTAATAACTTAAAGGAATACTACTAATTAAGTGTTTCACAAAAAAGTACTCTTTCATACTGAAAAAACACTTATGACAGGGATATTTACCATTGCTATTTTCACATTATCTCTAACGTGCATCCTATCAGTATCCTTCTCAGGAACTGGATCGGAGCTGTCCAAGTATGCCAGCAAGCCTGGGGGCTAAAAACAACAATAAAAAACAAGATATACAATCCATTTTCAAAACAACTGCACACACAAAATCTAGCCTTCAAACACCAAATAAATTAATATGATGACTTAGCTTGAATGGGCGAATTTAATTCAGACAATCACTGTACCTACTACTGTGGGCAAGAATCCCTTAGAAGCAATGGAGTAGCCCTAACAGTCAACAAAAGAGTCCGAAATGCAGTAAGTACTTCGGTGCAATCTCAAAAACAAAACAATGATCTCTGTTCGTTTCCAAGGCAAATCCATTCAATATCACAGTTACCCAAGTATATGCCCCAAACACTAATGCCGAAAAAGCTGAACGGTTCTATGAAGACCTACAAGACCTTCTAGACTTAAGACCAAAAAAGAGATGCTCTTTTCATCATAGAGGACTGGTATGCAAAAGTAGGAAGTCAAGAGATACCTGGAGTAACAGGCAAATTTGGCCTTGGAGTACACAAAGAAGCAGGGCAAAGGCTAACAAGAGTTTTGCCAAGAGAATCCATGGGTCACAGCAAACACCCTCTTCCAACAACACAGAGACGACTCTACACATGGACATCACCAGATGGTCAATACCAAAATCAGATTGATTATATTCTTTGCAGCCAAAGATGGAGAAGCTCTATACAGTCAGCAAAAACAAGACCAGGAGCTAACTGTGGCTCAGGTGAATTCCCTATTACAAAATTCAGACTTAAATTGAAGAAAGTAGGGAAAACTACTAGACCACTCAGATTTGACCTAAATCAAATACCTTATGATTATACAGTGGAAGTGACAAATAGATTCAAGGGATTAGATCTGATAGACAGAGTGCCTGAAGAACTATGGATGGAGGTTCGTGACACTGTACAGAAGGCAAAGATCAAAACCATCTCCAAGAAGAAGAAACGCAAAAAGGCAAAATGGCTGTCTGAGGAGACCTCACAAATAGCTGAGAAAAGAAGAGAAGGTAAAGGCAAAGGAGAAAAGGAAAGATACACCCATCTGAATGCAGAGTTCCAAAGAATAGCAAGAAGAGATAAGAAAGCCTTCCTCAGTGATCACTGCAAAGAAATAGAGGAAAACAACAGAATGGGTAGGACTAGAGATCTCTTCAGGAAAATTATAGAGATACCAAGGGAACATTTCATGCAAAGATGGGCTCAATAAAGGACAGAAATGGTATGGACCTAATAGAAAAAGAAGATACTAAAAAGAGGTGGCAAGAATACACAAAAGAACTATATAAAAAATGTCTTCATGACCCAGATAACCACGATGGTGTGACACTCACCTAGAGCCAGACATCCTGGAGTGTGAAGTCAAGTGGGCCTCAGGAAGTATTACTACAAACAAAGCTAGTGGAGGTGATGGAATTCCAGTTGAGCTATTTCAGATCCTAAAAGATGATGCTGTGAAAATGCTGCACTCAATATGCCAGCAAATTTGGAAAACTCAGCAGTGGCCACAGGACTGGAAAAGGTCAGTTTTCATTCCAATCCCAAACGAAGGTAATGCCAAACAAAGTTAAAACTACCACACAATTACATTCATCTTATACGCTAGCAAAGTAATGCTCAAAATTCTCCAAGCCAGGCTTCAATAGTACATAAACTGTGAACTTCCAGATGTTCAAGCTGGATTTAGAAAAGGAAGAGGAACCAGAGATCAAATTGTTAACATCCGCTGGATCATCAGAAAAGTAAGGGAGTTCCAGAAAAACATCTACTTCTGCTTTACTGACTATGCCAAAGTCTTTGACTGTGTGGATCACAACAAACTGTGCAAAATTCTTCAAGAGATGGAAATACCGGACCACCTCATCTGCCTTCTGAGAAATCTGTATGCAGGTCAAGAAGCAATAGCTAGAACCGGACATGGAACAACAGACTGGTTCCAAATTGGGAAAGCAGTATGTCAAGGCTATATATTGTCACCCTGCTTATTAAACTTATATGCAGAGTACATCATATAAAATATGTTAGGCTGGATGAAGCAAAAGCTGGAATCAAGATTGCCAGGAGAAATATCAATAACCTCAGATATGCAGATGACACCACCCTTGCAGAAAGGGAAGAAGAACTAAAGAGTCCCTCAATGAAAGTGAAAAAGGAAAGTGAAAAAGTTGGCTTAAAACTCAACTTTCAGAAAACTAAGATCATGGCATCAGTCCCATCACTTCATGGCAAATAGATGGAGAAACAATGGAAACAGTGAGAGACTTTATTTTCTTGGGCTTCAAAATTACTGCAGATGATCTGCAGCCATGAAATTAAAAGACACTTGCTCCTTGGAAGAAAAGTTATGACCAACCTAGACAGCATATTAATAAAGCAGAGACATTACTTTGCCAGCAAAGGTCCATCTAGTCAGAGCTATGGTTTTTCCAGTAGTCGTGTATGGATGTGAGAGTTGGACTATAAAGAAAGATGAGTACCAAAGAATTGATGCTTTTGAACTGTGGTGTTGGAGAAGACTCTTTAGAGTCCCTTGGACTGCAAGGAGATCTAACCAGTGAATCCTAAAGGAAATCAGTCCTGAATATTCATTGGAAGGACTGATGCTGAAGCTGAAATTCCAATACTTTGGCCACCTTATGCAAAGAACTGACTCACTGGAAAAGACCCTGATGCTGGGAAAGTTTGAAGGCAGGAGAAGGGGACGACAGAGGATGAGATGGTTGGAAGGCATCACCTTCTGGATGTACATGAGTTTAAGCAAGCTTTGGGAGTTGGTGATGGAGAGGGAAGCCTGGCATGTCTCAGTCTATGGGGTCGCAAAGAGTTGGACACAACTGATTGACTGAACTGAACTGATGATTTAGCTACTGAGGATAACATTTATTATATGATAACTCCTTTGATTAGTATCTTTTATATTAAAAACAAACAGGTAAACTAAAAAAAAAAAAAAACAACAACAACCCTTAACCATATAAATAACTTATCAATGAAATTTTATTGGGTAAGAATATATATTCAACCAACTTACCAAAATGCGTTTCAACAAGTTTGTTGCAGTTGCATTATCAGCTGTCCAGAGTCCGACTAAATGTCTACTTAGCTGTCTGAAAAAAGCAGACGTTGAGAAAGGTTTGCTGCTTTATCTCAGCTAGAACAAAAAGGAATTTTTAAGAACAACATATCATGTAAGAAATAAGACTACAGTTAAAAAAAAAAATTCTACCTACTCAATACTCTGTAATAACGTATATGTGAAAATAATCTAAAAAAGAGGTGATATATATATATAACTGAGTCATACTGCTGTACATGTGGATCTAACACAACACCCTAAATCAACTATACTCCAATAAAAATTAAGGAAAAAATCATTCCGATGTTAAATACTAAAAATTAATATTTTAACTTGAGATATATGAGTTAGTATTTCTTCAAATTAAAATGCTTCCTTCTTGAACTCATCAATTTTCAACAGATCTAAATATGAAGAGGTAGGTTCTTACCACATATTTTTAAAGACAGGGAAACAATTAGACTTGATAATATAATTAGTTTGTATTACAAGTCCTGCTATAGTGATCATATCATTCTGGAATTCTTTGGAATTCTGAACATGAGCAAATGTCAACTATGTTCTAATACATACTTCCTGGCAAGGTCAGAGATAGAAAATATTTTCAGTTTTGAAGTCCGAACAAAGACTTAAAAAGCACTTTTGAGCTAAAAGAATATTTTGATTCAAAGTGAGTATCTAAGATTCACATTGAATCTAGGACTCAGTCATTTATTAATCTTAATCCCCACGATGATATCTGTTACCCAGACTGGAAGCTTCTCGTAAACAGGGAATACATTTTATTCACCAGAGACCCTTCTATGCTTTGGTAGGGATTCAACCGCCATTTGCAATAAGAATGAGGATGAATCCTGTGAGGGGAATGACCAAATAACCACTTAAGGGCATATATGTTTCACTACCAGAAGAAAGCAGTTTAATAAGAAAACCCAAACTGTGATTTGTTCTGACACCAAAAAAACAAAAATCACTACTAAAACTGTTTACTCTATGTCTCTCTGGAAGCCTATTAACATACTGAAGTAATAACACATAATTTCCTTCACTGGCATTTGCTAAGTGTCGTATTAATGATTCCTAAAAAGATTTTAATTAGAGATAAGAGATAACATTTTATAGCAGCAATTTATAAAAGATAAAGCAATGTAAATGATAAATAGTATTTCTATTATAATTTGACAGTTTTTCAATATTGTTACTGATCACAGTAGGGAATGCAACTGATTGATTAAACTGATTAATAAAAAGTAAGACAAATAGGAAAGGGCTAGCATAGGGGTTTAATGGAATAAGATATTAAATAGTCTCTACTATGTAATATCTTAGCAAATATATAAGGCAGTACATCAAGGAAATAACCTTTTTATATCTTTTTGTTTTCACAAGCAACACTGAAGACTACTTTTATGCCTAGTATTTTCAAGTAAGGGATGCAGATAGCTTCTCATAATAGTAAAAACAGAAAACTGCTGGCAGAGCAGCATACTACAGTAGCTAATAACCAAACATAGGTGATAAATACATGAAATTTTATTTCTACAATAAAGTAAGCATAAGTCAGCTATTTACACTATTATTTTAAAAAGCCAAAAAGAACATGATTAAAGTATTACGTCAAGAATTATAAAGAAGAATTAAAAGAGCCGGAATTCATACAGCAGGGAGTAAACAGATTTGTGTGTTTCCTCATATTTGAAGGATTTTTTTAAAAGAGATGATTTACGTAAGGGAAAACCTTTAACTGCAAGAGACTTAGGATAGGCTTGATTAGGTAAGGCTGGCTAGATAATTAAGTTTTCCTTTTTCTTAGAGTACCTAACAGACCAAAGTTATTTAAAAATCACTAGGTGGGTCACCTACATACAAGATAACCAGGAGGAAATGTAAGGAGAAAAGCCTTGGGGACATGTGGTTCTAGTTCCGTCAGCTACAAAGCACTCTTTTCCATGTTCCAGTCCCATGACTATGTGGTGTAGAGCTGGATGAGCTGAGAGTGGGGGGAAAAAAGCAGTTTTATTTTTTTCCTCCCCAGTTATGCAGGGACATGGACAATGATCTTTTGGGTACAATCTTTCCATAAGGAAAGGACAAGAACTAGGTGAATCAAAAGAAAATGAAACATCTGTGTAATCCAAACACTCTGTTTTATGTAATATCTGAACCCCTCCTCTAAACAAGTTAACTGATAGCAAATTAAATTTAACCTACCTATTTGTAAGCATCCTTTGATCTGAGCTTATTGTAAACATCGCAGTATGCAAGTGTCGAGGTAAGGCACCTTCACTTAGGGCAAGCTCCTGCATTTTTGTGGCAATTTCTTTGTCACCTTCCTTTGGAAAAAGGGTAAGATGATCCCTAAAGCAACAATCTAAAGCAAGCTATTTTAATTTTGTTAATTTTACATCTCTAGATAAAATAATTATTCAGTATACAATGTAATAAAAAATTAAATATGCAACTCCAATTATCTGAAAATAACATAGGTGAATAAAATTATAAGTTATTTAAAAACATTATTTGCCTTTGGAATAAGGTTTTAATGTTCCAAGATATAGTTATCTCATGAATTATACATTGCTTAACTTTAAAATTAGGTTCATTCCTTGAGTATATATCAGCCAATGAAGGGGAGAGGTGACTTACAGAAATCAGTAACTCCTACCAAAGGCATCTGCAAACCTGCTTGCTCTTGTTGGCAAAGATATATTCACTTTTATGGTGAATACAATTCTTTATTTTTTTTTAAAAAGAATGATGTGATGTTGAGGTAGTTCTTTGTATTCTTATTTCACTCTGCTTATTTAGACTTACTTTCACAAAAGGGTAGGATAGATAGGACTACTAATCAAAGATAAACAGAGCTATGAATTAAGCAAGCACTGTGATATTTAAGATGTGTGAAAAAGTAAAAATACAATGTTACTGAAAAAAAGTACAAGTATATAGTATAACTGAAGATTCAGAAGTATACAAATGTACATGCAGTATGAATATGTACATATACCATTTGATACAAATGAATGTAGTATGTATATAAATATACATAGTATGTATATGTACATATATAATTTTGAACATGGTCTGAGAGGAAATTCACCAGAAAACTAACAGCTGTTGTCTCTGGATGGTAAAAATACAGGTGATTTATTTCTTCCTTGTGTTTTTTCTGAAAAACCCAATACTTCTTAAAAAGATCATACACTGCTTTTACAATCAGAAAATAGCAACTTAAGATATTTGCCAGGATTTCAGTGTAAATTAAAAAAGCCTCCCTATACAGACACTGCTCTAGTAACTGGCTAGGAATCTGACACCTGTGGCTTGTACTGAAGTCAAAATGGCCTTTTGGTTATATCTGCCACTCATTAAATATTTCTGAATGAATGGCAATATATTAATGGATCAAATCCAGGAAGACTCATTGGTATGGTCTCATGGTCCTAACTGTCCTTGGCGACTTCAAACTATGTAAGTGAGAGATGTGGCATTTACTTTGGAAGCTAATATTAAGCATAGAACCTATTAGCTGAAGGGGGACAATTCACTTTTATTTCATGAATACACTAAAAATGCAAATAAACTTTGATGTTCCAACCAATCTAAGTCTATATATAATTTTCAATAGCTGTTTAACAGTATACTAATACTGTGCTTATTATTTAGCTACTTGTTATATTTATGAACTATAATGGCAGAGTTTTTTGACAAAGAGAGCATTCTTACATTTTATCCAATTATGACAACAAAAGTATATAAAAGCCATTAACCTTATATTGTAAACATCCAGTATGTAAGTTCATATTAATAGCCATGATCTCATCTTCTAAAAAATATCTATCTATACAAAGTCGCTCAATTGTATTTTACTCTTTGTGACCCCAAGGACTGTAGCCTGCCAGGCTCCTCTGTCCATGGAATTCTCCAGGTCCGAATACTGGAGTGGGTAGTCATTCCCTTCTCCAGGGGATCTTCCCAATTGAGGGATCGAACCCAGATCACCCACAGGGCAGGCGGCTTCTTCACAATCTGAGCCACCAGGGAAGCCCAAGTAAACTGGAGTGGGTAGCCTGTCCCTTCTCCAGGGGATCTTCCCAACCCAGGAATTGAACTGGGGTCTCCTACATTGCAAGTGGATTCCTTCTTTCCCACCTGAGCTACCAGCTGAGCCCCAGAAAAAACACATAAGGCTAAAGCAACTATCCTGCAGAAGCAAGAGTTCATGTCCAACAATATCATGTCCTGATCTCTGGGGCTTAAATATATATGCAGGTTAGCATGAGAAACTTTGTGTTTCAATATTTATTTAATACTACTTGGCTATAACTAACTCCATTAATAGATTACCATATAGACTTAGTACCTGAATGAAGTTTCAATACCATCACCACTACCATCCATAAAAGAGAGGAAGAGAGAAACAATGCTAACTATTCTTTTAAAATAAAACAAATAATGGAGGACCACAAAAATTCATTTGCTCTAAATCTACTTACTTAAGAACTTTAAATTCTTAGTTTATTATTGAAGGATTGTTGTTGCAAGTAGTTTAAAAGTAATATAAACATTTAAAATTACTTTTCTTACCCAGAAATACTGCATATTTCCCATAAAAGACTGAAAGTAACTTTGTCAACCCAAGTTAAAAGAGCCAATCAACATTCAAGTAAGTTGAACTTTCAAAATTGTTTTCTCACCTCTATTATTGCCTTCATAACCAATCCAGCTCCCTTTATAATTGCCATGGAAGGATGCTTTAAAATAGGAAGAAAAAAGTATCACAGAATAAAAGAGTTTTATTCCAACATATTTAGGGGTTGCTCTTAAGAGGGATACACAGTTTTATGCAAGGTATTAAGTCATAAAATTGAAAGTGAAACCCTTTCACCCTTTCAAGCCATAAAATTAGTACAAAGCTACATCTCAAAGTCAGTTCACAGTATGGTTTAAAAATTTTAGGTATTCTTACAATATACCTTTACAGATACTACAGAGAGTTTACAGAAGTAGAAACAGCTAGTACTAATGTGAATAATTATATATATTCTACTTATTGGAATGATAAATATAAAATAATTATGATATTAACAGAAATAGACATTTATAAATATAAATATCATATATACACATGTGCATAATAAACATGATGGCATTATATGAAATAAATGTTTTCAATTGCTCATGAAAGGCCCTGCTAAAGCTCACCTTAATATTTGGAAATTTATAAAGAAAAGAGAACTTTGAGTTGATCACAGGAAAAAAATCAGTTTTCCACTACTTTTAAGATGGAAAAGATGGGCAACAGAGTCAAATATTGATCAAAAGCCATCAATAGAGCTCTACATGAAACATTAAGAAATCAGTGAAATATTCTAATACTATAACATACTAGGCTGTATTTATTTAGATTACCACAGAAGCACACATACATTATTTTATAAACAAACTGACCAAAAAGTGGTTCTCTCGGATTAGTTGTTACCTGATAAAAGTGTAAGCTCTCACCTGAAAGAGTTTAAAGAGTGTTCTTCCATTGGATGCTACCATCTCCAAGAGCATATCGAACTGCTGCCCTTCTGTTGTCTCACTATATGGAGCACACAGGGCAAAAGTAAGGAAGTCCAAGAGTGAACTAATAACTAGGGCACCAGTCCCATGATCCTGAAACAAAGTAACATATTACCTTGGCTTAGTGCAGAGAGCTTCACAGCTAATAATGGGTTTTTTTCTGTTATCCTATTATGTGAGAAGTAAACATTTAATTTACCAAAATGAATTTTAGAGTGCTCTCAACATGAGTACTACTGGAAGCAGTACTTGTTTTACTAATGTAGTATATCCAGTGCTTATCTTATCTCAGAAAGAAAACAGTTAAAATTCAGTCAAATTTCAAGAGAATAACCAAGACTCCTCAAACATGTATAACTAATGTTAATGCATATTTGTATAAAAGGCAATCTTGGATAAAACCTGCAAAGCTCTAGCAATCTGTTCATATTCCTTCTAGATGTTACAGACTGCCCATCTCCAAAACTGTTAACCAATGATTGAGGAATAAAAAAATTTTTTTAAGCAAATTATTTCATAATGACATTTTTAAAGCGAGCAGAAAAGTAAAAATCTGGTATATAACTAAAAAGTTAAAGGCTTTGTAATTTATCCTTTCCTAAATAATTAAATAGCCTTAAGACACTATTTTATAGTAATAAAATAAGTAAGTGAGCAAGCTGAACTGTAACCAATACTGAAATGAGGGCCACAATTTAAAACAAAACAGAACAAAAACTGTCCATGTTGTATTTTCAGAACATCCTCAATCTCTATGGTATCACTCATTACAAATTTAATTTTAACTCACCACATGGGAATTAAATTTCTCCAGTAAGTTTTCCAGAAACTTCTTTGAAGAGAGAAGAGAAGCTTTGTTTAGCTGTTCTTGTCTTAAATCATAGTCATCATGCATGGGCTATTGATTAAAAACAGTGATAAATTCATAAGCAGTTGTATCACATAAATGCTATTTATGAAGAGTACTCACTGAACACTGAAAGAACTAAAAACTACATCCTTTAAATTTAAGGCAGAAAGGAAACTTGTGATAAGAAAAGCAAGCAGAAATGATGATTTCTACTGGGTCTGATGAGACTGTGGATAATTTGCCTAAGCGTAAATAGTACTGCAAGGGTACTTTTGAGAGAATAAGTCACAGATCTCCCTCTTAAAAAGCAAATAACACCCATTCTGCCTCCCACAATTTTATACTATAAATTTGAAACTATAAACTTAGCATTTTAAAGTAAGTACATTTTAAAGTAAGTACTAAAATTAACACCAAATACTTCCTTGTCTCAAGATGATCCACTTTTGACAGTTGGAATAAACTAAGAGCATAAAAAGGATTCCAGCATGATAGTTAGGAGTAAAGATCAAATTCTAATTCTGGTAATGACTTTAGCCAACCTTCAGTTCAGTTTAGTCGCTCAGTTGTGTCCGACTTTTTGCGACCCCATGAATAGCAGGATGCCAGGCCTCCCTGTCCATCACCAACTCCCGGAGTTCACTCAAATCCATGTCCATTGAGTAGGTGATGCCATCCACCCATCTCATCCTCTGCCGTCCCCTTCTCCTTCTGCCTCCAATCCCTCTCAGAATTAGAGTCTTTTCCAATAAGTCAATGCTTCACATGAGGTGGCCAAAGGATTGGAGTTTCAGCTTCAGCATCACTGCTTCCAATGAATACCCAGGACTGAACTCCTTTAGAATGGACTGGTTGGATCTCCTTGCAGTCCAAGAGATGCTCAAGAGTCTTCTCCAACACCACAGTTCAAAAGCATCAATTCTTCAGCGCTCAGCTTTCTTCACAGTCCAACTCTCATGTCCATACATGACTACTGGAAAAACCATAGCCTTGACTAGACGTACGTTTATTGACAAATACCTCTGCTTTTTAATATGCTATCTAGGTTGGGCATAACTTTCCTTCCAAGGAATAAGCATCTTTTAATTTCATATCTGAAATCACCATCTGCAGTGATTTTGGAGCCCCCAAAAATAAACTCTGGCACTGTTTCCCCTGTTTCCCCATCTATTTCCCATGAAGTGATGGGACCAGATGCCATGATCTTTGTTTTTGGAATGCTGAGCTTTAAGCCAACTTTTTCACTCTCCACTTTCATTTTCATCAAGAAGCTTTTGAGTTCCTCTTCACTTTCTGCCATAAGGGTGGTGTCATCTGCATATCTGAGGTTATTGATATTTCTCCCAGCAATCTTGATTCCAGCTTGTGCTTTCTCCAGCCCAGCGTTTCTCATGATGTACTCTGCATATAAGTTAAAAACCAGGATGATAATATACAGCCTTGACGTACTCCTTTTCCTATCTGGAACCAGTCTGTTGTTCCATGTCCAGTTCTAACTGTTGCTTCCTGACCTTCATACAGGTTTCTCAGGAGGCAGGTCAGGCGGTCTGGTATTCCCATCTCTTTCAGAATTTTCCACAGTTTATTGTGATCCACACAGTCAAAGGCTTTGGCATAATCAATAAAGCAGAAATAGATGTTTTTTTGGAACTCTCTTGCTTTTTGGATGATCCAGCGGATGTTGGCAATTTGATCTCTGGTTCCTCTGCCTTTTCTAAAACCAGCTGGAACACCTGGAAGTTCAGGGTTCACGTATTGCTGAAGCCTGGCTTGGAGAATTTTGAGTATGACTTTACTAGCATGTGAGATGAGTGCAACTGTGTGGTAGTTTGAGCATTCTTTGGCATTGCCTGTCTTTGGGATTGGAATGAAAACTGACCTTTTCCAGTCCTGTGGCCACTGCTGAGTTTTCCAAATTTGCTGGCATATTGAGTACAGCACTTTCATAGCATCATCTTCCAGGATTTGAAATAGCTCAACTGGAATTCCATCACTCCACTAGCTTTGTTTGTAGCCAACCTTAGACACAGTTAAATTACTTTAACTCTCTCAGTTTCATTTTCCTCAGTTATAAAGAGGGAATAAAAATACTTCCCTTATTGGATTATTATGAAGCTCAAATGAGATAATTCATCCAAAATTATTCAACACTACTATTACTTTTTGTTCTAGTGTTTCCACGAATTCTTTTTAAAATTAATTTATGCACTTTTGTCTGTTCTGGGTTTTCATTGTTCTGCACAGTCTTTCTCTAGTTGTAGCGAATTGGGGGGGCTACTCTCTAGTTGTACACAGGCTTCTCGTCAGGGCGGCTTCTCTTGTTGTGGAGCACTGGCTCTAGGGACCATGGACTTCAGTAGTTGCGGCTTGCGGAATCCAGAGAGTGTGGGGTTCAGTAACTGTTGAGCAGGGACTTAGCTGCCCTGTGGCAGCTAAGTGGAATCTTCCTTACCAAGAATCGAATCAGGTCCACTGCATTGGCAGGTGAATTCTTAACCACTAGATCACCAGGGAAGTCCTTCACCAATTCTTTAATGGAATTACTTTTAATAAAGATAATAAAATCCACTTTGGGAATAAATGCAAGGTTTTGTACAAGTGATATTATACAAGGTTTTATACAAGGGCTTCCCTGCTGGCTCAGACAGTAAAGAATCTGTCTGAGATGCAGGAGGCCTGGGTTCATTCTCTGGGTTGGGAAGATCCCCTGAAGAAGGAAATGGCTACCCACTCCAGTATTCTTGCCTGGAGAATCCCATGGACAGTGGAGCCTGACGGACTACAGTCCATGGGGTTGCAGAGAGTAAGACACGACAGAGCAACTAACACATTCAAGTGATTACTTATACTTAATGTATACCATTAAGTCTGCCTAAAATACTTACTATAAGGAACATATACTCTACACAAAATTGAAATAAACCAAAAATTTCAGTTTTACAGCTTTCTCCCCACAATAAGCTGTCTGCAAGTTAGAGTTTTACCTCGCAAACCGGTTTCAAATGTGCCTTCTTTAGTCCATCCTACTTCAGCATTTCGTTTCTTACATGATAATTTGCTCTCCATGCCTCTAACTTGACCTCTAATCTATACTTCCCATACCATCCATGAATTTCCTAATTCCACAACTGACATGTTACCATTCCTCTGTTGAAAAAATCAGTTGTTCTTTAGCATGCAAAACTAGCTTCCTTGATACAAAAGACTTTTAATGGTCTCTGCACACATCTCTAGCTCTAACTCCTAAACCTGTGTGCCTACATTCATGTTATGATCCACTCATATTCAATTATTTTTCGTTTCCCAAATAAACTTTTGCATATGCTAATTATTCTTCCTGCCTCTTGAGAAACCTGTATACAGGTCAGGAAGCAACAATTAGAACTAGACGTGGAACAACAGACTGGTTCCAAATAGGAAAAGGAGTAAGTCAAGGCTGTATATTGTCACCCTGCTTATTTAACTTATATGCAGAGTACATCATGCAAAATGCTGGGCTGGAGGAAACACAAGCTGGAATCAAGATTGCTAGGAGAAATATCAATAACCTCAGATATGCAGATGACACCACCCTTATGGCAGAAAGGGAAGAACTAAAGAGCCTCTTAATGAAAGTGAAAGAAGAAAGTGAAAAAGTTGGCTTAAAGCTCAACATTCAGAAAACTAAGATCATGGCATCCGGACCCATCACTTCATGGCAAACAGATGGGGAAACAGTGGAAACAGTGACTAACTTTATTTCTCTGGGCTCCAAAATCACTGTGGATAGTGACTGCAGCCATGAAATTAAAACACACTTACTCCTTGGAAGGAAAGTTATGACCAACCTAGACAGCATATTAAAAACCAGGGACATACTTTACCAAAAATGGTCCGTCTAGTCAAGGCTATGGTTTTTCCAGTAGTCATGTATGGATATGAGAGTTGGACTGTGAAGAAAGCTGAGTGCCGAAGAATTGATGCTTTTGAACTGAGGTGTTGGAGAAGACTCTTGAGAGTCCCTTGGACTGCAAGGAGATCCAACCAGTCCATTCTAAAGGAGTTTAGTCCTGGGTGAACTCAAGCTGAACTCCAGTACTTTGGCCACCTGATGCAGAGAGCTGACTCACTGGAAAAGACCCTGATGCTGGGAAAACTTGAGGGCAGGAGGAGAAGGGGACGACAGAGGATGAGATGGTTGGATGGCATCACCGACACAATGGACATGGGTTTGGGTGAACTCTAGGAGTTGGTGATGGACAGAGAGGCCTGGAGTGCTGTGGTTCATGAGGTCGCAAAGAGTCGGACACGACTGAGCAACTGAAAACACTGAATTATTCTTCCTTAGGAAAGTCTTCTCACAACTAGAAATATCTACCTGACCTTTAAGATTCAGATCAAGTGTAACATATTCCATAAAGACTAACCTAGAACCTTTTGTCTTCTCATCACAAAATCATAATCAAGTCCTGCTTTTTAGGGATCCCATGGCTCCTACTATGTATACAGTTATATACACATGTGTAGCTCAACATTCAGAAAACTAAGATCATGGCATCTGGACCCATCACTTCATAGCAAATAGATGGGGACAGTGTCAGACTTTATTTTTTTGGGCTCCAAAATCACTGCAGGTGGTGACTGCAGCCATGAAATTAAGACGCTTACTCCTTGGAATGAAACTTAGGATCAACCTAAATAGCATATTCAAAAGCAGAGACATTACTTTGCCAACAAAGGTTCGTCTAGTCAAGGCTATGGTTTTTCCAGTGGTCATGTATGGATGTGAGAGTTGGACTGGGAAGAAAGCTGAGCACCGAAGAATTGATGCTTTTGAACTGTGGTGTTGGAGAAGACTCTTGAGAGTCCCTTGGACTGCAAGGAGATCCAACCAGTCCATTCTAAAGGAGATCAGTCCTGGGTGTTCTTTGGAAGGAATGATGCTAAAGCTGAAACTCCAGTACTGTGGCCACCTCATGCGAAAAGTTGACTCACTGGAAAAGACTCTGATGCTGGGAGGGATTGGGGGCAGGAGGAGAAGGGGACAACAGAGGATGAGATGGCTGGACGGCATCACTGACTCGATGCAGATGAGTTTGAGTAAACTCCGGGAGTTGGTGATGGACAGGGAGGCCTGGCATGCTGCGATTCGTGGGGTCGAAAACAGTCGGACACGACTGAGCAACTGAAGTGAAGTGAAGTGAACCTTACTAGACTGTTAGCAAATTCAGGGAGGAATTTTTTTTTTCTTTTTTGCTTGAGTCTTTCTCTTTATTTAGCAGGGTACCTCCTTCAAAAGAAACCAAAGAGTTTTTTAAAATTTCCATCAATATGAACTTATGGATTTCTTTTTTTTTTTTTTAATTTTTTTTTTAAACTTTACAATATTGTATTAGTTTTGCCAAATATCGAAATGAATCCGCCACAGGTATACCTGTGTTCCCCATCCTGAACCCTCCTCCCTCCTCCCTCCCCATACCCTCCCTCTGGGTCGTCCCAGTGCACCAGCCCCAAGCATCCAGTATCGTGCATCAAACCTGGACTGGCGACTCGTTTCATACATGATATTATACACATTTCAATGCCATTTTCCCAAATCTCCCCACCTTCTCCCTCTCCCACAGAGTCCATAAGACTGATCTATACATCACAGCAGGATCCTCTATGACCCACCTCCCAGAATATTGGAAGTAAAAGCAAAAGTAAACAAATGGGACCTAATTAAACTTAAAAGCTTCTGCACAACAAAGGAAACTATTAGCAAGGTGAAAAGGCAGCCTTCAGAATGGGAGAAAATAATAGCAAATGAAGCAACTGACAAACAACTAATCTCAAAAATATACAAGCAACTCAGGGAGGAATTTTGTCTTGACATCTTAGTATTTCTTTTTGAAAACAGCACAGTGCCTAGTTTATAGGCTATGCTTAGCTCAGTGGGTAAACAATCTGCCTGCAATGCAGGAGACCTGGGTTTGATCCCTGGATTGGGAAGATCCCCTGGAGAAGGAAATTGCAACCCACTCCAGTATTCTTGCCTGGAGAATCCCATGGACAGAGGAGCCCGGCAGGCTACAGTCCATGGGGTCCCAAGAGTCGGACATGACTTAGCGACTCAACTAACTACTACTACTAAACAAATGTTTACTTGAATAAGTAAATGGCTGTAAGAGCAAGTTAGGAATTATAAAAACACTGAATTTAATTGAAACAATAAAATCTAGGTTTGTGAAAATTGAAACCATCAGTCACATAGATTCAGCTTCCTTGAGAAAAACACCAGTACTTACACACATGAGGGCACAGAGCATATCAACAGCTGCATGGATGACTCCATTGTTGCTCCTCTTGAGTGCTTTTACTACCTTCACTCCAAGACGCTCCCGAAACCTCATGGGACAAAACAATAGCATATAGTAGCAACACCAGAGCATCATACTATTATTTTACTATAAAACTATTACACAGTAAGTTATTTTAAGTTTCTACTACATTACTACAGCAATTACATATTCTGAATCCCATATCTAGAACATAACAGTTTTCATAATTTTTTTCCTTTGGAGGGGCTGGGGTGGGCGGGGGAGCAGTTGAAGGTTGATTAAAGCTAAAAGGCTTGAACTTCCCATTCAAATTCACTAAAACAAGAGTCAGTAATATCATGGGTGAATGTATAAATAAGAGTCAGCAATATCATTTCCATTCATTCATCTTGCTTTTTTATATCTCATGAATAGAAACTACTATACCACCATATTAAAAAGTAACAAGTTTAATCAGATATAAGGAGGTAAATTTGTTGATTATTTGCTATTTTGAGTTTTTCAAATTCTTACTAAAAAAAAAAAAGTTAAGGCAACTTACTTTGGAAGCTGAGTAAAAGCTAGAAAACCAGCTTTGGAAGCCACAAGCCTCCTCACAGCCTGGAACTGACTCTCAAGTTCTGCATTTGAAGCAACAACATCCCCTTCCTGGGACAATAATGCCGTTATGGCATTATTGATCAGTTTTTCTTTGTTTTCTGAGAAGAGACCCTAGGTGAGGAAGAGTATTTCAAAAAAGTTTCTATACCAAAAATTAATGACAATGAACAAATTATGACACAATTTATCTTACATCCTGCGTCACTGCATGCAGAACTCCACTATATGAAATGTTAGCGTTGAACCTGAACACAGCATCTGCAAAGTTGCCATCTGTAAGGAAATGAATGATTCAAAACGATTTAGAGGTCTGCACTGTATTTATTTATTGTTAAGTAGATGGATAGAAATGAAATTATACTTAAATCAATACTTACTTGGAGGTGTAGCCAAGAATCTGAGATGAAGGCTCTCTACCTCCTCATCGACAGGCATGCTGAGTAACCCCCATCGCTGACCTTTATGAGTTGATGTCATTTTTACACAAACATCTCTGTTACCAGAGGCTCTTACTCCATCCAGCAAACTTGCTAATAAGGAATCTCTAAGCAAAGTTAAAAATAAAAAGGTTTTAGGATTGATAATCTAGGGAGATTTTCATTTAGAAAGCAACATAGGGCCTTTAGAAGGTAACCAGCTCAGGGGGGCACCCTGGGTACCAGGGAAGTACTAAGGAGAAGTGGCAGGAGAGAACCTGACCTCCAATACTAGTTCTTCACTCTCCTGTTTCACATCATGTACAAGTTACTAAAGAAATGGATTGTTAATATTTTCCTCTTGTTTTCTAATTTTAAGATTATCTTTTTAACAGTTTTACTGAGAGATAACTTACAAATCACAAAAGTCATTCAATTAAAATGTAGAGTCTGATACTTTTTCATAAATTTATACAGTTGTACAATCATTACCACAATCCAGTTTTTATACATTTCCAGCACCCGAAAAAGTTTCCTTGTGCCCATCTGCAAAAAACTCCCTAGCCTCAGGCAACCATTTATCTGCTTCTTTCTCTACAGTTTTACTTATTCAAGAAACTTCATCAAGAGAATAAAAAGACAAGCCACAAGTTGGGAGTAAATATTTACAAAAGACATATCTGATAAAGGATCATTACTCAAAATATACTAAAAACTCTTAAAATTCAACAATAAAAGGAATAACCCTATAAAAAAACGATCCTACATCCTGGGTGGGAGGAGGGTTTGGAGGAGAATGGATACATGTATATATATGGCTGAATCCCTTTGCTGTTCACCTGAAACAATCACAACTTTGTTAACTGGCTATACCCCAATACAAAATTAAAGTGGGAAAAAAAAGGAAAAAAAAAATGATCCAAAGTACTATATGATGCTTTACATCATATAACATCAGGAAGATGCTAATTAAAACAAGATACCACAACATTAGCGTTAGAATGGCCAAATCTGAAATACTGACACCACCAAATGCTGATAAGGATGTGGAGAAACAGGAACTCTCATTACTGCTGGGTGGAATGCACAATGGTAGAGCCACTTGAGGAATACAGTTTGGCAGTTTCTTATAAAACTCAACAAACTCTTACCATCTGCTCCAGTGACTACATTCCTTTGTATTCACTTAAAGGAGTTTAAAACATACCCACACAAAACCTGCACATAGGTTTAGTTGTTTTACCATGTGGTGTTAGTTGCACTGAGTGTATTTTTATCAAAGTAACTGGCTCAGTTCAGTTCAGTTCAGTCAGTCGTGTCCGACTCTTTGCGACCCCATGAATCGCAGCACGCCAGGCCTCCCTGTCCATCACCAACTCCCAGAGTTCACTCAGACTCACATCCATCGAGTCAGTGATGCCATCCAGCCATCTCACCCTCTGTCGTCCCCTTCTCCTCTTGCCCCCAACCCCTCCCAGCATCAGAGGCTACATCAGGTAGCCAGAGTAACTGGCTACCATTATCCAGACAATTTAAGAATGAAAGTGAAAGGTATTATTTTTAAATACTTAAAAAGTGTAAGTTTCAGAAACATACTTTATTTTCCATCCTTTGATTTAATATCAAGTAATCATTTTTATGGTTTTTCCAGAGGTCACGTATGGATGTGAGGACTATAAAGAAAGCTGAGCACCAAAGAATTGATGCTTTTGAACTGTGTTGGAGAAGACTCTTGGACTGCAGGGAGATCCAACCAGTCCATCCTAAAGGAGATCAGTCCTGGGTGTTCACTGAAAGGACCTATGTTGAAGCTAAAACTCCAATACTTTGGCCATCTGATGCAAAGAGCTGACTCATTGGAAAAGACCCTGATGCTGGGAAAGATTGAGGGCAGGAGGAGAAGGGGACGACAGAGGATAAGATGGTTGGATGGCATTACCGACTCAATGCACATGTGTTTGGGTAAACTCAGGGAATTGGTGATGGACAGGGAGGCCTGGCGTGCTGCGGTTCATGGGGTCACAAAGAGTCGGATACGACTGAGCGACTGAACTGAACTGAACCATTTTTATACTCTTTCAAAACTTGAAGACTAAATGAAAGATATTTTAAACATGCAACAAAATAAAGTTGTCTTTTCCTTCATTACATAATTTTAAAGTTCTAGATAAAATTTATCTTTTTTTTTCCTCTTTGATGAAGCACTTTGCCTTGCACATACTAAGATCTCAAAAACTAGATGAATTAAAAAAAAATACCTCTCTGTTGAAGAGTATTTCCGTATTTGGCCTTTTATAAATTCAATGGTAAAAAGCTGTGGATTTTCTGAGTCACAAACCAATGCAAACACCTAGGGAACACAAGAAATAAGTTCCATGAAAGATGTTAGTTTTATGGTATTCCATTAGAAAAACTACATATCATTTAGTTGACAAAAGTCAATATTTAAAAATGTAACTTGGTTATAATATCAGAATTTAAGAGCTGCTTAAAAGTCTCATTCAAATTTTCATATAATACTTAATAAAAAGTTTTCATTATGTACTTGAAAAACAAATTTTACAATATTCATTGTTCTAAGATCAATAAATACAATGAAAAATTAAATGCAGATCGTTTCCTGTTCTTTAGGCATAAAAAAATATTAAAACAGAAAGAAAATTATTCTAATATACAAACAGGAAGAAATCTCATTTAAACTATTACTGAAACTTACTTCTCCTAAGGGCTTCAATGTTGCAATATTATAGGTTGCTGGATCACGTTCTACTAAACATGTTTCTGTAAGCGCTAGAATTCTTTTTACAGGTTCCTTCAAACAAAATTGACATATATTAAAAAACTATTGAAGAAAAATGTCAAAATCAGATGAACTAATTTTCACTTTTAACATATGAGCTTACCGAATGTCTAGGTGATATTTTCTGGACTATAAACTCTGCTAAAGATGTGATGGATTCATCAGTGCTGTATTTGCCAAATCGGAGGTTCAAATATTGCTCAAATTCTAAAGGTTCTTTTCTGATCCGCAGTGAAATACCTATATAGTTGCCAGCATGATCTATTGCACTTTTGATAATTTCTTCTCTTTGCTCTGATGCAAATAAATGCTGCATAAATTTTGAAATTTAAAATGTTAGGGTTGAAATCATTAAAATGTGACCATAGTGAATCAACTTATAGGAAAGTGCCTGAAGGAGCAATTCTAGGAGGAAAAAAGGTAGATCTTATCAGAAGTAAATAAGCAGTATGTTGTGGCTGATTATAAATTAAAATCAAAGTCTGAAATATAAAACCTTGCAAATAATCACTGAAAGGAAATTATCTCATAAATTCTCAGAGTCTGGTTCTCATCCCTGTGTGGAAAACAGCACTCTAGGGCTCCAAAAAAGGCCCCAGCCAAGTCCAATGGAGGTGCTGGATACTACGGTGGACAGAATTCCAGTTTCAACTAAGGTAGCTCTGACTTCATCTGTTTTTATACAATGGGCTTTCTCACAAGATTACCTTGAAAAATGCTTAAATGCTCACCACGTCACTGGCCTATGAATATTACAAACCAACCTCCAGAGTGTATTAAGGATAAGGTATTGCTACTTGCATGTGGTACCTGGAGGCCAAAAATGCTGTGAAGGGCAGGATAGGAGAATCCCACAAGAAAGACCTGTCCTGCCCGGAATGCCATGAACTACCCTGCTGAGAAACACTGGATCAGATGTTTTAAAACCTGATTTCATTTCCAACAGCTTATTTCAGTCACTATGGATGCAGAAGATATCAGTTTCTTGAATGAATCTGTCATGGTCTCATATCTGTAGTGAACTGACTCATTTTAGCTAGTGTTTTTTAAAAGGCAGACAGTATGCTTAGCTTCCTGCAACTCAAATGGTCATCCAAGGACCAGGAAAGTCAGCATCACCTGTGAGCCTTAGATGTATAGCATCTCAGTTCCAACCTCAATCCTACGGAATCAAAATCTGAGAGTGAACAAGATGCCCCAGCTGATTTGTATGCACCTTCAAGTTTGAGGCACACTGCCACATACAATACTATGAATAAACGTGTTCCCAAACTTGCCTGAATGTTCAGCTCAATTCCGGAGTTTTAAAAATTGCAATTGCTAGGCCTCCCATTATATTAATTGAATCAGTATCTTCAGAAAATGAGCCGAGGGCATACTGGGCTTAAAAAAAAACTCTCCAGGTGATTACAATGTGAAGACAAGTTAAACCCATGGACCTACATATTAAGGCTACCAAGTTTGACGTCACCTATCATTTAATAAAAGTAACATATCTGAAAAAAATTAAAACTGCTTGATGCCAATAAGCAATAAAACATGTTGGCAATTGAGGAGTGTCACAATTCTTATCCTTAATGTTTACTTTATGCATTGGAAGGCTTGATGAATTGTCACTCTGTTAAGATCTGTGAAGCCATATTACTGTAATCAAATATGTTTTCCACCAAGAGGTTAATCATTATAAACTTCTACCATCCAGGGAAGAGACAAACCTTTGGGCAGCACTATGACAGGAGGTTTTAGGCTGCTTTAGGGTGGGAAAGGGAACTGATTTTCTCATGGATCATTCATTTTTTGGGTCTAGACTCAGCAGTAACAAAATGTCTACATGCACATTCCTAGATGAGTGGCACTAGGCTGGTACCCATCATCTGGGTGGAGTGAGGACGGGACAAGGCCTGTAACTCTGAAGAAGCTAACATATTTTGTAAATCAGATCGCTCACCCCATCCATCATTCTCTTTTCTTTTTGCTATACTTAGCCTCTTGTATGGAGAAGGCAATGGCATCCCACTCCAGTACTCTTGCCTGGAAAATCGCATCGACGGAGGAGCCTGGTGGGCTGCAGTCCATGGGGTCGCTAAGAGGTGGACTCGACTGAGCGACTTCACTTTCACTTTTCCCTTTCATGCATTGGAGAAAGAAATGGCAACCCACTCCGGTGTTCTTGCCTGGAGAATCCCAGGGACGGTGGAGCCTGGTGGGCTGCCGTCTATGGGGTTGCACAGAGTCGGACATGACTGAAGACACTTAGCAGCAGCAGCAGCCTCTTGTATTTCCAAAAGACTTGCCCTGGTTCTGCTATCCAAGGATGGATAATTTATCTACAGAACACTAATCTTGGGAGTAGTGTTCCCAAGATATTAAGGTAGCTACAGGATTTAAAATCTCAAGAGAAAGGACTCTGAGAGTAAGTTCACCTGAGCCTCTCCATCTGGACACTCTAATGCTCATCTCTGAGGTATGGGGTTTAATAAAGAAAGGCAGGATGTTTCTTATAAAAAAAAAAATGATCATAATCTATAGCTGTTTCTACTGCCAATTAACAAACAGGATCTCAGCACCTTAAGAGGTTTCTGTTGTGTCCCAAAATTTACATGTAACTCAGAATTTCAAAATAAAACATGCAATGAACTCCAAATTTGAATTTTCAAAGTATATTCAGATTTCAGATTACAAATATCTGGGCAAAGGAAAGAAGACTATAAAAAAAGATAGTTTAACATAACTTTTCAAAGAAAGTTTAGAAACTTTCAAGTAACACATTAATACTAATGAAAATAAAACTGTGATCACTGTTTATTAAATATTAAGTGACATACTGTGCTAAGAATTTTATATAAAGTATCTCATTTGATCAAAAAACCTAAGACATACACAAATTTTCCTCCACATTTTAGAGAGCTGCAAACTGGAATTCAAGCTGATGTCTACCTGATACCAAAGCCTGCACTCAAAATAACATACTTCCTTCCAGAGGACTCAAAGGAAATTTCAAAATTAACTGTAAAAACTCTGCTTTCCTTCAAATGGTCATGTCTCTTTTAAAATAACTTTTTAAAAACACTACTTACCAATCTACTAAATCCTCCATAAAGTATACAAAACCCTCCTTGATAATCAGAGAGATCTACAAAGCCTTCAATATTTCTGTAGTCATAGGAACAGAGGACTCTGTTTGTTGCAGGGTTAATTTGGTCAAAGCCTCCTGGTGTTACTTCCAAAACAACGGGTTTTCTTGTATCACTCCAGTGATGCTTATAGCAGTTATATCTCTGCAGAGAAAAATAATAATACTTTTAAATTCATATTTAAGGTTACCATAAAACACCATTACATTTAGTGTATCACTCATTGCAGAAAAAAAAAAAAAAAACCCTGAAAATCTAAATATTATAAAATTTTAGAGCTACTAATCAAATTCTTAAAGACATTTTTACTTTGGCCATTTGGAGGTTTATGTTTATTCAATTCAGAATGTTTAGGCTAACTAAAGACAGTACCAGTATCACTTGAGGCGCTCAGTTGTGTCCAATTCTACGACCCCATGAAGAGCAGCATGCCAGGCCTCCCTGTCCAACACCAACTGCCGGAGCCTACCCAAACCCATGCCCATTGAGTCAGTGATGTCATCCAACTATCTCATCCGCTGTCGTCCTGCTGGCCTCAATCCTTCCCAGCATCAGAGTCTTTATCAGGTGGCCAAAGTACTGGAGTTTCACTTTAACATTAGTCCTTCCAATGAACACCAAGGACTGATCTCCTTTAGGATGGACTGGTTGGCTCTCCTTGCAGTCCGAGTCTTCTCCAACACCACAGTTCAAAAGCATCAATTCTTGGGTGCTCAGCTTTCATTATAGTACAACTCTCACATCCATACATGACCACTGGAAAAACCATAGCCTTGACTAGACGGACCTTGGTTGACAAAGTAATGTCTCTGCCTTTTTTTTTTTTTTTGTCTCTGCTTTTTAATATGCTATCTAGGTTGGTCATAACTTTCCTTCCAAGGAGTAAGCGTCTTTTAATTTAATGGCTGCAATCACCATCTGCAGTGATTTTGCAGCCCCCAAAAATAAAGTCTGACACTGTTTCCCCATCTATTTCCCATGAAGTGATGGGACCAGATGCCATGATCTTAAGTTTTCTGAATGCTGAGCTTTAAGCCAACTTTTTCACGCTCTTTTTTCACTTTCATCAAGAGGCTCTTTAGTTCTTCACTTTCTGCCATAAGGGTGGTGTCATCTGCATATCTGAGGTTATTGATATTTCTCCCAGCAATCTTGATTCCAACTTGTGCTTCTTCCAGCCCAGCATTTCTCATGATGTACTCATGGTAAATAAGCAGGGTGACAATACACAGCCTTGACATACTCCTTTTCCTATTTGGAACCAGTCTGTTGTTCCATGTCCAGTTCTAACTGTTGCTTCCTGACCTGCATACAGGTTTCTCAAGAGGCAGGTCAGGTGGCCTGGTATTCCCATCTCCTTCAGAATTTTCCACAGTTTATTATGATTCACACAGTCAAAGGCTTTGGCATAGTCAATAAAGCAGAAGTAGATGTTTTTCTGGAACTATCTTACATCTTCGATGATTCAGCGGATGTTGGCAATTTGGTCTCTGGTTCCTCTGCCTTTTCTAAAACCAGCTTGAACATCTGGAAGTTCACAGTTCACGTATTGCTGAAGCCTGGCTTGGAGAATTTTGAGCATTACTTTACTAGCATGTGAGATGAGTGCAATTGTGTGGTAGTTTGAGCATTCTTTGGCATTGCCTTTCTTTGGGATTGGAATAAAAACTGATCTTTCCCAGTCCTGTGGCCACTGCTGAGTTTTCCAAATTTGCTGGCATATTGAGTGCATCAGTTTCACAGCGTCATCTTTTAGGATCTGAAATAGCTCAACTGGAATTCCATCACCTCCACTAGCTTTGTTCATAGTGAGGCTTCCTAAGGCCCACTTGACTTCACATTCCAGGATGTCTGGTTCTAGGTGAGTGTGAGTGATCACACCACCGTGATTACCAAGGTCGTGAAGATCTTTTTTGTACAGTTCTTCTGTGTATTCTTGCCACCTCTTCTTAATATCTTTTGCTTCTGTTAGGTCCATACCATTTCTGTCCTTTATTGAGCCCATCTTGGCATGAAATGTTCCCTTGGTATCTCTAATTTTCTTGAAGAGATCTCTAGTCTATCCCATTCTATTTTTTTCCTCTGTTTCTTTGCATTGATCACTGAGGAAGGATTTCTTATGTCTCCTTGCTATTCTTTGGAACTTTGCATTCAGATGGGTATATCTTTCCTTTTCTCCTTTGCTTTTCACTTCTCTTCTTTTCACAGCTATTTGTAAGGCCTCTTCAGACAGCCATTTTGCTTTTTTGCATTTCTTTTCCATGGGGATGGTCTTGATTCCTGTCTCCTGTACAATGTCACAAACCTCTGTCCATAGTTTATCAGGCACTCTGTTTGTCAGATATAATCCCTTAAATCTATTTCTCACTTCCACTGTATAGTCATAAGGGATTTGATTTAGGTCATACCTGAATGGTCTAGTGGTTTTCCCCACTTTCTTCAATTTAAGTCTGAATTTGGCTATAAGGAGTTCATGATCAGATCCAGTAAGCTCCTGGTCTTGTTTTTGCTGACTGTATAGAGCTTCTCCATCCTTGGCTGCAAAGAGTATAATCAATCTGATTTCAGTGTTGGCCATCTGGTGATATCCATGTATAGAGTCTTCTCTTGTGTTGTTGGAAGAGGGTGTTTGTTATGACCAGTACATTCTCTTGGTAAAACTGTATTAGTCTTTGCCCTGCTTCATTCTGTACTCCAAGGCCAAATCTGCCTGTTACTCCAGATGTTTCTTGACTTCCTACTTTTGCATTCCAGTCCCCTATAATGAAAAGGACATCTTTTTTGGGTGTTAGTTCTAAAAGGTCTTCTAGGTCTTCATAAAACCATTCAGCTTCAGCTTCTTCAGCATTACTGGTCAGGGCATAGACTTGGATTACCTTGATATTGAATGGTTTGCTGTGGAAACGAACAGAGATCATTCCGTCTTTTTTCAGATTGCATCCAAGTACTGCATTTCAGACTCTTTTGTTGACTATGATGGCTACTCCATTTCTTCTAAGAGATTTCTGCCCGCAGTAGTAGATATAATGGTCATCTGAGTTAAATTCACCCATTCCAGTCCATTTTAGTTTGCTGATTCCTAGAATGTCGATGTTCACTCTTGCCATCTCCTGTTTGACCACTTCCAATTTGCCTTGATTCATGGACCTGACATTCCAGGTTCCTATGCAATATTGCTCTTTACAGCATCAGACCTTGCTTCTATCACCAGTCACATCCACAACTGGGTGTTATTTTTGCTTTAACTCTATCCCTTCATTCTTTATGGAGTTATTTCTCCACTGATCTCTAGTAGCATATTGGGCAACTCCCTACCAACCTAGGGAGGTGAACTACCAACCTAGGGAGATGAACTCCCTACCAACCTAGGGAGATGAACTACCAACCTAGGGAGTTCATCTTTCAGTGTCCTATCTTTTCCTTTTCATACTGTTCATTCTGGCAGAATGTGGTCCACTGGAGAAGGGACTGGCAAACCACTTCACTATTCTTGCCTTGAGAACCCCATGAACAGTATGAACACTATGAAAAGACAGTATATCTTTTGAAAATTAACAAAGGTTTTAGTTGTGAAACAATTTTAAGTCACCCTCATGCAAATCTTAAGGGCAATCTTAAACAGAAGTTACTCTGAAGGAATTCCACTGGAGAAAAGATTTCAACTTTTGTCGATGGATTCTTTTAATCAAGTTAGACATGGAAAAGAGCTAAGTCACATTTCAGGGCTTTTAGGGTATTTAAATTAAACAACCCAAGCTAATTCAATATATCAATGTAGATACTTTTCTTGTTGTTGTTCAGTCGCTCAGTCGTTTCTGACTCTGCGACCCCATGGACTGCAGCAAGTCAGGCTTCTCGGTCCTCCATTATCTCCTGGAATTTGCTCAAATTCATGTCCACTGAGTTGGTGATGCTATCTAACCATCTCAGGCTCTGCTGCTCCCTTCTCCTCTTGCCTTCAATCTTTCCCAGCATCAAGGTCTTTTCCAATATGTCCACTTTTCACATCAGGTGGCCGAGGTATTTCAGATTCAGCATCAGTCTTTCCAGTATTCCAATATTCAGGGTTGATTTCCTTTAGGATTGATTGATTTGATCTCCTTGCTGCCCGAGGGACTCTCAAGAGTTTTCTCCAGCATCACAATACAAAAGCATCAGTTCTTCAGTGCTCAGCATTTGCTATGGTCAAACTCTCACATCCCTACATGACTACTGGAAAAATCATAGCTTTGGCTATATGGACCTTTGTTGACAAAGTGATGTCTCTGGTTTACAGTACGTGGTCTAGGTTTGTTATAGATTTCCTTACAAGGAACAAGCATCTTTTAATTTCACTGCAGCAGGCATCGCCTACAGTGATTTTGGAGCCCAAGAAAATAAAATCTGTCACCACTTCCATTTTTTCACCTTCTATTTGTCATGAAGTGATGTAGATTTTTTTTCTATACACACAAAAAAGCTGAAGCCTCAGTTTGACTGTAGGCTTTTCTAAATACACACCACTGGGAAGTCATCTTTAGAAGTTTGATCACATTAGCAAGTAAAATTTGATTTAGATAACCGGTGCTAATTGTGTTTGATTGACTCTTTGCAACCTCATCAACTGGAGCCTGCCAGGCTCCTTTGTCAGTGGGATTCTCAAGGCTAGAATACTCGAGTAGGTTGCCATTTCCTTCTCCAGTGGTCTTCCCAATCCAGGGATCTAACCCACATCTCCTATGTCACCTACATTGGCAAGCAGTTTTTTACCACTAGTGCCATCTGGGAAGCTCTATTTAGATAACATTCCTTTATAAATTAAAGAACTTAGTATCAGAAATAATTACAAGGGTGAACATCCATTTACTCCCCAGTTTTATTCTTAGAAAAAACATTTAGTTGAGGCTGATAACCAAAATGATATGTACAGAATAAAGGCAAAATGAGACCAAGAGAAAATAGGATAACAAAATGTAAAATGTGAAATGAACATTCCCTTGTTGACCCAAAAACTCCATAAAGTTTTCTACCCACCAATATGAAGTGGAATGCATGGTCAGTTACATGATTCTTAAGGTAAAAATAAACTGGTTGCTGCTCAAAAATACAACTACTTCTAACACTAAAATGGCAGAGAAATTTTCTTGCAGGTGTTCGGAAAGGAGAGTAAGACATTAGATAATAAATATCTCCACCTCCCAACATTAAACCCAGCAATGAGGTTCACAGAATCATATCCATCAATTCCCTCAGCATTTCTGAGCTACGGCATCATGAACATGACAGTTTCATAAAAGGAATTCTGCAGAAAGACCAAAGGGCCTGCATTAACCCAAGAATATATTTAAAGCCTTGATTCTGCACTAAAGGATGGAGCAGTACCACACCTTTCCAGCAGAAGTGGGTCACAAAATTTGGTGGGAAGGGAGGTCACAAAAGTTGGTGCTTTTCCCACTATGCTGGTTTACATGCCTCAGCCCAGTCTGCAGGATATTCTCCATTCTTTCAGAAGGTAATCAACTGTAAAGCAGTGAGATTTGCCAAGGGAACAAATCATTGTCCTTCAGGATTATGGTGGCCAAGACAGTCTTAAGAGAATCTGATTTAGAGTATATCTAGGAGCGATGGGAAGCCGAAGACCAAATTCAACTTTTATAAAACTGCTGCTCTTCAGGCTATCTTCTAGGGATACTGTTTCCACCAAAAAGTTTGAAAAATATTAACTTGCTGAAATTAACATATATAAAGGGGAACTTATAACAAAATCTATAAATATGCTTTAGGAAGCAGTTGTTTTCCAAATAGATGAGCTATACAGAAAACTCACCTACTAACATAATTAAAATAAGTGTACTAAATTATGATTTATAGAAATGTGATAAGCAGCAAGGAGCTCACCAAAAACCATTAAGCTATTTTAAATGGCTCCTTGGCAACCAACCATTTGCTTGAGTTGAAATCAGGAGGCTTCTCAGATACTAAAACACAGAACAGAATACCCATAGAAAGGATGAGGGCTTTTAAAAAACAAGGGAACGGTACTGCCAGCATATTAGAATTCAGGTCCTGCCTTTTGCCAGAAGCTAGAGTTCTGGACAGTGCTCCGAATTTACACATCACTCTGGATCCCCCAGCCCTATTATATAAGCAATACCTTCTCATGGAAAGAAATTCCGTATTTGAAGGGAGTGAAAGAAAAGCATCAGTGCCCATTTCCTCTCCCCAGAAGACTCAGATTTACTTTAAATGCTGCTATAACATGTCTAGAGAAGGCCTGGAAAAGTTAAGATTCTAATAAGCAATAATTACTTCCTGAAAGCTGTCATTGCACCATGCAAATCCTCATTATCGGCAAGACCCAGTGAGTGTGAGCATGATCAGTCTCTCAGTCATGTAGGACTTTTTGTGATTCCATGGACTGTAGCCTAGTAGGCTCCTCTGTCCATGGGATTTTCCAGGCAACAGTACTGGAGTGGGTTGCCATTTTCTCCTCCCAGGGATCTTCCTGACTCAGGCATTGAACCCACGTCTCCTGCACTGGTAGGTGACTGAGCCACCTGGGAAACCCCCGGATTCAGGGCGAGGGCATACAATGAGACAGTTTCAATACATATATTTTCTTACAAGTTTAATACTTCCAAAATAAGAATCTTGTACAACAAACAACAATTGCATGTTCTAAGAAGTATTATGAGCAGTGTGAAGCTTCTGTTGCTGTTAAGAAACAGAATAAAGACTTGCTGAATGAAGCCTTGTTTTTAATATTTAGTTCTGCCTGAAAATTGTTATCTAACTATTCGCATTAACAATCATAAATCTAATTTCTCATATTTGAGTTTCCTGTTAAACTACATTTATCTATCACATGATATCAGGAGACATTAAAATTATGTTTCAGTTTCTTCAGCTTTGCCACAAAGGGAATACACAATTTATGCAAGGATTTCTAAAGTGCAACACTGATAAGCCAAAAAAGATATTAATAAATGTTAGAAATACTTGCCCTTCCTGTGATTTTTCCTTCTGAAAAATCAGTTCTAAATCTCTGAAAGAGAAGACATACAAAACATAGTTTATAACAACAGACTTATTAACAGAGACTCTCAGTTCAGTACTTTCTATCCAAAGTAAGTAAAATTCCAACTTGGTAATCCTGATATTAAAAAATGTTATTAAAGTTATAGTTGAAGGATATTTAATAAAAAGTGTGTGAAATTTTATTGAAAAACAGGGTAGATTAAACATACAACTGCTTTGTTCTATATAATGCATTTAAAAAGACCTAAAAGAACTATCAAACCTAAAGGATTATCCAGCCTCTTAGTAAGAAAAAAGTAAAAGTTTCACAGAGTCAATTAAGGGTCAATAAGTGGGAAAGGGGCTCAGAACACCAGTATCTGTACTTTAATGTAACTCATTAAAAAAGAGAAGAGAGAAATTTAGTGTATTAACATGAAACAGTTCTCACCAATGCTTCTGTAAGAAGTTCTGTTCTGTGCTCTGTAGAAAATTTTAATGTTTCTGACTTTTTTCCACTGCCTTTACGAAATGTGAGGTTGAACTCTGTTCCTTGTCCTTTTCCTACAGGGCTGATGCTGCAAATGTCTCCATAAGGCCACTAACAAAAAAAAGGAAATCATTCAACTGGTGCTACACTGTGGTGAAATGCAACACTTATTTTTACGATTTTAATTTCAAATCACTGATTAAATGAAAAAATTTTATAACACAGTACTGAGATCTAGAAAATGTTTTGTTTTACAGTAACTCTACAAAACAAACTAAAAAGTTTTCAGTTATCAGAGACAATAATAAAAAAGTTACGTTTTCCAATTTCAATCCCTGATTGATTATTAATGATTGATCAATCCAAAGCAACTAAAATACACAGATATGAAAAGAGCTGGGGAATAACATTTTATGATTATCTACAAAACATTTAAAAACAGCAACAAAAAGAGGAATCTGTAAAACATGCCTAATTTGGACTTAAATTAGAATATTTTAAGTGTTTATTTACCCATATTCAGTTTAGTCTTGCCTTTATAAATATCAACCTTATTTTTATGACATACATTTTCTAACCACTGCACTTATGTATGTCTGTATCAGAGTAACAATATTGCCCTTAAAGTTATAAAAAATTTACAAATTTTACATTAAAATGATGTTTATAATCAAAGTAACCGTAAAAAGCTATACTCCTTAGAGCCTAGAAATATGCACACATATGCTCCCTTTATTTATTTATGTTTGGTCCTGAGTATTGAGCATTATATAAGCATATTAATCTTTTTCAAATTTGACATTTCTATCCTTCCTGGCCTGATTTCAGGCTAGGGACCACTGGCTTTTAAAATTCAAGTGGAGTTCAAACACCTAATAGCTTCTAAAATTATTACCTGATTTGTTACTTCTAAGGTATTGGGATTATATGTAGTTATCGCATGGGTTCCAACTGAAAAGACACGCTTATACCTACAAAGGAAATCAAGTACTTAAATTCAGTCTTAAAGGAAACATTTTATAAGAAAATACATATAACACAAAAGAAACATCTCAATAAATAAATAGAAATGTATTAGTTGATTTAATGTGACTAAATATAGCTTTGTTTTATATTCTCACATTTTTAATGTTCTGAAATGCCACTGATATATAAATCTACCCATCACTCAATCTACTGTGAAACAACAAGATCCTTAAGTAGAAAAGTAAAACCTATGGAAGCAATCTTTGTTGTTAGTATACATGAAGTTAAGCAAAAAAACTGCCAGATGATGCCAAAATATTCTAAATGGGAAAATTAAAAAAAAAAAAAGACACTATACACTAGTAATTCTTTCAAAATATACTTTCAACAAGATCATGACACAAATAAAGGAAAAGCTACAGCCTACAACTGATGTATCACAGTCCTTTTTCTGGAATCTTAATGATTTCCATTTAACCAACTACCTTTATTACAATTAAGTGTTGCAATTTTATAGAAGTAGGAAGCCTACATCACAGACAAGCAATTTTCACTTGTTAAATCACTTCCTTCACTTAAAGCAACATATTTGAAGGAGAATAACCATTTGGGTATCAGTAATTTTTTAGAAGAGAGAGAAATTCATAATGATAAAAGTGGAAAGTGAATTACAAAAACTTATTTAAAACTGACAAATTAGCTCTTTGAAAATAAAATGATAAACTAGGACTGTGCTGTGAGGTCAGTTGCTCAGTCATGTCTAACTCTTTGCAACCCCATGGACTGTAGCCCGCCAGGCTCCTCTGTTCATGGGATTCCCAAGGCAAGAATACTGGAGTGGGTTGCCATTTCCTTCTCCAATGCATGAAAGGGAAAAGTGAAAGTGAAGTCGCTCAGTCGTGTCTGACTCTTCGCGACCCCATGGTCTGCAGCCTACCAGGCTCCTCCGTCCATGGGATTTTCCAGGCAAGAGTACTGGAGTGCGGTGCCATTGCCTTCTCCATGAAACCCTAAAGGAACAGGTAAATTCTATGCTTCTTCGATTGTTCCAGGAAACAAACTAAAGCTTCTCAGTTCTTCCAGGGATAATAAAATCAGGGGGAAAAAAACCAAATCTACTTTTAAATAAATACTATCAATAAGAATCAAATGACAGATTAAAATAGTAATACAGTTTTCATTCCAATCCCAAAGAAAGGCAATGCTAAAGAATGCTCAAACTACTGCACAATTGCACTCATCTCACATGCTAGTAAAGTAATGCTCAAAATTCTCCAAGCCAGCCTTCAGCAATATGTGAACCGTGAAGTTCCTAATGTTCAAGCTGGTTTTAGAAAAGGCAGAGGAACCAGAGATCAAATTGCCAACATCCGCTGGATCATCGAAAAAGCAAGAGAGTTCCAGAAAAACATCTATTTCTGCTTTATTGACTATGCCAAAGCCTTTGAATGTGTGAATCACAATAAACTGTGGAAAATTCTGAAAGAGATGGGAATACCAGATCACCTGATCTGCCTCTTGAGAAACCTGTATGCAGGTCAGGAAGCAACAGTTAGAACTGGACATGGAACAACAGACTGGTTCCAAATAGGAAAAGGAGTACGTCAAGGCTGTATATTGTCACCCTGCTTATTTAACTTATATGCAGAGTACATCATGAGAAACGCTGGACTGGAAGAAGTACAAGCTGGAATCAAGGTTGCCAGGAAAAATATCAATAACCTCAGATATGCAGATGATACCACCCTTATGGCAGAAAGTGAAGAGGAACTCAAAAGCCTCTTGATGAAGATGAAAGTGGAGAGTGAAAAAGTTGGCTTAAAGCTCAACATTCAGAAAATGAAGATCATGGCATCCGGTCCCATCACTTCATGGGAAATAGATGGGGAAACAGTGGAAACAGTGTCAGACTTTATTTTGGGGGCCTCCAAAATCACTGCAGATGGTGACTGCAGCCATGAAATTAAAAGATGCTTTCTCCTTGGAAGAAAAGTTATGACCAACCTAGATAGCATATTCAAAAGCAGAGACATTACTTTGCCAACAAAGGTTCGTCTAGTCAAGGCTATGGTTTTTCCTGTGGTCATGTATGCATGTGAGAGTTGGACTGGGAAGAAGGCTAAGCGCCAAAGAACTGATGCTTTTGAACTGTGGTGTTGGAGAAGACTCTTAAGAGTCCCTTGGACTGCAAGGAGATCCAACCAGTCCATTGTGAAGGAGATCAGCCCTGGGATTTCTTTGGAAGGAATGATGCTAAAGCTGAAACTCCAGTACTGTGGCCACCTCATGTGAAGAGTTGACTCATTGGAAAAGACTCTGATGCTGGGAGGGATTGGGGGCAGGAGGAGAAGGGGACGACAGAGGATGAGATGGCTGGATGGCATCACTGACTCGATGGACATGAGTCTGGGTGAACTCCGGGAGTTGGTGATGGACAGGGAAGCCTGGCATGCTGCGATTCATGGGGTTGCCAAGAGTTGGACACGACTGAGTGACTGAACTGAACTGAACATCATGACCAAAGGCAGTTCATTTTAGGAAAACAGTTGAATATTAGAAAAATGTATAATTAGCATATTTATTGAAATATCTTTCAGTATTTTAGTAAAAGATTTTTAAATTACCAAAATGGATGTTAAATATCACCAGGTGCCTTTTTTATATGTATGGAAAAGACTGTGCTTTTCTGCTTTAAACTACCAATACAGTAAAAAGGTATACATTACCATAAACCAAGTCACTATCTGACTCAAAGGTCACACACTAAGAGTATTCTCATTAAAATCAAGAGAGCTCTTTCAAATTTTAATTTCCTATTATATTTTCTAATCAGTACATTATATAATAAAAATGACAAAGTTTCCATTTTGGGGAAAAATGATAGATTTTATTAATTTCTACCATTTTGCTGTATTACAAATTTCCCCCCTAATTTCTTATGCTGAAGGTGGCATGGGAAACTAAACAACGAGCACACTTCCTTCTAATATAAAAACATTCATTTGCTGCTTTGTAAGTGGCATCACCAATGCAATGGACATGAGTTTGAGTAGGCTCCAGGAGTTGGTAATGGGACAGGGAAGCCCATGGCATGCTGCAGTCCATGGGGTCGCAAAGAGTTGGTCGCGACTGAACTGAACTGAACTGAAAGTGGGGAGAGGGTTGAGGGACAGATGAAGTAGATGAGGATTTATCTAAATAGCTCAAAAGTCTCAAAGTTTCAGAGGCTTAATCAATGGGAACAAAGAAAACCAAAGAAATAAAATCTTATTAAACCAGTATTTGCCTCAGAAGATAGCATAATGAAATCAAATGTATGGCAGAAATATGAATTCACAAATTCTAACTTTCAAAATCATCTTGACAAACATGCCAATATTTTTATCTTTAAGAATTTTTATTGCAGTATAGTTGACTTACAGTGTTGTGCTAGTTTCAGCCGTATAGCAAAGTGAATCAATTATACATATAAATATATCTACTTTTTAAAGATTCTTTTCCCATATAGGTCACTACAAAATACTGCGTAGAATCCCCTGTGCTATACAGTAGGTTTTGCTAGTTCAGTTCAGTTCAGTTCAGTCACTCAGTCGCGTCCAACTGTTTGCAACCCCATGAATCGCAGCATGCCAGGCCTCCCTGTCCATCACCAGCTCCCGGAGTTCACTCAAACTCACGTCCATCAAGTCGGTGATGCCATCCAGCCATCTCATCCTCTGCCATCCCCTTCTCCTCCTGCCCCCAATCCCTCCCAGCATCAGGGTCTTTTCCAAGGAGTCAACTCTTTGCATGAGGTGGCTAAAGTACTGGAGTTTCAGCTTTAGCATCATTCCTTCCAAAGAACACCCAGGACTGATCTCCTTTAGAATGGACTCATTAAATATCTATTATATGCAGTGGTATCTAGGTCAATCTCAATCTCCCAATTTATCCCTCCCTCCCTTCCCCATCCACCCCAACCATAAGTTTGTTTTTCACATCTTTTACTCTCTGTTCTATAAATGAATTCATTTCAAACATATCAATTTGTATAATCCTGAAATAAAACTATAGAATTTACTTTACTCTGGAAGCAAAAGTGTAAGAATTAAATCCCTGAAATGTTCCAAATATCAACTGATATGGTGATATTCATAATCTTAAGAGAATCTAAGTCAAGAAAACATCCTTTTCAATTCTATACTAATCTCTACCCAACATAGTTCTTCCTAATATTTTTCTTGTGTAACTTTTTCATCTTGATTAGTGCTGTGCAAAAGAACTTTCCAAAATGATGAAAATATTCTGTAGCTACACTGTCCAATTAGGTAGCTCTTTTGAGCACCTGAAATGTGGCTAATGAGCAACTGTAAACAGCCACGCTTGGTTAGTAGCTACCATACTGAAGAGAGTGCATTCTAGATTATGCAGCACAAGTATGCTGGAGTGAGATGTCCATTAGCCCCAAAATACTGTCATAACTGGTAAACTCAGAGCTCTAAAGCTTCCTAAGAAGAAAGCTGTGAGAAAATTCTTAGGAGAATGTCCTTCCATTCCTCTCTCTTTCTCTTCTCTTTTTTTAAGAGTTCCACAGACCTCTCTCATCTAGGATGGCCGCTGCACTTGCCTTTAAGGTTAGGGTAAATACTGTACTCCTAGGTCATTTAAAACTTTTACAGAGGTTCTTTTGTGGTCCAGTGGTTAAGAATCTGCCTTCCAGCCAGTGCAGGGGATACAGGTTTGATCCTTGGTCCCGCAAGATTCACACACTACTGAGGCCACGTGCTGCAACTATCCAGGACCAGAGGCCATGCTCCGCAACAAAGAGAAGCCACCACCATGAGTAGCCCCTGCTCACCGCAACTAGAGAAAGCCCACACACCGCAATGAAGACCCAATGCAGCCCAAAATTAATTAATTAATTAAAAAAACTTTTTAAAGCACCCTTAAACCTTCCAAGTACCTAAAAAGCCCCTTTGGATACCAGATTTAGATTAAAATCAGAATGAGCTCACATGTATGGTATGTTAGTTAAACTTGCAATTTAAGATTATTTTTTAAGTGAAACAAAGATGAGTATTTTTAATGATAAAAGATACAATTCACAAAGATAGACATCATAAGCTATAATAAGACATTTAACAAAAAATCAAAGATACGTAAAACAAAAATGAAAAAATATAAGGGAAAAGAAAAAATATATAATCATAGTGAGATATAGTAACATTTCTCTGAGAATATTTTATCAAGTGCAGAAAAAATAAGAATAGGAGCATCTTGAATGATGTCATTAATAATTTAAATATGCTAGATTTACATTAATGTTAACCTTATATCCTACACAAATATATTTAAAATTTTGTTATCTCATACGTTGTTATGTCCATAGGACATTTAGAAAAACTGGCAAAAAGGTAAACATTACTAAATTTCAAAAAGTAGACTTCTTTTTCTTGTGATCCAAATACATATATATTTACATACACATACATATTATTTTTGAAATTATGTTCCATTACAGTATATAACAAGATATTCACTATAGTTTCCTTTGCTGTGGAGTAAACCTTTGTTGCTTGCTGCATATATATTTTTTTAATTACAAGTCTAGTTTTCTATTTTCACTAAGTCAAACAAGTAGAATCAAAATGTCACCAATTTTTTAGTTAGGCAAAAATTCATAAGTTTTCTAAAATATATATTATTTATGTATATGTATACAAAAGTTTTTCTACTACACTTGATAAAGGCTTGACAAAGAACATTAAAAAAAAAAGAAACAGAGAAATTGGAAAACATTAAATAAATGAAATAGGAGCACTGAATATGAAATAGAAAAAGTGAAACAAACTCAATAAAAGTAAAAGATCTTCATACAGTCCAGTTGTTTTTAAACATGGCTGCTCATTAGAAATGTATCTGGAGTTCTGGCAAAAAAAAAAAGAAAAAGAAATACCTGGGCATCTGTGGTGGTGGTGGTTTAGTCGCTAAGTCGTGTCCAACTTAGTGCCCATGGACTGTAGCCTGCCTGCCTTCTCTGCCCATGGGATTCTCCTGGTAAGTATACTGGAGTGGGTTACCATTTCCTCTTCCAGAGGATCTTCCCAACCCAGAAATCGAACTCGGGTCTCCTACATTACAGGCAGATTCCAAGATAATTCTGATATGCATCTGGATTTGATCACAGGTTTTTTATTTAATGGTACTCTTCGTAATATAGAATTCCATTATTTTTCTATTAACCAATTGTGATACGATGGTACTGAGTAATAATAATTTTTCTTGTTGTTCAGTCACTAAGTTGTGTCCGACTCTTTGCGACCCCATGGACTGCAGCATGCCAGGCTTTCCTATCCTGCACCATCTCCTGGAGTTTGCTCAAGCTCACGTCCATTGAGTCAGTAATGCCATCTAACCATCTGATCCTCTGTCTCTCTCTTCTCCTTCTGCCCTCAATCTTTTCTTGCTTTCTTCTTTTTCAGAAATTTTATTTTTGGCAGCAGTGGGTCTTCGTTGCTTTGCACAGGCACATGGGCTCAGTACCTGAAGACCGCGGGCTCTAGAGCCATGGGCTCAGTGGTTGTTGTAATGGGATTAGATGCTCCACGGTATGTGGAATTTCCCTGCACCAGGGATTGAACCTATGTCCTCTGCAATGGCAGGCAGATTCTTATCCACTGCACCACAGGGAAATCCTGCTTTCACCTTCATGATTTTTTTTCATACAGAAACTTTTTTTAGGGAAGAAGAAACTAATAATGTTAGGTCAGCTATTCCATATTATCATGGACTGCCTCAATATTAAATGGGTACCTAATGGTGTGCTGGGTTCAATGATATGGCAGTGAGTAAGAGTTCCTTAAAGACCTAGTTTCCTCTGGGCAGATATTTTATTTATTATTTAGTTAACCAATTTAGATATCTTAAATAAAACTTCAAAGTAGAGCTAAGACAACTGTCAGTCGTTTTAAGAAAGTTTATTTCAGACCTGAATACTCTTAACTAGCTTCTATCAATTAGACATGTAAAATATTATCAAGACAAAAAATATTATAAAAATACTGGGCACCATCACAAGGTCATATACTTCTGTCCCGAAATTCGTACTATTCATTTATCTCAAGAGAAAACTCAACATCACTTTTTTTTGTTAAGTACAGAAAAAGCTTGTGTTTATTATAAAATAATGGTTCTCAGGTGGTGCAGTAATAAAGAATTGGCCTGCCAATGCAAGCGGAGAAGGCAATGGCACCGCACTCCACTACTCTTGCCTAGAAAATCCCTTGGACGGAGGAGCCTGGTAGGCTGTAGTTCATGGGGTCCATAAGAGTCGGACACGTCTGAGCAACTTCCCTTTCACTTTTCACTTTCATGCACTGAGAAGGAAATGGCAACCCACTCCAGTGTTCTTGCCTGGAGAATCCCAGGGACGGGGGAGCCTGGTGGGCTGCCGTCTATGGGGTCGCACAGAGTGGGACACGACTGAAGCAACTTAGCAGCAGCAGGCAACACAAGACATGCAGGTTCGACCCCTGGGTCAAGAAGATGCTCTGGAGTAGGAAATGGTAAACCACTCCAGTATTCTTGCCTGGAGATTTCTACAGACAGAGGAGCCTGGTGGGCTACAGTCCATGAGGTTGCAAAGAGTCAAATATTAATGAGCTGCTGAACACACACAATGGTTCTCTATTTTCCTGTGAAAATAAAAACCTTTGTGTATTTATTTTAAAGTTAACATCTTCAATCCTTTCAATGGATAGTCTATGCAACAGGTTTCAAATAACCCAAAAAGATCTAAACAGAGCTTAAAGAGATGGCTTTTGTTACCTCATCTAGTCCTCATAATATACAGCTGGAACTCCTATAGTACCCTGGGTAAAGCTGGCTACTTTTAATTGTTCACTAGCTGTGGACACTGCTGAACACTCTGCTGTGTTCACAGCAGTGGTGCTGTGGAGAAGGCAATGGCACCCCACTCCAGTATTCTTGCCTGGAAAATCCCATGGATGGAGGAGCCTGGTGGGCTGCAGTCCATGGAGTCGCTAATAGTCGGACACAACTGAGCAACTTCATTTTCACTTTTCACTTTCATGCATTGGAGAAGGAAATGGCAACCCACTCCAGTGTTCTTCCCTGGAGAATCCCAGGGACAGGGGAGCCTGGTGGGCTGCCATCTTATGGGGTCGCATAGAGTCGGACACAACTGAAGCAACTTAGCAGCAGCAGCAGCAGTGTGGTGCTGGAGTGACTGTGAGGAGATACTCCACAACCAAGGGCAGAGAAGCCCCAGCAAGACAGTAGGCACTGGAGCAGTGACTGCACAGCCCTAGAGCCACTTTGAGGAGATACCCCACTCCCAAAGGCAAAGTAGAAGCCCCAGCAAGATGGTAGGAGGGACGAAATCAAGTTTAGAAACAGACCTCATACCCGCCAGAGAGGCTCAGAGGACTCAAACAAACCTTTTGCACACCAGAACCCAAAGACCCCACAGAGACTGAAAGAGAACTGTCTCTGAGTGTCTCCTGTGGAGGGAAGGGTCAAAAGTGGTCAAAAGGGGCAGGGGTTCTGGGTGCAGCAGACTAGGGTATGGCATAAGTCTCTTGGAAGAGGTCGCCATTAACCACACCATAGAGCTGCCAGAACTTACATAGGACTGGGGAAACAGACTCCTGGAGGGCAGAAACAGAACTCTGTGCACACCATGACCCAGGAGAAAGGAGAAGTGACCGAGACACAAGAGACTGGCCTAGACTTACCCATGAGCATCTAGGAGTCTCCGGCAGAGGCCTGGGTCAGTGTTGGGGGCCAGAGTGAGGTACTCTGCCCGTGACAAAGGTCATGAGGAAGGAGGCTCGACATACGCAAAGGCGGGATCGAGCCTCAGGAGTCCCCCTGGAACTCCTCGAGCATCTACCCCCATAACCAGAGCCTGCCTACTTTACTACTTTGTGCTCACCTACACCTCTGACTTTACGGGGGGCTGTCCCCCACCACCTCTTTTGGAGAAGGAGTTAACTTAGAGCTCCAGTTTATAATAATTCCTGGGCGTGATAAGAGTGTTTTAACCTACAAACTCCTCTGAAGGTTCTCTGGCCTGCCTGACAGGCTTGTCCGGCCACATGTGATCGCTCACAGCCTCCCAACCGTGAGAGGCACAAGATGCTTTAAACCTTCTAAAAACAGGTTCCTTAGAAAAGTTATACTATTAGTATAAGTATAATGGGCTAATGAGAAATTGTGTTGGTGAAGGGTTTTTCATTTGTTGAGCCAATGTTTGTTGCTAAGTCTCCATATCCCCTGCCCTTACACACATTAATGAATATATAGAATTAACCTTTGATATTAATCACGTTAGACCTTAGGCTAAGTAAATTCTTTCCTTAACTAAAACCCACTACACCCTCACCCTGTAGGAATGTAACTTTATTTGGGTGGCGTCTGTTTTGAGAATAATCAGCCCTGGAGAAATAAGTGTCCTGATTGACTGACCGCTGTCACAAGGAGAGGGTCGTAAATTGTCAGCAGGCCCCCCTGGCCAGAAGATGATGTAACACCCCTAAGACCTCTGTATACATTTGTATGAAGCACCTGACTTTGATAAAAGTCAGGACTGCTGACCCCGCGTGACTTTTGCATAACATCTCAGTGTATAAAAGTAGACCATGGAAAATAAAGAATTGGGATCAGTTTCTCGAAATACTGGTCTCCCCATGTCGCTCTCTCTCTCACTCTGGTTGAGTCTCCATCTGGAGCGCGGAACCCACCATGCTTACTAATTATGCCTGGGCTTCTAAGATCCGACCGGGGAGGCCTCAGTGTCTCCTCTCCTTCGGGAGAACGGAAGGACGCCTGTGGCCTACGTAAGTGGTGCAAACTTCTTGTCTTGAAGTTTTATTGGTCTCCCGCGTAAACCAAGCTACTCAGCCTCTTTTCTCCACTGAATTTTCCTACTGAGCTATCCTCATCCTATTACTCTTTATATCTTTGATAAAATATTTAAATAAATAGGTCGCCGACGCCGTCCCCGCTTCGAATACCCTGGATCAGCCGGGGCACGACTTCGGCAGGTCAGCAGTGGCCTTCTGTAGGTTTGGAGGAACTGAGTATAGTAGTGCATGCATGGGAACTTTTGAAGGAGGTCACCATTATCTTCATTACCTCCACCATGGTTTCAGTTCAGTTCACTCTGTTGTGTCCGACTCTTTGTGATCCCATGCATTGCAGCACACCAGGCCTCCCTGTCCATCAGCAACTCCCAGAGTTCACTCAAACTCATGTCCAGTGAGTTGGTGATGCCATCCAACTATCTCAACCTCTGTGGTCCTCTTCTCCTCCCGCCTTCAATCTTTACCATCATCAGGGTCTTTTCCAATAAGTCAGTTCTTCACAGCAGGTGGCCAAAGGATTGGAGTCTCGGCTTCAGCCTCAGTCCTTCCAATGAATACTCAGGACTGATCTCCTTTAAGATGGACTAGTTGGATCTCCTTGCAGTCCAAGGGACTCTCAAGAGTGTTCTATAGCACCACAGTTCAAAAGCATCAATTCTTTGGTGCTCAGATTTCTTCATATTTCAACTCTCACATCCATACATCACTACTGGAAAAACCACAGCCTTGACTAGACAGACCTTTGTTGGCAAACTAATGTCTATGCTTTTGAATATGCTATCTAGATTGGTCATAACTAAGTGTCTTTTAATTTCATGGCTGCAATCACCATCTGCAGTGATTTTGGAGCCCCAAAAAATAAAGTCTGACACTGTTTCCCCATCTATTTCCCATGAAGTGATGGGACCAGATGCCATGATCTGTTTTCTGAATGTTGAGCTTTAAGCCAACTTTTTCACTCTCCTCTTTCACTTTCATCAAGAGGCTCTTTAGTTCTTCTTCACTTTCTGCCATAAGGGTGGTGTCATCTGCATAACTGAGGTTACTGATATTTCTCCCAGCAATCTTGATTCCAGCCTGGCATTTCTCATGATGTACTCTGCATATAAGTTAAACAAGCAGAATGACAATATACAGCCATGATGTACCCCGTGCTCTATATGAAACCGGTCTGTTGTTCCATGTCCAGTTCTAATTGTTGCTTCCTGACCTGCATACAGATTTCTCAAGAGGGAGGTCAGATGGTCTGGTATTCCCATCTCTTTCAGAATTTTCCACAATTGTGGTTATCCACATAGTCAAAGGCTTTGGCATAGTCAATAAAGCAGAAATAGATGATTTTCTGGAACTCTTGTCAGTTTTTCGATAATCCAACGGATGTTGACAATTTGATCTCTGGTTCCTCTGCCTTTTCTAAAACCAACCTGAACAGCTAGAATTTCACGATTCACATACTGTTGAAGCCTGGCTTGGAGAATTTTGAGCATTAATTTACTAGCATGTGAGATGAATATGATTGTGCAGTAGTTTGAGCATTCTCTGGAATTGCCTTTCTTTGGGATTGGAATGAAAACTGACATTTTCCAGTCCTGTTGGAACTAGTCCTGTTGGAACCAGGAAAAACACTGCTGAGTTTTCCAAATGTGCAGGCTCATTGAGTGCACCACTTTCACAGCATCACCTTTTACGACTGAAATAGCTCAACTGGAATTCCATCACCTCCACTAGCTTTGTTCATAGTGATGCTTTCTAAGGGCCACTTGACTTCGCATTCCAGGATGTCTGGCTCTAGATGAGTGATCACAGCATTGTGATTATCTGGGTGGTGAAGATGTTTTTTGTAGAGTTCTTCTGGGTATTCTTGCCACCTCTTCTTAATATCTTCTGCTTCTGTTAGGTCCATACCATTTCTGTCCTTTATAGGGCCCATCTTTGCTTTTGAACTGTGGTGTAGAAGACTCTTGAGAGTCCCTTGGACTGCAAGGAGATCCAACCAGTCCATTCTAAAGGAGACCAGTCCTGGGTGTTCATTGGAAGGATTGAAGCTAAAGCTGAAATTCCAATACTTTGGCCACCTCATGCAAAGAGTTGACTCATTGGAAAAGACTGTGATGCTGGGAGGGACTGGGGGCAGGAGGAGAAGGGGACGACAGAGGATGAGACGGCTGGATGGCATCACCGACTCAATGGACATGAGTCTGAGTAAACTCTGGGAGTTGGTGATGGACAGGGAGGCCTGGCGTGCTGTGATTCATGGGGTCGCAAAGAGCTGAACACGACAACTGAACTGAACTGAACTGAACTTGCATGAACTGTTTTCTTGGTATATCTAATTTTCTTGAGGAGATCTCCAGTCTTTCCCATTCTATTGCTTTCCTCTATTTCTTTGCAGTGATCACTGAGGAAGGCTTTCTTATCTCTCCTTGCTATTCTTTGGAACTCTGCATTCAAATGGGTATATCTTTCCTTTTCTCCTTTGCTTTTTACTTCTCTTCTTTTCACAACTATTTGTAAGGCTTCCTCAGACAACCATTTTGCCTGTTTGCCTTTCTTTTTCTTTGGGATGGTCTTGATCACTGCCTCCTGTACAGTGTCACCAACCTCCATCCATAGTTCTTCAGGCACTCTGTCTATCTGATCTAATCCCTTTAATCTATTTCTCACTTCCATTGGGTATAATCATAAGGGATTAGATTTAGCTCATACCTGAATAGTCTGGCCTGACGAATTCCTGGACTGTACAACCCATGGGTTTGCAAAGAATCAGACACAACTGAGCAACTTTCACTTTCACTAACTGAGCTATGCTCAGTTAAGTGACTTTCACTTTCACTAACTTCGTCTATGTCACTGTAGAGTGACACTAGCAAATCTGTACTCGTCACATAACTAATCATTTTAACCAAACCTTTGCAAGCAGTAAAACGTCTCAGAATCTGCAAAAAAGGCAGTAGAACAGCATTTTAGCTGGCTTCTAAGATTGCATTCCAGGGTGTAACAGGGACACAGAAACCCTAAGAAAATTATCTGTTTTGGGCAGAAAGAAGGAAGAAGATATACTAGGTCCCTGGGGCACATTAGCTAATCAATTAAATTTAAAAGGGATCTGATAATCTGGCCACTGCCTGAGGGAGCAGCCCAAGTCCAAGCTCAGGGCTGCCAAGAGGAGCTACCCCAGGTCCAAGGGGTTGCCAGGAGGAGCTACCCCACGTCCAAGGTAAGAAGCAGAGGCTGCGCTTTGCTGGAGCAGCCATGAAGAGATACCCCACATCCAAGGTAAGAGAAACCCAAGTTAAGATGGTAGGCGCTGAGAGAGGGCATCAGAAGGCAGACAGACTAAAACCACAGTCACAGACAACTAGCCAACCTGATCACAAGGACCACAGCTTGTCTGACTCAATAAAACTAAGCCATGCAGTATGAGGACATCCAAGACGGAGGGGTCATGGTGGAGAGGTCTGACAGAATGTGGTCCACTGGAGAAGGGAATGGCAAACCACTTCAGTATTCTTGCCTTGAGAACCCCAAGAACAGTATGAAAAGGCAAAAAGTTAGGACACTGCATGATGAACTCCCCAGGTCGGTAGATGCCCAATATGCTACGGGAGATCAGTGGAGAAGTAACTCCAGAAAGAACGAAGAGAAGAAGCCAAAGAAAAAACACCACCCAGTTGTGGATGTGACGGGTGATAGAAATAAGGTCTGATGCTCTAAACAGCAATATGGCATAGAAACATGGAATGTCAGGTCCATGAATCAAGGCAAATTGGAAGTGGTCAAACAGGAGATGGCAAGAGTGAACGTCAACATTCTAGGAATCAGCGAACTAAGATGGACTAGAATGGGTGAATTTAATTCAAGATGACCATGATATCTACTACTGTGGGCAGGAATCCCTTAGAAGAAATGGAGAAGCCATCATAATCAACAAAAGAGTCTGAAATACAGTACTTGGATGCAATCTCAAAAACGACAGAATGATCTCTGTTCGTTTCCACAGCAAACCATTCAATATTACAGTCATATCCAAGCCTATGCCCCAAGCAGTAACACTGAAGAAACTGAAGTTGAACGGTTCTATGAATACCTACAAGACCTTTTAGAACTAACACCCAAAAAAGATGTCCTTTTCATTATAGGGAACTGGAATGCAAAAGTAGGACGTCAAGAAATACCTGCAGTAACGGGCAAATTTGGCTTTACAGTACAAAATGAAGCAGGGCAAAGGCTAAGAGAATGCACTGGTCATAGCAAACACCCTCTTCCAACAACACAAGAGAAGACTCTATACATGGACATCACCAGACAGTCAACACCAAAATCAGGTAGATTATAGATTATATTATTTGGAGCCAAAGATGGAGAAGCTCTATACAGTCAGGAAAAACAAGACCGGGAGCTGACTGTGGCTCAGGTCATGAACTCCTTATTGCCAAATTCAGACTTAAATTAAAGAAAGTGGGGAAAACCACTAGACCATTCACGTATGACCTAAACCACATCCCTTTTGATTATACAGAGCAAGTGAGAAATAGATTTAAGGGACTAGATCTGATACACAGAGTGCCTGATGAACTATGGACGGAGGTTGATGACACTGTACAGAAGACAGGAATCAAGACCATCCCTGAGAAAAAAGAAATGCAAAAGGCAAAATGGCTGTTTGAGGAGGCCTTAAAAATAGCTGTGAAAAAAAGAGAAACGAAAAGCAAAAGAGAAAAGGAAAGATACACCCATTTGCATGCAGAGTTCCAAAGAACAGCAAGGAGAGATAAGAAAGCCTTCCTCAGTGATCAATGCAAAGAAATAGAGGAAAAACAATAGAATAGGAAAGACTAGAGATCTCTTCAAGAAAATTAGGGGAACAATTCATGCAAAGATGGGCTTGATAAAGGACAGAAATGGTATGGACCTAACAGAAGCAGAAGATATTAAGAAGTGGTGGCAAGACTACACAGAAGAACTATACAAAAAAGATCTTCATGACCCAGATAATCACAATGGTGTGTCACTCACCTAGATCCAGACATCCTGGAATGTGAAGTCAAGAGGGCCTTAAGAAGCATCTCTACGAAGAAAGCTAGTGGAGGTGATGGAATTCCAGTTGAGCTATTTCAAATCCTAAAAGATGATGCTGTGAAAGTGCTGCACTCAATATGTCAGCAAATTTGGAAAACTCAGCAGTGGCCACAGGACTGGAAAAGGTCAGTATTCATTCCAAACCCAAAGAAAGGCAATGCCAAAGAATGCTCAAACTACCACACAATCACATTTATCTCACACGCTCGTAAAGTAATGCTCAAAATTCTCCAAGCCAGGCTTCAGCAATACATGAACTGTGAACTTCAATATGTTCAAGCTGGTTTTGAAAAAGCAGAGGAACCAGAGATCAAATTGCCAACATCTGCTGGATCATCAAAAAAGCAAAAGAGTTCCAGAAAAACATCTATTTCTGCTTTATTGACTATGCCAAAGCCTTTGACTGTGTGGATCACAATAAACTGTAGAAAATTCTGAAAGAGATGGGAATACCAGACCACCTGACCTGCCTCTTGTGGAACCTATATGCAGGTTAGGAAGCAACATTTAGAACTGGACATGGAACAACAGCCTGGTTCCAAATAGGGAAAGGAGTACGTCAAGGCTGTATATTGTCACCCTGCTTATTTACCTTATATGCAGAGTACATCATGAGAAACACTGGGCTGAGGAAGCACAAGCTGGAAACAAGATTGCTGGGAGAAATATCAATAACCTCAGATATGCAGATGACACCACCCTTATGGCAGAAAGTGAAGAAGAGCTAAAGAGCCTCTTGATGAAAGTGAAAGCGGAGAGTGAAAAAGTTGGCTTAAAGCTCAACATTCAGAAAACGAAGATCATGGCATCTGGTCCCATCACTTCATGGCAAATAGATGGGGAAACAGTGGAAATAGTGACAGACTTTTCTATTTGGGGAGGCTCCAAAATCACTGCAGATGGTGATTGCAGCCATGAAATTAAAGATGCTTGCTCCGTGTAAGAAAAGCTATGACCAATCTAGACAGCATATTAAAAAGCAGAGACATTACTTTGCCAACAAAGTTATATCTAGTCAAAGCTATGGTTTTTCCATAGTCATGTATGGATGTGAGAGTTGGACCATAAAGAAAACCAATGCTTTTGAACTGTGGTTTTGGAGAAGACTCTTGAGGGTCCCTCGGACTGCAAGGAGATCCAGCCAGTCAATCCTCAAGGAAATCAGTCCGGAATATTCATTGGAAGAACTGATGCTGAAGCTGAAACTTCAATACTTTGGCCACCTGATGCAAAGACCTGACTCATTGGAAAAGACCTTGTTTCTAGTGAAGACTGAAGGCAGGAGAAGGGGATGACCGAGGTTGATATGGCTGGATGGCATCACCGACTTGATGGACAGGACTTTGAGTAAGCTCTGGGAGTTGATGATGGACAGGGAAACCTGGTGTGCTGCAGTGCATGGGGCTGCAAAGAGTGGGACATGACTGAGTGCCTGAACTGATCTGAACTGGGTCCCCAGTAATATTAAACAGGAGGTACAAAGACTTGCCCCATGCTCCCAGTCCTCCCCCTCCACATCCTTCCCCTTTACCAAGAACCCCCACCAGAGAGATTTGTTACATCTGTATCTGATCAGTGTACATTGATACATCAGTATCCAACAAAATCCCAGCTGATACTCGAGTTCACTCTTGGGTGTCTCACATTCTATGCTTTGGACAAGGGATCCAAGTGTATCTACCAATACAGTATCATGGAGTAGTTTCACATTCCTAAAAATCTTCTGAACTCTATTTATCCTTTCTTCCCTGCTACAAACCTTGGATGCCACTGATCTTTTTACTTTCTATAAAGTATCCCTTTTCTACAATGCTATATAGTTGGAATTATACAGCACATAGCCTTCACAGATTAGCTTCTTTCACTTAGTATTTAAGTTTTAAGTTAAATTTAAGTTTCTTCCATCTCTTTTCATGACTTGATGGTTCATTTCTTTTTAGCACTGATTAATATTCATTGTCTGCATATATTAATTTACTCATTCACCTACTGAAAGACCTTTTGGTTGCTTTCAAGTTTGGTAATTATGAATAAAGATGCTATAAACATCTGTGTGCAGGCTTCTGTGCAATGTAAGAATGTAAATTCTCAGCTTCCCTGGGTAAATTTAGTGTAACTGCTGGATCATATGGTAAGAGACCTGGAGGAGGGCATGGCAACCCACTCCAGTATTCTTGCTTAGAGAATCCCCCTGACAAAGCCTGATAAACTATGGTACACAGGATTGCAAATAGCTGGATAGGACTCAAGCAATTTAGCACCCACATGCATGGTAAGAGAACGTTGAGTGTTGTAAGAAACCACGAACTATCTTCCCAAGAAGCTGTACCATTTCACATTTCCACCAGCAATAAAGGAGAGTTCCTGTTGCTTCACATCCTCACCAGCATTTGGAGTTGTCAAGTGTTCTGGATTTTGGCCATTTATCTCTACATTCGCATTTTCCCGAATTACTTGTAAACTGCGTATTTTCTTGTTTTCTCTTTTATGGCCATGCCTCATGGCATGTGGGATTGTAGTTCCCAGGCCAGTGGAAGCACAGAACTCTAACCACCAGACCACCAAGAAATTCCCGGCATATTTTCTTTGGTGAGGTCTCTTGTAAGATTTTTGGCTCACTTTTTAATCAAGTTGTTTGTTTTTTCACTTGTTAAGTTTTAAGGGTTCTTTGCACAGTAGAACAGTTATCTTTTGCAGTTATTTTCTCCCAAATTGTCTTCACACTCTCTTGATAGTGTCTTTCAGGAAGCATAAGTTTTCAACTTTAATGTAGTCCACTCATCAATTCATTTTTTCATGACTATTACCTTTGGTGTTGTATCTAAAACATCATCACCAAACCTAAGGTAATCTGGATGTTCTCCCATGTTTTCTAGGAGTTTTATAATTTTGCATTTCACATTTTGGTCTGTGATCTGAAATTTGAGTTAATCTGAGTTAATCTTGTGAAGGATGTAGAATCCAGGCCTAGATTCATTTTTTTGCAAGTGGATATCCAGGTGTCAAGTATTATTTGCTGAAAAGATTCTGTACTTTTCAGTTGGTGGGATGGCGGGGGGAGGAGGGTGGAAGGTATGGAGAGAGTAGCAAGAAAACATTAAAAAAAAAAAAGAAGACTGTGCTTTTAATAGAACATTGTGCATAAAATATAAAATTCCTATAAGGAGATGTGGTCCTATTTGCACTTCTGAAAGATATTCAAATATCAAGATTGCCTGATAAGCACTAAGAGATGTACAAAGAAAACACAAAGACAATTCAGGATGGACTCATATCTCTGGTTTAGAGGCTGGCAGGGGCAAGGGCTAAAATCAACAAAGCAGGGGAAAAAAACCTCAGGATTCCTAGACTTATTAGAGTTGGTGAGGTGTGTTAGTAACAGGCAGCTAAAGAGAAGAGTCTCTCTTCCTTGTCTAACTCTATTCCTACTTATAAGAAAGGAATCAGAAATTCACCAGCTTCCCTTACCCTTAACTCTTATCTCAAATTTCCTGTATCAAGTCATTCCAGGGGGCTATAAATATAGTGGGTACCTGCCAATGACTTATCACAGACATATCCCAATGTAGTGAAGCTAAAATCCTGTTCAGATACTAAAATCCTACTTTTAAATTCAGAGCATTTGCTGCAATTAATGTATGCAAATATTAAAGTGATCCACAGGCAGATTTTCCATGTAATTTCCATTCAGGAAAAAATTAAGTACCTAATTTTCAACATTACTCTGAAGTTTTTCGTAGAGAATCTTCACTTCTGTTTAACTGAAATGTATGAATCTTCCTTTTATCAGAAATGACTTGCCAGGTCAAAAAGGAAACTTTGCTCTTTAATGAAAGAAAGCGTTTTTTATTAATGAAATCTCCTATTTCTCGCTGTTTCTAGAACAAAGATAAAATTTACTTGTGTACAAGTGGGAAAATGACAAGCACAGCAGAAAAGCTACTTTGCCAGCTGAAGGGTCTACAATGATGGTGAACAGACCCAAATCATTAAAAAATAAGTAGTGTCTGCAAAGTGAAACATGAAAACTATTATAAAGGTAACATGAAATAAGTGACATGAATATCCCCAAGGGAAATACCTGGAGAGGTTATCTTTAATTTAGGTATACTAAGAGAAAGAAAAATTAGGTATACTAAGAGAAAGAAAAATATTTGACCATCTTTACTGTCACTACCAATAACATTTTTCTGAAATGTTGGGGTTGAGATGGGATCTCTTAAAACCAAGGCCCTAAAGCCCCCATATCACACACAAAATTTGTTGTATGCAGATATATGTTCTAAAGAGAAGGTTCATATAACAACTCTAAAACAAAAGAAAAATTTCAATGTGGGGACATTTATTATTTCATAAGACCGATGAGAAATACTTTAAACTTAGATTAGAATTGACTACATAAAACTGTTGTTGTTAGTCACTCAGTTGTGTCCAATTCTTTGCAACCCCATGAACTATAGCCCACCAGGATCCTCTGTCCATGGAATTTTCCAGGCAAGAATATTGGAGTAGGTTGCCATTCTGTTTTCCAGGGGATCTTTCCGACCCACGGACTTAACCTGGGTCATCTGCATTGCAGACAGATTCTTTACCAGCTGAGCTACCAGGGAAGGGCTACATAAAATAGGTGATATAGTATAAGATTCAGTGCCACATAATAATATATATAACATAATGAAATAACTATCACTATCTGGGAAATGTAGGACTTTTGAAAGGAAAAGTAAAAGTGTAGTTGCTCAGTCATGTCCAACTCTTTGCAACCCCATGGACTGTAGCCCACTAGGCTCCACTGTCTGTGGAATTTTCCCAGCAAGAATATTGGAGTAAGTTGCCATTTCCTTCTCCAAGAGATCTTGCTGACCCAGGGATCAAACTCACATCTCCTGCATCTCCTGCATTGGCAGGACGATTGGATTGCTTACCACTGAGCTACTTGGGAAGCCCTAGATATCCACATACAAAAGAATAAAGATGGATCCCTACTACCCACTATACACAAAAGTTACCCAAAATCAAAACTATAAAACTCTTAGAAGAAAACAAAGGAATAAATCTTTGAGACCTTGAATTAGGTAATGGATAACAACACAAAAAGCTCAAGTGGCAATAGAAAGAAACAGATAAACTCGATTTCATCAAAATTAAAAACTTCATACTTCAAAGCACACCATCAAGAAAATGAAAAGACAAGCCACCGAACAGGAGAAAATATCTGCAAATCATATCTCTATAAGAGACTTGTGTTCACAATACATACGGAACTCATGTAACTCAACAAATAACCCAGTTAAAAAATGGGTAAATTATTTGAATAGACATTTCATGATATATATACACAAATGGCAAATACGCATGAAAAGATACTCAACAGCTTAGTCATCAGGGAAATGCAAATCAAAACCACAATGAGATACCACTTCATACCCACTAGGATGCCTAAAATAAAAAGACAGACAATAACAAGTGTCGGTTAAGATGTAGAGAAATTGGAATCCTCATACACTGATGGCAGGATTATAAAATGCTGCAGCCACTTGGAAAACAATTTGCCTGTTCCTCAAAAAGTTAAACACAGAGTTATCATATACTTCCATATAACTCCACAGACCATCAATTCCACTCCTAGGTACATACTCAAGAGAACTGGAAATATAGATTCACCAGTAAACTTGTATGTAAACATTTATAGTAGTGCTATTCTATTCATAACAGTAAAAAAAAGTAGGAACAATATAAACGTCCATCAACACAAAATGTGGCATACCCATACAATACATTTAACAATAAAAAAAATGAAGTAATGACATGTACTTGGATATACATGGATAAACCTTGATAACATGTTAAGTGAAAGAAGACAGTCATGAAAGATTACATATTGGATGAATCCATTTATATGAGATGTCCTAACTAAGAAAATACAGAAACAGAAAATAGATTAGAGGCTGACAGATGCAGGGAATAAGAGAAGGGAGGGAAGGAACTGCTAATATTTTTAAAGGAGTACTCTTGAGAGGTGAGGAAAGTGTTCTAAAAAGAGTTGTGATGGTTCACAACTCTATGAAATATACTAAAAACCACTGAATTGTACACTTTTAAAAGTTTTATGTTATATAAATTTTATCAATAAAGGTGTCGTAAAAACAAAACAAATTTCAAGGTGTGAATTAGAGGGAAGGAATTGTGCTTACAGCACAGAGATAGTTCTGCTCCTAAAAATTACAAAGAAGGAAAGGAAAAAAAAAAGGACTGTCTTAAGGCATAGTCACCACTAAGAACATTAAAAAAATTTTTTCCAGATGATCACAATTACAACAAGCTCGCAAAGCAAAAAGTATTATAGTTATTTTGTTCTTTAGAATTCAACATAATGCTATAATTGCATTTAAAAAACAAAAGTTATATTACGATGATTAGAGCAATCTAAAATTTGAGGAAAAGATAAAGATCATTTAAATATACAACACTTTTTAAGGTTTACTGAAAGAATTAAAGAGTCATACTACTCTGGATATGCCAATATTCTAACTTTGCTTAATGAAATTAACTGAAGAAAAAAATTTCAAGACAAGTATTCTACAAGGATAACAATTAAGTAGCTCATAGAGAGCTTCTAAAAGGAAACAAAATTAAACACTCAAATCTTTCAAAATTAGTCAGTTCATTAATGCAAACCAGAAACACTACAGAATTCAGATGTTGCACCATTCTAAGAAGTAACAACACTATTACCTAAAAAATGGAAAGTTAAGAATAAGAACTATGCCACTCTCTCTCCTCATCTTCCGGCTGGGGGGCGGGGATTAAGAACTAAAGTTATGGTTTTGTGCACATGTCACGTTTTTATCTTAGTCTGAGGCCTGATTTGGAATAATGTGGTCACCTATTTGTCAAACTGTGGCATACTCATTTTACTTATTACTACTCAAAATGACAACAAACTAAACTTCTTTGTAATGATCAGAAAGTGCCATTCACTGAATACTGAATGTATTTAAGGTATAATTTTAAAACCTTCACACACTCCATATCAATTCATTTAATCCTTATATCAATCAGACGGCTAGGAATTACTATCCATTTTACAGCAGGAAACAGGAACCATTTACACCTCAGTCTGGCCAGGCAAGCTACTGAGAAATGTCATCAACCCCTCCCAAGGAAAAGATCAAAACCAATTTTTAAATTTCATTACAGGTTAAAGGAAAAAATACAAAATGCACTAATTGGCATATTTTCTTTGACTGTCAAATGGATGTGAAAATGTATTGATAACATGTAGGCTCATCTCTAGGTGATAAAGTTGTGAAGTAACACTCCGCTACTACAAAAACTCATCCTTAAGTGACAGCATTCAAGACTATGGATAATCGGTTTATTTTCCTTTTAATTCTTATCCAAATTCCTTCTGAAAACAGAGAAAACCAGACATATCAAAAGAAAAAGTAGTTTTCAAAATACTCTATAGAAGAACAGAAAAGTAAAACCAACAAATACTTACTTCCCCCTCCATGAATGTTTTGTTGTGTAGAAACATGCTAAATCCTTATTTTCCTTAATAATGTTCATTTTGTGCTGAATCCTGAAAGATAAAAATATGGGTAAATTTTGTAATAGCGCTAACCTTAAGAATTTTTCCTGAATCTCCCACACCATATTTTCATAGACTGCCATATGGTACTGATTTTAAGACAGCCACTTTTTCTACAAGACCATAAGGATGGTCTGTTCACCTCTCTATCAGAGAGCCTTTAGCACACTATATTGTCACAGCTCTTTTCCACTATGCTCAGTTTGAGGACAACAATTGCCCTCGTATCAACATCCCAAGAATAGAGAATCTAGTAAAAAGTGTTAAAGTAAATGAATCTTTAAATCTCACACTGCCAAACAATATTTTAACACATGACTGTCAAGTGTCAAACCAATTCTAAAAGGTTTTTGTCTAGCTGCTAAGTGCTGGCCATCTTGCTGTTACTGTCACTTTAAAGGGAACTTACTATAAATAAGGTTTAACTTGAACAATATTCTCATTATAAAAGTAATTTAGTAAAAGTTAAAATGTTAGTCACTCAGTCATGTCCAGCTCTTTCAGAACCCATGGACTTGCAGCCCACCAGGCTCCTCTGCCCACGGAATTCTCCAGGCAAGAATACTGGAGTGGGTTGCCATTCCCTTCTCCAGGGGATCTTCCCAACCCAGGGAGTGAACCTAGATCTCCTGCATTGCAGGCAGATTCTTGACTGTCTGAGCCACAAGGAAGCCCAAAAGTAATTTAAGTACATAGTAAAAACATTTTTAATGTTCATAAAGTAACTCATCTTTCATCCTAGCATCCAAAGATACTAACTTTCCTTCTTCCAGCTAGGAAAAAAAATGTCTTTTTAAACAAAATTGAGGCTGTCATTTATACCACTTAGCTTGTTTTCACAGAATATTAACCTTTTTCCAAGGAATTAAACATTCTTTGAGAAAAAGATTTTTAAGTCACAAGAACAATGTTACTCAAAGTGTACCTGTAAACATCAAGTGCAGAAATTAAGTGTTCAGAAATGCTTGTTACAGTTTGGTTAGTGAACTCTCTGATTAAACAGGATATAGAACAGTTGAGGATTGCCGACTTGTATGATAAATCACACATGGTATGAGCTTCCTAACAGCCACAGGAAGAGGGACAATGCTATGTGCAATATTTCAAGATTAGTTTGTTGACTGTAACCCTGAAGTGTATAAAATCCAGAATCCATTTAGCTCACGAAAAAATTTCAGTTTATCTAACTTTACACAACTAATTGTACAAACTGGCTACTAATGAAAGACTAATGATAAATTCTGAAAATATTACATCATTTGCTTCATACTGAATATGATCATTTTACTTCTTTTGTTACTTGGGTACTACTTCCTATCCTTAATAATTAGAAATACACTCTAAAAAATATTGTAGAATACATAAAGTGTCAATAATGCAAACTGAATGGTTATAATTATGGCTTACTTAGCTTTCTAAACATCTTTATACATCTAAACTTTTTTAATCAACAAGTATTCTTTTCATAAATAGAATAAAACTATTTTTCATTCAAAAACATTTTTATCACAGCTTTTTGAGACAATTCACACACCTTAAAATTCACCTCTTTAGAAGTATACAATTCAGAGTTTTGGTATGTTCACAGAGTTCTACAACGAATACACTATTTTTATCATTCCAACAAGAAACCCTGCTGGCAGCCACTCCCCAGTCCCCCTCACACCCACTACCTGGCAACCATCTACTTTCTGTCACTATGGACCTATTATGGAATCCCATACAAACAGAATCATAAAATGTGTTGTCTTTGTGACTGGCTTCTTTCACTTAGCATAACAAGCGAAACATTTTCAGTTTATCCATATTGTGGCATGCATCCGTTTCCTATTGTATAGAAACACCACATTTTGTATAACCATTCATCAGCTGATGGACATGTGTGTTGTTTCCATGCATGCATGCTAAGTCGCTGCTAACAGGTACTTCCAAATAAGGTTTTGTCAAACCTTCCGGAAAAACATCAATTCATGCTCTGAGGAATAATAAGAGAACCACAAGGAACAGCAAATTTAGAGAAACCTTTATTGTCACCAGAGAGAAATTTCTCTTAACAGTCAATGACATCTTCCTACTAGTATGTATAGACAGCTAAATATAGGCCTGTCAGCTGGTGTGCTGTTCTGTTTTTTTCTAGATCGTGTATCTGAAATGACACAGGCAGCCAACCAAGAATTATTAAACCAGCAAACATTATTCCTGCCTTCTGAGTCATCTGTAGTAAATGATATTGCTGGAAAGAAACTTAGAGAAGATCTCTGAAAATGTGCCAAACAAGTTAAAAATTATAGGTCTACAGAGGTATATTCCCCTCATATACAGTAATTGAAGATTGGGGAAAAAAAGAAAAAACGGAGGACAGAAAAGGTAAATGGCTGACATTGAAGAGTGGAGTTTGGATTCAGAGTTCACAATTTAAGATGGGAATGACTGACTGAACTCTGGCCTATCTAGGAGAAACTGACAAGAAAGAAAATGAGTTTGAGTGAAGACTGGCTGATATCATCAAGGGACTGTAAAAGGAAAGTGAGAGAAAAATATAAAATTTTAAAATGACAATCACAAAGAACTTAGGACATGATCTAATAAATCTGTAGGGAGTCTGGGGGGAAATAATCTAGTAACAACAAAAACAACAAAGCATACTGAAGAATCAAAAAAATAAACCTAAAGAATGATCTCATCACTGATTTGGGGGAACAAGTAACTCAAACGAATCTTTTAGGAGGGGAATTAAGAAAGCTTATCTACAACTTTTTGGAGACTTATGAATTCAGGGGTGATAAAAGCACTAGATGCCCCAAAGTTCCTAGGTTAGGATAGATAAAGGGACAAAGGAAGAGCAGATACAACACATTAATATAAAATTAATATAAAACTGAAGACACATAAATGGTACACAGGTATATGAAAAGATGTTCTATGTCATTATCAAGGAGATGCAACTCAAACTCAAAACTACAAGAAGATACTGCCTCACACCTGTTAGGATGGTTATTATCAAAAAAAAATAAATAAAGTTCTGGCAAGCATGTAAAGAAACTTGATCCTTTGTACATTGTTGATGAGAATGTAAAATGGTGTGTTATGGAAAACAGTACGAAGTTGCTCAAAAAATTAAAAAATAGAATTATTAGGGAATTCCATGGTTGCCTAGTGGTTAGGAAGTGAAGTGAAGTTGCTCAGTCGTGTCCAACCCTTAGCGACCCCATGGACTGCAGCCTACCAGGCTCCTCTGTCCATGGGATTTTCCAGGCAAGAGTACTGGAGTGGGGTGCCATTGCCTTCTCCATAGGGTATATAATGTTTTCACAAAAACTGGTCCAGGTCCTCGGCTAAGAGGAGACTCTGCCTTGGGCCCGCCGGTGCAATAAACTGCACTCCACCATCTGCATTGTCCTTCTGAGTGAGTTTGTTTCCCAGAAGGCAAGCTACAACACGAAGAGATGACACAACCATATTCACTGCAGTATTATTTATAAAACTGTAGATGTCTAAACACCCTAAAGGCCCACCAACAGATGAAGAAAATGGATTAAGAAAATGTGGTATACACAATATTATTCAGTCTTAAAAAAGGATATCCTACAGTCTTCAATAATATCAGTTGAACTTAAAAACATTATGCTAAGTGAAATAAGCCAGTCACAGAAGGACTAATGCCACTTACATGAATTATCTACAACAGTTCAACTCAGAGAAGAAGGTAGAATGGTAGTCGCCAGTGACTGGGCTGGAGGGAAAATGGGGAGTTGCTAATTAATGGGTACAAAGTTTCAGTTATGCAAGATGAGTAAGTTCTAGAGTCTGTTGTATAGCACTGTGCCTAAATAGTGAACAATAATGTATACTTAAAATCTGTTAAGAGGGGAGATCTTATGTTAAGTGTTTTTACCTCCCCAAAATTAAATTTTAAAAATTCAAAAAGTAAACCACTACCTTGGCTTGTCAGAAAAAATACTGTATTCCTGATACAGATTACAATGCTAACAAAAAAATATAACGTAGAGTTAAAGGCTTCTCTGGACATCAGAAGACGTGTCCGAGGCCAAAATCAGCACACCCAACAATTTATGTCTCATGTTTTAGGAAGCAACAAGTGATACTGCTATTCTGCATCCAATCCTGAACAACAGTCCAAAAAAGGCGAAGGCTAGTAAAACGGAAGTATGCTTTACAGGAGAAAACCACTCCTCAATCTGAAAAGCTCACCTTCAGTCATGTTATATTTAGATAAGGATACACTGGAGAGATGAGGAAGGGAAGAAATACTTACCTAAGTAGCTAAGTCAACCCCAGAAATGACAGGTTAATTCAAAGCTCTTATTAGTGCCTACACACCTGAATTAAGATAATGCTTTTCTATTTTAAACCCTGAAATTGGAGAGGGGAGGTGCCCCTGATCAAAAAATGTATGACATGCCTTGAAATTATGCAACAAGTAGGTTTTATTAGGGCTTCCCAGATGGCCTAGTGGTAAAGAACCCACTTGCCAATGCAGGAGACATTAGAGACGTGGGTTCAATCCCTGGGTCAGGAAGATCCCCTGGAGGAGGGCATGGCAACCCACTCCAGTAGTCTTGCCTGGAGAATCCCATGGACAGAGGAGCCTGGCAGACCACAGTCCACGGGGTCGCAAAGAGTCAGACAAGACTGAAACGACTAAGCACCCAGCACAGGTTTTACTAAGTACTTATCATGGGTTAACGATGACACATAGCATTTACAACTTCCTTACTATCTCACTGTCTCCATAACAACTAAGATACAGGTATGATGATCCTCATTTTATTGACAAGAAAACTGAGAATTAGAAAAATGAAATCACTTCTCTAATGTAACAACTATTAAATGGCTGGGCCAAGCTTTTGAACTCAAACTGTTTAACCCCACACTTAAACTAAACTATAATAGTATTACCTTCCCTCAGATTTAGAAAATCAATGGGGAACTCCCTGATGGTCCAGGGTTAGGACTTCCTGCTTGCACTGCAGGGGGCCATCCCACATGCGATGCAGCTAAAAACAAACAAAATTCTCTTTTAAATTTAGAAAATAAATTTATTCTGACCATATAATTACAGACTTATTGACAGCACATTCCTAAATTAATTTTGAACTAATTCCAATTATTATCTTCATTTGGAAATATGATTAAGCACCTGCTGCATGGACGGAGGAGCGTGGTGGGCTGCAGTCCACGGGTCGCTGAGTCAGACACGATTGAGCAACTTCACTTTCACTTTTCACTTTCATGCCTTGGAGAAGGAAATGGCAACCCACTCCAGTGTTCTTGCCTGGAGAATCCCAGGGACGGGGGAGCCTGGTGGGCTGCCGTCTCTGGAGTCGCACAAAGTCAGACACGACTGAAGCGACTTAGCAGCAGCAGCAGCAAACAACTTTGAAACTCACAATTTTAAGCAGTGAAACAAATTACCATAATCAACACAAGGCAAAAGAAATACAACAAAGAGGATGTCTCCAGGGTTGAAATAATCTACCATGTAGAGATAAATATTTTAAATATTTCCATCCATAGATAAGCTTGGGCTTCCCAGGTGGCACAGCAGTGATGAATGCCTGCCAAGGCAGGAAATGTGGGATCCATCCTGGGTCAGTAAGATCCCCTGAGCAGGAAATGGCAACCCACTCTAGTATTCTTGCCTGAAAAATTCCACGGACAGAGAAGTCTGGTAGGCTACAGTCCATGGAGTCACAAAAAGTCAAACACAACTGAGCAGGCATCCATTATAGATAAGCTTAATTAAAAAAAAAAAAAAAAGTGTTCAAAACAAATACATGACTACAGAAATTTGCTACCAAATGGAGAAAAGAGTCTCTTCAATAAGTAGTGATGGGAAAACTGGACAGCTACGTGTAAAAGAATGAAACTCAAATACTTCCTAAACACCACACACAAAGATAAAGTCAAAATGGATTAGAGACTTGTATGTGAGACCAGAAACTATAAAATCCTTAAAGCAAAACATAGGCATTACACTCTTTGACATAAATCACAGCAAGATCCTCTATGATCCAATCTCTAGAGTAATGGAAATAAAACCAAAAATAAACAAGCAGGACCTAATAAAACTTAAAAGCTTTTGCACAGCAAAGGAAACTATAAACAAAGTCAAAAGACAACTCTCAGGATGGGAGAAAATAAAAGCAACTGAAACAACTGACAAAGGATTAATCTGCAAAATATACAAGCAGCTCATGCAGCTCAATACCAGAATAACAAACAATCCAATCAAAAAGTGAGCAAAGAAGTAAGAAAAAATGGGCAGAAGACTTAAACAGTCACTTCTCCAAAGAAGGCATACAGATGGCTAATAAACTCATGAAAAGATGCTCAACATCACTCAGTATTAAGAAAAATGCAAATCAAAACTACAATGAGCTATCACCTCACACCAGTCAGAATGGCCATCATCAAAAAGTCTACAAACAATAAATGCTGGAAAGGGTATGGAGAAAAGGGAACCCTTTTGCACTGTTGATAGGAATATAAATAGATACAGCCACTATGGTAAACAGTATGAAGACTCCTCAAAAAACAGAGAATAAAACTACCATATGACCCAGCAATCCCACTACTGAGCATGCAAGCATGCTCAGTCACTAACTCATGTCTGACTCTCTGCAACCCCATGGATTGTAACCTGCCAGGCTCCTGTCTGTAGGATTCTGCAGGCAAGAATACTGAGTGAGTTGCCACTTCCTTCTCCCAACTATTGGGCATACACCTGAAAAAACTATAATTGAAAAAGACACATGTACCCCAATATACATTGCAGCACTATTTACAAAAGCTAGAACATGAAAGCAATCTAGAGGTCCATCGACAGATGAATGGGTAAAAGAGTTGTGGTACATACATATAAAGGAGTATTAGCCATAAAAAGGAACACATTTGAGTCAGTTCTAATGAGGTGGATGAACCCACAACCTATTACACAGAGTGAAGTAAGTCAGGAAGAGAAAGACAAATATCCTGTATTAATGCATATATATGGAATCTAGAAAGATAGTACTGATAAACCTATTTGCAGGGCAGCAAGAGACACAGACATAAAGAACAGACCTGCGGACATAGTGGGGGAAGGAGAGGGTGAGACAAATTGAAAGAGTATCATCTTGCCCAGAGAATCCCAGGGACGGAGGAGCCTGGTGGGCTGCCGTCTATGGGGTCGCACAGAGTTGGACACGACTAAAGCGACTTAGCAGCAGCATGGAAACATGTACATTACCATATGTAAAACAAATAACCAGTGGGAATTTGTTGTATGATGCAGGGAGCTCAAATTGATGCTCTGTGACAACCTAGAGGGGTGGAATGGTAAGGGAGGTGGGAGGGAGGTCCAAGAGGGAGGGGACATGTGTATACCTATAGCTGATTCATGTTAAATGTATGGCAGAAACCAACACAATATTGTAAAGCATTATTCTCCTTTAATCAGATCAGATCAGATCAGATGAGTCGCTCAGTCACGTCTGACTCTTTGTGACCCCATGAATCACAGCACACCAGGTCTCCCGGTCCATCGCCAACTCCAGGAGTTCACTCAGACTCATGTCCATCGAGTCAGTGATGCCATCCAGCCATCTCATCCTCTGTCGTCCCCTTCTCCTCCTGCCCCCAATCCCTCCCAGCATCAGAGTCTTTTCCAATGAGTCAGCTCTTCACATGAGGTGGCCAAAGTACTGGAGTTTCAGCTTTAGCATCATTCCTTCCAAAGAAATCCCAGGGCTGATCTCCTTCACAATGGACTGGTTGGATCTCCTTGCAGTCCAAGGGACTCTCAAGAGTCTTCTCCAACACCACAGTTCAAAAGCATCAATTCTTCGTCCCTCAGCCTTCTTCACAGTCCAACTCTCACATCCATACATGACCACAGGAAAAACCATAGCCTTGACTAGACGAACCTTTGTTGGCAAAATAATGTCTCTGCTTTTGAATATGCTATCTAGGTTGGTCATAACTTTCCTTCCAAGGAGTAAGCATCTTTTAATTAAAAAAAAAAAAAAAAGGGAAATATGCTACCAATCAGTGATTTCAGGATCTTTATAAGTTCAACAGAAAAATACTAGTCTAACAATGAATTTTTAAAACAACCAGATTAATGAGATCTGAGTTGGGACCTAATTCCCAACAGTGTACTATTAACCTTTTTAATTTCAAGTAAATCTATTTTATATACTCAAAACCTCAATCATTTGTAATAAAGTCATTTCAACTAATGAAGACAACGAGTGTGGAAACCACATTAACACTTTCAGACCCTGAGAGTATTTCTAAAGGAGCAAGTATTAATATCTAACAAACCGTGCTCCACTAGAGAAAGGAATGGTAAAACACTTCAGTACTCTTGCTTTGAGAACCCCATGAACAGTATGAAAAGGCAAAGACATATGACACTGAAAGATGAACTCCCCAGGTCGGTAGGTGCCCAATATGCTACTGAATATAAGCAGAGAAAATAACTCCAGAAGGAAAGCTGCTAAGTCGCTTCAGTCGTGTCTGACTCTGTGCAGCCCCATAGACGGCAGCCCACCAGGCTCCCCCATCCCTGGGATTCTCCAGGCAAGAACACTGGAGTGGGTTGCCATTTCCTTCTCGAATGCAGGAAAGTGAAAAGTGAAAGTGAAGTCACTCAGTCGTGTCTGACTTTTAGCGACCCCATGGACTACAGCCTACCAGGCTACTCCGTCCATGGGATTTTCCAGGCAAGAGTACTGGAGTGGGGTGCCATTGCCTTCTCTGCTCCAGAAGGAAAGAGGCTAAGCCAAAGCCAGAACAACGCTCAGCTGTGGCTGTGCCTGGTGGTGAAAGTAAAGTCCCATGCTGTAAAGAACAAAACAGCAAGAAACTTGGAATGTCAGGTACATGAATAAAGGTAAATTGTGAAAGTGAAAGTCGCTCAGTCATGTCCAACTCTTTGCAACCCTGTGGACTATACAGTCCATGGAATTCTCCAGGCCAGATACTGGAATGGGTAGCCTTTCCCTTCTCCAGGGGATCTTCCCAACCCAGGGACTGAACCCAGGTCTCCCGCACTGCAGGCGGATTCTTTACCAGCTGAGCCACAAGGGAAGCTGGAAATGGTCAAACAGGAGATGACAAGAGTGAACCTTGACATTTTAGGAATCAGTGAACTAAAATGTACCAGAATGGGTGAATTTAATTCGCATGACCATTATATCTACTACTGTAGCCAAGAATTCCTCAGAAGAAATGGGAGTAGCCCTCATAGTCAACAAGAGAGTCCAAAATGCAGTACTTGGGTGCAATCCCAAAAACAACAAAATGACCTCTGTTCAAGGATAACCATTCAATATGACCATAATCCAAGTCTATGCCCCAACCACTACTTCTAAAGAAGCTGATGCTGAATGGTTCTATGAAGACCTCCAAGACCTTCTAGAACCAACAAAAGATGTCCTTTCATCATAAGGGACTGGAATGCAAAAGTAGGAAGTCAAGAGATACCTGGAGTAAGAGGCAAGTTTGGCCTTGGAGTACAAAATGAAGCAGACAAAGGGTAACAGTTTTTCCAAGAGAACTCACTGGTCATAGAAAACACCCTTTTTCAAGAATACAACGAAAAGAATAATATCTACCCAAACAGGAAAAGGAGCACGTCAAGGCTGTATATTGTCATCCTGCTTATTTAACTTATATGCACAGTACATCATGAGAAATGCTGAGCTGGAAGAAGCACAAGCTGGAATCAAGATTGCTGGGAGAAATATCAATAATCTCAGATATGCAGATGACACCACCCTTATGGCAGAAAGTGAAGAGGAACTCAAAAGCCTCTTGATGGAAGTGAAAGAGGAGAGTGAAAAAGTTGGCTTATAGCTCAATATTCAGAAAACGAAGATCATGGCATCCGGTCCCATCACTTCAGGGGAAATAGATGGGGAAACAGTGGAAACAGTGTCAGACTTTATTGTTTTGGGCTCCAAAATCACTGCAGATGGTGACTGCAGCCATGAGATTAAAAGACGCTTACTCCTTGGAAGAAAAGTTACGACCAACCTAGATAGCATATTGAAAAGCAGAGACATTACTTTGCCAACAAAGGTCCATCTAGTCAAGGCCATGGTTTTTCCAGTGGTCGTATATGGAAGTGAGAGTTGGACTGCGAAGAAAGCTGAGTACCAAAAAATAGATGCTTTTAAACTGTGGTGTTGGAGAAGACTCTTGAGAGTCCCTTGACTGCAAGGAGATCCAACCAGTCCATTCTAAAGGAGATCAGCCCTGGGTGTTCTTTGGAAGGAATGATGCTAAAGCTGAAACTCCAGTACTCTGGCCACCTCATGAGAAGAGTTGACTCACTGGAAAAGACTCTTGATGCTGGGAGGGATTGGGGGCAGGAGGAAAAGGGGACGACAGAGAATGAGATGGCTGGATGGCATTACCAACTCGATGGACTGAGTCTGAGTGAACTCCGGGAGTTGGTGATGGACAAGGAGGCCTGGCGTGCTGCGATTCATGGGGTCGCAAAGAGTCAGACACAACTGAGCGCTGAACTGAACTGAACTGACTGAAAGAAATAGACCTATCTATAGAAAACTATAAAACACTGATGAAAGAAATTAAAGATGACACAAACAGATGGAGAAATATACCATGTTCATGGATCGGAGGAATCAGTATAGTGAAAATGAGTATACTACTACCCAAAGCAATCTATAGATTCAATACAATCCCTATCAAGCTACCAAAGGTATTTTTCAGAGAACTAGAACAAATAATTTCACAATTTGTATATGGAAATACAAAAAACCTCGAATAGCCAAAGCAATCTTGAGAAAGAAGAATGGAACTGGAGGAATCAGCCTGCCTGACTTCAGGCTATACTACAAAGCTACAGTCATCAAGACAGTATGGTCCTAGCACAAAGACAAAAATATAGATCAATGGAACAAAATAGAAAGCCAAGAGATAAATCCATGCACCTATGGATACCTTATCTTTGACAAAGGAGGCAAAAATATACAATGGAGAAAAGACAATCTCTTTAACAAGTGGTTCTGGGAAAACTGGTCAACAATTGTAATACAATGAAACTAGATCACTTTCTAACACCGTATACAAAAATAAACTCATAATGGATTAAAGATCTAAACATAAGACCAGAAACTATAAAACTCCTAGAGGAAAACATAGGCAAAACACTCTCCGACATAAATCACAGCAGGATCCTCTATGATCCACCTCCCAGAGTAACAGAAATAAAAGCAGAAATAAACACATGGGACCTAATTAAACTTAAAAGCTTTTGCACAACGAAGGAAACTTTAAGCAAGGTGAAAAAACAGCTGTCAGAATGGGAGAAAATAACAGCAAGCAAAGCAACTGACAAAGAATTAATCTCAAAAATATACAAGCAGCTTATGCAGCCCAATTCCAGAAAAATAAACAACCCAGTCAAAAAATGGGCAAAAGAACTAAACAGACATTTCTCCAAAGAAGACATGCAGATGGCTAACAAACACATGAAAAGATGCTCAACATCACTCATTATCCGAGAAATGTAAATCAAAACCACAATGAGGTACCATCTCATGCCAGTCAGAAAGGCTGCTATCAAAAAGTCTACAAACAATAAATGCTGGAGAGGGTGTGGAGAAAAGGGAACCCTCTTACACTGTTGGTGGGAATGCAAACTAGTACAGCCACTATGGAGAACAGTGTGGAGATTCCTTAAAAACTGGAAATAGAACTGCCATACAACACAGCAATCCCACTACTGGGCATACACACCAAGGAAACCACAATTGAAAGAGACACATGTACCCTAATGTTCATCGCAGCACTGTTTACAATAGCCAGGACATGGAAGCAACCTAGATGTCCATCGGCAGACGGATGGATAAGAAATCTGTGATACATATACACAATGGACTATTACTCAGCCATTAAAAAGAATGCATTCGAATCACTCCTACTGAGGTGGATGAAACTTGACCCTATTATACAGAGTGAAGTAAGTCAGAAAGAAAAACAGCAATACAGTATACTAATGCATATATATGGAATTTAGAAAGATGATGATGATGATGACCCTATGTGTGAGGCAGCAAAAGAGATACAGATGAAAAGAAGAGTCTTTTGGACGCTGTGGGAGAAGGCAAGGGTGGGATGATTTGAGAGAATAGCATTGAAACATGTATATTATCATATGTGAAACAGATTGCCAGTCCAGGTTCGATGCATGAGACAGGGTACTCAGGGATGGTGCACCGAGATGACCCTGAGGGAAGGGATGGAGAGGGCTCAGGATGGGGAACACATGTACACCCATGGCTGATTCACATCAATGTATGGCAAAAAACACTACAATACTGTAAAGTAATTAGCCTCCAACTAAAATAAATAAATTAATAAAAGAAAAAAAAAAGAAAACAAGAGACAACTCTACACATGGACATCACCAGATGGTCAATATCAAATTCAGACTGACTATATTCTCTGCAGATGTAGATGTTGAGAGATCTATACAGTCAGCAAAAACAACACCGGGAGCTGACTGTGGCTCAGATCATGAACTCCTTATTGCCAAATTCAAACTTATATTCAAGAAAGTTGGGAAAACCACTAGGCCATTCAGGTATGATCTAAATCAAATCCCTTATGATTATACAGTGGAAGTGAGAAATAGATTCAAGGGATTAGACCAAATAGACAGAATGCCTGAAGAACTATGGACAGAAATTCATAACACTGTATAGGAAGTGGTGATCAAAACCATCCCCAAGAAAAAGAAATCCAAAAAGGCAAAATGGTTGTCTGAGGAGGCCTTACAAATAGCTGAGAAGAGAAGAGAAGCAAAAGGCAAAGGAGAAAAGGAAAGATATGCCCATCTAAATGCAGAGTCCCAAAGAATAGCACGGAGAAGGCACTGGTACCCCATTCTAATACTCTTGCCTGGAAAATCCCATGGACGGAGGAGTCTAGTAGGCTGCAGTCCATGGGGTCCCTAAGAGTCGTGTCACTTTCCCTTTTCCCTTTCATGCATTGGAGAAGGAAATGGCAACCCACTCCAGTATTCTTGTCTGGAGAATCCCAGGGACGGAGGAACCTGGTGGGCTGCCGTCTGTGGGGTCGCACAGAGTCGGACATGACTGAAGCGACTTAGCAGCAGCAGCAGCAGCAAAGAATAGCGAGGAGAGATAAGAAAGCCTTCCTCAGTGATCAACACAAAGAAATATAGGAAAACAATAGAAGGCAAAAGACTTAGAGATCTCCTCAAGAAAATCAGGGATGCCAAGGGAATATTTCATGCAAAGATAAGCACAATAAAGGACAGAAACGATATGGATCTAACAAAAGCAGAAGATATTATGAAAAGGTGACAAGAATACACAGAAGAACTATATAAAAAAGATCTTAATGATTCAGATAACAACAATGGCGTGATCAATCACCTAGAGCCAGACCACTTGAAGGGTGAAGTCAAGTGGGCCTTAGGAAGCAACACTACAAGCAAAGCTAGTGGAGGTGATGGAATTCCAGATGATCTATTTCAAATCCTAAAAGATGATGCTGTTAAAGTGCTTCACTCAATATGCCAGCAAATTTGGAAAACTTAGCAGTGTCCACAGGACTGGAAAAGGTCAGTTTTCATTCCAATCCCTAAGAAAGGTAGTGCCAAAGAATGTTCAAACTACTGCACAACTACACCCATTTCACATGCTAGCAAAGTAATGCTCAAAATTTTCCAATCTAGGCTTCAACAGTATGTGAACTGAGAACTTCCAGATGTTCAAGCTCAATTTAGAAAAGGCTTTAAAGAGAGCAAATTGTCAACATCTGTTGGATCATAGAAAAAGCAAGAGAAATGCAGAAAAACATCTACCTCTGTTTCAATGACTATACTAAAGCTTTTGGGACCACAACAAACTGGAAAATTCTTAGAGATGGGAATACCAGACCACCTTACCTGACTCCTGAGAAACCTTTATGCAGGTCAAGAAGCAACAGTTAGAACCGGAAATGGAACAATGGACTGGTTCCAAATTGGAAAAGGAGTACATCAAGGCTGTATATTGTCACCCTGCTTATTTAACTTGTATGTAAAGTAGCTGATCATGTAAACCGGACTAAATGAAGCACAAGCTGGAATCAAGAGTGCCAGAAATATCAATAACCTCAGATATACAGACACCACCCTTACGGCAGAAAGCAAAGAGGAACTAAAGAACCTCTTGATTAAAGTGAAAGAGGAGAGTGAGTGAAAAAGCTGGCTTAAAGCTCAACATTCAAAAAACTAAGATCACGGCATTTGGTTCCATCACTTCATGGCAAATACATAGGCAAACAATGGAAACAGTGAGAGACTTTATTTTCTTGGGCTCCAAAATCACTGCAGATGGTGACTATAGCCATGAAATTAAAAGATGCTTACTCCTTGGCAGAAAAGCTATGAGAAACTTAGACTGCATCTTAGAAAGCAGAGATATTACTTTGTCAACAAAGGTCCATCTAGTCAGAGCTATAGTTTTTCCAACAGTCATGTATGGATGTGATAGTGAGTGCTGAAGAACTGATGCTTTTGAACTGTGGTGCTGGAGAAGACTCTTGAGAGTCCCTTGGACTGCAAGGAGATCCAACCAGTCCATTCTAAAGGAGATCAGTCCTGAATATTAATTGGAAGGACTGATGCTGAAGCTGAAGTTCCAATACTTTGGCCTCCTGATGCAAAGAACTGATTCCTTAGAAAAGACCCTGATGCTGGGAAAGATTGAAGGCAGGAGGAGAAGAGGATGAGATGGTTGGTTGGCATCACTGATTCAATGGACACTGGGAGACGGTGAAAGGCACATGCTGCAGTCCATGGGGTCGGCAAAGAGTCAGACACAACTGAGCTACTGAACAAAACAAAAAGTATTAATAACTGACTAGTGGATGATGGTAATGCACAAATACATGAAAATGCAAAAAAAAAAAAAAAGAATATTCTGTGCTTGACTACACATCACTTAAAGTGAGAGTTGGAATAATTGCAAGAGAACCATTGGAAAATGAGTAATAGCAAGTCTAGGGTTCCTCCAAGTGCAATGGTAGGTGATGATTCTATCTGAGAAGACTCACTTGGAATATCTCCCTGTAGCACAGATATTAGAGTGGCTATCCCACACACTAAACATTAACTAATGATTAGTCCAAGAAGCTAGTATTAGTAAGATATACAATAAAGTTGTTTTAATAATCTATCACCAAGATAAAAGTGGTGAATTTTTAAAATTTTACTATGGTCAAAGACACACTAGTGGTAACCATCATTTATTGGCTGTATGACTTTGAACAAAAGTTTCTTCACTTCTCAGAATCCCAGTTCATCTACAGAGATGACAGTACTTGTCTCAAAGGGCCATGGTGAGGACCAAGTGAGATAATCTGAATAAAGGTGTTAGTGTGATATCTGGCTCAGAACAAGCACTCAAAAATGTAGTTAGTATTTTTGTTAGCAATCATAATAATTACTGCTGTACTTTAAATATACTACCCCAGATACACAACAGTTCTTTTGAATGTTATTACTACAGCTTTCGTTTTCACGATTACTTGTAGGCCAAGCATTTTTTAAGATATTTAGCAGGGAAAGTTATTAAGTTACTTGATCCTTTCTAAGTCTTTTATCTACTAACTTTAGTCCTTGTGTATTATTCAATGTGTATCACAAATATGTGTCACTTAGAATTTCTACCTTCAAACATATATTATGTTAATTTAAACAGTATTCTAAAGCTTTTACCTGCTCATTTAAAAATAACTATACCAATATACCAACAAAGGTCCGTCTAGTCAAGGCTATGGTTTTTCCAGTGGTCATGTATGGATGTGAGAGTTGGACTGTGAAGAAGGTGGAGCACCGAAGAATTGATGCTTTTGAACTGTGGTGTTGGAGAAGACTCTTGAGAGTCCCTTGGACTGCAAGGAGATCCAACCAGTCCACTCTGAAGGAGATCAGCCCTGGGATTTCTTTAAAAGGAATGATGCTAAAGCTGAAACTCCAGTACTTTGGCCACCTCATGCGAAGAGTTGACTCACCGGAAAAGACCCTGATGCTGGGAGGGATTGGGGGCAGGAGGAGAAGAGGACAACAGACGATGAGATGGCTGGATGGCATCACTGACTCGATGGACGTGAGTCTCAGTGAACTCTGGGAGTTGGTGATGGACAGGGAGACCTGGCGTGCTGCGATTCATGGGGCTGCAAAGAGTCGGATACGACTGAGCGACTGAACTGAACTGATACCAATATATCATATTTCTTAAAGTAGGTGGAATACATCAGGTTATTATTATTTAATTCCTTGCGGTTTTCCTAAAATGCTTTCAAAAAGAACATAAAAGATAAGCCAAGATAATCATGATAAGATTATTTTAAAAGACATTTAAATTTTAAAAATTAAGTCAACTATAAGCATCAATTTTATTTACATTTAAAATATCTCTCACTTAGGCATTTGAAATTTCAATTATTAGAAATGTACTTTTACCTGAAACCAACCTATTAGTTTTTAATTTATTTTTCATTGAAGAATAACTGCTTTACAGAATTTTGCTCTTTCTGTCAATCCTCAACATGAATCAACCATAGGTATACATATACCCTCTCCCTTCCATCTCCCTCCCCATCCCACCCCTCTAGGTTAATACAGAGTCCCTCTTTGAGTTTCCTGAGCCATACAGCAAATACCCATTGGCTACCTATTTTACATATGGTAATATAAGTTTCCATGTTACTCTTTCCATTCATCTCACCCTCTCCTCCCCTCTTCCATGTCCAGAAGTCTATTCTCTATGTCCCTTTCTCCATTGTTGACCTGTAAATAAATTCTTCAGTACCATTTTTTTCTAGTTTCCGTGCATATGCATTAGAATACGATATTTATCTTTCCCTTCCTGACTTACTTCACTCTGTATAATAGGTTCTAGGTTCATCCACCTCATTAGAACTGACTTCGTTCCTTTTTATGGCTGAGTAATATTCCATTGTGTATATGTACATAACTTCTTTATCCATTCATCTGTCAATTGACATCTAGGTTGCTTCAATGTTCTAGCTATTGTAAACAGTGCTGCAGTGAACAATGGGATACACGTGTCTCTTTCAATTTTGGTTTCCTCAGGGTATATGCCTAGAAGTGGGATTGCTGGGTCATATGCTGGTCTTATTCCTAGTTTTTGAGGAAATATCCATACTGTCTTCCATAGTGGCTGTATCAATTTACATTCCCACCAACAGTGCAAGAGTGTTCCCTTTTCTCCACACCTTCTCCAGCATTTACTGTTTGTAGACTTTTTGATGATGGCCATTCTGACCAGTATGAGGTGATATCTCATTGTAGTTTCGATTTGCATTTGTCTAATAATGAGCGATATTGAGCATCTTTTCATGTGTTTGTTAGTCATCTGTATGTCTTCCTTGGAGAAATGTTTGTTTAGGTCTTTTCCCACTTTTTGATTGTTTGTTTTTCTGGTATTGAGTTGGATGAGTTGCTTGTATATTTTGGATATTAATCCTTTGCCAGCTGTTTCATTTGCTATTATTTTCTCCCATTCTGAGGGTTGTCTTTTCACCTTGCTTATAGTTTCCTTTGCTGTGCAAAAGCTTTTAAATTTATCAGGTCCCACTTGTTTATTTTTGTTTTTATTTCCAGTACTCTAGAGGTGGGTCATAGATGATCTTCCTTTGATTTATGTCATTGAGTGTTGTGGCTATGTTTTCCTCTAAGAGTTTTAGTCTGACATTTAGGTCTTTAATCCCTTTTGAGTTTATCTTTGTGTATGGTGTTAGGAAGTGTTCTAATTTTATTCTTTTACATGTAGCTGTCCAGTTTTCCCAGCACCATTTATCGAAGAGGTTGTCTTTCCCCCATTGTATATTCTTACCCTCTTTGTCAAAAATAAAGTACCTATAGGTGTATAGGTTTATTTCTGGGCTCTCTATCTTGTTCCATTGGTCTATATTTCTGTTTTTGTGCCAGTACTATACTGTCTTAATGACTGCAGATTTGTAGTATAATCTGAAGTCAGGAAGGTTGATTCCTCCAGCTCCATTTTCTTTCTCAAGAATCCTGTGGCTATTCAGGGTCTTTTGAGCTTCCATATAAAATGTGAAATTTTTTGTTCCAGTTCTATGAAAAATGCCATTGGTAATTTGATAGGGATCGCATCAAATCTGTAGATGACATTTGGTAGTACAGTTATTTTCACAATATTGATTCTTCCTACCTAGGAATATGGAATATCTCTCCATCTATTTATGTCATCTTTGATTTCTTTTATTAGTCTTACAGTGTTCTGTGTACAGTTCTTTTGTCTCCTTCAATTCAGTCACTCAGTTGTGTCCAACTCTTTGCAACCCCATGAACCGCAGCATGCCAGGCCTCCCTGTCCATCACCAACTCCCAGAGTTCACCCAAACTCATGTCCATTGAGTCAGTGATGCCATCCAACCATCTCATCCTCTGTCATCCCCTTCTTCTCCTACCCTCAATCTTTCCCAGCATCAGGGTCTTTTCAAATGAGTCAGTTTGTCTCCTTAGGTATGTTTATTCCTATTTAATTCTTATTGTTGCAGTGGTGAATGGGATTGATTATTAACTTCTCTCTCTGATTTTTCATTGTTAGTATATAGAAATACAAATGATTTCTGTGTATTGATTTTGTACCCTGTGACTTTGCTAAATTCACTGGTTAGCTCTTAGTAATTTTCTGATACTATCTCTAGGGTTTTCTATGTACAGTATCATGTCATGTGCAAACAGTGAGAACTTTATTTCTTCTTTTCCAATCTAGATTCCTTTTATTTCTTTTTCTTCTCTGATTGCTATAGCTAGGACTTTCAGAACTATGGTTAATAATAGTGGTGAAAGTGGACACCCTTGTCTTGTTCCTGATCTTAGGGGGAATGCTTTCAGTTTTTCACCACTGAGAATAATATTTCCTGTAGGCTTATAGGCTTATCATATATGGCCTTTATTATATTGCATTAGGTTCCTTCTATGACCATTTTCTGAAAAGTTTTAACCATAAATGGGTGCCGAATATTTTCAAAGACTTTTTGTACATCTACTGATATTATCATATGGTTTTTATCTTTCAATTTTTTAATATGGTGTATCATATTAAATGATTGATTTGCATATATTTGCATATATTGAAGAATCCTTGCATCCCTGGAATAAACCCAACTCGATCATGGTATATGAGCTTTTTGATGTGTTGCTGAATTCTGTGAAACCAACCTAACAGTTTTAAATTTATGTTTGATGTCTTTAAGTTACAGCTTATGAAACCTTTGGAAAAAAGAATTTTACTCCATAAAAATAATCCCCATTCAATTATCTCCTCTGTATATTTCTTAAATAAGCTCTAAAAGTGGTCCTTGAACTGTTGTTTATCAACAAAAACTCATAAGCAACCATAATTCCCACTAATAGCGACGAAAACTCTGCAGAATTTCTAGTCTCAGGTGTAGGAGCATAACAGTTATTTATAGGCACATTCTATAAATAACAGCAAATTGTCCCGTTAAGAAAATATAAAAATTGTTAGATGAGATCCTGGTAGCAGCTGTATCATCAGCATTTGCTATCCTGCCAGTTGTTGAGGTGCTATTTAAAATTAGCAAGAGTTTATGTGTTCAAACTAATTACTGCTTAAATTTCATCTCCATTCCTGCAGGACAGTCCCACTTTTAAATTCTCAAAGATCTTTTTGATAAAAACTCAAGTATATAAGCCCTTTGTAACTAAATCACCTGGAAAAGATTTATAATTTTTGCAAGTTTGCTTCACTTGTTCTCATTCTATATCCTAATAATACACCGGTAACAGAGCTTTTCTGCAACTTTTCCCTTTGTCTTTTAAAGGACCTGCATGAAGGGTTAAAAAGTCAAATTCAAGGCAATAGGCATTCTGGCTAGATCCACCTTTTTCAATGAGTCCCTTGCTTCATCCTTTCAAGTAACACTTTAGGTTTTCACAGTCTTATTACTGGCAGTAAAACTGACAATCCATTTAAAATCATTTACAGATAAAATAAGAACAATCTTTTGGACAATATGGTTTTGACACAAAAGTGCAGGATTTAAGAGTCACTGAGAGACACCCACATCAAAATGACACTAAGAACAAAAAGCAGTATGAAGGGACCCAGCATCACAAACACTTAAGCAGACTGTTGCTATTTAGTCCCAAATCCTATCTGACTTTTTTGTGACCCCATGGACTATATAGCCTGCCAGGTTCCTCTGTCCATGGGATTTCCCAAGCAGGTATACTGGAATGGGTTGCCATCTCCTCCTCTAGGGGATCTTTCTGACCCAGGGACTGAACCTGTGTCTCCTGCACTGCAGGTGAATTCTTTACCATTGAGCTCTTCGAGCAGATTACAGTCAGGCAGTCAGGGTATAAGCAAAGAATTTGCACACACAGCAAAATTAAGTCTAAGTGCATGGCTTGTGTTAAGTAAAAACTCACACAGAGCCCTTACTTAGCCAGGATGAATGAGTATACTCAGAAAAATAATACACTAATGAATGAAGGAAGGAAATGGTTTTAATCAAGGCTATTTATCTTCAAAGCACACACTCTGCATAACCAACTGGAAAGGATTTTTACACAAATATGAAAACTTTCAAAGAGCAAACAAGATACTAACTTTCCACCTTGAATTTGTAAAATGAAAGAATAAACTTTTTCATCATTTTGCTCTCACTCTCAAGTAATGAGTTAAAAATATGAGTTTGTCTTGAAATGCCTCAAAAAAATATGGGTGTCTAATGTAAATTTCTTTCAACTTGGCTGTTGGTGAAAACTTTTATGTTGGGGGAAAACTACTTTTGCCTTTATTTTCTGACCAAACTCTCCTGCAACAGAACACTGTTTTTCTGCTACACTGTACACCTGAAAATATTGTAGATATTCACATGATAGAAACTAATTTGTGAACTTAGGATTTCCTCATACATCTACGTCCTACTGAAAATGCAGAAGGAAGGAAAACCATTGCTAAGGCAAAGGCTGACCCAAGTAATAACCAAAGAGAGAATCCCTTATTACTGGCTTCTTAAAAAGCCTAGTTTTATTTGTAACTGGATTCAAAACCTAAGTGAATTATATCTCTAGGTTAGGTCAGTTTCAAATAAAAGGTAAAAAATATATATAAATGGTTAACAGAACATTAATTTTTACCCATATTAAAAAGCTACAACTAGACTTAGAATGTGCTGTGTCTGAGAGAAAATTGATATGAACTTTAACCCTGTTTTTAAATTTTTAATCTTTATGTTTTAATATATAACTCAAGGGTAGACAGAAGTATTTTTCAACAAATCAGTAATGTGAATGACATCTACCATACAGGGATCTTTAAACAGCTATAAAACAGATCACTAAGTAAGGTTTTAGTACACTCTATCCTAGTTTTCTTTACTTGCTGAAGAACTTCAGAGATAAATATTATAAGAAAGCCAGTTCAAAGCCAAAATGAACTTTCAAATACTTCTACCATCATAGGGTAGGGCAAACTAATCTAAGACCCCCTGATTCTCTTTATAAAACCCATTCCTCTCTAATTAGAAACTGAATATATATTCATGAAATAAAAGGGCAAGAGAAATTCAAAAGCAACCCATAAATCTGAAAAAACACTTAACGTGATCTCAATGGGGGGAGAAGCAAGCATATATACCATAGCAGTTAATTTTGCTGGCCTTTCCTAGTCAATGTAAATTAAATACTGAAAAGATATCTATCTCTTCATATTTTAGATTACATCTGAAGGGATAATTCTTATTTTTAACAAATAGATCTCTATTTACTATAAAATAATAATAATGTTTTTGCCAGGAAAGATACATGGTTATGACTCTTCCCTTTCCAAAATTTAAAAATGCCTTGAAATATTCACCTCAGGGGGAAAAAAAAAAAAAAAACCTAAGAAATATGTTCACTTAAACAATTCTGTGAAATCAGCAGTAGGGATCATTTACATATTTCTAGTTTGCACACATTCTTAAAGTTTTCTAGAAGACACAAATTTCTATTTCATTTTATCTTTGAATCTAACTTGGCTTATGCAAGACCAAAATATACTAATTCAATAAACTGTTCTTCAGCTCACAAACAGGCCCTTAATAATCTTGCTCTCACAGACCCTAATGGTAAGAAAGATTTTCAACTGCCACATTTTAACTTCTTTTTCTTAACATTAAACACACAATGGGGGAATAAACTTCCTAGGCATATGGCAAATATAACTTGAAGACAGTAAGCATCAGATCAGATCAGATCAGTCACTCAGTCGTGTCCGACTCTTTGCAACCCCATGGATCGCAGCACGCCAGGCCTCCTTGTCCATCACCAACTCCCAGAGTTCACCCAGACTCACGTCCATCGAGTCAGTGATGCCATCCAGCCATCTCATCGTCTGTCATCCGCTTCTCCTCCTGCCCCCAATCCCTCCCAGCATCAGAGTCTTTTCCAATGAGTCAACTCTTCCCATGAGGTGGCCAAAGTACTGGAGTTTCAGCTTTAGCATCATTCCTTCCAAAGAAATCCCAGGGCTGATCTCCTTCACAATGGACTGGTTGGATCTCCTTGCAGTCCAAGGGACTCTCAAGGGTCTTCTCCAACACCACAGTTCAAAAGCATCAATTCTTCGGTGCTCAGCCTTCTTCACAGTCCAACTCTCACATTCATACATGACCACTGGAAAAACCATAGCCTTGACTAGACGGACCTTTGTTGGCAAAGTAATGTCTCTGCTTTTGAATATGCTACCTAGGTTGGTCATAACTTTCCTTGCAAGGAGTAAGCGTCTTTTAATTTCATGGCTGCAGTCACCATCTGCAGTGATTTTGGAGCCCCCCAAAATAAAGTCTGACACTGTTTCCACTGTTTCCCCATGTATTTCCCATGAAGTGATGGGACCGGATGCCATGGTCTTCGTTTTCTGAATGTTGAGCTTTAAGCCAACTTTTTCACTCTCCACTTTCACTTTCATCAAGAGGCTTTTGAGTTCCTCTTCACAAACTTAAATTCTGAAACTTTAAAAACCCCACTGATTTTAGACTTATGTTAGAGGTCACTTTTCCTTTTAAGTAGTCCATAAAAATACAAGTAAAACTCAACTATGTAGGCTGCTAAATAAAGTTAAGAGCATGTGAAAAGTACTAGGAAATTATGTTTAGCTTTATTGAATGAATCATACTTAAATACAACTTTGCACAGGTAACTGTCTCAAGTTTGCAACAGTGTCACAACTATATTGGCTTAAGTTACTTGCTACAAAGATATCCCCCAACTCACTGATTCTTAAAGGAGTTTCCAGAACTAAGAATCATACCATAAGGTAAGAGATGTTACTGACTGGCATGTGCTAAGCATCTGTGAACACAGCTGAAGCAGGAAAAGGTGTTGAAAAGAACATTTAATTCAATGTATTGAATTAAAGTAATGGTTGCAAGAGTGGAAGTTGGGGTGGGGCTGCTGCCCCTTGAGACACTATGATTAGAAACACTTCTAGGATTTAGGAGATGGAGCTACATACCCCTCAACAAGCAAGACAGTCCCACAGACTGAGAACTGTCCTCAAGTTACTTTCAAATATCCAAGTGGTCATTCACATAGATAAAAGCCTATTTACAGCTAATCCCAGAATTTAGTTTTACATTACAATGCTATGCTAAGTCACTTCAGTCGTGTCCGACTCTGTGCGACCCCATAGATGGCAGCCCACCAGGCTCCCCCGTCCCTGGGATTCTCCAGGCAAGAACACTGGAGTGGGCTGCCATTTCCTTCTGCAATGCATGAAAGTGAAAAGTGAAAGTGAAGTCGCTCAGTCGTGTCCGACTCTTAGCAACCCCATGGATTGCAGCGTAGTAGGCTCCTCTGTCCATGGGATTTTCCAAGCAAGAGTACTGGAGTGGGGTGCCATTGCCTTCCCCGTTATATTACAATACAAATCATGAAATATGTTTTGCCATTTAATATACACATAATTTTCCTGGAATGCATACATCATAAAAACTATGAGAAGTCTGAATTCTCATGGCTTTTCAGAGTATCTGTATTATGTCTGCATTTTTGATGGATATTTTTTACTGTTTTTTTCAGTACTTTAAAGCTGTCACTTAGCTGTCCTCTGGCTTGCATGGCTTCTCTGCTGTAACTCTTATCTGTGTTTATTTGTATAGAATGTTTCTCTTTTCTTTGGTTACTTTAACAGTTTCTCTTAGGAGAAGGACATTTGAATTTGATGCCTTATGCAGGTTTTTTAAGTGGCAGGTGTTTATCCTGCTTGGTGTTCTTTAAGTTTCTTGCACCTCCAGGTTGATGTCTGGCATTAATTTCAAATAATTCTTGATTATTTCCTCAAATATTTCAACATTTCTTCTGTCCTCTTCCAGGATTCCAATTATGCATGTATTTAAATGTGTTAGATAGAATCGCCAAGCTCTTCTTTTTTTAAACTCTTTGTGTTTCACTTGGATAATTTCTGATATCTACAAATTCACTGATTCTTTCTTTGGTTGTGTCAGATCAACCAATGAGCCCAAAGGCATCCTGCAATTTGTTACTATGTAGTAAAACTTCTGACATTTCCTTTTGATTCTTTCTTATAATTTCTATCTTTCAGCTGAAACTACCCACCTGCTTTTGTATGCTGTCCACTTTTTGTTCATACCTTTAACATCAATAATAGTGACTATAGTGAAGTCACTCAGTCGTGTCCGAATCTTTGCGACCACGTGGACTGTAGCCTACCAGGCTCCTCAGTATTCCTTGCCAGGAATTTTCCAGGCAAGAGTACTGGAGTGGGTCGCCATTTCCTTCTCCAGGGGATCTTCCCAACCCAGGGATCGAACCGGGGTCTCCCGCACTACAGGCAGATGCTTTACCGTCTAAGCCACCAAGGAAGCCTCTAACATCAATTATAGTCGTTTTAAATTCCCTTATCAGATAGAAGCACCTGTGTTAGCCAAAGAGTAATCCTGGTGATTGCTCTTTCTCTTGAGAATGTTTGTCTTTTGTATGTCTTGTAATTTTTTGCTGAAAGTGGGACATGTAATAGGACAGCAGAGATAGAGGTAAGTAATTTTTGTGAAGGGAAATGGGTACATCTTTTCTTTGCTGAGTCTTTAGTGCAGGATGTTAGGAGTTGGGCTGAGTTTATGATTTGCTGTTGCTATGGTTACCCCCGGAGAAGGGAATGGCAACCCACTCCAGTATTCTTGTCTTGGAGAATTCCATGGACAGAGGAGCCTGGTCCATACTCTTTGGTTCATGAGGCTGCAAAGAGTCAGACATGACTGAGCAACTAATACTTTCACTTTTGTGGTTTTATCCCCACTGTATTACAGGCTTCAAATATCTACAGAACAGCTTCTGTCTAGGTTGAGAATGGTTTATTAAAGCAATGTCTATTTGATTCTTTGCCCTGTGCCTCTTTGCATAATCTTATTCCTCATCTTGTACTATTTTGCAGTTGCTTGTTATTCACAGTTTCTTAACTTAGTGGCAGGGAGGTGGGGCTATAGTCTCTGTTGTCCTGATTAAGGTTTAGTCCTAGACATACATTGTGTCTCTGGATCTCAGAGGTGTAATTTTCCTGTTTCCCCAGCCTGGAATTTTGGGCTTGGTGCCCCTCCCTCAAAAATATGCTCTCCCCAGTTTCTATCTTCCCTCAGCTCACCAACAGGGCCTGCTGGCAGAGATGCCATTCTCTCTAAAGATTAAGGTTTTTATTCTATAGGAGAGAGAGAATCAAGAGTTTTTTGCACCTCCTGAAAACTCTGCTGCTCTTCTCTGGGTCAGCACCACAACAGACACTCCCCAGATCTCATTCCAATCTTTCCTAGGAGTACCCAGTGAACAATGTAGATAAAGAAGTGAGCTCAGCCTTCATCAACTTGTCAGCTATTCAAGCTGAATGCTCTTTATCAGTGTCCAGCTGTGTCTACTGAAGGTGAACCTGAGTTCATACGTACTCTTTCTCTCCTTAAATTTCCGGCCACTGGTTTGCTCTGTGGCCTCAGCAACTTAATAGGTTCAAAAAAAAAAAAAAAAATCATGAATTTGAAGTTAGTCCAATTCTTTTTTTGATCCTACAGAGGAACCAAAGGGCTCTTTTTGTCCCAGGGCCAAAGCCAGAGGTGGTTATACTAATTTATAAACTATTTCAGGGTAGTAAAGGAGCTGTTACAAATTATTTGAAATAAAAAGGAGGTCTTTACTGGGTTTGATAAAGTTGAGAAACACTGACTTAAAGGATCTTTTTGAAAACAACTCCCATCTAACCACTAATAAGCATTACGGTAAACATTTAGGCCTAAAACTATTAGTAGCAACAAAATTTTTGATAGTTTATCTGCTTAGATGTGCCTCTATTTTACTAATTTTAAGTAATCAGTCAGAGAAAAATGGGAAAGGTATGTGCAATGGAAACCTCAAATTCAAGTAGAAGTAGTTTAGGAATATAGCCAAATTAGTTAAAACAGAGTTTTAAATTTCAACTATAATTTAGTATCTATCTCCCTTCTACAAATTCGATAACAAAGCCAGTATTGTTTCCTTCCACCTAAGCAACCAGCTTCTATTTATTTGTGGATAAAGTTAATTCTTAAAAATAACTCATCCTTTTCATAATTGCATAACTTTTTCCCTTATAACGTTCATATATTTTACTGTTTACTACTGCCAGTTTAGAAAAAAGAGGAATATCCATTACCTCCCGGTGGAATACAAATTGTGGTATTTTTCCATGAACTAGACTATAGAATGTAAAATTCCTATCTCTTAATAACCCTCTGACTCTACTTTTCCTCCATTAATATGTGCCACTTCCTGTTTTCAAACAAAGAATATAATGTAAGATTTCTAAACCAGGATGGGCTTATATTCATTCCATTGTGATATTAACCCCACAAGCCAAGTTTAAGATACAGCTGCTTAAACTGTTTCACATTACATTTAAAATGTTAACATGATCTTACATTATATGCTAGTCAAACAATAAAGCACTTCTAAAAAACAGTGAAATCAAGTCTTTTGGGGACACTCAATTATTGACGAGTTTTTTAAAACCTCTTTTTTTTTTAAAGGCAAGTCCTGTTTCATTTCCCCATAAACTCACAGAGTACTGGTAATATACCTAACACCTGTAATTTCCTTAGGCTCTCTAGACTACTTTCAAACCTAGAAATCTGTCAGATCCATCAACCAAGAAGAAAACACAGTAAGACAATCTTTGGGACAGGTCCTAAAAAAATATTCTGAAATTTAACTTTTCACCCAAGACTCTACACTCCAAGACGCTCAAAATAACTCTACAGTATAACCTCCTTCACAATGGGCAACAGCCATCAGGTAGAAGCCCAAGGGGAATCAGGGTCGGATCAAAGGGAAAAGCAGAGAGAGGAACCGAGAAATCTCTAACTTCGGGAAACCACTGCCACATTTGGGGAAGACTTCTAATTTTCTCCCCTAAGCAATCTGTAAAGGAAAGTCTCACAAGAGAGGTTACCTTAACACCCTACACGATTTAGGGGAGGACACTTTTTAAGTGTAGAGTCAAATCCGCGTTTGACTCTAAGTCCCACTTCACCCATCTAAAGGCCGCATTCAGAGACAAAATCACAGCAGCGGAGGAAAGGCCCCTATGAATAAGCTCTCGTGGAAAAGGGAAACGCTGAGGGGAGAAAAGGAGAAAACTTCATTTTGGAAAAGGGAGGGGCTGGAGAAGAAACGACGCGGGTGCTCCCCATTTCCTAACAAAACGAAACAAAGCTACGCAAATAAAGTTAAAAATCTATGCAATACTTGGCAGGAAGGAGGGTCACTGACCCACGGAAACAAGAGTTCCAGGCATCTAGCAGAAGAGCGCTCAGACTAGCAGGATGAAAGGGAATCCGGAGGGCGGAGCCCAGAGGGCTGCAAACCCAGAGGAATAAGGGCTGAGCGGGGTAAGGATGTGCAGAGTGCAGTGCGGGGACCGTGGTGGGAAGAAACCCAGAAAACGAGGCGAAAAGAGGGGTGGGACTGAACATGGCAGGGCTCTGGGTGACTGTCACTCAGAACCGCAGGGGGGCAGGCAGGGTGGGGGTGGCGGGGTCCGACTGCTCCTGACCAGCAGCCTGGGGGGAGGGTAATCTGATTTCCTGAACTGCTGGAGGTTGCGGCCCTCTACCACCCTTCCTTCTCCCTGCCCTTGGCGGCCCAAGTCCTCGCAGCGTGGCGAGGGGATAAAGCAAAGCTCGAGTCCGGTGCCCGTGGTGATTTACCTTCGCGGGAGGCTGGAGAGGCTCCAGCCCGAGCTCCTCCTGCCGCCGGCTCAGCGTCCAGAGTGGGATGAGGTGTCCTCCGGCCTCCTCCCCTACACCACTTCCCCTTTCCCCGCCGAAGCCCCGTAGCTCCACTGCCGCGGGTTCCTGGTGCCGCGGCGGCGCTGCCTCCCCGCCCCCTCCACCTCCTCCCTCTGCCTCTCAGAGGCTCACTCTGGAGGCCGCCATCTTCGCTCAGGCTGTGAGGACCGCGCTCCAGTACGCCTGCGTCGCCCTTACCCAGAGTGTCACGAGACCCAGTCAGCTGATTTCAGTTCTTCCGCCTCCTGTTCCACCCTCTTGTATGCATTTCTCCGCCCTCCCCGTCGTATTCGCCTGCTTGCCATGAGATTCCGCGTTCAGCCTGCTGGCTGGTAGACACGCCTTCCTCCCCAAACGTAGTTGAGACATGCGCAGAATCTCCAGGAAGATGGTGGGAGGAAGACTCCACGCCCCGCGCGAAAGGAATCTGCATCTCAGCCTGTGGCTTTGAGTTCTGCTCGTGGTCGTTGTGCAGAACAGGTTATGTACTCTTAATCTCATCAAGTGTTGTTTTAAAGCATTTACCCAGTCTTGTCCTGAAATGCCGTGGAGTATCCGCGGGAAGATCTATACCCCGTTTGCTGGATTGAGAGCCAGCAGTTTCACCAGCTACTGAGACTCGCAGAAAACAGCTGAAAAGAGTTTAAATATGTGTTGGTTTGGGAAGTCACCGAGACCAAAGCTTCCGAAGTACAGACGGCGTTTTCCTGCTGGGAGTGCCAGAAAAATAATACTGATAGCTCCCATTTATTGCTAATCACGTGTCAAGGGGTTTGCTTAGTTAATCCTCAACACTGTGGAGTAGGAATTATCCTTGTTTTGCAGGTAAACTGAGGCCCCTCTACACAGTAGGGAACTCAAGGAATCTGACTCCAAAGTTTGTGCCTTGTCTATTATCTCCCTAATGTATGTGGAAGCTGGAAGAGAGGAATAGGGTTAAAGAAAAGACAGTAGTGTGTGTTACCTGTGGGTAAGGGTTTGATTAAATTCACTCTCCACTCCCAGATCTGAGACCTAGAGACCGCAGTTCAAAAACAACTTGAAGTTTGTTTAGTTACTTTTCTTCCAACACTGCAAATTTTAAAACTCTCATGGAAACTACAAAAGATAGCTGATATACGTGGCTAGCATGAATGCATTATTTTATGACGGTTAAAGGTCTCTGATAAGAGGTTTGATAACTGCTCAGCAGAGCAGTGCTAAGATAGTATTGTTCTTTGAGTGGCTGACTCATTTTTAGAGATGGAAATTGCAGGATGGAAAACGCAGGCAATGGTTTTACAGATTTTTGTTTACTGATTCTTTTGCCCTTTTGCCCTACTTGAGGTCCAAAGAAACTGCTTCTATCTTTACAGTAGACTTTCCTGAATTGTGACAGTAAGATAAGGTACATCTCAGTCAGTTCAGTTCAGTCGCTCAGTCTGGTCCAACTCTTTGCAACCCCATGAATTGCAGCATGCTAGGCCTCCCTGTCCATCACCAACTCCAGGAGTTCATTCAAACTCACATTCATCGAGTCAGTGATGCCATCCAGCCATCTCATTCTCTGTCGTCCCCTTCTCCTCCTGCCCCCAATCCCTCCCAGCATCAGAGTCTTTTCCAATGAGTCAACTCTTCCCATGAGATGGCCACAGTACTGGAGTTTCAGCTTGAGCATCATTCCTTGCAAAGAACACCCAGGACACCTCCTTTAGAATGGACTGGTTGGATCTCCTTGCAGTCCAAGGGACTCTCAAGATCTTCTCCAATACCACAGTTCAAAAGCATCTATTCTTCGGCGCTCAGCTTTCTTCACAGTCCAACTCTCACATCCATACATGACCACAGGAAAAACCATATCCTTGACTAGACAGACCTTTGTCAGCAAAGTAATGTCTCTGCTTTTGAATATGCTATCTAGGTTGGTCATAGCTTTCCTTCCAAGGAGTAAGCGTCTTTTAATTTCATGGCTGCAGTCACCATCTGCAGTGATTTTAGAGCCCAAAAAAATAAAGTCTGACACTGTTTCCACTGTTTCCCCATCTATTTGCCATGAAGTAATGGGACCAAATACCATGATCTTCATTTTCTGAATGTTGAGCTTTAAGCCAACTTTTTCACTCTCCACTTTCACTTTCATCAAGAGGCTTTTTAGTTCTTCTTCACTTTCTGCCATAAGGGTGGTGTCATCTGCATATCTGAGGTTATTGATATTTCTCCCAGCAATCTTGATTCCAACTTGTGCTTCTTCCAGCCCAGCGTTTCTCATGATGTACTCTGCATATAACTTAAATAAGCAGGATGACAATATACAGCCTTGACGTACTCCTTTTCCTATTTGGAACCAGTCCGTCGTTCTATGTCCAGTTCTAACTGTTGCTTCCTGACCTGCATACAGATTTCTCAAGAGGCAGGTCAAGTGGTCTGGTATTCCCATCTCTTTCAGAATTTTCCAGTTTATTGTGATCCACACAGTCAAAAGCTTTGGCATAGTCGGTAAAGCAGACGTAGATGTTTTTCTGGAACTCTCTTGCGTTTTTGATGATCCAATGGATGTTGGCAATTTGATCTCTGGTCCTCTGCCTTTTCTAAAACCAGCTTGAACATCTGGAAGTTCACGGTTCATGTATTGCTGAAGCCTGGCTTGGAGAATTTTGAGCATTACTTTACTAGTGTGTGAGATGAGTGCAATTGTGCAGTAGTTTGAGCATTCTTTGGCATTGCCTTTCTTTGGGATTGGAATGAAAACGGACCTTTTCCAGTCCTGTAGCCACTGCTGAGTTTTCCCAATTTGCTGGCATATTGAGTGCAGCACTTCCACAGCATCATCTTTCAGGATTTGAAATAGCTCCACTGGAATTCCATCACCTCCACTAGCTTTGTTCATAGTGATGCTTTCTAAGGCCCACTTGACTTCACATTCCAGGATGTCTGGCTCTAGGTAAGTGATCACACCATCGTGATTATCTGGGTCGTGAAGATCTTTTCTGTACAGTTCTCTGTATTCTTGCCACCTCTTCTTAGTATCTTATGCTTCTGTTAGGTCCATACCATTTCTGTCCTTTATCGAACCCATCTTTGCATGAAATGTTCCATTGGTATCTCTAATTTTCTTGAGGAGATCTCTAGTCTTTCCCATTCTGTTGTTTTCCTCTATTTCTTTGCACTGAACGCTGAGAAAGGCTTTCTTATCTCTCCTTGCTATTCTTTGGAACTCTGCATTCAGATGCTTATGTCTTTCCTTTTCTCCTTTGCTCTTCACTTCTCTTGTTTTCACAGCTATCTGCAAGGCCTCTCCAGACAGCCATTTTGCTTTTTTGCATTTCTTTTCCATGGGGATGATCTTGATCCCTGTCTCCTGTACAATGTCAGGAACCTCAGTCCATAGTTCATCGGGCACTCTATCAGATCTAGGCCCTTAAATCTATTTCTCACTTCCAGTGTATAATCATCAGGGATTTGATTTAGGTCATACCTGAATGGTCTAGTGGTTTTCCGTACATTCTTCAATTTAAGTCTAATTTTGGCAACAAGGAGTTTATGATCTGAGCCACAGCCAGCTCCCGGTCTTGTTTTTGCTGACTGTATAGAGCTTCTCCATCTTTTGCTGCAAAGAATATAATCAATCTGATTTCTGTGTTGACCATCTGGTGATGTCCATGTGTAGAGTCTTCTCTTGTGTTGTTGGAAGAGGGTGTTTGCTATGACTAGTGTGTTCTCTTGGCAAAACTCTGTTAGCCTTTGCCCTGCTTCATTCCATACCCGAAGGCCAAATTTACCTGTTACTCCAGGTGTTTCTTGACTTCCTACTTTTGCATTCCAATCCCCTATAATGAAAAGGACATCTTTTTGGGGTGTTAGTTCCAAAAGGTCTTGTAGGTCTTCATAGAACCATTCAACTTCAGCTTCTTCAGTGTTACTGGTTGGGGCATAGACTTGGATTACTGTGATATTGAATGGTTTGCCTTGGAAATGAACAGAGATCATTCTATCGTTTTTGAGATTGCATCCAAGTACTGCATTTCGGACTCTTTTATTGACCATGATGGCTACTCCATTTCTTCTAAGGGATTCCTGCCCACAGTAGTAGATGTCATGGTTATCTGAGTTAAATTCACCCATTCCAGTCCATTTGAGTTCACTGATTCCTTGGATGTTGATGTTCACTCTTGCCATCTCCTGTTTGACCACTTCCAATTTGCCTTGATTCATGGACCTGACATTCCAGGTTCCTATGCAATATTGCTCTTTACAGCATTGGACTTTGCTTCTATCACCAGTCACATCCACAACTGGGTATTGTTTTTGCTTTGGCTCCATCCCTTCATTCTTTCTGGAGTTATTTCTCCACTGATCTCCAGTAGCATATTGGACACCTATGAACCTGGGGAGTTCCTCTTTCAGTATCCTATCATTTTGCCTTTTCATACGTTCATGGGGTTCTCAAGACAAGAATACTGAAGTGGTTTGCCATTACATCTAAGAGGTAGTAATAGGAATAGGTGGTTGGTTGTGGGAAGACTGTTACAGGATGGAACTAGGATCTGCTGGCTGTGATGTGCAGTAAAGGGAATCTACTGGCTTCAGGTTTGGGGGAAAGAAAATGCAGTGCTTCTTGTAGGTGTCAACTAAGGTGTGCAGGTCTCTAATACTGAGAAGACCTGAACTGTCCTATGGCTTTCAGGGAAAGATTTTTAAAGACAGGGTGAGGGAGAGAATTGCTGGGTGTGTGATCGGCTCGGGGACATTTTTCTGATTGTTTGGTGATGAGGTAATCAGGAGTCAACATCATCAACCTTCTGATTCCAATCAGTCTGGGGTCCACATGCTTGTAAGCAGTGAACAGTTAACTTCTTCTACCTGGTGGAAGTTTCGGTAGCTGCAAAACAGCTCAAAAGGGTGTGGCTCAGAACACTATCTATAGCCTTTGGGGGGTTAGTCGCTAAGTCATGTCCGACTCTTGCAACCCCATGGACTGTAGCCTTCCAGGCTCCTCTGTCCATGGGATTCTCTAGGCAAGATTACTGGAGTTGGTTGCCATTTCCTTCTCCAGGGGATCTTCCCAACCCAGGAATCGAATCCTGGTCTCCTGCACTGCAGGCAAAGTCTTTACCAACTGAGCTACAAGGAAACAAAAGCTCCTTGACTTTGTTTAATGGCTAGACTATGTCTGATTGACCATTTTCTTTTTCTTCTGCATTTACTGACCTGATTAAGTTTATACTTGGAACTCTGGCAAAGCCTAGGAAGCTGAAGACAGAGTCCTACCTACTGAGTAGGACTCAGATTTAACTGGGGACCCAGATTTAGGACTCAGATTTAGTAGGACTCAGAAATAACTCCAGAAAGAATGAAGGGATGGAGCCAAAGCAAAAACAATACCCAGTTGTGGATGTGACTGTTAACTTCTTCTACCTGGTGGAAGTTTGTTTGTTTGTTGTACAAGTAAGACCCAGGAGAGAAAGAAATTCCCTGGTGACTCAGTAGGTAGGATTCTGTGCTTCCACACTGCAGGGAGCATGAGTTTGATCCCTGGTTGAGGAACTAAGATCCCACATGCAATGCAACATGGTCAAAAAAGAAAAAAAGGAGGTTGTTAGAGGACATGAGGGACAGGGAATCTGTCCCAGGAAGGCCCATAGGCTCTGTTTGGTTACATCGGGCCTAAAATAGAGTAGGAAGGAAGAAGGTGGAAGGGAGAAGGTAAAAGCAATAGGACTGCTGACTTAAGGGGCCTTCTTGGCTTATCCCAGGAAAACAGAAATTTGTGTTTTTATAGCATCTTACAGATTACAAAGACTTCCTATAATCCCAGAAGTAGATTTTGGGTGTATTATTTTTATTTTATAGAGGAAAAAAGCCAGGAGAATCTAAGAAACTTCCCCAAAGTGAACTAACTCCTAAAGATTGAGCCAAGATTTAGTTACAGGACTAGTTATATCAAAGCCAGTAAACTATTATACCTACACACTATCTCTCTGTTCAACATTTGGGACAAATAAAATCCATACTTGGAGTTAGGAGGAGCCGTAGACAGTGACTTTCCCCTTCCCTTGCCCTGTCCAGCCCCTCAGCTGTAGAGCAAAATTCCCTGCCTCCCAAAAGATTTTTTTCTTTGTAGTTTTAGAAACCACTGTCTTTGTATTCAGCCAACTTGCCCTCTGTTTCATGAATAGTTTTTTTTTTTTTTTTTTTTTGCCTGTTCCTCTTCTGTGACATCCCTTTTAAGTATTTGCCAGTATAACATGTCAACTTAAAAAATAGTCACAACCTAAAAGTTGAGACTCATCTCACACACTAGCACAATAATGCTCAGAATTCTCCAAGGGAGGCTTCAACAGTACATGAGCCAAGAACTTCCAGATGTTCAAGCTTGATTTAGAAAATGCAGAGGAACCAGAGATCAAATTGCCAACATTTGCTGAATCATAAAAAAAAAAAAAAAAAAAAAGGCAAGAGAATTCCAGAAAAACATCTACTTCTGCTTCACTGACTATGCTAAAGCCTTTGGGATCACACCAAACTTTGGAAAATCCTTAAAGAGATGGGAAATACCTGACCACCTTACTTATCTCTTGAGAAATCGGTATGCCGGTCAATAAGCAACGGTTAGAACAGGGCATGGAACAACAGACCGGTTCCAAATTGGGAAAGGAGTATGTCAGGCTGTATATTGTCACCCTGCTTATTTAACTTATATGTAGAGTGCATCATGTGAAATGCTGGACTGAATGAAGCCGAAGCTGGAGTCAAGAGTGCCAGGAGAAATATCAATAACCTCAGATACACAGATGACACCACCCTGTGGCACAAAGTGAAGAAGAACCAAAGAGCCTCTTGATGAAAGTGAAAGAGGAGAGTAAGTGAAAAAGCTGGCTTAAAGCTCAACATTCAGAAAACTAAGATCGTGGTATCCGGTCCCATCACTTCATGGCAAATAGATGGGGAAACAATGGAAACAGTTACAGACTTTATTTTCTTGGACTCCAAAATCACTGCAGATGGTGACTGTAGCCATGAAGGTAAAAGATGCTTACTCCCTGGAAGAAAAGGTATGAGAAACTTAGACTGCGTCTTAGAAAGCAGAGACATTACTTTGCCAACAAAGGTCCGTCTAGTCAGAGCTATGGTTTTTCCAGTAGTCATGTATGGATGTGAGAGTTGGACCATAAAGAAAACTGATGCTTTTGAACTATGGTGCTGGAGAAGACTCTTAAGGGCCCCTTGGACTGCAAGGAGATCCAGCCAGTCAATCCTAAAGGAAATCAGTCCTGAATACTAATTGGAAGGACTGATGCTGAAGCTGAAATTCCAATACTTTGGTCTCCTGATGCGAAGAATTAATTCCTTAGAAAAAAACCTCGATGCTGGGAAAGATTGAAGTCAGGAGAAGAAGGGGACGACAGAGGATGAGATGTTGGATGGCATCACTGAATCAATGGACATGAGTTTGAGCAAGCTCCGGGAGTTGGTGATGGACAGGGAAATCTGGCATGCTGCATGGGGTTGCAAAGAGTTGGACGTGACTGAGCGACAGAACTGATCTAAACTGAAAGGTTGAGAGTTTTGTTTAATTTGGTGGGAATTTGGGGGACTTCAAACCCAGAAGATAGCATTTTAAGTGACACTAAGAGAACTGCTCCAAGGAGGAAAGGAAAGGACCCAGGTTATATAGAAGTTTTGCAACAAAGAGCAGATAGTCTGAACATCAAAAGATTGTTGTTAATTAAAGAAAACCAGATATCATATGTTAAGGAATTTAGCGCTTCTCTATGTATGAGAAGATGCAAGTCTGGACTCACTGAAATCACTCCTTTCATATGCATCTCAGCTATCCTCAGCCAGTATCCAGTGATTTTCACATCCTGAGCTCTCTTGGGGACGTGGCTGCAGCCTGATGGCTGTTGGATCGCAGGTATTCTCCCCATGAGTGCCCTTAGGGCTTACCAGCTCACTTGGGCAGGGATTTCTGATGACGGTGACATCCTTGTTTACTGATATGGCAGGAAATATTTCATGACTCAAGAAAATCCTCCTATCTGCCCCCCTGTCCTTTGCTTACTGGGCTTCCCTGGTGGCTCAGATGGTAAAAAATACACCTGCAATGCAGGACACCTGGGTTCAATCCCTGGGTTGGGAAGATCCCCTGGAGGAGGGCATGGCAACCCACTCCAGTATTCTTGCCTGGAGAATACCCATGGACAGAGGAGCCAGCAGGCTACAGTCCATAGGGTCTCAAAGAGTTGGACACAACTGAGCGACTTCACTTTCACTTTTCACTTTCATGCATTGGAGAAGGAAATGGCAACCCACCCCAGTATTCTTGCCTGGAGAATCCCAGGGATGGGGGAGCCTGGTGGGCTGCCATCTTATGGGGTCGCATAGAGTCGGACACGACTGAAGCGACTTAGCAGCAGCAGCAGCAGAGCGACTAAGCACACATATACCTCTGCTTATTATCACTCTGATTAACCGTCCTGGCCTCAAACTCTGATCTTTAGAAGCTGTATTCGCTGCTCCTTACAGGATGTGGTTTCAAGCCTTTCCCCTGGTTGGTGTTAATTGATTTGCACAAGTTAGTCAGTATCCTTCTCAAAACACTAGAACCAAGCAGCAGAGGCAGGAAAGGTATTTCCCTATACTTCTGTTAAATGAGGTCCCACTGCCAGCCATTTTTTAAAGGAGTGACTCATACAAGCATGACCTTCAAACTTCTCTTTCTGGATTAATCTTTTAAAAAATTTATTTATTTATGTTGCTGCACCAGGTCTTACTTGCAGTATGTGGGATCTTAGTTCCCTGACCAGGGATGAAACCCAGGCCCCCTACATTGGAACCTTGGAGTCTTGGACACTGGATTACCAGAAAATCCCTGGATTTGTCTTTTTATTCAGAATATAAGTTTACACAAGATTTTCTGATACTTTCATAGTGTACACATATCAAGTTTACAAATTATACAAAATATACTTAGAGCATTTCACAGCTTTTTTGATATCAATAGCTTTTATCAGTGGCATATGTTACTGTACAAGGCAGGGGAGGTTTAAGACTTTAGACATGAGACAAACACCTGCTTATCAAGCTCTCTATTGCTGTTAAATGGACCTGCCTAATTATATCAAAGCCCAGATCCTAAATGAATCCCCAAGAACTCTATATAAATATATTCAACTGCTTCCAACATAGTAACCTATCCCCAAGCTGCTGAATACTTGAAATAAAGTTAAAATACCAGATCTAATATGAAAAAAATCTAAAATATTACATTTAAAAGTTTATATTGATTACATGTTGAAATAATATTTTAGTAAGTATTCAGTTAAAAGAAGACATTATTAAAATTAACTTCACTTTTTTTAAAAAACTGTAGCTACTAGAAAATGTAAAATTATATATATGATTCATGTAAAACATCTCTTAGAAGATGCTGCTTAGAAGGTCTTGTGCAGACACAGTTAGAAAATACTTTCCAGTTGAGCTGGCAAGCTTGGAAGTCCTACAGAATCATTTTCTATTGGACTTCATTTTTTTGTTGTTCTTTTTTAAAAGTTTATTGTGTTGAAGAGGCAGGTCAGGTGATCTGGTATTCCCATCTCTTGAGAAATTTGTATGCAGGTCAGGAAGCAACAGTTAGAACTGGACATGGAACAACAGACTGGTTCCAAATAGGAAAAGGAGTACATCAAGGCTGTATATTGTCACCCTGTTTATTTAACTTCTATGCAGAGAACATCATGAGAAACGCTGGACTGGAAGAAGCACAAGCTGGAATCAAGATTGCTGGGAGAAATATCAATAACCTCAGATATGCAGATGACACCACCCTTATGGCAGAAAGTGAAGAGGAACTAAAAAGCCTCTTGATGAAAGTGAAAGTGGAGAGGGAAAAGTGGGCTTAAAGCTCAACATTCAGAAAACGAAGATCATGGCATCCGGTCCCATCACTTCATGGGAAATAGATGGGGAAACAGTGGAAACAGTGCCAGACTATTTTTGGGGGCTCCAAAATCACTGCAGATGGTGACTGCAGCCAGGAAATTAAAAGACGCTTACTCCTTGGAAGAAAAGTTATTATCAACCTAGATAGCATATTGAAAAACAGAGACATTACTTTGCCGACAAAGGTCCGTCTAGTCAAGGCTATGGTTTTTCCAGTGGTCATGTATGGAAGTGAGAGTTGGACTGTGAAGAAAGCTGAGCGCCGAAGAATTGATGCTTTTGAACTGTGGTGTTGGAGAAGACTCTTGAGAGTCCCTTGGACTACAAGGAGGTCCAACCAGTCCATTCTAAAGGAGATCAGCCCTGGGATTTCTTTGGAAGGAATGATGCTAAAGCTGAAACTCCAGTACTTTGGCCACCTCATGTGAAGAGTTGACTCATTGGAAAAGACTCTGATGCTGGGAGGGATTGGAGGCAGGAGGAGAAGGGGACAACAGAGGATGAGATGGCTGGATGGCATCATCGACTCGATGGACATGAGTTTGGGTGAACTCTGGGAGTTGGTGATGGACAGGGAGACCTGGCCTGCTGTGATTCATGGGGTGGCAAAGAGTCGGACACGACTGAGTGACTGAACTGAAATGAACTGAATACCAAACTCCCCATCCTTCCCCCCACCCACCCTTGAGAACCACAAGTCTCTTCTCTATACCTGTGAGTCTGTTTCTGCTTTGTAAATAAGTTAATTTGTGTCATATTTTAGATTCCACATATATGTGATATCATATGGTATTTGTCTTCTCTTTCTGACTTACTTCACTTAGTATGATAATCTCTAGTGGACTTGACTTTAATTTCTTATGTAGTTGTTGTTTGTCTCCTGTAGTTTTTCTCAAGTTTTATCTCTCCACATATATTTAGTTTTTTTTGTGAAACTAAAACACATGTTTACATGAAACACGTTTCTTGCTTTCATGTAGACTTGAAATTATTGACAACATTGGCAAATTACAACATGAGAATTCATATGTGTAGTTTCCAGAGCAGAATTTGCCATCCTGAAATATGTCTCTTTGGCATATTGTTTTAAGCTGGCTATTTTCTGAGAAACAGAATACATCAGAAGTGCTCTGAAAACCAATAATACTTGCACTTTTGTGAGAAACATTACATTTGTGAGGGAAATCTCCATTTGTAAAAGCATCTTCCTCTCTGACGCTGGAAGAAGAGGTTTACCAAATCTCTTGAAACTTATCAACAGAGTAAACAATGACTTAAGTCTGTAACAAAATCACCCTCATTTTTTGTGCTTTTTCTTGCAACCTTTCTTAACTGACTTTCCCTACCTGACTTTTTCTGTTTTTAGCTGAAGATGGTATTTAAAATATAAGATCTTTGGCCATTTTGAGAGATTACTCAGTTTTCCTAGGTCTCTCCCATGTATACCATGTTATTAAACTTTGATTTTCTCCTGTTAATTTGCTTTATGTTATTTAATTTTAAACCATCCAGAAGAATCTAGAAAGATGAAGGAAAACTTCTTCCTCTCCAATACCTCCAATCAATTACAGGAAATAATCTAGTTCTGACCATATTATGAAATAATGTTTCATAATACGAAAATTATGAAATACCTGTTCTATGGTTTAACAATTTGAAACCATTAATGAAATATTAACTGATTAAGGAAAAGTCCTTTCTGTGTCTTTTCTCTTATTAAAATTAACCCCAGGGCTTCCCTGGTGGCTCAGTGGTAAAGAGTCTGCCTACCAATGCAAGAGACATGGGTTTAACCCCTGATCTGGGAGGATCCCACCTGCTGTGGAGCAACAGAGCTGGTGCAACTACAACTATTGAGCCTGTGCTCTAGAGCCTGGGAACTGCAACCACTGAGCCCACGTGCCACAACTACTGAAGCTGGGTGCCCTAGAGCTCATGCCTCACAACAAGAGAAGCCACAGCAATGAGAAGCCCACACGCTGCAACTCAGCCCCTGCTCCCCACAACTAGAGAAAAGCCCATGTAGCAACAAAGACCCAGCACAGCCAAAACAAATAAATAAGATTATTTAAAAAATTAACCCCAGCTGCTCTTTTTGCACTATATGGTTACCAAACTTAACCTGGGTCCACTCACCTGCTGTGCAGCAAAGCCAATCTACTGACTGTAGGTTGTGGTAAAGGATAGTATGGCCTTTATTGCAGGATGCCAAAAAAGGAGGATGAGCAATTAATGCTCAAAACACCCAAATTTCTAATCGCTTTCAGGGTAATGTTTTTAAAGGCAACATTTGGTGCAGGGTGAATGACTTTCTTCCTGTTGGTTGGTGGTAAGGTGACAAGTGATGTTTCAGAAATCTTAGTCATTGACCTGCTGATTCCACCTGTTAGGGAAAGCACACTGACTGAAACCGCCCACACCCTGGCCAGGCACTATAGTAACCATTTGCGTGAGTTGTTTTATGACAGGAGGTCCTGGTAAGGAACATGGAACTAATAAGCCACCACCAACCAGAAGAGTTCAGGAAAGGTCAAAAGGAGACACCACATGTCCGACCACCTCCCAGAATCCTTCTCGTTGGCATCCATCTTGGCTGAACAAGGTGTGCACCACGAGGAAGGACTCTGAGTCAGAATGATTGGCCAGAGACAACCTGGAAACTAACCCCATCACCATAAAATCCAAAACTGCGAGGCACGTGGCAGAGCAGTGCTCCTGGGTTCCGTTTCCCTACTGCTCTCAACCCGGGCACCCTTTCCCAATAAAATCTCTTGCTTTGTCAGAACATGTGTCTCCTCAGACAATTCGTTTCTGGCTGTTAGACAAGAGCCCAGTTTCAGGCCCTGGAAGGGGTCCCCCTTCCTGCCACACAACAAGTCTGAAGTCTGTGTATTTGTGATCAGCATGTAGTCACCATCTGTCAGCTGTGTGGTAGTCTTAGTTTCTACAGAAAAACTCAAACATACGCATCAAATTCTTATGTATATTCCTTGAGGAGGAACTAGGACTCTGTTTTATTGCTGAACTATTGTTTAAGTTGTCATTACTTTTCTTGTTTGACTGCTTTTCTTTTATTTCTGTATTCCTTCATTTCTCTAATTAGTAACTGCTTTAGTCTGCTCTTTGGAACTCAGGGAAAGGCTAGGAGACAAAAGCCTTTTTCTACAAATAAGAAGGGGAAGACCCCTTAGGGTCCCACTCAGTTCCAATATGAGGACTTTCCAATTCAGTATTCTTGTTAGTTAATCCAAACTCTTCCCGTATTACCAGATATGAGAAAAATCTAAAGCCTTACATATTTTTTTCTGTAGAGGATTTTGAAATGAGCAAGTTTCCCAACACATTGTGAAATTACTAAATTTACACATTCTTAGCCGTCTGCACTTGAAGGAAATATAAGATGGTTAAAAAAAAAAAAAAAAAAACTGAGGCAAGTCCCTTATTCTCTGTAAAAGATTAATAATGCAAGCTTCAGTTAAATAGAGTTAGGAGACCAAAACGGGGAGCTCTCCCACACTGTGATGATAGCAGACCTCAAGAGGAAGAAAGACTCCTTTTATTTTCCTGGCAAGGACTCAACCAATGAATATGGCCATGGCTATGGACATATTGCTTACTATAGCCTTTCCAACTTCCTTTTTTCCTGTATAAAGCATTCTCCTTCCCTTGCCATGTGGGGGAAATTGCACATGGCTCACCATGGTTGCAGATCCAGAATTGCAATTCTCAACAGATCCCAAACACATCTTCTCTGGAGAAATACCTGGCAGCTCATTTCTTTCAGGTTAACATCTCTTTGAGTCTCAGTTCTGTTATCTGTAAACTAGGGATATTGATACTTACCTTGGGAAACTGTAGTGAGAGTTAAGTAACATTGGAGCCTCTGCTTATGCACCACCCAATAACTTAGTTTCCTCACCAAATGTAAGGTAATCTCAGAGTATCCAGCTGGTATGTATTATACTTGTTCTTGAGTTTCCTTGGACTCACCATAACAATATAAATAGACGTTTTAAAAATATTTATTTATTGGCTGCACTGGTTTAGGCAGGTGGAATCCTTTTTGTTGCAGCATGGGGAATCTAGTTGCAGCATGTGGCCTCCAGTTCTCTGCTCAGACCCAGATCTGGGATCAAACCCAGGTCCCCTGCACTGGGAGGGTGGAATCTTAGCCACTGGACCACCAGGGAAGTCCCTATACACATTTAGAGTATTGTTCAAAAAAGGGGGGAGGCTTGTGTTCATTCTTGACAACCATATTAGTATAGTTACAGCATGAAAAATTGTAAAATAATTCATGCCAAAAAGATGTCATTATTCCTTTATTTCTTACAAAATAACATAAAGTCAACTTGCTAAAGTAATATACATGAATGTTAACAATGCAAAACGACCTAAATGTATGAGTATTTGTCTTTACAGTATAATATTTGAGAAACAAAATAGGAAAAGAAGTACGTCAAGGCTGTATATTGTCACCCTCACCCTGCTTATTTAACTTATATGCAAAGTACATCATGAGAAATGCTGGGCTGGAAGAAACACAAGTTGGAATCAAGATTGCCGGGAGAAATAGCAATAATCTCAGATATGCAGATGATACCACCCTTATGGCAGAAAGTGAAGAGAAACTCAAAAGCCTCTTGATGAAAGTGAAAGAGGAGAGTGAAAAAGTTGGCTTAAAGCTCAACATTCAGAAAACGAAGATCATGGCATCTGGTCCCATCACGTCATTAGAAATAGATGGGGAAAGAGTGGAAACAGTGGCAGACTTTATTATGAGGGGCTCAAAAATCACTGCAGATGGTGATTGCAGCCATGAAATTAAAAGATGCTTACTCCTTGGAAGTAAAGTTATGACCAACCTAGATAGCATATTCAAAAGCAGAGACATCACTTTGCCAACAAAGGTCCATCTAGTCAAGGCTATGGTTTTTCCAGTGGTTATGTATGGGTGTGAGAGTTGGACAGTAAAGAAAGCTGAGCACCAAAGAATTGATGCTTTTTTTTTTTTTTTTTTTGCGCGCAGCAAGGAAGCCCCAGCCCTGCCTCGGCCCTGGGCCACCCTCTCCGCCGCTGGCTCATCCGCCAGCCCGCAGCTCCGGGAGAAGCCGCCCCGGCCAGGCAGGAAGACTTCTCTCTCGGCTCACTCGGAGGGAAACTGAGGCACAGAAACACGAAGTGACAAACGCATGCTCAGGGACGTGGAACTAATGCAGGCTCCCAGCAGGCCTGACGCAGCTTGGGAGCTGTCAGGAGAGGCAGCCAGAGGTTCGGATACCTGGGCAGGGGCACACCTTACGGCCGCCACTCCCCGGGACCCTCACCAGAGCCCGCCCGCCCGCACGCACTCAGAATTGATGCTTTTGAACTGTGGTGTTGGAGAAGACTCTTGAGAGTCCCTTGGACTACAAGGAGATCCAGCCAGTCCATTCTAAAGGAGATCAGTCCTGGGTGTTCTTTGAAAGGACTGATGCTAAAGTTGAAGCTCCAGTACTTTGGCCACCTCATGAAAAGAGTTGACTCATTGGAAAAGACTCTGTTGCTGGGAGGGATTGGGAGCAGGAGAAGAAGGGGAGGACAGAGGATGAGATGGCTGGATGGGTTCACCAATTCGATGGACATGAGTTTGAGTGAACTCCGGGAGTTGGTGATGGACAGGGAGGCCTGGCGTGCTGTGATTTATGGGGTCGCAAAGAGTTGGACACAACTGAGCGACTGAACTGAACTGAGCCCAGATTTGACCATAAAGAAGTTCTTAGAATGCCAATGACTCATTCACACCTAAATCAGGTGGGAAAACATCCTCTACAGTTAGCACCAGAAACTTTTACTTCCCATTAATTTTGTCAAAGTTCATTGAATTAAAATATACAAATAATGAATTCTGGAGAGGGTGTGAAGAAAAGGGAACCCTCCTAAACTGTTGCTGGGAATGTAAACTGGTACAACCACTATGGAGAACATACAGAGTTTCCTTGAACTAAAAATAGAACTACCATATGACCTAGCAATCCCATTCTGGGCATATAATTGGAGAAAACCATAATTTGAAAAGATACATGTACTGCAATGTTCATTGCAGTACTATTTACAATAGCCAGAACATGGAAGGAACCATGTTGCTTCCTAAATGTCCATCAACAAGGAGTTGGTAGGGAAGATTTGATACATATATACAATGGAACATTCAGTTCAGTTCAATCGCTCAGTCGTGTCCGACTCTCTGCAACCCCATGAATCGCAGCACACCAGGCCTCCCTGTCCATTACCAGCTCCCAGAGTTCACCCAAACCCATGTCCATTGAGTCAGTGATGCCATTCAACCATCTCATCCTCTGTCATCCCATACTCCTCCTGCCCTCAATCTTTCCCAGCATCAGGGTCTTTTCAAATAAGTCAGCTCTTTGCATCAGGTAGCCAAAGGATTGGAGTTTCAGCTTCAACATTAGTCCTTCCAATGAACACACAGGACTGATCTCCTTTAGGATGGACTGGCTGGATCTCTTTGCAGTCCAAGGGAATCTCAACAGTCTTCTCCAACACCACAGTTCAAAAGCACCAATTCTTCGGTGCTCAGCTTTCTTTACAGTCCAACTCTCACATCCATACGTGACCACTGGAAAAACCATAGCCTTGACTAGATGGACCTTTGTTGACAAAGTAATGTCTCTGCGTTTGAATATGCTATCTAGGTTGGTCATAACTTTCCTTCCAAGGAGTAAGCGTCTTTTTTTTTTTTCTTCTTTTCTTTTTTTTTTTTTTTAGATTTTCTTTTTTTAAATTTTATTTTATTTTTAAACTTTACAATATTGTATTAGTTTTGCCAAATATCAAAATGAATCCACCACAGGTATACATGTGTTCCCCATCCTGAACCCTCCTCCCTCCTCCCTCCCCATACCATCCCTCTGGGTCGTCCCAGTGCACCAGCCCCAAGCATCCAGCATCGTGCATTGAACCCGGACTGGCATCTCGTTTCATACATGATATTTTACATGTTTCAATGCCATTCTCCCAAATCTTCCCACCCTCTCCCTCTCCCACAGAGTCCATAAGACTGTTCTATACATCACTGTCTCTTTTGCTGTCTCATACACAGGGTTATTGTTACCATCTTTCTAAATTCCATATATATGCATTAGTATACTGTATTGGTGTTTTTCCTTCTGGCTTACTTCACTCTGTATAATAGGCTCCAGTTTCATCCACCTCATTAGGACTGATTCAAATGTATTCTTTTTAATGGCTGAGTAATACTCCATTGTGTATATGTACCACAGCTTTCTTATCCATTCATCTGCTGATGGACATCTAGGTTGCTTCCATGTCCTGGCTATTATAAACAGTGCTGCGATGAACATTGGGGTACACGTGTCTCTTTCCCTTCTGGTTTCCTCAGTGTGTATGCCCAGCAGTGGGATTGCTAGTAAGCGTCTTTTAATTTCATGGCTGCAGTCACCATCTGCAGTGATTTTGGAGCCCAAAAAAATAAAGTCAGCCACTGTTTCCACTGTTTCCCCATCTATTTGCCATGAAGTAATGGGACCAGATGCCATGATCTTAGTTTTCTGAATGTTGAGCTTTAAGCCAACTTTTTCACTCTCCTCTTTCACTTTCATCAAGAGGCTCTTTAGTTCTTCATTTTATGCCATAAGGGTGGTGTCATCTGCATATCTGAGGTTATTGATATTTCTCCCAGCAATCTTGATTCCAGCTTGTGCTTCTTCCAACACAGCGTTTCTCATGATTTACTCTGCATATAAATTAAATAAGCAGGATGACAGTATACAGCCTTGACATACTCCTTTTCCTATTTGGAACCAGTCTGTTGTTCCATGTCCAGTTCTAACTGTTGCTTCCTGACCTGCATACAGGTTTCTCAAGAGGCAGGTCAGGTGGTCTGGTATTCCCATCTCTTTCAGAATTTTCCACAGTTTATTGTGATCCACACAGTCAAAGGCTTTGGCATAGTCAAAGCAGAGATAGATGTTTTTCTGGAACTCTCTTGCTTTTTTGATGATCCAGCAGATGTTGGCAATTTGGTCTTTGGTTCCTCTGCCTTTTCTAAAACCAGCTTGAACATCTGGAAGTCACGCTTCACATATTGCTGAAGCCTGGCTTGGAGAATTTTAAGCATCACTTTACTAGCGCGTGAGATGAGTGCAATTATGCAGTAGTTACTCAACCAGGCATTGAAACATGTAAAATATCATATAAGAAACGAATTGCTAGTCCAGATTCGATGCAGGATACAGGATGCTTGGGGCTGGTGCACTGGGATGACCCAGAGGGATGGTATGGGGAGGGAGGTGGGAAGGGGGTTCAAGATTGGGAACACGTGTACACCTGTGGCGGACTCATGTTGATGTATGGCAAAACCAATACAATATTGTAAAGTAATTAGCCTCCAAGTAAAATTTTTTAAAAAAGAAAATTAAAAAAAAAGAGCAAAATAATGCCATTTGCAGCAATATGGATGACCTAGAGATTGTTTTACTGCGTGAAGTAAGTCAGACCCAGAAAGACAAATATCACATGATACTGCTTATGTGGCATCTAAAAAAAAGAGGTGGTACAAATGAACTTATTTATGAAACAGAAGTAGACTCATGGATGTAGAAAACACACTTATGGTTACCAGGGATGGAGGGGATAGGTAAGTTGGAAGATTGAGATTGACATATACACACTTTTGTATATAAAATAGATAACTAATAAGAACCTGCTGTATAGCACAAGGAGCTCTATTTAATACTCTAATGGCCTATATGAGGAAAGAATCTTAAAAAAAAAAAAACTGGGTATATGTATACATATAACTAATTCACTTTGTTGTACACTTGAAGCTAACAGCACTGTAAATCAACTATACTCCAATAAAAATTTTTAAAAAAGAAAAAAACATTTATTGAAACTAGAAGGAAAGGATGTCTATTTGTTGATATTGGGTAATAACATATTGTGTGAAAATGAAACAAGTATGCAATTAAATTCTTGCTGACTTTGAGCATATTAAGATGATATGCTGCTATTTCATGTAAAACTTAATTTTACCAAGAAATATATGACTATCGTTTTTAGTTTTCTTGGAAGAAGTAGTAAATGAAGTGGCAGCCACTTACTTAGTATGAAGGTAAGGAAAATAAAAACCAATATTTGAAGTAGTATTTCAAACTCGGCTAGTTATCCTATTAAGTTCAGTTCAGTTCAGTTCAGTTCAGTCGCTCAGTTCTGTCCAACTCTTTGCAACCCCATAGATCGCAGCACGCCAGGCCTCCCTGTCCATCACCAACTCCCGGAGTTCACCCAGACTCACGTCCATCGAGTCAGTGATGCCATCCAGCCATCTCATCCTCTGTCATCCCCTTCTCCTCCTGCCCCCAATCCCTCCCAGCATCAGAGTCTTTTCCAATGAGTCAACTCTTCACATGAGGTGGCCAAAGTACTGGAGTTTCAGCTTTAGCATCATTCCTTCCAATGAAATCCCAGGGCTGATCTTCAGAATGGACTGGTTGATCTTGCAGTCCAAGGGACTCTCAAGAGTCTTCTCCAACACCACAGTTCAAAAGCATCAATTCTTCGGTGCTCAGCCTTCTTCACAGTCCAACTCTCACATTCATACATGACCACTGGAAAAACCATAGCCTTGACTAGACGGACCTTTGTTGGCAAAGTAATGTCTCTGCTTTTGAATATGCTACCTAGGTTGGTCATAACTTTCCTTCCAAGGAGTAAGCGTCTTTTAATTTCATGGCTGCAGTCACCATCTGCAGTGATTTTGGAGCCCAGAAAAAATAAAGTCTGACAGTGTTTCCACTGTTTCCCCATCTATTTGCCATGAAGTGATGGGACCAGATGCCATGATCTTCGTTTTCTGAATGTTGAGTTTTAAGCCAACTTTTTCACTCTCCTCTTTCACTTACAAGAGGCTTTTTAGTTCCTCTTCACTTTCTGCCATAGGGTGGTTTTATCTCCATATCTGAGGTTATTGATATTTCTCCTGTCAATCTTGTTTCCATTCTGTGGATTTTGCAAAAAAAAAAAAAAAATGTAATAATCAGTGTAAAGCAAAATAAAAGGCAACTGTTAATACAATTTGAAAAATATCTTACTAATACAAAAGTAACTTACTTTTGTTAGTTGTTCTAGTCACTGCAGCCACCAAATTTCAAAAAAAAAATGTTACAGTCACTTTGGGTCTATTGCGCCTGTCCAACAACCTTTGAGAATTGAAAGCAGCACACTGTACTAGGAAGAAACAGGCGTTTCCTTATGGCAAGTAAGGTACCAGTTTTTCCCCTATACATTCTGACAATGTATTCAGTCACTTAGGAACATATATTTTTTCTTTTATCATTGCTCTGTCTTGTAAATGTTCAATTCCCAATTCTACCACTTAGTAGCTACTTAACCTGTGAATCTTAATTCCTTATTAATGAGATAAAATTAATATACATATCAACTACAGTTGTTTTGAGAATTAAGAATCAAAATATTCTAATGATGAATAAATATTAGTTAATGTTATAAATGTATATAATAGAAGAGTCAAGCTCATAAACTCAAAAATCGGATAAAGGAGAGGGAGGTGGTTTAAATGAGCCAAATCTTCAAGTTTCAAAACAGGAGTAAATTAATACTATTTAAAAACCCTGAAAGAAGGGCAAAAGGAAACTAACCTTTAGTAAGCACCATTCATGTTCCAAAAGTGTTAACTTCCTCTCTTCCTTATATAGTTTTTACTCTCTTAATTCTAATTTGAATTCAAAAGCAAATTCAAAAATTCTAATTTACTCTCCTTAATTCTAAAAATAAATTATGTAACATTTGGGGGCAGTGTTGGATTACACATGTTTAAACAAATATTAGATTATCAGCAAAGGAAAGGCTCTCCCAACTCCCACCCCAAAAAAGAAAAAGAAAAAAAACTTGGAAAAGACTTTCTAGCCATTGTTTCATTTTTAAAAATTAGAATAATAAGCATGGGTAAAATCAGAATTTAGTTGAATTTTTTTTTATTTCTTTCATGGGTGTAAAATTGAAGACCTCTAATCTCTAATGGGGTTCCTACAGTGCCTCAGAGGTAAAAAATCTGCCTGCAATGCAGGACATGTGTGTTTGATCCCTGGGTCAGGAAGATCCCCTGAAGTAGGCATGGCAACCCTCTCTAGTATTCTTGCCTGAAGAATCCCGTGGACAGAGGAGCCTGGAGGGCTGTAATACATGGGGTCGCAAGTAGTCAGACATTTGTTTAGGCTTCCCTGGTGACTCAGTTGTGAAGAATCCTCCTGCCAATGAAGGAGATGTGTGTTCCAGCCCTGGGTCGGGAAGATCCCCTGGAGAAGGAAATGGCAGCCCATTCTAGTATTCTTGCCTGGGAAATTCCATGAACAGAGGGGCCTGGCAGGTTACAGTCCATAGGGTTGCAATAGACTCAGACACAATTCAACGACTAAGCAACAACAGCAACATATTTTTTTTAATATAGCTATTTGGAAAATAGGAGTTCAGATAGGCATGAGAGATCAAAAGAGAGTTACAGGGAGGTCATTCCTGTGCGTCAGGGATTTACCATAAGCTCTACTCTGTGCTACAACCTACTGTTACCTGTTTTGTACAGATGGGGAAAGTCTTCAAGTTTCAGAGAGCTTATAGGACCTGCCCAAAGTCTCCCAATTAAGTAAGTGCTAGTTAGAATTTGAACTGGAACACACATCTACCTGGAAACAAAGTCCAAGATTTTCTAAGAATAATCAATGCCTGTTTTTATTTGTAGGTGAAATGGTGTACTTTGAGCCAATGGAATAGACAAATTAGATTTTCTTCTGCTGCTTCCTCTGTATTCCTTGCGAAATTTAAGATTTTCTGCTATGACCAGAATACAAATTATGTAGCAATGATCATTAGTATCAGCAGGTGGAGGAAAACAAGTCACAGGTGGTTTTAGGAGACTTACAATATGTTAAATACTGATTTCCACCAGAGGGAAAATGTATACAGTAATAGCTATTTAGAAGTTGGAGAGTTAAGTTTTTCCTGAGGATTATTAACATTTCCACACTGAGGAATTTCCAACAGGTAGTTCCCATCTATAAGCTTAGTTTATGATCTAACAGAATTTTTCAAAAATCGTATAGAGAGCTTGGATTAAAGAAGTCTTTGAAAATTTACCACATCATTAAATCACCCTTACCTTTTTAAAATATATAATTTTAGAAAACATATATTTTCTCTAATGTGTATTTCATTAACCTATGTGACTACATGTCAGTATCAATTATTGGAAAACTATGTAACTATTAGAAAACTTTGTTTCTATATGTGAAACAGTTTGAGATTTTTTTTTTACAAATATAAAATGAAATCATTTTCATTCCTGAATTTATATCTCTGTCAGCAACTAAACTGGCTCTAAATCAAGTTTTGCAAAAATGCCCCTGATGAATAATAATAGTGAGAAATCAAAAAAGATGAAGTTTCCTTTAGAACAAGTAAAATGTGCAAATCGTTATTTTTAGCATTTTATCCCCCAAATTATTAATTTGTTATTAAGATTTTCTATACTCTCTCAAATGACCAAGAAAAAGATACTCTAGTTAACTCAAAATTCTGGTTAATTTTGGGCCAGTTTTCAGAGAAGTTTTATATGTCATATATCATCCTATCATATCTATTGTTTATTGAGTAGTTACTTTGCATACTGTGCTAAGGACTTTAATGCATCATCTCATTTAATTTTCATCACAACCATGTAAAATAAGATGCTATATTTATCCTTATTTTATAGGCAAAGAGCCCAAGACTTTAGAGAAGTTATTTAGCTTTCCCAGTGTCTTTTCACCAGAAAGTCAGTCACAAAGCCTTCAAAGGTCTTTTGGATTTTAAAGTCCATGCTCTAAACTACTTACTTTAACAAAGTAAACTACTTCATTTAACATACAAGTTCTACTAGCCATGGTCACCTCTTTCCTTGCTCATTCAGAAGTTACTTCTGGTTAAAGTTCTACTAAAAATTTATATTAGGGATTTTTAAATGAAAGAAAGACAAATAATGTAACTCTTTCACACTTTTTTATACATTTTCTCAACATAGAAAAGGCCTTGACTAGTGTTTTATTCTTAGCAATGTCAATTTTATAAAACTATATTTTTAAATTAAAATTCGATAAAATATCTCCTCAAAAGGGTCAAGGGTCTGTAGTTTTAAACAATAGCAATTGTGATTTACCCCCATCTGCAGTTTCCCTCAGTTCCAGCCCATTTGTAGCCTAAATTACGAATAACAGAAGTGGAAAGTAAGTTGTCTTTTTCTAATGAAATCAAATAAATGAGAAAAGGGAAGTGAAACTGTAAAATAACCCAAAATCAATGGAAATTAAGCTGTATAGGGTTGAAGTGGAGTAAAAAGAGCATTTTCATATTTTTTTTTAAAAGTAAAATGACTATACTTTTAGTGTTTGAGTAAATTTATCACATTATCATTGACTTGTACCCAGAGTCCAGGCCTACTTGATATCAGGTAGATTAACATATCAGGTCCTGAAAGCTGTTGGCTCTTTCATTGTCTTCCCTCCATTTCATTCCTTAACTCATTCACCTGTTTTTCCATTTGGTAAAAGATGTCTTGGGGAAGGGGGAAAACCTAGTTCAACTTTGGGAACAATCTCCTAGTATTTTAAGAAGTGAGCAGATGAATACACATGAGCAGCTAATGGTGGTAACAACCCATTAAAAGGATAGGTAGTTTTATCTCGAAACATGTTTAAATGATCTCTCTCTCTCTTTTTCTCTCTTCAGCTTTAATTTTTTTTCTTTTTGCTTAACTTTTTATCACTCCCCCAACTTGACTCAAGGGGACTTTTAAGTAAAAAATGACCAAAAGGCACTCAGTTATCAACGTACTGAAAGAGAACTCCTACATAGCTCACTATCTAGTCAACGTTTATCACAAAAACACCCTCATTAAAGTTTGCTTTCGAACTGTGGTGCTGGGGAAGAATCTTGAGAGACAGCAAGGAGATCAAACAGATCAATCCTAAAAGAAATCAACCCTGAATATTCATCGGAAGGACTGATGCTGAAGCTGAAGCTCCAATACTTTGGCCACCTGATGTGAAGAGCCAGCTCATTGGAAAAGACCCTGATGCTGGGAAAGATTGAAGGCAGGAGGTGAAGGGGATGACAGCGGATGAGATGGTTGGATGACGTCACTGATTCAATGGACATGAGTTTGAGCAAACTCTGCGAGACAGTGAAGGGCAGAGAAGCCTGGCATGCTGCAGCCCATGGAGTCTCAAAGAGTCAGACACGACTGAGTGACTGAACAACAACAAAACGTTGCTTGTAAGAGTCCTCGTTGACTTGAGGCATTTCAGTTATGTAGTTTCAGATTTTTAGAATAGTTTTTGTAGAAAAGGGCACCCAACCATTCCTTGCTGTTGTCTTTTCATGACTGTGGCCTTGAACATCTTCTACTGCAAGTTTCCTGGAAGATGGGGAATTAAGTAACACAAACCAGATGGCAGGGAGTGGTGACTTAAATGTCCTCAAAGAAAGTCTGATTCCCTCTAGCTCAGAATGCAAATCCTTTTCAAAAGTCATCATTGTTAACTTGCCTCCCTGGGGATCACTCAAGCCTCTAGCAACTTGGACTGTGAGGGCTGAATTTCAGCTCTGCCACTGAGGGGCCAGAGTGAACCATGCAGTACCCCTGGATCCTAACAAGCCTCAGGAGGCTACTTACCTGCCTGCAACTCAGGAGACCAGGGTTTGATCCCTGGATTGGGAAGATCCTCTAGAGAAAAGAATGGTTACCCACTCTAGTGATCTTGCCTGGAGAATTCCATGGACTGAGGAGCCTGGTGGGTCACAAAGAGTCAGACACAACTGAGCAACTAACACTTACTTGATTTTGCATCAAAACCTTGCTATGTTTGATAGGTAGAGTCACTTACAGTTTTAAGTATCAATAAATCAAAGTGTCCAAAGAAGTTATAAAGATCATAAAATGATTTATTGAGAATAGTTGAATGCACTCTGTTAAATAAGGATAGAGATTTTACAAACTATTAATTTTTGCAACACATGAAATAACTACAAAAGATATGAAGTAGGAAGCTTAGTAATTCCAGTCCTACCTCCTGGAGGAACTGATTTGATACTAACCCAAACAACCTTCAAAGTGCAAATTTCATTTCTCTCCTAATGCTGCTTTCTATTCTCCCTCTTTCCTTTTTGTGACCCAGTACTGACGTGAACAGTAACTGTCTAGGATCATTAAACCAAGCTGTTGCAAAAGCTGGTCTGTTGATTCAGTATTTGGCTGAAGAATAGAAGGCTGGCTATTCAGTGAAAGTTTTGATTCCATTTCTGTCAAGCCAGCAAATAACAGCAACACTCTAGCTTTGCTAATAAAAGGAACAAAGAAAATAAACCAATACTTTTTTATGACATTTCTATTGCAAAAAGGGGAGGTATTTTCTCCCTTTTCCATCCTTTTCTGGTATTAGGAAGTATTAAGACCTAGAATATGGTTTGTGTCTGAGTAAATGCTTATATACAAACTCCTTAAAAATAAATAATTTTTCTTCTCCCAGCTCTTCAGTTCCAACTCTGTTCTGCTCCAGACTCTCTTCTCTTCCCACTGTGTTCCACGTTGTTATCTGCTCGATACAATTACTTTCTTTATAAGCTAGCCTATTCAGAGAAGAAAGATGTTTACGGCTTTGTAACCTTCCTGCTGCGTAAGCAGGGTTCTGATTTAGTTCAGAGCTGCCAGGGCTGAGAAAAGGCTTTCTGTAAGTCACAGTGCCCTCTCATAATATATTCTGCCGTTTTCTTGCTTATGTTTTGCAGAAGTATCAATGCTGCAAATTTTCACAAGCCCAGTTTTCTACAGGAAAAGGAGTTTGTGTCCTCTGATGGTTTTCTGGCTGGGGGGACTTATGCCTGTGTTCTGGTTGGTGGAGCTGGATCTCATCTCTCTGAAAGGCAGTGCAGTGTCCAATAGTAGGTTTTGGGTTGTCTATGGATGTTTTTCCCTTTCACAAGCTGAGAATGTAGCCAGATCTTGCATTTCTTTGTCTTTGAGCCCTTTGCATTGCAGCAGGGAGCAGCAGATATGAGGCAAGAAATGACAACTCCTTCTAAGGCTTTTGTTTGTGATAGTCTTGGCTTAGAATTATATAGAAAGTGGGAATGAGAGAGGTAAGTGCTTGAATTTTAGTAGGTGAAATTTGTGGGATCCAAGGAGAAAGAAATACTCCTTAGACTATGAGATGGGGTGGGTTATGAGTGCAGTTTCTGTCCCACTAGGTACACTCTGGGACCTTAAGTAGTACCTGAGGAAGTGAAGAACCCTACCATGAATGAGATTGAATTTCCCATGATAGGAGGCTCAGCACAAAATAAAGTTGCTTAGAATAAATTTCAGGCTTAGTACAATGGTACCATTTATAAAAGTGCTTGCTTGGGCAATGATCAATGCATAACATAAAATGATAAAAAAATTATATATAGAACATGAGAACTAGAAGTGACTTCTATGTTCATTTAGTCTAGACTCTTCAGTTTTAGATTATGAAACCAATGTTTAAGTTATGTAAAAGAACGTGTTCCAAGTTGATGGCCTAAAGCCAGTGCAGAGCTGAGAAAGAGGGTTATCATCCTACTGTGCATTTCCCTTTCAATATCATCATTTGAGAAATTCAGATATATTTGTAGCAATTAAAATTAAAATACATTATTATTTCATCATAACCATGAGTAGCCCTTATCAAAATAAAATCTCTTACTTTTGAAATGAAATAAGGACATCAAAACTACAAATATCTAGCTCTAATAGTGGAGGTTAAAAAAAAAAAAAAGAACCATGGCTATGGGAATGTTCTAGTTTTTTCCCATTATACAAATTGTGAGGAAAATGATGAGCTACATTATCAACAGCTTAAGTAGTTGCTATTATAGTTTCTGAGAATGAAACACCTAAGGCATATTCCCTGTAGACATGAGTGTGTAAGTGTATGAATAGACAGACACACACAGAGAAATCTGTCAGCTATCAAACACTGTGGGGTTTTCTTTCCAGAAGTGTGCAAACCTACTTAAGAGTTAAAGAAGAAATTTTTGTATACCTTCTGATTGAGTCTTATTTTTTAAGAATCCTCCTGAAAAAGTGAAAGTGAAAGTCACTCATTCGTGTCCAATTCTTTGCAATCCCATGGACTATATAGTCCATAGAATTCTCCAGGCCAGAATACTGGAGTGGGTAGCCTTTCCCTTCTCCAGGGGATCTTCCCAACCCAGGGATCAAACCTAGGTCTCCCGCATTGCAGGCAGATTCTTTCCCAGCTGAGCCACAATGGAAGCCCAAGAATACTGGAGTGGGTAGCCTGTCCCTTCTCCAGTGGATCTTCATGGCCCAGGAATCAAACCACAGTCTCCTGCATTACAGGTGGACTCTTAACTAACTGAGCTATCAGGGAAGCCCTATATAATACTATTTCTAGTCTAATTTTTCCCATTATCAAATCTTTAATCTGTGTCTTTGTCATCCCTTGTAATTTTTTGCTCTTTGGAGGCAAAATGCTGATTGGAGTTTCACTTCTTATTTTCCTCTGGACATTGGTGCCAGAGAATACAATTATCTGTTGCAGAAGAATTTCCTTCTAGATGAATGAGAAGCCTGTAACCAGGATGAGTACAACAATGAGAAGACCTAAGTAATTTGGGTGTTCATTCATCAATGCATTGGGTGGCTGTCCTTGGGTTGCTGTGAATTCAGACCCTTCTCTAGGCAAATTCAAAGGGCAGCACAATGCCCACAAGGTGGAAGCCTGTCCTTTGAATGCTGCATCACAGGGGGTTGGCCTGGCATGTCTGCCCTTATTCAGCCATCTGTTCATATGTTTCCATAGGAGTCTCTCTGCCAGCAGGGCCCATGGCGGATGAGGATAAACAGCAGCACCATTAGGATACCAGACACCAGGCAAAAGATGATGGCAAGGATGATCCTTAGAACTGTGAGAAAATAGGAAGAACATTAGTGTAAAATAAAGGATTGGGAAAACATGAAGATCATAAAATTAATGTATCAGGAAAATATGAAGATTACACGTCAGTGTTGGTTTCTGCCTTCATTTAAAATGTCAGTGGCATTTCTAAAGCAGCCATGAAATAGTATTTTTCATACAGCATAGTAAGATGAAAAAAAGCACCAGACTAAGAGTCAGGAAATGACCTATGTTCCAGTTCCAGCATGACCTTTGACATTTGGGCCTCAGTTCTGGTGGGCTACAGTCCATGGAGTCACAAAGACTCGGACACAACTGAGTGAGCACACACATATTCTTCCACTATAAAGTGAGGGTAATCAACTGAAGTATTTCTAAGGTTCTCCTTCAGCAATAACTTCATGCATTTTTTGCACATTTTTCTACAGTTAAAATTAGTTGTTCATGGTGTCAGAGTCAAAGGCATTCTGAATACTCAACTGCAATCATTAACTGGGTCTAAAAGAAATAGAATATCAACTTTTGCTCTCTGAATTCGATTTTCAGTAAATATCTTTTAAAGAGGAAACCTTGAGCACATACTGAGTATGGTAAGCATTTTTAGGATAACTAAATCACTGCAGATGGTGATTGTAGCCATGAAGTTAAAATATGCTTATTCCTTGGAAGGAAAGTTATGACCAACCTAGACAGCATATTAAAAAGCAGAGACATTACTTTGTCAACAAAGGTCCATCTAGTCCAGGCTATGGTTTTTCCAGTGGTCATGTATGGATGTTAGAGTTGGACTGTAGAGAAAGCTGAGCCCTAAAGAACTGATGCTTTTGAACTGTGGTGTTGGAGAAGACTCGTGAGAGTCCCTTGGACTGCAAGGAGATCCAACCAGTCCATCCTAAAGGAGATCAGTCCTGGGTGTTCATTGGAAGGACTGATGTTGAAGCTGAAACTCCAGTCCTTTGGCCACCTGATGCGAAGAGCTGACTCATTTGAAAAGACTCTGATACTGGGAAAGATTGAGGGCAGGAGAAGGGGGAGACAGAGGGTGAGATGGTTGGATGGCATCACTGACTCAATGGACATGAGTTTTGGTAGGCTCTGGGAGTTGGTGATGGACAGGGAGGCCTGGCGTGCTGCAGTTTATAGGGTTGCAAAGAGTTGGACATGACTGAGCGACTGAACTGAACTGAACGGATGCTATTGTTATTTTGTACACTTATTTACACATGTCCCTTTGATAGCTGACCAGTCATGAAGCAGATATATGTAGTTGTTTTTTCATGAGATGCTATTCCTTATTTCATCTGGAAAGCTATCCTCTCACCCAACAATACCCTAGTCCATTATAGTATATATATATATTATAAAAATCAGCTTGCACCATCTCTAAATGTATATCTGATTTTCATTGTAAAAGTATGAGATTGCTTGTTGGCTTAGGTAATAGGAGAGCAAACATCTCTCACATCCTGGTAGTCCTGTCCACAGAACACTAGTGTTCCATGGAAAACAGCTGAAAATCTCTTATTTAACCTAACCTTATCATTACAGAGATGAAGAAAATGAGAAGCAGAGAGATTAAGGTAAGCAGGTAATTGTATTTGGGTTGAAATACATGACATCTTATCAGTCTTATGGGTTTAAAACCACCTGTGAAGAAGGCTGAGCGCTGAAGAATTGATGCTTTTGAACTGTGGTGTTGGAGAAGACTCTTGAGAGTCCCTTGGACTGCAAGGAGATCCAACCAGTCCATTCTGAAAGAGATCAGTCCTGGGATTTCTTTGGAAGGACTGATGCTAAAGCTGAAACTCCAGTACTTTGGCCACCTCATTCGAAGAGTTGACTCATTGGAAAAGACTCTGATGCTGGGAGGGATTGGGGGCAAGAGGAGAAGGGGACGACAGAGGATGAGATGGCTGGATGGCATCACTGACTCGATGGACGGGAGTCTCAGTGAACTCTGAGAGTTGGTGATGGACAGGGAGGCCTGGCGTGCTGCAATTCATGGGGTTGCAAAGAGTCGGACATGACTGAGAGACTGATCTGATCTGATTCATTAATTCTCTAAAAAGCAGAGACATAACTTTGCCGACAACAGTTCATCTAGTCAAAGCTCTGATTTTTCCTGTAGTCATCTATGGATGTGAGAGTTGGACCACCGAAAATTGATGATTTGGAAGTGTGATGTTGGAGAAGACTCTTGAAAGTCCCTTGGACTGCAAGGAGATCCAACCAGTCAATCCTAAAGGAAATCAGTACTGAATACTTGTTGGAAGGACTGATGCTGAAGCTGAAACTCCAATCCTTTGGCCACCTGATGCGAAGAGCTGACCCATTTGAAAAGACCCTGATGCTGGGAAAGACTGAAGGTGGGAGGAGAAGGGGACGACAGAGAATGAGATGGTTGGATGGCATCACCAACTCTACAGACACGAGTTGGTGTTAGTTGGTGAGCTAGTTCTGGGAGTTGGTGATGGACAGGGAGGCCTGGCATGCTACAGTCATGGGGTTATGAAGAGTCAGACACAACTGAGAGAGTGAACTGACTGACTGATTCACTAACGACTTCCGAATTTTAATCTTCCCAAAATTCAAGGTTTATATATCCAACTGTGTATTCAACACATTAGCTGGGACATCTAATAGTCATTTCAGTCTGAACAAGTCCAAAACTGAACTTCTAGTCCCCAAACTCCCCATGATCTCCCTCGCTAAGGGTGTTGTTCCCACAGTCCTCCCACTTCAGTTGATGAATATTTCCTACTTCTAGAGTCTCAGTCCCCAAATCTTGGAGTCTCCCTTGACTCCTCCCTTTCTTTCACATCCTATCCCGAATATGTCAGGAAATCCTGTGGTCCTACCAACAACTATATCCGCAAACCAGTGATTGCTCCCTTTTTCAGCCACCGGTCTGTTTTGAACCACCAGAATTTTTGTGGGATAAGTACCTCCAACTTCTTCCTAGCTTCTATCCTTTCTCACCCACAATCTGTTTTTAACACAGAAGCCAAATGGCTTCAAGTCAAATCATGCCACTCCTCTACTTACAGCCTGCAATGAATGCTTATCTCACTCAGAATGAAAGTCAAAATCCTGATGATAATAGTTTACAAGGCTCTATAATAGCCTCTTGGATTTCCTCTCCTACACTCTTCCTTTACTTACTCTCTTTTGGCCACACATGCCTTTTTGTTGCTTAAACATTCCTGGCATTCTCTACTTTACCTCCTTTGCTATAGTTTTAGCATTGCCTAGACACTCTTCTCTGGAAAAGGTCAGTTTTCATTCCAATCCCAAAGAAAGGCAATGCCAAAGAATGCTCAAACTACTGCACAATTGTACTCATCTCACACACTAGTAAAGTAATGCTCAAAATTCTCCAAGCCAGGCTTCAGCAATACATGAACGGTGAACTTCCAGATGTTCAAGCTTGTTTTAGAAAAGGCAGAGGAACCAGAGATCAAATTGCCAACATTCACTGGATCATTGAAAATGCAAGAGAGTTCCAGAAAAACATCTATTTCTGCTTTATTGACTATGCCAAAGCCTTTGACTGTGTGGACCATAATAAACTGTGGAAAATACTGAAAGAGATGGGAATATCAGACCACCTGACCTGCCTCTTGAGAAACCTGTATGCAGGTCAGGAAGCAACAGTTAGAACTGGACATGGAACAACAGACTGGTTCTAAATAGGAAAAGGAGTACATCAAGGCTGTATATTGTCACCCTGCTTATTTAACTTATATGCAGAGTACATCATGAGAAACACTGGACTGGAGGAAGCACAGCTGGAATCAAGATTTCTGGGAGAAATATCAATAACCTCAGATATGCAGATGACACCACCCTTATGGCAGAAAGTGAAGAAGAACTAAAGAGCTTCTTGATGAAAGTAAAAGAGGAAAGTGAAAAAGTTGGCTTAAAGCTCAACATTCAGAAAACTGAGATCATGGCATCCGGTCCCATCACTTCATGGCAAATACATGGGGAAACAGTGAAAACAGTGGCTGACTTTATTTTTCTGGGCTCCAAAATCATTGCAGATGGTGATTGCAGCCATGAAATTAAAAGATGCTTACTCCTTGGGAGGAAAGTTATGACCAACCTAGACAGCCTATTAAAAAGCAGAGACATTTTTTGCCAACAAAGGTCCGTCTAGTCAAGGCTATGGTTTTTCCAGTGGTCATGTATGGATGTGAGAGTTGGACTGTGAAGAAAGCTGAGCGCTGAAGAATTGATGCTTTTGAACTGTGGTGTTGGAGAAGACTCTTGAGCGTCCCTTGGACTGCAAGGAGATCCAACCAGTCCATCCTAAAGGAGATCAATCCTGGGTGTTCATTGGAAGAACTGATGCTGAAGCTGAAACTCCAATACTTTGGCCACCTGATGCGAAGAGCTGTCTCATTCGAAAAGACCCTGATGTTGGGAAAGATTGAAGGCAGGAGGATAAGGGGATGACAGAGGATGAAATGGTTGGATGGCATCACCGAGTCATTGGTCACAAGTTTGGGTAAACTTCGGGAGTTGATGATAGACAAGGAGGCCTGGCATGCTGGGGTTCATGGGGTCACAAGAAGTCGGACACGACTAAGTGACTGAACTGAACTGAAGACACTCCTCTCACAAATCCCTGTACCAGGTAACTCCATCACTTTCCTTGCTCAGATCTTATCTTCTCAATGAAGACTTTCTGTTTAAAAATGCAACCTATATGCCTTCTCCCCACACCCATCCCCACTTGTCACTTGTGATCCTCACCTTCCAAAGTACTTATTTACTACGTTTATTATTCATTATCCATCTCTCTTTCCTTCTAACAGAATGTATGCATCATAAGGTCAAGAACCTTTGTCTTTTTTGTTCATGAATGTATCCCAAACACTTAGAACAGTATCTGTCACATAGCAGGAGCTCAATAAACATTTTTTTTAATTAATTTTTTTTATACCTATGGCTGACTCATGTTGAAGTTTGACAGAAAACAACAAAATTCTATAAAACAATTATCCTTCAATAAAAAATAAATTAATATTTATGAAAGGAATTAATGATCTAGAACTCATATATCTTCTCAACTCTTATTTCAGTATTTTTTCTCACCGTGTCAGAATGCCTCTTAGTATCATAAGAAAGTGAATATTAATCAAATTAGATCTTGGTGGACCAGTGCCATTAGCACTGCAGATGGAGTTAAAGTTGGAGGAAACTAAACAGAATTGAAGAAGAAAGGAAAGGACTAAATGAAAATGAGGGAAGAAGGCAGAGGCTAATGATTCTTTAAAATTAATGTCTATGACTGACTTTCTGTATTTGGAAATTTATTTTCAATTTTTTTGGCCATGTTGTCATTTACTTTCCCAGTCTTTCCCCTTCCTTTGTTCCTTCCTACATAATGCAGTGAGTACACACCAAATGCCAGGCCAGCTGTGTGTTGGGTTCTGGGGTTCCAACATCCTTGCTCTTGAGGAGATCAATATCTAATGAGAGAACTAGATAATCATGAGATTGTGTAATAGTAAAATAGAGCTGTAAAAGATAATGCCATTTGAACAGAGAGAAAGTTGAGATTATCACGAAGTGTTCTACTTGGAAGAGATAGAATTTGGAAAGTCTTCTGAGAAAATGATAAGATTTGAGTTGGACTTTGAGGTAAATAGAATTTTGTCATGAGACATAATGAACTGCATGAGAGTGTCTTTGGGAAATAGTGAGTGGTTGCATGTGGCTGGAATATAGGTTGTGGTGAGTTGAGGCCAGATATGTAGGTTGAGGCTCAGGTTTTACTAGTTCTAGTTTGTCATGGGGCAAATGGAAATTATCAGCAATTATTACACATTGAAGTGACATTGCCTAATTTGTCCTTTAAAAAAAAGAAAGAAAAACTGGAAAAAGGGAAGATGGTGGAGACATTCTCAGCCTGATAGCTATTAAAATGCCTTTGATAAGATACTGAGCATTGGATACAGCACTAGAAGTGTGGCCCTGACAATGCAGATGAGGGAATTCAAGACATACTTCTAAAGAAGAATTGACAGACTTTATGATGGACTAAATATACTGGTAAAGTGGACATTGTGGTCTAGGCCATCCCATGAGTTCTAGGTTGGATAAATAAGAATTAGGCTGCAAAGTGAGATTGAAAGCACATTGGAAAGGATCCATTTGGAGTAGAGGAGATAATAAAATTTGTTTCAAATGTAGGATTGAGGTGGATTATTATCCTGGTAGAGATGATCAGTAGGCAACTGGAAAAAAACAGGTCTAAAAATCTATATATAGATATGAAAATAAGGACGGTAGAAGAAGATAGAGTCTTCAGTAACTCTGGTTCATGGTGACTGTGGAAAGAGGAAACCAGGGACAGAGCCCTGAACACCATCATCTCCGGGGTTGGTGGAAGTTAGCAATCCAGTAGAAACTCAACAAAAAGTCTGAGAACAAAGAGAAGACTAAGGAGAGGTTTTTTCCTCTCTCTGGCTTTCCTTCTCCCTCATGTTTATTTTTTAAAGTATACATTCCTTTGTACTGTAAATGATTTTGTGAGTTTGACAGAGTAATGTTCTGGAATCTGAGAAAAGACAGTGGTTACTTATATCTTACTGTAAAGAGGTCTAGTGCCGGTAATGACTAAAATATGTCCTACTACATGGGGACACATGAAAGCTGCTGAAGGCAGTGTGAATTGGTACTCAGTTCAGTTCAGTTCAGTTCAGTCGCTTAGTCGTGTCCAACTCTTTGCCACCCCATGAATCGCAGCACACCAGGCCTCCCTGTCCATCATCAACTCCTGGAGTTCACTCAAACTCATGTCCATTGAGTCGGTGATGCCATCCAGCCATCCTCTGTCGTTCCCTTGTCCTCCTGACCCCAATCCCTCCCAGCATCAGGGTCTTTTCCAATGAGTCAACTCTTCACATGAGGTGGCCAAACTATTGGAGTTTCAGCTTCAGTGTCAGTCCTTCCAATGAACACCCAGGACTGATCTCCTTTTGAGAACTATTCTGGCAGTGTGTATCAAAAACTTCCTGGTGCCATAATTCCCCAAGTCCTGTCTACTCTACTTTTCTGCCTTTAAATACTTTTGCTTTTCTCGTTCACATGTACTAGTTTTTTGTTTTTTTTTTTTTGTGGGGGTGGGGGGAGTATTATTTCAACAACCTCCCAACTGTTCTCCTCCTCTCAGAACCACTTTTCTTAGATCTACTTTCCCCACTGGAACCAAAGAGATCTGTCTAAAGCAAGAGGCTAGTCACATCATCTGTCTTCTGGATAAAACCCTTTAATGACCAGAGTTAGTTAACTTGACCTACAAGACACTTAATGCCTGCTTCTCCAGCATGTGAAGATTGAAAAGATTGTACTCTCACCAGACACACTTTTTCAATTCCTAAAATGCTCCTAATCCTAACCCTCTTGGCCTTTATACATTTTCCCTATTCATCTATAACATTTTTTCTCCTCCTCTCCACTCATCTGGTTAATTCCTTGTTTCCTTCAGGTTTTTGTTTAAACATCTCTCCCTTGGAAAAGATTTCTCTGATACTTTAGACTTCAGATAATTGCCTCTGCTATATGTTTTTATAGTTACCTGTGTGTTCTTCATTACAGTACTCACCATGCTTAATTGTTTGAGATTGTTGAATTCTCCTGTCTCTCTGTCCTCCTTGCTTGCCTCCCCACATCCATGTCAAAATTTACAAGACACATAGGGAAAATTTCTCTGGTCTTGATGTTGTTTCCTTAGCAAACTTACTGACTGCTATCTAGGCACATATCAAGTACATAATAGGTACTGAATAAATATCTATTGTTTACTTAATGTTTGTAAACTTTGACCCATCAATGCTATTTTGGGGTATTTGTCCAAAGAGAATAGTTCACTAGAGAGTGTGCAAGGAAAGGGAAGAAATATAGTAGACATATGATGTTGGAGAGTGCTTTAGGCTTGAACCCTACTACTCATGGCATATTCTTTTCTGAGGTTTGATTTTCTAGCCTGTAAAATGGAGATAGGTGATTCTGCTAGGAAAAGTTTCAAAAAGAGGCCACTGAATTAGGCATGAGTTCATTCAGTTCAGTCACTCAGTTGTGTCCAACTCTTTGCAACCCCATGGACTGCAGCACGCCAGGCTTCCTTGTCCATCACCAACTCCCGAAGCTTGCTCAAACTCATGTCCATCAAGTCAGTGATGCCATCCAACCATCTTATTCTCTGTCATCCCCTTCTCCTGCTGCCTTCAATCTTTCCCAGCATCAGGGTCTTTTCCAAGGAGTCAGTTCTTCACATCAGGTGGCCAAAGTATTGGAGTTTCAGCTTCAGCATCAGTCCTTCCAAGGAACACCCAGGACTGATCTCCTTTAGGATGGACTGGCTGGATCTCCTTGCAGTCCAAGGGACTCTAAAGAGTCTTCTCCAACACCACAGATTAAAAGCATCAGTTCTTTAGGGCTCAACTTTCTTAATGGTCTAATTCTCACATCCATACATGACTACTGGAAAAACCATAGCTTTGACTAGACGGACCTTTTTTGGCAAAGTAATGTCTCTGCTTTTTAATATGCTGTCAGGTTGGTCATAACTTTTCTTCCAAGGAGCAAGCATCTTTTAATTTCATGGCTGCACTCACCATCTGAAGTGATTTTGGAGCCCAAGAAAATAAAGTCTCCCACTGTTTCCATTGTTTCCCTGTCTCTTTGCCATGAAGTGATGGGACCAGATGCCATGATCTTAGTTTTGTGAATGCTGAGTTTTAAGCCTTCTTTTTCACTTTCCTCTTTCACTTTCATCAAGAAGATCTTTAGTTCTTTGCTTTCTGCCATAAGGGTGGTGTCATCTGTGTATCTGAGGTTATTGATATTTCTCCCAGAAATCTTGATTCCAGCTTCATCCAACCCAGCATCTTGCATGATGTACTCTGTATATAAGTTAAATAAGCAGGGTGACAATATACAGCCTTGACATACACCTTTTCCTATTTGGAACCAGTCTGTTGTTCCATGTCCAGTTCTAACTGTTGCTTTTTGACCTGCATACAGATTTCTCAGGAGACAGGTCAGGTGGTATGGTATTCCCATGTCTTGAAGAATTTTCCACAGCTTGTTGTGATCCACACAGTCAAAGGCTTTGGCATAGTCAATAAAGCAGAAGCAGATGTTTTTCTGGAACTCTCTTGCTTCTTCTATGATCCAACAGATGTTAGCAATTTGATCTCCAGTTCCTCTGCCTTTTCTTTTCTGCTTGAACATCTGGAAGTTCTTGATTCATGTACTGTTGAAGCCGGGCTTGGAGAATTTTGAGCATTACTTTGCTAGCGTGTGAGATGAGTGCAGTTGTGTGGTAGTTTGAACATTCTTTGGCATTGCCTTTGTTTGGGATTGGAATGAAAACTGACCTTTTCCAGTCCTATGGCCACTGCTGAGTTTTCCCAATTTGCTGGCATATTGAGTGTAGCACGTACAGCATCATCTTTTAGGACTTGAAATAACTCAGCCAGAATTCCATCACCTCCACTAGCTTTGTAGTGATTCTTCCTAAGGCCCACTTGACTTCCTATTCCAGAATGTCTGGCTCTAGGTGAGTGATAAAACTTTCATGTTATCTGGGTCGTGAAGCTCTTTTTTGTACTGTTCTTCTGTGTATTCTTGCCACCTCTTCTTAATATTTCTGCTTCTGCTAGGTCCATATAGTTTCTGTCCTTTATTGTGCCCATCTTTGCATGAAATTTTCCCTTGGTATCTCTAATTTTCTTGAAGAGATCTCTAGTCTTTCTCATTCTTTTGTTTCCCTCTAATTCTTTTCATTGACCACTAAGGAAGGCTTTCTTATCTCTCCTTGCTATTCTTTGGAACTCAGCATTCAGATGGGTATATCTTTCCTTTTCTCCTTTGCCTTTAGCTTCTCTTCTTTTCTCAGCTATTTGTAAGGCCTCCTCAGACAACCATTTTGCCTGTTTGCATTACTTTTTCTTGAGGATGGCCTTGATCACTGTCTCCTGTACAATGTCACAAATCTATGTTCATATTTCTTCAGGCAATGTATCAGATATAATTCCTTGAATCTATTTGTCATTTCCTCTGTATAATCATAAGGAATTTGATTTAGGTCATATCTGAATGTCTAGTGTTTCCCCTGCTTTCTTAAATATAACTCTGAATTTTGCAATAAGGAGTTTATGATCTGAACTACAGTCATGAATTAGGTATGAACGACTTTCAACAAAGAAATGAAGGAAGACTAATATAATTTTACAAAATAGTTCAGGAGTGAGAGGGAGTAAAGGAAATAGAGTAATAGGTGGAAATTATTAGTTTGAGAAAATTGGGATTGAAGAGAGTGATATGGAGCAGGCCCTTGATGGTGCTCTTAATAGAAAAGGGGACAGAGCCAGAGCAGAGGAAGAAAATGAAGCTAAGAGTTTCATGGAGGTCCAAGGGGACTGTAGGAGTGAGATCATGTATTTGAGGAGAGGAGTTAGGTTGCTCAAGGAGGAACATGTTTTCCTGAAGAACAGTAGGAAAGGCAGGTTAAAGCTACTGAGATATTTTGAGGCAGTGACCGGAGAACATAAGAGAGTTTTCAGTGGATTATTTTGTTATTCTTAGGACATCTCATGAAAATTAGAGAAGCAAAGATGGAATTAGAAGTTGGATAAAATCAATAAGACCTTCCTGTAGAAAATAGGAAAAGAGTCCAGTAAGGATGAATACATTTATCATGTAGCATTGAAAGATACAGCTGAGTTTGGACTAGAAATGTCAACGTTCATAGTTTGAAATGGTGACAGTTGGTTTCATTCAGCTCCATTCAGCAAATCAGAATGCAGAAACTGTGTGCTTGGTTTGACCTAGGGGTGTGTATTGGTGAGGTGGGAAGGGTGTGGGTAGGGCCATTTTTATGATTGTCAGAATTGCCTAGATTGAGGACAGGAGTGGAGTGATGAGTGAGCTGGGGTTTACCAAAGCACGTTCCCAATGTCATTAATGAATGATAAGACATGTTTTAAGAAACTGATGATGATGAAGAGGATGAGAAAAGGTATAGTAATCACACAGTCTCATCTCTGGGGGAGGAGGGGTGCTGGAAGGCATATCATTGAACAAGGACTCTAAATGGCAGTGGGGAAACAGGAGAATGCCAAGGTGACTATGCTGGAAACAGAGGCTAAAGACACAGACACAGTGGTATAAATATATGAATATATAGTCAATGAGTGTTTACAGTGCAGTTACATTCGAGGCTCATTCATAGCTTCTCTCCCCCTTTTATTGAACAACTAGGCCCAGACATATGGAAATCAGGCTAGGTATGGAAGATGGAACATTTATTCAATTAGCAAATGTTGATTAAAAGCACCAGGTTCTAGACGTTGCTTACTGACTGAAGGTTCAAGGAAGATTAAGGTATGGATCCTGCCTGAAAGAGACTCATGACTGAATCTTGGGGATGTGTCTATGTGCTACGGATTCTCAACTTGACAAAGCTTATGAGGGGAAACTAAAACTTCCTACCAGTAAATCTCTTTCTTATCAGATAACTGGAGTTGGAGGTTGAGGTGGGGTTGGGAGAGTGCTAGTAAGGAGAGTCCAAGTGTATTAGTAAGATTTTGGAAGTAAGCATTTTCAAAAAAATTTTTATTATTTTTAAGTAACATAGTATGGAACTTAGACTTATAATGAGTTTCCCAGAAAAGGCTCTGATTAATATAGTTGATATGACAATGAAGTTAATTAGGTCTACTAGCACTAGTGAAAACATTACTCATAGGAATAAATAGAATTTCATAGATAGAAATACTCTAATGAGTAGGCTTGTCAGGCATTTTGTACACACAATGTATGTCCTATTGATGGTTTTGTACTGCTTCCTCTACTGGATTTATCAGGGTACTGTTAATGTCTTTGAATTTAGCTTTTTTTTTTTTTTAATAAATGATAAGAATTTAGTAGTTAGGGCTATTTATCAAATTTATATAGGTATCCTGTACTTTTATTTGCTAAATTTGAAGGTCCTTGTAAAGAGTCATTCAACCCCTACAACCTTCCAAGTGGGCACCCACCCCAATGGACACTTTCCGTCCCAGAGATTTCCCAACATTGAACACTATCTTCCTGAAATATTTACCTGCTGCCCCTCACATCACTCTTTGAGACCATATAGAACAAATTGAATCCTTTTTCCTTAAAGCAGTTCAAATATTGAATTCACTTTGTTGGAGACCACCTCATGTAACAAACTTTTTATGACTTAAAACCAGTGGTGTTCTGCTAAACTGGATTAAAAAAAAAAAAAAAAAACCCAAAACAAAACTCCAAATTGCGGTAAACATTGACTTCTGTGTCCCACATGACACCATGACCAATTTCAAATAGCCAGAGTGAAGTCACTGAACTCAAAGTGGGAAAGTGAGACATGTAACTTTCCACTCTTCAGATCTGTGTGAGCTAACTCCAGCACACCAATCCCTACATTTTCTTTTTATTAACATGTTTTGCTGCTTAACTGTGTTTCACTCTACTTGGGTATGGGTTTGCTGATGTTTTTGTTTTAAGGAAAAGAATTCTACAGACATACTGTAGGTAGATTTGATAAGAAGAGGTGACAGACAGTTGTGGAAAATGAAGAGAGAGAATCTGATAACTCCCAGGGTACTAGGTATTGCTGCCAGTCAAGATAGAAAGAGTAGGTTCAGGGAAGAAAGGTAACTAACTTATATATTCATGGGCAAATATTTATTGGGCACTAATCCATGTCATGGAGAAGGCAATGGCACCCCACTCCAGTACTCTTGCTTGGAAAATCCCATGGACGGAGGAGCCTGTTAGGCTGTAATCCATGGGGTCACTAAGAGTCTGACACGACTGAGTGACTTCACTTTCACTTTTCACTTTCATGCATTGGAGAAGGAAATGGCAACCCACTCCAGTGTTCTTGCCTGGAGAATCCCAGGGACGGGGGAGCCTGGTGGGCTGCCATCTATGGGGTCGCACAGAGTCGGAAACGACTGAAGTGACTTAGCATAGCATAGCAATTCATGTCAAGCACAGTCACTTCTGGTTGCTGAGGACCAATACATGAGAAAATACCACAAATAAAAATCCTTGCTCTTGTGGGGATGACATTTTATCTCATTAAAATTGGCCACTTGAAGGAAACCTATGGCAATCTGTTTGGACCCTCAATAAAGTAACTCCACTGTCCTTTCCAACTTAAAGCAACTAGTACGTTTGATAAGGGCTTTTTTAGCGCTTATACCACATCAGTAGAAGAAACCTCCATCCAAACTGATTCCATATGCTCTCAACTTTTGTAGGGAGCCCTCCCTGGCGCTCCTTTCAGCCTCCTTCCCTCCAAATCCAGGGTTGTTCCTATAGCAACTCTTGGAGTCTTTAGGCATAACCTTTGCTGTTCTGTATAATAAGCATTTCTCTACTTCTCTACTACATTGTAAATTTTCCCAGGTTGTTTCCTTAGCCAGTTCCATCGTAAATAGATGAAGCAGAGCCACCCATCAGTTTAGGCTTTATCTGAAGTAGCAAAGTCCAAACTAAATACACTTTCAATTTAGAACATTAATTTAAACCAGCCAAGTCATTTTACTTTATATTAATATTTTCCTTCTTGTTACATTAAAATTAAACCATAAAACAAAAATAGAGCCTCTAAAATCTGTTCCTCAGGAATTTTATTCTAAGTAAACATACACACAATTTTTAAAGACACCATTTCAAAAGTAATGCTTTTGAATTTCCTAAAATGACTTTACTCATTATTTTACATTTGGCTTACATGCATGAAGGAGAAAGGATATTTGAATGATGGCCACAAGGCCAAATATTTACTTGGAAAAGAAATAATACAAATAAACACACCAATTGATGTCTTGTGTCAGTCAGTCAACCCATGACCAACTAGGAGAGAGAATGGCTTTAACTCTAGACTCTGGCATCCAGTTGAAACCATCTCTAGAACCTGTTTCATCTTTATGTGTGCTGGTAAAGTAGCATAGTGTTTTCTAGATGTGTTGCATCTGCATGTTGCAAATCTACAGGACTCTAAAGAGTGTTACTTGAATATGATTTCTTCTTTTATAGTAAGTGGTTTCTGCAGGACCTGAGAGTTTGCTCAGGTTTTCTGAAGATACCAGAATTAAAGCCTTACATATTCCTCTTATCCTCAGAACAAATATTACACCTATACTTTCAACATTCCAGTAAGTTTCCCCCTTCTCCCCCCAGGAGGTATGCAGAACATTCTTACATTTCTAACTTTGTTCCAGTTTTGAGGTAGGAGATAGATGGGCCCCTGTGTCGGGAGCAGCGTTAGGCATTACTGACAAAATGGAGGCATGGCCCCAACTCCCCCTCTTTGTCCTGCAGGCACAGACCCGGGATGAAGGAGTTAGGCCTTGTGATTCTGACTTGTTTTTTCCTCTCCTCAGCTGAGTTGACTAAAAAGAATATTAAGGTGCTTATTGTTCTTGAGAGGAGCATGAGAAGGCACAAAGCCTTCTGCAGCTGTGCTCAGAGAATAATTCATAAAGTTAATCATTGACATTTGTTCAAGGACTTTTGCAAAAGAGTGTTCCAGGGTGAGCACATAGACCGCAGCTTGAGGCCATGGGAGGGATTGCTATCTGAAGCCTATTTGTGAGGAAAGTGTTTATGGCAAAGGAGTTTGCTGAATTTAGGGCTTAGGAATAATTAAAATACCTAGAAGCTAAAGATTTAAGGAATGTTGTAATGTTAGCATATTCTACTATAGCTTATAGAGATTGGGAACTTTAGAGATATTAATAGCTGGAAGCCATTTTTAAGAAATAGTAAGCTTAGGATACTAGGGGCAAACAGGACTTAGAAAGATAAGAAATGAGCTGAGGTTTGTGGTATGCAGCCCAGACTTCAGCACGAGTTACAGTGTAATCACGAGTTAAAGTAAATACTATTCTGAGAGAACTGCTGAAGCAGAAACTCTGCTTGAAGGACAGCAATGATTTATGGAGACAATAAATTTGGGTGAGGGGAAATTGAAATCATGTCAAACCTCTGACCTAATGCTTTTGTTAAAGTATAAAAAGAATCTTAAGCTTGAAATAGAGTTACACAGTCCAAGAAAATTGAGAGGCTGCGTCATTTCTCGCCGACACCACCCATCTCTTCAGGTTGATTCCCTGGCTGCTGGAGCTGGACTCTGGCACCCCTGGACTGGACAGCTGGTGTATGTCAAATGGAATAAAATTGAAGCTTTAGTCTCACCTAAACACTCCAAGGACAAAGCTAGTGGCAGAAGCTGAGCTCTGCTGACATAAAGATATAAGATGGCCACTCCTGAGGTCAAGGAAAATTTCCATGTCAGCACATGCTTACGAAGGCTCCTTGGGGGTCAAAAAAGGAAGGGTACCACACCATAAAAAGTTTGGACATATCCTCACAGGCTTCTGCAGTGGGATCCATCTTAGTAGAAAGTTGCACATGCATCTTGGGAAGAGTCCTAGGACTGGTCAGGTGTGAAAAAGAAACCCAACATAATTGGCCAAAGGTAAACAAAGACCCAGAAGACCTGTCTTATATAAGGGATTTAAATCACCTCTTTACTGTGCTCCTCCTCATTATAGAGGACTCCCACACCCTTTCCCTGTGGGTGTGTATTTCTGCCTGCTGCTGCTAAGTCACTTCAGTCGTGTCCGACTCTGTGGACCCCATAGATGGCAGCCCACCAGGCTCTGCCGTCCCTGGGATTCTCCAGGCAAGAACACTGGAGTGGGTTGCCATTTCCTTCTCCAATGCATGAAAGTGAAAAGTGAAAGGGAAGTCGCTCAGCCGTGTCCGACTCTTAGTGACCCCACGGACTGCAGCCTACCAGGCTCCTCTGCCCATGGGATTTTCCAGGCAAGAGTACTGGAGTGGGGTGTCATTGCCTTCTCCGTATTTCTGCCTAGCTTCTCACTTATATAAACTACTTCTCTGTGTGCTCTCCCATTGGTTGTGCTAATAAACTTTGTACCTGTTTTTTAAATTTTTGCCTCCTTGAAACATTCTTGCTTTCAAAGGAGGGGAAGAGCCTGGGAATTTCACTCGTTGCCTCTAGTCCCTGTTGGTCTAGTGGTTAGGATTCCTGGTTTTCATCCAGGCTACCGAGGTTCAATTCCTGGGCAGAGAACTAAAGTTGATTTCTCTTCAGGACTATTCACTACTGTTTCTCCAAGATCAGTCTGATGCTTGTTTCCTGAATTCCAATTCTTTGATCCCAAGTAAATGTTTTCTGCTTGATTACTGCTTCCTCGGTTTATATAGGTTGACAAGGTTTATGGCAGGTAGAGGCAGAGCCCAGTGAAGAAATAGGAGTTTCCTGAAGTTGAGGTCTCTGAAACATACAATTATCACCCAAACCCTATTTCCCTCAAAGATGGGGGTGAAGCCAGTTTATAGTCTCAAAGCACCATCCATCTGGAAAAAAGATGTTCTGCCTTCTCTGCAGAGCTCTGCATTCACCCTAATTGATAATGTCCTCAGTACCTTTATGGTTTCTTATGGCACACTCCATGGACCAGTCTTGGGAGATAACGGGGGCAACCAGCTCAACAAACTTCGTCAAAGGGCAGCTGGGTGTGCAGCCAGGTAGCGTGAGGGGATGTGGTTCATATCGCGTCTCATTCCGATAGTACATCTCTACGAAGTATTCTCTGGTGGACAAAGGTGGAGGGAATAGAGGGAAGAACTCTGTTAGATCTGTGCTGTTGACCTGCCATTGAAATTCTTTCTACCTGGTCTGTACCATGTCAGTTGAAGGACTAGTGGAAGAATTTAGGGGAATGAGTAGATATTAGCCAGTTTAGCTGTGAGAAGAGGGAGATTGGGGTAGGTGGGCCTGATTGGGAGGGTGGAAATGGGAAAGCTGGTTTGTTAGATGACCAGGGGCATGTGAGGTGGGACCTGGGATGCTGAGTTAGAGAAGGAGCTGAGACACAATGGTTGAGGGACTTGGGGGTGATTTGGTGAACCTTCAGGTAAGAAGTAGGGCACAGGTGGGATGTTGGGGTTTCTTTCTCCTATTCTGTCCCTTTCATGCTTCTGATTTGCTCTGTCCTTTTCTCCTTTTTTCTCTCTCAGTATTTCTTTCAGTCTTCCCACTGAATGAATGTATCTTCCCTGTCCTTAACCAGGCCAGAAACATGAAACTGAATAATATATATAAGAAAAACTAGCAGCATGACATCTGGTCCCATCACTTCATGGCAAATAGAAGGAGAAAAAGTGGGAGCAGTGAAAGATTTTCTCTTCTTGGGCTCTAAAATCACCGTGGATGGTGACTGCAGCCATGAAATTAGAAGACGACTACTTCTTGGAAGGAAAGCTATGACAAACCTAGACAGTATATTAAAAAGCAAAGACATCACTTTGCCATCGAAGGACCATACAGTCAAAGCTATAGCCTTTACAGTAGTCATGTAAGGCAGAACACCAAAGAATTGATGCTTTTGAACTGTGGTGCTGGAGAAGACTCTTGAGAGTCCCTTGGACTGAATGGACATCAAACAGATCAATCCTAAAGGAAATCAACCCTGAATATTCATTGGAAGGACTGGTGCTGAAGCTGAAGCTCCAATACTTTGGCCACCTGGTGTGAAGAACTGACTAATTGGAAAAGACCCTCATGCTGGGAAAGATTGAAGGCAGAAGGAAAAGAGGGTGACAGAGGATGAGACGGTTGGATGGCACCACCAATTCAATGGACATGAACTTGGGCAATCTCTGGGAGATAGTGAGGGACAGGGAGGCCTGGTGTGCTACAGTCCATGGGGTCACAAAGAGTTAGACATGACTTATCGAATGAACAACAACAACAACAAATGTACTTGAATATACAGCAAGACATAAAAATGATACCTCTGAAAGAGAGGGTGAGTGTATACTTAAGTCCTTACTTCTGCTGATGTTGGGGCGGGCTCTCCCACTACTTTATTTCATAAAACAATATATTGCTTAAGGAAGGACCACTGTCCCAAACCAACCTTGTAAAGCTAGTACAGGATTCCTGTAGAAGTCACCTGCCAAAGAGACAGGAGAGAAGATCCTTTTTGGGATAGTAATCACAGAACTGCAACTTTTGGATGTTGTTACGAGCAAGTCTTTTGAAAAACATCACTTTAAGAAACCATATGTGTGCTAAGTCGCTTCAGTCATGTCCAACACTTTGAGACCCTATGGATTGTAGCCTGCCAGGCTTCTCTGTCCACAGGGATTCTCCAGGCAAGAATACTGGAGTGGGCTGCTGTGCCTTCCTCCAGGGGATCTTCCCGAACCAGGGATCAAACCTGCGTCTCTTATGTCTCCTGCTCTGGCAGGTGGGCTCTTAACCACTAGTACCACCTGGGAAGCCCAAGAAGCCATACAAAAAGTAGTAATTACAAATATTCACTTATATGTTCCTAAAAACTCCTCTAATATTATATGAATGAGTACATATATCTTGTATAAATTTTTCAGTGACAGTACCCTTTATCTCACGGTAATATGGCAAAGAGGACTAATAGTTCATCAAAATTCATGATTTTCTTTCCATCAAATAAGGTTGCAGCTGAGAAGTGAATACACTTCCCAGACTCCCCTGCACTTAAGAGGGACCAAGTGACTAATTTTAGCAAGTAGAACTGACATATTTTCCTTCTGGGCTGAGGTGTTTGATAAGCAGTTTGCCTTCTTCACCCTCTGATTCTTTTCTACATGCTCTCTGCAGATGAGGACGGCACTTTTGAAAACCGTAGGTCCAAAAGATGGAAGCCCCCAGTTCACAAATCACCACGTGTGAATCACACCAAGGATGAGTCACTTCCTGTTGGCCAGTAACATCTACATTGGACTGTTAGATGAATGAGAAAGAAATCTTCATTGAGTTAAGCCTCTGAGATTTGAGGTTCATTTGTGCAGCAGCCAAAATTACCCTTATAATTAATATATTTGGAAAATATTTTTAGGAGACTTAAAATTGGCTTGAGTGGTAAGATACAAGTTAAGGTGCATACAGAGAGTTTGAATAAAAGTATTTCGTAAAATACGAAAGTGAGAAGAAGCACTATTTTTTAACTTAGTGAATTATTTTATATATGATTTTAAGTTTATGTACTTAACCAAAAAATAGAATATTTTTAGAATATATTTAGCTACCTTATCTACAGCCTTAAAAGTTTGTCTGTTTAATGTAAATAAAAATCTAAAAATTTTATTTTTCTCTTTATTTTCTAATATGGATAAAGTGGGATCACCTTACACTCAGGATCACCTAATTTGCAGGTATATACTTTATACCTGTATTTGCTAACTTGGATTCTCCTTGCTCTTAATTTAAAAGTAAGCATGTTTAACTTCTGATACTCCTCTAGAGTGTTAAAAAATCCCAATATAACAACAAATTTGACTTCTCACCTGTGAGTGACCCTTGGTTACTTTTTTCTCTATAGGTAAGCATCTCTCAGATAAAAAATGCCCCAAACCTGATTCATAACGTGAATTTATTCAAGCTATTCAGTGAGACAAAATGCTGCAGCACCCTAAATAAACACGAGCTCAGGACTACTGGGTGCAGAAACCAGGGAGGAGAGGCCAAGAAAAGTGGGTAGTTTCTTTTGTCATATCCCAACGTGACAGTGCCTATTCCTAGAGTTGATCCTGGAATGTGCACTGGATTTATTAACTCTGTGCCTGTAGCCAGTCTTCAGAGCGGAAGTCTTTTGCAGGGCTTTTTAATGACAGAGCACTTGATGTCCATGTCTTTGCATTCCCATTTTTGGCCCTGTTTGGATTTTCTCCATGTTATGGGCATCATCTCTCCATTCTGACTCTAGGTATTTGAGAGCAAAGCTTGCTAAGACCACATTTTAGTTCTCTCTTTATGCTTGGCACCCAGTTAGAAGTTCAACAAAGAATGAACATACTTTTTCCCTAGCTGCAGAACTCACTTTCTTTGTAAGCAGTGAAGATTTTGGTTGCGAATGGGCCTCTATGTTGCTACTTTCCTATTCTGCAAATTCAGGTAGCCAGAAACCTACAGCCAGGACTACCAAATTTGCCAAAAGAAATGCAGGATACCTTGTTATTAAGAATTTCAAAATGGCAACACTGAACTGTTAAACCAAGCATAGGCTCTTCCGAGCACAGGGCCTTATATAACTGCAGTCAGATGGTCCTGACTGCAGCTATTGTGAATGCCTTGAGGGGAGAGCAAAATGCACCTCCCCAGCTAACCCTGAAATAAAACTCATGAGCCCCTGCTCTAATTCAGTTCTTGCACTGTGATTATTCCATCAACAATATCCATGAGGTCTCTTTTTCCCAACAAGAATGCCAGTGTCACAGCAGACACAAATTTTTGCTATGACCTTGGCTAGGTGGCCAACTCTTTCTGGTTTGCCCAGGGCTTTACCGGTTTTAACAATGAAACTTATATGTTCTGGGAACCCCTCCAGTTCTGGGTAAACTAGGACATTGGTCTCTCTGACCGTGGCCTTTCTAGTGGGCTTCAGCCAAGCCTTGGTCAGCTGGGGAGGGCCACACCAGATTGCAAAGTAGTGGACACTATGCAGAGGAATACTTTAAGAATCCTACCTGGTGGATATGAATAACCATAAGTTTCATGGATATGTTTGAAGTCTTTAACTGAAAGAACATTATTTGTAACCAGCAACAAACGATTTTTTCTTGATATCTTCTACCACCCTGTGTTTTACAAGGGAACAGTGTAATATCCACATCCTTCTTAGAATACCTTAATCTTTTTTTAAAAAACATAATTTCTGTCGCTGATAGGGGGTGGTTCTATCAAATTTTTCATCTACTGTGTCTGTACGTGATTTCCCAATTAAAGTCTTTATGAAAATAAAGAAAAAAGGAGTCATGACTAAGCAAAGATACGGTTACCATTCTTCCCCCGAATAAAAAACCAAACCAACCAAATAGACAAGACAACCCTTAAGTCAATAATAACACTAATGATCATAATACCTGGTTTCCAGTGGTATTAATTTTGAGAAACACCGCTTAGACACTTACCCATCCTGGAAGTACAATTCCATCATGTGGCAGGACGCATAGGGAGGAAGAATTCCGTTGTAAACATCTAGCGCCATCTGCAGGCCACTTACAGTAGTGTCATGCTACAGAGATTTTGAAACAAACATTTTTTATTTCATCTGTTTCAAATTTACATTCACTAGAGAAGGCAATGGCAACCCACTCCCGTACTTTTGCCTGGAAAATCCCATGGGCAAAGGAGCCTGGTAGGCTACAGTCCATGGGGTCACTAAGAGTCGGACATGACTGAGCGACTTCACTTTGACTTTTCACTTTCATGCATTGGAGAAGGAAATGGCAACCCACTCCAGTGTTCTTGCCTGGAGAATCCCAGGGACGGGGGAGCCTGGTGGGCTGCCATCTATGGGGTCGCACAGAGTCGGACACGACTGAAGCGACTTAGCAGCAGCAGCAACAGGTGTGTAACAAGCACTTACAGAGTACTATGGTGGTTTCTGATCCAACTAAATTTCCCATAACCCCAGTGATTTAAGAAGTAGAGAGGGAAAGGATGAATTTTGATTGTGCATCTCCTTGGTGCTAGGCAATGAGATTTACATACATACAAGTATTTCCTTTAAAAAGATGAAGAAACTGAGACCCAAAGAAATGAAGTAACTTGGGCAGAATTCCCTGGTGGTCCAGTGGTTAGGACTCTGCACTTTTGATGCCAAGGGCTTGAGTTCAGTCCCTGATTGGGGAACTAAGATCCCACAAGCCATGTGGTACAGCCAAAAAGAAAAAAAAGAGGGGGGGAGGGGACGGAATTAAGTAGCTTACTTTATGTCATACATCTTCAAAATGGCAGAAAGTAAATCTGAGTCAAGTCTTCTGATTTTGTCCTATGCCTACCCCGTAGAACATATCTCTGTTTTAGTGTGTTTCATTGATTTTCATTTAATTTTAAAATAACTTGGAATACATTAATGCTAAATTATATTTGTTTTCCATAGATTAATATCATCTGTGATTTTAAAGTTGGGGAAGAATATATAAGGTTACAAACATTTATACAGAATAAAATGTAAAGAAGTAGAGAGTGTAGCTTAAAATAATTGCTAAAGTTTTACTTTAGAATAGCCAGAAGGCATGGGAGACTGGTTTTCAATTCCAGTTTTGCCATTGATTAGCTATCTAATCTTAAGAAATTCTTAATTTTCATATCTATAAAATGGGCCCAACATTTGGTTACCTAAACTATATGGCAGTGTTTACATACTCCAAAGGGGTTAGAACCAATTCACTAGAGGAAAAAAAGGAGTTACAGATTTATGACTTGCCAGAAGTCATACAACAAGTTACAATTAGAAACCAGAAAACCTGAAACTATCAACAAATTTCAGGCCTGTCTTTCTCTAAGAGGCACTACACTTTGTTTCCTCCATGAAACTTTTCTCTACTCTATACCATTTAGAACCCCAGATAATAAACTCTGCTTTATCTTTAATTGCTTCTTTCATCTTCTTGCAGAATGACACCAGCCAGACCACATCTGAGAAATCCTCTGTCCTGCAGAAATGGGTGGGAGCCTGACCCAGCCCTCCATGTCCTGTTTACCGGCTCATCCCAGACTCCATGGACACCCATTTCAGTGCACGGTACATCCCTGGAATTCTCCTCTTTTCCTGGCTGCTGCTTCAACATGGATGTCTTTTCTGAGATCTCACTCTCTTTCCTTTCTGCACCCAAATATAACTCTGACTTCAAGTTGGAGCTTTCCTTCCCCCTTTTTTTTCTATCACCTCTGCCATCTGATGATTCCTACTTGGATGTTGCTGGCACTTCAAACCCAATTGTCTAATCAGTATATTCACCTGGACCATGACCACATCTGTTAATAGTTCTACCCTCCTTCCAGTCATCAACGTTTGAAACACCACCTTCATCCATGGCTTAACTTCCATACCACTGTCCTCCACCCACATTCCAGTCCATCACCAAGTCCTGTACACTCAGCTTTTCTTATAACCTTTCTACTTCTTTTCCTTTGTTATTTTGCCTCTAATTTTAGTTTGGAACAGAAATGATGTTTCCTTTCTCTGAGGCACTAATTCATTGTCTCGTGTGACATTGCTATTCTGCTATGCTGGGTGTTTATATGCTTACTTTTTTTGTCAGTGAAAAAAGTCAAAGTTGCTCAGTTGTGTCCGACTCTTTGCGACCCCATGGACTATACAGTCCATGGAATTCTCTAGGCCAGAATACTGGAGTGGGTAGCCTTTCCCTTCTCCAGGGGATCTTCCCAACCCAGGGATCAAACCCAGCTCTCCAGCACTGCAGGTGGATTCTTTACCAGCTGAGCCACAAGAGAAACCCAAGAATACTGGAGTGGGTAGCCTATCCCTTCTCCAGTGGATCTTCCCAACCCAGGAATCAAACCTGGGTCTTCTGCATTGTATGCGGATTCTTTACCAACGGAGCTATCAAGGACTAGACTGTAAATTCCTTGAGACCCAGAATTATATATTTCACTAAAAAATTTTGAACATCTGATAAGGAAATGATGATGAAGAAGTTGAGGCCCCTCCTGAGAGAGCTCACACACTTGAACAGATGTTGAATGGAGACAGAATACTTACTGCAGAATACATAATGAGTTTTCTGCGGTTTGATGGCTGAGTTGCACTCTTCATGTGATTGAGGATTTCATTGATCAGGACACCTTTATGAAGATAGATCAACAATGGAGCTGAACCAAATGTGGGCTTATATTTCAGTTCATAAGCTTTTTGCTCATTTGTATAGAGAGTCTCTCTGCCAGGATTCTCAAGACTTAAGACGGGAGGGCAAGAACTCATTTTGCTGGAGCATCTGCTATGTGCTGCTGCTGCTGCTGCTGCTAAGTCGCTTCAGTTGTGTCCAACTCTGCGACCCCAGAGATGGCAGCCCACCAGGCTCCCCCGTCCCTGGGATTCTCCAGGCAAGAACACTAGAGTGCGCTGCCATTTCCTTCTCCAATGCATGAAAGTGAAAAGTTAAAGTGAAGTCGCTCAGTTGTGTCCAACTCCTAGCGACCCCATGGACTGCAGCCTTCCAGGCTCCTCTGTCCATGGGATTTGCCAGACAAGAGTCCTGGAGTGGGTTGCCATTGCCTACTCCGCTGCTATGTGCTAGTAGCATGATTTACATACATTACTTACTGAATCCTGACTTCTATTCCCCATTCAGAGGTTAGGAAGTTGAGGCTCAGAGCCATTAAGTGACTCACTCACTGGGGAAGGAGAGCTGGATTGGCACATTCAGATTTGATTCTACCAGATTTTGTTAAAACTCAAGTTAGGAGGTTGATGAACTTGGAAGGAATTTCAGATGGCTTTTTCCAGATAGTTGTTAGCCAGTGCTCTGCTCAGGGCAGGTCTGAAATGACAGTGCAGCATACACCTCTCTGTCTTCATCCCTCTAGTAGCCACACCTGGGTGAAGCCAGGGGAGAAAGCAGCTCTGTGGATCTCTGCACAGGGCACGGACTGTGTTCTGTGGACCATTGCTCCAGGTTACACTAGGTTTCACTATTGGGAGGCAGCCAGAACCTTCAGATTTCATCTAGGTCTCCAACTGTTGTCAGTAGAGGAAGTTTGCCCTTTGCCCCTGTTGCTCCTAAGGTGGTAAAAGGCAAACAGACACACAGCAGAGTCTCCATCTTCTCAGCAGACACTGATGCTGAAGGCACCTGTGATGCAGGTGTTGTTCTGAGGAGCTGCCTCAGGGGCTTCCACACCATCTCCTGAGGACTCCTTGTGTCTTGTTGGTCGTCTCTCTACACTGCCTGTGGTCTCCTCCCTTGAGGATGACCAGTTTTCTTTTGTAATGAGCAGGGCATTGATGTTAACAGATTGATTATAATCCTAGACTGTATGGTCCACTTTGTGAAACACACACTGAACAGCTACCACAAGTCAATTAGACTGGACTTCCCTGGTGGCTCAGATGGTAAAGCATCTGCCTACAGTGCGGGAGACCTGGGTTTGATCCCTGGGTCAGGAAGATCCTCTGGAGAAGGAAATGGCAACCCGCTCCAGTACTTTTGCCTGGAAAATCCCATGGACGGAGGAGCGTAGTAGGCTACAGTCCATGGGGTCGCAAAGAGTCGGACACGACTGAGCGACTTCACTTCACTTCACTTCCTGTCCTCAAAAATCTCGTAAAACAGTGAGAAGAGACTGTGGCATTGGTCTGTGTACCACCATAAGGACAAAGAGGAATGAACTAAGGAGGGAGATGATTGGCATCTGTGGCTGCTGGGACATCTTTAACTAGGAATGGAGGGAGCTAGAGGCTACATGTCCCATAGGTCTGTATTCCTCTGCCTCAGGGCAGGTTGGCCTCTGGGAGCCCTTTAGAACTGTGTCTTGAACTGCAGGCCACAATAGAAGTAAACTCTGGCTGAGTTTCTGGGAGTGATGATAGGCAGTCACCTTCAATCAGCAATTTGTTCCTTGTCAGTGCTTTTCTGGTGGCTCAGATGGTAAAGAATCCTCCTGCAATGTTGGAGACCTGGGTTCAATCTTTGGGTTGGGAAGATACCCTGGAGGAGGGCATGGCAACCCACTGCAGTATTCTTGCCTGGAAAATCCCCATGGACAGAGGAGTCTGGTGGGCTACAGTCCACAGGATTGCAAAGAGTCAGACACGACTGAGTGACTAAGCATAGCACAGCACAGCATATCTGAAAGGAGATATTCTACACTGACCAACATGCATTTTCTATAACACTTAGCTAATTAACATCAATTAATTAGTTAATGGCTAGACATGGATTTAGTTCAATTAGCAACTTGTTCTTTGTCAGTAGGTGTCTTTGCAGCAGCCTTCAGTGTTGATGATGGAATAGATCAGCTCTTGGTTCTGTAGTGGTTTCCCAGCTTGTCCCAGGAGAAAATAGGGGTAATTGTCATAAGCATCTACAGGCTCTGGCAGGCCAATAGTCAAGTTATATATGAAGGGAAATTGAAGTTCAGAGAGGTTCAGCAACTTGCCCAAGATCATACAACTTGTACACAGAGGGGCTAAGTTTCTCTGAACTCAGCAGGTCTAGCTTCAAAACCTTTCCTCTTAATTATTAGGCCATACTGTAGCATAAGCTAGCACCCAAGCTCCCTGGTGCATAATTTATTAAACCTGCACACACTGGACAAAATATCATTATTTGAGGATACAAACTTCACTTCTCTCTCTTGGGCTACAGCAGGAGTTGGCAAATTTGTTCTGTGAAAGTTATATGATTTATGCTATTCTCTCAAATCATCCTAGCCTCACCTTCATTGAAACATGTGTATTACCATATGTGAAATAGATCACCAGTCCAGGTTCGATGCATAAGACAGGGATGCATCGGTGCACTGGGATGACCCTGAGGGATGGGATGAGGAGGGAGGTGGGAGGGGGGATCAGGATGGTGGACACATGTACACCCATGGCTGATTCATGTCAATGTATGACAAAAACCACTACAATATTGTAAAGTAATTAGCCTCCAATTAAACTAAATTAATTAAAAAAAAGAAAGAGCAAAAATGTTATGTGATTTAGGCTCTGTGGGCCATGTGTTCCATCACAACCATTCATTCTCAAGTGGAAGCACAAAAGCAGTTAAATATACTGCATAAATGCATGAGTGTGACTGAGCTTCAGTAGCATTTTACTAATAAAAAATAGGTGGCAGCAGACCAGATTTGGCCTGCAGGCTGTAGCTTGCCAACCTCTGGTCTTCAGCAAGAAGCAGTTTCCATTAAAACAAACAGGTACATGCACATGCTCAGTCACTCAGTCGTGTTTGACTCTGCATCCCTGTGGACTGTAGCCTGTCAGGCTGCTCTGTCCATGGGGTTTCCCAGGCAAAAATACTGGACTTGGTTGCCATTTCCTCCTCCAGGGGATCCTCTCAACCCCGGGATTGACTGAGTCCATATCTCCAACCTCTCCTGCATTGGCAGGCAGATTCTTTACCACTGAGCCACATGGGAAACTCTAATACAAACAGGACCAGGCATATATTCCTATATTAGTCTTAGGAATTAGTCTAGAGATTTCTTTGTGTGTGTGTGTGCTGGGGGTGGGGTGGGGTGTTGTAGTGGTGAAGGCAGTGAGAAGGATATTACTGAACAGTGTCACCCTTGAAACCAACTGATGGAACAGAAGTTCTGGCAAAGGTAAGAAGATGCTGGTCAAAGTCCTGATGTTCCCTTGGGACTCTGCCACCAAACTGTTCATGCTTTCTCTGCAGCATTCAGGTGCTTTATAACTCAACAAGTGTATAGTTGACAAATCTCTCTTGCTTTGCCAGATATGAACAATAGGCTGAAATTGTGACTTGGCAGGAATTATGAAGGTAACAACTTCCTGGCTCATTAATAGTACTGAGCTTCCCCTAGAACATAGGACAGGTGTGTGCATATGAGTGCTAGCTTTTGGAGTCTAAGACCCAGAGAATACCTTAGGGAAGGACTCTGATGGAATCTAGTTTAATGCACTCACCAGATGGGGAAACTGAGACCCAGAGAGAGAAGGTGACTTCCCCAAAATGCAATTTCTAGTAGTCAAAGGGAAAAAGTAAAGGAAATATAAGCAAGCTGTTGGGAAAAAAAAATCTCACATCTTATATTCAGATACAGACCCCTGCATCTATTAATAGATTCTTGTAGATTCCTTCCTGGCTTTCCCTGGCCTTTTCTTCACTGTCTCCTACATCTAGAGAAGTGCTTCTGAAACTTTAATGGGATTTCATTAAAATGTAGATTTAGATTCAGCTGCTCTGGGGTGGGAGATGGAATTCTGCATTTCTTGTCAGAGGCTTGGTGATGCTGACTTTGCTGGCCCATGGATTTCATCTTGAGTAGTGAGGGGATGATTGCCTGAGCCCATCATGACTAGGTTGGGGGAAACAGAGTCCTGTCTTCACCATCTGAAGCATTTGGCCACCATACTGTTGGCCCCTGCTGGGTCAGGAATGAGACCTGGTACTTGTGTGGTCAAGGAAGCGCAGCTTCCACCTTCTGTGTCCTTGGTTGTTTGGTATGTAGGACTGAGTTGCATCCTGGGCTCTGTTCCTACACACAGTCCATGTTCTGCCTGCTAATTATTCCTAAGACACCAAGTTCCAACTATGACTCATCTCTGGGTGCTCTCCCAACCCCAAGGAAGGGCTGAGTCCTGCTGTCATGCCCTAAGCTTGGAGTGAGGACTTGTACATTCCATCAAGTCTCCCTCTGTGTCTTGCAACCAGGTTTCTGTAACAGCAGGCCTGCAGACTGACCATTTGTTTATGATGCTCCCCTAAATTCTTGCCCCAAGCACTATGTTCACCTCATATGAAATTACTCCCAACTATCTTGACTTCAGACCTCATTAGCTGTTCTTATTACAGGTTCCTTCACTCTTTATATGAGCTTTTCTAGCTCTTCCCCTGGTTAGTGACTTAAACTCTTTCTCTTGCTCTGCAGCCCTGAGTGAACATCCTTCCAGTCTGGTCCAACCCCTAGGATACTTTGTCTCTGTTTTCTCCTGGAGGTCTGTTGAACTTGTCCAACCTCAAGGTGAATAGGCTCCAACAATGGTGTGGAGTATGTGACTAAGAACATCTCCTGTGGCTTAAAATTTCTTCATTGTTATGACAGCCTGGCACAGTGGACTTCTTCTTGCTCTCCATCTTTAGTTTTAATGTCTATATGAACGACATTTGAACCTGTCATATCCTCTTGGGTCTTGGCCTGCCACTCGGCTGCCCTCAGAGCCTCAGCACCTATCCCTGTCCTGCCTGGTCCTGGCTTCTTTCTTCTACCCACCTGTCCTGATTACAAGGGTTAGGCTATTGTATTAGGATCAGATGTCCTGTTCTACAACAGGTCAAATCCAGCTGAGAAGAGGCATCACTGAAAAGTCAACACCTTTTAACACCAATGAAAAAATTTGAGCAGTGTCATAAACTTGTCAATTGCAATACATATTAATCAACAGGGCATAATCAGCCTGCAAATTACATTGTATTAACTTTAACAGTGGTTACAACCAAGGGTTTCAAGAAAATAGGCCACTTTTGCCTTTCCTCCCACTTGAAAAATTCATCCAGTAAGCCACCAGGTATAATTGACTTTCATGGAACTCAGATACAAAATCCATGATTTTTTGATCTGGAAAGAATGAAAAATATCATTTAGCATTATCCCAAAGTTTCTGTTTTCCAGCTGGGAAAATTAAGGCCCAGGGTGAATAATTTTGATAATCATATAACACATAATGTTTAACTGTATTAGGTACTATTTGTGCTAAGCCTTTGGAATACATACATTCATTTTCACCCTTAATACTTAAGAAGTGAGTAGTATTATTATCCCCAATTTGCAGAATAGAAGCTGGTGGAATGATTATGTGTCTAATTCAAGGTCACATAGCTGACTAACAATTGGACCTGTTAATCAGACCAGATCACTCAGCAACAATTCTAATGCACTTCTCTCATTTTTAAAAATACTTACCCCCCTGCAATCTAGATTTTTCTTTCTGCTTATGAATTCCATAGAGGGACAGAAGGGACAATTCTGATATTTCTTTCAACTTAGTCATGGTGTCCTCTGTTGCCCAGGAAGGTAAAGTGAAATTATGAACACCCTGTATCAAAGAAAAAGGAAGAAAATGTGTATTTTATTTCTGACTATCCTCTTTGTTGACTTTTTATCCTCCTTCTCCCATGAGAAGTACTGTGTCCAGCCTTTCTTGGGAGAGAGGGAGAGTTCATGAAAGAGGAAAGTGAAATAGCCTACAGAACAATTAAGTGAGAGAGATGTAAAATACCTTAGCCATATTGCAGAATAGCTCAGACTGAACTGTAGTAAGAAAAAAAAAAAAAAAATCCCAAGACTTGAACCAGAAAATGGGCTCTTGTTTTTACTGAAGACTTTTATAAGACTAAAAAGTCTTCCTTGAAACAGATGCTGATGATACACTGAAAATATTGGGAACGTTGAATGTGCTTTTGGGTCAATGACCTCTAACATGGAAGAGGGCAACAGGTACCATTTATTATCGAGTTGGAATTCTGAAAGTAACTTGCTCCTTAGACACTCACAATGCCCTCAAAGTCAGAAGTGGCTAGGAGTCAGGCGGCTGGTCAGAATTTTGCCCCAAGATTCAGTGAACTGGTTGGGAAAACAGAATTATGGTGGAGCATGATGACTGAGAAAAACACCATGAAACCCTGAAAAAAAATAGTAATTTATCTAGCTACAAAGATTATTTCACATGCATTGTACAGCAAGCGAGAGATTCTTTCCTGATAGATCAATTTTAATAGCCTGGTTCAAATTTTGCTTGTTTATTTCTATATCCAGAAATCAGGTAACTTTTTTCTTTTTATAAAACATTATAAAATCTTTATATAAAATATTATAAAATCTTTAAATAAAGTATAACAATTGCTTTTTTCATTAAAGTCCATGACAGGAACCCAGCATTTCTAAGCGACTGAAAAATAACTGGCGTGGCACAGAAAAGCAATTTTGCTTACAATTTTCTAAAGGGTGAATACGTAACTAACAGAGAGAAGCCAAAATTCTGAAGTTAATATAAATAAGTCTTGACTTATATTTCAATGTCAAACGCTATGTAATATATCTTATACAAGCAAAGGAAAATGTATTCATCTGTTTCAAAATAGGCATTAGTCATCAAATCAGATTTCATGTTAATCTTTGATATTTTTATGTTTACCTCACAAAATAAAGGGTCGTAGACTTTACTCCAAATTCCAAGAAGATCCTGGTCATGGTATCCTGTAAGTTTTGGCAAGACTTCTATAAAATCCTGAGACACACACAGAGGTAAAAAATTTTTATATTAGGGTTTCTCAACTTGAGCATTATTGATATTTGGGCTACACAGTTCTTTTTGTGGGGCTGCCCTGTGCACTGTAGGATGTTCAGCATCCTACCCTCTAGAGGCCATATCACCCCTAGTCTCTCAGTGGTGACAACCCAAAATGTCTCCAGACACTGACAAAGGGTCCCTGTGAGGCAAACTTGCCCTCAGTGGGAGCTACTGTTCTTCACATACAAGTACACCAGTAATACTGGCTATACTAATGCCAACCCAAAGATTTTTACAAACACTAATTATTTCTCATTTTTACATTAAACATTGTGGGTATGTGCTGGCAGTAGCCACATGCTCCTGGTGTGTCCTGGGATCAGACTGAGGTGTACTGCCTCAAATTCATTTTGGAAATAGGTGAAGTATAACTCATATGTAAATGAGTGGAAGGTGAGAAAGGAAACCATGGTCAAAGAACCCCAGGAAAACACAACAGAAACGGGACCTAGTTCTGGCTATAAGTGTGAGATTTGGATGGGATGCAAACATTTCTCCAGGTTCTGTATTGTTCTTAGATTGTCATGGCAATGAGACCCATTGGTCAGCTATCTATTCAATGGATTGACAGAAATTTCTGGGAAGCCTTTGGAAGATACTGTTTGTCTAGTGCATATATTTTCTAGGAAAATAAAATTTGTCAATATTAACCGGAATGAATTTCCATAAAATAAACAGAAATAATTATTAAAGAGCCCCCAACTTCCCCCAACAAAACAAAGTGAAACAAATCTTCAGGGCCAGATTATTTTATGGGGAAATTCTATCAAGCTTTTCAAGCGTAAGTTATTCTAGTCTTATTTTAACTAGTCTGAAGCATATGAAGAAAAAAAACTTCCAAAAAATTTTTGTAAGCATTGATACTGACAAAGCCTGGTTAGAAAAGAAAACTATAGTCTGAAGTTACTTTGAATATCAATGCAAAAGGTCTAAGTAAACTCTTAACAAATAATTCAGTATCATACTAAAAAGAAAGAGTCTTGAATCTAGACATATAAAGATGGTTCAGTAGTAGTAATCTATGAATATAATTAATCTTAGTAATTGACCCGAGAAAAGTAACTTAATTGTACTAAAAATGTTGAAAAAACCTTTCAAAAAATTAAATATCAGTACTGAAAAACACTCAAGAAAATAGGAAAGATAACTAACTCCTTAACTTGATAAAAATATCTCTATCTGGTCAAAAGGCCAATATGTTTAATAGGGAAATACTGCTAAAATCAGGATTAATACAAGAAAGCCCACTACCAATTCTATTATGTAGTACTGGACTGTAAGTACCAGCCAATACAAATAGGCAAAATAAGTCAGAAATACAAATATTGGAAAAGTAGAGGTAAGCCATTATTATTTGTAAATATTATAAACCTGAGACAAACTTAACAGAAAAATCTGTATGAAGAAAACCTTTAAAAGGATCTTGAAGATAAGAACAGATAGGAAAATATTCTGTGTTCTTGGAAAGGAAGACTACAAATTTGCAACAAAGTTTCAAATTCTCCCTAATTTATGCATTTAATATGATCTCAATAAAAACTTCCCTGGGCTTTCCTTGGGCTTCCATGGTAGCTCAGCTCCTGCAATGCAGGAGACCCGGATTCAATTCCTGGGTTGAGAAGATTCCCATGGTGAAGGGAATTGGCTACCCACTCCAGTATTCTGGCCTGGAAAATTCCATGGACTGTTTAGGCCATGGGGGTCACAAAGAGTTGCACATGACTGAGTGACTTTCACTTTCACTAAAAACACTGAAAAGGTAAGTGAAAACATAGAAATGAAAACTCAGAAAAAATAGAAAATGTGGAATGTCCAGCCCTTTAGATATTAAAGCATATATAACTTTTAATAATTATAACAGTGTGATTTTGGTTAAAAAAATGAAAGAATAAGAATAAAAATTCTAGAAATAGACATGTGGGAATTTTAATATAAAATAGTGGGGGAAAAGATGCCCTAGTCAATAAACAGTGACAAAGCCATTAGGTAATCTTATGGGAAAAAACTTCAGCAGGATAGATACCTCACACCCAATACCAGAACAAACTGTAAATGGATTCAATATGTAAATATAGAAATGAAGCTATAATAGAATTAGAAGCATTGCAGACTTCCTTGCAACCTAGGAGTGGTGAAGGCCTTTCTCAATGTGACTATAAATATACAAATACAGCCGTGTGACAAAACTGTAAACAAGCAGTGTTGTTTTAGTCGCTAGGTCACGTCTGACTCTTTTGTTACTCCATGGTCTGTAGCTCGCCAGGCTCCTCTGTCCTTGGGATTTCCCAGGCAAGAATACTGGAATGGGTTGCTATTTCCTCCTCCAGGGGATCTTCCCAGCCCAGTGACTGAACCCGCTTCTTCTGCATTGGCAAGCGAATTTTTTAACGCTGAACCACGAGGGAAGCCCAAAATGGGCAAACAAAAAGAGGGCCAGAAAAAAATGTTAAAATAGAGAGAGAAAGCTCCTATAACTGTATGAAAAGAAGAAAACCAATACCCAAAAGAAAAATGGTCAGCTGATGTGAGCAGAGTAAAAAATACAGAGGGCATTTAACTAGGTGAAGATATCCAAAGCTCACTCATCATAAGAGAAGAATACTGCAGCACAACATTCTATAATAGTGATGATACTGGGCTTTCTTGTCTCAGTCCTGATTTTGGAAGGGATGCTTCTAGTGATATCATCTTTTGTCTATGCACTGTTGGGAATACTGTGGAGAAACAGGTACTATTTTACTTTTCTAAATTGGTAACTTTTGGAAGGATATTTTGATAATATTCAAACTGGCCCAGAATTTCTATTTCTGTATGCCAGTAAATGACACTTTTTTTTTTTTAACCTTATAAGGATGTAGCCTCTTCTGGAATTCTTCTGATATCAAAGTCTCACTCTGAAGTTCTTGAAAACGAGGGCAGTTCCTGAAAGGTAGGTATAGCAACTGAGGAAAAAGAGAAATCATAAGTCTTTTATTAGTTGGAAGAACTAAAGAAGCTGCAGCCATTAGATATAAAGTGACTTGAATAAAATATTCAAATGTGTTTTAAGCTGAATGGAATTCTAAAATTGAGGAAAAAGATAAATGATCTGCAGGTCTTAAATAATAGTTACCCAAAACTCAAAAGCTTTTTTGTCCCTTTCATAAACTTGCCTAAATAAGACTGTGTTATTGCTAAATAGTTTCACTTCTGGTTTCTCTGTGAAATGGTAACTGTTATCTTGCTTCCTTCCAAATCTCTTTCATTTCTAGCACTAGAGACACATCTGTGTCCATGCACTCTCTCTCTCTTTCACACACACACACACACACACACACACACGAGTATAGAGAAATGAATTAGAGATGCCAGAAAGAATCTTAAGAGATTGATTAATCATTCACTGAAGTAAGTTCTTGCAAATTTGCAGACTGTTAAAATAAGGGCACATACTAAAAACATAGAAAATATATTTGAAAATCTATTATGAGGACAAAGTGATCATCCCTTTAAAGTGAGTTTAAATCTGACAATCCTTTCTATTTTTAACTATAATCTATAGGCTGGTAACTTCCAAGTTCATTTCATTGCTCTTCACTTTCTATCTGAGCTAGTCCTGTATCAGCCCTTGGTGGATATCATTAGTTGAATGTTTATCTTCATCCTCAAATTTGACATTTACAAACTTGAACTCAACCTCTTCATTTTGTATTCTCTCTTCCTTTGTCAGTAGTAAAATTTATCATTCTCTTCATAGACTGACTAATCACTTTTGCCTGTTTACTTCCAAAACATAGTTATTTCTTGAACAATGCAGAGATTATGGCTGCCAACCCTTACACAGTTGAAAATCCGTGTAGCTTCAGAGTCCGTATCCACTGTTTCGCATCTGAGACAGTCTACCTACTGTGGGTTTTGTAGTGCTGTAGTATACATTTATTGAAAAAAATGTATATGTAAGTGGACCCATGTAGTTCAAACCCACATTGTTCAGGAGTCTATCCAAAATAGACCCCTCTTCTTTTATCTTCATTGTTCCCTCCCAGTCCAGACCACCATAATCCGTGTTTCAACTATTGTAAGGGCTTTCTGTGGGATCATTTTGCATCACAATTCATCCTTCATGCAGCAATTACACTAATACTTTTTTTTTTTTTTAAAGGCTAATATGTTGAAGCCATCAATCAAATCATGCCATTCTGTAGCTTATAACTTTCACCGTCTTTGCATTTTACTTGGAATAAAATCCAAACTCAGCCCTTAGTGATCTTTCTGTCCTGCTTTCCTACCACTGCCCCCTCACTCACGTGTTTCCAGCAACACTGGGAGCCTCCTTGCTCTACCCTGAACACACAGGCTGGCAGTCTCTGCAGCCTGTTCCCTGTCTGAGACATTCCCCCTCTACAGCTCTTCTAGACATTTTGCTCAGCCACCATCACGTTACCTTATTTTATTTCCTTCAAGGAACTCATTGCCATTTGAAATGACTGTATTTATTTACTTCTTTATCATCTGTTTCCTATAAAACAGAAACTTGAAGACAGCCAGGGTCTTGTCTATCTCGTTCTTTGCTGTCATTTGTTCACTGTTGTCAAAGCCTAGAACAGGGCCTGACATATTAAATGCTACTCAAAAATCATTTTTTGATAAGTTGCTTCCTGTCTGTCATTTCTGATTCTGTGTCACCTGGTCATACCTTGCTTTCCTTTCTCTAGTGTCCTTACCATCTACTTTCAGGCCTTCATTTCCTCACTCATGAATGGTTTCAAGTTATTTTCAGAGGTCCCAGTATCTTTTTCCTCCAAGTCAATGTCAGACAAGTGCCCCAAAGCACTGCTCATCATGTGTGTGCACAGTACTGAGATAAGTACAACAGTTTCTTCTACATCCACTGCTTTACATCTAAATGTCCCTGCCTGCATAGGACTGTTCTTTTAAAGGCCTAGGTTTTAATGAATTACTTAACTTTTCTAGACTTTAGTTTTCTCACCCCACATATTCAAAGAGTCTGGATGAAAACAGAAGAATCACCTAAACATCTGTCCAGCATTTTGTAGTTTATAAAGTCATTTCCTTTTCTTAACCAACTTGGTTTTCACAAATCCCTGTGAAGAATTTAGGTGGGTACGAGTATTTCCATTTTATAGAAAAGGAGACTGAAGAACAGGGAAGTAAGCTCAAGTATCTGAAGTGGTGGGTGGCTCTCAGACTCGGGTTTTCCCAACTTTAAATTCAACCCTCCTTCTATATCATGCTGCCTTTATCTCAAGATTCCTTCTGGTTATTAAATTTGGATTCTCTAACATGTGCCCAACACAATTATTCTGTCTTGCTTTCATTCTTTCTAGACAAGAACTCTGGACACAGAAGGGCAAGTACTTTACATTGACTCAAAGCTCAGCTTTGGGGCTGCCTTCTTGTCCTTTCCTACCCTCCTCCAAGGTCTGGTTCAAGTTCTCACTCTGTACATGAAGACTTGAATGACTGCCCTTTATAGTTTTAAGAATGACTTGGTCTCTGAATTCCTCCAGCATGTGCAGTTTGTTCTTGAAATCACTGCCCACATTGTATTGTCTTCTACATACTTCATATGTGTGAATCTTTTTTCATCAAATGGACTGTAAATTAAGGAAGAAAACTGGTCTCATATTTCCCTTCTGTTTCTGTATAGCACTTAGTAGAGTTCTGGGAATAACTTTAGTTGACTGATTTCGTTAAATTTCTTAGTTCATGTTAGAATTGTTTCATCTTGGTGAGTAGGTTTCAGAGGGCCACAGGTAAGGGGGCCATTTTGCTCGTTTCTCTCTCCCTCTCCTCTCTCCTTCACTCTCAATGCTTTTTCCTTCCTCTTCTAATAGCACCTGCATCCCTTTACTATGTAAGTTAACCATTATCTTTCAGGACTAAGGATTAAATAGCTACCCTGGTTTATACTGGCTAAAGCTGGTGCTTCTGTCCAGTCTTTGTGTAGAAAAGGCTGTGGGAAAAGTGAATATTTTTCTTTTTCAAAGAAAATATTCACAAGCACCACCTTGTGAATTCACAAGCACCCTCAAACACTGATAATCATGATTCACTTCTGATTCTGTGAAGGAAAGGGCATAAATAAATCATCTTGTCTTTTCAGGAGACACTAGAAAATTTGAGTAGATTTACCTAGAGAGGTTGACAGGGTTAAGCTATTTCTACAAAGCACTTGGGAAAAATTCTTAAGTCACCAGGCTCAGCAATTAGGTCAAATTTCTTGGAGTACTGACAATGCAAATGGGATAGTAACCTAACCCAGAGGTCACCAGGCAACATTCTAGGCCCAGTAGTCATGCTAAGCTTCAGTCATAAAGAGAGGAGATAGCCATGTTATAATGTGACTCCAGGGGAATTAGGAAGGTTTCCTTGTCTCAGACTATTCTTTCATACAGTCTTAAATTCAAGACCTGGAAGATTAGTTAGATTTATTATTACTATTTTAAGAATAGGAATTCCTCTGAAAAGATAAAAGAGTTCTTGGTCAGTCCCATCAGTGTAAATAAATTTGGGAGTTTCTCTTGAGCAACTTCATTTAGGCAACTTGGTTTATGGTACTGGTTCTCAGCTTGGCTGTCCACTAGAATCATCCAGGGAAATTTTTACAAACATATTGGTGCCTGGGTCCCACCCTCAGAGATGCTGATGTACTAGGGGGTGTGCCCTCTGCGTCAATATTTTTAAAATTTTCCAGGTGATTCTAATATGCAAATAATTTTGAGAATGACTAGTTTGCACAAAAGGAAACTACTCTGGAATGAGATCTGTCTGGTTCTAGTCCCAGTAGTGATGTTTTTCAGCTGTGTGACTTTGGATCTATTTTGTTCATTGGACTTCTCTGAGCACTTTTTTCTCTGGCTATAAAAGGAGCACAATAATATTGTCCATTCATGGCTGTTATGAAAGGTAAATATTATGACACATATACAGTTTTGGCCACCAATTATGCACCTAAATCTTTCTTTTTTACCTTAGCTAGGAAAGGGGATTTTCATCAGGGGAGGGATATTTTCTAGGTAGAGAGGTCTTAGGATATTTTGGAGGGAGGAGAACCCTTTGTTGGGCACCAACTGTGTGTGTTCATGTAAAGATGAAGAGGGACAAATAGCCAGAAGTTAAAAGAATAGCAAAGCAAATAATAAATCTCTAAAGAGAAATTCTGTTCCTACTCCCTCTTACCAGGGCTTTCTAAGTCCTGTGCACCATTATTTAGGAAAGAATTAAGGCTGCACAGCCCACAAAGTATCCAGACTCCCAAATCTGCAAGTCCTGAGTAGCTTGCCTTCCTTCTTCCAGAACAAATGAAATCTGTGTTTTCCCAGAAAACTGACCTGATCTTCAGAAACAGGGACTGTGTGCACTGGGATGGGCTGCCAGGGTAGGCTGGGATTCCAGATGCTGATACCCTCTGGGGGAAATAGGGCTGCAAGGTTTGTCATAGCACTCATCAAAGTCCGGTCAATATCCGTGCTTCGAACATGAACCTAGGGTAGGAAAATCAAAGCAGATCCAATTGAGAGGAACTGTGGTTTTCCCTCCACTATGGAGCTAATAGTATATTTGAGAAATGGCGGGACACCCACACCAAAATATTAGCAGACATGGTAGCATTATAATTGTAATACCTATTATGGAAAAGACAGTATTATGGGCATGCCATGACTTAAAGCAACCCGGTGTGTCAACAGTTGAATTGATGAAAGAGACGAATTAAGTACTGGCTACTTGCCAAGCCAAAATATTTACCATAGGTGTCCATTTTGACCTTATTTATATCCATACTTTTTTTTAAGAACAAAATATTTATATAAAGAGGAGTACATTTGTAAACAAGATACCTGACTTTTATAAGTTCCTTAGGAAATAGGAAACTTTTACAAATACATTATGTTACATTATTTCAAGGGGGAAGGTTCCCACTATTAGCTTCCCAACTTACCTGTTCACGCTTATAAGATTCATTCAAAAAGTTTTCATAACGTTTCCTTATATATTGTCCAAGTTCATAATGCTGTGCCATGCCCAACTATGGGAACAAATAAAAGAAAAAAATATGAAAGTAGGTTCTATGAAGCTGTGAGTCTTATCACTCTTCATTGAATAAGTAGAGTGAACAGTGGTATATTTTAATAGTTTCATAGTAACAACACATTTTAAAATGCAAACAGGAAAAAAGAACTGTAATCTTTAGTCATGATTAAGTTAGCTCCCTGAGAAAACTCAATTCATTGTCATTAGCACTTAACATAGAATCTTGCACAGTTAATAGCTGGTGGTTGACTGAATTTAAGTAAATGGTTCATCTCTTCTGGCAGAGCATTCTGTGGCTCATCTTTGTTGGTACAGACTTTCAAGGGCTGGTTAGCTTGTGGAGGAAATTCAATCATCCTATAAGAGGTTAGACTTGATGAATCTAAAGATCACCTTCAACCTCTGAGTGAAATAATTTATTGTCTATACAGTTCACTTATGTCTGGTTCATGAAAAGTTAAAGCCTGATATTCAAAGTGTGGACTCTGGATCAGCAGTATTGGCATCACTTGGGAGTATGTTAGAAACCAAATTCTTGGGCCCCACTCTTGACCTATTGAACCAGAATCATTGTGGGGAGAGCTCAGAAATCTGTTTTTTAACAAGCTCATTAAGATTCCAATGGCAATTAGTCATTGAGAAGTGTTGCCTTAGCTTGATGATCCTCAAGCATTACCGTGCATCAGAAGCAAAATTATCTAGGGTGCTTCTTGAAATGCAGATTCCTCAGTGTTTCTGCCAGAGATTCCAGCTCATTGGATTCTGAGTGTAGCCCTGGAATCTTATGTTGACAAGTTCCCTAAGTGACTCAGATCTGTATAGTAGAACACTATGCTTTGGGCAATATTGCATTCAAGTCTGTCTTTAATTCAGAGCCTCATTAGAAGAGGAGTCAGAAAAGATGTGGTCACTGTGGCTTTGGATTGGTTCCACTCACTCATTTACTTGCCACTCCTGGCTACCTTTCTAGATGGGAAAAGAAGTAGGAAAAGAATAATGTGTACTTTGAGGTCTGTGAGTTTCCTAAATGATCTGGATAGCTGAAGAAGCAAGTACTTTTGGTATAATTGTTGTTCTAACCTAAAGCTAACTTTTAAGGAAATAGTCATCTTCTATAGAACGTTAAATCACCTGGGGAACTCAGTAAGAACAAAGATTCCCAGGCTTCAACCCTAGAGTTTCTAGTTCAGTTGGGGAGGGGGCAGAAAATTTACATTTCTGACTAATTTCCAGGTAATGGTGATGTTGCTCATCCAGGGACCATACTTTGAAAACCATTGAACTCAAAAAGAACCATTGCTTTGTCACTATGCAGATTGGAAGTACCTAGTCAAGGGCAATGGCAAACCTAGACAGCATATTAAAAAGCAAAGATATTACTTTGCCTACAAAGGTCTGTCTAGTCAAAGCTATGGTTTTTCCAGTAATCATGTATGGATGTGAGAGTTGGAATATAAAGAAAGGCTAAGTGCTGAAGAATTGATACTTTTGAACTGTGGTGTTGGAGAAGACTCTCGAGAATCCCTTGGATTGCAAGGAGATCAAACCAGTCAATCCTAAAGGAAGTCAACCCTGAATATTCACTGGAAGGGCTGATGCTGAAGCTCTAATACTTTGGCCACCTGATGAAAAGAACTGACTCATTGGAAAAGACCCTGATGCTGGGAAAGATTGCAGGCAGGAGGAGAAGGGGACAAGAGAGGATGAGATGGTTGGATGGCATCACTGAATCAATGGACATGAGTTGGAACAAACTCCAAGAGATGATAGTGAAGGACAAGGAAGCCTGGTATGCTGCAGTTCATGGGTTTGTGAAGAGTTGGACATGACGGAGCAACTGAACAACAAGCCAAGGGCAGGAATTTGAGCTCCAGAACCTTGTTACTTCAAGAGTGGCCATGTACCAGCACGATGAGCATCACTTAGGAGTTTGTTAGAAATGGAGAATCTCAGGCCATGTCAGGCCCAATTAATTAGAATCTGCATTTTAACAAGATCCTCCAATAATTCACTTGCACTGGGAAGATTGAGAACACCGGGGGAAACTGGTGGCTCGTCAAGAGAATGCCAGAAGAACTCAGACAGATCCCACTGTCTGTAAGAATCTTTTGATTTTAGTGGGACATTACAGCAAGGGAACCAGAGTCCTGACAGAACTATAGATACCATGAAGCAGCCCTGTGGTTTTATAACCCTTCTCTTTTTCAGGAAGCCAGAAGTTATGTAGGCTATAGTGGGAAGAGCTCTGATGGGAGCCAGAAGATGCTGGCCTCAAATAGCCTCTTTGCATTTTCTCCTCATTGAGATGATGCAGTTAGGACAGTAATTCTCAGCCTTTGCTACATGCTAGATCAAGGAGTTTCTAAAAATCCCACTGTTCAGGCTGCACCCTAGATGGATTAAATAAGAAACTTCCAGGCAGACAATAGTATTTTGTAAAGCTCTCCAAGTAGTTCCAATATTTAGCCAAGGTCAAGACCCATTAATTTAGGGTAGATATTCAACTCTAAACATTCTATGATATTTTCAAAATATATTTAAACAATATTTTGGTCAGGACAGAATCAATACACGTGGCCTTGTGGCTCCAAACGGAAGGTTAATTCACTTACACAGGTGAAGTGGGCGGGGCACTGGAGCATGACCACATGCTCACCTTCTTGGGTGCTCTTTAGGAAGTAGGGCTACCTGTGTTTGACTACTTTTAACGAAGGTTCAATCCCAATACATCCATCTAATAAAAATCAATTTTAGCAATACTACTACCAAAGGAATCGAGTTTTCCTAACTCTGCTGATTCAGGATTATTTTCTACTTTCTCAGGTGGAGCCTGAGAAACTCATGGGCCGGCTTCTAAGCAATTCTTGGCTCTCTTCAGCATCTTTTAAGTTTATATATTCTTCTGTTATACGCAGAGTACATCATGCAAAATGCCGGGCTGGATGAAGCACAAGCTGGAACCAAGGTTGCCAGGAGAAATATCAATAACCTCAGATATGCAGATGACACCACCTTTATGGCAGAAAGTAAAGAGGAACTAAAGAGCCTCTTGATGAAACTGAAAGAGGAGAGTGAAAAAGCTGGCTTAAAACTCAACATTAAAAAAACTAAGATCATGGCATTCAGTCCTATCACTTCATGGCAAATAGATGGGGGAACAATGAAAACAGTGACAGACTATATTTTATTGGGCTCCCAAATCACTGCAAATGGTGACTACAGCCATGAAATTGATGTGAAGACCTGACTCATTGGAAAAGACCCTGATGCTGGGAAAGACTGAAGTCAGGAGGGGAAGGGGATGACAGAGGATGAGATGGTTGGATGGCATCACCAATTTTATGGACATGAATTTGACCAAACTCTGGGAGTTGGTGATGGACAGGGAAGCCTGATGTGCTGCAGTCCATGGGGTTGCAAAGAGTTGTACATGACTGAGTGATTGAACTGAACTGATTCTTCTGTTGTCCATGCACAACTCATGCTTTAATAAACCCAACAGGAAATCCTATATATATCAAAATTCTATATATTTCTATAATTCTATATAAAATTCTATACAATTTTCCTACAGTTACTAATCACTAGGGGTGACTTGATCATGATCAGAAATTGTTGAGCACAATCAAAACACATTTTACACTTTTTAGATCCCAGGTACCTGTGCAAAACACTTTCCCATATATGAGTAACTAAAGTAGTTATACGATTTCAATATATTGTAACAATCCCACAGTTTCCCTTAAGACTCATCAGAAACCCTTAGATGAAAATCCAACCAACCTGAGTGAGTTGGCCAAATCCCTGTGGCCATGAGGATTCCTTAATGGGATCATTAGGAAAGGTTTCAATAGGACTTCGGTCTCCATGCCTAAAAACCTGAAAATAGATTGAGATAGTAATGTTACCAGCTTAGGTGTTTTACCTCTGTTCATCGTGATAGAGGGCTTCCCTTGCAGCTCAGCTGGTAAAGAATCCGCCTGCATTGTGGGAGACCTGGATTCGATCCCTGGTTTGGGAAGATCCCCTGGAGAAGGGAAAGGTTACCCACTCCAGTATTCTGGCCTAGAGAATTCCATGGACCATATAATCCATGGGGTTGCAAGGAGTTGGACACAACTGAGTGACTTTCTTTTACTTTTTTTTTTTTTTTGTGATGGAGGTTTCATCTAAACCTCTGGTTCTCAACACTGGATGCTTGCTGGAATCAACTGGGAAGTTAAAAGTTTTCTAAGGACTGGATTCCTCCCTTGTGATTTTGGTTTAATTAGTTTCGGATGCAGCCAGGGCATTAGGATTTTAAAAACCTCCTCAAATAAATTTTAGGTTAAGAACTGCTATTCTAAGTTTACTAACACTGTCCTAATAGCTCATCATCTTGTTATTCACATTACCAGAAACACAGGAAAACTGTTAGTGAACTGTTATTGTTTCAAGTAATGTGAATGAGAATGATGAGCCATTAGAAGTCAGGTGACCCATAGGTCTCCACAGGTGGAGAATGATTTGTACATCAGATAGGGCAAGAGGGAAAACAAAGCTTAGCAAGATCACTTTATTACAGACAAGCTCTGATGAAAAATGTTGCTGCTGCTGCTAAGTCGCTTCAGTAGTGTCCAGCTTTGTGTGACCCCATAGACGGCAGCCCACCAGGCTCCCCCATCCCTGGGATTCTCCAAGCAAGAACACTGGAGTGGGTTGCCATTTCCTTCTCCAATGCATGAAAGTAAAAAGTGAAAGTGAAGTCATTCAGTCGTGTCCCACTCTTAGCGACCCTGTGGACTGCAGCCTACCAGGCTCCTCTGTCCATGGGATTCTCCAGGCAAGAGTACTGGAGTGGAGTGCCATTGCCTTCTCCACTAATGAGAAATATCCCCTCCCTAATTACGATTATAGTAGTAATAGTGTTAACATTTTGACATATAATAATAGTCGCTTTTAAATGCTACATACAGTTTGTGACCATCTTTGGCCAATGATTTATTAGTTTTTAGGAAGTTAAGGATAAAGAACTTGCCAGTGAGATTAGAAAAGCTAATTAGCAACACTTTAAGAACATAATTCTGGATTTGTGTGCATGTCATCATGCTTCTTTGCACATTTTACTCTTTTGGGAGGGTAGTCTGGACTTTTGAAACCTTCGTGAGTGAAAGTTGCTCAGTCATGTCTGACTCTTTGTGACCACATGGACTATATAGTCCATGGAATTTTCCAGGCCATAATGCTGGAGTGGGTAGCCTTTCCCTTCTCCATAGGATCTTCCCAACCCAGGGATTGAACCCAGGTCTCCCACATTGCAGGCAGATTCTTTACCAGCTGAGCCGCAAGGGAAGCCCAAAAATACAGGAGTGAGTAACCTATCCCTTCTCCAGCAGATCTTCCTGTCCCAGGAAATGAACCGGGGTTGAAACCTTGGTACTTTGATTTTAATATGCTTTCTGAATAGCATATCAAACCAAACACAAAGATATTTTATAAGCCAAAGATAAGAAAAGAAAAACTCAAGAAATACAAGATGAAGTCTGCACTGGTGTCAGCAAACATTTTTAATACAGAGGCGGGCTGCCTAACACCTTGCATTCTCTGAGACTTCCTGCACTGGTCACGCATACTTCCTAGGTAACATGCTCCACTGAAAAGAAAGCCAAGAGGCTGTTCTTTTGAAATCTTGTACAACAGTTCAGCAGACACAGAGTAAGAAACAGTCTCAGACTTAAGTCATCTTTGAGATGGGATTCCAGGAAAAGGAAAAGGAGGGAGGCTTCTAAGACCTGGGTTGTGTCTCTGGTGTTTGAAGAAAACTTATCTTTTGGCCATCTGAACTGGTAAGAAATTGAAATCTCGGTAGAACAGGCTATGGCAAACAGAGGGACAATGGTGTGGTGGATCTTAAGAAACTATTTTGGTCAGGTAAGGAATTATTGTCATGAATGGTCACTTAGCTGTGTACTCTCTGGTGGGCACATACAGTTACTAGTCACTAGGGGTGACTTGATCGTGATCAGAAATTGTTGAGGCTAATCATTAGTGCTTCTCTTTCCACAATCAAAACACATTTTACACTTTTTAGATCCCAGGTAATTGTGCAAAGTACTTGAGAGCTTCCTTGGTGGTTCAGACTGTAAAGAATCTGCAATGCAGGAGACCTGGGTGGGGAAGATCCCCTGGAGAAGGAAAAGGCATGCCACTCAAGTAGGTATGGAGAAGTCTATGGACAGAGGATCCTGGCAGGCTATAGTCCATGGGGTTGCAAAGAGTAGGACATGACTAAGCGACTAAAACTTTCCCAGATCTGAATAACAAAATTACTATATGGTTTAAGTGGATTATAAACGCCACATTGTTTAGTTTCTAGAGTTTCTCATCCTTAGCACAGTTGGCATTTTGGCTGTGGAGGACTGTCCTGTGCATAGTAGGGATGTTTAGCAATGTCCCTGGCCTTCGCCCACTAGACGCCAATGGCATTCCCCAGTTGTGACATTTCCAAATGTCCCCCAGGAGCCAAAACTACCCCTAGCTGAGAGCCACTGAACCAAAGAGAAGTTGGGTGAGAGACACTATAGCAAAATAACTTACACTTCCTACCAGCCTGTAATCACAATAACTCAACACTTTTAGAATGCTTGCTTTGTCCTAGAAGCTGTGCTTCTCATATATCTAATCCTTTCATCAATTCTACAGAGCAATTACTATCATTATCCTCATTTCACACACCAGAAAACTGACCGTAGTTAAATGACCTGCCCAAGGTCACACGGTGCATAAGTGGTTGAGCAGAAATACAAACAGGTTTTGTGAGTCCAACACCAGCTTCTGAACCCACGTAAGAGGCTCATTTCTCTCTGCTCTAACATGCCTCTTAGCCTTCCACCAGTGGAAAATCTTGGACCTGCTGCTTTTTTATGAACTAAAATTGGAAATTATGTGTGTGTGTGGGGGGGAGTTGTGTTGCATCAGAGGAAACCAAAACCTTGATATAAGAAACATCCTCAAATATTATTTAACAGATAAATCTGAGGATATGCAACTAAATGACAGAATGGCCTGGGGAGAAAAACAAGTGTGGTATCCTTAGATGAGTATCTTAAAGAGCAAAGCTGAAACAAGACCATAAGATGTGGGCAAGCTTTCCTGCTCTGTTTTACAGGTCAGGAATAATTGTACTCCCCTGCATTTCAGTGGCTTTCCAGGTGGTCTGGTGGTAAAGAATATGCCAGCTAATGCAAGAGAAGTGAGAGACGTGGGTTCAGTCCTTGGATGGGGAAGATCTCCTGAAATGGCAACCCATTTCAGTATTCTTGCCTGGAAAATTTCAAGGACAGAGGAGCCTGGCAGGCTCCACGCATTTGCAAAGAGTCGGACATGACTGAGCACACATGGACATTTCAGTAGGTTTTCAGGGCTTCTGAAGTAGTGGCTCACACATGCTATGAACTCTTTGGAAGGGGTGTTCCACAGAAACACTTAATGAACCATCTCCCACCTCCAGTGCTAGAAATCAAAATGTATATGTGTGTGTGTGTGTGTGTGTGTGTGTGTGCACATGCACACCTGTCCCTCAAGCACATGAAGGTGGCATTCTCAAGCTTCTGGAGTTTCTTCACTTTACCTGGAGGCTTTGGACTATGCTCAGGCATTTTTTTAAAAGTCTGTGGCAGGGCAATCTTCTTAACTGCTGCCCTGCCAAAATTTATATCTTCTGTTCTCAGTCCAGCAATCACAGTCTATCAAATCCTTTAGAAGCCTAAAACTAGTGGTACTACTCTACTACTGGTACTGAACCTACTGGTTCTGCACTAGGACTATTTGCAAATTACAAATTTGCAATACAAAAGGACTAATTACAATAGGAAGACATCCAGGATAATAACAACCCCTTAGGTTTGTGTTTCGGTAGTTTTGTACAACTCTTTCCCCTGCCATCTCTTTTAATTCTTACAACTCTGTAAGGACAGATTGGCAGTATTGCTGCACTGAAAAAATAAGAAAAGCAAGGCTTAAAGAGATGAAATAAGCCATCCAGATCTCTTGCCTCCCTCCCATGATTGCTAGCCCATTGTTTTCTCTGCCATATCACATTTACCTTACCCTTTTAAATCAAAGGGGGATTCCCTAGTAGCTCAAATGGTGCAGAATCTGCCTGCATTGCAGGAGACTTTGATCCCTGGAGAAGGAAGATCCCTGGAGAAGGGCATGGCATCCCATTCCAGTATTCTTGCCTGGAGAATTCCATGGACAGAGGAGCCTGGTGGTCTGTAGTCCATGGGTCACAAAAAGCTGTACGCAACCGAGCAACTTTCACTATTACTACTAAATCAAAGGTAACTTTTTAAAAAGAATGAAGATTTGGTACCCATGTGACTGATCCTGCTCCACTAAGTCTGTTGACCAGATTTGGTGCGCTGTGTATGATGTGGAGACCCTGATGACTGGAGGACATCTTGTCTAGTCCCCCTTCCCTGACATCAGTCAGGAGCTCTAAAGTGTAAGTCAGAATAGTGTCTTGATTGCTTTAGAACCCTCGAATGTCCTCTCATTCTATCACACTTTTTTTTTTTTTTGCAGAAAATTAGAAAAATATACAAAAATAGAGATTTTTATAATGAGCCACTATAAATCCATCACTTGCTCCAACAATGATCAGCTCATGTGTGGCCAGTCTTGTTTCATGTACTCCCACTGACTCTCAGACATTATATCATTTCCCACTGTTCTTTGCATAAAAGTCAAAGTCCTTACAATAGCTCACTAGACACTACCTGATGTGGTCCTGCCCACGGCCATGTTCTTCCCTTACATTTTTGCTAAGCATGCTTAGCCAGAGGAGACTCTGCTGTTCTATCCAGTACATTAAGTGTGTTCCAGCTTCAGGGCCTTCATGTTGTCTTCCTGGAATGTCCAGCTTCTGCATCTCCTGGCACATTCACTTGGTTGCTAAGAGAACTTGGCTTGTGGAATTAAACTCCACTTCCTATTTTGTTAGGTATGTTCCAAGTCATGAACATTTCTTGATGCACAAACCTTGCCATGAAGAATAAGTTTATTTAATTTTCTTCCTTTTAGGAAATGAGAAACAACTCCTTTGGTAAAGAGAATTAAAAAGTGAAAGACTTTGGGTAGAAAGGAATGAGTTGAGTAAATAAATGACACTTCAGAGGTTAGAAGGGAAGCCAACTGCTTCTTAAGGGACTCAGTGTGGGAACGCACCCTGTACTCCCCATGAGGAAGGCTGAAAGGCCTGGCATACTAATGGGATGTATTTACGGCCCAGGAGGATACTGAGCCTACAGTAGAGAGGAGAGAAGCCCTCCTCAAGTGTACTTACACACAGATGTGTGTCTCCCACAAGACAAAATACATTAGAATTCACAGGCGGTAGAAATTGAGTGCAAACCTGTTAGCCTAACGTTCCAGCGGACATGATAATTATCTAATATCTTCAATTCTCCTTGCTGAAAAATGATGAAAGGTCAAGTAGAAACTTTAAGGACATTATATTAGAATATTCAAAACTCTGCCAAGTCCCACATTTAAGAGACTTTTAAACACAGTTTAATTCACATTTTTTTCCCAAAACTGATTTGACTATAGAAACCTATTTTTTAAAATCAAGCAAAACCTGTTAACAACTTGTCAAACTAGCATTCCATTAGATATGCACTGGTGAACCTGTTTCAAAAGGCACATGGTGACTCTGTTCATGAGAGAACAAGAAACGGACAGATTCCTGCTATTTCTGCCAAGAACAGTTTTTCAGAATTGAGGAAGATTTATTTTTCTTGGATTGCAGTGGAAAACCACTGCTGAATATGTGTGAAGCCAACACACAGACCTTGCTGGGGAGGCCTCAGCTCCATGTTCTGGCTTGGACACACATGGCAGGAACAGAATATGTCTAGTGATTAAGGGCAGTTTTCTGAAATCATACAGCCTGGGTTCAACTCTTAGCTGTGTGATCATGAGCAATTTGCTTAGTCTCTTTGTGCCTCAATTCCTTCAACTATAAAACAGGGTTAATAAGGTTTTTACAAAAACCTCACAGAACAGTTCCCAGATTTAGCAAACAAAAATGTAAGATGCCCCAATATTGCATGTAAACATATGTATATTAACAAACTATTTGATGTTCATCTGAAATGCAAATTTAACTGGGCATCCTGTGTTTTCGGGTAACCCTATTTTGTAGGGTTGTTGGGAGGACAATGTAACATAATTCATATTGAAAATCTCATTGAGATTTTTGTTTGCTAAATCTGAGAACTGTTGCCCAGTGGCTCAGTGGTAAAGAATCTGCCTGCAATGCAGGAGATGTGGGTTTGATCCCTGGGTCAGGATGATCCCCTGGGGAGAGAAATGGCAACCCACTCCAGTATTCCTGCCGTGGACAGAGGAGCCTGGTGGGCTACATGGGGTCACAAAAGAGTTGGACTTAGTGACTACACAGCGACAACAATCTTTCTTTCACTCTGGTTCTCCTAATCATTTTTAGGGAATTCCCTGGGTATATAATCAAACCATTTATAGTCAGATATTTTCTATAATCAATAAGAAGAATATAGTGATATCTTCTGGCTTAAGTCCTTAGATATAGTTTTATGGTAAAGAGACATGTATTGTTGCCTCAATCTACCATTAATGGAAGAAAGCTGTGGTAGGAAAAATTGTTAACATTAGTCTTGTATAGTAACTGTTAAATCTTTTAGTTCCAAGAGAGCTAACTTTGTAAGCTTTTTCTTAGGGAAGAATTAACTTGTAGTTCCTGAACACATGTTAACCAAGAATGGAGAGAGAGAAGGGAAACCTACAACAGTTTGGTAGCCAGGGAAGCAAGCCTGGGCTGTTGTAAAACAGGGAGGAGAGAATGGACCAGATGCAGTTAGGTGCGAGTTCACTGTAATATCTAGAAGAGGATTACCCCTCCGCCAGCTTGTTGACAGTGCAATTTCTGCAGATATAAGTAAAAGTCTAACTCAAATGGATTTCCCTATATAAAGGACACAACGTTATAAAGACTTTCTTTTTCAACACAGAAGCCTGAATTCTGTGAACACTGGTGAATCATTCGTAAATAAATTGACGATACATTCCTCTGGTTCTCTCTCTCTCATTGTTGACTCATGACCTAGTAAAGATTTATTGGATGAAGAATCATGATTTGCAAAAACATATGGTTATGAAATTTTTCTATAGAAGGGAAAGAAAGAAGTTCTGAGTACAGCAAGCTGAGAAAAATGAGAATTTCATGTTTAATTTTTAAGTAAAAGGTGACCTCCCTGGAAAGTATAAAAATAAATTTTGGATATCCTTTCAGGAAGAAAATGTACTTAACAGCATACTTCTACTCTATCAAATGAAAAGATGTGATAAAGAAAAAAAGATGGAGAGAGCCTATAAAATACGTGGAGAGGGTCAGAGGCAGAGAGACAGTGAGTGAAACAGGAAAAAGAGAAACAGAAAAAAAGAAAAAACAGAGACAATCAAAGATCAAGACAGAAACCAAGAGCTATAAAAGAATCAATTTCAGGACGGTTAGTAAAGTGGTTAATCCCCTTAATCCCCTTTACTTCACAAACTTTCTCCCTATCTATTTTTTAAAACAATGCCAACAGTATATCTTCTTTCCTTGACAACATCCATTAGCCTCCCATCCCCCTTTCCTAATTTGTCACGCTTCCTAGCGTGTCACATGGGTGGGGAAAAACATGATTTTAATGATCAACCATATCTGTTTCAGGAAGTCATCCTAGAATTCTTGGGTTTTAGTTTTATGCTTCAAAGTCTGCTTATAAATGTGTTTTCTAGTTTCCTGATAAACAAAAAGGGAAGGGGTTATTAAATTGAGAAAATGACCGTTTTTTGGCTTGCCAACAAATAATCATTAAATGAAACCAGTCTAGCTACTGGTGCTAAATAGACCTAAAGGAGGCACCTCCTGGTCTCGTGTGGCTATCAAGAGGAAAACATTTAAGGCAGTTGCACAGTAAGTGGTAATAACATTGGCAAAGTAAAAAATTATCCAAACCAAACAGGATTTTGTTAGGACATGTTTGTTCTTTTTTACAAGGAACTTGCAAAACTTGCTTATTCACTTTCTGAGTTGGGTCTCTGGGAGACTATACTAGGGTAAAATGAAACATGAAACGGACACTTGGTTTTCAGACCCTGTTGGTAGCAAACGGATTTAAAGGAAAAGCAATGAGAGAAGTCTACTCACCAATGTCACAAACCTCAGTTCCTTGGCTCTCACACCTCCGTCCAGGTCCGGCAGGAAGGAAAGCAGAAGCAACAGGCTGAGGCGAAGGCTTGTTGCCCTGGTCATGAGGAGGGCAGCATTTCTCATCCTGGGGAGAGCTGCTTCAGGCTAGAGTTGGGTTGTGCTGCTTTCAGGGCAAAGCCATTAGAGGGGAAGCTATTTAACCAAGAGTTTGAAAGGGAAGGAGGAACTGGGAGGAGCCAGTCTCCAGGTAGCTTGGGGAGGGATTTAGCCTGTGTCTGGTCAGATCATTTTTGGCTGAGTGTCAGAGTTCATGGTCTTCTGGATTTAAGTTACAATACTGAGGCCCAGACAAGGGAGAGCTGTTGCTCAGGGTCATAGAGCACATGGCTAGATATTTCTTTTCTGCCTTATCTTTATCCTTTCTTTAGGTGGGGTGTGATACAACATTTGCTTTGTGGCTGTCACTTGGGAAAGGATTAGACCTCAACTTTGGAAACCTTAAGTTAGTGACTTCTAATCTTTTTGGTAATGTAGAATTATAGGGAGAGAAATATGGAAGGAACTGCATATACCAGCATATTTTGGGTATGTTCTCCAGGCCAAATATGGCTTTTTCCCTAAAACTCTCATGTAGCCTATTTTTAAGTTGAAGAAAAGTAAGAACAACTTTGTTTTGAGAATTTTTAGTCACACTTTAAGATATTTGGGGCTTATTTGGGGCTCATCTGAGGTATCCCCAAGTTAGGATTAGAAGTACCTTTTCTAACCTGACAGTTTACAAACACAACAACAAACTGACCTAAAGTTCTGTTATTAGTCACCGACTCTGACTGGGAGTCATATAGTCTGGGTGAGTCACAGCCTTGCTTCTACAGCAGTGATCTAATCAGGGATGCTATGAAAGAGGATAATCCAGACTGAGAGAATTTAGATTTCCTTTTTTCCCAACCTGTCAGCCCCATACAGGCTAAAATAGGATATTGGTGCAGAGCTGCCTGTCAGGATGCTCCCACCCCATCAACGGAGAGAACCCCTCATTCTCTGGTACAGTGCACTGGGGAGACCTCTGTTGTTATATGATCATAGGCTGCTGTAGAAAGTGGCGGGTGGGAGAGCTGTTGCCTCTTCTGGTGTGGGAGAATATGTGTGGAGAATGAATGCATGTATGGTTAGGGTTTGGCATTTAAGGGAACTTGTGACCCTCTCTTTACCATTGAATTCTCCACCTGCCAGTCCCCACTGTCATTTTTAATGCATGAGATATTGAGGAGATACATCAGAGAAAAGGAGATGAAAATTGAAAGGTTGCCCAGGTGGGCAGAGACAAAGTTGCCACATGGATTCCTGCTGTATGTTCTGGGCAACCTGAGAAAGAAAGTTCCAGCAGCTGCTGACCACCTGCTTAGTTCTGAACAATGTGCCTTCAATTGTGCCAGATACTTGATTCTTCACAGTGCCTTATTTTCTCAAGAATCAGCCAGTTCTTTGTTCTCCTATCTTATTCCTTGTCTCACCCTTTGACTGTTACCTGGCACTATTCTGACTACAGCCTTCATGCTTTCTGATAATGGCTCTGGTTCTTTAACCTACCTGTGCCGTCTTGTGCTAGGTTGGATAAACTACCTCTCATCCAGACCCTACTTTCACTGTGTCACCTCCTCTGGGCTCCTTTTAGCCTTCCAAGTAAGAATGAGAACAATAGCTTTTTATTAAAAGAGCCAGAAAAAGGCTGCTTGAATTGAATACATCTCAACTCAAACTTAAGTCAGGTTGGAATAAGTGAATGGCTTTTATTTCTACTCTGTTTCAGTCATCATCCTAACTTCTAGTTTGTTCATCAAATTATAAATGGAGGAGAAGATCAAAAATGTAATTCTGAACACCATGCAGTTGAGTCTGAAAGATACTCTAAATTCAAATGGATCCCATTTTAGGATTTTCTTTGGTCTCCTGAACCTTAAATTAATATGGCCTTATAAAGACCTAAAAATTCATTTGGAATAAACATATGGATATGGTATTATTGAAAGTGAGACTTGAAAAAATACTGGGGTGTCTTGGACACCCCAATGACATGTCAATCATGTTAGTGCAAATGATTAGCAGAACTTACTGGCTAAATCACATTTTTCCCTTTGTGGTACTTCTTTTATCATATGTAAAGTGTTCAAGCTCTAATTGATTCAATGTGAGGAAGTTCCAGGTTGGGCTCATTGGAAAGTAAACTTCCTGGTAGAGATTTGCATATAGGAAATTTATTAGGGAGTGCTCTCAGGATCAAAACAGGAAGGGGAGGAGAAATAAACAGACTTGGGGAGAGAGAGAAGGCCTCAGCTGACCATGCTATGAATTCTGAAATTGAATGGCCTTTTGGAGTTGTCCTGAATTGGTGTGAGGAAGCCAGGCTTTTTTTAGCCAGTTGTTGGAGGCAGGGGTTCCCAGCAGGGAGAATGATTGTGGGTTGAAATGATTCTTTTCTATAATGGCAGTTCTCAAAGCAATTGACAGCTGAGTGACGTCAGACAACAAATTCCCAAGAGCTTGGGGAAATTAACTCTTCAGCTCATGAAAGGAGCTCTGGGTGGTGTAACATAGAATCCATGACAATGAACAAGTTCTTATAGGAAAAAAAATTAATGATCCTTTGTAGATAAAAGGCTATAAAAGCACTAAGTTGACCTTGATAGTAAGAGTCTAGTTGGAGTTGAGATCCATCAATAGGTGTATTGGTTGGCCCCAGGTAGGACTGCTGTGTTTGAACTCTCTGACTTATTGTTGTTTAGTCACTCAGTTGTGTCTGACTCTTTGTGACCCCATGGACTGCAGCATGCCAGGCTTTCCTGTCCTTCACTGTCTCCCGGTGAAAAGATGTTATGTTCATTGAGTCGGTGATGCCATCCAACCATCTCATCCTCTGTCGTCCCCTTTTCCTCCTGCCTTCAACTTTTCCCAGCATCAGGGTCTTCTAATGAGTTGGCTCTTCACATCAGGTGGCCAAATAATTGGAGCTTCAGCATCAGTCCTTCCAATGAATATTCAGGATTGATTTCCTTTAGGACTGACTGGTTTGATCTCCTTGCAGTCCAAGGGACTCTCGAGAGTCTTGCCTAGTATCACAGTTCAAAAGCATCAATTCTTCAGCACTCAGCCTTCTTTATGGTCCAACTCTCACATCCACGCATGACTACTGGAAAAACCATAACTTTGACTGTATGGACTTTTGTTGACAAAGTAATGTCTCTGCTTTTTAGTATGCTGTCTAAGTTTGTCATAGCTTTTCTTCCAAGGAGTAAGTGCCTTTTAATTTCATGGCTGCAGTCACCATCTGCAGTGATTTTGGAGTCCTGGAAAATGGCTTGCTACATCTTCACAATTCTATTATTTGGCCCTCAGTGCCTTATGGACTGTTGATCATACATACTGATGAACAGTCAATATAAAGGCTTTTTTTTTTTTTTTTAAAGAGAGAAATGCTCTTTCTTACTGGACATGCCTTCTCTATTTGCAAAACAAAGGAGAAAGAGAGAGCGAGATTGAGATGCCTTTGAAACCACCATTGACTTCAGGGTCCTCTCTCTTCCCAGTCCTCCAGGCACACATTTTAGTGGCAGGGGCTCTTTTAGGAATCTGTGCTGGAAGATGCTGCTGTACAGAGGCCACCAAAGGCAAATTTTTGTATCAGAACCTCATTAAAATATTAGCTTCTTTGAGGCAAAATTTAATGTAAAATGTGTTTTTAGTAAAAGTTCTTTACTCCTGAACTGATCATTTTGTGGTTTTGGGGTGTGTTTGTCTGTTGACCCTTGGTTTAAAATAACTATTTTATTGTATAATATTTAGAGAAATCTCCTTTCATATAACCAATGACTATGTCATTGGAATGTTACCAAAATGTAACTTCAGCGATCACCAGAACATCTTTCCTGTACTCCACAAATTAGCGTGCATACGAATCACGTTGGAAGCTTAATAAAATACAAACCCCTGGGGCTCACTCCCAGAAACTCTGGTTTGGTAGTTTCAGATAATATTAGAAACAGTGCCCTGCAAGATGTTATTAGAGCCTTAGGCAAGAGGAAAATTATCAGTCATACTGTCCTTATTTAAATCTTTGATATTTAAAAAAAAATCTAAATTGTTTTACATTAATTTTTATTTTTTTAAATATTGTGTCAAAATATTTATCTTGATTACTGAGGTTTTTGGCACCCCCTTAAATTATGTGCCCAAACTGAGTACCTCACTGTCCTCTCCCTGGTTCCCTGATGTGATGCTAAGAATTGGAAGATGAGAACTTTTTTGTTTTAAAATTAAATGATCTAACTTTCCCTTGTTCTCTCTGCAAGGAAACACATGTTTGGGTGGGATGAAGCCACGTTTGGAGGAGTATACTGACGTGTGGAGAATGGAAAGGAACCAGGTACTTTTAGATGAAACAAAGCTGACTGCATCTATTTGGATAATACAACCTAGCCTTCCTCATAAACCTTGCCCCTTGGAATAAAACTGCTTTTCTCACATTTAGGACTAACCACACCTTCATGGGAAATAGATGGGGAAACAGTGGAAACAGTGTCAGACTTTATTTTTTTGAGCTCCAAAATCACTGCAGATGGTGATTGCAGCCATGAAATTAAAAGTCAGTTACTCCTTGGAAGAAAAGTTATGACCAACCTAGATAGCATATTGAAAAGCAGAGACATTACTTTGCCAACAAAGGTCCGTCTAGTCAAGGATATGGTTTTTCCTGTGGTCATGTATGGATGTGAGAGTTGGACTCTGAAGAAGGCTGAGCGCCAAAGAATTGATGCTTTTGAACTGTGGTGTTGGAGAGGACTCTTGAGAGTCCCTTGGACTTCAAGGAGATCCAACCAGTCCATTCTGAAGGAGATCAGCCCTGGGATTTCTTTAAAAGGAATGATGCTAAAGCTGAAACTCCAGTACTTTGTCCACCTCATGTGAAGAGTTGACTCATTGGAAAAGACTCTGATGCTGGGAGGGATTGGGGGCAGGAGGAGAAGGGGACGACAGAGGATGAGATGGCTGGATGGCATCACTGACTCGATGGACGTGAATCTGAGTGAACTCCGGAGTTGGTGATGGACAGGGAGGCCTGGCGTGCTGCGATTCATGGGGTTGCAAAGAGTTGGACACAACCGAGTGATTGAACTGAGCTGAACTGAACTGACTAGACAGACCTTTGTTGGCAAAGTAATGTCTCTGCTTTTCAATATGCTATCTAGGTTGGTTATAACTTTTCTTCCAAGGAGTAACCGTCTTTTAATTTAATGGCTGCAATCACCATCTGCAGTGATTTTGGAGCCCAAAACAATAAAGTCTGACACTGTTTCCACTGTTCTCCCCACCTATTTGCCATGAAGTGATGGGAACAGATGCCATGATCTTTGTTTTCTGAATGTTGAGCTTTAAGCCAACTTTTTCACTCTCCTCTTTCACTTTCATCAAGAGGCTTTTGAGTTCCTCTTTACTTTCTGTCATAAGGGTAGTGTAATCTGCATATCTGAGGTTATTGATATTTCTCCCAGCAATCTTGATTCCAGTTTGTGCTTCTTCTAGCCCAGCGTTTCTCATGATGTACTCTGCATATAAGTTAAATAAGCAGGGTGACAATATACAGCAATTAGCCTCCAATTAAAATTAAAAAAAAAAGAGATTTGGTGTATATATACCACATCTTCTTTATCCATTCATCTATTGATGGACATTTAGATCGCTTCCATATTTTGACCATTGTAAATAATGCTGCTGTGAAATAAAGGTCCATTTCTTTAATATATGCTTATAATAAATGGGCAATCTAGTGAGTAAACTAGTTTTCCTGAATTCTGTGAGCTATTCTAGCAAAGTATTCAAACCTGAGTAGGGAATCCTCGAAACTTCTAGTTTGAAGCTGGTTGGTTAGAATTACAGGTATCAGCCTAGGCTTGGGACTTGCATCTGAAGTAGAGAGTGCTCTGCTGGGATTGAGCCCCTTACCAAAAGAGTCTGATTCTATCTTTGGGTAGATAGTATCAGAATTGAGTTGAACTGTAGGACTTCCTGCTGGCATCCAAGAATTGCTTGTTGGTGTGGGGAAATTTCCACATTTATCGAGTTTGGAATTGGGTTCAGAACCTTAGTTAATATGTCCCCTCAAAGACAGGCAAATGTCATTTTATCACTGTCTTACCTTTACTATAGCCTTACAGACTGAATACTATATTTGTTCTACTATATTTCAAAGGTAAAGAACTTACAACTTACAAAAATATTATCCTATCTCATTTTGTATGCATGTATATTGAAGAAAAACTGAATGGACATCCATGATATTTTGATAATAAGTTTTTTCCTGGGTGATATAATTATAAGTGATTTTATTTTCTTCTTTATCTTTTCCCAACTTCCCAAATTTATTACAATGGAAAAACATCTCTTTAAAGTCAGACAATTTTAAATGTCTAATATTTGCTATGTGTACTTTCTCACTTGATTATGCCTATTCTTATTCTATGGCCAATTCCTAAACTACTGATGATAGAAAGTTTCCTTTCTCCTGCTTCAATTTTTAGCCCTGTTTCCCACCCCTGCCCCCCCACCCCCACCTTTTCATATGTCTTGTATTAAAGACATTACATAACTTGTAGTATTGTGAAAACTCCAGAATAATACAATACCCATTTAGAAAGTCTTCAATTTGTTCTTAGAATTTTTTGAATCAAATTAGGTCACTGTTTTATGAAAAATATTTAATTGGCTTCCTGCTATACTTAGAATAAAACCCCGAATTCCTCCATGGGCTACAAGGTTCCTCTTGGTCTGGCTCCTCCTTCCTCTTCAACTCGTTCCTATCATTTGCTCAGACAAGCTGCACAGGCTTCTGCTTCACGCAGTTTGCATTTTACAGCTCCCTCTCTCTGCTGTGTCTTCCCTGCAATGGGCTGATTCTCTCATTGCACTTCTTTAGATGAGCCTTCCTTGACCGTCCCAGTTAAACTAATAGCTTCCAGCAGTCTCTATCATACTACCCTCTTTTATTTCTGCCATAGCACTTTTTATTCCTGACATTATGTTGTGTGTATATGTTTGTTGTTTATCTCCTCCATTAGAAATTTTAACCTTCATGAGAGCAAAGGCTATGCCCCGTTGGATAGAATAATACCTGGCACCTAGTGGGGGTTCATTAAATATTTGTTGAATGAATGAATGAATCTTTACAAGTCAACTACTTTATCTTAAAAAAAAAAAATCCCAACACATTTTGAAGCTTTCTTATAGTGTCTCTAAACTGGTTTTCCATTTATTCATTTCAAGAAGGATGGACATTTTTACAGCTTGGATGACTTTCTTTGGACAAGTAGAGTCATGTCAGTCTTTACCTCTTGATTCTGAGTCTTTCAAAGCTTTGTGATTTTCTAAGCTCCCTTCTCCTAATTTTGGCTGCTGACATGCTAATTTCTGTAAATTGGGATGTGTTTGGGGGGAGTCAGCTGAAGGAGGGACATTTTTAATCCCATGGTTGATCTGAAAATTAATATAGCTTATTAATTTTATGTTATAGTCTGTTTTATTTTACTTAATAATTTTAGATAAACATCTTAAACTTTGTAACATATTCACAAATATAGACCCCAATTTCTTGTTAACAAGTACAAAAAATAAAGAACCTCAAGGAATCAAAGTAATGTGTCATCAGGTACATTCAGTAGAGTTCATACTGTTGGCTCTGCCTGCATTTATTTTAACAAAAATAATATTTTAGATTACTTATGGGGCACACACTCCATGATGCTGTTACTACCATCCTTCCATCCTGTTACAACACTCACACATGCGCACACACATACACACATGAATGCATACCCCAGAAGAAATATACCCTCCCTCAGGAAGTGTGGTGTTAATCACCTTACAGGGAATTATTGCAAGACAACATGGGGACACTTTTTGGGAAAAGTTTTGTCATAGGCAGTAGGGTGGGCGTTAAGAGTAGGCTTCCTAAAACATTCTAAATATATCTAGTTTACCCCCATTCATCCTTCATCATTCTCAATAGATTTGTTAAATTTACTCAAATAAATCTGAGTAACCTGAAGTTCATACTCTACCTAACATTGCCCACAAGAAATAATGTTGAACACAGAAATATTATTCTTAGCATAAAAAATTCAAGGACTTTGGTTACATGACATAATTTTGGCTATCATATAGATATAGGAAATGAAAAGTTATTTATCTTCCCAAGTTTGGACAACAAAGTAAATTCTTCAGAGAAATTACTATAGTAATATACAGATAGTAGTGGATTGGACCAGATTATAAAGCCATATGGTTGTTTCAATCACGAAAGTCTTATGATTCAAAGGAAAACTATAGAAATCTTTATTCATTGACCTTGTATTTTCATTGTCAGAAAGGCTAACAGAAGACAAGGGTCTTTGTAGCTGAAGGATTTTAAATTTAGTGCTGCTACTGACATTATGGAAAAGTAATGTAGAGGATCATAAAATAATGCCAAAATGTCACTTGCTCAAAAATACTATTTATCTGTATTTAAAATACCTTAGTACAAACTATTCTGTATAAAATAAGCTTAAGGATATGTTGTACAACATATGGAATATAGCCAATATTTTAAAATAACTATATAAACAGAGTATATACTTTAAAAGTTGTGAATCACTATACATGTGTAAATTATATAATATTGTACATCAACTATTCTTCAATTAACATTTTGAAAAAGGATGTATTCTAAAAACAAAAATAAAAATACCTTAGCTTAGTTCTATCAAAATTATGTATGTGATTAATGTGTTTGGTACCATGTTACAAAACAATGATTCACAAGAATGGTAGCCAAGTCTACTTCTTCTTAAAGATCTCATAGTTACAAGGGCCATAGTTACTATGTTTAATCCTAAATCATAATCCTTTCCTACAAATCTACTGAACTCAACCCCAAACAGGGTACTTTTATCTGATCACTTTGTTCAGATGAAGAATTACTATAAAACGGTGGTTCTTAAAGTGTGGGGTGAGGGCTCTGAGCTCTTTCTATGAGTCCCCAAGATCCTTTAAGAAGATTCCTGAGATCTATTTTGTGGGTCCATGAGGTTAAAAATATTTTTATGACAATACTAAGATATTACTTTCCTTTTCACTCTCATTCTCTCCTGAGTATTCCTTGGAGTTTTCTAAATGTGATGACATCATTGTCTTGATGGCAAGTTGAATGTGTGCCTGTGTACCTTGTGTTTTAAAATACCCTCAGTATTAATTTTGGAAGCAGTAAATATCAATAGATATAACCCAGATAAACAAAAGCTATTAACTGTTTTTATGAGTCTTAAAGGGGTCCTGAGAACAAATATTTGAGAAACGTTGCTACAGGCAAGCTAGTGATTAAAAATGTGTTGAAGATCTTGATAGCATGAACAAGCCCTAGAATATCAAGTATGACTTTCCTAAGGCACATCTTATATTATAAGCAAAGGCAAACGCTCAAAATGTATTGAACCCAGAGAAACAAGCACAGAATATTATGGTTGCTAAGAAGAGGAACATTGACTTAATCATCTGTTAGTCTATTATTTAGGTCAATAGAAAAGACATGGAGGAAGGAGAGATTATGCTACATTCTGGGGAACTGCAAGGAGTTGGATCAGGTTATTTTGAAGGTGAATAATCTTGCTAAAGCTTAACTTGTTTTAGGTACTTTCATAACTTTAGTGATTACTATTGGACCACATTTAAAATAATCCACTGAATGGTGTGTTGTAAAGGTTTAACAGCCACTCTGAAAAAAGTTCTGATTTGTAGCGTTTGCCAATTTCCATGGTGTAAATATTCTTACTACAGGTACTTTCAAGCTATTAACATGGTGTCACTAACCATAGAGCGGGGAAGAGATGAGCACATCATTATTAACCATTATATAGAGTATCTCCATCATACATATCAATCACCTCAAGGGAACAGATAATACAGTGTGGTAAAATAATTTGGAAGTGATGAATTTTGAGTGTTTATTATCTTTGTTTTTATTATAATTTATTTAATTTTACATTTCCTTTTAGGGAGCAAGGGAGGGAAAGATAGAGATACACAGAGAGAGGCAGAACCAGAAAGAGAGAGAGAAGAGAGAGGAGGGAATAGAGAAGAGAGGAGAAAGAAGGAGGGAGAGAGGGAAGGAAAGAAAGGCATAGAGAGAAAAGAGAAGGGAAGAGGGAGGGAGAGAGAGGCAGAGAGAGTATATAGCTTAATTTTGAATAATGACTATGTTTAGCAAACAGCTTGTGAAAGTCCTGAAAATTTAACAACTGGCTCTTGCAAAAAGTATCAGTTGGTTCGAGCACACCACTGAGCCCACCATCTCATGAGCACTGCATTGTTGATTATAGTGTCATTACAATTTCCTCATTCTGGAGGGGGAGGAATATGGAACATCCTGACTGAGAGGATTTGTGATGGTGAAACTCAGTGACAGGTGTAGTTACAGGAAAGTGTGGGTGGCAGACAGGTGGGTGGGAGCAGCTGTGCAGAATTCACACAGAAGGGTAAAGAATGGGAATTCTGAAGTCAACATGAAAGGATGAACACTAGGTGTTAGACACAGGAGTTTTTTAGAGGGATGGAGAAGAAGAGAGGGTATTCATATTTATGGAGTGCCTACTGTATGCTCTGAACTTTTCCTGGTACATCTTATTTCATGTAATCCCCACAACATGACAGAAAGGCAGATAGCTAAAAAGTACAGTGTAAGAATTTGAACTCACATCTATCTAACTTCAAAATCTTCATTTCATCAAACAAAGATAGAAAATTCACATGGCAGTGAACAGGGATATATGGAAGCAGAAACTAAGGAGACAAATCTGAGGCTGCAGTGTGAAAGCTATATCATAATGTGCTGGATTGGAAAGGCTAGCTCTGGACAAGGCAGTCTTCCAGCTGCCTGAGGCATCCTCCTAAGAGGAGTATCTGTGATCTTTGAAAGACAGAACATACTCTTGTGATGAAAGAGAATTCTCTCCTTTTCAGGAAATGCCCAGAGCCTTGTGCAGTTATAGCCAGCAATAAGAGAATTGGTGTGGTAGTTAAAGGAATGTTTTACAAGCAAAATGCAGGAATCCAGAGTTAAAAACATCTAATATGTTCATATGAAGCCCCAAAAAGAGAGGAGGAGAAAAAGACCCAGGGAAATGGTACCCACCTCTGTTTTATTCCACCACTGCTGCTATTGATGGCCTCCTGCAGATTCTCCCTCTGTCGTTCCTTCAACAGAGGGTCTCAGTTGCCCACCAAGCACAAACAGGTTGTTGCCCTGAAACCACAAGCATGGCCATCCCAGAAACCTCCTTTCTTCCATTCTGCTTGCGTCTCATGCTCTCTTCCCTACTGGCACTCAGGTAGCAGAAAGGCTGTTGGCCTGGCCCTGCTCCTGGTCAGTGTGTTGGTTAGGTCCTCCAGGAAGCAGATGCCAAGACAGAGTTGGAAGCGCTAGCTCTTTAGCGCAGGTAATGATGCTCAGTTGCTTAGTTATGTCCGACTCTTTGAGACTGCCAGGTTCTTCTGTCCATGGGATTTTTCCCACGAGAATACTGGAGTGGGTCACCATTTCCCCCTCCAGGAGATCTTCCTGACTCAAGGATCAAATGGCATCTCCTGTTCTCCTGTGTCTCCTACATGGTAGGTGGATTCCTTATCATTAGTGCTTGTCAAAGAAGAAAGGGAGAAGGAGTAGGCAAGAAGATCCTTCAGACCATGATCCAGGTCTGATACTTGGGAAAAGGAGATATAGATGGAAGGAGGATTAGGTAGAAAAAGCCTCAGACTGTGGGGAAATCCTGAGGCAGTCTCAGTGTGCAAAGTGGGGATTTCAATGCAATATAGGAATCCTGAAATTCAGTATACCACTTTAGTGGCAGTCTGGAGGCTGCCAGAGAAGAATGTGGCCTCAGTTCAAAGACTACTGCTGCTGCTGCTGCTGCTAAGTCGCTTCAATCGTGTTTGACTCTGTGCGACCCCATAGACGGCAGCCCACCAGGCTCCCCCGTCCCTGGGATTCTCCAGGCAAGAACACTAGAGTGGGTTGCCATTTCTTTCTCCAATGCGTGAAACTGGAAAGTGAAAGGGAAGTCGCTCAGTCGTGTCCAACTCTTCACGACCCCATGGACTGCAGCCACTGCAACTCCTTCCATGGGGTTTTCCAGGCAAGAGTACTGGAGTGGGGTGCCATTGCCTTCTCCATCAAACACTAGTGGATCCCAAAAGGCACTGTGACTGGAGACTGTTAGCTAACGGTACTCCTTGGAACTCACTGGCAAATTTGTTCCTGAAGCCAGGTCTGAGCATCACATCTCCATGCATGCTCAGAAGATTTGCTACCTCTATTTTTCTAGACAGTGAAGGGCAGTTCTCATTTGCTGGGTGTCGATGGGAAGAAGAGCAGGGCTTCGGTCTAGGTCTCTGTCTCCTGCTCAGGTTTTCCCCTGAAGGCCTGATGCTGCACTTCCCCTGAGAGGGCACCGAAGCCTCTTGTCCACTTTATTACTTAGGATTCTTCTGGTGGAAAGTGATCTAATTTAGTTCATCTTAATCAGGAAAATAATTTTTGTCTCATGTAACTGAACAAAGGAAAGGGTAAAGATCAATGAGTGCTTAGGACTTGAGCCACTGGGGTCCATCCAATTCATTCTTCTTTCTCCTTCTTGCTCCATTGTGGCTTCAGTTTCTCAAACTACACATTCACTCCCACCTCGATTGAAACTTGAACCAAAGTTGCATCCAAGAAGAAATAACTCTTCTTCTCCATTTCAAAAATCCTGGGGAAGAATCTAGCTGGTCTGGTTTTGGGTATAAGCCTATCACTTCATATTCATTCAAACAAATGTTAATTGGTTATTTGCAGGTGTTAGGCACTGTTCTAATTTCTTAGAATGCTGGAGCTAACAGATCTAATTAGTTTCTTCTTTCGTAAAACTTTGTTTGCAAGGAGAAACAAGTAAATGAATAAAGAAACAGGATAATTTTAAGTAGTAATAAATACCATAAGCACAATAAAATAAAATAATAAAAGAGTGAGAGACTCTGTGGGTGGGGTTACACTAGATGGGTGGTCAGAGAGGGTTATCTCTGAGGTGACATTCCAGGTGAGACTGACTGAAGTGAAGTCTCTTCATTTGAGCCCTGAAAATATCTGGAGCAGAAATGACTGGGCAGAGTAAACCTAAATTGGGAACAAGGCTGTTCTATCAAAGGCCAATGTGGCTGGAAATTAGGTAACATGGGCAAGAGCGGAGGAGATGAGGTCAGAGAGGGGAGAAAGGGCCAAATCCCACAGGGCCTTGCGTGCAGTGGTGGAGTTTGGGTTTACTTTAAATGCAATAAGAAGACAAATGAGGAATTTTCATCAAGTGTTTTAAAAATCACTGTGGCTACTTGTCAAGAAAGACCCTGATTCTGGGAAAGACTGAAGGCAAAAGAAGAAGGGGGCAGCAGAGGATGTGATGGTTAGATAGCATCACTGACTCAATGGACATGAATTTGAGCAAACTCTGGGAGATAGTGGAGGACAGATGAGCTGCTGCAGTCAGTGGGGTCAGAGAAAGTCAGACACAACTTAGTGACTGAACAACAACAACAACTTGTCAAGAAATAGACGAGCAAAGAGATGAGTCAGGAGGTATGGCACTGACCCAGGAGAGCGATGACGTGGATCAAGGTAGACTAAGGAGGTGGAAAGATGGAAAATAAGTACATAATAGGAAAAGAAACTTTGTATCCTATTACAAGTTAATCACTAAAGGGACGTTGCCTATAAACTAATACATAGGCCCATCTCTGGGAACCCTGCCACCGGAGTACTTAGTGTTAAGCTAAAATATCTTTGTTCAGCTACAGAAAACATCCTGACCAGCCCAACTGTGAATGGCTGTAGAACAAGAGAAGTGAACACAGCCCCTTCAGAATCTGGCTGGGACCACGACTTTACCTGTTCTCCTTTTAGTATAAAAGAAGCCTGAGTCCTAACTTGGGTAAGACAGTTCTTTGGAACACTAGTCCATCATCTTCTCTGTTTGCTGGTTTTCCAAATAAAGTCACTATTCCTTGTCCCAGCAACTCATCCCTCAATTTATTGGGGGATGTAGCCAGCAGCATGAGCCTGGACTTCATAACAATATGATGGGGATATCAAGAAATACTCCTAGGTTAGGCTTGAGAAATTGGATGAATATTTTTGCTATTATTGAGGCCACATATGAGAATGCTTTGGGCCATGAGTTGCTGAAGAACCATTTCAATTTTTGTAACGAGTAGTACAGAGGTAGAACATTTTGTTGTTGGTTAATTTAGGGCTCAAGGATGTCATCAAGAGTCTAAGTTATTTCTTTCCCTTTTTATCTCCTCAAGATTAGCTCTATTCATGGTCTCAATATGGTTGCTATTATTGTAGGTATAGCTGCTTTGTCTATACATATTGCTATAATACTAAGGCATGCAGTTGGAAACAGCCAGATGCAGAAAAGAATGGGTATTTCATTTGCATGACTCAATCTGTAAAGAAAACGTTCACCTCACATTCTACTGACTTAAGTAACATCACAACACCACACTTAAATGAGTCACTGGTACTGTGTAGGACCACTGTGGTGACACAGACTGGCGCTCAGCCTACTTAACGGTCCAACTCTCACATCTGTACATGACTACTGGAAAAACCATAGCTTTGACTATTACATAAAATATATACATTTAATACACATTATTTTTTGTCTTCCAACCTTTCTAACCTTGGAAAGTAGTCACTTACTTACCAGAGCTCCAACAAGGCCCATTGGAAGGTGGTTAAACTCACACAATTAGGTGAAAGCACTTTCTAAGGGAAATATATGACATTTTCTGAATGCTTTCTAATGTCAGACTCTGTGACAAGGCATCACATCACACAACAATAACCCTAAAAGTGTTTATTCTTAACCTTGGGAGTTCCCTTGGTGAAATCTGATACTGGCCCCCTACACAGAGGGCAAGGAGAGAAGAGGAAAGAGGATCCCAGTTCAATCTGGTAAATGGCAGGTTTAATCTCCAAAGGAACTCACGTGAGAGGCTTGTCTTTTTTGGCTGCAAGAGTAGCAGATCTCTGTGACAACTCACTAGACTCTTAAAAGTTTACATGTTGACCTTAGTAGGATTCACTTCTGTATTCAGTATAGATGATCTCAGTAACACATTACTTTCTCAAGGCTACATCCTTGAAGATGACTCCCACTATGGAAATAATGGGCACAACCTATATTCCAAGGACAGGGGAGCAGGGAAGGAGACTCTGACTGTTCAGGTCCAGCTTGCGGATCAACCAGAGGTCGTGTCCACTTGATGACCTCCTTCAACAGAAAGGTAGCTGTTATCTCCAATGTACAGAGGAAGAAAGCAGAGTTTGGATGTTAAAAGGTATTCTCAGGATACAGGATAAGGGTCAGGTTAAATCCAGGATTTCCTGAATATTAAATTTATATTTTTAACCATTTGCCATATCTTTGCTAAAAGGTATGTGTGATGGACTTCCCTGGTGGTACAGTGGAAGAGAATCTGCTTATGAAATCAGGGGATAAGGGTTCAAACAGTGGTCCAGGAAGACTTCACAGCATAGAGCAACTAAGCTCTGCATCACAATTACTGAAGCCCATGTGCCTAGAGCCTGTGCTCCATGAGAGATACCACCTCAATGAGAAGTCTGGGCACCATAGCTAGAGAGTATTCCCCACCACTCTCTGCAACTGCAGAAAGCCCACATGCACCAACCAAGATCCAGTGCAACCAAAAATAAAAAAATAATTAATTAATAATAAAATCAACACTGCCACAGATGTTCATACAAGGAGATAGCATATGGCCAGAGATTCTGGTGGTGATTAACGATGCTGACTGGGAACTGCTGGGTGAACTGGACTACCAGCTTCAGGACCAGAACAGCATCCTCTTCATCTCCATGCTGCAGTGTAGCTAAGGGCTCCTCTCTATGCCTGGGCCTCCTTGGAGTGGGCAGAACAGAACAATCAGATATCCCCTGGGGCCCTACCTCCAGATCTCCCTGTCCCCCTTGGCGACTTTCTTCCCTACTCTGTCCCCTGGGCTCCCTCCAGGCAGGGAAAGAGGCCAGGTGCTAAAAATGATCCTTTCTCAGGCACCTGAGCAGGGGAAAGGCGGCAGGAGGGCAGGCACTTGAGCCTCAGCTGCTGGGAGAAGGAGTTGGGGAGAGTGCCCCTCACAACATGGTAGGAGTGGAGGGGTCTGAGCAGCCAGGTGACCCAGCTACTGTCCCTCTTTGTGTCCCACTGAGTGACTGATGAGACACTGCAATTCCTGGGTGGAGTTGCCTTCCTGGGAAAGATGAATGAACCTCAGTAGCTGACGGCAGGCCCCTCCCCTCTCAAACACTGGAGGAGTCTCCACCTCAGTTTCTCCATCTGGACAGCAGAGGGCTCTGCCTGTCCCCCACTGATATCATTATGGAACCCCAGCTGGGATCCCTTATTCAGTGCTGACCACCCCCTATGCACACACACAGCAACTGCTCCTCCAACCACACCCCTCCTTCTGCTCCCCCATTCACAGCCCTTGACCCTGACCACCCTCTCCTGTGGTGACACAGGCCACCAGATGGACTCCTGAGACCATACAGCTCATTCCACTGAAGGTGGAGAGCAGGAGGATGTGCTCTAGACCTTGGACTGGCAAATAGAGGCCTTGGGTAGGGGGTCAGTGTGCCTCAGGTTCCTCCCCAACAACTGAATTTTTATAATATCTGAAAATTGAGGGGGCTTCCCTGATGGCTCAGACAGTAAAGAATCCACCTGCAATGCAAGAGATGTGGGTTTGATCCCTGGGTTGGGAAGATCCTGTGGAGAAGGAAATGGCAACCCACTCCAGTAATCTTGACTGGATAATCCTTGGACAGAGGAGCCTGGTGGGCTACAGTCCATGGGACTGCAGAGTCAGACACAACTGAGCAACTGACACATAATAATAAAAACAGTATGCATGAGCCAGAAATTTAAAGTAGTGACAAATTTTTAAAATAATTTTACTTACATAGGCTTTTCACATGTGTTGTTAGACTTTATTTTATAGTTTTAAAATTACAACTTCCCTTTTAATATACTTGTAACTGCTTGGAATGTGTCTATATGAACTGTCTACTCTATACTTATGCCATAAAAATAACATAAGACACATAAAGTACCTAGAACAAGAAAGGCACTGAATCAACATATCCTTTAACTTTTTAAATCAGAAAGACCTATAGCAAAAATTGAAGGAAAAAAGCGTCTGTCTGTGGTACATCATTACCTGTTGTGAGAAATAATTTTTACAATTTCAATTAGCAAAAAATAATTTTGTTTTCTATCATGCATTTATTTAACCAATATTTATTGGACTATCAACCCTACTGAACACTTTGGTCGATGCTGGTGATATAAATGAAGCACATTCACTTTTGGGAAGCAGTTCAGAGTGAGGCAAGTGAGATCACATAAACTAATGACTATTTAACATGTGGTAGGCAGGAAGTGCTCAGAAAAGAGAGGAATTGTCTCTCTGTGTGCCTGTGTGTGTACACATCCACACACTCATCAGTCTTCACTTATTCTCTAAAAACTCATGGTCACTCTTCAGCAAATCTACCCTAGAACTTGGAGTTACCTTCTTCACAACACTGCAAGCCTTTCCCTGGGCTCAGCCACTTGCTTCTTATCTTCACATAGACCATTGTTCCCTCTGCTCTCAACATGAACTCACTTTTCTGAGCAATAAATAGGCTGTGTGGGAGTTGGACAGGAATAGAACAGGTGGTTTGGAGAAAGGATGCTTCTTGTGTTCTCAAATGGACCTTTATAAGATCAATCTGTTCTGGCTTTGGTGGTAGTGTTAAAGAACACTGCCCTTTGTAGAGCATGTTTGCTCCTTGTCCTGCTACTTGTCTTAAATTTGAGTTACCCATTTCCTACTGAGAGGCTGCAGTGAGGGGTTGCCAAACTTACTTCTTAATAGTTAAAATGTTTTACTTTTTGACAACATTGTATAATCTTCTCAATGTTTTCCCACTGCCACAGAGTTGAGAGTGAATTTAAAGGCCCAGTATTCTGAATCACTTGTCCATTCTCCAGCTCTCCAGAGAGCAATGTGGTATAGGGACTCAGGACATAGGTGTAGATTTGACTCCTATGCCACTGAAAGCACGCTGTGTGCCTGTAGGCAAGTTCATTGAGCTTGTGAAACCTTAGTTTCTTTACCTACAAAATGATGATGATGATGATGATAGTCCAGAATTTTGGAGGATCTGACTCAATAAATAACATAAATAATATGTATTATCATTTTAGACAGGGTTTCCCAGGTGGGGGTAGTGGTAACGAATCCGCCTGCCAATGCAGGAGATGCAAGAGATGGGGGTTTAATCCCTGCATGGGGAAGATCCCCTGGGGTAGGAAGTGGCAACCTCTCCAGTATTCTTGCCTGGAAAATTCCACAGACAGAGGAGCCTGGTGGCCTATAAGTTGATGGAGCTGCAAAGAGCTGGACATGACTGAGTGACTGAGCACATTGTCTTAGGCAATTAATCTTTTGACATTTGTAAATATTTGTTCAAATATTTGTTGAGCATCTTCTGTGTTTCTCACGAGTTTTAAGTACTGGGGATACAGCAGTGAGTTACAATAATAACAATGTAACAGAGAAAGCCTTGGTCTTCCTAGAGAGCTTTCCTATGAGTGGAAGAATCAGACAATACTCAGATACACATAAATCTATGATATGACTTCAGATAGTAATAAAGATGAAGACATTAGGGAGGTCTCTTTGAACACTCAGCAGAGACTGAATAAAGTAAGGGCAGGAAACATGTGGCTTTCTGATAGCAGTGTGGAGCTTATGAGTAGCTGTAGAGGGGAGATGATCTAGAGAACAGAGGGAAATGTTTGATTCTCCCATTTTATGTTTTCTGCTTGTCGGGAGAGTGTGTAATTTCTTCAGTTCTGTCTTGCCACAGCAAAGATTTGAAATGGTGGACCAGTATTACAGCTTGGTTACAGCTCGAGGCATGAGGGTGGGCTGACCCCAAAGAAGAGGCCTCAATCCGTCCTAGCTTCCTCTTCTTATACATTTTGTCTCTGAGCCTGCCCTATGCAAATTGGGCTAACCAAGAAGAGGGTGTGTTTGTTTCATCTGAAGTTCTGAGAGGCTAACAGGTAGGAAGGCTAGAGGCCCCCAAATGGAGGAAATATGCTGCAAGTGTCAGACGTTTTTCTCTCTTTTAAGCAGCCGGAGGAAACAAACGACATATGTCAGATTTTTTCCCTTCTGTATACAAAATTAAGAGGAAGTTTCTTTTAAAATTCTATGTTGCCATGATGACACCTGGTTCCACGTAAGCTTAACTTTTCTCAAACCTTGAGCTAACCAATGTGTTTTTCTTATGGAAATGTTTTTCTTAAGCTATGTTAATGAGCTATGTGTTTACCCTAGACTCTTTCTTCAAGTCACCTAAGACTCAGAACAGACTTGACAAACCAGTATGTTTTACTCAACAAACCAGTATGTTTTACTCATGCAAATGTTCTAAGCTATGTTAATGAGACTATGTCTTTGCTTGGACACCTCTCTTTCTTCAATATTCACGTCATTTGTTTTACAGCCTGGAATGACTTACCTTGTGCCAATGTTATCTCAAAATGCATGTTGTGGATGAGGGACCTGGTGCCACTCTCTGAGTTTTGAGACATTTCCTTTCTCTAATTAGCAGCCTGCTAATAGGTTTATAACTTCCTGCTAAAGACTAGCATGGGGGCACTCTTTCTGCTCCCTTCTGATGTCTATGTCAGAAGCTTTCTCTATCTCTTTTATAGTTTAATCAAACTTTATTACACAAATGCTCTGAGCAATCAAGCCTTGTTACTGGCCCCAGATCGAATTCCTGTCCTCCGGAGGCCAGGAATCCCAGTGTTGTTCATGGCTCAGCAACAGCCTTTCAGTTCTCACTCCAGTCTGCAGATTTTCTTTTGTTCCACTTTCGTGGGCTTTTCCCTTTCTTTGTCTTTTAGACACCAACATTTTGGACTCCTTTTTCCTATTCTAACTACCTAACATGCTGCACTTTATTTCTTTGAGCACAACTGTGGTTTTAGATTGGAGATCACATGGGCTTGTTTTATATGGGTTGGAGAAGGGGGTGGTAGAGGATGAGATGGTTGGGTAGCATCACAGACCCAATAACATGAGTTTGAACAAACTCCAGGAGATAGTGAAGGACAGGGAAGCCTGGCGTGCTGCAGCCCACGGGGTCACAAAGAGTCAAATACAATTTAGCAACTGAAAAACAACACTTATTGATGAGCTGATTTGGTTGAGTGACCATAGAAGAACAGGGGAAATTTGACATTGGCTCTCTGGGTGTTCCCTCATAGCTCAGTTGGTAAAGAATCTGCCTGCAATGCAGGAGGTCCCAGTTCGATTCCTGGGTCAGGAAGATTCCCTGGAGAAGGGATAGGCTACCTGTTCCAGTATCTTGGGCTTCCCTGGTGGCTCAGCTGGTAAAGAATCCACCTGCAATACAGGAGACCTGGGTTCAATCCCTGGGTTGGGAAGATCCCCTGGAGAAAGGAAAGGCTACCCACTCTAGTATTCTGGCCTGGAGAATTCCATTGCCTGTATAGTCTAAGGGATCGCAAAGAGTCGGACACAGTTGAGTGACTTTCACTTTCACTCTGGGTGTCAGTATAACTCTCACTCATTCAAGTGGGCTCCGTAGTAGTTGGGAGTCCAGGATAAGAACTCATATAATAAGTCAGCTGAGCTATATGGTGGATGACAAATATCTCCATTTTTCTTGGTAATAGTTGACAAGACTAAATCATGTCTTAGAGGTGATAAAATGTACTGTGTAAAAATGACTTCCCACAATAGGTAGTGATGTATCACATGGTAGACACATCTTTCTTCCTTTTTTTTCTTACCACAGGTCTTTCTCATTTAAAAAGTTAAAGGAAATGTTAAGTGCCTTTCATGTCCTAGGTACTTTTTTATGTGCCTGATTGAATTATCACAATAATCTCTAGAGGTAGGATTTATATCCGTATTTTACGAATGATGAAAGAAGGCTCAGAGAGGTTAAATAATTTGTTCAAAATCACAGAGGTTCTTAGCAGCAGAACCAGCACTTGAAACCCAGATCACTATGATTCCAAAGTCTATGAATTTTTGCTCATAGACAATTGGCTTTCTTAGGCAGGGAGTTTCAGTCATATTAACCAGGAAGGCATTTTCCTACGAACTTTAAATAAACATCTCCCAAAGGAGGTTCCTCACATCTTCATATTGTGTTGTGGATTGAAGGAGAATTAAGTATGTGTGATAGGCAACTTTAAAAAAAAAATTAAGTTGATTTTGAGCAAAGTTCATGACACTGAAGAGAAGCGCTAATGCAATATGATTCGCCCATGACAAAGAAGCCTTCTTTTGAAAGACAGAGACTGGCTTTGACAAATCATTCACAAATGTTTTCCCATCTTATCTACTTTGCATCCCTTGCCATTGAATGAGCAGCCACATAGAAGATCCTATTGAGGATATATTCCTTAAGAGGAGCTATCATATTTTAGTTCAACCATTCAGTTCAGTTCAGTTGAGTCGCTCAGTCGTGTCTGACTCTTTGTGACCCCATGAACTGCAGCATGCTAGGCCTCCCTGTCAATCACCAACTCCCGGAGTTCACTCAAACTCACGTCCATCGAGTTGGTGATGCCATCCAGCCATCTCATCCTCTGTCATCCCCTTCTCCTCCTGCCCCCAATCCCTCCCAGCATCAGAGTCTTTTCCAATGAGTCAACACTTCACATGAGGTGGCCAAAGTACTGGAGTTTCAGCTTTAGCATCATTCCTTCCAAAGAAATCCCAGGGCTGATCTCCTTTAGAATGGACTGGTTGGATCTCCTTGCAGACCAAGGGACTCACAAGAGTCTTCTCCAACACCACAGTTCAAAAGCATCAATTCTTCAGTGCTCAGCTTTCTTCACAGTCCAACTCTCACATCCATACATGACTACTGGAAAAACCATAGCCTTGAATAGACGGACCTTTGTTGGCAAAGTAATGTCTCTGCTTTTCAATATGCTATCTAGTTTGGTCATAACTTTCTTTCCAAGGATTGAGCGTCTTTTAATTTCATGGCTGCAAGCACCATCTGTAGTGATTTTGGAGCCCCCCAAAATAAAGTCTGCCACTGTTTCCAGTGTTTCCCCATCTATTTCCCATGAAGTGATGGGACTGGATGCCATGATTTTAGTTTTCTGAATGTTGAGCCTTAAGCCAACTTTTTCACTCTCCTCTTTCACTTTCATCAAGAGGCTTTTTAGTTCCTCTTCACTTTCTGCCATAAGGCTGGTGTCATCTGCACATCTGAGGTTATTGATATTTCTCCCGGCAATCTTGATTCCAGCTTGTGCTTCTTCCAGCCCAGTGTTTCTCATGATGTACTCTGCATAGAAGTTAAAGAAGCAGGGTGACAATCTACAGCCTTGATGTACTCCTTTTCCTATTTGGAACCAGTCTGTTGTTCCATGTCCAGTTCTAACTGTTGCTTCCTGACCTGCATACAGGTTTCTCAAGAGGTAGGTCAGGTGGTCTGGTATTCCCATCTCTTTCAGAGTTTTCCACAGTTTCTTGTGATCCACACAATCAAAGGCTTTGACATAGTCAATAAAGCAGAAATAGATGTTTTTCTGGAACTCTCTTGCTTTTTTCCATGATCCAGTGGATGTTGGCAATTTGATCTCTTGTTCCTCTGCCTTTTCTAAAACCAGCTTGAACATCTGGAAGTTCACAGTTCACGTATTGCTGAAGCCTGGCTTGGAGAATTTTGAGCATTACTTTACTAGCGTGTGAGATGAGTGTAATTGTGCAGTAGTTTGAGCATTCTTTGGCATTGCCTTTCTTTGGGATTGGCATGAAAACTGACCTTTTCCAGTCCTGTGGCCACTGCTGAGTTTTCCAAATTTGCTGGCATATTGAGTGCAGCACTTTCACAGCATCATCTTTCAGGATTTGAAATAGCTCCACTGGAATTCCATCACCTCCACTAGCTTTGTTCATAGTGATGCTTTCTAAGGCCCACTTGACTTCACATTTCAGGATGTCTGGCTCTAGGTGAGTGATCACACCATTGTGATTATCTGGGTCATAAAGCCCTTTTTTGTTCAGTTCTTCTGTGTATTCTTGCCACCTTTTCTTAATATCTTCTGCTTCTGTTAGGTCCATACCATATCTGTCCTTTATTGAGCCCATCTTTGCATGAAATGTTCCATTGGTATCTCTAATTTTCTTGAAGAGGTCTCTAGTCTTTCCCATTCTGTTGTTTTCCTCTATTTCTTTGCATTGATCACTCAGGAGGGCTTTCTTATCTCTTCTTGCTATTCTTTGGAACTCTGCATTCAGATGCTTTTATCTTTCCTTTTCTCCTTTGCTTTTCACCTCTCTTCTTTTCACAGCTATTTGTAAGGCCTCCCCAGACAGCCATTTTGCTTTTTTGCATTTCTTTTCCATGGGGATGGTCTTGATCCCTGTCTCCTGTACAGTGTCACGAACCTCCATCCATAGTTCATCAGGCACTCTATCTATCAGATCTAGTCCCTTAAGTCTATTACACGCTTCCACTGTATAATCATAAGGGATTTGATTTAGGTCATACCTGAATGGTCTAGTGGTTTTCCCTACTTTCTTCAATTTCAGTCTGAATTTGGCAATAAGGAGTTCATGGTCTGAGCCACAGTCAGCTCCCAGTCTTATTTTTGCTGACTGTATAGAGCTTCTCCATGTTTGGCTGCAAATAATATAATCAATCTGATTTCAGTGTTGGCCATCTGGTGATGTCCATGTGTAGAGTCTTCTCTTGTGTTGTTGGAAGAAGGTGTTGGAACACTACATGACCAGTGCGTTCTCTTGGCAAAACTCTATTAGCCTTTGCCCTGCTTCATTCCCTACTCCAAGGCCAAATTTGCCTGTCACTCCAGGTACTTCTTGACTTCCTACTTTTGCATTCCAGTCCTCTATAATGAATAGGACATCTTTTTTTTGTGTTAGTTGTAAAAGGTCTTGTAGGTCTTCATAGAACCGTTCAACTTCAGCTTCTTCAGCATTACTGGTTGGGGCATAGACTTGGATTACTATGATATTGAATGGTTTGCCTTGGAAATGAACAGAGATCATTCTGTCGTTTTTGAGATTGCATCCAAGTACTGCATTTTGGACTCTTTTGTTGACCATGATGGCTATTCCATTTCTTCTAAGGGATTCCTGCCTGCAGTAGTAGATAATGGTCATCTGAGTTAAATTCACCAATTCCAGTCCATTTTAGTTCGCTAATTCCTAGAATGTCGATGTTCACTCTTGCCATCTCCTGTTTGACCACTTCCAATTTGCCTTGATTCATAGACCTGACATTCCAGGTTCCTATGCAATATTGTTATTTACAGCATTGGACCTTGGTTCTATCACCAGTCACATCCACAACTGGTTATTGTTTTTGCTTTGGCTCCATCCCTTCATTCGTTCTAGAGTTATTTCTCCACTGATCTCCAGTAGCATATTGGGCCCCTATTGACCTGGGGAGTTCCTCTTTCAGTATCCTATCATTTTGCCTTTTCATATTGTTCATGGGGTTCTCAAGGCAAGAATACTGCAGTGGTTTGCTATTCCCTTTTCCAGTGGACCACATTCTGTCAGACCTCTCCTCCATGACCCACCCATCTTGGGTGGCCCCACAGGGCATGGCTTAGTTTCATTGAGTTAGACCAGGCTGTGGTCTGTGTGATTAGATTGACTAGTTTTCTGTGAGTATGGTTTCAGTGTGTCTGCCCCCTGATGCCCTCTCGCAACACCTACCATCTTACTTGTGTTTCTATTACCTTGGGCATGGGTATCTCTTCACGGCTGCTCCAGCAAAGCGCAGACACTGCTCCTTACCTTGGATGAGGGATATCTCCTCATGGCCGCCCCTCCTGACCTTGAACGTGGAGTAGTTCCTCTCAGCCCTCTTGCACCCGTGCAGCCACTGCTCCTTGGACGTGGGGTTGCTCCTCTTCAACCATTAGCAGAATCTGAATTTGAGTATGCCAATTAAATACAAATATGTTTTAACCTCTCTTGTAATCCTATTAGGAATCTGAATTTGGAGGCCAGTGGGAAACTGAGCCAGACTTGCCTGTGAGTGTCGAGGAGTCTCCAGTGGAGCCTTGGGTCCACAGTTTGGCCTCAGGCCAAACAATAGGGAGGGGACACAGCCCTGCCCACCAACAGAAAATTGGATTTGAGATTTACTAAGTATGGCCCTGCCCATCAGAACAAGACCCAGTTTCCCCCAGAGTCAGCCTCTCCCATAAGGGAGCTTCTGCAAGCCTCTTATCCTCATTCATCACAAGGAAGACAGAATGAGAACAACAATTACAGAAAATTAACCAAACTGATCACATGGATCAGAGCCTTGTTTAACTCAATGAAGCTATGAGCCATGCTGCGTAGGGTCATCCAAGAAGGATGAGTCATGGTGGAGAGTTCTGACAAAACATGGTCCACTGGAGAAAGGAGTGGCAAACCACTTCAGCATTCCTGCCTTGAGAACCCCATGAACAGTATGAAAAAGAAGAAGATACGACACTGAAAGATGAACTCCCCAGATTGGTCAGTAAGTTCAGTCGCTCAGTCATGTCCGACTCTTTGTGACCCCAGGAATCACAGCACGCCAGGCCTCCCTGTCCATCACCAACTCCTGGAGTTCACCCAGACTCATGTCCATCGAGTCAGTGATGCCATCCAGCCATCTCATTCTCTGTCATCCCCTTCTCCTCCTGCCCCTAATCCCTCCCAGCATCAGAGTCTTTTCCAATGAATCAACTCTTCACATGAGGTGGCCAAAGTACTGGAGTTTCAGCTTTAGCATCATTCCTTCCAAAGAAATCCCAGGACTGATCTCCTTCAGAATGGACTGGTTGGATCTCCATGCAGTCCAAGGGACTCTCAAGAGTCTTCTCCAACACCATAGTTCAAAAGCATCAATTCTTCGGCGCTCAGCTTTCTTCACAGTCCAACTCTCACATCCATACATGACTACTGGAAAAACCATAGCCATGACTAGATGGACCTTTGTTGGCAAAGTAATGTTTCTGCTTTTCAATATGCTATCTAGGTTGGTCATAACTTTTCTTCCAAGGAGTAAGCATCTTTTAATTTCATGGCTGCAAGCACCATCTGCAGTGATTTTGGAGCCCCCCAAATAAAGTCTGCCACTGTTTCCACTGTTTCCCCATATATTTCCAGTGAAGTGATGGGACCAGATGCCATGATCTTAGTTTTCTGAATGTTGAGCCTTAAGCCAACTTTTTCACTCTCCTCTTTCACTTTCACCAAGAGGCTTTTTAGTTCCTCTTCACTTTCTGCCATAAAGGTGGTGTCATCTGCATATCTGAGGTTATTGATATTTCTTCTGGAAATCTTGATTCCAGCTTGTGCTTCTTCCAACCCAGCATTTCTCATGATGCACTCTGCATATAAGTTAAATAAGCAGGGTGACAATCTACAGCCTTGATGTACTCCTTTTCCTATTTGGAACCAGTCTGTTGTTCCATGTCCAGTTCTAACTGTTGCTTCCTGACCTGCATACAAATTTCTCAAGAGGCAGGTCAGGTGGTCTGGTATTTTCATCTCTTTCAGAATTTTCCACAGTTTCCCAAAATGCTACTAGAGAAGAGTGGAGAAATAACTACAGAAATAATGAAGAGATGGAGTTAAAGCAAAAACAATGCCCAGTTGTGGATGTCACTGCTGATGGAAGTAAAGTCTGATGCTATAAAAAACAATGTTGCATAAGAACCTGGAATGTTAGTTCCATGAATCAAGGTAAATTGGAGGTGGTCAAACAGGAGATGGCAAGAGTGAACATTGACATTTTAGGAATCAGTGAACTAAAATGGACTGGAACAGGCAAATTTAATTCAGATAACCATTATATCTAGTACTGTAGGCAAGAATTCCTTATAATCTTGGAGTAGCCCTTATAGTCAACAAAGGAGTCTGAAATGCAGTACTTGGGTGCAATCTCAAAAATGACAGAATGATCTCTGTTCGTTTCCAAGGCAAGCCATTCTTATCATGGTAATCCAAGTCTGTGTCCCAACAATTAATGCTGAGATGCTGAAGTTGAATGGTTCTATGATGACTTACAAAACCTTCTAGAACTAATGCCAAAAAAGATTTCCCTTTCATCTCAGGGGACTGGAATGCAAAAGTAGGAAGCAGATACCTGGAGTAATAGGCAAGTTTGGCCTTGGAGTACAAAAAGAAGCAGGGAACAAGCTAACAGAATTTTGCCAAGAGAAAGTACTGTTCATAATAAACACTTTCTTCCAGAAACATAAGAGACAACACTACACATGGACATCACCAGATGATCAACACTGAAATCAGGTTGATTATATTCTTTTCAGCCAAAGATGGAGAAGCTGTATATAGTCAACAAAAACAAGACCAGGAGCTGACTGTGGCTCAGATAATGAACTCCTTCTTGCCAAATTCAGACTTAAATTGAAGAAAGTAGCAAAAACCACCAGACATTTAGGTATGACCTAAATCAAATCCCTTACCATTATACAGTGGAAGTGACAAATAGATTCAAGGGATTAGATCTGATAGAGTGCTTGGAAAACTATGGATGGACGTTTGTGACATTGTACAGGAGGCAGTGATCAAGACCATCCCCAAGAAAAAGAAATGCAAAAAGCAAAATGGTTGTCTGAGAAGGCCTTACAAATAGCTGAGAAAAGAAGAAGTTATAGGCAAAGGAGAAAAGGAAAGATATACCCATCTGAATGCAAAGTTCCAAAGAACAGCAAGGAGAGATAAGAAAGCCTTTCTCAGTGGTCAATGCAAAGAATTAGAGGAAAACAATAGAATGGGAAAGACTAGAGATCTCTTCAAGAAAATTAGAGATACCAGGGGAACATTTCATGCAAAGATGGGCACAATAAAGGACAGAAACTATATGGACCCAGAAGAAGAAATATTAAGAAGAGGTGGCAAGAATACACAGAAGAACTATACAAAAAAGATCTTAATGACCCAGATAACCATGAAAGTTTTATCACTCACCTAGAGCCAGATATCCTGGAATGCAAAGTCAAGTGGGCTTTAGGAATCATCACTAAGAACAAAGCTAGTGGAGCTGATGGAATTCCAGCTGAGTTATTTCAAGTCCTAAAAGATGATGCTGTGAAAGTGCTGGACTCAATATGCCATCAAATTTGGAAAACTCAGCAGTGGCCACAGGACTGGAAAAGGTCAGTTTTCATTCCAATATCAAACTTGCCAAAGAATGTTCAAACAGTCTCACACTTGTGCTCATCTCACATGCTAGCAGAGTAATGCTCAAAATTCTCCAAGCTAGAGAAGGCAACGGCAACCCACTCCAGTACTCTTGCCTGGAAAATCTCATGGGCAGAGGAGCCTGGTTGGCTGCCTTCCATGGGGTTGCTGAGGGTCGGACACGACTGAGTAACTTCACTTTCACTTTTCACTTTTCACTTTCATACATTGGAGAAGGAAATGGCAACCTACTCCAGTGTTTTTGCCTGGAGAATCCCAGGGACGGGGGAGCCTTTTGGGCTGCCATCTATGGGGTCACACAGAGTCAGACACGACTGAAGCAAATTAGCAGCACCAGCAGCAGTAGATTTCAACAATATGTGAACTGAGAACTTCCAGATGTTCAAGCTGGACTTAGAAAAGGCAGAGGAATCAGAGATCAAATTTCCAACATCTGTTGGATGGTCAAAAAAAGCAATGAATTCCAGAAAAACACCTGCTTCTGGTTTACTGATTATGCCAAAACCTTGGACTGTGTGGATCACAATAAACTGTAGAAAATTCTCCAAGAGAGGGAATACTAGACAATGTAACCTGCCTACTAAGAAATCTGTATTCAGGTCAAGAAGCAACAATTAGAACCAGACATGGAACAATGGACTGGTTCCAAATTGGGAAAGGAATACATCAATACTGTATATTGTCACTCTGCTTATTTAACTTATATGCAGAGTACTTCATGCAAAATGCTGTACTGGATGAAGCACAAGCTGGAATCAAGATTGCCTGGAGAAATATCAATAACCTCAGATATGCAGATGACACCACCCTTATGGCAGAAAGTGAAGAAGTACTAAAGAGCCTCTTGATGAAAGTGAAAGAGGAGAGTGAAAAAGTTGGCTTAAATCTCCACTTTCAGAAAACTAAGATCATGGCATCCAGTCCCATCACTTCATGGGAAATAGATGGGGAAACAGTGTCAGACATTATTTTTCTGGGCTCCAAAATCACTGCAGATGGTGCTTGCAGCCATGAAATTAAAAGATGCTTACTCCTTGGAAGGAAAGTTATGACCAACCTAGATAGCATATTAAAAAGCAGAGGCATTACTTTGCCAACAAAGGTCCTTCTAGTCAAAGCTATGGTTTTTCCTGTAGTCATGTATGGATATGAGAATTGGATTATAAAGAAAGCTGAGCACCAAAGAATTGATGTTTTGAACTGTTATGTTGGAGAAGACTCTTGAGAGTCCCTTGGACTGCATGGAGATCCAACCAGTCCACTCTAAAGGAAATCAGTCTTTCAGGACTGATTTATTTATTTATTGGAAGGACTGATGCTGAAGCTGAAACTCCAATACTTTGGCCACCTGATACAAAGAAATGACTCATTGGAAAAGACCCTGATGCTGGGAAAGATTGGATATGGGAAGAGAAGGGGACAAGAGGATGAAATGATTGGATGGCATCACTGACTTGATGGACATGAGTTTGTGTAAACTCCAGGAAGGTGTGCTGTAGTCCATGGGGTCTCAAAGAATCAGACATGACTGAGAGACTGAACTGAACTGAGGTACATTCAAACCTCACTATTTGCACATTCTACATTTGTGAATATGCTTACTTGGTAACATTTATTTGTAAACCCATATCGATACTCATGTGGCTTTTGTGACTTCCCAGGCAGTCCAGTGGTTAAGACTCCACACTTCTACTGCAGGAGCTGTGGATTCAATTCCTGGTCATGGAATTAAGATCCCATATGCCACCAATTGTGACAAAAAAAAAAAAAAAAAAACGCATGGGGCTTTTGCCATCATTGGTGGACATGTGCAGAGTGATGGAAAATATGAATTTTTGGACATGCATATTCCCTGCTGATGTTGCACAAAGTCATGCTCTGCTTTTTTGTTTCAATTCTCATATTGTAAACTGTCCTTTTCATAGTTTATTTTGTGCCATGTTTTCTTCATTTTATGCTTTTCTGTTGATGACTTCACTGTTTAAAATGACCCCCAAGTGCTGATGTGCTTGCTATCTAGGGTTCTGAAGCACAGAAGCCTTAAAGAGAAAAATCTTTAAAAGATGTGCCTTAAAGAGAAAATACTGTATTAGAAAAGTTCCCTTCATGCCGGGGTCCTGCCCTGGCTGATCCAGGGTATTCGAAGCGGGGACGGCGTCAGCGACCTATTTATTTAAATATTTTATCAAAGATAAAAAGAGTAATAGGATGAGGATAGCTCAGTAGGAAAATTCAGTGGAGAAAAGAGGCTGAGTAGCTTGGTTTACGCGAGAGACCAATAAAACTTCAAGACAAGAAGTTTGCACCACTTACGTAGGCCGCAGGCGTCCTTCCGTTCTCCCGAAGGAGAGGAGACACTGAGGCCTCCCCGGTTGGATCTTAGAAGCCCAGGCATAATTAGTAAGCATGGTGGGTTCCGCGCTCCAGATGGAGACTCAACCAGAGTGAGAGAGAGAGCGACATGGGGAGACCAGTATTTCGAGAAACTGATCCCAATTCTTTATTTTCCATGGTCTACTTTTATACACTGAGATGTTATGCAAAAGTCACGTGGGGTCAGCAGTCCTGACTTTTATCAAAGTCAGGTGCTTCATACAAATGTATACAGAGGTCTTAGGGGTGTTACATCATCTTCTGGCCAGGGGGGGGCCTGCTGACAATTTATGACCCTCTCCTTGTGACAACAGTCAGTCAATCAGGACACTTATTTCTCCAGGGCTGATTATTCTCAAAACAGACGCCACCCAAATAAAGTTACATTCCTATAGGGTGAGGGTGTAGTGGGTTTTAGTTAAGGAAAGAATTTACTTAGCCTAAGGTCTAACGTGGTTAATATCAAAGGTTAATTCTATATATTCATTAATGTGTGTAAGGGCAGGGGATGTGGAGACTTAGCAACAAACATTGGCTCAACAAATGAAAAACCCTTCACCAACACAATTTCTAATCAGCCCACTATACTTATAGTTTTCTAACTTCTCTAAAGAACATGTTTTTAGAGGGTTTAAAGCATCTCGTGCCTCTCACGGTTGGGAGGCTGTGAGCAATCACATGTGGCCGGACGAGCCTGTCAGGCAGGCTAGAGAACCTTCAGAGGAGTTTGTAGGTTAAAACACTCTTATCACGCCCAGGAATTACTATTAACTGGAGCTCTAGATTAACTCCTTCTCCGAAAGAGGTGGTGGGGGACAGCCCCCCGTAAAGTCAGAGATGTAGGTAAGAGCACAAAGTAGTAAAGTAGGCAGGCTCTGGTTATGGGGGTAGACGCTCGAGGATTTCCAGGGGGACTCCTGAGGCTCGATCCCGCCTTTGCGTATGTCGAGCCTCCTTCCTCATGACCTTTGCCATGGGCGGAGTACCTCACTCTGGCCCCCAACACCTTCAGGCATGAATTATAGTGTTGTTGGCCAAAAATTCAATGTTGATCAACAATTTTTACTAAATAAAGTGCCTTTACAGTATGGTACTGGTACAGAAAGAGAAGTATACACCAACGGAACAAGATAGAAAGCCTAGAAATAAACTCATACACCTATGGGCACCTTATCTTTGACAAAGGAGGCAAGAATATACAATGGAGAAAAGACTGCTTCTTCAGTAAGTGGTGTTGGGAAAACTGGACAGCAGTTTTTAAAAAATGAAATTGTAGCACTTCTTACATGTACACAAAAATGAACTTCAAATGGATTAAAGATCTAAATGTAAGGCAGAAACTATAAAAATCTTAGAGGAAAGCATAAGCAAAACACTCTTTGACATAAATTGTAGCAGTATCCTCTTTGACCCACCTCCTAGAGTACTGGAAATAGAAACAAAAACAAACAAATGGTACCTAATTAAACTTAAAAGCACAGCAAAGAAAACTACAAACAAGATGAAAGGGAGAAAATTATTGCAAATGAAGCAACTGACAAAGGATTAATCTCCAGGCAGCTCACGCAGCTCAGTATCAAAAAAACAACCCAATCAAATATCAATATATATATATATATATATATATAAACACAGCCCAGTAAAAAAAAGCAGAAGACTTAAACAGACATTTCTCCAAAGAAGACATATAGATGGCCAACAAACACTTGAAAAAATGCTCAACATCACTAATTATTAGAGAAATACAAATGAAAACTACAATGAGGTATTACCTCATACTCATCAGAATGGCCATCATCAAAAAATTTACAGACAATAAATACTGGAGAGGATTTGGAGAAAAGGAAACTGCTTGAGCTGTTGAATGTAAATTGATACAGCCACTATGGAGAACTTAGTACGGAGACTCCTTAAAAAACTAGGACAAAGCTACCATATGACCCAGCAATCCCACTCCTGGGCACATAACCTGAGAAAACCATAATTCAAAAAGACACATGCATCCCAATGTTTATTGCAGCACTATTTACAGTAGCCAGGACATGGGAGCAACATAGTTGTCCACTGACAAATGAATGGATAAAGATGTTGTGATACACATATACAATGGAGTATTACACAGTCATAAAAGGAATGCATTTGAATCAGTTGTAGTGAGGTAGATGAACCTAGAGTCTATTATTTAAGTCAGAAAGAGAAAACCAAATATCATATACTAACACATGTATATATATGGAATATAGAAAAATCATACTGATGAGCTTATTTGCAGGGCAAGAATAGAGACACAAACATATAGAGAACAGACTTATGAATACAGTGGGAGAAGGAGAGAGTGGGACAAATTGAGAGAGTAGCATTGACATATATACATTACCATGTGTGAAATAGCTAGTGGGAAGCTGCTATTTAACACAGGGAGCTCAGTTCAGTGCTCTGTGATGACCTAGAGGGGTGGGATGAAGGGGTGGGAAGGAGGCTCAAAAGGGAGGGAGATATGTATACTTACAGCCGATTCACTTTGCTGTACAGCAGAGACCAACACAACATTGTAAAGTGATTATCCTCCAATTAAAAATGAATTTAAGAAAATAATTTAAAAATATAAAAAAGTTAAAAATTAGGTGTTTTTAGTCAGAAACACATATGAAACAAGGCTCTGTGTTGCTCGGGTAACAGAGACGTTGTGATCATAGGCTCCTGGGAAACTAAGCTTAAGATTGTCTTAGAAGTAGTGGTTCAGGATTCACTAATGCAGTGTTTGTGCTGAGTGTATACAACATAGTTGCTGTGAAAAATGAAAATCAGCTGTTTTTAGAATATCACCCTAGTGGTGTGGCTTATAAATGTTTGAATCTAATTCTTTACTCTTCCTAGCTTTGCTGAACATTTAGAGAGACATCACTTTACCTTCTTGCTGGAGTGTGAGTTTCAAAGTACTTGCTGGATGGAATAGTCAAGTGTTGCACAAGCGAATTGTGCAATTGTGCATTCTGAAAAGGTAGTGTGTATGACTTCATCTTTTACAGTAAGTCCCATACATATCAAAAACATTCCATTCTGATAGCATGTTCATATGTTAAACAAAGGTTCACCTAGATACCCAAATAACACAATTGGCTATATAGTACTGTACTTTAATAGATTTATACTATTTTTCACACAAATAATACATAAAAAACAACCACAAAAATAAACATTTTAGTCTTATAGTAAAAGTGATAGTGTTAGTCGTTTGGTCCTGTCCTACTCTTTGCAACCCCTTGGATTGTAGCCTGCTAGACTCCTCTGTCTACAGGGTTTTCTAGGCAAGAATACTGGAGTGGGTTGCCATTTCCTTCTCCAGGGGATCTTCCCATAACTCAGGGATTTAAACCAGGTCTCCTGCATTGCAGGTGGACTATTTATCACCTGAACCAGTCTTAGAGTACAGCACCTTGAAAAGTACAATACTGCAGTACAGCGGCTGGCATACAGGGGCTGGCATTGAGTGAATAGATAAGAAGAGTTACTGACTGGAGAAGCAAAAAGAGGTGAGAGATGGTAGAGCTCAAGGGTCCTTAGCAACAGGAGACAGAGGACAAGCTGCAATTTCACTCATGCCTGACATTGATGGCACAGGTTCTGGTTCCTTGCTGAGTTCAATTCTACCCACTTGAAAAATAATCCAGTGCTCTCTGGCTAGTAGCTCTTGTTTTCTCATCATACATGACACAGTAGCACTGGATTGCATTCTGAACGGCTGGTGCACCCTTCGTGTACCATTCTATATTCAGGTCCTGTGCCTCAAAAGCTAACAGTGCCTCCTCAAATACAGAAAATCACCTTGCCGCTTCCTGTGCCATGAATCTCTTTGATTTACTTGAACAGTTGCACCAAAGAACAGAGTTAGCCTATTAGTTAGCTAGCCTAAAAACTAGCTGGCATTAATTTTTCCTTCTTCTGATGTAACTTGAGTCTGGCATCCTTTTCCAGTACAGTCCTGTCTCATCAACATTAAAAACCTGATTGGGTAGATACATGTCTTCATCAATATTCTGGAAACATTTCAGGAAATTCCCAGGCAGCTACTGTAACTGCACTTGCTGCCTCACCATTTACTTTTCTCTAGCCTTGAACTGATGAAACCATCATCTGATTCTTCACCATGTTTCTTCTTTAAGTCTTCATAATGGCTTTTGGCTTTCTCTTGAAACAGACTTAAGCTGAAAGGGACACTGATGCTGATCCTGCATCCACACACTGAGAAGTTTCTTCATCTCCTCCATCACTTCTCCACACTTTTTCAATATTATTGTGTACATCATTGGCACAGCAAACTTCACATGTTCCATGATCTTGTCCTTATTCTTTAGAATCATGCTGATGGTTGGACAATTCATGTTATAAGAATGAGCAATGGCTACCATCTTTTTGCCTCACTCCACTCTTTCAATTTTTACTTTTTTTTCCATTGTTATCGCTTGGTGATTCTTAGCAGTACCAGCTACATCATTGCTGTTTTTTATGCTTGCTTCCTGATAGCTTGGGCTTGAAGTAAATATACTGTACTACTGTACTCTATACAATACTGTACCAGAAAGTACACAAAAGCACAAGCACTTGTAGAGGTAGAGGATCCATGCATATGACAAGGTAAGGCAGCCACGTGAACCAACTCATGTGATTGGACATGTGAACACACGTTTACATCTTTAAAGTTTGCAATTTGAATATTTCTATGTAGCGGACTTACTGTATTCCCAAGGTAGCTAAATGTTTCCAGCTTATAGTTAACTGTATGCTATATACATATATGCATATAGTTATATACATATATATGTATACATACATATATATACATATAGTTAACTAAAGTCAGCTAAATGTTTCCAGCATATAGTTAATTGACTGGAGTCTTAACGGGAAACCCCCATGAACTGGTGATGGAACTGTGAAGAGAGGTAGAGACTCAGGTCCCTGGACAATGTTCCTTGCAAAATTTATAATTCCTTTAGCTGCAGAGTGGATGCCCTTAGTGGGACAAAGCCATGAGCAAGACAGACTGTAAATAATTCCCATTCCATAATCATAGCTATATAGTCAGATCCCTCTGTATCTGAGAATTCTGCATCCTTGGATTCAACCAACCATGAATTGAAAATACTCAGAAAAAAACTGAGAAAGTTTCAAAAAGCAAAACCTGAATTTACAACATCACATTTACATTATATTTACATTATATTTACAATTTTTGCATAGTATTTGTATTGAATTCACAACTGCCTATGTAACATTTACATTGAATTAGGTATTGTTCACTCTTGCCTTGTTCTGTTTGTCCATTTCCAATTTACCTCTATTCATGGTTCTTATGCAATATTGTTCTTTACATCTGGCTTTACTTCCATCACCAGTCACCCACAACTGGGCATTGTTTTTGCTTTGGTTCCATCTCTTCATTCTTTGTGGGGTTATTACAGTGTCATATTTTTTTCCTTTTCATACTGTCCATGGGGTTCTCAAGGCAAGAATACCTAAGTGGTTTGCCATCCCCTTCTCAAGTAGACCACATTTTGTCAGAACTTTCCACCATGACCCGTCTGTCTTGCGTTGCCCTACACTGTATGGCTCGTAGTTTCATTGAGTTAGACAAGGCTCTGATCCATGTCATCAGTTTGGTCAATTTTCTGTAATTGTGGTTTTCATTCTGTCTTCCCTCTGATGAATGAGGATAAGAGGCTTGTGGAAGCTCCCTGATGGGAGGGACTGGCTGTGGGGGAATCTGGGTCTCATTCTGTTGGGCAGGGCCATGCTCTGCTGCTGCTACTGCTAAGTCGCTTCAGTTGTGTCCGACTCTGTGTGACTCCATAGACGGCAGCCCACCAGGCTCCCCCGTCCCTGGGATTCTCCAGGCAAGAACACTGGAGTGGGTTGCCATTTCCTTCTCCAATGCATGAAAGTGAAAAGTCAAAGTGAAGTCGCTCAGTCGTGTCTGACTCCTAGCGACCCCATGGACTGCAGCCTACCGGGTTCCTCTGTCCATGGGATTTTCCAGGCAAGAGTACTGGAGTGGGGTGCCATTGCCTTCTCCCAGGGCCATGCTCAGTAAATCTTTAATCCAATTTTCTCTTGAAGGGTGGGGCTGTGTTTCCTCCCTGTTGTTTGGCCTGAGGCCAAACTATGGTAGGGGTAATGGTGGTAACAGTTGTATTCATCGCCCTGACCCTGCAGCAGGGTCGACCCTGTCGACCCATGCCTCTGCCAGAGATTACTGGACACTCAGGCAAGTCTGGATCAGTCTCTTGTGGGGTTGCTGCTCCTTTCTCCTGGGTCTTGGTGTGCACAAGGTTTTGCTTGTGCCCTCCAAGAGTTTGTTTCCCCAGACCTGTGGAAATTCTGTAATCAAATCCCACTGGCCTCCAAAGTCAAATTCCTGGGGGGTTCTCAGTCCCTTTGCTGGATCCCCAGGTTGAGAAATCTGTTGCGGATCCTAGTACTGTCATAACAGTGTGAGAACTTCTTTGGTATAATTGTTCTCAAGTTTGTGGGTCATCTTCTCAGTGGCTCGATGGTGGGGCTAATGGGGACCTCCTTCAAGAGGGCTTATGCCACAAGCTGCACCTCCCAGGTCTGCTGCAATCAGAGCCCCCGTCCCCACGGCAGGCCACTGCTGACTTGTGCCTCCACATTAGACACTCAAACACTCAAAGGCAGGTCTGGCTCAGTCTCTTGTGGGATCTCTGGGTCCTGGTGTGCATAAGGTTTTGTTTGGGCCCTCCAAGCATCTCTGGTGGGTTGGGGTTTGACTCTAAATGTGATTTCACCTCTCCTACCATCTTGTTGGAGCTTCTCCTTTGCCCTCATCATCAACGAAAGAGTATGAAATGCAGTACTTGGGCTCAATCTCAAAAATGACAAATGATCTCTGTTCGTTTCCAAGTCAGACCATACAGTACCACAAGCCTATGCCCCAATCACTAATGTCAAAGAAGCTGAAGTCGAATGGTTCTATGATGACCTGTAAGACCTTCCAGAACTAACACCAATCATAGGGGACTGGAATGCAAAAGTAGGAAGGAAAGAGATACCTGGAGTAACAGGCAAGTTTGGCCCTGGAGTACAAAATAAAGCAGGGCAAAGGCTAACAGAGTTTTCCAAGAGAACACACTGGTCATAGAATGCAGCCTCTTTCAACAACACAAGAGATGACTCTACACATGGACATCATCAGATGATCAATATTGATCTCAGATTGATTATTTTCTTTGCAGCTAAAGATGGATAAGCTCTATACAGTCAGCAAAAACAAGACCAGGAGCTGACTGTGGCTCAGATCATGAACTGTTTATTGCCAAATTCAGACTTAAATAGAAGAAAGTAGGGAAAATCACTCAGGTATGACTTAAATCAAATCCCTTATGATTATACAGTGGGAGTGACAAATAGATTCAAGGGATTAGATCTGATAGAGTGCTTGGAGAACTATGGATGGAGATTTGTGACATTGTACAGGAGGGAGTGATCAAGACCATCCCCAAGAAAAAGAAATTCAAAAAAGCAAAATGGTTGTCTGAGGAGGCTTTATAAATAGCTGAGAAAAGAAGAGAAGCTAAAGGCAAAGGAGAAAAGGAAAGATATACCCATCTGAATGCAGAGTTCCAAAGAACAGCAAGGAGAGATAAGAAAGCCTTCCTCAGTGGTCAATACAAGAATTAGAGGAAAACAATAGAATGGGAAAGACTAGGGATCTCTTCAAGAAAATTAGAGATATCAGGGGAACATTTCATGCAAAGATGGGCACAATAAAAGACAGAAACAGTATGGATCTAACAGAAGCAGAAGATGAAGAGGTGGCAAGAATACACAGAAGAACTATACAAAAAAAGATCTTAATGACCCAGATAACCATGAAGTTTTTATCACTCACCTAGAGCCAGATATCCTGGAATGCAAAGTCAAGTGGGCTTTAGGAATCATCACTAAGAACAAAACTAGTGGAGCTGATGGAATGCCAGTTGAGCTATTTCAAATCCTGGAAGATGATGCTGTGAAAGTGCTGCACTCAATAGGCCAACAAATTTGGAAAACTCAGCAGTGGCCACAGGACTGGAAAAGGTCAGTTTTCATTCCAATCTCAAAGAAAGGCAGTGCCAAAGAATGTTCAAACTTCTGCACAATTGCAGTCATCTCACACGCTGGAAAAGTAATACTCAAAATTCTCCAAGCTAGGCTTCAACAGTATGTGAACTGAGAACTTCCAGATGTTCAAGCTGGACTTCGAAAAGGCAGAGGAACAAGAGCTCAAATTGCCAATATCTGTTAGATTATAGAAAGGGCAAGAAAGTTCCAGAAAAACATCTGCCTTTGCTTTATTGACTATGCCAAAGTCTTTGTGTGGATCACAACAAACTGGAAAATACTTAATAAGATGGGACTATCAGACCACTTTACCTGCCTCCTGAGAAATCTGTATGGAGGTTAAGCAACAGTTAGAACCAGACATGAACTAGTTTCAAATTAGGAAAGGAATATGTCAAGGCTGTATATCGTCAACATGCTTACTTATTGCAGACAGAAATATCAATAACTTAAGATATATAGATGACACCACCCTGATGGCAGAAAGTGAAGAGGGACTGAAGAGCCCCTTGATGAAAGTAAAAGGGGAAAGTGAAAAAGTAGGCTTAAAACTCATGTTCAAAAACTGAAGATCATGGTATCCAGTCCCACCACTTCATGGCAAATAGATGGGGAAACAATGGAAACAGTGACAGACTTTATTTTCTTGGGCTCCAAAATCATTGCAGATGGTGAGTGCAGCCATGAAATTAAAAGACACTTGCTCCTTGAAAGAAAAGGTATGACCAACCGAGACAGCATATGAAAAAGCAGAGGAATTACTTTGCTGGCGAAGGTCCATTGAGTCAAAGCTATGGTTTTTCCAGTAGTCAAGTATGGACATGAGAGTTGGACTATAAAGAAAGCTGAGCGCTGAAGAATCGATGCTTTTGAACTGTGGTGTTGGATAAGACTCTTGAGAGTCCCTTGGACTGCAAGTAGATCCAACCAGTCAATCCTAAAGGAAATCAGTCCTGAAGATTCATTGGAAGGACTGATGCTGAAACTCCAGTACTTTGGCCACCTCATGTGAAGAACTGACTCACCTGAAAAGACCCTGATGCTGGGAAAGATTGAAAGCAGGAGGAGAAGGGGATGACAGGGTTGGATGACATCACCAACTTGATAGACATGAGTTTGAGCAAGCTCCAGGAGTTGGTGATGGACAGGGAAACCTGGCGTCCATGAGGTCACAAAGAGTGGGACGTGACTATGCTACTGAAAATAGCTGAGAGTTGAAAAAGTATTTGGAAGGATGCAGGTAGGTTATAGGCAAATAGTAGGGCTTTTTTTTGTCTGTAGTGTTGATGGAGGGTGTCCTGGGACTAATCTCCTTCAAGTACTATGTGAACTGTTGAACAAGATGACTATTCGAACTGTTGTACAAGATGACTATTTGAACTGTTGTGGGAGAATTTGTGGGAAAACAGAGGAGGAAATGTCTGATTCCTTCCAGGAGATTACAATAGAGGAGAAACTTGAGCTAATTTTTATGTAGGGAGAGAAGTTCTTTAGTCTAGCAAGAGGGTGAGGTTAACTGGGGGCCTGGGATTAGAGAAAATTCCAGCCAGAAGAGCAGAATTAGCAGAGGCAGGAGTGTGTCAAAAATGTGTGTATAGAGGGAGTAGGTGTGTAGGAGTTTTGGCAGGTAAGGAGGGAACAGTAAATTGGGGATGAGGAGGGGTAGTGATTAGACCCCATGATCAGGGTTTTGGACTTTCCACTGTAGGTATAGAAAAGCAGATCTGAGTTTAGAAAAGATCATTCTGGCATCAGTGGGCAAGGTAGATGGGAGGAGGGAGACTTTGTGCTGCCATTAGTGCTGGTGATTAATATCCAGCTCCCCCTCCCTCTCCTGAGAGATCTCAGTGCTCTGGGGACTCCACAAGGATTCCTACCTGTGGTCCGTTTCTCTAAATTTTTACCTTTTCAGACTTGAATGGGCATACAAATCTCATTGAATTGCAAATTCTGATTCAGTAGTTCTGAATCAGAATCTGAGTAGTTCTGAATCTGAGTGGGATCCAAGCTTCTGCCGCTGCCAGTCCATAGACACACTTTGAGGAGAAAAACTCCAACTTGCTTGCACATGGGAACAACCTAGATTTATAAAAGCAAAAACTGATGTCTGGTGCCACCTATGAGATTCTGACTAAATATATGTAATCTCTTCCCTGGTGGCTCAGAGGTTAAAGCCTCTGTCTGCAATGCAGGAGACCCGGGTTCGATCCCTGGATCGGGAAGATCCCCTGGAGAAGGAAATGGCAACCCACTCCAATACTCTTGGCCTGGAGAATCCCATGGAGGGAGGAGCCTGGTAGGCTGCAGTCCATGGGGTCGCAAAGACTCAGATACAACTGAGCGACTTCACTTCACTTCATGTAAGGTGTGGCATGGGCAATGAGAATTTTAAATGTGTCCCAGTTGAAGGTTCAGGTGTTTTTGTTTGGTTGGTTGTTTTACTTTTAATATTTTACCAGAGGATACTGGAATCTGGAACCACCAGCCACGCAGGCAGGATGGATAGTGAATGGGGATTCAGTGTCCTGGGAGAGAAGGAGTAATTACTTCACCCTGGATTTGTGCTAGCTGCTGGAGGCTGGAGTGGGCAGAAATGGAATGGGACTTCCCTGATCATTGTGTTCCTGAAACTGTGGCCCTTGGGAGGGTGGGGAAATCCTAGGGATCCCTAATAATTGCCTGGTAGTGGTGGTTTAACCTGTCAGCTAAATCATTACATAAGAGCTAGGGGGGAAACTATTTTCCTAGCTTCTTGGGTTTTCCTTTTAGCTCTTCTCTCCCTGTCTCCATAGTGAGTGATAGATATTGACTTTAAACTTCTTGCTTAAGAGCTGTACCAGCTGTCTACTCCCATGCTTTTCTGTATTGCAACAAGCTTTGTTACTTCATACGTGTTATTTCTTTCCCATGCCTTAACATGGACCCCCAGTACAGTTTTGCACAGAACTAATGAAAGTGATTGATCACCCTTGAGTTGTTCCTAACTTTATAAGAAATGATTTTAATGTGTTACACATTCGTTCTTATTTCTGGAGGGAAGGCAGTTACTCTTTAATAGTTAAAAAAATCTCCTTCTATTTTTGATAGAGTTAGAAATTTTTCTTCTTTTCTAGAAAACAGGAATATTACTGATGTTCATCAAAATTTCTTTTTATTTTTTGAGATGCTGGTACACTTTTCTCATTATGTTTATTAAGGTGAAGAATTACATTAAAGGATTATCTAATGTTAAACTATCCTTGCATTCCTGGGAAAAATCCATTTTGTTTGTGTTATCTTTTATTTACTAGTTTTACAAAAATAGCATTTGTAAATAGCAATGGATGAGGTTGTCCTGTAGTTTTTCTTATTCATACTCTGTAAATTTGGACATCAAGGTTTTGCTAATCTCATTAAATGACTTTATCTTTACCTACTCCTTGAAAGAATTTATGTAAGACTGGAAATATTTCTTACTTGAATATTTGATAAGCTTGATGGTTAAGCTATTGGAGCCTGGGTTTTTTGTTTTGCTTTTGTTTATGGTAGATTAAAAAAATTTTTAATTATAGGATAGTTGCTTTACAATATTGTGTTGGTTTCTGCCATACAACAACATGAATCACTCATATGTATACATGTGTCTGGGCTTCCTAGGTACTCAGCTGGTAAAGAATCCACCTGTAATGAAGGAGACCCTGGTTCAATTTCTGGGTTGGGAAGATCCCCTGGAGAAGGGATAGGCCACCCACTCCAGTATTCTTGGGCTTCCCTGGTGCTCAGGCAGTAAAGAATCTGCCTGCAATGTGGGAGACCTGGGTTCAATCCCTGGGTTTGGAAGATCTTCTGGAGGAGGACAGGACAATCCACTCCAGTATTCTTGCCTGGAGAATCCGCATGGACAAAGGACCCTGGTGGGCCCCAGCCCATGGGTTCCAAAGAGTCGGATACAACTGAGAGACCAAGCACAACACATACATGTGTCCTCTGCTTCTTGAGCCTGCCCTTCCCAACCTGATCCTATCCCTCTAGGTTGTCAATAGCACCAGACTGGGTTCCCTAATGCCCTAAATTCTATACTGTTGTGGTTGTTCACTGGTTTCAGCAGTGTACATTCTCCAGCTATAGCTGATATCAAGCTGTCAATAGTGTCAACTTAAAAAAAAATGCACAACATGAGAATTTCAAGTTAAGTTTTATTTGGGGCAAAATGAGGACTGCAGCTCAGGAGACAGCACCTCTGATAGTTCTGAGAAACTGCTCCAAAGAGGTAGGGGGAAAGTCAGTATATTATACGTGATTTTAGTGAAGGGGGAAATACATGCAGTCAAGCACATGTTTTTCCAAAAGGCTTTTATGAGTCTCATGAAGATTTTGCTAGTCACAAGGAATAGTTATCACTTTGAAGGATTTTAGTCCTTTTCTAGAGAATTGGGCTCATAAAATTGGTTCTTGAAAATGTTTAACTATCTGAAGACTTGTTTTGCCAGGTGCCCCTTCCTCCCACCAAGCACAGAGTGCCTCATTTCTGCTCTCTACACTGAGCTCCTTTCAGGGGTTGTTGGAAGTCAGTAGCTACATCTACTCATGATTTAATCCTTGTAGAGATAGATAGCAGGTGCCAATGGCAAGTGCCAATTTGTAATTGACAACAGTTAACAATCACCTTACAAAACTCCTTAATACTTAATAATTGGCTTTTTAATTTCAAAGTGAGTTGACTCCAGGCCACTCATATAGGGTTACATCTTCTGGGAGTTTTCATTGGAATTGCATTTTTTTTTTTCTATAAATTTGTCCATTTAATCTATTTTAAAATTTATTGACATAAAAGTGTTCATAATATTCTCATGGTGTCTTTTAAATCTCTACATCACATTTAACTCTGTTTTTTTTTTTTTCATTCTTATTATTATGTTGGGAGGGTTTTTTTCTTGATCAATTGTGTTAATAGTTTGTCAGCTTTTGTCTTTAGTATATACTTTTTGTATTGGAATGTTTTGTATTGGATTATTTCTACTTTATTTTTTCTTTCATATACTTAAAAAAATCTTTTTTGCAAAATTATTAAATTATTTATTCCTTTTTCATTTATTGGCTGTGCTGGGTCTTCAGTGCTGTGTAGGCTTTTCTCTAGTTGCCATGAGTAGGAGCTACTCTCTAGTTGCAGTGCTTGGGTTTCTCATTTTGGTGGCTTCTCTTGTAGCTGAGAAAGGACTCTAGGGCATGTGGGCTTCAATAGTTGCAGTGTGAGAGCTCAGTAGCTGCAACTTCCAGGCTCTAGAGCCTGGCTCTATACTCGTGGCACATGGGCTTAGTTGCCCCACGGGGATCTACCCAGCCCAGGGATTGAACTTATGTCTTCTGCATTGGCAGGAGGATTCTTTGCCATTGAGCCACCAGGGAAGCCCTGACCTCCCATCTACTTTCTTTGGGCTTATTGGGTTATTTGGGTTTTGTTGGATGCTCTATTAGCCAGAGTACTAAGAGGAAATAGAAGGCATACTCAAAGAAAGGATAGCTGAAGAGAGTTCAATGAAGAGAATACACAGATATGACAGGGTTAAGGAAAACAACAAGAGAGGAAGCAGTCAAAATTCATGGCAGTAAGAACTCAGTATTACTCCTCAGCCTGAAATTATGAGGGGAAGGGGCTGTGCTTTCAGACTCTCTGATGAAACCTGTAGCCTTGGGAGAGGTGCTGCCCAAGGAGAGCTATGGCCTTAGGCAGAACAATGTAGCCTCTGTCAAAACTAGTAAAAAGGGAGCAGGGAATAAGTAACTTATCACTCTCTGGGTAAACTCAACTAGAAGTCAGCTGAAACATAGCTGGGATGATGTAGTCCTCAGGACGAGGCCCTTGGAAGCACAGAGTAAGAAAAAGTCAACCAATGGATCTAGAGGGCATACAGAAAGTAATCAGCAGAGATATAACTCATTTAAGTCCCTCTGCACCCTCACCAATTTGTGTATTTAAGGGTATATAGTTTCCTCTAAGTCCTATTTGAGCTGCCTCTCATAAATTATAAAATAAGGTATATTCATTAATGTTCTTTGCTAAATATTTTGTAGGTTCTGTTAAGATTTTTCCTTTAACCTATGAATTATTTAGATGTATGTTTTTTATTCCCAAACATAAGGGGTTTGGTGGTTATCTTTTGGGTATTGATTTCTTTTTTAAAGAAGTTTTTTTGGAGTATAGTTAATTTGCAATGTTGTATTAGTTCTGGTGTACAGCAAAGTGAATCAGTTACACACACACACACACACACACACACACCTCCACTCTTTTTTACATTTCTTTTCCCATACAGAGAATTGAATAAAATTCCCTGTGCTATACAGTAGATCTTTAGTAGTTATCTATTTTATATATATGGCTTCCCTGGTGGCTCAGACGGTAAAAGCGTCTGCCTACAATGCGAGAGACCTGGGTTCGATCCCTGGGTGGGGAAAATCCCTGGAGAAGGAAATGGTAACCCGCTCCAGTATTCTTGCTTAGAAAATCCCATGGACAGAGGAGCCTGAAAGGCTACAGTCCATGGGGTCGCAAAGAGTCGGACACTACTGAGCGACTTCACTTCACTTCATTTTATATACAGTAGTGTGAATACATCAATTCCCATCTCCCACTTTATTTCTCTCTGCTTACCTCCTGTTAGTCATAAGTTTGTTTTCTACACTTGTAACTCTTTCTGTTTTGTAAATAAGGTCATTTGTACCCTTTTAAAAATTTCCATATATAAGCGATATCATATTTATCTTTCTCTGTCTGACTTACTTCATTAAGTAGGACAATCTCTAGGTCCATCCATGTTGCTGCAAATGGCATTATTTCATTTTTATAGCTGAGTAATATTCCATTGTATACACACACCATTCCTCTGTTGATGGATATTTAGTTGCTTCCATATCCTGGCTATTGCAAATAGTGCTGCAATGAACATTGGTGGGCATGTATCTTTCTGAATTATGGTTTTCTCCAGATATATGCCCAGGAATGAGATTGCTGGATCATTCGGTTGCTCTATTTTATAATAGGACTGTTAACTCTGTCTTCCCATTTACGTTTCATCAGCACTTATATTTGTCACATTTAGGTTTTGTATGAATGGCAAACACCCTGGCTGTGGTTAATATTTTTGGCTGCTGCCACAGAGGAGAAGGTAGTTCTGTTCATTGGTGTAAGTTTGTTTACAAAAAGCTTTACAAGAAATTTGTAATGAAACCCTCCTTTATTCCACTACTCTTAGAAGCTCTGTGAGCCCAACACACAAGATCTTTTCTGGGTCTCTAAGTGCTCAGTGATGATGTGAACAGTAGTCCATTGCAGGTTTTTCTTGGTAAGATCCCAATTTTAAGAGAATCAATAGTATAAAATTTCATCCCTGAGTGGGAAATTGATTTTAAAATGACAGATAGGAGAATAAAATTTGATTGAGGTTAATTCCTATATGGCTATCACAGGTTTTTGTGAGAATTGAGAGTGGACTTATTTTAAAGCATCTGGCCCTTCCTACATTCCTCCCACTTGAGAGTAGAGAGGCAAATTGCTTGGGGAAACCCCCAGTCAAGCAGCTACAGTCTTCCTGGTGATGAAAGAGCAACATTTTGGTGAGTGTAATTAGGGATCAAGTGAATCACTGCCTAGTGACATCAACTCATCAGCATCTGTGACAGACCAAAATAGTCACTCCCTTTAAGCAATACCTGGATGTGACTGCCTGATCTATGTATCCCAATAAAAAGGGGAGGAAAAAAAATGGGAATTTCCTGGCTTTCACCTAGGGAGCTAAGTTTTCCTTTTTTAGGTCCAAAATTACAGTTCTGACAAGTATAACCCTCCAAGGAGATAAGTGCTGCTCTAAAGGATCCTGGGAAAGGTAGGATCCAAGCATCAAGCTGAAAAATTTAAGGGTGAATTCACTCTGGAAAATGAATTTGATCCAGGAAACAGACATGAACTTGTACAGACAGACCCAAAGGATTCTCTTAGGAAATATTCCTTAGAATCTCTAGAACCTCTAACATGCTCTAGAATTCCCTTGGATTTGTATTTCTAGGGCTTCCCTGGTGGTTCAGCGGTAAAGAATCTGTCTGCCATTGCAGGATTGTGGGTTCACTCCCTGAGTTAGGAAGATCCCCTGGAGAAGGAAACGGCAACCCACTCCAATATTCTTGCCTGAAAAATCCCATGGACAGATGAGCCTGCTAGGATACAGTCCACGGGATCTCAAAGAGCTGGACATGACTTAGCGACTAGACAATACACAGGGTCCCTCAGCTTAGAAATGGGGTAGTAAGAGCAGTGACAGCTGCCATGGACTGACCATGTGTCAAGCACCCTGCTAAGTACTTTATTTATTTACATGTACTGTGGCTTTAAAACTTAATCTTGTATTTGGCAAAACTAACACAATATTGTAAAGTTTAAAAATAAAAAAACAAAAAAAAACCAATCTTATGATGTGGGTTTTGTAAGTATCTGTATTTTGTAGATGTTGAAACTGAGAATCAGAAGAGTAAAGCCACCTGCCCAAAGTCACACATAACTAGGATTTGCACACATTTCTGACACCTGAACCCTTGCTGTGAATCATCATGCCTAACTTCATGTGGGTGCACAGGATTTTGTGAACAGTAATGGCATTTTCACGTTCATCTTCCCCATTTCGGCTATGATTATGTGAGGCAGGGCCAACTGATATAAGCTACAGTTACTCCCCTGTTGCAGAGGAAGAAAATGAGGCACAGAGAGGTTGAGTGATTCACTCAAAGTCCTATAGCAGCAAGCAATGGAATCAAGGCTGAGATCTAGATGGTCTCAAGGCCAGTTTCTCCCCACCGCCATGCTGCTCTTGGAAATATGCTGTTTTCTGGCCCCTGAAGCCATGGGCAGAGTTTGAGGTGAGTGTGAAATTGAGTCAGAACCCAAATAATTGCTAAGAGTAAGTTTTAAAGCCCTTAGAATAGAAAGTTGTTATTTTTGTTGTTTTAAAACATCTGATACTTCCCATAAACAAAATGTATAGTTTTAGTTTGGAATGCAGTTATCTCACTGACCTGCTTTTTAATGCTCATCATTGTGATAAACAAAAAACTTGATGCAAGAAAAGTCTAACAAAACTGAAAGTTGCCAGAACAGAATCAGTCAGTTTTCACTTTATGGTCACTTGTGAAGCCAGAGAGTAGATACAAATATAGAGGCCAGAGAAATAGCAGAGGAGGTACAGGAAGAGTGTGCAGTGAGGAAGAGAAAGCAAAGAGCTAAAAACCCTCTGAAGTGGAGCAGTAGACAGAGCATTTAAGAAACTCTTTGTAAATTAAACTTTAGAAGTTTAAAAGGCAAAAACAAAAAAATAAAAATCCTGATAGACTGCAGCCTGGTCAAGGTGCTCATTTCACCTTTGCCTTTTATTGATATATACTATAATATTTATAGATGAAATGATTATGTCTGAGATTTCATTCTGAATCATCCAGAGGGTGGGGCAGATGAATGGGGTAGGTAAACAAGGTTGGCCACTTGTTGATAATTGTTGATATTGAGTGATGGATACCTAAGGATTCATTACAATATCTCTGTTTTTGAGTATGTTTAAAAGTTTCCATGGTAAGAAGTTTTAGAATTTTGAGGTTCTCTGAGGGCTCAGAAGGTAAAGAATCTCCTTCATTGCAGGAGACTTGGGTTTAAATTTTAAGAAATTCTATTTCTTCATAACCAGCTAGTGCCATCTATGGGTGATCCATGGGAGCTGTCCTTTAAGGGAGGAAAACCAGAAAGGCTAACACCAGGCTGCTGCTGCTGCTGCTGCTAAGTCGCTTCAGTCGTGTCCCACTCTGTGCGACCCCATAGATGGCAGCCCACCAGGCTCCCCCGTCCCTGGCTGCAGAGTGACTAAGAAATGAAATGCTTGTGTACTAAGTTACTCCAAAACTAAGCAGTGGGCAGCTGATGGGTCTGCTCCTAATTTTGGAGTCAGAGGGTTGGAAATTACATGAATATAAACTTTTCCTGTATAAGTCACAGAGCTTAACATGAGATCTTGTCTGCTGTTATGAATAAATAAATAAATGTGTGATTCCCTCAGACAATAAAGCAAATTTTTCAGGAATGGGTCATATTGCAAAATTCATGGTATCAGTGGCCAAAGTGTTGATTCAGACACTGAAGTTAACTAAATGTTATGATTTCTTCATCTGTATAAACAGATAGCATACTTGTAATTTTTCTTTTCTTTCCTCCCTTGCTCTCTCCCTTCCTTCCTCTCTCTTTCTGGATAGATTTTAGCAACTCAACAGTTTGGAGGGTCACACAAATTCTACAAATAACTTTTGACGTTAGAAAATAACTTTTCTGATATCATGTCCACACTACTTTTTCTTAATTTTTCTTCAGTTCAGTTCAGTCGCTCAGTCGTGTCTGATTCTGCAGCCCCATGGACTGCAGCACTCCAGGCTGCCCTGTCCATCACCAGCTCCCGAAGTTCACCCAAACTCATGTCCATCGAGTCGGTGATGCCATCCAGCCATCTCATCCTCTGTCGTCCCCTTCTCCTCCTGCCTTCAATCTTTCCCAGCATCAGGGTCTTTTCCAAGAGTCATTTCTTTGCATCAGGTGGCCAAAGTATTGGACTTTCAGCTTCAGTTTGTTGTGATCCACACAGTCAAAGGCTTTGGCGTAGTCAATAAAGCAGAAGTAGATGTTTCTTAGGTAATCTTTCTTAGGTTATTCATAATCTGTAACAGCAATAGTTATTTTGGAGTTCAGAGGCTCAGGGTCATTGGGTATATTATGTTCCTTTCACTGAATTGACTCACTTCTGCCCAAATATCCTACTTGCAGATTAAGCATCATTTTTACTGAGGAAAGACATTGGAAGACAACAATTTAGGTAAACATTTTCCCCTGCCTCTTTGCCTTTTCTTATGTAATCCTCACAAACACAATGTCATGTTGGTACTTGTATTTGTTTGCTAGAGCTGCCAGAACAAATGCCATAGACTGGGTGGCTTAAACAACAGGAATCTACTTTGTCAAAGCCCTAGAGCCTAGAAGCCCAACATTAGTTGTCTGCAGAGTTAAGCTTCTTCTGAGACCTCTCTCCTTTGGTTGGAGATGGCTGCCTTCTTGCTGCGTCCTCACATGGCCTTTTCTCTTTGGGTGCACCTCTGTGTTGTCTCTTCCTCTTCTTATAAGAATCCAAGTCCTGTTGGATTAGGGCCCACTCCACTGACCTCAGTTAACCTTAATTATCACTTTAAAGACCCTGTCTCCAAATATAGTCACCTTGTGAGCAACTGAGGGTTAGGACTTCAACATATGCATTTTTGTGGCAGATATAATTCAGTTTATAATAGTGTTGTTGTTATTATAATTATTATTCCATTTTTGACAGTGATGAAGTCAAGAATTGGAGAATTTTTATATTCTGTCAAAACCTCATAATACAAAAGTAGCATAGTCTGGATTTGAATCTAGATTATTTGTACACTCTTCTCTCTCCCACACTGCAAGTGTCCCGTTTACTCCTTTCTTCATGGAAACAAGCACTTTTCCTGTCTCTGATCTTTTCATGATGAGCTGGTCATCAGCCTCCCAGGACACTTACTCTCTCTGTCTTTGAGAACAACAAAGATTTTGTTGTCGTTTTATTTTTAGTATTAAATTAAGGTTTCTTAGCTTACAACTTCTAAATTCAATTGTATTTATTTCAGTAATAGCTGAAGTTTTTTACTACTCATTTCTGTAGGGAAATAGACATGGGCTAACACAAAGCTTTCCTTAGCAATCAATGCAAAGAAATAAAGGAAAACAAAAGAATGGGAAAGACTAGAGATCTTTTCAAGAAAATTAGAGATACCAAGGAAACACTTCATGCAAAGATGGGCTTGATAAAAGACAGAAATGGTATGGACCTAACAGAAGCAGAAGATATTAAGAGGTGGCAAGAATACACAGAAGAACTGTACAAAAAAGATCTTCACGACCCAGGTAATCACGATGATGTGATCACTCACCTAGAGCCAGACCTCCTGGAATGTGAAGTCAAGTGGGCCTTAGAAAGCATCACTATGAACAAAGTTGGAGGTGATGGAATTCCAGTTGAGCTATTTCAAATCCTGGAAGATGATGCTGTGAAAGTGCTGCACTCAATATGCCAGCAAATTTGGAAAACTCAGCAGTGGCCACAGGACTGGAAAAGGTCAGTTTTCATTCCAATTCCAAAGAAAGGCAATGCCAAAGAATGCTCAAACTACTGCACAATTGCACTCATCTGCTCAAAATTCTCCAAGCCAGCAGTATGTAAACCGTGAATTTCCAGATGTTCAAGCTGGTTTTAGAAAAGGCAGAGGAACTGGAGATCAAATTGCCAACATCCGCTGGTTCATTGAAAAAGTAAGAGAGTTCCAGAAAAAACATCTATTTCTGCTTTATTGACTATGCCAAAGCCTTTGATTGTGTGGATCACAAGAAACTGTGGAAAATTCTTCAAGAGATGGGAATACCAGACCACCTGACCTGCCTCTTGAGAAACCTATATGCAGGTCAGGAAGCAACAGTTAGAACTGGACATAGAACAACAGACTGGGTCCAAATAGGAAATGGAGTACGTCAAGGCTGCATATTGTCACTGTGCTTATTTAACTTCTATGCAGAGTACATCATGAGAAACGCTGGGCTGGAAGAAGCACAAGCTCGAATCAAGATTGCCGGGAGAAATATCAATAACCTCAGATATACAGATGACACCACCCTTATGGCAGAAAGTGAAGAGGAACTCAAAAGCCTCTTGATGAAAGTGAAAGAGGAGAATGAAAAAGTTGGCTTAAAGCTCAACATTCAGAAAACTAAGATCATGGCATCTGGTCCCATCACTTCATGGGAAATATATGGGGAAACAGTGGAAACAGTGTCAGACTTTATTTTTGGGGGGTCCAAAATCACTGCAGATGGTGACTGCAGCCATTAAATTAAAAGACACTTACTCCTTGGAAGGAAAGTTATGACCAACCTAGATAGCATATTCAAAAGCAGAGACATTACTTTGCCAACAAATGTCCATCTAGTCAAGGCTATGGTTTTTCCTGTGGTCATGTATGGATGTAAGAGTTGGACTGGGAAGAAAGCTGAGTGCTGAAGAATTGATGCTTTTGAACTGTGGTGTTGGAGAAGACTCTTGAGAGTCCCTTGGACTGCAAGGAGATCCAACCAGTCCATTCTAAAGGAGATCAGTCCTGGGTGTTCTTTGGAAGGACTGATGCTAAAGCTGAAACTCCAATACTTTGGCCACCTCATGCGAAGAGTTGACTCATTGGAAAAGACCCTGATGCTGGGAGGGATTGGGGGCAGGAGGAGAAGGGGATGACAGAGGATGAGAAGGCTGGATGGCATCACCGACTTGATGGACATGAGTTTGAGTGAACTCTGGGAATTAGTGTGAACAGAGAGGCCTGGCATGCTGTGATTCATGGGGTCGCAAAGAATCAGATACGACTGAGTGACTGAACTGAACTAAACACAAAAAGTAGAGTTGGGGCCATAATAAACTCTTGTTCTGATTTTCCTTCTTTGTTGTCCAGGTTACTTTTCTTAGCTGCCTCTTCAGGAGCTCCGAGTCTTCCTATTTTCTTCTTTCATCCTCAAGATAAGCTGTCCACCAGTCTCCATCTCCCTTCATTTGCTTGTCCCATAATTCCTTCTTCCTTTGATTTATTCTTCCAGGAAAATGTCTGTAGTTGGTTCCTTACTAGGGCTTTCCTGGTGGCTCAGATGGTAAAGAATCGGCCTGCAATGTGGGATTCCCAGGTTAAATCCCTGGGTCAGGAAGATCCCCTGGAGAAGGCAATGACAATGCACTCCAGCATTCTTGTCTGGAGAATCCCATAGACAGAGGAGTCTGGCAGGTTATGGTCTTTGGGATCACTCAGACACAACTGAGTGACACATTTCATTTCATTTCAGTTCCTTACTAAGGTTTGAAGGCTCACTTTGAACTGACCAGCAGTGGTGAATCAACAGACTTTTGACTTGCTTGACTTTTAAAGAAGTCAAAAGTCTGTTGACTTCCAATAGTAGTTTATACCTTAAGGGAACCCCAGATGGGTAGCTCCCATCTCACTTGACATCTTCTTGGTATAAAAAAATTTTCTTACCTGTCAATCATAATACTAAGAACAAAACTTTCTGTTTAAGATGGGTGACAGAGCATGCCTGTTTACCTGTCCTCCTTTCCGAAATCCTGCATGAAGAACTATAAAAACTGAGTATAACACTATTTTCTATTACTTCTTTCACATACATCCATTTAATTTTTACGACAAATTTGGGAGGTGGTAGCAATATCAATATTTTCCTTTTTAGTTTTTTTTTTTGAAGTATAATTGGCTTTCTGTGGGGAGAGAGCAAATTAGCCAAGATGGCATGTTCAGATTCTCTCACCCCATACTTTGTAAGTAATGACTATGTAACAACTGAGCTCATTTATAGCACTGCCCATGGGCTACTTTTGGTATATAAACTCCACTCAAAAAAGCAGCAGCATTACTGCTGCTTCATGGCTGTGTCTGTTGGGTTCAGCCATGAGAGGAGAGAATACAGTGGGTCTGCTGCTATGGCTGCTGCTCCAGCCAGGAGAGAATAACTGCATCTGTGGTTCCTATAGCTCCTCGCATTTCCTTCCAGCCTCTTAGCTCCTACCTTGCCTACCATGGGTTCAGTGAACTGTGCCCACAGTGCGACAGTGAGACAATTGGTGCTGTGAGCAGGATCAGCAATACAATTGGTATAGTCAGCATCATATTCAGAGGGTAGAGGAGCCTGAGGCTCCACTGGATGGAGGAAGCCAGTGGCCACCAGATAGCATGTGGTACCATGTGGCTGAAATCCTCTTGGCTTGGGCTCTGGTGGAAGACTGGGAGGCAGTGGATTCACCGGATAGTATTGAAAAGGTGTTAGAGGCAGTGAGTTTCCATTTGCTGAACAAGGCAGCACAGACTGCTGCTGGTTCTGTGGGGTGGATTGGCCTGACTGCCCTGAAGGCAAATATGGAATCATGCTCTCTGTGAGGCTGTGCTGGTATGCAGTGTACAGAGATGCTTGGAAGAACTAGAGCAACATATATTGGCATTAGAGCAAGAACTCCGTGGACCTAAAGAACCCAGCTTTTCTGATAGCAAGGTGGTAAGTGATGGTAATGATGAACCTTATGAGATTGTGGGTCCCCGCTTGGCAGTGAGGCCCAGCAGAAAAGGAAGCATGAACAGCCTGTGACCCATGCGGGACATCCTCAAGGGGCCCCCAATGTGACTGAGTTCCCAACGTATCGACCACATGTTCAGGCAGTGTTGGTCGACTTGGGTGAGCAGTTTTGGCAAAAGGGAGGGGAAACCTTGGCAGTTCGGCTTTTGCAACTTTGGGACACAGGGGTGGCCCCAATGCCTGTGGGGGTTTTGTGGGTCCTTACTGAGAGCAGTTTCCACTGTTTCCCCATCTATTTGCCATGAAGTGATGGGACCAGATGCCATGATCTTTGTTTTCTGAATGTTGAGCTTTAAGCCAACTTTTGCACTCTCCACTTTCACTTTCATCAAGAGGCTTTTTAGTTCCTCTTCACTTTCTGCCATAAAGGTGGTGTCATCTGCATATCTGAGGTTATTGATATTTCTCCTGGCAATCTTGATTCCAGCTTGTGCTTCTTCCAGCCCCGTGTTTCTCATGATGTACTCTGCATAGAAGTTAAATAAGCAGGGTGACAATATACTGCCTTGATGTACTCCTTTTCCTATTTGGAACCAGTCTGTTGTTCCACGTCCAGTTCTAACTGTTGCTTCCTGACCTGCATATAGGTTTCTCAGAAACCTATATGCAGGTCAGGAAGCAACAGTTAGAACTGGACATGGAACAACAGATGGTGATTGCAGCCATGAAATTAAAAGAGTCTTGCTCCTTGGAAGGAAAGTTATGACCAAACTAGATAGCATATTCAAAAGCAGAGACATTATTTTGCCCACAAAGGTCCATCTAGTCAAGACTATGGTTTTTCCAATGGTCATGTATGGATGTGAGAGTTGGACTGTGAAGAAAGCTGAGCACCGAAGAATTGATGCTTTTGAACTGTGGTGTTGGAGAAGACTCTTGAGAGTCCCTTGGACTGCAAGGAGATCCAACCAGTCCATTCTGAAGGAGATCAGCCCTAGGATTTCTTTGGAAGGAATGATGCTAAAGCTGAAACTCCAGTACTTTGGCCACCTCATGTGAAGAGTTGACTCATTGGAAAAGACTCTGATGCTGGGAGGGATTGGGGACAGGAGGAGAAGGGGACGACAGAGGATGAGATGGCTGGATGGCACCACCGACTCGATGGACGTGAGTTTGAGTGAACTCCTGGAGTTGGTGATGGACAGGGAGGCCTGGCGTGCTGCGATTCACGGGGTCCCAAAGAGTTGAACACGACTGAGTGACTGAACTAAACTGAACTGAAAGAAGTAGAGGAATGGCATGAGAGATACCATTTTGAAAGTGTGAAGACCCCGAAGTGGGAAGAGCTGGTAAAGACCCCATCCAAGTGATGAGAATGCAAATGTGGGCTGATATGCTGGTGGTGAGAGCTAACAGAAATAAAATTGATAGACATCCCAGTGCTCTGCTCCTAGAACTATGGAGGCAATTGAGACTGGAGCAGCAGTCGACCAACTTTGGAAAGCACCCACAGCAAGAGATATGGGCAGTTCAGTTAGAAGATTTCATGGTGCCCAAGGATGTTCCTTTCAATGATGCCCTTTTCCACTTTGAATAGGGCTCAGACCAAGGTGCCCCCCTGAAGAGCCCAAGCAGGGACTGGAGGCCCCCTGTAAAGAACTTGCAATTTGCTGGTCACTAGCTAAGGTAGAGAGAGTAATGGCCCTGGCAGACTCTGGTGCTGAATGTAGGCTTGTTTATGGCAAGCCAGGGCAGTTTCCTGGTCCTGGTGCATACAGTGATGGCTAAGGTGGCCAAATGATGTAGATTTAGACTATAAAGGCTGTGTCCTATGATGTATGATGTAGATTTAGGCTGTGTCCTGTGATGTAGATTTTGTAGAACAGTGTATAAAGTTCTGTGTTGTGATACTAACCTCTGATTCTCCTGCAGACTTAGAACAGTGTGAAGAAAGCATTTGGAATCATGTAGGTGTGCTATGAATGCTGCAAAAAGAAAAAAAAAATCCCCTCATTGAGGGGTGGGTGGGCCCAGTGCCCCTGGGGGGAGTTTGTGGGTCCTTAGTAAAAAACCCTGAAGGGTGCAGTTGCCCTTGTGGAGGCTTTCCTTCAATTTCCCAAGGACAGAAGGTGGACTGGACTTGGCCATGGAAGATTAAGGCACACCACATGGAGTGGGTGGCTCTTCTAGGCCGAAGAAGGCAAGGACTACAACATGATAGCTGGCATTGGGTTTCGCTATGTGTTGGGGATGTAACTGTTGTAGCCACGGCTGATGCAAGATGTAAATCCAAGGGTCAGTGTTACTCACCAAGGGAATATCGCAGAAGGTGGACTGCACATAGAACGTGAGGTGAGAGACCCTGAAGTGTGGGGAGAGAGCGAATTAGCCAAGATGGCACATTCAGGCTGTTTTGCCCCATGTTTTGTAAATAATGACTGTGTAACAGCTGAGATCATTTATAGCACTGACATATGCATGTCACAAGGTACTCGCTTGGACATGGCTACTTTTATTATATAAACTACACCCAAAAAAGCAGCAACATTATTGCTGCATCACAGCTGTGTCTATTGGGTCAGCCATGAGAGGAGAAAACATGGTGTGTCTGCCACTATGGCTGCTCTGCCAGCCAGGAGAGAATAAACGCATCTGCAGTTCCTACAACTCTTCACATGTTCTTCTAGCCACACCTTGCCTACCATGGATTCAATGAACAGTGTGCACAGTGAGACACAGCGAGACAATCGCTGCTGTGAGCAGGATCAGCGGTACACTTACAAATATTATATTGCTTTCAAGTGTACAATATAATGATTCGATATTTTTGTACATTGAGAGATACCATTTGTCACCATACAAAGTTATTACAAAATTATTAACTATATTCTCTATGCTGTACATTACATGCCCATGACTTATTTATTTTATAACTGAAAGTATGTACCTCTTTATTACCTTCCCACATTGTTCTATCCCCTTACTCCCTTGCCCTCTGGTAACCACTGCTTTGTTCTCTGTATCTTTAAGTCTGTTTTGTTATATTTTGTATTTTAGATTTCATACTACCTTTCCACCCCTAGTTTATTTCCTACCGCCAGCACACCACCTTGGGTGCCTGCATTCCAGGCCCAGGCTTGGGCCAGAAGTCAGGCTTTAGTCTAGGTTTAACTCTTGCCTACAACACATGCACTTCTGTATCTTTAAATCAATTGGAATGACGTATACTGGGTACCTACTATGTGCCAAAATTATGCAAAGTGTGAACCCAGAAGTGAATAAGACACAACCCCTAGACTCAGTGTGTTCTCAGCCAGGAAGCAAGCCCGTGAAATAAGAAGTCAGACATCTGTGAGTTCTACAAGCTGGGCCAGCTTCAGGCAACTATTACCTCTGTCCAGAGGAGTGAGGTTATAGGAAGTTTCCAAGAAAAGCTGATGGTAAGTCAGGGTCTCAAGTAAGGACAATATCTCAACAGAGGGAGGGTGGAGTAGAGGCAGGGATGCAGGGAATGGTGGTTGAGTCCCAGGCAAAGAAAACTATGGACAGATGCTAGAGCCAGATGGATATGATTGGAAGCAACTGGAGCACAACATGTGACATGGGGAGTGTCATAGGAGACTTAAACTGTGCAGGCAGGCAGGGATCAGAATACAGGAAATCTATGTTGTGCTAAGAGGCTTGGAGTTTGTCATGAAGGCCTCTGAACAGAAGTGACCAAGATGCACCTGGTTTTAAAACAACTGCCCTGGGAGTCGTAGGGGATAGATTTGAAGATTGGAGGCCAGAAGGCCATTTAAGAGGCAGTGGCACTGCATGCAGGGGTGGGGATGGACTTAAGTGATGTCAAAGATAAAATCAACAGTACCCAGTGATTAACTAGAACTGGGGAGGAGAGGCTGAAAGAAGCCCAGAGTTGTGTTACATGCTTTGTAACACAAATGACTGAGTACACAGTCACCAACCTAGACAGGAAGGAGGCTGATCAGATGGTAAAATAGGCAGGTCCAGCACCCAGCTCTGAACCCACACTGAAATCCTGACTCTACCTCCTATGAGATGTGTGGCCACTCTGTGCCTCAGTTTCCTTACTTGAAAAATCAGTGTGCTAACAATAATAACTCCAGTACTTTGGCCACCTCATGCGAAGATTTGACTCATTGGAAAAGACTCTGATGCTGGGAGGGACTGAGGGCAGGAGGAGAAGGGGGTGACAGAGGATGAGATGGCTGGATGGCATCACTGACTCAGTGGACGTGAGTCTGAGTGAACTCCTGGAGCTGGTGATGGACAGGGAGGCCTGGCGTGCTGTGATTCATGGGGTCACAAAGAGTCGGACATGACTGAGCAACTGAACTGAACTGAACTGAACAATAATACCTGTTTTGTGGGACTCTTTGGTGATGATTCAAGAGGAAGTTATGGCTGGCACTTTTGGTACCATGCTTTGCACATAGCAAGTGTTTAGTAAACATGGACTATTATTACATCAAAGCAAAATAGGAGATGCAGGTTTGGCAGGAAGATAGGTGTAGTTTGGGGCATACTAGCTTTGCAGTCTGAGGTTTCTGTAAAACCTCAGAGTAGAGAGGCTGGGAGAGGTTGACTGCAGCCCTCAGAGTGGTGTGAGCTGGAGCTTGGGGGCTGTGAGCTCCTTAGCTTCACAGCAGCTGATGGGCCTCATCAGGGAGAATTTACTGCAGTGACAAATTCCCTTGGCCTTTCTTCTCAATCTTGGAGACACATAAGATTAAAGGTTCTTGGATTGAAACTCAAAGGACTAGGAATAAGCAGTGAACTTGGGGCTTTTAAACTTTTTTTCCCAACTGTAAAATGAGAGAGCTCAACTGGATGAGATCCCCTCGAAAATCTGATGAAATCATGTACAATATACAATACATGCACACATACAATATTTTCCCATAATTAAAGGAGATCAGTCCTGGGTATTCTTTGGAAGGAATGATGCTAAAGCTTAAACTCCAGTACTTTGGCCACCTCATGTGAAGAGTTGACTCATTGGACAAGACTCTGATTTTGGGAGGGATTGGGGGCAGGAGGAAAAGGGGACGACAGAGGATGAGATGGCTGGATGGCATCACCAACTCGATGGACGTGAGTTTGAGTGAACTCTGGAAGTTGGTGATTGACAGCGAGGCCTGGCGTGCTGCAATTCATGGGATTGCAAAGAGTTGGACATGACTGAGTGACTGAACTGAACTGAACTGATACCATGATCAAGTGAAATTTATCTCAGGGATGCAATGATTCTTCAATATACATAAATCAATCAATGTAATACACTATCTTAACAAATTGAAGGATAAAACCACATAGATCACTTCCAGTTTAGGATGGTGGAGTAGCAGGACATGTACTCAAACTCTTCCTGGGAGAGCACAAAAATCACAACAAGCTGGTGAACAGCCATTGACAGGATGATGCTGGAACCTACCAAAAAAGATACCCCACATACAAAGACAAAGAAGAAGCCACAGTTAGATGGTAGGAGGAGCACAATCACAATAAAATCAAATCCCATACCCACTTGGGTAGGTGACCCACTAACTGGAGGACAATAATACCAAAGAAGTTCTCCCACTATTGTGAAGGTTCTGAATCTCATGTCAGGCTTCCCAGCCTGGGGATGTGACAAAGAGACTGGGCATCTGACCTAGAACTTCAGCAGGATTTGATTACAAGACTTCCACAGGACTTGGGGAAACAGAGACTCCAGTCTTGTGCATCGAGACCCAGCGGAAAGGAGCAGTGACCCCATAGAAGACTGAACCAAAACTACCTGCTAGTTTTGGAGGATCTCTTGTGGAGGTGTGAGTCAGCAGGGGCTAACAACAGGGATTGGGGCACTGGCAGCAGCAGTCTGGGAAAGTGTTAACTCTCTTGGAGGTTGCCATTCAGTTCAACTGAGTCACTCAGTCGTGTCCAATTCTTTGTGACCCCATAAATTGCAGCACTCCAGGCCTCCCTGTCCATCACCAAGTCCCAGAGTTCACTCAAACTCATGTCCATCGAGTCAGTGATGCCATCCAGCCATCTCATCCTCTGTCATCCCCTTCTCCTCCTGCCCCCAATCCCTCCCAGCATCAGAGTCTTTTCCAATGAGTCAACTCTTCCCATGAGGTGGCCAAAGTATTGGAGTTTCAGCTTTAGCATCAGTCCTTCCAAAGAACACCCAGGGCTGATCTCTTTTAGAATGGGCTGGTTGGATCTCCTTGCAGTCCAAGGGACTCTCAAGAGTCTTCTCCAACACCACAGTTCAAAAGCATCAATTCTTTGGTGCTCAGCTTTCTTCACAGTCCAACTCTCACATCCATACATGACCACTGGAAAAACCATAGCCTTGACTAGACGAACCTTTGTTGGCAAAGTAATGTCTCTGCTTTTGAATATGCTATCTAGGTTGGTCATATCTTTCCTTCCAAGGAGTAAGCGTCTTTTAATTTTATGGCTGCAATCACCATCTGCCGTGATTTGGAGCCCCCCAAAATAAAGTCTGACACTGTTTCCACTGTTTCCCCATCTATTTCCCATGAAGTGATGGGACCAGATGCCATGATATTAGTTTTCTGAATGCTGAGCTTTAAGCCAACTTTTTCATTCTCCACTTTCACTTTCATCAAGAGGCTTTTGAGTTCCTCTTCACTTTCTGCCATAAGGGTGGTGTCATCTGCATATCTGAGGTTATTGATATTTCTCCCAGCAGTCTTGATTCGAGCTTGTGCTTCTTCCAGCCCAGTGTTTCTCATGATATACTCTGCATATAAATTAAATAGAGAGGGTGACAATATACAGCCTTGATGTACTCCTTTTCTTATTTGGAACCAGTCTATTGTTCCATGTCCAGTTCTAATTCTCATTATGAACAAAGCTAGTGGAGGTGATGGAATTCCAGTGGAGCTATTTCAAATCCTGGAAGATGATGCTGTCAAAGTGCTGCACTCAATATGCCAGCAAATTTGGAAAACTCAGCAGTGGCCACAGGACTGGAAAAGGTCAGTTTTCATTCCAATCCCAAAGGAAGGCAATGCCAAAGAATGCTCAAACTACCACACAATTGCACTCATCTCACACGCTAGTAAAGTAATGCTCAAAATTCTTCAAGCCAGGCTTCAGCAATATGTGAACTGTGAACTTCCTGATGTTCAAGCTGGTTTTAGAAAAGGCAGAGGAACCAGAGATCAAATTGCCAACATCTGCTGGATCATGGAAAAAGCAAAAGAGTTCCAGAAAAACATCTATTTCTGCTTTATTGACTATGCCAAAGCCTTTGACTGTGTGGATCACAATAAACTGTGGAAAATTCTGAAAGTGATGGGCATACCAGACTACCTGACCTGCCTCTTGAGAAACTTATATTACCATATAGGTGCTCATAAAAGCCCCTTATAATCCTTTGTATTTCTGCATTGTCTGTTGTAATCTCTCATTTTTCATTTCTGATTTGGTTGATTTGATTCTTCTCTCTCTTTTATTTTTTTTCTTGATGCATCTGTCTAGAGGTTTGTCAATTTTGTTTATTTTCTCAAAGAACCAACTTTTAGTTTTATTAATCTTTGCTACTGTTTCCTTTATTTCTTTTTCACTTATTTCTGGTCTGATCTCTGTGATTTCTTTCCTCCTGCTAACTTTTGGGGGGGGGGGTTTGCTCTTCTTTTTCCATTTGTTTTAGGTATAAAGTTAGGTTGTCTATTCAATGTTTTTCTTGTTTCTTGAGGTAGAATTGTATTGCTATAAATTTCTGTCTTAGAACTGCTTTTGCTGCATCCTATAGGTTTTGAGTGTCGTGTTTTCATTGTCATTTATTTCTAGGGTTTTTTAAATTTCCCTTTTGATTTCTTCAGTAACCTGTTCATTATTTAGAAGCGTGTTGTTTAATCTCCATGTGTTTGTGTTTTTTTTTTACAGCTTTTTTTCTTGTAATTGATACCTAGTCTCATAGTGTTGTGGTCAGAAAAGATGCTTGATATGATTTCAATGTTCTTACATTTACTGAGATTTGATTTGTGACCCAAGATGTGGTCTATCCTGGAGAATGTTCTTGTGGATTTGAGAAAAACATGTATTCTTCTGCATTTGGATGCATATGTCCTGATGATATCAGTGAGATCCCTCTGGTCTCATGTGTCATTAACGCTTGTGTTTTCTTATTAATTTCGTTTTGATGATCTATTTATTGGTGTAAGTGGGGTGTTAATATCTCCTACTATTACTGTATTACTGTCAATTTCTCCTTTTATGTCTCTTAATATTTTGTCTTATGTATTGAGGTGCTCCTATGCTGGGTGCAGAGATATTTACAATTGTTATGTCTTCCTCTTGAATTGATCCCTTGATCATTATGTAGTGTCCTTCCTTGTCTTTTGTGATATTCTTTATTTTGAGGTCTATTTTGTCTGATATGAGGATTGTTACTCCATATTTCTTTTGATCTCCATTTGCATGAAATATATTTTCCTATCCTCTCACTTTAAGTCTATATATGTCTTTAGGTCTGACTTGGGTTTCTTGTAGATAGCATATATATGGATCTTGCTTTTGTATCCATTTAGCCAGTCTGTGTCTTTTGGTTGGAGGATTTAATCCATTTACATTTAAAGTAATTAATGATATATATGTTCCTATTGCCATTTTCTTGACTGTTTGTTGTTTTTATAGATATTTTTCTTCTCTTGTATTTCCTGACTATATAAATCCTTTTAATCCCTACTCCCTTAATTTGTTGTAAAGCTTCTTTGGTGGTACTAAATTCTCTTAACTTTTGCTTATCTGTAAAGCTTTTGATTTCTCCATCAATTTTGAATGAGATCCATCTGGCCTGCAGTTTCTGCTGAATGATCAGCTATTAAACATGTGGGGTTTCCCTTGTATGTTGCTTTTTGCTTTTCCCTTGCTGCTTTTAATGTTCTTTCTTTGTGTTTAACCTTTGTTAATTTAATTAGTATATGTATTGGTGTGTGTCTCCTTGGGTTTATCCTGTATGGGTCTCTTTGTGCTTCTTGGGCTTGATTGATTATTTCCTTTCCCATGTTGGGGAAATTTTCAACTATAATCTCCTCAAAGATTTTCTCATACTCTTTCTTTTTCTCTTCTTCTCTGGGACCCCTGTAATTCGAATGTTGGTGCATTTAACATTGCCCCAGAGGTCTCTTAGATTATCCTCAGCTCTTTTCACTCTTTTTACTTTATTCTGCTGTTTAGCAGTCATTTCTACCATTCTGTCTTCAGGTTTACTTATCCATTCTTCTGCCTCAGAGAGTCTGCTGTTGATTCCTTCTAGAGTATTTTTAATTTCAGTAACTGTTTTTGTTTATAACTGTGTTTGTCTATGTTTATACTTTATTTCTTCTAGGTTTTTGTTAACTGATTCTTGCATTTTCTCCATTCTATTTTTGAGATTTTGGATCATCATTACTATCATTATACTGAATTCTTTTTCAGATAGTTTGCCTATTTCCTCTTCATTTATTCGGACTTGTGTGTTTCTAGGTTGTACCTTCATTTGTGCAGTATTTATCTGCCTTTTATTTTTTTTTTTTTAAGCTTATTGTGCTTGAGGTCTCCTTTTCCCAGGCTACAAGGTTGAATTCTTTCTTCCTTTTGGTTTCTGCCCTTGTAAGTTTGGCACAGTGGTTTGTGTAAGCTTAGTGTAGGGTATGACTCATGATTGTTTTCTGGTAGGAGGTAAGTTTTTATTTTTCCTCTGATTGGCAGGGCTGAGTGAAGTGGTAACCTCATCTGATGATGATTGGGTTTGTATTTTTGTCTTGTTTGCTGTTTGGATGAGGTATTCTGCACAAGGTGCTACTGGCAGGTGGGTGATGTTGGTCTTGTATACATGGTTGCCTTTGTGTGAGTTCTCACTATTTGATACTCTCTAGGGCTGCCATCTATGGGGTCACACAGAGTCGGACATGACTGAAGCAATGCAGCAGCAGCAGCAGGGTTAGGAGTTCTCTGGCAGTCTTGTATCTTGTTGTCAGTGTTCCTACTCCAAAGGCTCAGGGCATGACCTCTGGTCAGGAACAGAGATTCCACAAGTTTGTTATGGAATTAAATGGGATTAAAACAGATACACAAAAACAAATGATAATTACAAAATCAGGCAAATAATAACTAAAATAATGGAATATACACAAATACATATACACCCATAAACAAAATCAAAACAGTCCAATACATAAATAAAGTAAAATAGATTGACCCAGGGAACAAAGGAAACTGAAAATGGTATCCACCAGTTAAGAACAAAACTAACTAAAGCATGAACAGGAAAACAAAGCTAAAGCAAGGTGCTAACTGGGGAATACAGTAACAAAAATAAACTAGCAAATATGGTGAGAAAAAGAAAGAAAAGACAGAATCTAAATGCAAAATTAAACAGAGGTAGATAAAGAATATATATATATATAAAAGATTAACTGCAATGGGAAAAGAACAGTAGGAAAAGCAAACAAATGAACAAATGTAGAAAAAATAATAATACATTAAAAAAATTTAAAGTTAAAATTAACAAAAACAAAAGAGAGAGAAAAAAGAAAAAAACAATGGGGAAAACAAAGTTAAACCCCACGGAACCGCAAAAAGCCCAACATAGAGGCAGAAGTATATTACTTCTTTAATATACTTCTTTTATAAGAAATAAAAAGTGTGATTAAAAAATTCTCAAATGCTTAAATGGATTTAAGAGCACTAATAAAATTGACAACTACAACAATAGAGGAAAAAAAGCGGGAGAGGGAAAAAAATGAAAGGAAAAAATCCAGAAACAGCTACAGAACAAGTCAAAATAATAAATGTTTTTTTTGATTCTTCTGTCAACATCCTTTCCCTCACTGGATGTCTCAATCCACCTTGCCTCCCTAGGGTGCCCTCCAACAGTGGGCTGGTCTCAAACTCTGATTTGGTCTTACTCCTGAGTGTTCCTGCCTCTAATGTCCACAGCTGTCAGAACTAGTGTGTTTTCTTTTGTAAGAGTTCTCATTGTCTTTTCCATAGATACAGAGTCTGCCTAGTTGATTGTGTGTATTTAATCTGCAGCTTGTACAGCTGGTGGGAAGGTTTTGGGTCCTCTTTCTTAGCCACACTGCCCCTGGATTTTTATTTGTGGTTTTATCTCCACCTCTGCATGTGGGCCATTCACAGGTGTTTGCTACTGAGGCTGCCCTGTAGGACTTGGGTCTGCCCCAGTGAGGGCTGGGTGCGGAGGTGGCACAGCTGCCTGGGTTGCAGAGGCCCTGGCAGCATCAGATACTTATGAGAGCCAGTGGCTAGGGCAGCAGGAAATATTACGCTCAAGAAGGGTATGGCAACCCACTCCAGCATTCCCGCCTGTAGAATTCCCCTGACAGAGAAACCTGGCAGGCCACAGTCCACAGGGTTGCATGCAAAGAGTTGGATATGACCAAAGTGACCCTGTGTGCACAAGTGCAAAACTTTTTCTAGCCTCTGACAGCTCTGTCCCAGTGGGGATCATGCATAGAGGTTGTGCAGTTGCTTGGATCATGGGGACCCTGGCAATGCCAGCTATGCAGGAGCACTGGTGGCTATTGTCATAGGAGATATGGAAGTATTAGGCCTTTTTCTAGTCTGTGGCAGCTCTGCCCCCATGAGGATTGACTGTGAAGGTGGCACAGCTGCTTGGGTTACCAGGACCCCGGCAGCACCAAATGTGCAGCAACATGGACTGCCTCAGCTGCAGGAGCTAGGGCCTATCAGAGTCTTTTTCTAGCCTCTGGCAGCTGGTGATCAGAAGGCCTCTTTAGCTAGTCCTCCATTGCTCTGCTCATTCAGGTACTTGGAGGTCTCCTCTGTCTGGGGTCCTTCTCTGTTGCTCAGCATGTCAGGCACATAAAGGGGCCACCCTGGCTGGTGTCCTACTCTGGTGTTTGGTGCATAAGGCACTAAAGTGCTCCCCTGGCTGGGGTCCTTCTCTGTTGGCACATCAGGCACTTAGAGGGCTCCCCTGTCTGGAACCCTTCTCTGTTGCTTGATGCATCAGGCACTTAAAGGGCCAGCCTCTCTATTGCTCAGTTGCCTGTGCTGGCCTGAGGGGTGGGAGAGGCTACAGTGATGGCTCCAGCCCCTACGCATGACTCAGCAGTATTGTCTTTCCTTTATGGCTGCCTGGTTTCCCTTCACAGGCATTTCTCACCACAATCTCTTCCCTCACGTCCCTTCTGGCTGTCTCCCCACAGTCAACATCAGACCTAGCCCTGGGATTGCTCCACAATCCCTACCCTACAGCTCCCAGCCACTGTGCCTTCTAGGTGACCTGCATCCCTGTCTGGGGTATGTATGGCTGCAGCAAGGACTGTCTGTGTGATTCTCATTCCATTTAGGATGTTGCCAATCAGCTGCTTCACTCTCAGCCTGAACTGTTTCTCCTCTGACCCAAATAATTGCCCCCATGTGGGGATTCGACCCCTGCTTCAGTTCCCCCACCCACCAAGTTCAGGTCCAGTCCTACTAACTCTCTTAATTTCCACCCGCCCGCCCCCCCACCCCCCACCCACTTCCTTTGTCCTATTGAGTTTTGCATAGTTCTATATATTCTTTTCCAGTGGTCAGGTACTCCTGCCCTCTGTCAGCTGGGGTTCTGCAAGCACTTCTGTGCCTGAAGGTGTATTCCTTATGTATCTGTGGAGAGAGATGTACTCTACTTATACCTACTCCTCCACCATCTTATTCCTCCATCCAATTTCTCTACAATTTGCTTTTAAAATGAAATGTTTTCATTACATTTAGGTAGGGAATGTCATGTAGAAATACAGTCAAGAAGATTTTTTTCAGTTAAGTTATGTGGAACCCAAGCAACCAAGCTGGTTCAAATGATTTTCAGGGCTTGATTTGGATATCTTGAGTATGTAGACTGTCTTGCATGTAGTATAACATTGATTGCTCTCAATTAATATCTAATCTGATTGCTATCAACTTCAATTGGTCTACCCAATTCTGGAGCATCATCCAGCTACAAATCTCCAGCACAAAACTTCACAAACCACTTGTGACACATTCAGTCAGTCATAGCATTTTCTCCATACACTGCAGAAATCTTTCTTGTGTGTGTGTGTCTACCTTTCTTGAAATAATTATGCATAATATACCAAAATGTTGATTTTTTTCTTTCATCTTCAATATTAAAATGACTGCCCCAAAATTCACCATTTTTTTTTGTTTTTTTAAATGTGTGCTGGCACAGCTGTCACAATACAACCTAACACAATTGTTTTGAATGAAGTTAAAGACAACTAAGTGCTACTAGAGCCATCTTAGGGGAAAAAACTGAATGGTTTGGCCAACCCAGTATTTATTGAGCACCCACTCTATGAAGGAAATGGCAACCCACTCCAGTACTCTTGCCTGGAAAATCCCAAGGATGGAGAAGCCTGGAAGGCTGCAGTCCATGGGGTTGCTAAGGGTTGGGCACGACTGAGCGACTTCACTTTCACTTTTCACTTTCATGCTTTGGAGAGGAAATGGCAACCCACTCCAGTGTTCTTGCCTGGAGAACCCCAGGGACGGGGGAGCCTGGTGGGCTGCCATCTATGGGGTTGCACAGAGTCGGACACGACTGAAGCGACTTAGTAGCAGTAGCAGCAGCACTCTATGAAAAGTTCTGTTTCAGCTGCTAGAGATACAGTTAGACAAGATCATGTCCTCAGGAAATTTGTATTCTAGTGGGATGAGTGAAAAGGGAAAAATCTTGGTGGGGCCCTAATGAAATAGGAAAAATACAGTGATGAGTCAGCCCAATAAAAACTTGTATTGAATATTATTCTCTTACAGTTCTGGAGACCAGAAGTCCAGGTTTGGTTTCACTGTGCTAAAGATTAATTGTCTGCAGGGCTGTGCCTTCACTGAAGGCTCTAGGGAAGAATTTGCTTCTTTGGAATTTCTAACTTCTAGACCTGCTTTTCTTGGTTCATGGCCCCTTCCTCCAGTTTCAGAGCCAGCAGTATAGTGTTTTCAAACCTTTTTTTTCAAACCTTTTTGCTTCTGACATATCACCTTCTCCTTCTCCTGGTGCATCAACTGAATATATGTGAACACAGTCTGAAAGCTGTGATTGCAACCTGCCATGAGTGTTGAATGAAGTTGCTTGGTCCCATGGTGATGCTGATGAACATTTATTGGAAGGTTTCCATGCATCATGTTTTAACAAGCATTCTCACTTTAATTCATACTAACCCTTTGTCCTGTTTTACATGTAAATAAAACTAGGCTCCTAATTCAGCTTGCCCAGAATCTCACAGTTACTGTGTGGTGATACAACCCTGGTGGGTCAGTGGTAAAGAATCCACCTGCTGATGCAGGAAACTAGGGTTCAGTCCATGAGTTGGGAAGATCCCCTGGAGAAGGAAATGGCAACCCACTCCAGTTTTCTTGCCTGAGAAATCCCACAGACAGAAAAGTCTGATGGGCTACAGTCCATGGGGTCGCAAAGAGTCAGACATGACTGAGTAACTAAGCATAGCACAACCTGCCTCCCAAAACAGAACCCTAATGAAAGCCTTGCTACACTGTATGGTCTGAGAACCAGTAACATCAGAATCACCTAGGAACTTTTAAAAAACACAGACTCTCAAGATCAACCCTAGACTTGCTGAATCAGAATCCGCATTTTAGTAAGAGCGTAAGTGATTCCAATGCACTGTAAGGTTCATGAGAAACTAACAAGCAAGGCATTTAAAATGCAGTGAAATTACATTTTCAGCTGCTGTGGGAGCTGGTGGAGATATTTTTCTCTTTGGTGTTTGTTTTCACAGTATGAGGCAGCCCAGTTAGTCTGATGAGTAAGCATCAGTTTGAGTAAGAAAATAACAATTTTTTTAAAAAAAACCTCTCAAGTTCATGTCTCCAAACCTAAAGAAGGATGCCACAGTGTACTCTAAATAGCAATTATTTGCCTCCTGGGGGCTAAAATATTTGCTGACTTCATTTTTTATCGTCTCTGAGTTCTGCAGGTCCAGGGTGGTTATTATAGAGAGCGTTATTAAACTACAACACTCTCTCATATCAGATGCTGGTATTAGGTATATTTTGGGCACTGCAATTGTCACACAACAAGGAGAGAGAATCCTGATTATTGTACTTATAAAAAGATGCTTATTCACAGAAGAGTGTCTTTACCCTGGGTCCTTGTGGGCTGCTACTCTATTTCTAAGCCCCAGAGTACATAGTTTTGGTTAAATCAGGAGTAGAATAAATAGAAGATGACTCATATCCTAGCAATTCTCATGGACATTTGCATTAAAATTATTTGGTACTGGTTAAACATATAGGTCTTTGGGCCCTACCTGGAAAATTAGAGTCTCTAGAAGTGATATTCAGAAATTTTAATTTCTAATAAGCTCACCAGGCAGTTCTTACATAAACTAATAGTTGAGAATTACTATTATTTATAGTCAGACTCGGAGAAGGCAATGGCACCCCACTCCAGTACTCTTGCCTGGAAAATCCCATGGGTGGAGGAGCCTGGTAGGCTGCAGTCCGTGGGGTCGCTAGGAGTCGGACACGACTGAGCGACTTCACTTTCACTTTTCACTTTCATGCATTGGAGAAGGAAATGGCAACCCACTCCAGTGTTCTTGCCTGGAGAATCCCAGGGACGGGGAGCCTGGTGGGCTGCTGTCTCTGGGGTCGCACAGAGTCGGACACGACTGAAGCGACTTAGCAGCAGCAGCCTATCTATAAATTTTACTGGAATTTAGAATTAAGGCACCTGGCTGAGTTCCTTGAAAGACCTGACATGTTACAAACTGCCAGAAGAGGGCAGCAGAGAGCTGCCAAATGGAGCTTAAAGGCCAAATGAGCCAAGGTAGAAGATGGGACAGCAGTCCGAACTGGCTCCTCCAGCAGTCTGCCGAGGACACAACCAATCTGGACGGACTGAAGCTTAGTGAGTCTGAGCAAAGCATTTACTTCTCATGAAAAGAGGCAAAGGCCAGGCTAGTGTGTGGAGGAAAGAAGATGAAGTCAGAAAGGCAAGCAATCAGGAGTGGGGTGAGAGGTGGGTGTGTCACAGTAGAATGGTCAGGGAGCCCCAGATTCTCCTGAGGTAACTATCGTGATTCCCAGCATTTTAGAAGCCACTGCCTTGATAAGATCAGGAAACAAAAGGACTCTTGGTGGAGACCATCTCCTAACTAGATGATTAAGAAAAACCTGGAACCCAATCGCTTCTTCCAGAACATTCCTATTTGGTAGTGAGATCTCCATTTTTTTTTTTTTTTAAGATGACCTAGATGGGGGAAAAAAAAAAAAAAAAAGGAATACAGGACCGTACATGATTAAATACTGCAATACAATCAATTCTTTCTCAAGAAACTTCAATGAAGGGGGAGATCCATGAAGGCTGGAGTAGCCAAGGAAGGCTTCTTTAAGGAAGTGAAAGTTGATCTGAGCCATAATGGACACACAGTTTAGAAAGTGAGCCAAGGGAGACAACTTCAGACTGTTTGCAGGCCTGGAGGAGACCACTTGTGTATCAGGTGCCTGGAGCTTGCAGTGAGCTGCAGCATAAAAATAGCTGTTTGATCTTTGTCAAACTTTTTTATTTGATGGTCTCCATTATGTTCTGAAGGAATAGGATCCAGCTTCTTTAAGCAGTGAGAGTGTATCATTCATTAAGAGGAAATAAACATTAAAGTCACATATATCTGAAACAGGGAGCTCAGAGTTTGCTCAGGAGGATATGTTCCTGATTTTCCCAGTTGGGGCACCACAACCATGACTCTACAAATAGGTAGGATCTCCTCAGTTCATGTGTACATATAGAAGATTATGCCAAGAATTTTATAAACCTTTATGATAAAAGGTTTTATTGAACTTGCCTTGTGGTCCAGTGGTTAAGAATCTGCCTTGCAGTGTGAAGGACATGAGTTCCATTCCTGGTTGGGGAAAAAGGGTTTTATTGATAATTTCATATTCTGTGCTGAGAACCAGGCACAGTTAACTATACACTTACACATTTAAGGGAACAGAGGTCCATCTTTCATCCACTAACAGGCTGGCAGTTTCCCCCCTTACAACTGTATTCTACAGAATAATTACAATGTTCAGTTGAGTTCAGTCACTCAGTCATGTATGACTCTTTGCAACCCCATGAACTGCAGCACGCCAGGCCTCCCTGTCCATCACCAACTCCCGGAGCCTACTCAAACTCATGTCCATTGAGTCAGTGATGCCATCCAACCATCTCATCCTCTGTCATCCCCTTCTCCTGCCTGTGATCTTTCCCAGCATCAGGGTCTTTTCCAATGAGTCAGCTCTTCACATCAGGTGGCCAAAGTATTGAAGTTTCAGCTTCAACATTAGTCCTTCCAATGAACACCCAGGACTGATCTCTTTAGGATGGACTGGTTGGATCTCCTTACAGTCAAGGGACTCTCAAGAGTCTCTTCCAACACCACAGTTCAAAAGCATCAATTCTTTGGTGCTCAGCTTTCTTCACAATCCAACTCTCACATCCATACATGACCAGTGGAAAAACCATAGCCTTGACTAGACCGACCTTTGTTGACAAAGTAATGTCTCTGCTTTTTAATATGCTATCTAGGTTGGTCATAACTTTCCTTCCAAGGAGTAAGTGTCTTTTAATTTCATGTCTGCTATCACCATCTGCAGTGATTTTGAATCCCCCCAAAATAAAGTCAGCCACTGTTTCCATGGTTTCCCCATCTATTTCCCATGAAGTGATGGGACTGGATGCCACGATCTTAGTTTTCGGAATGTTGAGCTTTAAGCCAACTTTCTCACTCTCTCTTTCACTTTCATCAAGAGGCTCTTTAGTTCTTCTTCACTTTCTGCCATAAGGGTGGTGTCATCTGCATATCTGAGGTTATTGATATTTTTCCCGGCAATCTTGATTCCAGCTTGTACTTCCTCCAGCCCAGCATTTCTCATGATATACTCTGCATAGAAGTTAAATAAGCAGGGTGAAATTATACAGCCTTGATGTACTCCTTTTCCTATTTGGAACCAGTCTGTTGTTCCATGTCCAGTTCTAACTGTTGCTTCCTGACCTTCATACAGGTTTCTCAAGAGGCAGGTCAGGTGGTCTGGTATTCCCATGTCTTTCAGAATTTTCCACAGTTTCTTGTGATCCACACAGTCAAAGGCTTTGGCATATCAATAAAGCAGAAATAGATGTTTTTCTGGAACTCTTGCCTTTTCGATGATCCAGCAGATGTTGGCAATTTGATCTCTGGTTCCTTTGCCTTTTCTAAAACCAGCTTGAACATCTGAAAGTCATGGTTCACGTATTGCTGAAGCCTGGCTTGGAGAATTTTGAGCATTACTTTACTAGCATGTGAGTAGTTGGGTAGAATTTCTTTGTATGTCCCCTCTCTACTGGGATATTAGTGACTTGCTTTTTATTATTATAGGTCTTTATATCTTTGCATATACACGTATTTAAAACACTCTCTCCTTTTCAGTTAATTTTTATAGGGGACTTATGTCTCTTCAACACATTCTAGAAAGGAGTAGCCTATATTTAAATGGCTGACACAGCACCTCTTGTTTCCCTGATGTAGAGCATTGTTTCACAACTTCTTATTTATCTGTTCTTCTGAGAAGGTTGCAAGATAAAGGACTTTCCCATCAGTGACAGTAGCTCCCTGGGGCAGATTCTAATGGGAATGGAGATGGGGTTGGGAGTGAAGTGGGAAAGGACAAGTCATTCATCATAGAGGGAAACATTACAGAGATCCTGAGATATCCTCCTCTCCAAACCATGTAGGGCTAAGGAGCATTGCTATAGTTTCAGGATCAGGACACTGTGGGAGTGTGTGTGTGTGTGTGTGTAGTTATTTTGCAGTAATCAGTGTTCTCCATGTGCTGTTGGCTTGGGAGGGACATATAAGTCCTTTTTATTGAATCCCTTTGGTGGCTCAAATCACCCCCTACTCAGGATCCAAGGGAAAGCATGTCCTCATTGGGCAGCACCAAGGATTCTGGGATGGCTCTTGGACAGAAGCTCTGCATTTCTTCTCACAGTAAAAGTTTAAAAGGAGTTCAGAGACAGTATTATTTAATTATTTAATGTCCAGTGTCAGGATAAGCATTCTTTCAAGAAAGCATTTCCCTTTAGGGCATCCCTTGTCTGGAAAATCCCATGGATGGAGGAGCCTGGTAGGCTGCAGTCCATGGGGTCGCTAAGAGTCGGACACAACTGAGCGATTTCACTTTGACTTTTCACTTTCCTGCATTGGAGAAGGAAATGGCAACCCACTCCAATGTTCTTGCCTGGAGAATCCCAGGGACGGGGGAGCCTGGTGGGCTGCCGTCCATGGGGTCACACAGAGTCAGACACGACTGAAGTGACTTAGCAGCAGCAGCAGCAGTAGCAATAGGATGTCAAGCCATTAATAAAATATTATTTGAAGAAAAGAGCTAAAGTTGGGGTCATTTGTTGGAAGTTCCACATACCGGGAAGGATGCCTTATTTTTTTATTCTCTTCCCTTATAGTCTATTATAGAATATTGAGTAGAGTTTCCTGTGCTATACAGTAGGTCCTTGTTAGTTATCTATTTTATATATAATAGTATGTTTATGTTAATCCCAAACTTCTCATTTATCCCTCCTCCTCTTTCCCTTTTGGCAGCCATAAGTTTGATTTCTATGCCTGTGGGTTTATTTCTGTTTTGAATATAAGTTCATTTGTACCTTTTGTAAAAGATTCCACATATGAGCAATATCATGATATTTTTCTTTTTCTGTATGGGTTACTTCACTTAGTATGATAATTTCTAGGTTGTTGCTACAAATGGCATTATTCCATTCTTTTTTTTTAAGGCCAAATAGCATCCCATTGTATATATATACCACAATTCCTTTAACCATTCATATGTCGATGGACATTTGGATTGTTTTCATGTCTGGGCTATTGTTAATAGTGCTGCAATGAACATAAGTATACATGTATCTTTTTAATTAGAGTTTTGTCTGGATATAAGGCATGGGATTCTTATTTTCTGGCTCTGTTCTGCTTTCTGTGGTAGAGGCTGATCTGGGCTGCTCCTGACCTCAGATATCAACTGACATCATCAGAGGGGCATTCAGTCAATATCTGCTATGAAACCCCAATGGTCTGTGCTGTGTTCTTAGTCGCTCAGGCATGTCCGACTCTTTGTGACCCTATGGACTGTAGTTTACCAGGCCCCTCTGTCCATGGGGATTCTCCAGGCAAGAATACTGGAGTGGGTTGCTGTGACCTCCTCCAAGGTTTGAACTCAGGTCTCCCGCACTGCAGGTGGATTCTTTAGCACCTGAGTCACCAGGGAAGCCGAAGAATACTGGAGTGGGTATCCTATCCCTTCTCCAGGGGAACTTCCTGACCCAGGTATCGAACTGAGGTGTCCTGCATTGCAGGCGGATTCTTTAACAGCTGAGCTGCATAGCCCCAGCTGTATATTTCTTACTCTTTCCCACCTCTAATTTCTCAGTTCAGGGCAAATTGGGAACCATTTTACATACAAAAGCTGAACTTCCAGAATATTCCAGGTCATGCTGTATGGAATAAGCAAACTGCTATGAGGGAGTCACAAGCCTGGACTGATGCAAACTTATAAACTTCTCTGAGGACTAGGTCTTGGACAGCTCCCAAGAGACCAAGGTAGGGCTGGAGGAAATGAACTTAAGCCCAGCTGTAAAGCTAACCCTCCTAAGCTGACCAAAACACCCAACAGCCCAGTGTGGGTATCAGCTTAACTCTAGTGCCATCTTGGAGAGAGACTATCTTGAATTGGGATTCCTCTCTGCAGCTTGATCCAGACTCAGAATTGGTTTTAGCTGTTGTCCAGTGTGGCCCAGTGGTCTGGCCCTTCTCATTTTACCTGTAAACTTAGCCCTTGGCCTGGTTCTTACTGTGCTGTGGGTACCCTAGAAGTCTGACTGAGACGCCCTATTGTGATTGACTCCATGAAACTCCCCAGACTGATTCTCAGGGGCTTTGAGGAACTTTGGGTACCACCTACGGGACCAGAAGGCAGCCTTGGAAAGTTAACTGAGAACTTTTCCTCTGTGGAATCATTTCTTATCATGAAATTTTGCTTGAGTCAGGGGGCCTATATTAGGGTATTTTCATGCTAGCATTGGAAACCTTAACTTCTTCCTTGGACCTCTGTTCTCTGGGACTCAGGTCTAATTAGGATAGGCTGAGGTACAGCCCATCTTCCACTGTCTCCTCTGTTCCTTCTGATCTCAGGTGGCTTTAACGTGCCATGGCCTGGAGTAAGATTTCATTTCCTGGGCAGAGGCTGATGTCGGGTCACAGCAGCGAGAGTGCGGAATCCTAGCCACTAGCCTGCCAGGGACCAGTGGCCAGTGACAAGGCCCTGGATCATCAGCTTTGTGGAAATGAATTTCCACAAAGAAACAGAATGTAGTGAAGAAAGTAAAGTGTTTCTTAGGAGGAAAAAGAGTATGTGTGAATAGATACACACAGGCAAATTCGGAGAAAGAGTTGCACTCTCCTGTTGGTTTAAATCACTTATGTAGGGCATATTTTGTAGGTTTCCTTTGGTCAATCATCTTGCTTTGCCAGTTCTGAGTCTGTGTTTGCTTTGTTTTAGGGTCCTCCCATGTGTGCATATGCATCTCTGAACCAAAATGGATTCTAGCTAAGGGGCCTATGGGTAAATTGACTTCACTCCCTTTCTTCCTTTTTGGAAAACCTCCAAGGAGCTTTTCTATGCATGTACAGTTGGGAAAGTCTCCTTGACCTTGAGAATGAGAAGCACACGGTCTCTTATCTGGGCAGGGCTCAGCTTCTCCTCTTTCTTGCTGTTGTCTTCATACTGGAGTATCTGTCCATAGGGCACAAACTCCAGCTGCTCATCCTGGGACCCATCTAATCTCTTGGCTCATTTCCTTCATGCCTGAGATTGGAAAGGGAGAACTTTGGGCTTCCTGCTTCTTCTATGCTTTATCTTCTTTCTACTTAAGGGTAGCAAGCCCTGTGGTGAGCCATCAGACTTGCAGAGTTATCTCCTTGTGGTAGAGAGAATGCTGTGGTCCATGGACCTGCTCTGGGAGTGGGTGATGGACAGAGAAGCCTGGAATGCTGCAGTCCATGATGTCGCAAAGAGTCAGACATGACTGAGTGACTGAACTGATGGACCTGCAGCAGCATCACTGGAAGCTTATTAAAATGCACACCCAACTCAGACCTAATAGCTAAGATTCTGCATTTTTAACAATATTCTCAGGTAACTTACATGCACATTAAGGTTTGAGAAGCACAGGTATGCAATAATCTCTAAACTTCTCAAGGGAAATAGATGTTTCTTATATGGAGAGTTCAGTATAAGAAAATGCATAAGAGAAAGCTATTTAATCAAATTAAAATCTTAATTCTTATAGATTTTTAAAAAAGAAAAGAACATCACAAAAGATGAGATGAGTAAAGCAGTTAAGTGGGTGACACTATAATTTGTTATACTTGAATTTTTCTTTTATAACCTTACTCTGTTGCTATACAGTTTGTAAGTAAAAAGCAGATTTACTTGATTTTTGTCACTATATTCATGCTTCATAAAGTGAGTTTTGCCGAAGTGCTCTAAAAAGGTGGGCTTCATCAACCAGTTTGCCAAATGCTATGAACCATATGGGGGCTTCCCAGGTGGCTCACTGGTAAAGAATTCACCTGCAATGAAGGTTCAATCTTGAATTGGGAAGATCCCCTGGAGAAGTAAATGGCAACCCACTCCAGTATTCTTGCCTGGGACATCCCATGGACAGAGCAGTCTGGCAGGTCCATGGGGTTGCAAGAGTCAGATAAAACTTACGGACTAAACAATATACTTAATTACTTAGTGACTAACAACATGAAATGACATATTCTTATTGGGGACTTCCAATAAACATTATGACTATAAAGGTGCTGCCAAGTCCTGTTGAGAAATCCCTCTGACCTTATCTAATGGATTTCTAAAACACGGTTGTCCATGGAACTCTGTTTCATGTAATATCCATAAGCAAACTACAAAACTGTGTTCTCTTGACCATGGTTTAGACTTTTCTAATCTAAAACAAACCCTTCATATTAAATATGAAATAGTTGATAAATCTAATTTGCAGTGTCCCCAGGCTCCACCGGGTGCACCATAGAAGGTCCAAACTGAGCCAGATGCTCTTTTACTCACCAGCAAGGCCAAGGGCCAGAATCTACAGGACTCTCTCTGCAGTGCCTCTATGACCCTGTCCTAAACCCAACTGCTGTGCCCCAGATATCTCTTTTTGTATTCCGTCCTTATTTTCTGCCTTTCTAATGCAGTTCATACCATGTATTGTCTATTTGCTCCTCAATGCAGTTTTTCCTCAGATGCTATATCCCTTAGATCTTCCTGAAACAAAAAATAAAGCAGATAATAAAGAAGCTGACATTGCCTTCTCACAGCCCAGTTCAGACTCTGGGCCAGATTCCTGAGACTTTTGCTGCTGAGGAGGAGAGCTAGACAATTACTGAAGTAAACCTACTCCAAAGAGTCAGCACTGATCACTTGACCATAGACACAAGAGTAAAATAATTGGCTTTGCAAACCCAAAAGGAGGTTACATGATTTGCAAAGAGTTTCTGTGTCATTTCTTTGAAAAGTTTTGAAAAAATTTCAAATTCTGTGTGAGGATAGTCTTGCAGTTTCAGATTCTTGATAATGTTGCATAGATACAGGATACGTGTATTTAGAAACCACAGGGTCTCTGAGAACCTCTCCTCTTTTTCTCTTGTGCACTGTGCTTGAATATCAAGCCAAGTTCTGTGGCATGCATCTAATTAACTGCATATAGACTAGCATGAAGTTGTCTTCCATGGAATTAATTTTGGTAGATAAGAGTCAGAAAAGAGTCCTGTGCTCAAAACAAAGTTGGAAACTTCTGGGATGATACTTGAAATGCTGGTGGGGTGAGAGTGGATGGAAGAAACTCCAGAAAGCTAATGGAGTGTTGGAAGTAGTAGAATTAGACATCCATGCTCAAGCTGTAGCCTCATAGTTGGTGCCCCTTGACTAGGGTTTGGCCATGTGTCTTGCTTTGGCCAATATGATGTTAGCTGATCTAATGTGAACAGAAGCTTGAAGTAAGCTTGTGCAAGAGTGTCCCCTGGGAAGCCGCTGCTCCTTTGGTCTGGGACCCAGTGTGGGTATTCTAGAGGTGGCCTGAGCCCAGAGCCACATCAGTCAATCTTCAGCCTGAAGCAGAGATGCCCAACTGAGCCCAGTCTTTTACTGACCAAGGTTATTGTCAACCTGCAGACCAAACCAAAGCCCAGATTTACTAACCAAGTTATTGTCAACCTGCAGACTTGTGAGTGTCAGAATAACTGCTTTCTGTAAGACAGAGTTTTGGGGGTTATTTGTTATGCAGCACTATTGTGGCAATAGCTTCCTGATAACCTGGATTAAACAAAGTTAAACAGATTTCTAAAATGCATTTTCTCAGAGACCCTAATCTTCTTTATGCATAGCAAGATGGTTATAGAATGAGTGGCATTTCCCAGTGCATCTTTATTTTTCATAACCATTTATGATACCAAGGCAGGTAGCAACCAGAACTGTCCTCTAGGGGAAGGGTAATTAAACCTCCCCTTCTCTACTCACTAGTGCAACACACACAAAGAAATCTGGTCCCCTAAGAAGGGTCCCTAATATGATGGGTAACAGATTTAGGTACAATAGTTTGGGGTATGCAGAATGCAAAGGAGAAATTTTTGACATTGCTCCATGCCTTACCTTTGGGTATACTGCTGCTAATATATCTATAGCAAATATTTATGCTTTGAGAGATGGATACAAAATAAAATATGAAAAGGGTCTGAGGGACTAGAGATACCCAAGAGGAATTAAAAAGGGAAATATGAAGAAAGTCTATGAGAAGCTAAGAAGGGAAATATGAAAGAATTCTATGAGGAATTAAGAAGAGAAATACGAAGTTTGACAACAAAAGAATCCAACTAGCTACCACACTCACTAGTTCACTAGGGGTATGTTTGCTTCCCAAGTTTTTCTAGTGCATCCTTTTCCCTTGTGAGGGCTGATTGGAACTGGGATTTCATGGAGAGCAACTTCCTGCCTTGAGAAAGCCTATACTGGGAGAAAACTCAAAAGCAAAATAATTTGCAGCAAATTAAGCATTACAATCCCAGAGAAAGGCAATGCTAAAGAATGCTCAAACTACTGCACAATTGCACTCATCTCACACACTAGTAAAGTAATGCTCAAAATTCTCCAAGCCAGGCTTCAGCAATATGTGAACCGTGAACTTCCTGATGTTCAAGCTGGTTTTAGAAAAGGCAGAGGAACCAGAGATCAAATTGCCAACATCCGCTGGATCATGGAAAAAGCAAGAGAGTTCCAGAAAAGCATCTATTTCTGCTTTATGGACTATGCCAAAGCCTTTGACTGTGTGGATCACAATAAACTGTGGAAAATTCTTAAAGAGATGGGAATACCAGACCACCTGATCTGCCTCTTAAGAAATTTGTATACAGGTCAGGAAGCAACAATTAGAACTGGACATGGAACAACAGACTGCTTCGAAATAGGAAAAGGAGTTCGTCAAGGCCGTATATTGTCACCCTGCTTATTTAACTTCTATGATTGCCGGGAGAAATATTAATAACCTCAGATATGCAGATGACACCAGCCTTATGGCAGAAAGTGAAGAGGAACTAAAAAGGCTCTTGATGAAAGTGAAAGTGGAGAGTGAGAAAGTTGGCTTAAAGCTCAACATTCAGAAAACGAAGATCATGGCATCTGGTCCCATCACTTCATGGGAAATAGATGGGGAAACAGTGGAAACAGTGTCCGACTTTATTTTTCTGGGCTCCAAAGTCACTGCAGATGGTGACTGCAGCCATGAAATTAAAAGACGCTTACTCCTTGGAAGAAAAGTTATAACCAACCTAGATAGCATATTCAAAAGCAGAGACATTACTTTGTCAACAAAGGTCGGTCTAGTCAAGGCTATGGTTTTTCCTGTGGTCATGTATGGATGTGAGAGTTGGACTGTGAAGAAGGCTGAGTGCCGAAGAATTGATACTTTTGAACTGTGGTGTTGGAGAAGACTCTTGAGAGTCCCTTGGACTGCAAGGAGATCCAACCAGTCCATTCTGAAGGAGATCAGCCCTGGGATTTCTTTGGAAGGAATGATGCTAAAGCTGAAACTCCAGTACTTCGGCCACCTCATGCAAAGAGTTGACTCATTGGAAAAGACTCTGATGCTGGGAGGGGTTGGGGGCAAGAGGAGAAGGGGACGACAGAGGATGAGATGGCTGGATGGTATCACTGACTCGATGGATGTGAGTCTCAGTGAACTCCGGGAGTTGGTGATGGACAGGGAAGCCTGGCGTGCTGCGAGAGAGTCGGACACGACTGAGTGACTGATCTGATCTGATCTGATCTGAAGCATTACAACTTGATTAATTACAAAGAGGCGAGTGAAATTTGCAAGACAGCTATCATGAGACTTAAACCTCTTGTGCATTTCTTGTGAGTTAGAAGGGTAGTCAGCACATTTACCCTTGTGGAAGGTCAGCAGATTAACTATGATTTCAATTCCACACTAATGAGACCCACATCATCTGCATGGAAACCTTCCTGCATTTCTGTGCACTTGAAAATTTAATAACACTGCCTCAAAACACTGTCCATATTTCTTCCCTTTTATGAATTGCCTAAATTTTGTGCCATCACTATGTCTTACAGGACACCTGCAGATAGTTCATTTAAGCAAGCTGCAGTAGAGTTCCGCAAGCAGTCATTCCTGCTGTTCATGATCCACTTAATTACCAGCTTTGCTAGATCACCCATGAAGTCACCCCAAAATTTTTCCAAAGAAGCAGAGAGATTCTAATCAAGGGGAGAGATTTAATGGTTGCCAGCATGTAATGGTATTTTTCTGCCTTTGAGGACCAATGAATTCATCTTCAGGCTGCAAAGGTAAGTGGGTCTTATTTCCTGTGGTTCCATATAAGAGTGTTAACAGCCTCGGTAGGGAGGCCAGAGACCCCAAAGCAGCAGGAGGAAATAAACTGCAAGTGCAGAATTTTTTCCCATTTCTATTGACTATACCTGATTCCACCTGAACTTAACTTTTCTCAAACCTTGAGCTAACCAATGCGTTTTTCTTATGGAAGTGTTTTCCTTAAGCTTTGTTAATGAAACTATGTATTTGCTTTGGAATCTGCCTTTCTTCAAATCGGATTCTGCCTAAGACTAACTTTTTTCCTTTTCTCAAACCTTGGGCTCATGATGGCTCAACAAACCAGAATTCATGTCAAATATTTTATGGCCAGAGATGACACACCTTGTACCATCCTGTCTCAAAAATGCATACTGTGGGAGAGTAGACTCGTGAAACACCCTCAGGCTTGAGGTGTCTCTTTTATCTGATTAGCAGCTCGCTAACAGACATAAAACACCTTGCTAAAAACTAGCAAGCAGGCATTCTTTCTGTCCTCTTCTGATGTCTATGTCAGAATCTTTCCCCATCTCTACTACACTTTAATAAAGTTTGCTATACAAAAGCTCTGAGCAGTCAAGCCTTGTCTCTGGCCCCAGATCGAATTCCTCTCCTCCGGAGGCCACAAATCCCAGTGAAGCACATGACTTGCAACCGCAAACTTTCACACAGAGAAAAGTTTCTTTAGATACTCTGGGAGTACGGAGAATGCAAACAGAATTCTATGGGCTAATTTTTAAAATCTCTATCTTTAATTCTATCCTATTGATTCTCCTATAAAACCTAATTAGATAATTTTCCATCTGATATTCTCCCCAAATCTTATGTGCCTTGTTGTCATCTCATTTTGATGCCTAATGAGTAGGATTGGGCTCATACTTATCAGGTGGTCTGCTTGAGGTCTGCAAAGCCATCTCCAGGGTGAAAAATCACAGGTAACAGTCCCAGTGAGGAGAATGAGTGTAACTTTCTTCTAAAAGAGCCAAAAGCAGTAACCTGGGTTACATTTGCTCTGGATTAGTTCTTGCTTTCAGCCTCTAAGACAACGATGCCTTCTAAGAAACAACTATATAAACAACAGCAATTTTTAAAAATCAAAAAAACCAAGAAGTAGTCTGTCCAGCGTGCTAAAAGCCTTGGAAATGACCCAAATGGCAACACAAATTAGATTATTAAAATTGCTTCTTCTTTTGCATTTTTATTAGTGTGACCTAATGAGCCAAGGGAACATTTCATGCAAAGATGAGCTCGATAAAGACAGAAATGGTATGGACCTAATAGAAGCAGAAGATGTTAAGAAGAGATGGCAAGAATACACAGAAGAACTGTACAAAAAAGATCTTCACGACCAAGATAATCATGATAGTGTGATCACTGGCCTAGAGCCAGACATCCTGGAATGTGAAGTCAAGTGGGCCTTAGAAAGCATCACTACAAACAAAGCTAGTGGAGGTGATGGAATTCCAGTGGAGCTATTTCAAATCCTGGAAGATGATGCTGTGAAAGTGCTGCACTCAATATGCCAGCAAATTTGGAAAACTCAGCAGTGGCCACAGGACTGGAAAAGGTCAGTTTTCATTCCAATCCCAAAGAAAGGCAATGCCAAAGACTGCTCAAACTACCACACAATTGCACTCATCTCACATGCTAGTAAAGTAATGCTCAAAATTCTCCAAGCCAGGCTTCAGCAATACATGAACCGTGAACTTCCAGATGTTCAAGCTGGTTTTAGAAAAGGCAGAGGAAGCAGAGGTCAAATTGCCAACATCTGCTGGATCATGGAAAAAGCAAGAGAGTTTCCACTGTTTCCCCATCTACTTCACATGAAGTGACGGGACCGGATGCCATGATCTTCGTTTTCTGAATGTTGAGCTTTAAGCCAACTTTTTCACTCTCCTCTTTCACTTTCATCAAGAGGCTCTTTAGTTCTAGGTTGGTCATAACTTTCCTTCCAAGGAGTAAGTGTCTTTTAATTTCATGGCTGCAGTCACCATCTGCAGTGATGTTGGAGCCCCAAAAAATAAAGTTTGATACGGTTTCTTTAGTTCTTCTTCACTTTCTGCCATAAGGGTGGTGTCATCTGCATATCTGAGGTTATTGATATTTCTCCCAGCAATCTTGATTCCAGCTTGTGCTTCTTCCAGCCCAGTGTTTCTCATGATGTACTCTGCATATAAGATAAATAAGTATGATGAGTCGGACACGACTGAGCGACTTCACTTTCACTTTTCACTTTTGTGCATTGGAGAAGGAAATGGCAACCCACTCCAGTGTTCTTGCCTGGAGAATCCCAGGGACGGGGGAGCCTGATGGGCTGGTGTCTATGCGGTTGCATAGAGTCGGACACGACTGAAGTGACTTAGCAGCAGTAGCAGCAACATCTAGACAGCAGATCCAAGAAATAAAGAGGAAGAAATATTTCTGGGAAAATCATTGGATCAACTCACACCTGATTTTCCTATGAACATTTTAATTATGAAAGATAACCAATCCTTTCTTGCTTAAGCCACTTTGGATTATGTTTTCTGTTACTTGTAAGCCAGTAAGGCCTAAATACTCAGATCTAAATGGCCACTATTCATGCTGAAAGGGACTAAGGAATGATGCTCTCCACACTTTATTTCTAGAAGGCATAAAGGTGGGGCACGGGCTTGGCACCATGCTGGTGGTAGAAGTATTTCTAGCCTCTGGGTCTTTTTCCTTTCCTACCTTTAAATTAATAACTAGATCCGTCAAGAGAAGATAAGACACATTCAAGGAAGTCACTTAATCTTTTGAATTTATTCTCATTCAAAGTTGCCAGTTTTGCTGTCAGTTTTTAACTTTTATATTTGCTGGCTTTTCAACTAAGACATATAAGCAGGGGCTTCTCTGGTGGCTCAGTGGTGAAAGAGTCCAGTTGCCCGAAGATATGGGTTCCATCTCTGATCAGGGAGGACCCCACATTGTTGAGCAACTAAGCCAGTATGCAACAACTACCACAGTGAGAAGCTTACACACCGCAACGAAGAGTTGTCACACTTGCCGCAACTAGAGAAAAGCCTGTGGAGCAATGAAGACCCAGTACAGCCAAAAACAAATAAATAAAAATGAAAACACACAAACAAAAGACACATAAATAAACAAAAATAAGAGTCATCATAACAAGCCCTTGGCTTATCAATCTCAGTTCAGTTTAGTCGCTCTAGTTGAAACTATAACATACTCTGTGGCTGTGTGATGGGCCTGGGATAACCCTGGCCTCTGTTACCTGGTACCCCACTCTAGTACTCTTTTGCCTGGAAAATCCCATGGATGGAGGAGCCTGGTAGGCTTCAGTCCATGCGGTTGTTAAGAGTTGGACACAACTGAGTGACTTCACTTTCACTTTTCACTTTCGTGCATTGGAGAAGGAAATGGCAACCCCCTCCAGTGTTCTTGCCTGGAGAACCCCAGGCACAGCAGAGCCTGGTGGGCCGCCGTCTATGGGGTCCCTCGGAGTCAGACACGACTGAAGCAACTTAGCAGTGGCAGCAGCAGCTGTTACCTGGTAAGTGGTTCCATCTTGCCCATTAGCATCAGACAACTTGACTTTGACCCCAACTCCTGCATGAGTTCTAATCGGCCCAACCTCTGAGATCTAGGGACAGAGCCACATCCTGTTTTTCCTGGAGTCAGTCTCTGTTCAGGGAGACTTCTCCCCAGGGTTGATTCTAAGTCATATCTCTGGTCACCCTTTCTGTCTACTCCTCACTGAACTCTCTCTCTCTCTGGGACTTTAAATGTGGCCTAAACTCTGTTTATCTTATAAACTCAACTTTTGATCCCTTCTGCCTCATTAACGGACATCTGTGGATTTATGGTGCTTTTCCACTCAGATGGCCCCTGGGACTCCTCTGACTATGTTCCTTGGGATGACTGGAATATTTCTTTTCAGGAAATAAAAAGTAAATAAAAACTTTTTTAAGAAATAAAAACTGTGCTATGCTTAGTTTCTCAGTCATGTATGACTTTGTGATCCCATGGACTATAGCCCACCAGGCCCCTCTGTCCATGGAGATTCTCCAGGCAAGAATACTGGAGTGGGTTGCCATGCCCTCCTTCAGAGCATCTTCCCAACTCAGGGATTGAATTCAGGTCTCCTGCATTGCAGGTGGATTCTTTACTATTTGAGCCACCAGGCAAGCCCAAAGAAATAGAGCAATTAGCCTATTTGCTCAGAAGACTTCAGCTAGTACTGAGGTCCTGAGGGCCTAACTAAATTTACAGACTTAAGAAAAAGTAATTATGAGGCTATATTTAAAAATCTGTAGGATTTATGTCAGAAGTATGCAGTTCTAGACTAGTCCTAGGAAAATTAGATGATCTGACAACAATGTTTTCCTATTTCATAACTATGAGAGCCTGGGCCACAGTCCCTAGCATCCCTGTTACACTGCTTCCAGTTCTATCATGGATTTAACTTTTATGCCTGTCCAGTATTTCTATATGAGTTTGGAACCTCTTTCCAAGTTTGACCTTTCTAACTGCTCTCATCTAAATTATGTATTATGAGTGTCTTTATTCTCAAGAAATATATGCTTTTAAATAAAATATAGGTGATTTACAATGTTGTATTATTTTCAGGTGACAGTACTATGATTCTTTTATTCTTTTTCAAATTCTTTTCCCTTATAAGGTTATTACAAATTATTGACTACAGTTCCCTTGTTATACGGTAACTGGTTATCTATTGTATATAGAGTAGTATGTAATTGTTAATCCTAAACTCCTAATTTATTTCCCTCCTCCCCTTTCCTCTGTGGTAACCAAGTTTGTTTTCTATGTCTGTGGGTATATTCCTATTTTGTAAATACATTTATTTGAATCTTTCTTGTTTTACTTTTGTTAAATTCCACATATGAGTGATGTGCTCAGTGCTCAGTCACTTCAGTCATGTCTAACTCTCTGCGACCCTATGGACCACGGCCCGCCAGGCTCCTCTGTCCATGGGATTCTCCAGGCAAGAATACTGGAATAGGTTGCCATTTCCTTCTCCAGTAATAAAGTATGAAGTGAGTCAGGTGAAGTTGCTCAGTCGTGTCTGACTCTTTGAAACCCCATGGACTGTAGCCTACCAGGCTCCTCCATCCATGGGATTCTCCAGGCAAGAGTACTGGAGTGGGTTGCCATTTCCTTCTCCACATATAAGTGATGTTATGTGATATTTGTCTTTTTGTGTCTGGCTTATAAATGAGATATGCTTTTGAAGTTGAATGTACAATTTCCATTGTGAATATATTCATTTTAGTTGTTCTTAGCCTGTTGTTTCTTAAAGAGATGCAAATATCAGACCATCTTACCTGCCTCCTAAGAAACCTATATGCAGGTCAAGAAGCAACTGTTAATGGACTGGTTCAAAATTGGGAAAGGGATATGTCAAGTCTGTGTATTATCACCCTGTTTTTTAAACTTATATGCAGAGTAATTCATGTGACATGCAAACTGGATAAATCACAAGCTCAAATCAAGATTTTTGGGAGAAATACCAACAACCTCAGATATGGGCTATGAGTCTATCATTATCCAGAAGGCTGGCCTGAGCTTGTTTACTGGGTGGCTTGGCAGGGTTCCAAGAAAAAGAGTATAAGGTCTCTGGAGACATAGGCTCAAAACTGGCACAATGTCACTTCTGCTGTGTATTCTTGACTAAAATAAGCACAAGTCCAGCTCAGACTCAAAAGATTAGACAATAGACATTTGATAGAAGGGACTGCAAAATCACCTTGCAAACAGATGTGGATGCAGGAAGGCCATATTTGTAAACAATCTACCCAATATCCTCTGTGAGCAGGCAGAGCTCACTATATTGGCTATAGTCGGACTCGCAGAGTCAGACACGACTGAGCGACTTCACTTTCACTTTCTTGTGGGCACAACCTGTTTAGGCACTCACTGAGTGAGTCAGTGGCAACATGGTGATCACACTGATAGCTTACGGTGAACGGTGTTGGATTCATGATCTCCGAAGAAGATTTAGCTTCGGGACCAGGGACCAGGCTTGATCACTCAAGAGCTTTTGTGTAGCAGAGTTTTATTAAAGTGAGAAAGGGACAGAGAAAGTTTCTGACACAGACATCAGAAGGGGGAAAGAGAGTGCCTACCTTGCTAGTGTTAGCAAGGGAGTTATATAGGTTTTTAATTAGTTATGACAATAAATCAAAAGACTGTCTCAAGGTTGTAAAGATCTTACTAGACCCAATCCCATAATTTACATTTCAAGATAACAGGATTAGCCAGAAGGTTTTCAGAAAGGAGAAACTGTTCTCAAGCAGGATACATTGTTGTTATATAATCTTTAGTACAGAGTTTAAACTGATTTGTTTGTTATGTAATCATCAGTTCTAGGCTTAAAGAAAAAAATGTTTTATGTGACTAAGACTAAGGAATGTAGAGGAAAAAAACAAAGAAGTTTGTCCTTTTCTCCTCTTTGAGAATCCCAGATCCCTATCTCCTCCTTGAAAGCCCCAGACATTTTTCTCCTCCTCGGGGACCCTGGGGTTCTTATCAACCTGCCTACGAATTGACTCTCTCAACACTATGGCTTGATCTTTGATCTAGAAAGCAGGCTTCTTGGTCCTGATTACCTTCAATATTTTCTGTATTCCTTTGATTTTGAAATGCTTTTGGTAATGGCTTGCTACCCAGGGAAACCAGTCCCACAAGGAATGCATAATACTAGCAGAAGCAAACAATACAAAAATGGCAGTTGAGTCCCATGACTTACGGGAATGTCCAACACAAAAATTTCAATTCAACACAATTTCTGATCTCTTTCTCAGTACATGACCAATAGTACCTCAAAGCTGTTAATTATTTAAGCAGTAAACTCCCTAGGTGATGATCTTGGGCAATCTTATTCTGTAAAGAATTTTCCTTTCGTCTCACCCTCACTGTGCCAATGGGAGCTGCCTTTAAGACTTCTTTGTAGCTGAACAAACTGGTGACAAAGTTCCAATGTATTAATATGTAATGAACCCATTCCTGAAGTAAACACCTGGAGGAACAGGCAAATTTGGCCTTGGAATACGAAATGAAGCAGGGCAAAGGCTAATAGAGTTTTGCAAAGAGAACGCACTGCTCATAGCAAACACCCTCTTCCAACAACACAAGAGAAGACTCTACACATGGACATCACCAGATGGTCAACACCAAAATCAGGTTGATTATATTCTTTGCAGCCAAAAATGGGGAAGCTCTATACAGTCAGCAAAAACAAGACCGGGAGCTGACTGTGGCTCAGATCATGAACTCCTTATTGCCAAATTCAGACTGAAATTGAAGAAAGTAGGGAAAACCACTAGATCATTCAGGTATGACCTAAATCAAATTCCTTAGTTGATTATAACTAAGTTGATTATAATCAATTCCACTTGATTATACAGTGGAAGTGAGAAAGATGTAAGGGACTAAATTTGATAGACAGAGTGCCTGATGAACTATGGGTGGAGGTTTGTGACATTGTACAGGAGACAGGGATCAAGACCATCCCCATGGAAAAGAAATGCAAAAAAGCAAAATAGGTGTCTGAGGAGGCCTTACAAATAGCTGTGAAAAGAAGAGAAGCAAAAAGCAAAGGAGAAAAGGAAAGATATAAGCATCTGAATGCAGAGTTCCAAAGAATACCCAGGAGAGATAAGAAAGCCTTCCTCAGCGATCAATGCAAAGAAATAGAGGAAAACAACAGAATGGGAAAGACTAGGGATCTCTTCAAGAAAATTAGAGATACCAAGGGAACATTTCATGCAAATATGGGCTCAATGAAGGACAGAAATTGTATGCACCTAACAGAAGCAGAAGACATTAAGAAGAGATGGCAAGAATACACAGAAGAACTGTACAAAAAAGATCTTCACGACCCAGATAATCACGATGGGGTGATCACTCATTTAGAGCCAGACATCCTGAAATGTGAAGTCAAGTGGGCCTTAAAAAGCATCACTACAAACAAAGCTAATGGAGGTGATGGAATTCCAGTTGAGCTATTTCAAATCCTGAAAGATGATGCTGTGAAAGTGCTGCACTCAATATGCCAGCATATCTGGAAAACTCAGCAGTGGCCAGAGGACTGGAAAATGTCAGTTTTCATTCCAATCCCAAAGAAAGGCAATGCCAAAGAATGCTCAAACTGCTGAACAAATGCACTCATCTCTAACACTAGTAAAGTGATGCTTAAAATTCTCCAAGCCAGGCTTTAGCAATACGTAAACTGTGAACTTCCAAATGTTCAAGCTGGTTTTAGAAAAGGCAGAGGAACCAGAGGTCAAATTGTGAACACCTTTGGATCATCGAAAAAACAAGAGAGTTCCATAAAAACATCTATTTCTGCTTTATTGACTATGCCAAAGCCTTTGACTGGGTGGATCACAATAAACTGTGGAAAATTCTGAAAGAGATGGGAATACCAGACCACCTGACCTGCCTCTTGAGAAACCTATATGCAGGTCAGGAAGCAACAATTAGAACTGGACATGGAGCAACAGACTGGTTCCAAATAGGAAAGGGAGTACGTCAAGGCTGTATATTGTCACTGCTTATTTACCTTATATGCAGAGTATATAATGAGAAACACTGGGCTGGAAGAAGCACAAGCTGGAATCAAGATTGCCAGGAGAAATATCAATAACCTCAGATATGCAGATGACACAACCCTTATGGCAGAAAGTGAAGAGGAACTAAGAAGTCTGTTGATGAAAGTGAAAGAGGAGAGTGAAAAAGTTGGCTTAAAGCTCAACATTCAGAAAACGAAGATCATGGCATCTGGTCCCATCACTTCATGGGAAATAGATGGGGAAACAGTGGAAACAGTGTCAGACTTTATTTTTGGGGGCTCCAAAATCACTGCAGATGGTGATTGCAGCCATGAAATTAAAAGATGGTTACTCCTTGGAAAGAAAGTTATGACCAACCTAGATAGCATATTGAAAAGCAGAGACATTACTTTGCCAACAAAGGTCTGTCTAGTCAAGGCTATGGTTTTCCAGTGGTCGTGTATGGATGTGAGAGTTGGACTGTGCAGAAAGATGAGCACCGAAGAATTGATGCTTTTGAGCTGTGGTGTTGGAGAAGACTCTTGAGAGTCCCTTGGACTGCAAGGAGATCCAACCAGTCCATCCTAAAAGAGAATAGTCCTGGGTGTTAATTCATTGGAAGGACTGATGCTAAAGCTGAAACTCCAGTACTTTGGCCACCTCATGCGAAGAGTTGACTCATTGGAAAAGACTGCCGGGGACCAGCCCCAGCTGATCCAGGGTATTCGAAGTGGGGACGGCATTGGCAACCTATTTATTTAAATATTTTATCAAAGATATAAAGAGTAATAGGATGAGGATAGCTCAGTAGGAAAATTCAGTGGAGAAAAGAGGCTGAGTAGCTTGGTTTATGCGGGAAACCAATAAAACTTCAAGACAAGAAGTTTGCACCACTTACGTAGGCCGCAGGCGTCCTTCCGTCCTCCCAAAGGAGAGGAGACACTGAGGCCTCCCCAGTCAGACCTTAGAAGCCCAGGCATAATTAGCAAGCATGGCGGGTTCCGTGCTCCAGATGGAGACTCAGCCAGAATTTGGGAGAGAGAGCGACATGGGGAGACCAAGTTTTGGTGAACAAGGCCCGCACTTTATTTTCCAAAGTAGTTTTTATACCTTAAGTTGTGCATAGAGGATAATGGGGGAAGGGGTGGAGTCATGCAAGGACAGCAGTTCCTGGTCCTAATCGAAGCCAGGCTTTCAAACATCATATGCAAAAGTTCAGGTGAATTACATCATCTTCTGGCCAGGAGGCCTGTTAACATTTTAAGAAACTTATCTTTCTCTAAAGGTGATTATTCCAAAGTCAGGCACCAGCCTCCAAAAAAGCATTGGACAAAGCTGCATTCCTATAGGGCAAAGGTGAGGTGGGCTCAATCAAGAAAAGAATTAACTCAAGGGTCCAAGGTTACAAACATTGAGGCTACTACTTACATTTCTATACACCCATTATATCAATCAATACACTGCCAAGGACAGAGTAGGTAAGGAGTATGGAGACTTAGCAGCAAACACTGGCCCAATAAGTGAAAAACCCTTCACCAATACAATTTCTAATCAATCTTTTAACTACTCAAAGGAATCTGTGTTTAGACAGTTTAGAACATCTCCTGCCTCTCACAGTTGGGAGGCTCTGAACAATCACATGTGGCCAGAAAAACCTATTCAGGCAGGCTAGAGGATTTCCAAAGGAGTTTGTAGGTTAAACGCTGTCACACCCAGGAATTATTAACTGGAGCTGTAAGCTAACTCTTTTCAGAGAGAGGTAGTGGGGGACAGCCCCCCGTAAAGTCAGAGGTGTAGGTCAAAGCACAAAGCAGAAAGTAGGCAGACTCTGGTTTTGGGAGTAGATGCTCGAGAATTTCCAGGGGGACTCCTGAGGCTCGATCCCGCCTTTGCGTATGCCAAGCCTCCTTCCTCATGACCTTTGTCATGGGCGGAGTTCCTCATGCTGGCTCCCGGCAGTGATAGAATTCCAGTTGAGCTATTCTAGATCCTGAAAGATGATGCTGTGGAAAGTGCTGCACTCAATATGCAATATGCCAGCTCCCGGCAAAAGACCCTGATGCTGGGAGGGATTGGGGGCAGGAGGAGCAGGGACGACAAAGGATGCGACTGCTGGATGGCATCACCAACTCGATGGACATGAGTTTGAGTAAATTCCAGGAGTTGGTGATGGACAGAAAGGCCTGGCATACTGCGATTCATGGGGTGGCAAAGAGTCGGACACGACTGAGCGACTGAATTGAACTGAACTGAACCCATTCCACAGAATGGCCCTTGAATATCAAATATGCTTTACCTTCTCCACACAGCATGCAACCATCATTAACACCCCTCATGTGCCTTTTTTAAGAATTACAAGCTAATTGGTGCTGGATAAGACACTTGAGAGTCCCTTGGACAGCAAGGAGATCAAACCAGTCAATCCTATGGAAATCAACCCTGAACATTCTTTGGAAGGACAGATGCTAAAACTGAAGCTCCCATACTTTGACCACCTTATGTGTAGAGTCGACTCATTGGAAAAGACCCTGATGCTGGGAAAGATAGAAGGCAGGAAGAGAAGGGGATGACAGGATGAGATGGTTGGATGGCATCACCAACTCAATGGACATAAGTTTAAGCAAACTCTGGGAGATAATGAAGGACAGGGAAGGCTGGGTGCTGTCCATGGAGTCGCAAAGAGTCAGACACGACTGAGCAACTGAACAACAACACATAATTACAGAATGCATAATTAAGGCTTCATCTTTCAAATACTGAAAAAAATTACCAAGCATTCTTCCCTTTGAGTTTGATATTACTATTGGTGATTAGCAGCATGGTTTACTCTGAAACTGGAGGGGTGCACTTTGAAGCATACTTTTTGCTTTTCAGACATAATAAGAAGTTGGAAGCTCAGAATGTATGTGTTATTCACTCAGTCGTGTCCGATTCTGTGACCCCACGGACTGTAAGCCCGCCTCTGTCCATGGGGTTCTCCAGACAATAATACTGGAGTGGGTTGCCATTCTCTTCTCCAGGAGATCTTCCCAATTTTTTTCCCCATAGGAGTAGACTTTTTTGTTTGTTTAATTAATTTATTTATTTTAATCAGAGTATAATTAATTTGTAATATTATGATGGTTTCTGCCATACATCAACATTAATCAGCCACAGGTATACACGTGTCCTCCCATCCTGAGCACCCCCTCCCTACCCACCCTATCCCTCCGGGTTGTCATAGAGCACTGACTTTGGGTGCCCTGCTTCATGCATTGAACTTGCATTGGTCATATCTTTCACATATGGTAATGTACATGTTTCAATGCTATTCTCTCAAATCATCTCACCCTTGCCTTCTCCCACTGAGTCCAAAAGTCTGTTCTTTACATCTTGATTGGAACTCTTTTCTTGTCATCCGTTATGAATTATTGTTTAGTTCTTAAGTGGAGTGAGGCTGAGGTCAAGGTAGGAGATCTGTGAGGCATAAGACAACAACTATTAACATAAATGCATAATTTTATAGTTATTGAAACTTGTTGTGCCCATAATTCATTCAGTGCTCACAATAAACCTTTAATGAAGATGTTTTTAATCTCCATTTTATAGTAATGTGGTTCAAAGTCTATAGTTAAAGTCTATTTCAGAGTCTACAAATGTCTAACAATTAAAGGATGATTGAGATCTTTGGCCAGGGTCCAGCAAGATTCTAGATTCCATGCATTTCCTCCTACAACATTATGGAAGGGATGAGGAGTCAGTTTAAAAAGTTCTGTTTGCGGTATGCCTTGGGGTACCCAGCTTCATCCCTGGAACTAACCTGTGTCTGATATATTAATAAAAACACTGTTTTGTGATATCTGGTGATTATCTGGTGGGATTAAAGTGGGAATAATTATTGCAGCACAAGGTAAATAGGCAAACTCATCCACTGAAGGATGTAGATGTAACACTCAATGAATGTTAAGATTTGATTGTGGAGTTGAATCTCGTTATAACGTGAGTTCCCCTTAAAGTGGCTCAGAAAGTGTGGGCATGAGGATGCTTCAAAGTAATTATACATATGGAAAGGGAAAAACTCTTCTGTTATTTTTCTACCCACACTCACAGCATTTCTGAAACCAGATGTGTGGGGTTTTCCCACACATATCAAACCTCTGCGTGTCCTGTAATTCAGCTTAGTTCTGACACTATTCTTGGAGTTAAGAGCACAGTCCCGCAAGTTGGCCCCTACTTCAGATACAAATCGACTTCCCTGGTGGCTCAGACGGTAAAGCATTTGTCTACAATGCGGGAGACCGGGGTTCGATCCCTGGGTTGGGAAGATCCCCTGGAGAAGGAAATGGCAATCCACTCCAGGACTACTGCCTGGAAAATCCCATGGACAGAGGAGCCTGGTGGGCTACAGTCCATGGGTCGCAAAGAGTCGGACACGACTGAGTGACTTCACTTTCTTTTCTTTCACTTTCAGATGCAAATCACAAGTCCCGAGTTTCCACCTGTACTTCTGACCAAGCAGCATAAATCCCCTGATCCCTTGCTAAAACAGTTTTCAGGACTCAGGGAAACACTTATGTATCTTGGTTTATTATATAGTAAATGATTTGATAAAAGATATGGATCAACAGCCTGATGAAGAGATACACAAGTGAAGGTCTGAAAGGGTCCTGAGCACAAACACTCCTGTGGCATTGCGGTGGGTCACCTTCCTGGCATGCGAAGGTGGTCTCCAACCAAGAGTTCTTCAAATCCTATAGTCTAGTTATTTTTTTTTTTTAATTATTTATTTATTTTTGCCTGGCCTGGGTTTTCATTGTGTGCTTTCTCTAGTTGCATTGAGCAGGGGATACTCTCCAGCTGTAATGTGGTGGCTTCTCTTGTTGTGGAGCACAGGCCCTAGAACTCACAGGCTCTAGAACATGGATTCAGCAGTTGTGGTGAAAGTGATTAGCTGCACACAGCAAGTAGGATCTTCCTGGACTGGGTTTTGAGCCAGTGTCCCTTGCATTGCAAGGCAGATTCATAACCACTGGACCACCAGGGAAGCTCTAGTCTAGAGATTTTTACAAAGACTTTGTCATACAGGCACAATTGATTGTTAACTCAATTTCCAGTTCTTTTCCTTTTCCAGGAAAATAGCAGGTAGGGCTGAAAGTTTCAAGCTGCTAGTCATGACTTGGTCTTTCTGGTGTTCAGCCCCCATCCAGGCAACCATCAAGAGTTGCCTTATTAGAACAAAAGATGTTTCTACCAGCCAGAAAATTACAAGAAATTCAGGAGTTCTGTGTCAGGAACTGGAGTAAAAGACTAAATATTAGCAGGAACCAGTATCCATCTATCTATCTATCTATCATCATCATCTATTAATATGTGTCTATCATCTATCTAATTTACCAAAGAAGACCTTCACTGACACATTGTAATCACCCAAAGTCCATAGTTTACACTAGGATTCATTCTTGGTGCTGTACATTCTGTAAGTTTGGACATGTATCTTTTTAACATTATGCAGACTATTTTCACTGCCCTAAAAATTCTCGAAGGTTTGCCTAGTCATCTGGATTTTGATCATTCTAAGTATGTAGTGATATCTCATTGTTAATTTTATTTGCATTTCCCTGGTGCCTTTTGATGTGGAGCATATTTTCTTACCCCTGGGATGGGAAGATTCCCCTGGAGGAGGACCTAGCAACCCACTCCAGTATTCTTGCCTGGAGAATCCCATGGATAGAGAAGCCTGGCAGGCTATCATCCATAGGGTCACACAGAGTCAGACACAACTGAAGTGAGTTAGCACTTGCATGTATTTTCATATGTTATCTGCCATCTTTATATCCTCTGTTGTGAGGTGTTTATTGTCATCTTTGACTCCCTTTTAAATTGGATTGTTTGTTTTCTTATTGTTGAATTTTAAGTGCTCTTTGTACATTTTAAATAACAGTCTTTTATCAAATATGTCTTTTGCAAATATTTTCTCCAAGTCTGTGACTTACATCCAAATTTTCTTGATGTTGTCTTTTACAGAGCAGAAGTTTTAAATTTTAATCATGTCTAACTTAATAATGATTTCTTTCATGGATTGTCTCTTTGGTGTTTTATCTTAAAAAAGGTTTTGCCATACCCAAGAACATCTAGGTTTTCTCCTGTGCTATCTTCTAGGAATTGTATATTTTTGTATTTTGCATTTAAGTCTGAGATCCATTTTGAGCATTTTTTCAGATATAAGTGAAATACTTCATTAATATTCATTGCAACTATTTTATTAAATTTATTTTTAAATTGAAGGATAATTGCTTTGCAATGTTGTGTTGGTTTCTGCTGTACAACAGTGTGAATCAGCCATAAGTGTACATATATCCCCTCCCTCTTGAACCTCCCTTCCACCTCCCACCCCACCTCTCTAGATTCATTTATTGCATGTAGGCATCCAGTTGTTTAATCACCATTTATTGAAGAGACTATCTTTATTGTATTGCCTTTGCCCCATTGTCAAAGATCAGTTGATTTATGATATATTTATGGGAGTCTATTTCTGGGATCTTTAAACTGTTCATTTGTCTATTCTTTAGCCAATACCATGCTGTCTTGATTGTTGTAGTTTTATAGTAAGTCTTTTTTTTTTTTTTTTTGGTGTGATTGTAGAAATTTTTTAAATATAAATTTATTTATTTTAACTTGAGGCTAATTACTTTACAATATTGTATTGGTTTTGCCATACATCAACATGAATCTGTCACAGGTGTACACGTGTTCCCCATCCTGAACCCCTGTCCTACATCCCTCCCCATCCCATCCCTCTGGGTCATCCCAGTGCACCAGCCCCGAACATCCTGTGTCATGCATTGAACCTGGACTGGCAATTTGTTTCACATATGATATTATACATGTTTCAATGCCATTCTCCCAAATCATCCCATGCTTGCCCTCTCCCTGCTGCTACTGCTGCTAAGTCGCTTCAGTCATGTCCAACTCTGTGCAACCCCATAGACAGCAGCCCACCAGGCTCCCCCATCCCTGGGATTCTCCAGGCAAAAACACTGGAGTGGGTTGCCATTTCCTTCTCCAATGCTCCCACAGAGTCCAAAAGACTGTTCTATACATCTGTGTCTCTTTTGCTGTCTCGCATACAGGGTTATCATTACCATCTTTCTAAATTCCATATATATGCATTAGTATACTGTATTGGTGTTTTTCTTTCTGGCTTACTTCACTCTGTATAATAGGCTCCAGTTTCATCCACCTCATTAGAACTGATTCAAATGTATTCTTTTTAATGGCTGAGTAATATTCCATTGTGTATATGTACCACAGCTTTCTTATCCATTCATCTGCTGATGGACATCTAGGTTGCTTCCATGTCCTGGCTATTATAAACAGTGGTGCGATGAACATTGGGGTATATGTATCTCTTTCAATTCTGATTTCCTTGGTGTGTATGCCCAGCAGTGGTATTGCTGGATCATATGGCAGTTCTATTTCTAGTTTTTAAAGGAATCTCCACACTGTTCTCCATAGTGGTTGTACTAGTTTGCATTCCCACCAACAGTGTAAGAGGGTTCACTTTTCTCCACACCCTCTCCAGCTTGTAGACTTTGGATTGCAGCCATTCTGACTGGTGTGAAATGGTACCTCATAGTGGTTTTGATTTGCATTTCTCTGATAATGAGTGACGTTGAGCATCTTTTCATGTGTTTGTTAGCCATCTGTATGTCTTCTTTGGAGAAATGTCTGCTTAGTTCTTTGGCCCATTTTTTGATTGGGTTGTTAATTTTTCTGGAATTGAGCTGCAGGAGTTGCTTGTATATATATATATATTTTTTTTATTTTATTTTATTTTTAAACTTTACATAATTGTATTAGTTTTGCCAAACATCAAAATGAATCCACCACAGGTATACATGTGTTCCCCATCCTGAACCCTCCTCCCTCCTCCCTCCCCATACCATCCCTCTGGGTCGTCCCAGTGCACTAGCCCCAAGCATCCAGTATCGTGCATCGAACCTGGACTGGCAACTCGTTTCTTACATGATATTTTACATTGAGATTAATTCTTTGTCAGTTGCTTCATTTGCTATTATTTCCTCCCATTCTGAAGGCTGTCTTTTCACCTTGCTTATAGTTTCCTTTGTTATGCAGAAGCTTTTAATTTTGATTAGGTCCTATTTGTTTATTTTTGCTTTTATTTCCAATATTCTGGGAGGTGGGTCATAGAGGATCCTGCTGTGATGTATGTCGGAGAGTGTTTTGCCTATGTTCTCCTCTAGGAGTTTAATAGTTTCTGGTCTTACATTTAGATCTTTAATCCATTTTGAGCTTATTTTTGTGTATGGTGTTAGAAAGTGTTCCTGTTTCACTCTTTTTCAAGTAGTTGACCAGTTTTTCCCAGCACCACTTGTTAAAGAGATTGTCTTTTCTCCATTATATATTCTTGTCTCCTTTGTGAAAGATAAGGTGTCCATAGGTGTGTGGATTTATCTCTGGGCTTTCTATTTTGTTCCATTGATCTATATTTCTATCTTTGTGCCAGTACCATACTGTCTTGATGACTGTGGCTTTGTAGTAGAGCCTGAAGTCAGGCAGGTTGATTCCTCCAGTTCCATTCTTCTTTCTCAAGATTGCTTTGGCTATTCAAGATTTTTTTGTATTTCCATACAAATTGTGAAATTATTTGTTCTAGCTCTGTGAAAAATACTGTTGGTAGTTTGATAGGGATTGCATTGAATCTATAGATTGCTTTGAGTAGTATACTCATTTTCACTATATTGATTCTTCCGATCCATGAACACGGTATATTTCTCCATCTATTTGTGTCCTCTTTGATTTCTTTCACCAGTTTATAGTTTTCTATATATAGGTCTTAAGTTTCTTTAGGAAGATATATTCCTAAGTATTTTATTCTTTTCGTTGCAATGGTGAATGGATTGTTTCCTTAATTTCTCTATTTTTTCATTATTAGTGTATAGGAATGCAAGGGATTCCTGTGTGTTGATTTTATATCCTGCAACTCTACTATATTCATTGATTAGCTCTAGTAATTTTCTGGTGGAGTCTTTAGGGTTTTCTATGTAGAGGATCATGTCATCTGCAAACAGTGAGGGTTTTACTTCTTTTCCAATTTGGGTTCCTTTTATCTCTTTTTCTGCTCTGATTGCTGTGGCTAAAACTTCCAAAACTATATAGAATTGTAGTGGTGAAAGTGGGCACCCTAGTCTTGTTCCTGACTTTAGGGGAAATGCTTTCAATTTTTCACCATTGAGGATAATGTTTCCTGTGGGTTTGTCATGTATAGCTTTTATTATGTTGAGGTATGCCCCTTCTATTCCTGCTTTCTGGAGACTTTTTATCATAAATGGATGTTGAATTTTGTCAAAGGCTTTCTCTGCATCTATTGAGATAATCATATGGCTCTTATTTTTCAATTTGTTAGTGTGGTGTATTACATTGATTGATTTGTGGATATTGAAGAATCCTTGCATCCTTGAGATAAAGCCCACTTGGTCATGATGTATGATCTTTTTAATGTGTTGTTGGATTCTGATTGCTAGAATTTTGTTAAGGATTTTTGCATCTATGTTCATCAATGATATTGGCCTGTAGTTTTCTTTTTTTGTGGCATCTTTGTCACATTTTGGTATTAGGATGATGGTGGCCTCAAAGAATGAGTTTGGAAGTTTACCTTCCTCTGCAATTTTATGGAAGAGTTTGAGTAGAATAGGTGTTAGCTCTTCTCTTAATTTTTGGTAGAATTTAGCTGTGAAGCCACCTGGACCTGGGCTTTTGTTTGCTGGAAGATTTCTGATTGTTTCAATTTCCATGCTTGTGATGGGTCTGTTAAGATTTTCTATTTCTTCTTAGTTCAATTTTGGAAAGTTGTACTTTTCCAAAAATTTGTCCATTTCTTCCAAGTTGTCCATTTTGTTGGCATATAATTTCTGATAGTAGTCTCTTATGATCCTTTGTATTTCTGTGTTGTCTGTTTTGATCTCTCCATTTTCATTTCTAATGTTATTGATTTGATTTTTTTCCCTTTGTTTCCTGATGAGTCTGGCTAATACAGTAAGTCTTGAAGTTGGGTAGTGTCAGTCATCCAAGTTTGTTCCTCTCTTTCAATATTGCAGTGGGTCTTTTGAGTCTATGCTTCTCTATATAAACTTAAGAATCAGTTTAATTACCATAAAATAACTTGGTGGGATTTCAATCAGGACTTGATAATGTAATCTTTCTACTCATGAACATGGAACATGATCCCACTTATAGTTTTTCTTTGATTCTGTTCATCAAAGCTTTGTAGTTTTCTTCATACAGATCTTGTACATATTTTTGTTGAATTTATTCCTACTTCATTTTGGAAGGTGTTAATGTAAGTGATATTGCGTTTTTAATTTAAATTCCTATTGCTCATTGTTTATATACAGGAAAACAGTCAAGTTTTGTAGAACATTTTTTTAAATTTTAAAATTAATTTTGTAAAAAGTATGTTGTTGTTTAAAACCTAATTAAATTAGAAGTCAATCACAGAAAGAAGTTTGGTAAACTCACAAGCATGTGGAAATTCTGAAGTAAACAATGAATCAAAGAAGAAGTCACAGGGGAAATTAAGACTAGGTTGAGATGAATGAAAATGAAGATGCAACATACCAAACTAAAGTAATACTTGGAGGGAAATTCATAGTTGTAAAATGCCTGTATTAGGAAAGAATAAAGATCTAAAATCAATAACTTAACCTTTAAGGCACTGGGAAAAAGAAAAGAACAAACTAAACCTAAACAAGACAAAGAAAGGGAATAATAATGATTAGAATGGAAAGTGAAAGTGAAGTCGCTCAGTCGTGTCTGACTCTTTGCGACCCCATGGACTGTAGCCTACCAGGCTCCTCTGTCCATGGGATTTTCCAGGCAAGAATACTGGAGTGGGTTGCCATTTCCTTCTCCAGGAGATGTTCCTGATCCAGGAATTGAACCCAGGTCTCCCACATTGTAAGCAGACACTTTACTGTCTGAGCCACCAGGGAATGATGAATAGAGTGGAAATGAATGAAATGAAAACCTGAAAAACAGTAAAGAAAAATCAACAAAACCAAAAATTATTAAAAAAAAAAATCAACAAAAGAGGCAAAATTTAGCTATATTGACCAGGGAAAAAAGGGAAGACTCAAATTACTAATATCAGAAATTAAAGAAGAGACATTATTACTGACTGTCTTAGCTCAGGCTGCTATAATAATATATTATTGTGTACTGGGTGGCTTATCAAGCGTCAACATTTACTTCTCATAGTTCTAAAGGCTGGGAAGTCTGAGGCCAGGGACCCATGTGACCAGGTTTTGGTGAGAGTGTTTCAGTGGGCTGCATATAGTTGACTTATTATATCCTCGCATGGTGGGAAGAGAGCGTGCTAGCTCTCTGGCCTTTCTTATAAGGGCACTAATCCCACTCATGAGGGTGTTGCCTTCTTCATCTAATTACCAAAAGCCCTACTTCCAAGTATCATCACATCAAGGATTGGATTTCAATGTGAATTTTGCTGGGACACAACATTCAGCTTTAAACACCTTTCATAAATTAAAAAAAAAAAATGGTAAAGGAATACTGTGAACAGCTGTACGCCAATAAGTTAGATAACTTAGAGAAACTACAATCTGTAGAAAGACACAAATTACCAAAATTAAGTCAAGAAGCAGAATGTCTGAATAGGCCTATAATAAGAGATTGAATTAGTAGTTTAAAAAAATACAAAGAAAAAAATGACTTCATTGGTGAATTCTACTGAACATTTATAGAATAATTAATGTTGTGTGTGTGTGTGTGTGTGCGTGCAAATTCTTCCAAGAAATAAAAGAGGAACTTATGATTAATACAACCTGCTTTTTCAGTTCCCAGGCCTACACTTCAGTCCCTGGTTTATGATGCATCCTTGCACCTGGGCTTTCTAACACCACTTCAGTTTTTCCTTGGAATCCTTAACTGTGAACTGTCAGTGGAGAAATCTAATGAGGTGAAGCCCCAAATTCTAGAGATATTCCTGCCTTTTCCTGTCTTGGACCTCAGAGAACAGACCTGGCTGAGCTTAAATGCTATCTCTCTTTATCACCTCCACTGGTTAAGAAATGATTTAATCAGCCAAGAAACACAGGGCTAGGCTCTACTCTGTCATGCCTCTGATTGTGTTTAAGCCAATCAACAGGGGTACAGACTCCCTCAGAACATGGGACAACTGATTCTGTGTCAATTTTAATCCAGAATCTGTCTGGTAGCACCAGGTCAAGGGATGGGGTACCACAAGGGTGTGTGAACACCTGTCTAGATTTAGCCTTTTCCAGGAAAATGACCCATCTTCAAGAGGTTCTTGACCTCAACAAGCAGGACATTTTAGTGGCTGTGTCTGGCTTTATGGTCTATATCAGAAGCTTCTTGGAGTAAATTAAATCATAGGAAGGGCTTATAATAATGTCTGGGATGTAAAAACCCTCAGTAAATATTAACCATTGTTGTTCATTGCTTTTACGATGCCTGACCCTTAATGGAGACTCAGTCAATGACAATTTATTACTAACAGTAATTCATGCTAACCTTCATATCCCATAGAATTTACATGAAATCAAGAAGAAAATAATTCTGTGGGCTGTTAGTAATCTGAAAGGCATGAAACAAATGCAAGGGGAAAAATTCCTAGAAATAGCTGCATGCGTGATTTTCAAAGAATTATGAGAAAAAATAATATAGACATGCATGAAAGTATTTTGACTAATTGATTGTTACAAAAGGTTAGACAACACAATCCCTTTAGTGGTACCTGACCTTAGCCCTGCTGTGGAATTAAAGATTCTTAATAACAAGGAAAACATAGTGTGTGTGTGTGTGTGTGTGTGTGTGTGTGGTGCATGTGCACGTGCACGTGCTTAGTCACTCAGTCATGTTTGACTGTGTGTCATGGACTGTAGCTCGCCAGGCTCCTCTGTCCACGAAAATTTCCAGGCAAGAACACTGGAGTAGGTTGCCATTTCCTACTCCAGGATATCTTCCTGACCTAAGGATGGAACCCACTTCTTGGATTATTTACTGGGAGGCCCACAATTTCTATAAAAGCACAGATTTATCATATGTTGATAGACATTCTAGGATATGTAGTTTGAGATAATTCACACTCGTTATTCCTTACATTTTCTTTCTCATTATCTTGTTAGACTAGAGAAAATTGTTTTTGAACTTGAAATCTACGTAAAAAGAATGAGACTCCCATTGATTTTTAGTCAGTCAGTCAGTTTAGTCCCTCAGTCATGTCCAACTCTTTGTGACCCCATGAACCACAGCACCCCAGGCCTCCCTGTCCATGACCAACTCCCAGAGTGTACCCAAAACCATGTCCATTGAGTCAGTGATGCCATCCAGCCATCTCATCCTCTGTCATCCCCTTCTCCTCCTGCCCTCAATCTTTCCCAGCATCATGGTCTTTAAAAATGAGTCAGCTCTTCGCATCAGGTGGCCAAAGTATTGGGGTTTAAGCTTTAGTATTAGTCCTTCCAATGAACACCCAGGACTAATTTCCTTTAGGATGGACTGGTTGGATCTCCTTGCAGTCCATGGGACTCTCAAGAGTGTTCTCCAACACCACAGGTCAAAAGCATCATTTCTTCGGCGCTCAGCTTTCTTCACAGTCCAACTCTCACATCCATACATGACCACTGGAAAAACCATAGCCTTGACTAGATGGACATTTGTTGGCAAAGTAATGTCTCTGCTTTTCAATATGCTATCTAGGTTGGTCATAACTTTCCTTCCAAGGAGTAATCGTCTTTTAATTTCATGGCTGCAATCACCATCTGTAGTGATTTTGGAGGCCAGAAAAATAAAGTCAGCCACTGTTTCCACTGTTTCCCCATCTATTTGCCATGAAGTGATGGGACCGGATGCCATAATCTCAGTTTTCTGAATGTTGAGCTTTAAGTCAACTTTTTCACTTTTTTTCTCCTCTTTCACTTTCATCAAGAGGCTCTTTACTTCTTCTTCACTTTCTGCCATAAGGGTGGTGTCATCTGCATATCTGAGGTTATTGATATTTCTCCGGGCAATCTTGATTCCAGCTTGTGCTTCTTCCAGCCCAATGTTTCTCATAATGTACCCTGCATATAAGTTAAATAAGCAAGATGACAATATACAGCCTTGATGTACTCCTTTACCTATTTGGAACCAGTCTGTTGTTCTATGTCCAGTTCTAACTGTTGCTTCCTGACCTGCATACAGGTTTCTCAAGAGGCAGGTCAGGTGGTCTGGTATTCCCATCTCTTTCAGAATTTTCCACAGTTTCTTGTGATCCACACAGTCAAAGGCTTTGGCATAGTCAATAAAGCAAAAAAAGATGTTTTTCTGGAACCCTCTTGCTTTTTTGATGATCCAGCGGATGTTGGCAATTTGATCTCTAGTTCCTCTGCCTTTTCTAAAACCAGCTTGAACATCAGGAAGTTCACGGTTCACATATTGCTGAAGCCTGGCTTGGAGAATTTTAAGCATTACTTTACTAGCGTGTGAGATGAGTGCAATTGTGTGGTAGTTTGAGCATTCTTTGGCATTGCCTTTCTTTGGGATTGGAATGAAAACTGACATTTTCCAGTCCTCTGGCCACTGCTGAGTTTTCCAAATTTGCTGGCATATTGAGTGCAGCACTTTCACAGCATCATCTTTCAGGATTTGAAATAGCTCAACTGGAATTCCATCACCTCCATTAGCTTTGTTTGTAGTGATGCTTCCTAAGGCCCACTTGACTTCACATTCCAGGATGTCTGGCTCTAAATGAGTGATCACCCCATCGTGATTATCTGGGTCGTGAAGATCTTTTTTGTACAGTTCTTCTGTGTATTCTTGCCATCTCTTCTTAATGTCTTCTGCTTCTGTTAGGTGCATACAATTTCTGTCTTCATTGAGCCCATATTTGCATGAAATGTTCCCTTGGTATCTCTAATTTTCTTGAAGAGATCCCTAGTCTTTCCCATTCTGTTGTTTTCCTCTATTTCTTTGCATTGATCGCTGAGGAAGGCTTTCTTATCTCTCCTGGGTATTCTTTGGAACTCTGCATTCAAATGCGTATATCTTTCCTTTTCTCCTTTGCTTTTCACTTCCCTTTTCTTTTCACAGCTTTGTAAGGCCTCCTCAGTCAGCCATCTTGCTTTTTTGCATTTCTTTTTCTTGGGGATGATCTTGATCCCTATCTCCTGTAGAATGTCACGAACCTCCGTCCATAGTTCATCAGGCACTCTGTCTATCAGATTTAGTCCCTTAAATCTATTTCTCACTTCCACTGTATAGTCATAAGGGATTTGACCACACTGGAGCATAAGAGGAAAAAGCTAAAGGCAGATTTGGTAGCGGTAGAAAAAGCTAAAGGCAGACTGAGAGGACTGAGACCAGAGCCAGTGCTTTCAAGAACACTTGTGAGGAAAGCAAGATCCCACCCGGGGATCGTCCCAATCCAGGGATTGAACCCAATTCTCCTGCATTGCAGACAGATTCTTTACTAGCTGAGCCACAAGAGAAGCCCCCATTGTTTTTAACGTACCCTAAATACTCCAGGCAAAGTCAAAGTCAGCCAAAGATAAAGAATATTTTATAAAAATACCTCCAAATCAGTTTGTTCTCTCTCACCTCTGCCCCCCACCTGTCTGGTGGGACCTTGGTTTCCTCACAAGTGTTCTTGAAATCCCTGGCTCAGGTCTCAGTCCTCTTAGTTCCCCACCACCACCAAATAAATCTTCCTTTAGCTTTTCCTCTCATGCTCCAGTGTGGTGTGGTGTCTTCCTCCAAGCCCTGTCCTTCTCCCCAGGAGCTATTGCTACCTCAGTGGTGCCAATCCCTATCCAAAACCACCAATACTTACCCAGGATGTCCTGTAACCATAGAAACTAATGCTATTCATGTCGTCTTTATGGCTCAAGGAGATCATAGGCAAAAAAGTCTGTACTTGCTCACTAGTTTATTCAACCTTCCCTTTCCATGAATCAGACATGAGTCTACAGAAGTTCTGGAACAATCCTGGGAATGACCTGCTCTTCTCATGAGCAGAGCAGAGCGGCTCCACCCCTCACAGCCTGGGTCCTGCCCTTGAACCACACTGCCCCTCCTCCTTGCCTCCCTCCCCTTTGTCATAGCACACTTCAGATGTTCCAGCAGCCCAAATATCACAGCAAACACAGCCTGGGGCAAGTCTCAGACACCAGTTGTCACTAATGAAGTACCACTGGTAATTAATTTTTAAAATCAAACAGATCATTTTCTTTGAAGAGGTAAGCACCTTAAAAAGAAGATGATATAGTTCTTATTTCCAGAAGATCCTTCACAATTTGTTAACAAACATTTCCAAACAGCCCCATGGGTAGGTGTTACACCAGACATGAGTCCTGAAGTCACTCTGTATTTTAATCTTATCTCTGCCATTTAATTAGTTGTATATGGGACTTCACAGCACTGATTAAGTCTGGATGTTGGTCAAAACCCAATTTGGTGATGTATTCTCTGCTCTTTACATTTCTCTTTTCTTTAATGTTAGTATGTTGAAAGTAAGATAGATAATTCTCTAATAAATATCTGTGTTATTTATTTATATATAATGAGTGGCTTATTTTGTTAACAAATCCTTTGAACCTGAGATGAAAGTGAAAACTTTCGGCAAAACAGAATCTCCATACTGTGTGGACTGTCTTATTACAAAATGACTGATCAGTTTACATTCCTACCAACAGTGCAGAAGGGTTCCCTTTTCTCCACATGCTCTCTAGCATTTATTGTTTGTAGATTTTTTTGATGATGGACATTCTGATTGGTGTGAAGTGATACCTCATTGTAGTTTTGACTTGCATTTCTCTGATAATGAGTGATATTAAGCATCTTTTCATGTATCTATTTGCCATCCATATGTATTCTTTGGAGAAATTCCTGTTAAGGTCTTCTGATCATTTAAACAAATTTATTTATTTTTAATTGAAGGCTAATTACTTTACAGTACTGTGTTGGTTTCTGCCAAACATCAACATGAATCATCCATAGGTACTCATATGTCCCCTCCCTCTCACACCTCCCTCCCCATCCCACCCTCCTAGGTTGTTACAGAACTTCAGTTTGATTTCCCTGAGTCATACAGCAAATTCTCACTGGCTATCTATTTTTTTTTTTTTTTTGGCTATCTATTTTACATATGGTAGTGTATATTTGATGTTACCCTGTCCATACATCCTACCCTCTCCTTCCACCTCACTGTGTCCATAAATCTCTTCTCTATGCCTGTGTCTCCATTGCTATCCTGCAAATAATTTCATTAGTACCATCTTTCTAGATTCTATACATATGAATTAGTATACGATGTTTGTTTTTCTTTCTGACTTACTTCACTCTGTTTAATAGACTCTAGGTTCATCCACCTCATTAGAACTGACACAAATGCATTCCTTTTTATAGCTGAGTAATATTCCATTGTATGTATGTGCCACAGCTTCTTTATCCATTCATCTGTCAAGGGACATCTAGGTTGTTGCCATGTCCTAGTTGTTGTAAATAGTGCTGCAATGAACACTGGGGTACATGTGTCTTTTTCAGTTTTGGTTTCCTCTCAGGGTATATGCCCAGCAGTGGGATTGCTGGGTCATGTGGTGGCTTTATTCCTAGTTTTTAAAGGAATCTCCACACTGTTCTCCATAGTGGCTGAACATTCCTACCAACAGTGCAAGAGGGTCCCCTTTTCTCCACACCCTCTCCAGCATTTATTGTTTGTAGACTTTTTGATGATGGCCATTCTGACAGGTGTGAGGTGATATCTCATTGTAGTTTTGAGCTGCATTTCTCTAGTAATGAACAATGTTGAGCATCTTTTCATGTGTTTGTTAGCCATCTGTATGTCTTCTTTGGAGAAATGACTGCTTAGGTCTTTTCCCCACTTTTTGACTGAGTTGTTTGTTTTTCTGGTATTGACTTGTATGAGCTGCTTGTATATTTTGGAAGTTAATCCTTTGTCAGTGGTTTCCTTTGCTATTATTTTCTCCCATTCTGAGGGTGTCCTTTCACTTTGTTTATAGTTTCCTTTGCTGTGCAAAAGCTTTAAAGTTTAATTTGTTTATTTTTGTTTCTATCTCCGTTACTCTAGGAGGTGGGTCATAGAAGAACTTGCTGTGATTTATGTCAGAGTGTTCTGCATATATCTTCCTATAAGAGCTTTATGGTTTTTGGCCTTACATTTAATCCTTTAATCCATTTTGAGTTTATTTTTGTGTATGGTGTTAGGAATGTTCTAATTTCATTCTTTTCCACATAGTTGCTGAGTTTTCCCAGCACCACTTATTGAACAGAATGTCTTTTCTCCATTGTATGTTCTTGCCTCCTTTATCAAAGATAAGGTGTCCATAGGTGTGTGGGTTTATCTCTGTACTTTCTATCTTGTCCCATTGATCTATATCTGTTTTTGTGCCAGTATCATATTGTCTTAATGACTGTAGCTTTGTAGTATAATTTGAAGTCAGGAAGGTTGATTTTTTCCAGCTCCATTCTTCTTTCTCAAGATTGCTTTAGAAAGAAGCAATCTTGAGAAGATTTGGGTATTTGGGATCTTTTGTGTTTGCATAAAAATTTTGAAATTTTTGTTCTAGCTCTGTGAAAAATGCCTTTGGTAATTTGATAGGCATTGAATCTGTAGATTGCTTTGGGTAGTATAGTCATTTCAACAATAGTCATTCTTATACTCCAGGAACATGGTATATCTCCCCATCTCTTTGTGTCATCTTTGATTTCTTTCATCAGTGTCTTATGGTTTTCTGCAATACAGGTTTTTGTCTCTTTAGTTAGTTTTATCCTACATATTTTATTCTTTTTATTTCATTGGGATTGTTTCCTTAATTTTTCTTTCTAATTTCTCATTAGAGTATACGACTGCAAGGGATATCAGTGTATTAACTTTATATATTGTGATTTTACTAAATGTATTCATTCATTAGTTCTAATAGGTTTTTGGTGGTGTTTTTAGAGTTTTCTATGTATAGAATCATTTTATCTGCAAACAGTGAGAGTGTTATTTCTTTTCCAATCTAGATTACTTTTATTTCTTTTTCTTCTCTGATTGCCGTGGCTAGGATTGCAAAATACTCTAGCTGTTAGAGTGGGCACCTTTGTCTTGTTCCTGATCTTAGAAGAAATACTTTCAGTTTTTCACTTTTGAGAATGTTTGTTTTGGGTTTGTCATATATAGCCTTTATTATGTTGAGGTAGGTTCCTTCTATACTGATTTTCTGGGAGGTATTTTTTTTTTTATCATAAATTAGTGTTGAATTTTTTCAAAAGCTTTCTCTGCATCTATTGAGAGGTTCATATGTTTTTTTATCTTTCAATTTGCTAATGTGGTGTACACATTTATTGATTTGCATATGTTGAAGAATCTTTGGATCCCTAGGCTAAATCCCACTTGATTATGGTATATAATTCTTTAAATGTGCTGTTGGATTCTGTTTGGTAGAACTTTGTTGAAGATTTTTGCACCTGTATTCTCAGTGACATGGGCCTATAATTTTCTTTTTTGTGATATTTTTATCTGTTTTTGTATCATGGTGATGGTGGCCTTGGAGAATGAGATTGGGAGTTTTTCTCCCTCTACAATATTTTGGAACAGTTTGAGTGGGATTGGTGTCAGATCTTCTCTGAATTTTGAATAGAACTTGCCTGAATTTTGAATAAAATTCACCTAGAATCTGTCCTTTGACTTTTGTTGGTTGGAAGATTTTTGATCACAGTTTGAATTTCAGTACTTGTGATTGATCTGTTCATATTTTCTACTTCTTCCTGATTCAGTCCTGGAAAGTTGTACTTTCCTAAGAATTTTTCCATTTCTTCCAGGTTATTTACTTATTTGGCATATGGTTGCTCATAATAATCTCTTATGATCTTTTGTATTTCTGTGTCTCTATTGTAATTTCTCCTTTTTCATTTTGAATTTTATTGATTTTAGTCTTCTCCTCTTTTTTCTTGGTGAGTCTGGTTAATGGCTTGCTTGTTTTGTTTATTCTTATAGAACCAGCTTTTAGTTTATTGATCTTTGCTATATTACTTTCATTTGTTTTACATTTATTACTGCTCTGATCTTTGTGATTTCTTTCCTTCTACTGACTTTGTGGATTTTGTCCTTTTTTTTTTTTTTTCTAGTTACTTTAGGTTTAAGGTTAGGTTGTTTATTTCATGTTTTTCTCATTTCTTGAGGTAGGGTTGTATTGGTACATACTTCCCTCTTGACACAACTTTGCCGCATCCCATAGATTTTGAGTTGTGTTTTCATTGTCATTTTTTGTAGGTATTTTAAAATTTCCTCTTTAATTTCTTCAGTGACTTCTTGAGTATTTAGAAGTATGTGGTTTAGCCTTCTTTGTTTGTGCTTTTTACAGTTTTTCCCCACCCCCCCGTAATCGATATCTAATCTTATAGCATTGTGGTAAAAAATCATGCTTGATACAGTTTCAATATTCTTAAATTTACCAACACTTGATTTGTGACCCAAGATGTGATCTATATTGGAGAATGTTCCATGTGTACTTGAAAAAAAAGTGTATTCTTCCATTTTTGGATGTAATATTCTATAGGTATCAATTAGGTATGTCTTGTCCAATGCAGGTCAAGAAGCAACAGTTAGAAATGGACATGGAACAACAGACTGGTTCCAAACAGGGAAAGGAGTACGTCAAGGCTGTATATTGTCACCTGCTTATTTAAATTATATGCAGAGTACCTCATGAGAAACACTGGGCTGGAAGAAGCACAAGCTAGAATCAAGATTGCCGGGAGAAATATCAATAACCACAGATATGCAGATGACACCACCCTTATGGCAGAAAGTGAAGAGGAACTAAAAAGCCTCTTGATGAAAGTGAAAGTGGAGAGTGAAAAAGTTGGCTTAAAGCTCAACATTCAGAAAACAAAGATCATGGCATCTGGTCCCATCACTTCATGGCAAATAGATGGGGAAGCTGTGGAAACAGTGTCAGAATTTATTTTTCTGGGCTCCAAAATCACTGAAGATGGTGACTGCAGCCATGAAGTTAAAAGACGGTTACTCCTTGGAAGGAAAGTTATGACCAACCTAGATAGCATATTGAAAAGCAGAGACATTACTTTGCCAACAAAGGTTCATCTAGTCAAGGCTATGGTTTTTCCTGTGGTCATGTATGGATGTGAGAGTTGGACTGTGAAGAACACTGAGCACTGAAGAATTGATGCTTTTGAACTGTGGTGTTGGAGAAGACTCTTGAGAGTCCCTTGGACTGCAAGGAGATCCAACCAGTCCATTCTGAAGGAGATCAGCCCTGGGATTTCTTTGGAAGGAATGATGCTAAAGCTGAAACTGCAGTACTTTGGCCACCTCATGTGAAGAGTTGACTCATTGGAAAAGACTCTGATGCTGGGAGGGATTGGGGACAGGAGGAGAAGGGGACGACAGAGGATGAGATGGCTGGATGGCATCACTGACTCAATGGACGTGAGTCTCAGTGAACTCTGGGAGTTGGTGATGGACAGGGAGGCCTGGCGTGCTGCGATCCATGGGGTCGCAAAGAGTCGGACACGACTGAGCAACTGATCTGACCTGATCTGTCCAATGCGCCATTTTAGATTTGTTTTTCTTATTAGTTTTTTGGCTGCATGAACTGTCCATTGGTGTGAGTGGGTTGTTAATTACCTCCACTCTTATTGTGTTACTGTTGATTTCTCCTTTTATAGTTGTTATAATTTGCCTCATGTATTGAACTGCTCCTATGTTGGGGGCATATATATTTATAGTCATTTTATCTTCTTCTTGGATTGATCCCTGAATCATTGTGTAGTATCCTTCCTTGTCTCTTGTAATGATCTTTATTTTAAAGTCTATTTCATCTAATATTATTATTGCTACTCCTGCTTTCTTTGATTTGCATTTCCATGGAATATCTTCTTCCAGTCCCTCACTTTCTGTCTGTATATGTCTCTAGGTCTGAAGTAGATTTGTTGTATACAACATATATAGAGGGTCTTGTTTTTCTATCCATTCAGCCAGTCTGTATCTTTTTGTTTGGGACATTTAATCCATTTACATATTAAGGTAATTATTGATGTGTACATTTACTTTATTTTTTGGCATTTGTTTTGTCTTTTCTTTCTCTTGTGTTTCCTGACTAGGGAAGTTCTTTTAACGTATATTGTAGAGCTGCTTTGGTGGTGCTGGATTCTCTTAACTTTAGCTTATCTGTAGAGCTTCTGATTTCTCCATCAAATCCAAATGAGATCCTTGCTGAGTAGAGTAATCTTGGTTGCAGGTTTTCCCCCTTTTATCACTGTAAATATATCCTACCATTCCCTTCTAGTCTGCAGAGTTTCTGTTGAAATAGCAACTGTTAACATCATGGGGATTCCCTTATATGTTACTTGTTGCTTTTCCCTTGCTGCTTTTAATAATTTTTCTTTGTGTTTAATTTTTGTTAGCTTGATTAATATGAGTCTCAGTGTATTTCTCTTTGGGCTTATCCTGTGTGGGACTCTGGGCTTCTTTGACATTCGTGGCTATTTCCTTTCCCAAATTAGGGAATTTTTAACGTATAATCTCCTCAAATATTTTCTCATATACTTTCTTTTTCTCTTCTTCTTCTATGACTCCTATAATTTAAACGTTCATGCACTTGTCCCAGAGGTCTCTGAAACTGTCCTTATTTCATTTTTTTCTTTTTCTCTATGCTTCTCTGCTTCACTTATTTTCAACGATCCTATCTTCCAGCTCACTTATGCATTCTTCTGCCTCAGTTATCCAGCGATTGGTTCCCTCTAGCGTATTTTTTAATTTTAGTTATTATGTTGTTCATTGTTGATTGTTTGTTCTTTATTTATTCTAGGTCCTTGTTAATATTTCTTGTATCTTCTCAATCAGGGCCTGCATTCTATTTATCTGCATCACTATTTATTTCTGAGCTTTTGAATCACCTTTACTATCATTACTCTGAATTCTCTTTCAGGCAGACTGCCTATTTCCTCTTCATTTGTTTAGTCTGGTAGGTTTTTATCATGCTCCTTCATCTGCTGAATGTTTCTCTGTCTTTTCATTTTGTTTCATTTACTGTGTTTTGGGTCTCCTTTTCAGAGGCTGCAAGGTTGTAGTTCTTACTTGTGAAGTCTACCCCCAGTGTGTGGGATTGGACAGCACCTTGTAAAGATTTCTTGGTGAGGGCAGATTAGTTCTTTGTCAGGGAACATTTAACAGGAGGATTCCTGCATGCTATTTTCTATTTCTCAAGGATTCTCTGTTCCTTATCAGTTCCTATTCCAAGAATGAGTAAAGCTGCATGCAGTTCTCAGGACTGAGGTCATGGGATGAGACATGCAGTGACTCTTTTCAGCGTCAGAAACCTTGTATGTATTAGACTATTCATATTGTGGCTATTGATAAAATTTCACCCTGTGTAATAGCTGAGTAATCATCTTACTAAAGATATATAAGCCTGCATTTCTGCTAATAAAGCACCTTTGCTCCATCAGAGCTTGGGTCCCCGTGTCTTTCTTTCCTTCTTTCTCTCTCTCTCCTTGGCTGATTCTTTGGAGCACAGAGACCCGTCTGGCTCACTCTCCTGCCCGGGCTTCTAAGACTCTCTTGAGAAGGCGCCCTGTGCCTTCACCCGCCTGGAGAGGGCACCCAGTGCCTTCGTGAGAGACGCAAGTCCTGTGTTGAGGGCTTTATTGGTTTTCTGCGTAAACTAGGAGTATCAGCCTCTCTCTCTTTCACTTTCTTATCGTCGCCTCTGGACCGCCAGGTCCTGGTCCATTAAAGGACCGCAACAAGTGGTGCCCCCGAACAGGGACTCTGGTATACGTGGCATTTCCGTGAGAGGGACTCGGGACCTATTGAGGTCAGGACCTATTGAAGTCAGTAAGTACTAAGACATGGGTTAAATGGCTGAAAAGCCCCATCATTTCTCTACTTTACTTCACCATTTGTTTAAAGCTCAGGGACTTTTTGTTTCACAAATTAATAGAGGCTTGCTTTCAAACAGTGGTTAAATGTAATCCTTGGTTCCCTGATAAAGGCAGTTTTGGTTTAGAAATTTGGCATCAGGTCAAAGAAAATGTTGAATGAGCTGCCAAGCAAGGAAAAAATATTCCAATTGATTTCTGGCCATTTCAAGGTAAATTCTAGCCCTCTTAATATTGAACAGCAGACAGAATACTTATTGCATGTATATGAATTAGATGATGAAACTTTACAAAAGGCCCAATTAGAAAAACATAAAATATTTCAAAATTTTCTTACTAGCCCTGCCCTGGCTGCTCCATATGCTCCTCCTCTGCCAACAGGCGCAACTCCAAAAGCCTCTCCTTTGTTGGAACCTAATGAAAGTTATGCTAATTTTTTGCTAGATTAGAAACTGCTATTTCCCATACTGTAATCAGAGAAGAAACCAAGAAACAACTGGAGAAATTACTTGCTTATGAGAATGCAAATCAGGAATATCAAAGAGCTATCGCTGCAATTCGTGAGACTGGGACTCTTATTGATTATTTGAAGGCTTGTCACAATCTAGGACCAGAAACTCAAAAGATGCAAATGCTAGCTAAAACAATGGCTACTGCCTTTAAAAAGGGTAATGAAGGATGCTTTACATGTGGAGACAAAAACCGCTTAAAAGGGACTGCCCTAAGAAGGCTAATTAAAAAACCTCCAAGAATTTGCCTTCACTTCCGTAGAGGAATGCATTGGGCCAAAAGACTAAATTTAAATTTGATATTGATGGAAAACCTATTCCAGGGAACTTCAAACAGGGGAACCCCCAGGTCCCCTACAACAAAAACCAAGGGTAAATTCTATCTTTTCCCTCAAATCCTCAACATCTGGCAATGCTACCGTTAATATACCAGCCCTAGATGATTTTTTTCCTTTACCCTTAAGCAGTCCCTTCTAGAGTACCTACCGGATTTTTTGGACTCCTGCCCCCACAAACCTTCAATCTTTTATTTGGCCGATCTAGTTTGGCTTCTAAAGGAATTACTGTTCACCCTGGAATAATTGATTCAAATTATAAAGGAGAGATTCAAATTATGATGTCATCTCAGATTCTATAGAAATTCAAAAAGGGGGACAAAATTGCTCAATTACTTCTTTTGCCTTACATTTCTATTAACTCCTCTAATAATGTATGGACAGGCAGATTCAGCAGTACAGATCAAAAACAATCCTTATGGACATCATTGGTATCTGAATATGCCTGACCAAATACAAATATCAAAATTAATAATAAAAGATTTTCTGGTCTCCTCGACACTGGATCTAGTATTACTATTATTTCCAAACACTTATGGCCTATACACCTGGCCTATACAAAACACCTGGCCTATACAAAAGGTCTCTTGCCAAATTGTAGGAATTTCTCAAACCAAAGTACAAGAAATTTATCAAAATGTTTAGGTCTACCCATATGAAGGACCAAAAGGCCAACCTACAACATTAAGACCTTATGTGATAAATGCACCCCTTAATCTAATAGAAAGAGACTTACTTACGCAATGGCAAACTCAGATATACATCCCACATTTTTCCTAAGGGCCACCGCTCATTTAACAACCAAAGCAGTTATTAAAATAACTTGGAAGAATGACGAGCCTATTTGGACAGAGCAATGGCCCCTTACGAAAGATAAATTACAGGCTACTAAAGAACTTATAGACAATTAGAATTAAAACATATCAAGGAATCTTACTCTCCTTAGAACTCTCCTATTTTTGTTATAAAAAAGGATTCTAACAAATGGTGTCTCTTAACAGACCTTAGAAAAGTCAATGCATCTATAAAACCTATGGGTACATTACAACTAGAGATCCCATCACCTATTACTATTCCTCAAAACGGGCACATTATTATTACTGATTTACAAGATTGCTTTTTAAATATACCTTTACACCCTCTATATCGGGAGAAATTCACTTTATCTCTCCCTTATCCTAATCATATCAGGCCTCATAAAAGATTTCAATAGACTATATTAGCTCAAAATATGCTTGCTGCTGCTGCTGCTAAGTCGCTTCAGTTGTGTCCGACTCTGGGCAACCCCATAGACGGCAGCCCAACAGGCTCCCCCGTCCCTGGGATTCTCCAGGCAAGAACACTGGAGTGGGTTGCCATTTCCTTCTCCAATGCATGAAAGTGAAAAGTGAAAGTGAAGTCGCTCAGTCGTGTCCGACTCTCAGCGACCCCATGGACTGCAGCCCACCAGGCTCCTCCATCCATGGGATTCTCCAGGCAAGAGTACTGGAGTGGGGTGCCAAATCCTAATATTTGTCAAAAATTTTGTAGCCAAGACTTTACATCCAAAGTGACAGCAATTCCCTCATGCATATATCATGAATAATATACTGTAACTACAAAAAGGAGAAACGATATTTTTGACACTGAATGGCCATGATATTCTTTAGACTCCAGAGAAAACTAATTAAAATAAAAACTTTTTTGAAATTGCAAAACCGGTTCTTCTGACACATGCAGTTAGGAAAAGGTTAATTTGTTAAAATACATTTTTGGAGCTTCAATTCTGCCTGGGAAACAAAACAGGCCTAAGAAAAAACCTAAAGTTAACTCTTATCATGTTCTTGAGATACACAGCCCACTCTATCTGGGACTGCAGCCATAAACAAAATTGGTGAAAAAAAATTTTTTTTAATGGAAAAGATATTTCCAACGGAAAACTATGCCTATCTATCTATGTCTCAATGTATGTATATGTTTTTTGATGATCCCAAAGAAAGGCAATGCCAAAGAATGCTCAAACTACTGCACAACTGCACTCATCTCACACGCTAGTAAAGTAATGCTCAAAATTCTCCAAGCCAGGCTTCAGCAATACGTGAACAGTGAACTTTTAGATGTTCAAGCTGGTTTTAGAAAAGGCAGAGGAACCAGAGATCAAAAAAAAGCAAGAGAGTTCCAGAAAAACATCTATTTCTGCTTTACTGACTATGCCAAAGCCTTTGACTGTGTGGATCACAAGAAACTGTGGACAATTCTGAAAGAGATGGGAATACCAGACCACCTGACCTGCCTCTTGAGAAACCTATATGCAGGTCAGGAAGCAAGAGTTAGAACTGGACGTGGAACAACAGACTGGTTCCAAATAGGGAAAGGAGTACATCAAGGCTGTATATTGTCACCCTGCTTATTAACTTATATACAGAGTACATCATGAGAAACACTGGGCTGGAAGAAGCACAAGCTGGAATCAAGATTTCCAGGAGAAATATCAATAACCTCAGATATGCAGATGACACCACCTTTATGGCAGAAAGTGAAGAGGAACTAAAAAGCCTCTTGATGAAAGTGACAGAGGAGAGTGAGAAAGTTGGCTTAAAGCTCAACATTCAGAAAACAAAGATCATGGCATCTGGTCTCATCACTTCATGGGAAATAGATGGGAAAACAGTGGAAACAGTGTCAGAATTTATTTTGGGGGGATCCAAAATCACTGCAGATGGTGATTGCAGCCATGAAATTAAAAGACGCTTACTCCTTGGAAGGAAAGTTATGGCCAACCTAGATAGCATATTCAAAAGCAGAGACATTACTTTGCCAACAAAGGTCCATCTAGTCGAGGCTATGATTTTTGCAGTAGTCATGTATGGATGTGAGAGTTGGACTGTGAAGAAAACTGAGTGCCGAAGAATTGATGCTTTTGAACTGTGGTGTTGGAGAAGACTCTTGAGAGTCCCTTGGACTGCAAGGAGATCCAACCAGTTCATTCTGAAGGAGATCAGCTCTGGGATTTCTTTGGAAGGAATGATGCTAAAGCTGAAACTGCAGTACCTTGGCCACCTCATGTGAAGAGTTGACTCATTGGAAAAGACTCTGATGCTGGGAGGGATTGGGGGCAGGAGGAGAAGGGGACGACAGAGGATGAGATGGCTGAATGATATCACTGACTTGATGGATGTGAGTTTGAGTGAACTCCGGTGGTTGGTGATGGACAGGGAGGCCTGGCATGCTGTGATTCATGGGATCACAAAGAGTCAGACACGACTGAGTGACTGAACTAAACTCAACTGAATATCAAGTTAATGAGCTCTATTTAAATTTAGGTTCACGTGAATTGAAAAATATTCAATATTAAATATAAAGTTTATTTAAATATAAATATAATTTAAATATAATTGCTAATCTAATTAAGACATGTCTTAAATCATTAACACTATGTAATACTTTTATTATGCCTAGGTTTAAGGTAAACTAAATTTGTCAACAAAAGGGTAACTTTATATATATATATATATGTATGTATATATACATATGTGTGTGTATATATATATATGATGAAAATTTTTAGATAAACTCTATTAAAAATAATTATATTTTTAATAGAATAATCTATTATTATAATCTAAAATAATCTCTTAGGATTGGGGTAACTTAAGTTTCTGGAGTTATACTAAACTAAATAAAAGTTTATTAAATAGCTAGGTCATTTCCAAATAAAATGCCATTTTAAAACTCTAATTACTGAACATTAACTTCCTCTTACACAAAGTTTTTCTTATAGAAAAACTAAAGAGATTTTAGACTATTAATAAATATATTTAATATAATATATAATATGATAAATATATTCACCAATCTATAAAATACTAACATACAAGAAAGACACTTCAAAGTTGCTAAAGAAAAATAAGATGTATACTTTTAATAAAAGGATATAAGATATGGCAAATAAAATGATGAATACAAAAATATAAACAAGGTTTATGACAAATGAAAGAGAATTTTATGACAAATGGATTTAACTCATTACCCCGAACTTTCTTCCTCTTTTGTCTTACATGTCTTGATCAATACAAATTCCTCTTTTATATGGGCCACACCTCTCCAAAATGAAGCTACACAACATGTTATAACCTACCTATCAACTTACTTTGCAATAAGAACACCTAATTCTATAAAAACAGACAATGGCCCTGCCTATATTTCTAAGCAAATTCAAACAATTTTTACATTCATTCTCTATTAAACAGATTACAAACATTCCTTATAATCCACAAACACAAGGCATAATTAAACAAACACTTTACACACTGTAACTGCAAATAAAAAATTAAATAAGAGGATATATACAGGAACACTTTTATCTTCCTTATCCAGAACAGACTTTACTAGATTCTAATGCAATACAGTCTTTAAGCCTATAACTATTATTCAGTTCAGATCAGTTCAGTTACTCACTCGTGTCTGACTCTTTGCGACCCCATGAATCACAGGACGCCGGGCCTCCCTGTCCGTCACCATCTCCTGGAGTTCACTCAGACTCACGTCCCTCGAGTCAGTGATGCCATCCAGCCATCTCATTCTCTGTCGTCCCCTTCTCCTCCTGCCCCCAATCCCTCTCAGCATCAGAGTCTTTTCCAGTGAGTCAACTCTTCGCATGAGGTAGCCAAAGTACTGGAGTTTCAGCTTAGCATCATTCCTTCCAAAGAAATCCCAGGGCTGATCTCCTTTAGAATGGACTGGTTGGATCTCCTTGCAGTCCAAGGGACTCTCAAGAGTCTTCTCCAACACCACAGTTCAAGAGCATCAATTCTTCAGCACTCAGCTTTCTTCACAGTCCAACTCTCACATCCATGCACGACCACGGGAAAAACCATAGCCTTGACTAAATGGACCTTTGTTGGCAAAGTAATGTCTCTGCTTTTGAATATGCTATCTAGGTTGGTCATAACTTTCCTTCTAAAGACTAAGTGTCTTTTAATTTCATGGCTGCAGTCACCATCTGCAGTGATTTTGGAGCCCCCCAAAATAAATTCTGACACTGTTTCCACTGTTTCCCCATCTATTTCCCATGAAGTGATGAGACCAGATGCCATAATCTTCATTTTCTGAATGTTGAGCTTTAAGCCAACTTTTTCACTTTCCTCTGTCACTTTCATCAAGAGGCTTTTTAGTTCCTCTTCACTTTCTGCCATAAGGGTGGTGTCATCTGCATATCTGAGGTTATTGATATTTCTCCTGGCAATCTTGATTCCAGCTTGTGTTTCTTCCAGTCCAGCGTTTCTCTTGATGTACTCTGCATATAATTTAAATAAGCAGGGTGACAATATATAGCCTTGATGTACTCCTTTTTCTGTTTGGAACCAGTCTGTTGTTCCATGTCCAGTTCAAACTCTTGCTTCCTGATCTGCATACAGATTTCTCAAGAGGCAGGTCAGGTGGTCTGGTATTCCCATCTCTTTCAGAATTGTCCACAGTTTCTTGTGATCCACACAGTCAAAGGCTTTGGCATAGTCAATAAAGCAGAAATAGATGTTTTTCTGGAACTCTCTTGCTTTTTCCATGATCCAACGATGTTGGCAATTTGATCTCTGGTTCCTCTGCCTTTTCTAAAACCAGCTTGAACATCAGGAAGTTCACGGTTCACATATTGCTGAAGCCTGGCTTGGAGAATTTTGAGCATTACTTTACTAGCATGTGAGATGAGTGCAATTGTGTGGTAGTTTGAGCAGTCTTTGGCATTGCCTTTCTTTGGGATTGGAATGAAAACTGACATTTTCCAGTCCTCTGGCCACTGCTGAGTTTTCCCAATTTGTTGGCATATTGAGTGCAGCACTTCCACAGCATCATCTTTCAGGATTTGAAATAGCTCAACTGGAATTCCATCACCTCCACTAGCTTTGGTCATAGTGATGCTTTCTAAGGCCCATTTGACTTCACATTCCAGGATGTCTGGTTCTAGGTCAGTGATCACATCATTGTGATTATCTGGGTCGTGAAGATCTTTTTTGTACAGTTCTTCTGTGTATTCTTGCCACCTCTTCTTAATATCTTCTGCTTCTGTTAGGTCCATACGATTTCTGTCCTTTATCAACCCCATCTTTACATGAAATTTTTCCCTTGGTATCTCTAATTTTCTTGAAGAGATCTCTAGTCTTTCCCATTCTGTTGTTTTCCTCTATTTCTTTGCATTGATCACTGAGGAAGGCTTTCTTGTCTTTTGTTGCTATTCTTTGGAACTCTGCATTCAGATGCTTATATCTTTCCTTTTCTCCTTTGCTTTTTACTTCTCTTCTTTTCACAGCTATTTGTAAGGCCTCCTCAGACAGCCATTTTGCTTTTTTCATTTCTTTTCCATGGGAATAGTCTTGATCCCTGTTTCCTGTACAATGTCACGAACCTCAGTCCATTGTTCATCAAGCACTCTATCTATCAGATCTAGGCCCCTAAATCTATTTCTCATTTCCACTGTATAATCATAAGGGATTTGATTTAAGTCATACCTGAATGGTCTAGTGGTTTTCCCTGCTTTCTTCCATTTAAGTCTGAATTTGGCAATAAGGAGTTCATGGTCTGAGCTACAGTCAGCTCCTGGTCTTATTTTTGCTGACTGTATAGATCTTCTCCATCTTTGGCTGCAAAGAATATAATCAATCTGATTTCGGTGCTGACCATCTGGTGATGTCCATGTGTAGAGTCTTCTCTTGTGTTGTTGGAAGAGGGTGTTTGCTATTACCAGTGCATTTTCTTGGCAAAACTCTATTAGTCTTTGCCCTGCTTCATTCCGTATTCCAAGGCCAAATTTGTCTGTTACTCCAGGTGTTTCTTGACTTCCTACTTTTGCATTCCAGTCCCCTATTTTTATAAGGACATCCTTTTTGGGTGTTAGTTCTAAAAGGTCTTGTAGGTCTTCATAGAACCGTTCAACTTCAGCTTCTTCAGCGTTACTGGTTGGGGCATAGACTTGGATTACTGTGATATTGAATGGTTTGCCTTGGAAACGAACAGAGATCATTCTGTCTTTTTTCAGATTGCATCCAAGTACTGCATTTTGGACTCTTTTGTTGACCACGATGGTTACTCCATTTCTTCTAAGGGATTCCTGCTCACAGTAGTAGATATAATGGTCATCTGAGTTGAATTCACCCATTCCAGTCCATTTTAATTCGCTGATTCCTAGAATGTCGACATTCACTCTTCCCATCTCTTGTTTGACCACTTCCATTTTGCCTTGATTCATGGACCTGACATTCCAGGTTCCTATGCAATATTGCTCTTTACAGCATCGGACCTTGCTTCTGTCACCAGTCACAGCCACAGCTGGGTATTGTTTTTGCTTTGGCTCCATCCCTTCATTCTTTCTGGAGTTATTTCTCCACTGATCTCCAGTAGCTTATTGGGCCCCTATTGACCTGGGGAGTTTCTCTTTCCGTATCCTATCATTTTGCCTTTTCATACTGTTCATGGGTTTCTCAAGGCAAGAATACTGAAGTGGTTTGCTATTCCCTTCTCCAGTGGACCACATTCTATCAGATCTCTCCACCATGACCCGCCCATCTTGGGTTGCCCCATGGGCATGGCTTAGTTTCATTGAGTTAGACCAGGCTGTGGTCTGTGTGATTAGATTGACTAGTTTTCTGTGAGTATGGTTTCAGTGTGTCTGCCCTCTGATGCCCTCTTGCAACACCTACCGTCTTACTTGGATTTCTTGTACCTTGGTGGAGGGGTATCTCTTCACCGCAGCCCTTCCTGACCTTCAACGTGGGATAGCTCCTCTAGGCCCTCCTGTGCCCACGCAGCCACTGCTCCTTGGACGTGGTGTTGGTCCTCCTGGCCACCGCCCCTGGTCTCGGGCGTGGGCTTACTCCTCCCGGCCGCTGCCCCTGACCCTGGACTTGGGTAGCTGCTCTCAGCCATTCCTGCGCCATCATAACCTGGCACTCTCAGCCGCTGCCCCTGACCTCGGATGTGGGGTAACTCCTCTTGGCTGCCGCCCTTCAGGCATGGGGTTCTCCTGGCTTCTGCCCCTGACCTCGGACATGGGGTAGCTCCTCTTGGCTGCGCTTTAGTGCCCGGTCGTAGCCACATGTGCTTTATTAATATAGCTTTTATTAATAAAACTATTATTTTTATTGATAAATAAATATATTATTTTATTAATAAAAACTATGCCTGGCGTGCTGCGATTCATGGGGTCACGAAGAGTCGGACACGGCTGAGTGACTGATCTAATCTAATCTAATCTAATAACTATTATTAATAGTTTTATTAATAAAACTATTATTAATATAGCTTTATTTCTGTTTCCAATCTGTAAAATTCTTAAAACAAAATAACATCAACTTCAATGCCTATTTCACAATACAAAACAAAAACAAGATAAAAAAGACACCATTTGCCAAAAAAGTTGTTTGTTCCTAAGGGTATCAAAAGTGCAAAATATTCACCTTCTTTTCAAGTCTGTCTTGAAAATATAATCATCTTCCTTGACACACTGAACAGAGAGATTCAACAGCTACCAGGCTGCATTTCTTTTCCAAGGACAGGGTCAAATATATTTAGATATGAGCGACATTTCATTTATCAAGTTGTTCTGCATCAACTTCAATAATTTCACTTAGGAAAAAGTGTTTGAATGTTTGGTCCTAATCCTTTGCCCCAAATAACACAAACCACTTAAAACACAGTCAGATCCCATTTCTTTTTATATCAGGAAAAATGTATATACTGAATGAAGAGAAAATCAACCCATTAATTCAAAACCACAGCCAAATACCAGTCCCAAACAGATTTCTAGATGATTTTTTTTTCTTTTGGGCTGAAATATTTCCTAAGAATGTTTTCATCATTGTCGCTTTCCTTTCTTTCTATAACTATTGTCATTATAGCTTTATTTATTTAAAAAATTTTAAACTTACTGCAAGGAGATATTTTGACAAGAGCAGAAAAACATTTTGCAACATTAAAGGGCACCTCCCTTCTTTTGCCCATTTGATATCAAGACGGGTTAACTAATCTATGGAAATCTAAGAAAGTAATCTTACAGGGAAAGGGATATGCTTATATTTCTCCAGATGGATCCAACAAACTCATATAACTTCCTCTTCAGAAGATTCAACCTAAGGGAGACCCCAACATTCAGACTAGAAACAATACAACAAAAACCTCAGGAGGAAGGAATTCCAATACAAGCCATGGCGACTTTAAAAATTTCCAAAAAACACCACACTCAACATCGTCGATTTTATGATCTCCCTACTTAGGGACAGATAAAAACCCTTACTAATCAAACTGAAAATTTGATTTCTCAACAGGGAATGCCTCGGAATCCTGAAAATATTTTTCTTCATTATGCTTGCTTTGCTTGCTTTTGCTTCCCCTGCTCGGGCTGACTTGATTGATCACACTTAATGGGCTTATGTACCTAATCTCCCTTTTTTATTGTAGGTTGTAGAATGGACAGATATAGGACCAATCGTATCCACTAATGACTCAACACATAAGCCCACTCCTTGGAACTTGGAGGGACCCTCTTATCCTGAAAAAGAAGAAAAACTAATTAATATCTCTCTAGGTTATGAAGTCCTTCCTTTGTATTTGGGCCCAACAGAATTATGCATAAATGTTAGCCAACAAACTTGGGCTTTAGCTCTACCTCTAAAAGAGGCCTTTTGGACACTGCTTGGATTATTTACTGCCCTTTCTTTGTCCATGAACCATGTTTACACTACTGAAACTTTAGGGAAAGAATTAGGGAAAGAACAAAGAACACTATGCAAAGAGTTTACTAATAAGAACTTTAAATATATTCCTATTCATTGGGACAAATGTCAGGCCAAATCAGGAAAATTAGCGTTAATGGCTAATCATACAATTGTTGTTTGGGGACCCCATAATATATGATTATCTAACTGCTCAAATGATATTAACAACACTGTATGTGATTATATTACTCAAATAACATAGAAGGTTACTAATACTACAATGGAACATTACCATGACAGAGGACTTCTTGGGTGACTTGACGGTGGAATGACTCCCCCTCATCCTCGCATCGTCCTTTATAAACAGGTTGGGCTTAAACAATGAGACATCTGGAAACTTGCTGCAAGCACTGAGGAACTTAGGACGTGGACTGGACATTTCACAGGGACCAATCGTAGTCATAGAAACTATTTCTTTTGTTATAATCAATCATATTTTATACAAGCCTATGTTCTACTTCCTTTTGTTGTAGCTATAGGAAATTTACAATTCAATAAGACTTTACGTTCTATAACTTGCATATATTGTAAGTTATATACCTGTCTTAACTCCTCTGTTTCCTTGAGAAATGACTCCCTTTTGATTCTTTGATCTCAACATAGTCTGTGGTTACCAATAAATCTCCAGCAGCCCTGGGAAGAAGGTCCCATGGCTGGACTTGCTTCCTGGTTACTTACTAAATTGCTCCGGTGATCTAAACGATTCACTGGATGGCTGATTTTTGGCATTTTGGGATTAATAGCTACTTGCACCACTGCTGCTATCACTGGTGTTGTTTTACAAACCTCAACTCAAACACATAATTTTATTCAAAATTGGACTAAAGATGCCCATACTATGCAGGCCACTCAGGCTCAGATAGATGAGGATTTCAAGATGAAATACAAGAACTAAAAACAGCCATCAAATGGGTTGGAGATCAATTAATAGATGTACAAAAACAGGTGATGCTAAAATATGATTGGAATTCTACTCAATTTTGTGTTACTCCTGTTCATGTCAATAATAGTGCCTACAACTGGGAACAAATCAAATTTCATTAACAAAACACATGATAATGCCTCTCTGAATGTACAATTATTACAAAAAGAAAATTTTGAAACCCTTTCTAAAAATCTGTCCTCTTCCACCAATTTGAAAACTTTAGCTGAACAACTAGCTGATCAATTATCTGGGCTAGACCCACGCAGATGGTTTCAAAACATTACTCACAGCATCGGGTCTGGAACTGTAATTTTGGTGATTGTCTTAACAATTATATTTTTCATCTACCGTTGCCTTCATGCCAAGATTGTTAAAACTAAACAAACTCTAATGGTCGGAATTCTTTTTACAAATAATATAAATAAATAGGGGGGAATTGTCAGGGGATGTTTAACAGGAGGATTTCTACGTGCTTTCTCACAAGTCCTTTGTTTCTCCTAAGCGGAACAGCAGGCTGCCCCCAGGAACTGAGGTCATTGTGTGAGACAGGCTTGAATCTCCTTTAGTAAACATTCTCTTTACGACAAACTCAATTAATCAAGACCTTTTTTACAAATATAATAAATAAGGGGGAATTGTCAGGGAACATTTAGCAGGAGGATTCCTGCATGCTGTTTTCTATTTCTCAAGGATTCTCTGTTCCTTATCAGTTCCTATTCCAAGAATGAGTAAAGCTGCATGCAGTTCTCAGGACTGAGGCCATGGGATGAGACACGCAGTGACTCTTCACAGCGTCAGAGACCTTGTATGTATTAGACTATCCATATTGTGGCTATTGATAAAAGGTCATTATATTATTACAACCTGTACATTATACAGGTTGTAATAGCTGAGTAATCATCTTACTAAAGATATATACTCCAGGAGTTGGTGATGGACCGGGAGGCCTGGCGTGCTGCAATTCATGGGGTCGCAAAGAGTCAGACACGACTAAGCGACTAAATTGAACTGAACTGAAAGATATATAAGCCTGCATTTCTGCTAATAAAGCACCTTTGTTTCATCAGAGTTTGGGTCCCTGTGTCTTTCTTTCTTTCCTTCTTTCTCTCTCTCTCTCTCTCTCCTTGGCTGATTCTTTGGAGCGCAGAGACCCCTCTGGCTCACTCTCCTGCCCGGGCTTCTAAGACTCTCTTGAGAAGGCGCCCTGTGCCTTCACCCGCCTGGAGAGGGCACCCAGTGCCTTTGTGAGAGACACAAGTCCTGTGTTGAGGGCTTTATTGGTTTTCTGCGTAAACCAGGGAGTATCAGCCTCTCTCTCACTCACTTTCTTATCGTCGCCTCTGGACCGCCAGGTCCTGGTCCATTAAAGGACCCCAACAGTTCTTGTGTTTTGGTGGGTGAAGTTGGATCTTTTGTCTCTAAAGGGCAGTGCTGTACCTAGTGGTGTATTATGACATGTTTGTGAGCTTAGTATGACTTTGGGCAGCTTATCTGCTAATGTGTAGGGTTATGTTCCTATTTTGTTAGTTGTTTGGAATGGGGCATTCAGCACTAGAGCTTGCTGTCCTCTGGGTGGGGCTAGATCTAGTGTTGAAATGGAGGCCTTTGGGAGAGCACTTGCTGATTACTATTCCATGGGGCCAGGACTTCTCTAGTGGTCCAACATCCTGGACTTGGATGTTCAAGCTTGACACCTTGCTGGAGCACCAAGATGCCATAAGCTGTACAGAATAAAAAAGAGGGAAAGAAATGGGGAATCAAACCAACATACAAACAAACAGACAGACAAAACCCCAAGACAAATGGTGAAAGAAAGCAACACTAATCAGATAGGAACAAACAAAGAAACTCAAAACTCACACTCACGAAAAGAATAAAAAAGGAAAGAATGAAGAGAGGAACCCAAAAAAGAAGAGAGAAATCAAACCAATAAACAAACCCATAAATGAAAACAAATGCTAAAAACTAGAGTAGCAAAAACACAAAGCCAAAAAAATGGAAAAAATTGTAATACAACAAAAATTTGTTGTAGAAATAGGAAAAAATAAAACGAATTTATTTAAAAATAAAAACATTAGAAAGGAAAAAGGAAGTAAAAATAAATACTAAAGGATTAATGAAAAGGAATAACAATAGAACAAAATGACAAAGGAAAAAACCAAATGTATATATGTATGGTGTATTCTGATGTATTCTAGCCTGCAGAGAGAGAGAAACAGTGGTAGTAAGAAGCACGGGGCTTCCCTGGTGGCTCAATGGTAAGCAATTCACCTGCCAATGCGGGAGACTTGGGTTCAATCCCTGAGTTAGGAATATATCCTGGAGAAGGAAATGGCAACCCACTCTAGTATTCTTGCTTGAAAAATTCCATAAACAGAGGAGCATGGTGGGATCATGGGGTTGGAAAAGAGTCATAAATGACTTAGCAACTAAACAACAAAGGAAGAAGAATATTATCCTGTGATGCCAGTTGTCCTCACCACATAGTGAGCTACAGCCAATCTGCCTACTCAGAAAGTCCTCTAATACATTTAGAAGTGTCTCTGGGGCTGGTGTGGGCACTGTGGGGTCAGCTCCTACTGGCCTTACTTCAGCTTGCTCTTGCTTCCAAAGTCTATAATTGCCCCCAAAGTCCACATTCTCAGGTTAATTTTCAGGGATTTAATGCACTGCATCTGTGGCTGCAGGAGTGAATTCCCTTCTTCTTTGTTCACACAGCCTCTGGTGCTCAGCTTTTGTTTTGGCCCCACCTCTGCTTCTAGGCTGCCTTCCAGTGTCTGTTCCTTGCACAGATAGGAGGTGGTAAGGGCTGAGGCTTATTAGGGCTCACTTGCTTAGTTGGGCTGGAGAGAGAGAGGGGTATAGCAGCCACAATTTGGGTATGTGGGGAGTGTCTGTGGTGGTAGAGACCTGTAGGAAGTTGCTACATTCTGAGGCGAGTCATGCACTTTCCCAGGGGAATTGGCCTAAGGTTGAGGGTCCCTCAGAAGAGTCAAGATTCATAGACTCCCAGGAAGTTTTTGACAGTGACTTGCATCTGCTCATAGCTTGGTGGCCACTTCAGTGGTCATCATACCCATCTCTGGGGTCTCAGACCACAGCCCCATCTCACCCCCTATCTCTGGCACTTGTGCCACCCTTGGCAGCAGCAGGTCCACAAGCATGCCCACCTCTGCTATTGCAGACTGCAGCCAGCTTGTTCCACCTATGGCACTCAAGAAGCTGTGTCCTGTTGTCTGCGAGTACACAGAGTTAGAGTCCCCATGACAATGATCTCTTACCTCTCTGGCTGACCCAGGCTTTTCTCTGGACTCCCTCAGCTGTGTTGTACTAGCCTCCTCAGAGTATCTTCAATGCAGTTAACACCAGGCCTCTCCATGGGGTCCAACCCCCAAAGCCTGAGCCTTAGCGCCTAGTCCCCACTTGTCATGGCAGGTATGCAAATAGCTTCTCAGCTGGGAACTACTGGTCAGCACTGGTCTCTGTGCTGACTCTGCTTTGTCTTCCACGCACTTGTTGCTGTGCTCCCTTCTAAGGTTCTGAAGCTCCTCGCCATCCCTGCCTGTAAGAGGTTTCCAAGTGTGATGAAACTTTTCCTCTTTCACAACTCCCTCCCAGAGGTTCAGGGCCTGTACTATTTTGTCTCTATTTTGTCTTATTGCTTTTTCCCTACCACTTTATGTGGAGTTTAGTTTGCCTTTTTGGAAGTCTGAGGTCTTCTGCCAGTGTTTAGTAGGTGTTCTGTAGGAGTTGTTCCACATGCAGATGTATTTTTAATGTATTTGTGGGGAGGAAGATGATCTCCACATCTTATTCCCCCACCATCTTCAACCCCTCTCAAGGGGGTTTTAATATTTTTGTGAATTCAAGGGAAAGACAGAAAAGAAGGTATCTCAGGCCTGCCTCAAAGTGTATGACCTGAAAATAACATTCAATAATAAGAATATTAATATTTATGACAAGAAATCTATTTTCCTTGTGCAAAGGATGGGAAGAGGGATGTCACTAGTTGAGGTGGGACAAATAAGCTAACGGCTGCCACTTTCCTCTCTTAGGAGGTACACTTAGGGTTGCCGGAGGTAGCAAAGAAAAATAAAGGACACCAAGTGAAGTTTACATTTTAGAAAAGCAACTAATAATTTGCTAATATGAGTAGTGACCAAATATTGCATGAGCATCCTATATTTTGCCTGGCAATCCTAAATCCAATTATAAAACTTTCTACCTCTTCTCTTGAGATCCTGGCACCATCAAGCTTTCTGCTCTGGACATCTTACCAGACATTTTGGTAATGAGTTTTTCTGTCTGTGTCAAAAGATCAGCAGTTACCCTGAATTACAGAGCTCATATATCAAGCCTGCTCTGTTTAGTCAGTGAGGAGATGCTGGCTGGAAGGCTTCTGCCTGGCTCAGACCTTGAGAATTATCCTAATCCATTGCCCTTAAATATGCAGCCTAGAATATATGGGTCTTTGTGGCTGAAGCTAGCCCCCAAAACACTTGGTAAATGATGGTAGTTATTGTGATCCATATCAGGGTGGATCTGCTGATCACTTGGCATCATCTGCTCTAGCTCCATTGTGTGAGGAGTCTTGACAGAAATGCCTGTTCATCACAGCTGGGGCTCTGGGGAGTAGGATTAGTGGCAATTACTTGAAATATATATTTGAGAAGGCTTCCCTGTTGGCTCAATGGTAAAGAATCCACCTGCAACACAGAAGATGCAGGTTTTATCCTTGGGTCAGGAAGATCCCCTGGGGAAGGAAATGGCAATCCACTCCAAAATTCTTGTCTGGAAAATCCCATTAACAGAGGAGCCTGATGAGCTACAGTCCATGGGGTCACAAAAGAATCGGACATGATTAGAGATTAAAGAACAACAATGCATTTGAAATCTCTAGATCTCTAGATCACAATACACTGTGGAAAATTCTGAAAGGGATGGGAATACCAGACCACTTGACCTGCCTCTTGAGAAACCTATATGCAGGTCAATAAGCAACAGTTAGAACTGGACATGGAACAACAGACTGGTTCCAAATAGGAAAAGGAGTACATTAAGGCTGTATATTGTCACCCTGCTTATTTAACTTCTATGCAGAGTACATCATGAGAAACGCTGGGCTGAAAGAAGCACAAGCTGGAATCAAGATTGCTGGGAGAAATATCAATAGCCTCAGATACGCAGATGACACCACCCTTATAGCAGAAAGTGAAGAGAAACTAAAAAGCCTCTTGATGAAAGTGAAAGAGAGAGTGAGAAATTTGGCTTAAAGCTCAGAAAACTAAGATCATGGCATCTGGTCCCATCACTTCATGGGAAATAGATGGGGAAACAGTGGAAACAGTGTCAAACTTTATTTTTGGGGGCTCCAAAATCATTGCAGATGGTGATTGCAGCCATGAAATTAAATGACACTTAGTCCTTGGAAGAAAAGTTATGACCAACCTAGATAGCATATTCAAAAGCAGAGACATTACTTTGCCAACAAAGGTCCATCTAGTCAAGGCTATGGTTTTTCCAGTGGTCGTGTATGGATGTGAGAGTTGGACTGTGAAGAAAGCTGAATGCCGAAGAAATGATGCTTTTGAACTGTGGTGTTGGAGAAGACTCTTGAGAGTCCCTTGGACTGCAAGGAGATCCAACCAGTCCATTCTGAAGGAGATCAGTCCTGGGATTTCTTTGGAAGGAATGATGCTAAAGCTGAAACTCCAATACTTTGGCCACCTCATGTGAAAAGTTGACTCATTGGAAAAGACTCTGATGCTGGGAGGGATTGGGGGCAGGAGAAGGGGATGACAGAGGATGAGATGGCTGGATGGCATCACTGACTCGAAGGACATGAGTTTGAGTGAACTCTGGGAGTTGGTGATGGACAGGGAGGCCTGGCATACTGCGATTCATGGGGTTGCAGAGTTGGACACGACTGAGAGACTGAACTGAACTTAACTGAACTGATGCATTTGAGAAGCTGCATTGCTTCGTGATAATTATGAAATCATGAGTAAACTATGCTTCTCCCCTTCTTTACATTAATAGTCACAAGGACATGTAGAAATTTCAATGGCATATTAATGATCTCTCCAGGAAACTCCTTTTCCCAGGCAGCTGGGGTGTTTGGGGACTGGGCAAGCCCAGTATGGCAACTGCTCTTCATCTTTTCAGAATGAACACAATAGTCTAGAGCTTCCTTAGGGCTTCTTAAGAGGCCACCTGCCTTCCTTCCCTTAGTCTCTCCTGACTTAGTGGGGAAGCTGGAATTATTAATAGAACTCATTGACTGAAGTTTGCAAAAGTCAACAATAAAACTAGACATTTGTAGAAAATCTTGCAGGATTCCTTCACACATTTTTTCTCTTTGTTCCAGTATCCTTGCCTGGAGAATCCCCATTGACAAAGGAGCCTGATGTGCTACAGTCCATGGAATTGCAAAGAGTCAGACACAACTGAGCAACTAAGCACAGCACAGCATGAAGGAACAAATAGAAAAAAATGCATGAAGGAAACCAGGTATCCCACATTGCAGGTGGATTCTTTACCATCTGAGCTACCAAGGGAAGCCCTTGTTCCTTCATAGCAATCACTAAAATCTCCATTTCACAGAAGAACAAGTGCTAGTGCTTCCCTATAGTAGTTACATTTCTAGGATTAGAATCCAGATCACCTGACTATTGACAAGAGCACATTATATCTTACTTCCTTTTTAAATTAAAAAAAATTCAATTTTTATAATTGATTTAAAATATTATGTTGGTTTCTGCTGTATGAAATCATGAATCAGCCATGTGTATACATATATCTCTTCCCTCATGAGCTTCCCTTGTACTCACCCCCACACATCTAGGTCATTACAGAACACTGAGCTAAGCTGCCTGTGCTGCACAGCAGCTTTCTGCTGTCTATGTTACACATGATAGTGTACATATGTCAATGCTACTCTCTCAATTCATTCCCCCATCTCCTTCCCCACTGTGTCCACAAGTGATTCTCTGTGTCTGCATCTCTATTCCTGCCCTACATATCTGACTTCCTTCTGTGGTTACCTTCTAGGAGAGGCAAGTTACTTCATTAGCACTTGCAGACAATTTCATGGTTCCAGAAGAAGGTATAATTCCCACTTGGCCCCAAATTTCAATTAAGGTACCATGAAACTCAGAAAATAGTACAAATTGTTTACCCCTCTGTAATGAGTTAAGCAATTACCAGTATACCACTGTTAACCCTACAGGACAGGACTTCTCCATCAATTTATATGGTCATTATTTTATAAAATAAATTTTCTTTACTGTACCTGCACTGTTTAGCATGGAAACACTAGGCATGTGTGTTTTCTGAGCTTTTGAAATGTGGCTGGTTTGGGCTGAGATGTTCTGTGCATGTAAAATATACACCAAACATTCAAGACTTAGTAGGAAAAATATATCTATCTAAAAACTATTGACTACATGTTGAGATGATAATATCTTGGATATGTTTGGTTTAATACAATGCATTGTATGGTAGTTTGAACCTTCTTGAACCAGGGTTTCCCTGGTGGTTCAGACAGTAAATAATCCTCCTGCAATGCTGGGGACCTGGGTTTGATCCCTGGGTCAGTAAGATCCTCTGCAGAAGGGAATGGCAACCCACTCCAGTATTCTTGCCTGGAGAATTCCATGGAAAGAGAAGCCTGGCAGTTTATAGTCCATGAGATTGCAAAGAATTGGACATGACTGAGCAACTAACACTTTCACTTTCACTTTAAACATTCTTTGGCATTGTCCTATTTGGGGACTGGAATGAAAACTGATCTTTTCCTTCCCTGTGGCCACTTCTACGTCTTCCAAGTTTGCTGACATATTAAGTGCAGCACTTTCACAGTCTCATCTTTTAGGATTTGAAATAGCTCAGCTGGAATTTCATCACCTCCAGTAGCTTTGTTCCTAGTAATGCTTCCTAAGGCCAACTTGACTTCAAACTCCAGGATGTCTGGCTCTAGGTGAGCGACTACATCTTCATGGTTATCCATGGTCATAAAACCTTTTTTATATTGTTCTTCTGTGTATTCTTGCCACCTATTATTAATCTCTTCTGTTTCTATTAGGTCCTTATCATTTCTGTCCTTTATTGTGCCCATCTTTACATGAACTTTTCCCTTGATATCTCCAGTTTTCTTCAAGAGATCTCTAGTCTTTTCCATTCTATTGTTTTCCTCTGTTTATTAACATTGTTCTTTTAAGAAGACCTTCTTATTTCTCCTTGCTCTTCTCTGGAACTCTGCATTTAGTTGGATATATCTTTCCCTTTATCCTTTGCCTTTTGTGTCTCTTCTTTCCTCAGCTATTTCTAAAGCCCCCTCAGGCAATCACTTCGCTTTCTTGCATTTCTTTTTCTTTGGGATGATTTTTATCACTGCTTCTTGTACAATGTCATGAACTTCAGTTTATAGTTCATCAGGCACTCTGAAGATCTAATCTTCAGGCACTACCAGATCTAATCACTTGAGTCTATTGGTCACCTCCATTGTATAATCATAAGGGATTTGATTTAGGTCATACCTGAATTGCCTAGTGGTTTTCCCAGCTTTCTTCAATTTAAGCCTGAATTTTGCAATGAGAAGCTCATAATCTGAGCCATGGTCAGCTCCAGGGCTTGTTTTTGCTGACTGTATAGAACTTCTCCATCTTCAATTGCAAGAGGCATAATCAATATGATTTCGGTATTGACCATTTGGTGATGTTCATGTGTAGAGTCAACTCTTATATTGTTGGAAAAGGGTGTTTGCTATGACCAATATGTTCTCTTGACAAAACTCCGTTAGTCTTTGCTCTGCTTCATTTTGTACTCCATGGTCAAACTTGCCTATTATTCCAGATGTCTCTTGACTTCCAACTTTTGCATTCTAATCCCCTATGATGAAAAGGACTTTTTTTTTTTTTTTTTTGGTGTTAGTTCTAGAAGGTGTTGCAGGTCTTCCTAGAAGCAGATGACTTCAGCTTTTGGCATCAGTGGTTGGGGAATAGACTTGGATTACTGTGATGTTGAATAGTTTTCCTTGCAAATGAAGCCAGATCTTTCTGTCATTTTTGAGGTTGCAACCAAGTACTGCATTTCGAGCTCTTTTGTTGACTATGAGGGCTACTGAATTTCTTCTAAGGGATTCTTGCCCACAGTTCAGTTCAGTTCAGTCGCTCAGTCGTGTCTGACTCTTTGCGACCCCATGAATTGCAGCACGCCAGGCCTCCCTGTCCATCACCAACTCCCAGAGTTCACTCAAACTCATGTCCACCGAGTCAATGATGCCATCCAGCCATCTCATCCTCTGTCGTCCCCTTCTCCTCCTGCCCCCAATCCCTCCCAGCATCAGAGTCTTTTCCAATGAGTCAACTCTTCCCATGAGGTGGCCAAAGTATTGGAGTCTCAGCTTTAGCATTATTCCTTCCAAAGAACACCCAGGGCTGATCTCCTTCAGAATGGACTGGTTGGATCTCCTTGCAGTCCAAGGGACTCTCAAGAGTCTTCTCCAACACCACAGTTCAAAAGCATCAATTCTTCAGTGCTCAGCGTTCTTCACAGTCCAACTCTCACATCCATACATGACCACTGGAAAAACTATAGCCTTGACTAGACAGACCTTTGTTGGCAAAGTAATATCTCTGCTTTTGAATATGCTATCTAGATTGGCCATAACTTTGATTCCAAGGAGTAAGCATCTTTTAATTTCATGGCTGCAGTCACCATCTGCAGTGATTTTGGAGCCCCCCAAAAATAAAGTCTGACACTGTTTCCACTGTTTCCCCATCTATTTCCCATGAAGTGATGGGACCAGATGCCATGATCTTAGTTTTCTGAGTGTTGAGCTTTAAGCCAACTTTTTCCCTCTCCACTTTCACTTTCATCAAAAGGGTTTTTAGTTTCTCTTCACTTTCTGCCATAAGGGTGGTGTCATCTGCATATATGAGATTATTGATATTGCCCACAGTAGTAGATATTAAATTTGCCTATTCCCACTCATTTTAGCTCACTGATACCTACGATGTTTGAATTTCATGGCTGCAGTCACCCTTCACAGTGATTTTGGAGTGCAAGAATCTCCTGCTTGACCATAACCAATTTACCTTGATTCATAAACCTAACATTCCTGTGCAATATTATTCTTTGCCTTATCAGACTTTACTTTCACTGCCAGACACATCCTCAACTGAATCATTTCCACTTTGGCCTAGCCTCTTCGTTCTTTCTGGAGCTATCATTAATTGCCCTCTGTTCTTGCAGATGGGCAAATCTGGTTTAGAAAAGGCAAGAAACCAGAGATCAAATTGCCATCATTCATTGGATCATAGAAAAAGCAAGAGAATTGCAGAAAAACATCTACTTCTGCTTCATTGACAATAAGAAAGTCTTTGACTGTGTGGATCACTGCAAACTGGGGAAAATTCTTCAAAAGATGGGAATATCAGATCATCTTTCCTGTCTCTTGAGAAACCTGTATGTGGGTCAGGATGCAACAGTTAGCACTGGACATGGGACAACTGACTGATTCAAAATTGGGAAAGGAGTACAACAAGGCTGTATAATGTCATACTGCTTATTTAACTTATATGCAGAGTATATCATGTGAAATGCCAGGCTGGATGAATCACAAGCTGGACTCAAGATTGCCAGGAGAAATATCAGTAACCTCAGATAAGCAGATGACACCAACTTTATGGCAGAAAGTGAAGAGGAACTAAATAGCCTCTTGGGGGAATAGAGGGGATTGAAAAAGTTAATTTAAAACTCAACATTCAGAAAACTAAGATCATGACAAGTGGTCCCATCACTTCATGGCAAAAAGAAGGAGTAGAAGTGGCATCAGTGACAGATTTTTTTTTTTTTCTTGCACTCCAAAATCACTATGGATGGTGACTGCAATCATGAAATTCAAAGATGCTTGCTCCTTGGCAATAGAATTATGACAAACCTAGACAGCATGTTAAAAACCAGAGACATTACTTTACCAACAAAAGTCCATACAGTTAAAGCTATGGTTTTTCTAGTAGTCATATATGGATGTGAGAGTTGGATCATAAAAAAACTAAGCGCCAAAGAATTGATGCTTTTGAATTGTGATGCCAGAAGAGACTCTTGAGAATCCCTTGGATAGCAAGGAGATCAAAACAGTCAATCCTAAAGAAAATCAACCACAAATATTCACTGGAAGATCTGATCCTGAAACTGAAACTCCAATACTTTGGCCACCTGATGCCAAGAGCTGACTGATTGGAAAAGAGTCTGATGCTGGGAAAGATTGAAGGGAAAAGGAGAAGAGATCAGCAGAGGATGAGATGGTTGGATAATATTGTTGACTCAGTGGACATGACATTGATCAAACTCTGGGAGATAGCAGAGGACAGAGGAGCCTGGTGTAGTGCAGTCTATGGTAGCACAAAGAATTGAACATGACTTAATGACTGAACAACAACAACAGCATTATGAGTTATCAGCAGTATATGAATCTTCACACACACACATTATTGTGTGTGTGAAGCATGAATTTCACCCTTATTTTTTGCATTTGTTACTGTGATGACTAGAAAATGTCAGAGGGCATTCATGATTCACATTATATGTAGGATGGGCAGCATTTCTGATCTGTAAGCTCCTTGAGGACAGGAGCCATGTTCCTTGGTAACTAGTGAAGTCTGCTATACAGCAGGTGCTTGATAAATGCATGTTGACCAAATTCCTAGAAGAAGATAAGCAAAAATAATAACTTTATAGGGGATGATTGAGTGGGATCTTATCCTCCATAGACCTGCACAACAATTAGAGCTAAAGGGATGAGGAGTAATATACATAGACCCAGTTCTTCGCTAGGGACAGAAAATCATCTTAGGATTCCTGGTGGAGGGCACTTGCATTTGCAGGAAAATGTTTGGTGACTGCAAACCTGATGCCTTAAGAGGGCATCTACCCCTGGCAGGGCCTTTATTTGCTCCAAGGATCCCACTGCATAGTCTTGGGCACATGCATCCACAGAATCCCAGCAGCTGCTTCATGGGTGAGAGTGGCTCCACGTTTTAACTCTCTTCCTCTTCCCTGTTGGCTCCATTGTTGGCCTGTTTCTGGGATCTTTGCTCTTCAACCAGCTATGGGTAGCTTGGTGATGTTTTTGCATATCATCTGGGATTTTGAATGAATTCTTTACCGGGCGCCACTGCTTCCTTAGTTGCTCCCTCAGCATCACATATTTAAGTTCTCAAACAAAGAAAGGACTCAGTTTCACCCTCATATGATTTTTGTGGTTAAAGATCACTGGCTTGGAGCACCATCCAGAGTTTATGCTGCTTTTAGACAGGGGAACTGAGATGGTATCAATTTACTCTCTCCATTGCTGGAGATATTATCCAGGGGGAATCTTCTTAGCTTTAATTCTCACAATTGCCCTATGAGACAGGTAGTATTTTTTAAACTGAAGTATTATTGATTCACAATGTTGTGTTAATTTCTGCTGTACAGCAAAGTGATTCAGTTATATATATATTATTTTTTAAAATATTTTTTCCATTATGGTTTATCACAAGATATTGAATATAGTTCCCTGTGCTATTCAGTATGACCTTGTTGTTCAAGTAGTGTTATTAATTCCATTTATACTGATATAAGAACTAAGCCCTGACAAAATTAAATAACCTACCAAAGCTCATTCAGAAAGAATGACAGAATGGGAATTTGACACAAGTTTAGTCTGATTCCGAAGCCTAAATTACTAGTCATGTTGCTATGATGTTTTGTAATCAGTTAATTCTGCATTCTGAAGTTCACATTCTCTTCCTGCTTTCCTTCACAAGTCTTTCCCTGCTTTCACGGGGTCATTTTTAAAGAGTTTGAAGAAAGCAGTACCTTCCTCCTTGGCCTAATTAATTTATTTCAGACTAATCAATTTTATTTTCTTCTTCTTTTCCTCATCCAGTATGTCGAGTGGGTATGCTGCTACCAGTCCATTTCCTCTGTCCAAGCAGCATGAACTGTCAGACCAATCCTATCACTCACACCTTCACTGGGAGTTGGTCATACTTCCATTTTAGAATTAGAAGAAGGGTATATGAGAAAATAACAACTTACAGCTCTTAAAAAGAATTTTTACATATACTCATCTTATTTGAGTTTCACAATAACCTTGAGAGGTAGTCTTGATGTTTTCAGATATTGCAATGATTGCAGACAAGAAATTAAGTGACTTATCCAAAGTTATACATGTGATGAATTAAATAATTAAAATTTTGAGTCTAGACCATCCCATGCAAAGTCTATCCTTTTCCCACTTAAATGCACTAATACATGATGTTTATACTTATTGGCACATTAGCCCTGGGGCTTGGTTTCATGAGTTCCTGTAGTAGAGTTCCTTGGAAAGTCTGAGATTATTTTAACAGTAAGATTCACTCTTTCAGAAATATTGCAAAGGCATTGCCATTTATGTTTAAATAAACAAGTTTTGAGAGAGTAATTGCATCTTTTTAAAAAGACTTAGCTTAGTTGAGAAACTTTCTTGGATGGTTTAAAAGAAAGACAAGAGACTGAAGGAAACCATTATAAACACCTGATGAACCAGCTCACAGCCCTGTGGACTCCTGGGAGAGCATTTAGAGAGCATCCTGATGTGCAATAGGCTTTCAGTAAGTGTTCATTTCAATAAGTGAACTCATGTAGCCTCAGTTCAGTTCAGTCGCTCAGTCGTGTCCGCCTCTTTGTGACCCCATGAATCGCAGCACACCAGGCCTCCCTGTCCATCACCAACTCCTGGAGTTCACTCAGACTCACGTCCATCGAGTCAGTGATTCCATCCAGCCATCTCATCCTCTGTCGTCCCCTTCTCCTCCTGCCCCCAATCCCTCCCAGCATCAGAGTCTTTTCCAATGAGTCAACTCTTCGCATGAGGTGGCCAAAGTACTGGAGTTTCAGCTTTAGCATTATTCCTTCCGAAGAACACGAAGGGCTGATCTTTAGAATGGACTGGTTGGATCTCCTTGCAGTCCAAGGGACTCTCAAGAGTCTTCTCCAACACCATGTAGCCTTACAAAGGTAGAATAGAGCACACTAACCTTCTTTTCCTGTGTCCAGAGCAATCAGAGCCTGAAAAACTGAGGTCACTTCTTAATATTTAGGAATATTGAATATTTAATGACTTAGCAAAGGCCAGAGCTCAGATTTATGTATGTGGGCCAGCCCTGGCTTTGGTTACCATCTATATCCTACCAGAGTCCCTTAGAAAGATCTTTACGGAGAATGGGTGAATAGTTGTTCTGATAACCAGGTTACATTGTAACCAGACACAATTAGGATGATGATGGTGGTGAAGTTATAGCCAGTCTATTTCCCCATCACTTCCAATAACAAGACTGCCTCACTGATCCTGGGGAGAGGACTAGGGCATGTCCAACAGCAAACAGGTTTCCAACAGAAATGAAGCAGCTTCATAAAGTTTCCTGTAAGATCACCACTGAATTATATTGATCAGCCCTCTAAGAAGTGTTCAGTGCTCTATTTAACAGCTCTCAGCCATATCATCACTGTGCAGTTAAATGAACTAGCATTTTTCTGGCTGTCAGGTGAGTTTTCACAACTTAAGTTAGTTTACTGCTTCTTTTGCCTCCACTCATTCACTTGAAAACAGTAACACCATTTTTCTTTCCTAGTTGGCATATATTTATAAATGCAGGTTGCTCTGCATTTATATCCAGCTTAGCGATAATGCATGCACGATGATAAAAATAATCATGGATGTCAGGGTACTGCTTTGCAGCTCACCAAGTGCTTAGTATAATCATTATATTTCCTCCACATATGACTCGTGGGATGTACTTATGATCCCAGCTTACAGATGAGGCAGAGAATGAGCCTCAGAAAGTGTAAACATCCTATTCGAATCAGGAAACTGGTAGTGAAAGGGATGGGACAAAAGAAAGGTCTTTTCAAAACTCAAAACTCTATGCCTCCTACCCCACTGCATGGAGCACAACCTCTTGTATGTCTTTCCAGCTTTTTTTCTTGCTGCTCCTCAGAGCCATCCTAATCTGTGCTGTTACATTCATAGGGAACTGTGTGCCTGGTCTTCTTCTCTATTTGCTGCCTGTTTTTCTTCTTCAGGAATCTTGTTTAACTTCTGTCCTGCTGGAAAGTGTCTCAGTCTGTTGAGTTCAGTCACTCAGTTGTGTCCAACTCTTTGTGACCCCATGGACTGCAACACACCAGGCCTCCCTATCCATCACCCACTCCAGGAGTTTACTCAAACTCATGCCCATTGAGTTGGTGATGCCATCCAACCATCTTATCCTCTGTTGTCCCCTTCTCCTCCTGCCTTCAATCTTTCCCAGCATCAGGGTATTTTCAAATGAAAGTGTCTACTCATCTTTAGAACTAGATAAAGCATTACCCTTTTCCATGAGAGATTCCTTGAACATCTCTGCTTGGCTGAAAAAGAACTGTCATTCTAAGGAATGGCTTTTATCACTTTTCCCATTTGTCTGTCCACTAGGCTACCAGTCATTGAGGGTAGGGCTTGCTTCTTTGCTTCTGTATTGCAGGACCTACCTCAGTGTCCAAAACTGGGTAGAAATATAATAAACAACTTTTGAAATGATAGGCCCATATATATTCCTTTTTAATTTTTAAATTTATTTTATTGAAGTATAGTTGATATGTAATGAGTTAACTTCTGTACAGAAAAGTGATTCACACATATATCTTTTTTCATATTGGTTTCCATTATAGTTTCCATTATGGCAGGATATTGAATATAGTTCTCTGTGCTATACAGTAAGACCTTATTGTTTATTCCTTCTCTATATAATAGTTTGCTTCTGCTAACTCCAAACTTCCAATCCATTCCTCCCTGCTGGCAACCACAAGTCTATTTTTTGTTTCTGGGCCCACATGTACTTCGAATTGTTAAATGCAATTCAATTCCATTTGGTTTATGAACGTGTCACTCCTTCCCATGAACTGACATATCCTTGCAGAGGATGTTTGGCCTCTCTTGAGGTGAGGTCTTCCAACTGACCAGTGTTCAAGTAGCTCGTGAGGTACATTTTAATTTTCATGTGAGAGCCAGAATGAGAGTCCTTTTCTTTTCAGTGGCAAAGATTATTGGTATTTATTATTAATTTCTACTCTTTAGTCTTTATAGCTCCTATTAGTTTACTTTTCTATAAAATTTTTCTTAACAATTACTGTGTACAGATCCAATTTATAACCCTTACTACTCAGAGAAATTTGAAAAACAACTTGTTCTAGACTCAAGAAGGCTGGACACTTTGCAGCTTTCTCATCTCTTTAGAGCAGTGCTAAAAAATAATTTATTGTCTCAGCAAACACAATTTCTCAGTCACTGTGAATCCCACACTTGTCCTTCTCAGTGAACATAATGGTCTAAGATGACACTAATTTTCCTAAATGTAAAAAAGAGATTGGCATTACCATTAGATTTTGACAGCTTTGTTTTGCCTGGAGCTTTCATAGTTCTACTCCCTCATATATGGTGTAAAAAATTCCTGTGTTTTTAAGTAAAGGAGTGTCTTTAAAAAAAATATTTGCTAAGAATTAGACTATATGGTGCTTACTTATGCAAAAAGTATCTGTATTGGTATATGTGGGAGACACTGTTTTAGTTCCTGGCTAACAGAACTCCAGTTTTTTAATATATACATTCTTTTTCATTATGGTTTATCACAGGATTGTTCCCTGTGTTATACAGTAGTACCTGTTGCTTATCCATTCTATATAATAGTTTTCATCCTAAAATATGCTATATTTTAACTATATATAATTATACATATTTAACTATATAGTTATTTAACTATAAATAATTATATTTCAACTGTAATCCTAAACTCAGAATCCATCCCTCCCCCTGTCTCTTCTCCTTTGGCAACCACAAGTTTGTTCTCTATGTCTGTGAGTGAGGTTTCTGGGTCACATGATGGCTCTATTTTTAGTTTATGAGGAACCATCATACTGTTCTTCATAGTGGTGGCACCAATTTATATTCCCATCAACAGTATAGGAGGGTTAACAGAACCTCAGTTTAGTTTCCGGCAGCAGCATGTCCAGCCTTAACAGAATGCTTGTGATTAGTGCAGTGTATCATGGCTTTCTGGTTCTCCTTTCTCTGCCTCCCTGGCCTAGAGGTAAAATTGTGTCAGTGAGTTAATGGGAAGATTTTCTAATTAGATTGCTTTCATCCCTATCACTTCTTGCCTTGGGACCTTGAGGTGACAAGCATAAGCTTAAAGAACAAAATCCTTAGAAGGGTGGAAGAAAGCATAGCCATTGCTATATCCTTGAGGACACTTTTGAGTTTTTGAACCACCCATAGGCTCTTCACCTCTGGGCATGTTAAGTAAATGACAAATATCACCATGAGACTTTTCATTACTAGTAGTATAATTTCCACATCCACAGCAGTCAGGGACCCTATTTGCTTGCAAGGACCCATCTCTTCCTGGATTATGAGGTGCTACTCTAAAATATATTGCTTTTTCACCCTCTGGCTGACATTAAAGTTTGAGAAACACATGTATATAATAATCACTAACATTCTCAAGGGAAATAAATGTTTCTGATATGGGAATTTCAGTAGAAGGAAATGCAGAAGAGAAAGCTATTTAATCAAATTAAAATGTTAGCCCTAGGGGAGGAGAGGGTGAGATGTATGGAGAAAACAACATGGTAACTTACATTACCATATATAAAATAGATAGCCAATGTGAATTCGCTGTGTGACTCAGGAAACTCAAACAGGGGCTCTGTATCAACCTAAGGGAGTGGGATGGGGAGGGAGATGAGAGAGAGGTTCAAAAGGGAGGGGATATATGTATACCTATGGGTGATTCATGTTGAGGTTTGACAGAAAACAGCAAAATTCTGTAAAGCAATTATCCTTCAGTTAAAAAATAAATAAATTTTTAAAAGTTAGCCCTTATAGATTTTTAAAAAAGAAAGGAAAATCACAAAAGATGAAATGAGTAAAGCAGTTAAGTGGATGACAATATAATTTGTTATACTTAAGTTTTTCTTTTATAACCTTACTCTGGTGCTATACAGTTTGTAAGTAAAAAGCAAATTTAATTGATTTTTGTCACTATATTCATGCTTCCTAAAGTGTGTTTTGCTCAAGTGTTCTGAAAAGGTGGGTTTCATCAACCAGATTGCTGAATGCTATGAACCATATGCTGAGAAGGCGATGGCACCCCACTCCAATACTCTTGCCTGGAAAATCCCATGGATGGAGGAGACTGGTAGGCTGCAGACCATGGGGTCGTGAAGAGTCGGAAACGACTGAGCGACTTCACTTTCACTTTTCAGTTTCATGCATTGTAGAAGGAAATGGCAACCCATTCCAGTGTTCTTGCCTGGAGAATCCCAGGGACGGGGGACAGCCTGGTGGGCTGCTATCTATGGGGTCGCACAGAGTCGGACACGACTGAAGCAACTTAGCAGCAGCAGCAGCAGCATGAAGGATGTGGGGGCTTCCCAGGTGGCTCAGTGGTAAAGAATCCACCTGCAATGCAGGTGACACAGGTTCAATCCTGAATTGGGAAGATCCCCTGGAGAAGAAAATGGCAACCCACTCCAGTATTCTTGCCTGGGAAATCCCATGGAGAAAGGAGCCTGATGGGCGACAGTCCATGGGATTGCAAGAGTTGGACTTGACTTAGCAGCTAAACAATATACTTAATTATTTAGTGACTAAAAACAATAACGGAACTATATATTCTTCTTGGAGACTTCCAATAAACATTATTACTATAAAGGAACTGCAAAGTCCTGCTGAGAAATCCCTCTGACTTTTTCTAAAACACGGTTGTTCATGGAACTCTGTTTCATGTAATAACCATGAGCAAGCCACAAACTGTGTTCTCTTGACCATGTTTTATTTTTTAAAAATTATTTTATTTATTTTAATTGAAGGATAATTACTTTACAATATAGTGATGGCTTTTGCCACACATTGACATGAATCAGCCATGGGTATACATGTCCCCCCCATCCTGAGGCCCCCCTCCCACCTCCCTCTTCACCCTATCCCCACTGGGGTACTCGTGTCTTCTTCAATTCTGGTTTCCTCAGGGTGTATGCCCAGCAGTGGTATTACTGGATCTTATGGCAGTTATATTCCCATTTTTTAAAAAAGGAATCTCCATACTGTTCTCCATAGTGGCTGTATCAGTTTTCATTCCCACCAACAGTGTAAAGAGGGTTTCCGTTTCTCCACACCCTGCTTCTGCTGCTGCTGCTAAGTCGCTTCAGTTGTGTCCGACTCTGTGCGACCCCATAGAGGGCAGCCCACCAGGCTCCCCCATCCCTGGAATTCTCCAGGCAAGAACACTGGAGTGGGTTGCTATTTCCTTCTCCAATGCATGAAAGTGAAAAGTGAAAGTGAAGTTGCTCGGTCGTGCCCCACTCGCAGCGACCCCATTGACTGCAGCCTACCAGGCTCCTCCGCCCCTGGGATTTTCCAGGCAAGAGTACTGGAAGTGGGTCACCAGTGCCTTCTCCGTCTCCACACCCTCAGTTCAGTTCAGTTCAGTTCAGTCGCTCAGTGGTGTCTGACTCTTTGCGACCCCATGAATTGCAGCACGCCAGGCCTCCCTGTCCATCACCAACTCCCAAAGTTCACTCAGACTCAGGTCCATCGAGTCAGTGATGCCATCCAGCTGTCTCATACTCTGTCATCCCCTTCTCCTCCTGCCTCCAATCCCTCCCAGCATCAGAGTCTTTTCCAATGAGTCAGCTCTTCGCACGAAGTGGCCAAAGTACTGGAGTTTCAGCTTTAGCATTATTCCTTCCAAAGAAAACCCAGGACCAATCTCCTTTAGAATGGACTGGTTGGATCTCCTTGCAGTCCAAGGGACTCTCAAGAGTCTTCTCCAACACCACAGTTCAAGAGCATCAGTTCTTTGGTGCTCAGCGCTCTTCACAGTCCAACTCTCACATCCATACATGACCACTGGAAAAATCATAGCCTTGACTAGATGGACCTTTGTTGGCAAAGTAATGTCTCTGCTTTTGAATATGCTGTCTAGGTTGGTCATAACTTTTCTTCCAAGGAGTAAGCGTCTTTTAATTTCATGGCTGCAGTCACCATCTGCAGTGATTTTGGAGCCCCCCAAAATAAAATCTGCCACTATTTCCACTGTTTCCCCACCTATTTCCCATGAAGTGATGGGACCAGATGCCATGATCTTCATTTTATGAATGTTGAGCTTTAAGCCAACTTTTTCACTCTCCACTTTCACCTTCATCATGGGGCTTTTTAGTTCCTCTTCACTTTCTGCCATAAGGGTGGTGTCATCTGTATATCTGAGGTTATTGATATTTCTCCCGGAAATCTTGATTCCAGCTTGTGCTTCTTCCAGCCCAGCATTTCTCATGATGTACTCTGCATATAAGTTAAATAAGCAGGGTGACAATATACAGCCTTGACATACTCCTTTTCCTATTTGGAACCAGTCTGTTGTTCCATGTCCAGTTCTAACTGTTGCTTCCTGACCTGCATATAGGTTTCTCAAGAGGCAGGTCAGGTGGTCTGGTATTCCCATCTCTTTCAGAATTGTCCACAGTTTCTTGTGATCCACACAGTCAAAGGCTTTGGCATAGTCAATAAAGCAGAAATAGATGTTTTTCTGGAACTCTCTTGCTTTTTCCATGATCCAGCAGATGTTGGCAATTTGACCTCTGGTTCCTCTGTCTTTTCTAAAACCAGCTTGAACAACTGGAATTTCATGGTTCACATATTGCTGAAGCCTGGCTTGGAGAATTTTGAGCATTACTTTACTAGCGTGTGAAATGAGTGCAGTTGTGTGGTAGTTTGAGCATTCTTTGGCATTGCCTTTCTTTGGGATTGGAATAAAAATTGTTTGTAGACTTTTTGATGATGGCCATTCTGACTGGCATGAGATGATACCTTATTGTGATTTGCTTCCCTGGTGGCTCAGAGGTTAAAGTGTCTGCCTGGAATGCGGGAGACCCAGGTTTGATCCCTGGGTCTGGAAGATTCCCCTGGAGAAGGAAATGGCAACCCACTGCATTACTCTTGCCTGGAGAACCCCATGGAGGGAGGAGCCTGATAGGCTACAGTCCATGGGGTCGCAAAGAGTCAGAGAAAACTGAGCGACTTCACTTCACTCACTTTAATAATGAGTGATGTTGAGCATCTTTTCATGTGTTTATTAGCCATCTGTATGAAGGAAATGGCAACCCACTCCAGTATTCTTGCCTGGAGAATTCCAGGGACAGAGGAGCCAGATAGGTTACAGTCCACGGAGTCACAAAGTGTTGGACACCACTGAGGAACTAACATATTATCCATCTGTATATCTTCTTTGGAGAAATGTCTGTTTAGTTCTTTAGCCCACCTTTTGATTGGTTGTTCCTTTTTCTGATTGAGTTGCATGAGTTGCTTGTATATTTTGGAGATTAATTCTTTGTCAGTTGTTGGGTCTATTATTTTCTCCCATTCTGGGTGAGAGAGTCAATTTTAGGTAGGTTGATAAGAAGTCCAGGGTCCTCAAGGAGGAGAAAGGGGTCTGGGACTCTCAAGGAGGAGATAGGAGTCTGGGGTTCTCAAGGAGGAGAAAAGACAAACTTTTTTTTGGTCTATATTCCTTGTCTTAGTCTCCTAAAATGCCCTTTTCTTTAAGCTCAGAGCTAATGATTACACAACAAAACAAATCATTTTGCCCAAGGATATGTTTTTCCTTAAACTCTGTACCAAGGATTATATAACAACAATTTATTCTGCTTGAGGACATGTTTCTTCTTAGTAAGAATCTTCTGACCAATCCTCTCATATTAAAATGTAAACTGTGGGAGTGGGTCTGGTAAAATCTTTCTATTGTTAGCTCTAATCCCATTATCTTAAAATGGATATTGTGAGAGTGGGTCTGTTAAGACCTTTACAACACTGAGACTTTCTTTAGATTTACTGTAATAACCAACTGAAAGTGTATATATCTCCCTTGCTAAGACTAGTGAGGGGGGCACTCTCCATCTCCCTTCTGGTGTCTGTGTCAGAAGCTTTCTCTGTCCCTTTTCAAACTTTAATAAAACTCATACACAAAAACTCTTGAGTGATCTAGCCTGGTCCCTGATTCCAAAGCTAAATCTTCTTTGGAGATCAGGAATCATTCACTATAAGCTATCATGAGGGCTGTCTTTTCACCTTGCTTATAGGTTCTCTCATTGTGAAAAAGCTTTTAAGTTTAATTAGGTTCCATTTGTTTATTTTTGTTTTTATTTACATTAATCTAGGAGGCGGGTCATAGAGGATCTTGCTGTGATTTATGTCAGAGAGTGTTGTGCCTATGTTTTCCACTAAGAGTTTTATAGTTTCTGGTATTACATTTATATCTTTAATCCATTTTGAGTTTATTTTTGTGTATTGTGTTAGAAAGTGCTCTAGTTTTATTCTTTTAGATGTGGTTGACCAGTTTTCCCAGCAGCACTTGTTGAAGACTGTCTTTTCTCCATTGTATATTTTCACCTCCTTCGTCAAAGATAAGGTGTTCATAGGTGGATTTATCTCTGGACTTTCTTTTTCATTCCATTGATCTATATTTCTGTTTTTGTGCCAGTACCATACTCTCTTGATGACTGTAGCTTTGTAGAATAGTCTGAAATCAGGTAGGTTGATTCCTCCAGTTCCATTCTTCTTTCTCAAGATTGCTTTGGCTATTTGAGATTTTTTGTGTTTCCATACAGATTTTGAAATTATTTGTCCTAATTCTGTGAAGAATACCATTGGTAATGAGACAGGAATCCAAGTTCTTGTCTGCAGAGCCGAAGAATGAAATCCACAAACATGCAAACAATCACAGTAGCAAGCAAATAGGATTTATTAAAGAGGAAGAAAGTGCAAAGCTCTCAGCAGAGAGGGGACTTACAGCAGTTTTTATATCTTTCCTTAAATAACATTAATTTTCAGTTCAGTTCAGTTGCTCAATTGTGTCTGACTCTTTGTGACCCCATGAACTACAGCACACCAGGCTTCATGTCCATCACCAACTCCTGGAGGTTACTTAAACTCATGTCCATCATGTCAGTGATGCCACCCAACCATCTCGTCCTCTGTCATCCCCTTCTCCTCTGTTCTTGAATCTTTCCCAGCATCAGGGTCTTTCCCAAGGAGTCAGTTTTTCACATCAGGTGGCCTAAGTATTGGAGCTTCAGCTTCAACATCAGTCCTTCCAATGAAGCTTCAGGACTGATATCCTTTAGAATGGGCTGGTTGGATCTCCTTGCAGTTCTTGGGACTTTCAAGAGTCTTCTCCCACACCACAGTGCAAAAGCATCAATTCTTCGGTGCTCAGTTTTCTTTATAGTCCAACTCTAACATCCATACATGACTAATGGAAAAGCCATAGCCTTGACTAAACAGACCTTTGTCAGCAAAATAATGTCTCTGCTTTTTAATATGCTGTTTAGTTTGTCATAGCTTTTCTTCCAAGGAGCAAGCATCTTTTAATTTCATGGCTGCAGTCACCATCTGTAGTGATTTCAGTTCAGTTCAGTTGCTCAGTCGTGTCCGACTCTTCGCGACCCCATGAATCGCAGCACGCCAGGCCTCCCTGTCCATCACCAACTCCCAAAGTTCACTCAGACTCACGTCCATCGAGTCAGTGATGCCATCCAGCCATCTCATTCTCTGTCGTCCCCTTCTCCTCTTGCCCCCAATCCCTACCAGCATTAGAGTCTTTTCCAATGAGTCAACTCTTCGCATGAGGTGGCCAAAGTACTGGAGTTTCAGCTTCAGAATCTTCCATCCAAAGAAATCCCAGGGCTGATCTCCTTCAGAATGGACTGGCTGGATCTCCTTGCAGTCCAAGGGACTCGCAAAAGTCTTTTCCAACACTACAGTTCAAAAGTATCAATTCTTCGGCACTCAGCCTTCTTCACAGTCCAACTCTCACATCCATACATGACCACGGGAAAAACCATAGCCTTGACTAGATGGACCTTTGTTGGCAAAGTAATGTCTCTGCTTTTGAATATGCTATCTAGGTTGGTCATAACTTTCCTTCCAAGGAGTAAGCGTCTTTTAATTTCATGGCTGCTATCACCATCTGCAGTGATTTTGGAGCCCCCCAAAATAAAGTCTGCCACTGTTTCCACTGTTTCCCCATCTATTTCCCATGAAGTGATGGGACCAGATGCCATGATCTTCGTTTTCTGAATGTTGAGTTTTAAGCCAACTTTTAACTCTCCACTTTCATTTTCATCAAGAGGCTTTTGAGTTCCTCTTAACTTTCCGGCATAAGGGTGGTGTCATCTGCATATCTGAGGTTATTGATATTTCTCCCAGCAATCTTGATTCCAGCTTGTGTTTCTTCCAGTCCAGCATTTCTCATGATGTACTCTGCATATAAGTTAAATAAGTAGGGTGATAATATACAGCCTCAACATACTCCCTTTCCTATTTGGAACCAGTCTGTTGTTCCATGTCCAGTTCTAACTGTTGCTTCCTGACCTGCATACAGATTTCTCAAGAGGCAGGTCAGGTGGTCTGGTATTCCCATCTCCCTCAGAATTGTCCACAGTTTATTGTGATCCACACAGTCAAAGGTTCTGGCATAGTCAATAAAGCAGAAATAGATATTTTTCTGGAACTCTCTTGCTTTTTCCATGATCCAGCGGATGTTGACAATTTGATCTCTGGTTCCTCTGCCTTTTGTAAAACCAGCTTGAACATCGGGAAGTTCATGGTTCACGTATTGCTGAAGCCTGGCTTGGAGAATTTTGAGCATTACTTTACTAGCATGTGAGATGAGTGCAATTGTGCAGTAGTTTGAGCATTCTTTGGCATTGCCTTTCTTTGGGATTGGAATGAAAACTGACCTTTTCCAGTCCTGTGGCCACTGCTGAGTTTTCCCAATTTGCTGGCATATTGAGTGCAGCACTTTCACAGCATCATCTTTCAGGATTTGAACTAGTTCAACTGGAATTCCATCACCTCCACTAGCTTTGTTCGTAGTGACGCTTTCCAAGGCCCACTTGACTTCACATTCCAGGATGTCTGGCTCTAGGTGAGTGATCACACCATCGTGATTATCTGGGTCGTGAAGATCTTTTTTGTACAGTTCTTCTGTGTATTCTTGCCACCTCTTCTTAATATCTTCTGCTTCAGTTAGGTCCATACCATGTCTGTCCTTTATCGAACCCATCTTTGCATGAAATGTCCCCTTGGTATCTCTCATTTTCTTGAAGAGATCTCTAGTCTTTCCCATTCTGTTGTTTTCCTCTATTTCTTTGCACTGATCGCTGAGGAAGGCTTTCTTATCTCTTCTTGCTATTCTTTGGAACTCTGCATTCAGATGCTTATATCTTTCCTTTTCTCCTTTGCTTTTCACTTCTCTTCTTTTCACAGATATTTGTAAGGCCTCCCCAGACAGCCATTTTGCTTTTTTGCATTTCTTTTCCATGGGGATGGTCTTGATCCCTGTCTCCTGTACAATGTCAAGAACCTCATTCCACAGATCATCAGGCACTCTATCTATCAGATCTAGGCCCTTAAATCTATTTCTCACTTGCACTGTATAATCATAAGGAATTTGATTTAGGTCATACCTGAATGGTCTAGTGGTTTTCCCTGCTTTCTTAAATTTCAGTCTGAATTTGGCAATAAGGAGTTCATGATCTGAGCCACAGTCAGCTCCTGGTCTTGTCTTTGCTGACTTTATAGAGCTTCTCCATCTTTGGCTGCAAAGAATATAAACAATCTGATTTCCGTGTTGACCATCTGGTGATGTCCATGTGTAGAGTCTTCTCTTGTGTTGTTGGAAGAGGATGTTTGCTATGCCCAGTGCATTTTTTTTTTTTTGGCAAAACTCTGTTAGCCTTTGCCCTGCTTCATTCCATATTCCAAGGCCAAATTTGCCTGTTACTCCAGGTGTTTCTTGACTTCCTACTTTTGCATTCCAGTCCCCTATAATGAAAAGGACATCTTTTTTGGGTGGTACTTCTAAAAGTTCTTGTAGTTCTTCATAGAACCGTTCAACTTCAGCTTCTTCAGCATTACTGGTTGGGGCATAGACTTGGATTACTGTAATATTGAATGGTTTTCCCTGGAAACGAACAGAGATCATCTGTCGTTTTTGAGATTGCATCCAAGTACTGCATTTTGGACTCTTTTGTTGACCATGATGGCTACTCCATTTCTTCTGAGGGATTCCTGCCCGCAGTAGTAGATATAATGGTCATCTGAGTTAAATTCACCCATTCCAGTCCATTTCAGTTCGCTGATTCCTAAAATGTCGACATTCACTCTTGCTATCTCTTGTTTGACCACTTCCAATTTGCCTTGATTCATGGACCTGACATTCCAGGTTCCTATGCAATATTGCTCTTTACAGCATCGGACCTTGCTTCTGTCACCAGTCACAGCCACAGCTGGGTATTGTTTTTGCTTTGGCTCCATCCCTTCATTCTTTCTGGAGTTATTTCTCCACTGATCTCCAGTAGCATATTGGGCCCCTACTGACCTGGGGAGTTCCTCTTTCAGTATCCCATCATTTTGCCTTTTCATACTGTTCATGGGGTTCTCAAGGCAAGAATACTGAAGTGGTTTGCCATTCCCTTCCCCAGTGGACCACATTCTGTCAGATCTCTCCGCCATGACCCGCCCGTCTTGGGTTACCCCACAGGCATGGCTTAGTTTCTTTGAGTAAGACAAGGCTGTGGTCCTAGTGTGATTAAATTGACTAGTTTTCCGTGAGTATGGTTTCAGTGTGTCTGCCCTCTGATGCCCTCTTGCAACACCTACCATCTTACTTGGGTTTCTGTTACCTTGGGCATGGGGTATTCCTTCACTGCTGCTCCAGCAAAGTGCAGCCACTGCACCTTACCTTGTACAAGGGGTATCTCCTCACTGCTGCCCTTCCTGACCTTCACTGTGGGATAGCTCCTCTAGGATCTCATGCGCCAGCACAGCCACTGCTCCTTGGACGTGGGGTTGGTCCTCCGGGCCCCTGCCCCTGGTCTCTGGCGTCGGGGCGTGGGTTAGCTCCTCCCGGCAGCCGCCCCTGACCTTGTTCGCGGGATATCTCCTCTCGGCCTCTGCCCCTGACCTTGGACGTGGGGTAGCTCCTCTCGGCCGCTGGCCCTGACCTCATTCGTGGGGTATCTCCTCCTGGCCCCCACCCCTGACCATAGTGATTTTGGACCCCCCCAAATTAAAGTCTGTCACTGTTTTCATTGTTTCCTCATCTATTTGCCATGAAGTGATGGCACTGGATGCCATAACCTTAGTTTTCTGAACGTTGAGTTTTAAGCCGGCTTTTTCACTTTCATTAAGAGGCTCTTTAATTCTCCTTTGGTTTCTTCCATAAAGGTGGTTTTATCTGCATATCTGAGGTTATTCATATTTCTCCCAGCAATCTTGATCCCAGCTCGTGCTTCATTCAGCCTGGCATTTCTAATGATGTACTCTGCATGGTAGTTAAATAAGCATGGTGACAATATACAGCTTTGTCGTACTCCTTTCCTGATTTGGAGACAGTCTGTTGTTCCATGTTCAGTTTTAACTGTTGTTTCTTGACCCGCATCTAGATTTCTCAAGAGGCAGATAAGGTGGTCTGGTATTCCCATCTCTTTCAGAATTTTCCACAGTTTGTTGTGATCCACATAGTCAAAGGCTTTGGCATAGTCAATAAAGCAGAAGTTGATGTTTTTCTGGAACTCTCTTGCTTTTTCAATGATCCAGCAGATGTTGGCAATTTGATCTCTGGTTCCTCTGCCTTTTCTAAATCCAGCTTGAACATCTGGTTATTTCTAACCAATCAATTTAAAGGTCAAGATACTTAATATCTTTGTGGCTTCTCTTGATCCTTGTATTAACTCACCATTATTTTTTTTTCATGCCTCTGGCCATTTTATCATTGACCAGATGTATGGGTTTAAGATTAATGATAACCAGTTGTTTTTTCCTAAAACATATGGAACAGAATTTAACTATTGTCCTTTCCTAGATCTGAGTGCCTATAATTTATTAGACTAAAGACACATTCCAGGAATTCAGGACAATGGAGCAGGATGTTTGCTCAGAGTTCTACACTGGCTTCCTAATAATTTCTACCTCAGTAGTTTGATAGGGATTGCATTGAATCTATAGATTACTTTGGGTAGTATACTCATTTTCACTATATTGATTCTTCCAATCAAAGAACATGATATATTTCTCCATCTATATGTATCATCTTTGGTTTCTTTCATCAGTGCTTTATAGTTTTTTTATATACAAGTCTTTTTTTTTTTAGCCTTCCCTGGTGGCTCAGATGGTAAAGTGTCTGCCTGCAATGCCAGAGACCTGGGTTCGATCCCTGGTTTGGGAAGATCCCCTGGAGAAGGAAATGGCAACCCACTCCAGTACTCTTGCCTGGAAAATTCCATGGGCAGAGGAGCCTTGTAGGTTACAGTCCATGGGGTCGCAAAGAGTTGGACATGACTGAGAGACTTCACTTCACTTTTGTTTCTTTAGGTAAATTTATTCCTAAGTCTATTTTTATTTCCCTTGCAATAGCGAATGGTTGTTTCCTTTATTTCTCTTTCTTATTTTTCATTGTTGGTGTATAGAAATGCAAGGGGTATCTGTGTTTTAATCCTATATCCTGTGAATTTACTATATTAATTGATTAGCTCTAGTCATTTTCTGGCAGCATCTTTAGGGTTTTCTATGTAGATGATCATGTCATCTGCAAACAGTGAGAGTTTTGCTTCTTCTTTTCTTATCTGGATTTCTTTTATTTCTTTTTCTTCTCTGATTGCTGTGGCTAGGACTTTCAAAGCTATGTTGAATAATAGTGGTGAGATTGGGCACCCTTGTCTTTTGGGTGAGCTCTTGTCTACTAATGTTCCCTGGGGTCAGACGTTCTATGATGATCTAAAGTTCTGGAGTTGAGCCTCCTGACTCTGGGTTTTGGTCTCCCTCTTACAGTAGCCTCAAGACTTCTCCATCCACACAGCACAGAAGAGAAAACCCCTAGGTTAATGGTAAAACAACTCTCCACAGCCAGGAACACCCAGAGAGATTCACAGGGTTATATAGAGAAGAGAAGAGGGAGGAGGGAGATAGAGATGTTCAGGAAGAGGAAAGGAAGAGTCAAAAGGGAAAAAGCAATCAAGCCAGTAATCAAATCTCTAAATGAAAATGGATACTAAAGATTAGATTCTTAAGGGTACAAAATTGATACCAAATATAAAAAAGCAGAGATCAAAAATCTAGTATAGAGATTAGACACTCAAAAATACAAAGCAAAATTGATCACAAAAATTAAAAGAAATATATGTATATGGAATTTGTTTGAAAAAACAGGTTTTTTTTTTTTTTTTTTAAAGGTGGGCTATAAGAATGAAAGTTAGAGGAGTAATAAAGAACTAAAATAAAAAAAATTAAAAAATGATAATAGTAAAAATACATCTAGGAATTTCTCTGGAACTGTTGTGGGCAGTGTGGGGTCATTTCAGTGTCACGTAGTCCCTTGTCCTGGCTTGTACTTGTTCTCAGAGTCTATAGTTGCTCCTCAAATGCACAGTCTCAGCTTAACTGCAGGGTTTTAATCTGTTGCACCTGTCACTTACAGGGTGGTTCCCCCTTCTTTGCTTATTTTGGCTTCTTCTGTTTGGAAGTCTCTTCACTGTCTAATCTCTGCCCTGACACCAGGGGGTGAAGGTGGCTACGTATTCAGGCTCACTTGCTCAGTTGTACTGTGGAGAGGCAGGGACACTGCAAATACTGCTAGCATATGTGGGGTGTGCTCGCAGTGGATGGACCACACTGGGGATGCCACAGCCCAAAGTGGAGGGTACTTCCCAGGTCCACACTGCTCAGGCTACTGGGTGCTCTGTGAGTGCACTGCCCCAAGAGGGCCTTGAGTTTTGTGCACTGCCCAGATCTAAGCCACTCAGGCTCTCAGGTGCTCTGCATGGAGCACCCGAGATGGGCTGTGTGTTTTGCTCCCTTCCCGGGTCCAAGCCACTCAGGTGAGTGGGTGCTCCATGAGGGCAATATCCCAACTGGGTCCTGTGTTTTGTGCACTTCCCAGGTCTAAGCTGCTTAGACTCTCAGGTACTCCACACAGGCACAGACCAAGGTGGGCTGTGCGTTCTGCATCCTTCCCAGGTCCAAGCCTTTCAGGCATCTGGGTGCTCAGCAAGTGCACTGTCCCAGGTGCACTTATGCACCTCTCAGGTCCCAGCTGCTCAGTTTCCCAGGTGTGGTGCGCTGTGAGGGCACAGTTTCAGGTGTGCCATATGTATCCTCTGGTGAGCTGATCTCAGGCTGTGATGCTCCTGGCTAATGTGAACTGTCCAGGATCCCAGGAAGACACAGTTGGCAACTGGCAGCCTGCTCACAGGTCCGTGGGAGGTATGGTCTCTGGGTCCAAGATTGCAGTGGCCCTTTGCCTTCTGCCTCTGGCTGTTGCACACCTGCCTCTCGGCTCCCGGGTAGGGTGGGTTGAAAATGGCAGCAGGCTTGGTCTCATGTGGTATTTGCTAGGGCGCAATCTTTTGTTCCATGAGCATGCCACGGGTCACCTACCAGTAGCATTAGGGCCTTCTCTCAGGAAAGGTCCTTCCCCCCCCCCCCCCCCTTGTCTCTCTGGCATTCCCACAGTATCAGTTGCTATGTCACATTATCCCCCTCAGATTATCCTCAGTGCATTTAAACCCGGTCCTTACCCCAAGGACAAATGATGCAGCCTGTGTCTCTGCTCCCAGCCTCCATTTGCTGCTGGTAGATGGATGTGAGCATCTGAGCCATTTCTCTGCTGGTAACTGCAGTTTTGACTGCATTCTGTGGTGTGTGTGTGTGTGTGTGTGTGTGTGTGTGTGTGTGTGTATTTCGATTATGTTGTCCTCTGAGATTCCAAAACTCCACTGACCCCACCTGTGAGACGGTGTCCTATTGTGTGGAAGATTCTCCTCCTTCATGACTCCCTCCCCAGGATAGGTCTCCCTCCCTAAATCCTTTGTCTCTTGCCGAGGTCCAGCCCTGGCTGATCCAGGGAGTTCAAAGCGGGGACGGCATTGGCGAGGATCAGGATACAATAGCTTCAATTAGGTATTAATTAGAGATGTAAAGAGTAATAGAATGAGGATAGCTCAGTAGGAAAATTCAGTGGAGAAAAGAGGCTGAGTAGCTTGGTTTATGCGGGAGACCAATAAAACTTCAAGACAAGAAGCTTGCACCACTTACGTAGGCCACAGGCGTCCTTCTGTTCTCTCAAAGGAGAGGACACACTGAGGTCTCCCCAGTCAGATCCTAGAAGCTCAGGCATAACTAGTAAGCATGGTGGGCTCCACGCTCCAGATGGAAACTCAGCCAGAGTTTGACAGAGAGAACGACATGGGGAGACCAGTCTTTCGAGGAACTGATCCCAATTCTCTATTTTCCATGGTCTACTTTTATACACTGAGATGCTATGCAAAAGTCACACGGGGTCAGCAGTCCTGACTTTTATCAAAGTCAGGTGCTTCATACAAATGTATACAGAGGTCTTAGGGGTGTTACATCATCTTCTGGCCAGGGGGCCTGCTGACAATTTATGACCTTCTCCTTGTGACAGCGGTCAGTCAACCAGGACACTTATTTCTCCAGGGGTGATTATTCTTAAAAAAGACTCCACCTTCCAAAGGTACCAGATAAAGTTACATTCCTATAGGGTGAGGGTGTAGTGGGTTTTAATTAAGGAAAGAATTTACTTAGCCTAAGGTCTAACGTGATTAATATCCAAGGTTAATACTTAATTCTTCTACATATTCATTAATGTGTGTAAGGGCAGGGGATGTGGAGACTTAGCAACAAACATTGGCTCAACAAATGAAAAACCCTTCACCAATACAATTTCTGATCAGCCCACTATACTTATACTAATGGCTTTCTAACTTTTCTAAGGAACCTGTTTTTAGAAGATTTAAAGCATCTCATGCCTCTCACAGTTGGGAGGCTGTGAGCAATCACATGTGGCTGGACAAGCCTGTCAGGCAGGCTAGAGAACCTTCAGAGGAGTTTGTAGGTTAAAACACTCTTGTCATGCCCAGAAGTTTTTATCAACTGGAGCTCTAAGTTAACTCCTTCTCCAAAAGAGGTGGTGGGGGACAGCCCCCCATAAAGTCAGAGGTGTAGGTGAGAGCACAAAGTAGTAAAGTAGGTAGGCTCTGGTTATGGGGGTAGATGCTCGAGGATTTCCAGGGGGATTCCTGAGGCTCGATCTTGCCTTTGCATATGTCGAGCCTCCTTTCTCATGACCTTTGCCATGGGTGGAGGTCCTCACGCTGGCTCCCAACAGTCTCTATTTACATCTTTTATATTTTGTCCTACCTCCTTTTGTAGAGATTGGTTTGTTTTTCTGGGTATCTGGTGTCCTCCATCAGTGTTTATAAGTTGTTTTGTGGAGGTTGCTCCACATTCATATGATCTTTTGATAATGTGTGGTCTCCCCATCCTATTCCTCCACCATCTTGGTACTGCCCCTTGACCATGTTTTAGACTCTTCTAATAGAAATATCAATAACCTCAGATATGCAGATGACACCACCCTTATGGTAGAAAGTGACGAAGAATTAAAGATCCTCTTGATGAAAGTTAAAGAGGAAAGTGAAAGAGTTGGCTTCAAGCTCAACATTCAGAAAACTAAGATCATGGCAAATAGATGGGGAAACAGTGGAAACAGTGGCTGACTTTATTTTTCTGGGCTCCAAAATCACTATAGATGGTGGTTGCAGCCATGAAATTAAAAGACGCTTACTCCTTGGAAGGAAAGTTATGACCAACCTAAACAGCATATTCAAAAGCAGAGACATTACTTTGCCAACAAAGGTCCATCTAGTCAAGGCTATGGTTTTTCCAATGGTCATGTATGGGTGTGAGAGTTGGACTATAAAGAAAGTTGAGTGCTGAAGAGTTGATGCTTTTGCACTGTGGTGTTGGAGAAGACTTTTGAGAGTTCCTTGGACTGCAAGGAGATCCAACAAGTCCATCCTAAAGGAGATCAGTTCTGGGTGTTGGAAAGACTGGGGATTGGCAGGACTAATGTTGAAGCTGAAACTCCAATACTTTGGCCATCTGATGTGAAGAGCTGACTCATTTGAAAAGATCTTGATGCTGGGAAAGACTGAGGGCAGGAGGAGAAGGGGACAATAGAGGATGAGATGGTTGGATGGCATCATTGACACAATGGACATGGGTTTAGGTGGACTCTGGGAGTTGGTGATGGACAGGGAGGCCTGGCGTCCTGCGGTTCATGGGATTGCAAAGTGTCGACAAGACTGAGTGACTGAACTGAATATAAAACAAACCCTTCATATTAAATATGAAATATATTGCTAAAATTTATTGCTTTATTCCTGACTAGGTATGTACAACCCATATCTTTATAAATTCAGCTTGCATTAATCTTCATTTGATCTGTACTCCACCATCTAGGATTGTCTCCGCATTTTGTTTTAATATTTCCAGGCAGCAGCAGATGAACCTATCCCAGCAAATATAATGAATGCTTTGTTCTACTTTTCTGATTGCATAACTATCTCTTTCATCTAGGTCAGTACTACCCAAGAGAAATATAACAAGACCCCCATGTGTAATTTAAAATGTCCTAAAAGGAGAAAATACATGTAGATTACAGTACAATAATATCTTAGGAAATGCAATGGTTAGAGTTAAATGTACTCCTACCAAAATAATAAAGTGTGTTAAACAGAAAAAAAATTTTTGTATTGCTTCAGTTTAAAAATTGATATTAGTTAATATTAGTTTGTTGTATTGGCCATATTTCAAGCACTCAAATAGCTATATGTGAAAACTCTATTGGATAGCTCTAAACCTCTTGAGGGCAGAAACTGTGTTCCATGCAGGTCTCCCTTTGGTTTGTTTCCTAGAATACTTACCAGGTTCCCCAAGACTGGGTTAAGTGCTCCTCTTATGTGCTCCTACAGCCCTCTGCACTAACTTGTCAGGCAGTGCTTACCTCCCACATTGCAATTACTTATTTACCTGTCTGGAGGCTCCTTACAGCAAGGACTCTTTCTTTCTCCTTCTTTCTTCTTTTTCTTTTCTTTTGATGTGCAAGACTCTTTTAAAAAAAAATTATTTTCCATCATGGCTTATTACAGGATATTGAATATCCTGTGCTATACAGGAGAACCTTGTTGTTTATCCATTTTGTATATACTAGTTTGCATCTGCTAATCCCAAACTCTCAAATCATCCCTCCTCTTGACAACCACAAGTTTGTTCTCCATGTCTGAATCTGTTCCTGTTTTGTAGATAAGTTCATCTGAGTCCTATTTTAGATTCTATATAAAAGTGATATCATATGGTATTTATCTTTCTGACTTACTTCACTTAGTATGATCATCTCGAGATCCATCCATGTGGCAAATGGCATTATTTCATTCATTTTAAGGCTGAGTAATATTTCATTGTAAATATGTGCCACGTCTACCTTATCCATTCATCTGTTGGTGGGCATTTACATTGTTTCTCTGTCTTGGTTATTGTGAATAGTGCTACTCTGAACATAAGGGTGCAAGTATTTTTCTGAATTATGGTTTCATCCATATATATGCCCAGGAGTGGGATTGCTGGATTATATGACAACTCAAAATAGTTTTTTTGAGGAAACTCTACACTATTCTTTATAATGGATGCACCAATTTATATTCCCACCAACAGTGTAGGAGGGTTTCCTTTTCTCCACACACTCTAGACAAAACTGTTTCCAGTTGACAATTACATGCTCTGTGCTTAGTATGGGGCCAGGCATATCATAGACATTCATTAAATATTTATTGCTTTTTTGATGAATTATTAAATTCACCAAAATAAGTTGTTTGGGGAACTTTTATCAGAATAAGGATTTCTTGAAGGTAGAGATTATGATTTATTTATTTCTGTAGTCTCTTTACCTAGCATAAAGCTTAACACGTAGTAGGCACTCAGTAAATGTTTGTTGAATGACTACTGAACCCTGTCAAAACTCTAGGCTTTCCAGCCTTTCTATCTTCACAGCTGTGACTGACTGCAGCCTCAGATTCTTCCTCAGGGTTTGAGACTTTGAATCACCTTATGAAGACTTGTGTCTGACCCTCTGAGCTGGAGTCTGCCTTGTATCCTCTGTCTGGTGCTGAGGGCTGTCTTGGACTTTGTCAAACACCCTCTGCCTCCATCATCCTCTGTATGATGAAAGGCAATGGCCCCCTGGCTTTTTGAGTCCAGTCTCCCTTTGGAGTGCTTCATCTTGGATTATGCCTTCCTTTGATTTACACACTATGGTGTCCTGGTGTAGACTGATTTCTGGCCCATAACCATGGTTGCATGTACACTACCAGGCTAGATTTCCTCCTAAGTTGACCTAACTTTAGTTGTTTGGGTTTTGCAATGACAGAACATACCTCCAGGGGGAACATTCATTCACCCTAGATATCAATCATTATTTTGACAGCATTCCAGTAGATGGCAGTAAAGTGTTTTAAGCAAAATTGTCTTTTTTTCTAGTTTGCACAGTGTCCCCAGACAAGCCAGGATCTGGGCTACCAGTGGAGTCTGCCTGCAAGTCTAGCAGGAGCTTCTAGTTGTGGTTTCTTGTCTGTCTCCTTTTCCCCTTATCCTGGTAATTAATTGTACTTGGCCAGGTATACTGAGGAGAAGGCAATGGCACCCCACTCCAGTACTCTTGCCTGGAAAATCCCATGGACCGAGGAGCCTGGTGGGCTGCAGTCCATGGGGTCGCTAGGAGTCGGACATGACTGAATGACTTCACTTTCACTTTTCACTTTCATGCATTGGAGAAGGAAATGGCATCCCACTTCAGTGTTCTTGCCTGGAGAATCCCAGGGACAGGGGAGTCTGGTGGGCTTCCATCTATGGGGCACACAGAGTTGGACACGACTGAAGCAACTTAGCAGCAGCAGCAGGTATACTGAAGATATTATAAATAGGAAAACCTTAAGCTTGGAGAATGAGACATATTTCTTTAGGACAATTTCCTATTGCCAAGTATCACAGGGTAGCACAACACGGACCCTCCCCAGCCCTGCCCTGATTCTGGCACTCTGATCTCATTCTCTCACTTAATTCATCTCTCACATAATTCATCTGTAGACAACACTTGTGTTCTATCATAAGTTTGATTAGAGCTCTTTGCATGGAGCACTATGGCCCTGGAGACGTCAGAATATTCTATGCAGATTTTTTTTTAAGAGAAAGCTTTTAAAAACTATCAATAGGAAAGAATATCACTTGCAGCAATATGGGTGGACCTAAAGATTAACATAACTGACTAACTGAAGTAAGCCAGAGAGAGAAATGTTGTATGATATCACTTTTATGTGGAATTAAAAAAAATGATGCAGGTGAACTTGTATATCAAGCAGAATTAGACCTACAGACATAGAAAGCAAACTTATGGTTACCAAAGGGGAAAGGGGGGAGGGATAAATTAGGAGTTTGGGATTAATATATACACACTGCTATATACAAAATGGATAAACAAAGATCTACTGTATAGCACAGGAAACTCTACTCAATACTTCATAGTAAACTATAGTGAAACAAATCCAAAAAAGAACATATATATCTGAATAACTTTGCTGTATACCTGAAACTAACACAGCATTGTAAATCAATTATATATCAATTTTAAAAATAAGTAAGTAAAGGCATCAAAAGGAAAGAACAAAGAAATGAAAGGGAGCTAATTAGTGGTTCCAAGAGAAGGAAGGTTCCCAAATGTTTGTGATGCTAATTTTCCTTTTAGGCCCAATCCTCTGGACTGTGGAGTCATATCTAACTGTAAGATATGTGTAAAGCTGTGAGATATCTGTAAAGCTGTGAGCATCTCTGTGTGTGATGGAACAGAAGGAGGAACAGAACCTTCCAATTATTGGCTCTCATGGTGCAGTTTTGAGTGCATTTGGGAAGGAGAATTTAACCCCTGCAGGGCTAGACTCCATCCCTCCACTTAGCAGGCTCCAGAGAGAAGAGCACATCACAACATAAAGCATGTGGTCAGTTCTATCCTGTTTCAAGAGACAACTTCATACTCATGAATCTCCTTATCCCCAACTCCCCTGGGAATGTATTCCTGCTTAGGAGAGCAGAACCTGTCATTACCTTGTTTGGTTCTTCCAGGGTTGGATGGTTCTGGGTTATTTCTTAGTGGTTTGTGGGCCAATTTGATATTGATGACAAAAGACCATCACCCATTGCTTGGGAGAACTCCCCACTGACCTGGCATAGTGGAGATTTTCTCAGTTTTCTTTCCAAAAGCTGTGTAACAGATATGGATAAGATTAAAGGGAACTTCTCTCATTGTTGTGAAACATTGCTGAGGATAATAAAGAGAATTAGATGGGCAGAAAAGAAAACTGAGGTCTAACTTTTGGTCTTACCTTTCAAGCAGTTACTTAACTTTGGGAAATTCATCCTTTCTGAATGCTACTTCTTTTACATTAAATGCAAATTTGAAAGAGAGGAAGTTTCCAGAATTCTCTGATTTGGGTACTGTAAACAGCAGGCTTTTCGAGTAGAAATACTGAATCACTATGAGCAAGAATGGCAAGTGCCTGGAATGTTGCTGCTACGTTGCCCCAAATCAATCACACTACCCCAGATTTCCCTAGTGGTTCAGTGGTTAAGAATCTGCCTGCCCACGCAGGGCACATGGATTTGATCCCTGTTCCAGGAAGATCCTACACGCTGTAAGGCAACCAAGCTTTGCACCACAACTACTGAGCCCCCAGGCCCACAGCCCATGCTCCACAATGAGAGAACCCACCAAAATGAGAAGCCCATGCACCACAACTAGAGAGTAGCTCCTTCTCACTGCAACTAGACAATGCCCATGTGCAGCAACGAAGAGTCCATGAACCACAGCAAAGACCTAGTGCAGCCTCCCCCACCCCTCAAAAAAAAAAAAAAAAATACACTACTCTTTCCACCACCAATTAACTGAAGCTGGCTTTCAAGATAGCCATCTCAGACTGTGAGTTCAATGCTCTACCCTTCTCATCATGCTGGAATTTCCATTTCCCTAAAAGCTCCTAAAGATGGTTAGTTGTTCATGACAAGAGTAGTCTCAACAGACTCATCAGCATAAACTCCCATTCCCAGCTTAGGCATATATCAAGGAAAGAATGCCTGAATGTGAAAACAAATGAAATGAACAACAATAAAAGCAGAGGCTACATATATCAATATAAATGAATAACATTTGATTTGTGCTCTATTAAGTAGGAGAAATAGAGGATTAAAAAAAAAAGATCTAAAATCTAGTTTGGCAAAGTAACCTCACATCTCTAAATAAAGGGAAAAAAATCTTTAACTGATGATATATTAACAATTCTGTGCTGCTGATTTGATTTCTTTGCCTTAGTATAAATTGATGCACAGTAGAGTCTGCTGTGTACATTCTCCAGGAACAAGAACCACTACATCCAAGGTCTTACATCCTTTATTCTTTAATATGAATCCTTTGCATTTTATTTAGATGCAATATTGTACAGTTCATAACATGTACACGAGGTGGTGACCAAAAACGTCCCAAAGAAAAAGAAATACAAGAAGGCAAAGTGGTTGTCTGAGGAGGCCTTACAAATAGCTTAGAAAAGAAGAGAAGCAAAAGGCAAGGGAGGAAGGGAAAGATACACTCAACTGAATGCAGAGTTCCAGAGACTAGCAAGGAGATATAAGTGAACAATGCAAAGAAATAAAAGAAAACAATAGAATGGGAAAGCCTAGAGATCTCTTCAAGAAAACTGGAGATATCAAGCAAACATTTTATGTAAAGATGGGCACTATAAAGGACAGGAACAGCAAGACCCTAACAGAAGCAGAACAGATTAAGAAGAGGTGGCAAAAACACACAGAAGGAAAATACAAAAAAAGTCTTAATGACCCAGATAACCATGATGTGTGGTCACTCACTGAGAACCAGACATCCTGGAGTGCATAGTCAAGTGGGCCTTAGGAAGCATTACTACAAACAAAGCTAGTGGAAATGATAGAATTCCAGATGAACTATTTAAATCCTAAAAGATGATTCTGTTAAAGTGATGCACTCAATATGCCAGCAAATTTGGAAAACCTGGCAGTGGCCAAAGGACTGGAAAAGGTAAATTTTCATTCCAATCTCAAGAAAGGCAATGCCAAAGAATGCTTAAACTACCATACAATTGTACTCATTTCACATTCTAGCAAGGTAATGCTCAAAATTCTTCAAGCTAGGCTTCAACAGTATGTGAACCAAGAATTCCAGATGTATAAGCTAGGTTTAAGAAAAGGCAGAGGAACCAGAGATCAAATTGCCAACATCCATTGGATCATAGAAAAAGCAAGGGAATTGCAGAAAATTTCTACTTCTGCTTCATTGACTATACAAAAATCTTTGACCATGAGAATCACATCAAATTATGAAAAATTCTTAAAGAGATGGATATACCAAAACACTTTACCTGTCTCCTACAAAACCTGCATGCAGGTCAGGAAGCAACAGTTAAAACCTTACATGGAACAGCAGACTAGTTCAAAATTAGGAAAGGAGTGTGACAAGGCTGTATATTGTCACTCTGTTTATTTAACTTATATGCAGACTGCAGCCTGGGGTGCTGCAGTTGATGGGGTTGCAAAGAGTCAGAGTATATTATGTGAAATGCTGGGCTGGATGAATCACAAGCTATAATCAAGATTGCTGGGAGAAATATCAACAATCTCAGATATGTAGATGATACCATTCTACTGGCAGAAAGCGAAGAGGAACTAAAGAGCCTGTTGATGAGGGTGCAAAAGAGAATGGAAAAGTTGGCTTAAAATGCAACTTTAAAAAACTAAGATCATGGCATTGGGTCCCATTACTTCATGGCAAATAGATGGGGGAAAAGTGGAAACAGTGACAGATTTTATTTTCTTGAGCTCCAAAATCACAAAGGATGGTGACTGCAGCCATGAAATTAAAAAAGTTTGCTCTTTGGAAGAAAAGCTATGATAAATCTAGACAGTATATGCAAAAGCAGAGACATGCTTTGTTGACAGGGGTCCATATAGTCAAAGCTATGGTTTTTCCAGTAGCTGTGGAAAAGTTGCATCGTAAGAGGGCTGAGTGTGAGTGATAGTGAGTGGCTCAGTCATGTCTGACACTTTGTGACCCCATGGACTATAGCTATGTATTTGAGCCTGTTTCTATTTTGTAGATCATAAAATAATCTGTTTTGTAGATAAGTTTCTTTGTGTCATACTCTAGGTTCCATATATCAGCGATATCATATGGTATTTGTCTTTCTCTGACTTACTACAACTGATGTTCAATTTGAAGGCATCAATTCTTCAGTGCTTAGCCTTTTCAATTGTCCAGCACTCACATCCATATATGACTGCTGGAAAAAACCATAGCTTTGATTAAACAGACCTTCTGTAGGCTGTCTAGGTTTGGCATTACTTTTCTTTCATGCAGCAAGCATCTTTTAATTTCATTGCTGCAGTCACCATCCAGAGTGATTTTGGAGCCCAAGAAAATAAAGTCTGTCACTGTTTCCATTGTTTCCCCATCTATTTTCCATAAAGTGATGGGACTGGATGCCATGATATTAGGTTTTTGAATGTTGAGCTTTAAACTAGCCTTTTCACTTTACTCTTTTATCTTCATCAAGATGTTCTTTCATTTCTCTTCCCTTTCTGCCATAAAAGTAGTGTTATCTGCATATCTGAGGTTATTGATATTTCCAAGAGCAATCTTGATTCCAGCTTGTTCCTCAGTCCAGCATTTCAGATGATGTATTCTGCATATAAGTTAAATAAGCAGGGTGACAATATACAGCCTTGACATACTCCTTTCCCAATTTGGAACCAGTCCATTGTTCCATGTCCAGTTCTAACTGTTTCTTCTTGACCTGCATACAGGTTTCCCAGAAAACAGGTAAGGTAGTCTAGTATTCTTATCTATCTTTTTAAGAATTTTCCACAATTTGTTCTGATCTACAGAGTCAAAGGCTTTATTGTAGTCAATGAAACAGAAGTAAATGTTTTTGGAATTCTCTTGCTTTTTCTATGATTCAAGGGATGTTGGCAATTTGGCCTCTAGTTCCTCTGCCTTTATTATTATTATTTTAATTTTAAACTTTAAAATATTGTATTAGTTTTGCCAAATATCGAAATGAATCCGCCACAGGTATACATGTGTTCCCCATCCTGAACCCTCCTCCCTCCTCCCTCCCCATACCATCCCTCTGGGTCGTCCGAGTGCACCAGCCCCAAGCATCCATTATCGTGCATCGAACCTGGACTGGCGACTCATTTCATACATGATATTATACATGTTTCAATGCCATTCTCCCAAATCTTCCCACCCTCTCCCTCTCCCACAGAGTCCAAAAGGCTGTTCTATACATCAGTGTCTCTTTTGCTGTCTCGTACACAGGGTTATTGTTACCATCTTTCTAAATTCCATATATATGCGTTAGTATACTGTATTGGTGTTTTTCTTTCTGGCTTACTTCACTCTGTATAATAGGCTCCAGTTTCATCCACTTCATTAGAACTGATTCAAATGTATTCTTTTTAATGGCTGAGTAATACTCCATTGTGTATATGTACCACAGCTTTCTTATCCATTCATCTGCTGATGGGCATCTAGGTTGCTTCCATGTCCTGGCTATTATAAACAGTGCTGCAATGAACATTGGGGTACACGTGTCTCTTTCCCTTCTTGTTTCCTCAGTGTGTATGCCCAGCAGTGGGATTGCTGGATCATAAGGCAGTTCTATTTCCAGCTTTTTAAGGAATCTCCACACTGTTCTCCATAGTGGCTGTACTAGTTTGCATTCCCACCAACAGTGTAAGAGGGTTCCCTTTTCTCCACACCCTCTCCAGCATTTATTGCTTGTAGACTTTTGGATCACAGCCATTCTGGCTGGCGAGAAATGGTACCTCATAGTGGTTTTGATTTGCATTTCTCTGATAATGAGTGATGTTGAGCATCTTTTCATGTGTTTGTTAGCCATCTGTATGTCTTCTTTGGAGAAATGTCTATTTAGTTCTTTGGCCCATTTTTTGGTTGAGTCATTTATTTTTCTGGAGTTGAGCTGTAGGAGTTGCTTGTATATTTTTGAGATTAGTTGTTTGTCAGTTGCTTCATTTGCTTTTATTTTCTCCCATTCTGAAGGCTGTCTTTTCACCTTGCTAATAGTTTCCTTTGTTGTGCAGAAGCTTTTAAGTTTAATTAGGTCCCATTTGTTTATTTTTGCTTTTATTTCCAATATTCTGGGAGGTGGGTCATAGAGGATCCTGCTGTGATGTATGTCGGAGAGTGTTTTGCCTATGTTCTCCTCTAGGAGTTTTATAGTTTCTGGTCTTATGTTTAGATCTTTAATCCATTTTCAATTTATTTTTGTGTATGGTGTTAGAAAGTGTTCTAGTTTCATTCTTTTACAAGTGGTTGACCAGTTTTCCCAGCACCGCTTGTTAAAGAGATTGTCTTTAATCCATTGTATATTCTTGCCTCCTTTGTCAAAGATAAGGTGTCCATATGTGCGTGGGTTTATCTCTGGGCTTTCTATTTTGTTCCATTGATCTATATTTCTGTCTTTGTGCCAGTACCATACTGTCTTGATAACTGTGGCTTTGTAGTAGAGCCTGAAGTCAGGTAAGTTGATTCCTCCAGTTCCATTCTTCTTTCTCAAGATAGTTTTGGCTATTCGAGGTTTTTTGTATTTCCATACAAATTGTGAAATTATTTGTTCTAGCTCTGTGAAGAATACTGTTGGTAGCTTGATAGGGATTGCATTGAATCTATAAATTGCTTTGGGTAGTATACTCATTTTCACTATATTGATTCTTCCAATCCATGAACATGGTATATTTTCCATCTATTAGTGTCCTCTTTGATTTCTTTCACCAGTGTTTTATAGTTTTCTATATATAGGTCTTTAGTTTCTTTAGGTAGATATATTCCTAAGTATTTTATTCTTTCCATTGCAATGGTGAATGGAATTGTTTCCTTAATTTCTCTTCCTGTTTTCTCATTATTAGTGTATAGGAATGCAAGGGATTTCTGTGTGTTGATTTTATATCCTGCAACTTTACTATAGTCATTGATTAGTTCTAGTAATTTTCTGGTGGAGTCTTTAGGGTTTTCTATGTAGAGGAGCATGTCATTTGCAAATAGTGAGAGTTTTACTTCTTCTTTTCCAATTTGGATTCCTTTTATTTCTTTTTCTGCTCTGATTGCTGTGGCCAAAACTTCCAAAACTATGTTGAATAGTAATGGTGAAAGTGGGCACCCTTGTCTTGTTCCTGACTTTAGGGGAAATGCTTTCAATTTTTCACCATTGAGGATAATGTTTGCTGTGGGTTTGTCATATATAGCTTTTATTATGTTGAGGTATGTTCCTTCTATTCCTGCTTTCTGGAGAGTTTTTATCATAAATGGATGTTGAATTCTGTCAAAGGCTTTCTCTGCATCTATTGAGATAATCATATGGTTTTTATTTTTCAATTTGTTAATGTGGTGTATTACATTGATTGATTTGTGAATATTGAAGAATCCTTGCATGCCTGGGATAAAGCCCACTTGGTCATGGTGTATGATCTTTTTAATGTGTTGTTGGATTCTGATGGCTAGAATTTTGTTAAGGATTTTTGCATCTATGTTCATTAGTGATATTGGCCTGTAGTTTTATTTTTTTTGTGGGATCTTTGTCAGGTTTTGGTATTAGGATGATGGTGGCCTCATAGAATGAGTTTGGTAGTTTACCTTCCTCTGCAATTTTCTGGAAAAGTTTGAGCAGGATAGGTGTTAGCTCTTCTCTAAATTTTTGGTAGAATTCAGCTGTGAAGCCATCTGGACCTGGGCTTTTGTTTGCTGGATGATTTTTGATTACAGTTTCAATTTCCGTGCTTGTGATGGGTCTGTTAAGATTTTTCTATTTCTTCCTGGTCGAGTTTTGGAAAGTTGTACTTTTCTAAGAATTTTTCCATTTCTTCCACGTTGTCCATGTTATTGGCATATAATTGTTGATAGTAGTCTCTTATGATCCTTTATATTTCTGTGTTGTCTCTTGTGATCTCTCCATTTTCATTTCTAATTTTATTGATTTGATTTTTCTCAATTTGTTTCTTGATGAGTCTGGCTAATGGTTTGTCAATTTTATGTATCCTTTCAAAGAACCAGCTTTTGGCTTTGTTGATTTTTGCTATGGTCTCTTTTGTTTCTTTTGCATTTATTTCTGCCCTAATTTTTAAGATTTCTTTCCTTCTACTAACCCTGGGGTTCTTCATTTCTTCCTTTTCTAGTTGCTTTAGGTGTAGAGTTAGGTTATTTATTTGACTTTTTTCTTATTTCTTGAGGTATGCCTGTATTGCTATGAACTTTCCCCTTAGCACTGCTTTTACAGTGTCCCACATGTTTTGGGTTGTTGTGTTTTCATTTTCATTCGTTCCTATGCAAATTTTGATTTCTTTTTTTATTTCTTCTGTGATTTGTTGGTTATTCAGCAGCGTGTTGTTCAGCCTCCATATGTTGGAATTTTTAATAGTTTTTCTCCTGTAACTGAGATCTAATCTTACTGCATTGTGGTCAGAAAAGATGCTTGAAATGATTTCAATTTTTTTGAAATTTCCAAGGCTAGATTTATGGCCCAGGATGTGATCTATCCTGGAGAAGGTTCCATGTGCGCTTGAGAAAAAGGTGAAATTCATTGTTTTGGGATGAAATGTCCTATAGATATCAATTAGGTCTAACTGGTCTATTGTATCATTTAAAGTTTGTGTTTCCTTGTTAATTTTCTGTTTAGTTGATCTATCCATAGGTGTGAGTGGGGTATTAATGTCTCCCACTATTATTGTGTTATTGTTAATTTCTCCTTTCATACTTGTTAGCATTTGTCTTACATATTGCGGTGGTCCCGTGCTGGGTGCATATATATTTATAATTGTTATATCTTCTTCTTGGATTGATCCTTTGATCATTATGTAGTGACCATCTTTGTCTCTTTTCACAGCTTTTGTTTTAAAGTCTATTTTATCTGATATGAGTATTGTTACTCCTGCTTTCTTTTGGTCTCTATTTGCATGGAAAAACTTTTTCCAGCCCCTCACTTTCAGTCTGTATGTGTCCCCTGTTTTGAGGTGGGTCTCTTGTAGACAACATATGTAGGGGTCTTGTTTTTGTATCCATTCAGCCAGTCTTTGTCTTTTGGTTGGGGCATTCAACCCATTTACGTTTAAGGTAATTACTGGTAAGTATGATCCCATTGCCATTTACTTTATTGTTTTGGGTTCGAGTTTATACACCGTTTTTGTGTTTCCTGTCTAGAGAATATCCTTTAGTATTTGTTGGAGAGCTGGTTTGGTGGTGCTGAATTCTCTCAGCTTTTGCTTGTCTGTAAAGCTTTTGATTTCTCCTTCATATTTGAATGAGATCCTTGCTGGGTACAATAATCTGGGCTGTAGGTTATTTTCTTTCATCATTTTAAGTATGTCTTGCCATTCCCTCCTGGCTTGGAGAGTTTCTATTGAAAGATCAGCTGTTATCCTTATGGGAATTCCCTTGTGTGTTATTTGTTGTTTTTCCCTTGCTGCTTTTAATATTTGTTCTTTGTGTTTTATCTTAATTTGATTAATATGTGTCTTGGGGTGTTTCGCCTTGGGTTTATCCTGTTTGGGACTCTCTGGGTTTCTTGGACTTGGGTGATTATTTCCTTCCCCATTTTAGGGAAGTTTTCAACTATTATCTCCTCAAGTATTTTCTCATGGTCTTTCTTTTTGTCTTCTTCTTCTGGGACCCCTAATATTCAAATGTTGTAGCATTTAATATTGTCCTGGAGGTTTCTGAGATTGTCCTCATTTCTTTTAATTCGTTTTTCTTTTATCCTCTCTGATTCATTTATTTCTACCATTCTATCTTCTAATTCACTAATCCTATCTTCTGCCTCTGTTATTCTACTATTTGTTGCCTCCAGAGTGTTTTTAATTTCATTTATTGCATTATTCATTATATATTGACTCTTTTTTATTTCTTCTAGGTCCTTGTTAAACCTTTCTTGCATCTTCTCAATCCTTGTCTCCCGGCTATTTATCTGTGATTCCATTTTGATTTCAAGATTTTGGATCAATTTCACTATCATTATTTGGAATTCTTTATCAGGTAGATTCCCTATCTCTTCCTCTTTTGTTTGGTTTGGTGGGCATTTATCTTGTTCCTTTATCTGCTGAGTTTGGGGTGTTCTCTCTGTATTCTGGCAGTTTGTGGAGTTCTCTTTATTGTGGCATTTCCTCGCTGTGTATGGGTTTGTACAGGTGGCTTGTCAAGGTTTCTTGGTTAGGGAAGCTTGTGTCTGTGTTCTGGTGGGTGGAGCTGTATTTCTTTTCTCTGGAGTGCAATGAGGTGTCCAGTAATGAGTTCTGAGATGTCTATGGCTTTGGGGTGACTTTGGGTAGCCTGTATCTTGGAGCTCAGGGCTGTGTTCCTTTGTTGCTGGAGAATTTGCTTGGTATGTCTTGCCCTGGAACTTGTTGGCCCTTGTGTGGTGTTTGGTTTCAGTGTAGGTATGGAGGCGTTTGATGAGCTCCTGTCAATTAATGTTCCTTGGAGTCAGGAGGTCCCTGGAGTCAGGGTTTGGACTTAAGCCTCCTGCTTCCAGTTATTGGTCTTATTTTTACAGTAGTTTCAAAACTTCTCCTTCTATACAGCACCATTGATAAAACATCTACATTAAAGATGAAAAGTTTCTCTACCATGAGGGTCACCCAGAGAGGTTCACAGCGTTACATGGAGAAGAGAAGAGGGAGGAGGGAGTTAGAGGTGACCCGAATGAGATGAGGTAGAATCAGTAGAGGAGAGAGTGTGCTAGCCAGTAATCACTTCCTTATGTGCACTCCACAACTGGACCGCTCAGAGATGTTCACAGAGTTATACAGAGAAGAGAAGAAGGAGAAAGGAGACAGAGGTGGCCAGGAGGATAAAAGGGGGGAATGAAAAGGAGGGAGACAGATCCAGCCAGTAATCAGTTCCCTAAGTGTTCTCCACCGTCTGAAACACACAGAAATTCACAGAGTTGGGTAGAGTAGAGAGGGGTTAGGGAGGAGACACAGGCGACCTGGTGGAGAAAAAGGAGAGTTCAAAGGGGGAGAGAGCAGTCAAGCCAGTAATCTCGCTCTTTAGTGAAAAATGAGTACTGAAGATTGGGTTCTTAAAGGTACAAAATTGGTAACAAATACATAAAAGCAAAAATTAAAAATCTAGAGTAGAGTTTGGAATTTCAAAAATATGATGTTAAAGAAAAGAAGAAGGGAAAAAAAGAGAGAAAAAATGAACAAACAAAAACAAACAAAATCGCAAAAATTATAAAGAAAATACAGGTACAAAATTGATAACAAATACCAAAAAGCAAAAGTTAAAAATCTAGAGTAGAGTTTGGAATTTCAAAAATACAATGTTAAAAAAAAGAAGAAAAAGAAAGAGAGAAAAAAACACCAAACAAAAACAAACAAAATCGCAAAAATTATAAAGAAAATACAGGTACAAAATTGATAACAAATACCAAAAAGCATAAATTAAAAATCTAGAGTAGAGTTTGGAATTTCAGATATACAATGTTATATAAAAGAAGAAGAGAAAGAAACAGAGAGGAAAAAAAAAGTCACAGAAATTATTAAAAAAAAAAAAAAAACTATAGGTACAAAATTGATAACAAATACCAAAAAGCTAAAATTAAAAATCTAGAGTAGAGTTTGGAATTTCAAAAATACAATGTTAAAGAAAAGAAGAAAAAAAAATTCAAAAAAATTATAAAATATATATATATGAAGTTTGCTTTTAAAAAAAGGGTCTTTTTTTTTGCAAAGTAATAGGTTATAAAAGTGAAAATTAAAGGAATAATAGAGGACTTAAAATTTTTAAAACAATTTTAAAAAAAGAAAGAAAGAATGATCGTAAAAATAGTAAAAATATATCTAGGACTTTCTCTGGTTTTGTTGTGAGTATTGTGGGTTCAGTTCATTTTTGGCTAGTTCCTTGGTCCTATTTATATTTCTCAAGATCTATAGGCCCCTTCCTATGTAGTTGGTACTAACCACAGGGTTTTAATCTATTGCCTGTAGCTTCCAAGGCAGTTCCCTCTGTTATAGCTTCTTCTGTTTGCTGGTCTCTTCAGTGTCTGGTTTCCCCCCTGACACAAAGGGGACAGTGGAGGACACTTTTTTTTTTTTTTAGGCTCACTTGTTCAGTCGCGCTGTGGGGAGCGAGGGAGGGATGCTGCAAACAAATAACACTGGCGTGTGCTTGCAGTGCCTCAGCCACACTGGGTCTGCCCCGGCTCACAGCACGTGTAGCCTCCCTGCCCACACTGCTCAGGTTCTAGGTTGCTTCACCAGGAACCATCCGTGGCCGGCCCTGGGCTGCCTGCACCTCCCAGGTCCAAGCCACTCAGGTTCAGGCACTCAGGTAGTGCCTGAAACTCAGAGGCGCAGACTCGGTTGGGCCTGCGTTTTGTGCCCTTCCCAGGTCCGAGCAGCTCAGGTGATGAGGTGTTTGGCGAGCGCGATTGCTGCTACTTATAGCCTCCCCACCGCTCGGTTATCTAGGTGTACAACTGGCGCACCTTCTCAGGCAGATGTTGACCATCCAGACCCCCAAGAAGTTTTAGTTAGCAAAGAAGCCTGCTTACAGTTTTATAGATAATGTCTCTCTGGGGCTGCGATTGCCCCCTTCCGGCTCTGGCTGCCTATCACCGGAGGAGGATGGTTTGCAGCCAGCTATCTCTGTTCAGTCCTTTGTTCCGTGTGTGGGCCTGGCGGTGTCTTAGGTTAGGGCTGGCTTCTTGCGTGGTAGATATCCCACAGTCTGGTTTGCTAGCCCAAGTTATTTCGCTCAGATAGCGCTCAGGGTATTCAGGCCAGATCTTTACTCTAAGCCATGCAGCCCGTGCCATGCCTCCCTGCCCAACCCCTGCTTGCTAGCGGCATGTGCAGGCATCTGTGCTGCTTCTCCGCTGGGGGAGTTACTGTAGGGCTCGCAATCTGAGGGTTTCAATTGTTTATTTATTTTTCCTCCCTGTTATGTTGCCCTCTGTGCTTCCAAGGCTCGGCACAGATTCGGCAGTGAGAAGGTTTCCTGGTGTTTGGAAACTCCTCTCTTTTTAAGACTCCCTTCCCTGGACGGAACTCCATCCCTCCCTCTTTTGTCTCTTTTTTTGTCTTTTATATTTTTTCCTACCTCCTTTCGAAGACTTGGGTTGCTTTTCTGGGTGCCTGATGTCCTCTGCTGGTATTCAGAAGTTGTTTTGTGGAATTTACTCGGCTTTTAAATGTTCTTTTGATGAATTTGTGGGGGAGAAAATGTTCTCCCCATCCTACTCCTCTGCCATCTTAGCTCCTCCCCCTCTGCCTTTGTTAAATCCAGCTTCTACATCTGGAAGTTCTTGATTCACATACTGTTGAAGCCTAGCTTGAAGGATTTTGAGCATTACTTTGCAAGCATGTGAAATTAGTGAAATTATGCAGTAGTTTGAACATTCTTTGGCGTTGCATTTCTTTGGGATTGGAATAACAACTGAACTTTTCTAGTCCTGTGGCCACAGCTGAATTTTCCAAATTTGCTGGTATATTGAGTGTGTCACCTTAACAGCATCATCTTTTAGGATTTTGGAAAAGGTCAGCTGAAATTCCATCCACTCCACTAGCTTTATTTACAGTGATGCTGCCTAAGGCCCACTTGACTTCACACTCCAAGATGTCTGGCTCTAGGTGCGTGATCACACCATTGTGGTTATCCCAGTCATTAAAGACTTTTTTTTTGTATAGTTCTTCTCTATATTCTTGCCATCTCTTTTAAATATCTTGTGCTTCTGTTAGGTCTATACCATTTCTGTCCTTTATTGTGCCCGTCTTTGCATAAAATGTTCCCTTGGTATTTCTAATTTTCTTGATGAGATCTCTAGTCTTTCCCATTTTACTGTTTTCCTCTATCTCTTTACATTGTTCACTTAAAAAGGCTTTCTTATCTCTCCTTGCTATTCTCTGGAACTCTGCTTTCAGATGGATCTATCTTTCCTTTTCTCCTTTATCTTTTGCTTCTCTTCTTTTCTCAGCTATTTGTAAGGACTCCTCAGACAACCATTTTGCCCTTTTGCATTTCTTTATCTTGGGCATGGTTTTGATCACCACCTCCTGCACAATGTTATGAAACTTTGTCCATAGTTCTTCAGGCACTCTGTCTATCAGATCTAATTCCTTGAATCTATTTGTCACTTCCACTGTATAAACAACCATAAGGGATTTGATTTAGGTCATACCTGAATGGTCTAGTGGTTTTCCCTACTTTCTTCGATTTAAGTCTGAATTTTGCAATAACGAGTTCATGATCTGAGCCACGGTCAGCTCCTGGTCTTGTTTTTGCTGACTGTATAGAGCTTCTCCATCTTCAGCTATAAAGAATATAATCAATCTGACTTTGATCTTGACCATCTGGTGATGTCCATATGTAGAGTTGTCTCTTGTGTTGTTGGAAGAGGGTGTTTGCTATGACCAGCATGTTCTCTTGGCAAAACTCTGTTAGCCTTTGCCCTGCTTCATTTTGTACTCCAAGGCCAAACTTGCCTGTTACTGCAGGTATCTCTTGACTTCCTACTTTTGCATTCCAGTCCCCTGTGATGAAAAGAACATCTTTTTTTGGTGTTAGTTCTAGAAGGTCTTGTAGGTCATCATAGAACCATTCAACTTCAGCTTCTTTGGCATTAGTGGTTGGGGAATAGACTTGGAATACTGTGATATTGAATGGTTTGCCGTTGCCTTGGAAATGAGCAAAGATCATTCTGTCATTTTTGAGATTGCTTCCAAGTACTACATTTTAGACTCTTTTGTCGACTATGAGGGCTACTCCATTTCTTCTAAGAGATTCTTGCCCAGAGTAGTAGATATAATGGTCTTCTCAATTAAATCCACCCGTTTTGGTTAATTTTAGTTCACTGCTTCCTAAAATGTGGATGTTCACTCGCCATCTCCTGTCTGACCACTTCCAATTTACCTGGATACATGGACCTAACATTCCAGGTTCCTATGAAATATTGTTCTTTACAGTATTAGATTTTACTTTCACCACCAGACACACCCACAACTGGGCATTGTTTCTGCTTTGGTCCATCCTCTTCATTCTTTCTGGAGCTATTTCTCCGTTCTTCTTCATTAGCATATTTGACACCTACCCACCTGGATGGTTCATCTTTTAGTGTCATGACTTTTTCTGTTTTATGCTGTTCATGGGGTTCTCAAGGCAAAAATGCTGCAGTGGTTTGCCTACTACACTTAGTATGATCATCTCTAGGTCCATGTTGCTGCAAATGGCATTAATCCTTTCTTTTTTATGGCTGAGTAATATTCCAGTGTGTACATGTGTGTGTGTGTGTGTGTGTGTGTGTGTGTATGTATTTCACATCTTCATCCATCCATTCATTGGTCAGTGAACATTTATGTGGCCTCTATGTCTTGGCTACTGTGAATAGTGGTGCTACAAACATTGGGGTGCATAAAGATACTGTTTATTTAGTTTATATATAACATAAGAGGAAAGGGGTATATATACATTTATCATATATATAGTTATGACTAATTCATGTTGTTGTACGAAAGAAACCAACACATTGTAAAGCAATTTCCCTCCAATCAAGCACTTAAAAAATATATGCTACAGATTAGGAAACTCTGTGAAAGAATTCCATCAGCTAATCCATATGTCATGCAACCTTTCCAAGGGTCCTTGACACAGAAACTTGGTCATTTGGGATATGAAAATGACCAGGTGATTTGAGTTTGAAGCCCACAAAAGATACACACTGACTGAGTTATCTAGAAATTTAACCCATAAGCTTTAGTTTTCTCACATGTAAAATGATGTTGGTTAACATATTCCTAATGGGTTTGATGTAAAGATTGAATTACATGTACAATTCTTGGCTTGAAGTAGACAATTAACACTGACTTTCTTTCTGCCTCCATAAGAAATAATGAATGCACTCCTTAGGACATAGGCATTGGATAATCTGAAACTTTGTGCTTTCTGCTTTAATGCAGAAACTTTGTGCATTCAGCTTTAATGACCCTGAAGCTGTCCTTCTCTACATAAGACAGTTTAAGGGACTTTCCACTTGGTGCTATATTGATGCTCTTTTTATTGGTCTGTGCTTCTCTGAAGTGGGTTACCCATTTCTAACACTATCTTCTTCATTTAAAAGATTCTCAGCACTCGAGGAATGATACAGAACAACTACCTCATCTTCTTTCACTTGGAGAGCAATACACAAAGCATCACCCGTAATTAGTGTGTTTCTGTCTTAATGTTCCCAAGTCACGCCTACAAATGGAGCCAAGGTTACTACATCCACTTGGAACATCCTTTTCTACACCTCATCAGGAGACAGCAGAAGAAAGTTTGTGTTTCTCTCTTCCTCTGCAACTATTCTTCAGTCTGACACTGAAAACACTCATGCTTGAAGTTTAATTTGAATATCTATGGTATAAAATTACCAGCATTCAAATGCCCTAGCATCTTCCTGACAAATTAATTGCCAATACAATTTTGCATGGCAGGGGTATACGGAGGGTGGTGGAGTTGTAGGTTCATTTTACAGAGGTAATTACAGGAGCACTTGGCCAGGAAGAGCAGAGATGATACTAAGGAGGCCAATGTTAAGGGTAAGCAACACCTGCTCCTTTGCCTACTCCATAGATCTTTGTGTCTAAGAAAAACATGTAATCTGGAGGGCTTAGCATCTGCCTTTGGTACAGGTAATTCAATTTTTTCAACGTGTTATGATCTGTGGCTTCCACAAATTATCTGAAACTACACCCTGTGTCACCATCACCTGGTTCTTAGGTCTTTGCCATATTTTCTCAGCATTCAGAGTCCTCAAAACATTAGGCTACTGACTTCAAATAACAAAACCATGCTCTGAGTACATACATGCTAAATCTCTTCAGTTGTGTCCGACTCTTTGCGACCCCATGAGCCCACCAGGCTCCTCTGCCCATGGGATTTCCCAGGCAAGAATACTGGAGTGGGTTGCTATTTCCTACTCCAAAGGCACGGGGTAAATGAGGTTAAAAAGAGATTCTTCATTTTGACTGGGTCTGAGGGAAGGGGTAATGGACAGGAACATCTACGGTTGCAAAGAGTCAGACATGACTGAAGCGACATAGCACTCATGCACAAAGGAAGGGGCAGTTTTGTTGACATATCTGAAAGTAACTGACCTTCACTAAAAAACATGGGGAAATATTCTGTTGGGATGAAGCATCTGACCTTTTAAGCAATAGTCTTTGCTCATTTCAAAGCCTTCATTGAAAAACCATTTCCCTGAAAGATACACCTTTGAAAAGATGCATATGTTTCTTTTTCAGCCAAAGCCTCTTACAGTAGTTGTAATTCTCTTGTTTCAGAGGCATTTCCTGCTGGAGTTGTTTTAGTTTTTTAGTATGCTTATATGCTAAGTCACTTTAGTCATGTCCAACTCTTTGAGACCCTGTGGACTATAACCTACCAGGCTTCTCTGTCCATGGGATTCTCCAGGCAAGAGTACTGGGGTGGTTTGCCATGTCCTCCTCCAGAGTATCTTCCTGACCCAGGGATTGAACCCGCATCTCTTACCTCTCCTGCATTGGCAGGTGGGTTCTTTACCATTAGTACCACCTGGGAAGCCCTCGATTCCATATATAAGTATTAATATACTTTATTTATTTTTCTCTTTCTGACTTACTTCACTCTGTATAACCAGCTCTAGGTTCACCCACTTCACTAGAACTGACTAAAGTTCTCAATGATAATTTTAGAAATAAAGGGTTTTAACATTCAGTTCAGTTCAGTCCCTCAGTTACGTCCAATTCTTTGCAACCTCATGGACTGCAGCACGCCAGGCCTCCCTGTCTGTCACCAACTCCCAGAGTTTGCCCAAACTCATGTCCATTGAGTCAGTGATACCATCCAAACATCTCATCCTCTGTCATCCCCTTCTCCTCCTGCCTTCAATCTTTCCCAGCATCAGGGTCTTTTCAAATGAGTCAGGTCTTTGCACCAGGTGGCCAAAGTATTGGAGTTTCAGCTTCAACATCAGTCCTTCCAATGATCTCCTTTAGAATGGACTGGTTGGATCTCCTTGATGTCCAAGGGACTCTCAAGAGTCTTCTCCAACACACAGTTCAAAAGCTTCAATTTTTTGGTGCTCAGCTTTCTTTATAGCCCAGCTCTAACATCCATACATGACTACTGGAAAAACCATAGCCTTGACTAGACAGACCTTTGCTGACAAAATAATGTCTTTGCTTTTTAATATGGTATCTAAGTTGGTCATAACTTTCCTTCCAAGGAGTAAGCGTCTTTTAATTTCATGGCTGCAGTCACCATGCAGTGATTTTGGGGCTATGTGAAAAAAACAACTACAACATAAAACAGATAAGTGCATACATTTGATACCATTAAGTCTAGTTCTCAAGTTTTCCCTGTGATGTCAGTCGCTTTTAAAGATATTAAAGATATAATGAAGATGAGATAACATTGCTGGCCCTTTAGTTCCTGGAATAATAGGATTGGAGAGAAGAGCATAAGATTCTTTGTTTGTCAAGGCTAATGAACAAGGACTTCACTTGGTTTTTTGATGAATTTGGATCTTATCCAAACATCTCATGTCTCCTAGTGAGATGGAGATCATTCCTAGTTTACAAATGAGAAAATCAAGGCTCAGAAAAGTTAAACATTTTCCCCAGCTGTTAGTGTAAGATTTGAACCCATAAATAAATGATTTCAAGTCCATTTATAGTTTTTCTATTCACTATCTTTGTTTCATCCATTTCAATATTATTTTTGTTACTCTTTCTAGCAGCATGAAAACCACAAAGCTGGGTCAAGATAATCAGCCTTATGAACTTACACAGGCATTTGTAGGACATCTACCAAACATGAGTTTTGTGTTGGGTGGGAGAAAAATACCAAAGGAATATGAGAACTTTATATAATTTTATGTTTCATCCTCAGAAACTGGAACATTGTCTGGCTCATGTTATGATTTAGTAAGAGAATGGACAATGGAAAATATTTCATTGCTATTGAAATTTCAACATTTTGATATTAAAAGCTAAGATTATTTGCAAATGTTTATTTAAGCAAACTACCAATCTATATAACACAGCATTTTTTTGTTTGCTGGTCTGAGATAAAGTTCTTTGGGGCTGCAATTCATGAATTAAGGAAAGAAATGTGTGGTAGAGGGAAAATTTTTCTTTTTAAACTTTTACCGGTTTCATATAAATTGATTTAGTTAGGGTAGCATTTAGGGATTTTTGATTTAACTGCTCAGGTGAGTTTTTCTCTAAATATTTATTCAGCATTTCCCTAGAGAAATGCAGATGTTTACCTTTGGCACATGCAAAAATGTGCATGAAACTTTCGCATTTAATTTACAGGCACCTATCATGAATCAGTTTATTTCTTGGTTAAAAACATTCATTTTGGAGAGAATTCATGCATACTTTATGAGCTAACTCTGCAAGAATCCACTGCAGATATTCTTAGAATGAAAAGGAAAGGTAGCTGCTCTGAATTCTGATGAGACATCCTGGGAAAAGCTCTCACATCTCTGATCTACAAAGGCCTTATAAAAAGGAAAATGAGAAAGAAAAATCATCTGATATGCAATATGTCAGGTGACACAAAAAATGTGATCTTCTTTTAGTTCTCATTGCAGCTTTATGAGTCAATATTGCCCTCATTTTACAGAGTGAGAAGCTAAGCTCGAGGTTAAGATTTAATCCAAGTCGTCCAGCTGCTGTCTACTTCAGCTTCATTGACTACACTAAAACCTTTGACTGTGTGCATCACAACAAACTGTGGGAAATTCTTCAAGAGATAAGAATACCAGACCACCTTACCTGCTTCCTGAGAAATCTGTATGCAGGTCAAGAAGCAACAGTTAGAACTGGACATAGAACGATGGACTGGTTCAAAATTGGGTAAGGAGTACATCAAGGCTGTATATTATCACCTTGCTTAGTTAACTTACAAGCAGAGTCTATCTTGCAAAATGCCAGACTGGATGAAGCACAAGCTGGAATCAAGATTGCAGGGAGAAATATGAATAACCTCAGATATGCAGATGACACCACCCTTATGGCAGAAAGTGAAGAGGAACTAAAGAGCCTCTTGATGAAAGTGGAAGCAGAGAGTGAAAAAGCTTGTTTAAAACTCAACATTAAAAAAACTAAGATCACGGCATTTGGTCCCATCACCTCATGGCAAATAGATGGGGAAACAATGCAAACAGTGACAGACTTTATTTTCTTGGGCTTCAGAATCACTGCAGATGGTGACTGCAGCCATGAAATTAAAAGACGCTTTCTCCTTGGAAGAAAAGCTATGACAAACCTAGATAGCATATTAAAAAACAGAGCCATTACCGACAAAGGTCCATACAGCGAAAGGTATGGTTTTTCCAGTAGTCATGTATGGATGTGAGAGTTGGACCTTAAAGAAGGCTGACTTTTGAAGAATTCAAGCTTTTGAACTGTGGTGTTGGAGAAGACTCTTGAGAGTCCCTTGGACTGCAAGGAGATCAAGCCAATCAATCCTAAAGGAAATCAGTCCTGAATATTCATTGAAAGGACTGATGCCAAAGCTGAAGTTCTATTACTTTGGCCACCTTATGTGAAGAACTGACCCATTGGAAAAGACCCTGATGCTGGGGAAGATTGAAGGCAGGAGGAGAAGGGAACAACAGGGGATGAGTTGGTTGGATGACATCCCCGACTTGATGAACATGAATTTGAGCAAACTCTGGGAGTTGGTAATGGACAGGGAAGCCTGGGTGCTACAGTCCATGGGATTGCAAAGAGTCAGACATGACTGAGCAACTGAACTGATCCAGCTGGTAAGCAGGAAATTCAAATCCATGTTCCTTCTACTGTATCACTGTCCCATCATACTTACTCACTCTCATCCTCCACCATCTACTGTCCTTGCTTGGATGTTTCTACTGCTGCCTTTTTACATGAAAACTCTTTTGTGGGAGCCAAATTTTCTACTTACTACAGAAGAACATAGCAGGGACCAATCACATTATAAAGGTTTTATGAGGAAAGCAGAAATGATAGTGCAAAGTCATCCATATTATACAGACAGAAAAGGCTGTCATTCTGGAAATCCAGAAATAGAATTTTGTTTACCTCACAGGACTTTGGCATGCTTGGTGAACAGATTCAACCAAAATGTAATTTATCAAGGATTTGAGAGGTCAGCTATTATGGTTTCCCATACACACATGTATATTGCTCTATTAGTCATACATTGTCCAATTGTTGTTATTGTACAGTTGCTAAGTGGTGTCCCACTTTTGTGACCCCATGGACTGCAGCACATCAGGCTCCCCCATTCTCCACTATCTCCCTGAGTTTGCTCAAATTAATGTCCACTGAGTCAGTGATGCTATCTAACCGTCTCATCATGTGCCTCTCCCTTCTCCTCCTGGCCTCAATCTTTCCCAGCATCAGGGTCTTTTCCAGTGAGTCAGCTTTTCATGATAGGTGGCCAAAGTATTGGAATTTCAGCTTTAGCATCAGTTCTTCCAAGGAATATTCAAGGTTGATTTCCTTTAGGATTGACTGGTTTGATCTCCTTGCTGTCCAAGGGACTCTCAAGAGTCTTCTCCAGCACCACAATTCCAAAGCATCAATTTTCAAAATTCAGCCTTCTTTATGGTCCAACTCTCACATCCATACATGACTATTATAAAAAACATAGCTTTTACTTGGATCTTCATTGGCAAAGTGATGTCTGTGCTTTTTTAATACATTGTCTAGGTTTAGACATAACTTTCCTTCCAAGGAGCAAGCCTCTTTGAATTTCATGGCTGCAGTCACTGCCCACAGTGATTTTGGAGCCCAAGAAATAAAGTCTGTCACTATTTCTATTGTTTCCTCATCTATGTGCCATAAAGTGATGGGACTGAATGCCATGATCTTACTTTTCTGAATGTTGAGTTTTAAGTCAACTTTTTCACTCTCCTCTTTCACCCTCATCAAGAGGCTCTTTAGTTCTTCTTTGCTTTCTGCCACTAGAGTGGAATTATGTGCATATCTGAGGTTGTTGATATTTCCCCTGGCAATCTTGATTCCAGCTTGTGAGCCATCCAGCCTGCATTTCACATGGTGTACGCTGTATATAAGTTAAATAAGCACGGTGATAATATACGGCCTTGTCGTAATTCCTTCCCAAGTTTCAACTAGTCTGTTGTTCCATATAAGGTTCTAACTGTTGCTTCTTGGCTTGCATACAGGTTTCTCAGGAAACAGGTAAGGTGGCCTAGTACTCCCATCTCTTTTAAGAATTTTCTGCAGTTTGTTGTGATCCACACAGTCAAAGGCTTTCTTGTAGTCAATAAAGCAGAAATAGATGTTTTTCTGGAATTCCCTTGCTTTCTCTATGATCCAACAAAACTTGCCAATTTGATCTCTGGTTCCTCTGCCTTTTCTAAGCCCAGCTTGCACATCTAGAAGTTCTTGGTTCATGTACTGCTAACACTGAGCTTGACATAGTTTGAGTATAACTTTACTCATGTGAAATGGGCGCAAATGTTCAGTAGTTTGAACATTCTTTTGCATTGCCCTTTTATGGGATTGGAATGAAATTCAACTTTTACCAGTGCTGTGGCCACTGCTGAATTTTCCAAATTTGCTGGTATATTAAGTGCAGTACTTTAACAGCATCATCTTTTAGGATTTTCTATCACCTCCACTAGGTTTGTTTGTAGTAATGTTTCCTAAGGCCCACTTGACTTCACACTGCAGAATGTCTGGCTCTTGGTGAGTGATCATACCATTGTGGTTATCCCAGTCATTAAGGCCTCTTTGGTATAGTTCTTCTGTGTATTCTTGCCACCTCTTCTTAATTTCTTTTGCCTCTGTTAGGTCCTTACTGTTTCTGTCCTTTATGGGGCCCATCCTTGCATGAAATGTTCCCTTGATATCTCCAATTTTCTTGAAGAGATCTCTAGTCTTTCCCATTCTATTGTTTTCCTTTACTTCTTTTGTTCATTCACCAAGTCGTGTTTGACTCTTTGCAACCCTATGGACTAGGCATGCCAGGCTTCCCTGTTCTTCACCATCTCCTGGAGTTTGTTCAAATTCACATCCATTGTGTTGGTGATGCCATCCAACCATCTCATCTTTGTCACCCCCTTCTCCTCCTGCCTTCAAGCTTTACTTTATATTTTCATTGAAGAATATCTTCTTATTTCTTGCTCTTTTCTGGAACTTTACATTCAGTTGAGTATATCTTTCCCTTTCTCCCTTGCCTTTCACTTCTCTTCTTTCCTCAGCTATTTGTAAAGCCTCCTCAGACAACCACTTTGCCTTCTTGCATTTCTTTTGCTTTGGGATGGTTTTGGTCACTGCCTCCTGTACAATGTTATGAATCTCTGTCTTCTGGCACTCTGTTCTTCAGGTACTCCCAGATATAATCCTTTGAATCTATTCATCACTTCCCCTGTATAATCAGAAGGGATTTGATTTAGGTCCTACTCGAATGGTCTTTTGGTTTTCCCTACTTTTTTTTTTTTTTTTTTTCAATTTGAGCCTGTATTTTGCAATAAGGAGCTGATGATCCGAGCCACAGTCAGCTTCAGGTCTTATTTTTGCTGGCTCTATAGAGCTTCTCCATCTTTAACTGCAAAGAATATAATCAATCTGATTTTGGTATTGAACATTTGGTGAAGTCATTGTCAAGTGGAGGACCTAATTCAGACTGGATATACTGTGATCCTATGCTGACAACAGAATACAAAAGAATTTCTAGGACAATGTGATATTCAAAGAACAGAATCTTTCTTTCTAGTCAGGTGAAGGCAGTGAAAAGAGGGCAGAGGATTTCTTGGACACTTTCCCTTCCTTGTTAGATTGTAGAACTAGGACAAAGGCCCCTTATAGACATATTCTGGGGCCTTCCTTATTTCCTAAGATGCTCATTTTGCATCTTTCCTGCTGAGAGTGAACCTATTATTCTATTCCAGAGGCTATGCAAAGGTCCAAGACAAGAATTTCAAGTAAACCCAGAAGGCCACCTGGGTTTCCAGGAGTTTTCTGTTATAAACAATGAGGGCTTTTGCAAAATGAGTCCTGAAAGTGCATTAAAATTTTCCACAACAGTTTGTATAATTCCCACTAGAAGGTGCTAATCAGCAACTTTCTGGCAAACCTATAGTTAGAACTTTTTACAAAAGTACTGCAAAAAGGTTATATTTAAGTTTAAAATCTTTTGGAAAGCTAGAGCTTTGTAAAATACATTTCCTCTCATTTCCTGGTTCATAGTCCACTCTTTCAGAAATCAGAATTCAAAGGACAGTAGGGAATGAGGGAATGTAACCCTTAGTTTATAAAGTTGCTTTCTTTAGTTTATAAAAATCTTGTTAACCTTAACATTTCCCATGGCTCAAACAGAAAAAAACATAAAAACAATTAGAGAATGATTCTTCTCCATCTATTCCCATTTTGTTTTCATTCCCACATAGGAGATGACTGTTCTCCTCCCCCTCCCTGAACAGAATTTTTTTTTTTTACTTATTTTATTGAAGTATAGTTGATTTACAATGTTGTGTTAATTTCTGCTGTATAGCAAGTGTTTTAACTATACAGTTACAGTTATATAACTTATATAATGGCCCACTTGACTTCGCATGGTTTTTCCAGTAGTCAAGTATGGCTATGAGAGTTGGACTATAAAGAAAGCTGAATGCCAAAGAATTGATCCTTTTGAACTGTGGTGTTGGAGAGTCCTTTGGACAGCAAGGAGATCCAACCAGTCCATCCTAAAGGAAATCAGTCCTGAATATTCATTGGAAAGACTGATGCTGAAGCTGAAACTTCAATACTTTGCCCACCTGATGTAAAGAACTTACTGATTTGAAAAGACTCTGATGCTGGGAAAGATTGAAGGCAGGAGGATAAGGGGATGACAGAGGATGTGATGGTTGGATGGCATCACTGACTCGAAGGACATGAGTTTGAGTAAGCTCCAGGAGTTGGTGATGGACAGGGAAGCCTGGCATGCTGCAGTCCATGAGGTTGCAAAGAGTCGGACATGACTGAGTGACTGAACTGAACTGATCTTTTATAATATACATATATTTCTTAAATAATTATTCTCTAATTAAATATATATATTCTTTTTCATTATGGCTTATCACAGATATTGAATATAGTTCCCTGTGCTATACAGTAGAATTTTGTTTATTATCCATCTTAGTTTGCATCTGTTAATCTTAAACTCCTAATCCCTCTCCCATCCCTACTCCTTGGCAACCAAAAGTCTGTTCTCTGTGTCTGTGAATCTGTTTCTGTTTCGTAGATAAGTTTATTTGTGTCCTATTTTAGATTTCACATATTATATGTTATTTGTCTTCCTATTCCTGATTCCATTTACTATGATAATCTCAAAGTCCATCCCAGAGGTTTGTTTTATTTTGGCTTAATCCCCAACCAGGGATTAAACCTACAGCCACAGAAGTGAAAGCACTGAGTGCTAATCACTTGGCCACAAGGGAACTCCCTCTGGAGGTTTTTATTTGGAGATCATTTGTTTACAACGCAAAGTCCCCTTCTTGAAATGGGTGTTTTTAATAATGGTAGTAAGATATTTAAAAATGCCTGCTCAACACTTCTTGTGACACAGCGGCTGAAACAGTTCTTCTGGCACCAGTATTTTAGTGATTTCTTATCTTGGAGAAGGGAATGGCAACCCACTCCAGTACTCTTGCCTGGAGAATCCCATGGAGGGAGGGGCCTGGTAGGCTACAGTCCATGGGGTCACAAAGAGTTGGACACAACTGAGCGACTTCACTTTCACTTCACTTTATCTTGGATTATACAGGGGGATCTCAGGAGCATTTATGGTGTTTTGTTATTTTTTAATGGGCAAAGATTGATAGTTCCACTTCTAGAGGTAAACCTGAACTTTCTCCCCATCCAGGGCTGTGGGAATCCATTATTATTCTAACCAAATGATGCTTTTCCCTCAAAATCAAGTCTTCAATAGTTTTCAGTATTCACAGTTTTATCTTTGGCAGGTGCTGCCCCACAATCAAGTAATCCTTTATAAAGGATAGCTGAGGGGAACATTTGAAGTAGAAAATGCTAAAAATGTAGTTCAGGGTGTAGCAGAATCAAAGTAAAACTTTGATGCTGAATAATTCACTAAAATTTTTTAGAAACTGTGGGTCACCTTTATCACTGCAAATGGGACACCATTTCTTTCTACGGTCAGGCCCTATCTGGTCTAAGAAGAGATGGGGTCCATAGGTTAGGTCTCAAATGTTTCCCAAGATTTTAGGATCCAGTTGATCAATCTGATCTTAACACAAAGTATGTTCTCAGCTCTTTGCTAAGTCTCAGAGGGGCAGAAATATTAAATTTTAGTGTTAAGTACATAAGAGACAATAAGGCTCTGTTAATAATATGCTATTGTATGCTCAACATCACTAATTTTTAGAGAAATGCAGCCTCAATCTGGTCAGAATGGCCGTCATTAAAAAGTCTAAAGATAATAAATACTAGAGAGAGTGTGTGGAGAGAAAGGAACCCTCACTATTGGTCAGAATGTAAATTGGCAGCCACTCTGGCAAACAGTGTGAAAAGTGTAAGTCACTGATTTGTGTCTGACTCTTTGTGACCCCATGGACTATACAGTCCATGGAATTCCCCAGACCAGAATACTGGAGTGGGTAGCCTTTCCCTTCTCTAGGGTATCTTCCCAACTCAGGGATCGAACCAAGGTCTCCCTCATTGTAGGCAGATGCTTTACCACCTGAGCCACCAGGGAAGCCCAAGAATACTGGAGTAGGTAACCTATCTCTTCTCCAGCAGATCTTCCTGACCCAGAAATCGAACCAGGGTCTCCTGCATTACAGGTGGATTCTTTACCAACTGAGCTACCAGGAAAGTCCAGACAGTGTGGGGGCTCCTCAAAAAATGATATGGAGTTGCTGTACGATCCAACAATCCCACTCCTGGGCATAACTAAACAAAACTAGAATTCAAAAGGATACATGCACCACAGTGTTGATTGCAGCACTGATTACAATAGCCAGGACATGGAAGTAACCCAACTGTCCTTTTGACAGATGAATGGATGAGGATGGTGTGGTACCTATGTACAACGGAATATTACCCAGTCATAAGAAAATAATGAAATAATTCCACCTGCAGCAACATGGATGGACCTAGAGATTATCATAATAAGTGAAGTAAATCAGGCAGAGAAAGACAAATATCACATGGTATGGCTTACATGTGGAATCTAAAAGAGAAAAAAAAGAAAGAGATATAAATGAGTATATACAAAACAGAAATAGACCCACAGATGTAGAAAACAAACTTATGTTTACCAAAGGGTAAGGAAAGAATTTGAAATTTGCGATTAACATATACACACTACCAGATAAAGGAAAGATGGCAGGGGAGTAAGACAGGGAGATTACCTTTCTCCCCAAAAGTTCATCTGAATATGGAACAACTTCTACAGAACACCTTCTAAATGCTAGCAAAAGACCCCAAACTTTCAAAAAGGCAAGCCAATCTTCTTAGAATGAGGTCAAGCAAAAGATAAAGACAAAAATAAAAGAGACAAAGGATTTCAGGATGAGGACTTGTGCCCTGGGGAGGGAGTCATGAAGGAAGAAAGTTTTCTACATGCTAGGAAAAACCCCATAAGAAGGGCAAGGGGAAAGTTTTAGAATCTCAGAGGGAGGTGCAACAGCAGGGGCTCAGAAGGCAAAGCAGAGAAAATTCAACACAGAAATCACTGCCAAACAGCACTTCCCAGCCAAGAAGCAACTTGCAAACCTCTGCCAACAGCAGAGGATGAGGGCAGGGTCCTGGGGCTCAGGCCTGGGTGTCAGATCCCAGGGAGATGACCAGGGTTGGCAGCCATGAGGATACTCTGAGAGGGCTACTTTAACAAAGTGGATACAAGACTGGACCAGACTAGACTTTGCTCAGAGAAAAGACTGGGTGTCCCAGAGTGGCAAGAAGTCACTGTCACCAGTACACTAACTTTATACTAATAGACAGTGGCTGAGTGCCCACCTGAAGCTGCCAAAACTGGCAAAACCATTTGGAGCACCAGCCATGGAATTAGACATGACTGCCACTGCCAACGCTGGGGAAATTGCTTGAGGCAGCAGGCAAAATGCCACTGATGCAATCCTGACCCCACAGTTGGCAGCTACCACCAGACTGTGAGCAGGTGGAGGCTACTATCCACACCTTGCTGGTAGCTTAAGCATCTTGGCTCTTCCTAGTGTTAGGTAGGTAGAATAGGGAAAAGGAATCCAAAATGGCAGTGGCTAAAAGACAAGGAAGGTCCGAGGACCAGAGTGAAGGCTTCAGGCAGAACAAACAGAACAAACAGCACTCCTGGCTAAGCCCAATTTGCATAGGGCAGGCCCAGGTGGAGGAAAAAAAACATATAAAAGGAGGAGCCAAAGCACTTTCTCTCGGACTCTCTCTCCCGCGTGCATGCGCACGCTCTTTCTCTCTCTCTCTTTCTCCCTCCCCACACACTCCTCCACTCTCTTCTCTTCGAGTCTTGGATTCTCCTGCTATCTTCTAAATAAAATGGAGCTGTAACACTGATTTGCCTAAGAGCTGTAACACGGTTTGTCCAAGACCCGAGAGCTGTGATGCGCCGAGGGCTTTAATGTCCGTTGCTCCAAATCTTTGTTGTGACGAGACAAAGAACCGAGGAACATACACTCGCGTGACACTAGGGACCCACGATCTGGGACCAATTCCTCTGGGACAGCCCATGACTCACCTCAGACTGTAACAACATCTGGCAGGTCTCTATCACTACAGGCACCCCCTGATACATCCCAGTTGAGGGTGCCTTATCCTCCCCTCATCCCAGCCCAGGTGAGCAAGTGAGCCCTAATAGGGCTCAATCTTCGCTCCCTCATTCCTGGGCAGGGAACAGACTGTGGACTCTAGGGGCAACTGTGAACTTTAGGAACAAATACAACCTGGAGTAAGCCCAGATCTGAGACTGAGCTGACCCCATACACTGACCAAGCAACAGGTCCAGAGACCTTCCTAGAAATATTGGAGGACTTTGGTGTGCGTCTCTCTGGGTGTTCTGGGCTGTTGAGTGTTGCCTTCACCAACAGTCTTGGAATTTTGTCTTCTGTGCTCTGTGGCTTGTGAGATCTTAGTGCTACAGTTAGGGTTTGGTGTTGAACCCCTGAGGTGGGAGACAGGAGTCCAGGATTTTGAACTATCATAGAACTCCCAATCCCAAGAAACATTAATTGAAAAGAGCCCTCCCAAAGGCCTCCATCTCAATATTAAGACCAAACCTCACCCAAAAGCCAGCAAGCTCCTTTGCCTGGAGCCCTCCTTTGCCTCCAGCCCTTTGTGCTGGAAGCCCTATGCTAACCCTTCAACAAAACAGGAGCACAACCCTGCACATTAGCAGATTGCCCAAAGCCATACCAAATCCATAGACAACCCCAAACACACACTGGACATTGCACTGCCCTTAAGACAAGATACAGCTCCACCCACCAGAACACAGGCACAAATTCCCCAAACTATGAAACCTTCACAAGATCCAACCCCACCCATGGTGAACAAACTCCAAGATTAAGAGAAACTACAACCTCCACAAACATAGTAAATTAAGCAAAATGAAAAGACAGAAACATACAGCAGATGAAGGAACATGATAAAAACCCACAAGACCAAACAAATGAAGAGGAAATGGACAGTCTACCTGAAAAATAATCCAAAGTTATGATAGTAAAGATGATCCAAAATCTTGAAATTAAAATGGAGGCATGGATAAATAGACTGGAGGCATGGGTTGAGAAAATGCAAGAAATGTTTAACAAAGACCTAGAAGATTTAAGAAAAAACAATCAATACAATAACTGAGATTAGAAATACACAAGAGGGAACAAACATTAGAATAACTGAGGCAGAAGAAGAGAGAAATGAGCCGGAGGATAAAATGATAGAGAATTAAAGCAGAATACAATAAAGAGAAAAGAATACAAAGTAATGAAGAGACTCTCAGAGGTATCTGGGACAACATTGAGAATAACAACTTTAAAATTATAGGGATCCCAGTAAAAGAACACAAAAGGAAAGGGCATGAGAAAATATTTGAGAGGATTATAGTTGAAAACTTCCCTAAAATTAAAAGGAAATAGTCACCCAATCCAGGAAGCCCAGTGCATCCTATACAGGATAAACCCAAGGGGAAACATGCCAAGACACATATTAATCAAACTAACAAAAATTAAACAAAAAGAGTGAATATTAAAAACAGCAAGGGAAAAGCAACAAATAACATACAAGGGGATTACTACAAGGCTAACAGCTGATCTTCCAGCAGAAACTCTTCAGGCCAGAAGGGAATGGAGGGATATACTTAAAATGATGAAGGGGGAAAGCCTACAACCAAGAATACTCTGCACGGTAAGGATATCATTCAGATTCCAAGGAGAAATCAAAAGGTTTATAGATAAGCAAAAATTAAGAGAATTCAGCACCACAAAACCAGCTCTACAACAAATGCTAAAGGAACTTCTCCAAAGAACACAGAAAGAAAAGGTATACAAAACATGGATATAAGAGAAAATGAGGATTCAAGGCAACTTAAGTGTTTGGATGAAGTAACCAAGGAAAGGGTGACATACTATCTAACTGAAGAAGGTAGAATAAATTTGGAAACAGATATGATGAACAGTTTTGGGAAGATTAAGATGCCTGTTTGATATCCAAGTGCAGATGTCAGATAAACTATTGGATGTATATTTTTGATGTACTATCAAAATTGGAATGGTATCAGGATTGGAAATGAGAATTTTAGGGTAGTAGCATAACCATGGTAATGAAAGAGATTTCTTAAGGAAATAATCTTGATAGAAAAGAGAAAGCCACCGATTAGATATGAACATTACAGATATTCTCACCTGGGTATCTCACATTGCAGGAAGATCTGCCAGATCCCAGGATCTGGAAGATCCCCTGGAGAAGGAACTGGCAACCCACTCCAGTATTCTTACCTGGAGAATTCCATGGACAGAGGAGCCTGGAAGGCTAGAGTCCAAGGGGTTGCAAAGAGTTGAACATGACTGAAAGACTAACACGTGGACCCTTAAGAGGGCTATCGACTGCAGGTGATATTACAACTCTGATGATTCCTGACAGAGTTTGCCCAAAGTTTCCTTCGGTGTATGATTAGCTTGTTCCACATTTCCTGAGGACTGAAGTCTCCAAGATGAATGGGGGAGGTATTTAATTCCTAAAACCTGTGAAAGCTGTTGCTTAACCTTTGCTACAAACAAAAGTCCATTGTCACTCTGAAGGTGACAGGGCAATCTGAATTGAGGAAGAATTTTCTTTAGGAGTGTCTTAGTCACTTCAGTTGCCTTCTGTATTCTAGAAGGGAAGGCTTCTATCCATCCAGTAAAAGTATCTGCAAAGATTAATAAGTATTTGAAGCCCTAGAAGGAAGGCATCTGAGTGAAATCTATATGCCAGTCCTCTCCAGGGTAACTCCCTCATAGCTGGACTGGGCTAACAAGAAAGGGAAGCTTGACATTACCTCCTGGATTACAGGTAGTACAAAGGGCACAGGCTCGAGTTACTCTTTTAATTGTCTCCAGGAGCCTTTTCCTTATAAAAGTTCATAAAACTATTATAGATACTACATCTCTCCCCAGGTTAAGAGAATCATGTAGCCCTTTAATAATTTTCAATTAGTTAGAAAGAGGTATGAGCAATTTCTGATCTATGTGTCACAATAAAGGACAGAGGGGGCAAAAATACACAGAAGAACTATACAAAAAAGATCTTCACGACCCAGATAACCACAATGGTGTGATCACTCACCCAGAGACAGATATTGTGGAGTGTGAAGTCAAGTGGGCCTTAGGAAGCATCACTATAAACAAAGCTAATGGAGGTGATGGAATTCCATTTGAGCTGTTTCACATCTTAAAAGATGATGCTGTGAAAGTGCTGCATTCAATTTTCCAGTAAATTTGGAAAACTCAGCAGTGGCCACAAGACTGGAAAAAGTCAGTTTTCATTCCAATTCCAAAGAAAGGCAATGCCAAAGAATGTCCAAGGTACTGAACAACAACTGCACTCATCTACACGCTAGCAAAGTAATGCTCAAAATTCTCCAAGCCAGGCTTCAATAGTTTGTGAACTGAGAACTTTCAGATGTTCAAGCTGGAATTAGAAAAGGTAGAGAAACCAGAGATCAAATTGCCAACATCCATTGAATGATAGAAAAAGCAAGAGAAAAACAGAAGAAATTCTGAAATTTCTGCTTCATTGACAATGCTAAACCCTTTGTCCGTGTGGATCACAACAAACTGTGGAAAATTCTTTAAGAGATGGGAACACCAGACTAACTTATCTGTCTCCCATGAAACCTGTATGCAGGTCAATAAGCAACAGTTAGAACTGGACATGGAACAACGGACTGGTTCAAAATTGAGAAAGGAGTACATCAAGTCTATATATTGTCACCCTACTTATTTAACTTACATGCAGAGTACATCATGTGAAATGCCAGGCTGGATGAAGCACAAGCTATAATCAATATTTCTGGGAGAAATGTCAATAACCTGAGATACGCAGATGACACCACACTTATGGCAGAAAGTGAAGAGGAACTAAAGAGCCTCTTGATGAAAGAGAAAGAGGAGAGTGAAAAAGTTGGCTTAAAGCTCAACATTCAGAAAACTAAGATCATGGCATCTGGTCCCATCACTTCATGGCAAATAGATGGGGGAACAGTGACAGACTTTATTTTCTTGGGCTCAAAAATCACTGCAGATGGTGATTGCAGCCATGAAATTAGAAGATGCTTACTCCTTGGAAGGAAAGTTATGACCAACCTAGACAGCATATTAAAAAGCAGAGACATTACTTTGCCGACAAATGTCCGTCTAGTCAAAGCTATGGTTTTTCCAGTAGTCATGTATGGATGTGAGAGCTGGACCAGAAAGAAGACTGCATTTCAAAGAATTGAAGCTTTTGAACTGTGGTGTTGGAGAAGACTGTTGAGAGTCTCTTAGACTTCAGGGAGATCAAACCAGTCAATTCTAAAGGAAATCAGTCCTGAATATTCATTGGAAGGACTGATACTGAAGCTCCATAACTTTGGCCACCTGATGGGAAGAGCTGACTCATTAGAAAAGACCCTGATGCTGGGAAAGATTTAAGGTGGTAGGAGAAGGGGATGACAGAGGATGAAACGGTTTGATGGCATCACTGACACAATGGAAGTGACTTTGAACAAGCTCCAGGAGATGGTGAAGGACAGGGAAGCCTGCCGTGTTGCAGTCCATGGGGTCGCAAAGAGTTAGACATAACTGAGTGACTGAACAACATGTGCCACCAACCATCTGTTCCCTTAGTTCCCCCTCTGTCTCGTGCCCAGTTTTCTTCATAAATTGAGTACCTGGATATAATATTAGGAGGATTAAAGGATTAGCCCATTTTGTTATAGGCATGGGGGCTGCTTTCTTGCTTCCCAATCTTCCCTGTCTTTTTCTCGGGAAATTTGAGGATTTCCCTTTTGGTGCCTGTAGCAGTGGATGACTGCTACCTGTTCTGGTTTCTGGACCACTTCTGTGAGATCTAAAATCTCAGCCACCTACTTTTTAGGGAAGTTTCTTGCATTTAGCAGTCCTTTCTGTTTCAAGATATCTGCATGGGCATGTAAGACAAGGGAGGCATATTGTGAGTCTGTGTATATATTTGCAATCTTTCCTTCCCCAGATTATGGCTTGGGTTAGAGCTATCAGTTCAGCCTTTTGGGTCGAGGTGTTAGGTGGCAAAGATTTTGCTTCTGTAATGCTGTGACCATTCAAAATAGCATATCCTGCCCTCCTGGCTCCATCTCTAATGAAACTACTGCCATCAGTAAACCATTCTTCCTCAGAGTTTTCTATGACCTGGTCTGTTAGGTCAGACCTGTAGGCAAGAATGTGTTAGCTCTGGGCTTTCGGTAGGCATTAAGGTAGTGGGGTTAAGACTGTGGCAGGTTCTGAGGGTTAACTCTGGGGAGTAAAGGAGGAAAGCCTAGTACTTGATAAAGTGACCTCCAGTTAACCTTTTATCTCTAGAATCCCTTGTACCTGATAAGGGGTCTGGACTTCAAGTAAGCTTGTTAGCTTTTTCCACCAATAAAGGCCAGCAGCTACTGCCTGGAAGCAGCCAGGCCAGCCTCGTGCCATGGAGTCTAGTTGCTTGGGAAAGTCTCCTGTAGGCTCAGGAACTTCCCCTAACTTCTGTATAAGAACCCTCAAGGCTGTCCCCTGCTTTTCAGTCATGTACAAGGAGAATATGCTGTTCTTAGTCACTCAGTCATGTCTGACTCTTTGTGACCCCATGGATTGTAGCCCACCGGGCTCCTCTGTCTTTGGGGATTCTCCAGGCAAGAACACTGGAGTGGGTTGCCATGCCCTCCTCCACAAAAAGTATCCTATAGGCTCAGGAACAAGAAGAATGGCTTTTATAAATTGGGAGACCTGGGGCAGGGGCTCTGGTACGGGCCTGCTTGATATTGTTAAAAGCTTTTACTGTTCCCCATTCCAGAGCAACTGTTTGTTATCTGGGCCTTTCGTGGCTTCATATAGGGACTTAGCCATTAGCCTGAATCCTGGAATACAAATTCTAGATAATCCTGCCATGCCCAGAAAGTAATGGAGATTTTCTTTGACTTTGAAGTATTTAGACCCAATATAGCTTGCATTCCATCTAGAGACAACTGTCTACTTCTGAGGTTTATAATATATCTCAGATACTAACTTGTTTCTTAGAGATTTGTGCCTTTTTCTGAGAGACTCTGTAACCCTGGGCCCCAAGGAAATTAAGAACTTCAATGGCATTTTGATCCGATGCCTCCATGGAGGGACTACATATTAAAACATCATCTATGTACTGTAGAATAGCATCTTCTCTTAGGTGTTATTTCCATTAGCTCCTTTCCTAGAGCCTGGGCAAACAGGTGTGGGCTGTCCTAAAATCCCTGAGGCAATACTGTCCAGGTATATTACTGCATTTGTCTTGAGGCAGGATTGCATGTGTGCATGCTAAGTTGCTTCAGTCGTGTCCAGCTCTTTGCAACAGTGCTGGACTGTAGCGTGCTGGGCTCTTCTGTCCCTGGGATTCTTCAAGCAGGAACACTGGAGTGGGTTGCCATGACCTCCTCCAGGGGATCTTCCCAACTCAGAGATCGAACCCACATCTTGTATATCTCCTGCATTGGCAAGCGGGGTTTTTTTGTTTGTTTGTTTTTGTTTTTTTTTTACCACTAGCACCATCTGGAAAGTCCCTGAGTCAGGATTAGTCCACTCAAAGACAAACAGATATTGTAACAAATGGGAGGGTAACAGGCAGGAAGGCTAGGGGTCCCCAAGCAGAGGAAATGGGCTGCAAGTGTGTCAGACATTTTTTTCTCTCTCTTAATCGGCAGGAGGAAACAAACCACAAATGTCAGACTTTTTTTCCCTTCTCTATACAAAATTAAAAAGAGGTTTCTTTTCAAATTCTGTGTTGCCATAATGACACCTGGTTCCACCTGAACTTAACTTTTCTCAAAACTTGAGCTACCCAATGCATTTTTTATGGAAATATCTTATGCCATGTTAATGAACTGTGTATTTACTTTAGACTGTCTTTCTTCAAGTTGGTCCCACCTCAGACTCAGAATCAATAATGGCTCAACAAACCAGTATGTTTTACTCATGGAAATGTTCTCTTAAGCTATGTTAATAAAACTATGTACTTGCTTGGAAACCTGCCTTTCTTCAAGATTCATGTCAATTGTTTTATGGCCCAGCATAACTCATCTTGTGCCAATGCTATCTCAAAATGCATGTTGTGGGTGAAGGACCTGGTGCCACTCTCTGTGTTTTGAGACACTTCCTTTCTCTAATTAGCAGCTTGCTAATAAGTATATAACTTCTTGCTAAAAACTAGCAAGGGGGCACCCTTTCTGCCCCCTTCTGATGTCCATGTCAGAAGCTTTCTTTATCTCTTTTATATTTTAGTGAAACCTTATTACACAAAAGCGCTGAGTGATCAAGCCTCGTCACTGGCCCCAGATCAAATTCCTCTCCTCTGGAGGCCAAGAATCCTGGCGTTGTTCACAGCTCATAGTGGTAAACTTTCATGAGGAGTGAACTGGGTTGCAGAAGAAGCCATCCTTGAGACTGAGTACAGTAAACCATTTAGCATCCTCAGGGATTTGGGTTAATATGTTATAAGGATTGGCCACAAGGGGAGGTATAGAGACCACTATGTCATTTACTACCCTAAGGTCTTGTACCATCCTATATTCTTCATTTGGCTCAATAACTGGCAGAATAGGAACGTTGTACAGAGATTGGCAGGGTAGCAAGAGCCCATGCCTTATGAATTTATCCACAAGAGGCTGAAAACCCTTTTTTCTTCCAATTTTATAGGGTATTCTCTTGTTAGGTTAAGCGGTTTCTGGCTTAAGGCTAATTCTTACAGACGGTACATTTATGACCCTTCTAGGGATTCCTTCTTTGAGCCCCTTTTTTTTGGGGGGGGGGTGGCCAAGAATACTGGAGTGGGTTGCTATTCCCTTATCCAGGAGATCTTCCCTACCCAGGGATTGAACCCAGGTTGGTGGCTGCGATGGACCACGCAGGAAGTGCAGCCGAGAGGAGCTACCCCACACCCAAGGTCAGGGGCAGCGACCAAGAGGGCCAGGCTGCGACGGTGCAGCCAAGAGCGGCCAAAAGGAGCTACCCCACATCCGAAGACAGGGGAGGTGGCCGAGAGGAGCAACCCCACATCCAAGGAGCGGCGGGTGCACGGGTGCAGGAGGGCTGAGAGGAGCTACTCCATGTTCAAGGTCAGAAGGGGCAACTAGATCAAGATAAGGAGCAGCAGCTGCGCTTTGCTGGAGCAGCAGTGAAGAGATACCCTACGTCCAAATTAAGAGAAACCCAAGTAAGAAGGTAGCTGTTGCGAGAGGGCATCAGAGTGCAGACACACTGAAACCATAATCACAGAAAACAGGCCAATCTGATCACATGAACCACAGCCTTGTCTAACTCAATGAAACTAAGCCATGCCGTGTGGGGCCACCCAAGATGGATGGGTCATGGTGGAGAGGTCTGACAGAATGTGGTCCACTGGAGAAGGGAATGGCAAACCACTTCAGTATTCTTGCCTTGAGAACCCCCATGAACAGTATGAAAAGGCAAAATGATAGGATACTGAAAGAGGAACTTCCCAGGTCGGTAGGTGCCCAATACGCTACTGGAGATAGCGTATGTGGAGTGGAGAAATAACTCCAGAAAGAATGAAGGATGGAGCCAAAGCAAAAACAATACCCAGCTGTGGATGTGACTTGCTGATAGAAGCAAGGTCCGATGCTGTAAAGAGCAATATTGCATAGGAACCTGGAATGTTAGGTCCATGAATCAAGGCAAATTGGAAGTAGTCAAACAGGAGATGGCAAGAGTGAACATCGACATTCTAGGAATCAGTGAACTAAAATGGACTGGAATGGGTGAATTTGGGTGAATTTAACTCAGATGACCATTATATTTACTACTGTGGGCAGGAATCCCTTAGAAGAAATGGAGTAACCATCATGGTCAACAAAAGAGTGCAAAATGCAGTACTTGGATGCAATCTCAAAAATGACAGAATTATCTCTGGTCGTTTCCAAGGCAAACCATTCAATATCACAGTAATCCAAATCTATGCCCCAACCAGTAACACTGGTAATGCTGAAGAAGCTGAAGTTGAACGGTTCTATGAAGACCTACAAGACCTTTTACACCTAACACCCCAAAAAGATGTCCTTTTCATTATAGGGGATTGGAACACAAAAGTAGGAAGTCAAGAAACACCTGGAGTAACAGGCAAATTTGGCCTTGGAGTACGGAATGAAGCAGGGCAAAGGCTAATAGAGTTTTGCCAAGAGAATGCACTGGTCATTGCAAACACCCTCTTCTAACAACACAAGAGAAGACTCTATACATGGACATCACCAGATGGTCAACACAGAAATCAGATTGATTATATTCTTTGCAGCAAAAGATGGAGAAGCTCTATACAGTCAGCAAAAACAAGACCAGGAGCTGACTGTGGCTCAGATCATGAACTCCTTATTGCCAAATTCAGACTTAAATTGAAGAAAGTAGGGAAAACCTCTAGACCATCCAGGTATGACATAAATCAAATCCCTTATGATTATACAGTGGAAGTGAGAAATAGATTTAAGGGACTAGATCTGATAGACAGAGTGCCTGATGAACTATGGATGGAGGTTCTTGACATTGTTCAGGAGACAGGGATCAAGACCATCCCCATGGAAAAGAAAAGCAAAAAAGCAAAATGGATGTCTGGGGAGGCCTTACAAATAGCTGTGAAAAGAAGAAAAGTGAAAAGCAAAGGAGAAAAGGAAAGATATAAGCATTTGAACGCAGAGTTCCACAGAATAGCAAGGAGAGATAAGAAAGCCTTCCTCAGCAATCAATGCAAAAAAATAGAGGAAAACAACAGAATGGGAAAGATTAGAGATCTCTTCAAGAAAATTAGAGATACCAAGGGAACATTTTATGCAAAGATGGGCTCGATAAAGGACAGAAATGGTATGGACCTAACAGAAGCAGAAGATATTAAGAAGAGGTGGCAGGAATACGCAGCAGAACTGTACAAAAAAGATCTTCACGACCCAGATAATCACGATGGTGTGATCACTCACCTAGAGCCAGACATCCTGGAATGTGAAGTCAAGTGGGCCTTAGAAAGCATCACTATGAACAAAGCTAGTGGAGGTGATGGAATTCCAGTTGAGCTATTTCAAGTCCTAAAAGATGATGCTGTGAAAGTGCTGCACTCAATATGCCAGCAAACTGGGAAAACTCAGCAGTGGCCACAGGACTGGAAAAGGTCAGTTTTCATTCCAATCCCAAAGAAAGGCAATGCCAAAGAATGCTCAAACTGCTGAACAATTGCACTCATCTCACACACTAGTAAAGTAATGCTCTAAATTGTCCAAGCCAGGCTTCAGCAATACGTGAACTGCAAAGTTCCAGATGTTCAAGCTGGTTTTAGAAAAGGCAGAGGAACCAGAGATCAAATTATCAACATCTGCTGGATCAAGGAAAAAGCAAGAGAGTTCCAGAAAAACATCTATTTCTGCTTTATCGACTATGCCAAAGCCTTTGACTGTGTGGATCACAAGAAACTGTGGAAAATTCTGAGGGAGATGGGAAAACCAGATCATCTGATCTGCCTCTTGAGAAACCTACATGCAGGTCAGGAAGCAACAGTTAGAACTGGACATGGAACAACAGACTGGTTCCAAATAGGAAATGGAGTACGTCAAGGCTGTATATTGTCACCCTGCTTATTTAACTTCTATGCAGAGTACATCATGAGAAACGCTGGGCTGGAGGAAGCACAAGCTGGAATCGAGATTGTGGGAGAAATATGAATAACCTCAGCTATGCAGATGACTCCACCCTTATGGCAGAAAGTGAAGAGGAACTAAAAAGCCTCTTGATGAAAGTGAAAGAGGAGAGTGTAAAAGTTGGCTTAAAGCTCAGTATTTATAAAACTAATATCATGGCATCTGATCCCATCACTTCATGGCAAATATATGGGGAAACAGTGGAAACAGTGTCAGGTTTTATTTTTTGAGGCTCCAAAATCACTGCAGATGGTGACTGCAGCCATGAAATTAAAAGACGCTTACTCCTTGGGAGGAAAGTTATGGTCAACCTAGATGGCATATTAAAAAGCAGAGACATTACTTTGCCAACAAAGGTCCATCTAGTCAAGGCTATGGTTTTTTCAGTAGTCATGTATGGATGTGAGAGTTGGACTGTGAAGAAAGCTGAGTGCTGAAGAATTGATGCTTTTGAACTATGGTGTTGATAAAGACTCTTGAGAGTCCCATGGACTGCAAAGAGATCCAACCAGTCCATCCTAAAGGAGATCAGTCCTGTGTGTTCATTGGAAGGACTGATGCTAAAGCTGAAACTCCAATACTTTGGCCACCTGATGCGAAGAGCTAACTCATTGGAAAAGGCCCTGATTCTGGGAGGGATTGCAGGCAGGAGGAGAAGGGGATGACAGAAGATGAGATGGCTAGATGGCATCACTGACTCGATGGACATGAGTTTGAGTGAACCCCGGGAGATGGTGATGGACAGGGAGGCCTTGCATGCTGCAATTCATGGGGTCACAGAGTCGGACACCACTGAACGAATGAACTGAACTGAACTGAACTGAGGGATTCTTGTTCCCTATTAAAGGGTCATCTGCTTGTAGAATATAGCCATGAATCTTCTGTATAGTCTTCATCAGAGTTAAAATAAGGGGTTCCTCAGGGCCTCCCTAACCAGAATATGACCCTGAGGAAACCCAGAAGGACCCTCTCAAAGAGAGGAGTAGACACTGAGGCACAATTAGAAAGGCATACCGACATTGGCAAGTGAGAGGCCCAGTGAAATAATGGGTGGGAGGCTTTCCATTGACACCAGTCACAGTACTGCTTTTGGAGGAGAGGTCCAGCATGAGAAATTAAGACAGAGTTTAAGTGGCTTCTGTATCAGTTATTAAACTGATTTTCTTGCCCGCCATGCCAAGGACTACGCAGGGTTCCTTGATAGAGATAGATATCTTGGTGGGGGAGTTGCTAGAATCCCTGGGCCACCTCAGTCATCCAGCATGGTCATTTCAGTAGTGCCTATGACCTGTTTGTTTGCAGGCTGGTCATGGCTCAGGGGGAACTTTCTGACAATCTCAGGCCCAGTGGCCGGTTGACTTGCATTTGCAGCATTCGCCTTTGTTGATCTTACCTCTGGATGGATATTTGGACTTTCCTGCCCACCTTGGGTTGTCCCGAGGTCTTAAGGCATGACCGACAGCAACGGCTATCAGTTGTGCATGAGTTAGGTTCTCTCTTCCTTCTGAGCTTGGTCTTGATTATTAAATATCCCAAAGGCCACATCTAAGAGCCTGGGCATAGGTGTTCCTGAGCCAAATTGTAACTTTGGGTGCTTCTGCCTAATATCAGAGGTGGACTGGCTAAGTGGAATACTGTCATGAACAAGAAGAGCTCAGTTTCAAGCAGGGTGGGCTAGGTTTCCCCCTTGAGAGACAGGAGAGCTTGGGAGTAAATCATCCAAAATGTCAAGAGAGTTGTCTGGTTCTCCAGGTTTTAAATTATGAGAGCCATATAGGGAAGGATTTTGGTAAAGGTCTATGAAAGCCTGAACGTAGGGAATCTCACTCCACTTTCCAATCCTGTGATAAGGATCCAGTTGCAGAATGGTGTTATAATTCAGAAATGCATTTCTCCATTCCCCAACTTATAAAAAGGTTAGGAACTGCTACAGTAGAACTGAAGATTTGATAGGGCCCACATGGGGTGTCATTTTATGTGTTTTTATAGGGCTTCCGTTAACCTGGCTAGAAATTGTGCCAGGTTTTCGACTAGTCTTTGAGTTACTTCCCGGAGCTTATCAAAGATGGCTTTATGTCCTGCCTTTTGAAGGCCCACAATGAGGCAAGCAACCATGTGATTACCGGCTGCTTGCCCAGGTCTCCCTGCCTGATAATCCCAGTTGGGATCATCTCCGGGGACAGCCATTGCCCCTATGGGCTTAGTGTCGTCTGTCCTGTGTATCTCATCAGCATGCTCCTGAGAGGCTTGCCATACTCATTCCTTCTCTTCTAGAAGAAGAGTGGAGGAAAGTATAATGTAAAGATCATGCCAGTTTAAATTATAAGACTGGGTAAGATATTTGAATTCTTTTAGATAATTATCAGAATCTGAGGAGAAGGAGCCAAGACGATTTTCAATCTGAGATAGATCGGTGGGGGAGAATAGGATATGAACCCGAACAATGCCTTCTGCTCCAGCTACTTCCCCTAAAGGGAGGAGTAGAGCCGGGAAAGGAGCAAGGTCCTGCAATGAAGTGTTCAGTTTTAAAGTTGTTTGGACCGGTAAGGGGAGGGAATCTAGGGAGGTCGGGGTAAAGTCTTGGGACCCTCGGGGTGGGGTAGAGGGTAGGGCTGAGGTCTCAGAGCTTGCCTCAGGCACAGGCAGGGCAGGGGTGTTGGGAGCTGAGAAGGGGTGGTGGCCTGCACTTGAGAAGGAGGGAGGGAGGAGGGGGCATAAGGTGGAGGTTGTGCACAAAGCCAAAGATCCGAGGGCCGTGGGGATCCTCCTGCCTAGTGGTAGGACTTGGAAACATGACAAGAGAGAGAAAGGATCTGAGGGAATGGGATTTCACTCACCCTTGTAACCCATGGATGAAATGTGGGCCAGTGTGTGGATGTCAGTCCAGCAAGGCAAGTGGAGAATCCTGTCCTGGAGCTCATCTCAGTTTCTCAGCAAGGTGCAAGGGAGGTGACCACTGGAGGTGGGTTAGTGAGAGGAGCCCAACCAGTTGTGATGAATCTTCCCTTCCGGGTTTTGGCACCAGAATGTAAGGGGAGTGCAGAGAAAAATAGAGCAAGCTGGGCAGTCAGGCAAGAAAAGTAAAATTTATTAGAGGGAAATGAGAGGGTGACAGGCCCTTAAAGAGAACCAGCGTCCTCCCATTCTGACGGAGTCCTTCTTATACCCCATCAACAAAAAATTCTCTGAAGGGGATTGTCACGTAGCTGGAGGTCTGGAATCTGGTGGGCTTTCAGCTTTGGTGCCAGTGAGAAAACAGCATGCCATTTGGGCAATTTGGTCAGTCTTACGGATCACTGTGATTTTATTCTTTGTTTCAAAGTCTACATAATGAGCCATCTTATCAATGAGACCCCTGTGGGCCCTATCAAGAGTCTCCTTTTTTAACTCCTCAGTTTAAAAAAAATTCCAGTTCTTAAGGATATACTCCAGAAGTGTTTCTTCTGACTAGGAGAGGGATCCTCCCATGTTGAGTAAACTGCAACTGAGAATAAGACAGCCCTCCTAGAGTGGAATGCAGTGTCCTGGAAACACTTACCGGGAGACTTTAACCTGAAGGTGTTCAGAGTGTCCCCCAAATTCCCTTTGAACCTGATGGGGTTTTAAGCATCCTCTACTCTCCCATTGATTTCTGACCAGACATCTCTGGCCCTCGTGATAGCCTGTGCAGGGCACCCAACCCAGCAAGGCTGGAGGAGGACTTTCCAGAATAGACCTGGTTGCCAGGATTTTCCTGAGGAAAGATTCCTTATCCATAGCGTTTCATCCACAAAATTTTAAATTCAGGCTTCTGGGTAGCAGCCAGCTTGATAGGCTGTCCGTAGCATTGTGGAGGCTACCAAGGCCTAGAGTGAAGGGGTTCCAATAGATATAAAGAGGAATCCTTGGAGAAATTGGGGTTGGGCACCAAGAAAGATGGCATGGTGCTCAAAGTCTGAGGGCTGGGAGGTGGAGAAATTATCATAGAGATTTCTGGGCCTAAAGTGAGGTGAGAGAGTAGATGTCAGAAGAACCCCAAATCCTTTGCCCTATCTTCCTGTCAGCTAAGATAGAATTGGGCACTGAGTTTGACAGTGTCAGGGATGCAGTTTAGGAATGATGACTAAGAAATCATTCTGTAACCAAGAGGGGTTAATTTTAAATTTACACTAAACCTGCTTCAGATATTTCAACTCTTTTTGTTATTATAAACAAACATAGTGGCTTGCCTCAGGGAGATAACCTGAGCCACCCACCTGTGAAGGACTAACACATTCCCCTGTAAGGAAGTGAGACTAACACATTCCTCTGCCTGAGGCTTGCCATTCTAGGGGACGTTTTCAAGGATTGAGTAGTCTTTTTACTTTGTTTTCTCACCTTCCCCCATCTCTGATCCATAAAAGAACTTGACAGCCAGGCCCCGACAAGATGGTTATTTTGAGGTGCTAGACTGCCATCTTCTTGGTCAGCAGACTGCCAAATAAAGCCTCAACCCCTCATCTCTCAGATTCATTGGCCTATCATGTGGCAAGCAGAGCGAGCTTGGACTTGGTAACAATTCCCTAGAAGGGCACAGAGATAAGAAGTGAGAAAGAAACCTTTGAGTTGCATGAGCGAGTGAGAGCAAGAAAAAGACCCCTTGGGCTCCTGCACGGTCAGGAGGATAACATCAGCTGCCATTCAAGCATTATTTGAATCTGCAAGGCCTGGGGAATTCCCCTGCCACCCCCAATGTTGGGGGAAGCTATAATGCTGTGAGCAGACAGAGATTATGCCTTGCGGGCCTTGAAAAGAAAGTGAAAGGGAGAGTGAGAGAAGGCTGGAGCCAAAGTTAGGGCCTCAAGCCACAGCTGGATGAGGCCCACAGTTTACCTTGACTTTCAGAATTCCCAGTTTCAGTACCAGATATGATCAACAGGTGACCTCGGCCTACAATGGCTTGGAGCAGGGCCTGCATTCCCAGAGATTGGGCTGGGTAGTGGTGGTAAAAGCACCAGATCCTAGCCACTAAACTTGTGGTCAGTGACCCTGGCCATTGGCTTTGCAGAAAAGAATTTCCACAAAGACAGAAAGTAGTGAAGCAAGTGAAGTATTTATTAAGAGGGAAAAAGGTACAGTACATGTGGATAGATACACAAGGGAACTCAGGGAGAGAGACAGTCAGGGAGTTGCACCCTTGTGGCAGTTGGAATTACTTTTATGGGATATTTATTCAGAGTTTCCTTTGGCCAATCATCTTCATTTACCAAGTTCAGAGTCCATTGATAGGGCCTCTATGGGGGCTCATGGTAGAAATGGCTCAATATGTTGACCATGCAAGCAAAGAATAAAATCACAGTGATCCATGAGACTGACCAAATTTCCCAAATGACATTGGTTTTCTCACTGGCACCTGCCTTCTCAAGGCTATGAGACCACCAGATACCAGACCTCCAGCTACGTGACCACAGGACTCAACTACAGTCTAAAAATTAACCATCCCTTCAGATAATTTTTCATTGGTGGAGTATAAGAGAGACCCTGTCAGAAAGGGAGGACACTAGTTCTCCTTAAGGGCCAGTCACCCTCTCATTTCCCTCTAATAAATTTCCTTTTTTGCCTGACTGCCCAACTCACTCTCTTTTTCTCTGCACTCGCCTTACATCCATATTTGGCAATCTCAAGACCCCCCATGTGTACGCACACATATCAGCCAAGGTGGATTTCACTGAAATGGTATCTGGGTAGAACATCCCTTAACATAACTCCCCTTCAGCCTTCAAGGAGTCTTTCTGTGCAGGTGTGGTCAGGAGGTCTCCTGACTTTGAGAAGGAGAAATACATGGTATGGGCAGGGCCCAGCCTCCTTTCTTAATTGTCTTTCTATTCTCTTCATGAAGTTTTGGTCAATAGGGAATGAATCTCCAATTGCTTTACCAGTTGGGGAGAGCAGAAGGCATCTGCTGCCTGTCTCAGGCTGTCCTTAGCATGCTCTACCCTGATGACTTCATGCAGTGATGGTGAGACATGAGAACTAGGACCAAGCTTGGGTTAGATGTCTTGGAAAATGAAAGGAAACACTAGAGCTGGGAGAAAGGAAGTTTCACCGGAAACACTGGGACACTGCTTCGTGAATTCCACTTAATCTCCTCTGTTTTCTAACTTTTCTACAAGTATGATGTACCACAGTTAACCTTGAGCAACACAAGGTTTGGGGTGCAAATCCCCAAACAGTTGAAAGTCTGCATATAACTTTATAGTCAGCCCTCAGTAATTGAGGTTTCACACCCACAAATTCAACCATCAGAGGATTGAAGTACTGAATTTATTGAAAGGAATCCTTGTATAAGTGAATCCATGCAGTTCAAACCTATGTTGATCAAGGTTCAACTGTGGTTGTATCATTTGTGATATTGTGATTTATAATAAATATGCATTTGGGTTCTGTCCCAAGCACAGAGCTCCTAAAACCCTTGTAATTTCCTGTAAGGAGGGCAATAAAGGTACCTTTTGTTATGTTAATGAAGTTATATTTGGAACGCCTGTAAAGCAGGCGACTGTTGCCTTGGGAACCAACTCTTTATTAGAGGGTTGGAACTTTTAGTCCCTGTCCTTCCCAACCTTTGGAAAGAGAGAAAGGGTGGAGATTGAGTTCAATCGCCAACAACCAATGATTTGAACATTCATGCCTATGGAATGAAGCATCTGTAAAAACCCAAAAGGAAGGGGTTTGGACAGCTTCCAGTTCAGTGAACCTAAACTCATCCATGTGCTGCTATGCTGGGCCTTAAATTCCTTGGACACAGAGGCCCCTTTGTTCAGGATCTTACAATGTGTATCTGGCTGTTTCGTGTCCTTTAATATCCTGTGTAATAAACTGGTAATCTAATGAGTAAACTAATTTCTTGAGTCCTGTGAACCACTCTAGCAATTAGTCAAACACAAAGAGTGGGTCATGGGGACCTCTGATTTGTAACCAGTTGGTCAGAAACACAGATAACCACCTGGATTTGAGATTGGCATCTGAAGGGGGGGGGCAGTCTTGTGGGACTGAGCCCTTATCTGTGACACCTGATGCTATCTCTGGGTATTTGGTGCCAGAATTGAGTTGAATTATAGGACACCACACTGGTGTTAGAATTGGTTTGTGTGAGGAAAAATAAAAATCCACATATCCTCAGTGTGTATGCCCAGCAGTGGGATTGCTGGATCATAAGGCAGTTCTATTTCCAGTTTTTTAAGGAATCTCCACACTGTTCTCCATAGTGGCTGTACTAGTTTGCATTCCCACCACCAGAGGAAACCAGAAGGGAAAGAGACACGTGTACCCCAATGTTCATCGCAGCACTGTTTATAATAGCCAGGACATGGAAGCAACCTAGATGCCCATCAGCAGATGAATGGATAAGAAAGCTGTGGTACATATACACAATGGAGTATTACTCAGTCATTAAAAAGAATACATTTGAATCAGTTCTAATGAGGTGGATGAAACTGGAGCCTATTATACAGAGTGAAGTAAGCCAGAATGAAAAACACCAATACAGTATACTAATGCATATATATGGAATTTAGAAAGATGGTAACAATAACCCTGTGTACGAGACAGCAAAAGAGACAGTGATGTATAGAACAGTCTTATGGACTCTGTGGGAGAGGTAGAGGGTGGGAAGATTTGGAAGAATGGCATTGAAACATGTAAAATATCATGTATGAAACAAGATGCCAGTCCAGGTTTGATGCACGATACTGGATACTTGGGGCTAGTGCACTGGGACGACCCAGAGGGATGGTATGGGGAGGGAGGAGGGAGGAGGGTTCAGGATGGGGAACACATGTATACCTGTGGTGGATTCATTTTGATATTTGGCAAAACTAATACAATTATGTAAAGTTTAAAAATTAAATAAAATTTAAAAAAAATCCACATATCAGGACTGGTGTTAGAATCATATTATTAAAAATTACCTTACCTTCCCCAACCCCATGTAGGCATTAAATGTATTGAATTTAAGCAAACTGTTTATCATGCATTTATTTCAAATCAGTGAGGTCAAAAGGGTGAAACTGTGTTTCCAGCTTGGCTTATGCTCGAGACTTGGGCACCTACAGAACTTCTCTATCTAAACAACATAAGTGTCACCAAGTCCAAGCTCACTCTGCTTGCTGCACGACAGGCCAATGAATCTGAGAGAGTGAGGTGTTGAGGCAAGGAAGAGACTTTAATCCGGGAGCTGGCAGACTGAGAAGACGGCAGGCTAGCACCTCAAAATAACCACCTTATTTGGGTCTGGGTGCCAGGTTCTTTTATATACCAAAGAGAAAGAAGCAATGAGGAACTAAAATCAAAGACAGAATAGAGTGTGAGAGGCAGTGGGGAAGTAAAGTGAAAGGGTCTTCAGTTTTGTAAAACATCTCCAAGGGAATGACCAATCTTCTGATGGCGTGTGTTAATCTCTTCACAGGTGGGCAGGGACAAACTACCTTTCCATGAGCTGAACAAAGGCACTTCAGTCAAGCAGAGGGGCCGGGTACTTCAGGCAAGTCATTGGAGAAAGAAAGTGTCAGTTGCTCAGTTGTGTCTGACTCTTTGCAAACACACGGACTATAGCCCATCAGACTCCTCTGTCCATGGGATTTCCCAGAAAAGAATACTGAAGTGGGTTGCCATTCACTTCTCCAGGTGATCTTCCCAACCCAGGGATCGAACCTATGTTCCCTGCATTGCAGGCAGATTCTTTACCATCTGAGCTACCACAGCAGCCATTAAGTTTGCTTATAATTAACAAAAACAATGAAAAGCAAGACAAAGAAACAGTTTTCAACATGGAGTCAGTATTGGCTTCCTCCCTGCAACATCAGCACTTACTCAAAGCCAGTGCATCTGAGTTAACTCAAACTTAATTTTTTTCAGTTGATTGAAGTGGAGTTGATTTACAATGTTGTGTAAATTTCTGCTGTATAGCAATGTGGCTCAGTTATACATACATATATATATATATATATATATATATATATATATTCTTTTTCATATTTTTTCCATAATGGTTTACCAAAGGATACTGAATATAGATCCCTGTACTATATAGTATTATCTTGTTATCTATCCATCCTGTATAACAGTTTACATTTGCTAGTCCCAATCTCCCAATCCTTCTCTCCCTCACCAGCTGTCCCCAGTGGCAACCAAAGGTTTAACTCAAACTTTAAAATGTATATGATTCATCTTGAGATCTTGTTACAATGAAGTTCTGGTTCAGTTTATATGGAGTGGGGTCTCAGATTTCTCATTTTTAACAGTTCCCAGGATCCTGATGTTGCTGCTTCAGGGATTGCATTTGAAGAGCCAGGATCTAGGTTTCTTCAAGGTTGAAAATGCTATGATTTTATGGTAGGGGATAGAGAAGGTGTGTCTTTGGCACCATTCATTCATTCAAAACATATTTATTTGCTGCTCATCATGCATCAAGACTTGTGCCAGACATTGGCATTGCAGAGGTGAATGTGGCCCAATTCCATTTATCAAATCACATTCTAGTCAAGGAGACAGATGTGCAAACAAACATTTTTCAGAATCAGTCCGACCCAGATTCCTGAACAGCTATTTCCTTCATTTCTTTAAAATCCCTATCCAGTCTCTGGCTAAGTCTCTTTTATTCATCCATTCTGAGGCCATCTTGAAAGATATAATGTAGGGCAGATTCTGATAGTCATGTTTCTAATGAAAGGATGAACTCACAGAGTTCTTTGTGAGTCTCAGCTCTTTTACAGCTACAAGATCTTGGGCAAAATTCTCAAGGCCTCAATTCTCCTATTGCAAAATGAGAAGTGCTATACCTCATTTCTTTATCATGTGGAATTTTCATGTAGCTTAGAATGAGATAATGGATGTGAATTGTATTTGAAACTGTAAAATGAAATCTAAATGGAAAGAAAATTTCAGCTTATCACATGCACATGAAAAATAATGTTATCTAGCCATAATGATAAAAATATAGATACAAATATTTCAAAAGTGGAACTGCAGTAAGGTTAAGGCCTTAGAACTAGGCTAATGAAATTAGGTGTCATATGTAGGCCATGGCAGTTAAGAACCCATGTACTTTCTGGTCCCTCCCTTCCCCAGTGCAGACACCCCAAAGGCCACACATACAAGATTATCTAACTACACGATAGAAGTAGCCCTGATTTTCAAGTCACCATTTGGAGGAAAACCTCATAGAAGGACCACCTTGATCTTGGGAGTTATTTATTATTATAGAATAGCCTATTTTATCTTAATAGCACAGCTAACTCCTTCAGACTTTCAATGCATTTAGATATACAATTACAAATATATACTGTTTACATTGTGAATTTTTGCCATAAATGTTCTATTACTGTATATACTATAGTACAACTTATTATTGTCACTCAGTAATATACTGGAGACATGTTTTAAGTTGTTTAATACAGCTCTACCTTATTCTTTCGATATAAAATATTCATATTAGATGTGTAGCCTTTCCTACACTGATGGATATTCCATTTTTCACTCTTTTATTTCAATACTGAAATAACCATATTTGTTCCTTGGTGTACATGTGGATGATTCTTTAGAATAGATCCTGAGTTATAGTGCCTGTGTTAATAAATATTAATAGAAAGAAAGAAAGTGAAGACACTCAGTCGTGCCCAGCTTTTTGCGACCCCGTGGACTATAGCCTACCAGGCTCCTCTGTCCATGGGGTTTTCCAGGCAAGAGTACTGGAGTGGGTTGGGTTGCCATTTCCTTCTCCAGAGTATCTTTCCTACCCAGGGATCAAACCCAGGTCTCCCGCATTGTAAGCAAGATGCTTTAAATACTGCCAAATTGCTCTTCAAATTAACTGCTTTTGTATAAAGTATTTGTATACTTTTTTTTTTTGCTTTTGCATTTCGTATATACTGAATTTTAGACCCATCAGCAGTATGTGAGAGTGTTCAAATTCCCCACACCTTCCTCTTACTTCTTAAGTAAGAATATCTAAAAATCATTGTTTATCTGTTACTGCATAACAAACCACCCTCAAACTTAGTAGAAACAATAGTCATTTTTATTATTTCTCATGACTCTAGCTTTACTGGGTTCCATTGGGCAGTTCTCCTGCTGAGTATGTCGTAGGCAGAGGCTGCAGTTTTCTGAGGGCTCAGCTGCCCTGGAATGTCTGAGAAGATTCATTCTTGTGGTCGCCATTGTGTATTCTCCATGTAGCTTAGACATCTGATATTAATAGAAAAGCAGCTGGATTTCTGGAAAGGAAGCAGAAGCTGCCAGTTCTCTTAAGGTCTGGGTTCTGAAGTTCCAAGCATCATTTCCCTCACATTGGTCAAAGCACCCATGGGCCAGCCTAGGTTCAAGAGCAAAAGAACTCAGAAATCATTGGTAGCTCTCTTTAATGACTATTTACACAGGAATTGTACTATCAAAACTATATTTGTATCTTTGAGTTTGAACCAAGGTGAAGAAAGCCTATCTTCAAAACTTCCAATAAGCTAGTGGAGTTTAAAGGGTTGGTTTCTTGATTAAGAAGTAAATATGCTTTGTGCTATCAAGTTAGAGAACTATGAATTTTGCTAGGAATTCTCTCAGCTTGAAGGTCAGTCAGTCATTTGACCAGTGACTGTAATTCAAGGTGTGAACAAGCTGTAATTTTTTTACCCTTTCACACTAAGTGTACCAGTAGAAAATAAAATGAAGGTACAGGTTCAGGTTCATTTCCAGGTATGTATAATGTGCTTGGGAGCTTTAAGGTTAGATATGATGGGAAGCATTCAAAATAAGTGATTCAAACATGTGCAAGATCTGCATCATTCAGAGTGACAGCTCATTAATTAATCTCCTACTCTAGAGATGGGGTAGGAGGTGAGATAGATGAAGGGGTTGTGTTGGGAGGGGTGAGAAGCACCACTCAGAGCCTCCTTTAACAGAGAACTCACTCACTGCCCAGCAGGAAGGATAATGTTTGACTAACAGCTTCCAGCTGTAAGCACTTTCACAGACTGCCTACACTTTCAAGCCAAGGGCATACCATTTTGGGAACAGTCCCCAGTCAATGACTGACTGAAGACTTGGTAGTGGGAGTCTTGCTATCCTGAGAGCAGTCCCTAGCTAATAACTAAGCAAGACATGTGGTATAAGAACTAGCCATTGTCAACCAGTGTAGGACTCCTCCAGCGGACAATTTCTACCACACCCCAAACTCCTCATTGGGCTAGCAGACATTTTGCCAATTCAGGATCACAGTGTTAGCTCTCTCAGGGCCTGCTGGGATTGTGTGTCCAATTATGGATCAACTAGTGATGCCAAAGAGACAAGATAGAAAGCTGGCAACTCCAATTTATTTACTTATTTAATATGGTGAATTTTATTATTTAATTAATTAGTTTGGTTGTGTTGGATCTTAGTTGTGGCATGTAGGATCTCTCTGCAGCATGTGGGGTCTTAGTTCCTTAACCAGAGACTGAACCCATGTCCCTTGCATTACCTGCCAGAATCCTCTGTCCATGGAATTCTCCAGACAAGAATACTGGAATGGGGTGCCAATTCCTTCTCTAGAGTATCTTCACAATCCAGGAATTAAACCCAGGTCTTCTGCACTGTAGAGAGATTCTTTACTGTCTGGACCACTAGGGAAGGCCCTGGAAAGAACATAAAGAACATCAAAATCTCATTCTTCCAACGAGCAAAGATGCAGACACTCCTACCTCATCCACTGCTTCAAGAAACTCCACAGCTAAGATTTCTTCAGTTTTATTTATCTATCATTTTTTGTATCAGGGATATCAAAATAGGGGTATCAGTTTGTAGCAAAACAAACACTAAAATTCAGTCACTTCAAGCAACAGCATGTTTTTTTGCTCACAAATCTATGGGCTGGCTGGTGTTTCAGCAGGGCTTAGGGATGCATCTGTCCTCAGCTATCGGGCGGGTGCTCACGTGTCTGGCTATTAGCTGATTTGGGGCTGATCTAGGATGTCCTTATCTGGGAGAGCTGAGCTCTGCTCCTCTGGATGGGCTCTTGTCCTCTAGCAGGCTGCTGCTGCTACTGCTCTAAGTCACTTCAGTCGTGTCTGACTCTGTGTGACCCCATGGACGGCAGCCCACCAGGCTCCCCCGTCCCTGGGATTCTCCAGGCAAGAACACTGGAGTGGGTTGCCATTTCCTTCTCCAATGCAGGAAAGTGAAAAGTCAAAGTGAAATCGCTCAGTCGTGTCCGACTCTTAGCGACCCCATGGACTGCAGCCTACCAGGCTCCTCCGTCCATGGGATTTTCCAGGCAAGAGTACTGGAGTGGGGTGCCATTGCCTTCTCCACTTTAGCAGGCTAGCCCAGCTCATTCATATGATGGTGACAGCATTCTAAGAAAATGAAAAGAAGTGTGGAAAGCTTCTTGACCTGGACTTGGAACTTGAAAAACATTAAAACAGACCAGATCCAAGGGGTGAGAAAATAAACTCCTTTTTTTTTTTTTTTTCAGTTGAAGGATAATTGCTTTACAGAATTTTGTTGTTTTCTGTCAAACCTCAACATGAATTAGCCATAAGTATACATATATTCCCTCCCTTTAGAACCTCCCTCCCACCCCCCACCCCACCCCACCCCACCCCTCTAGATTGATACAGAGCCCCTGTTTGAGTTTGCTGAGCCATACAGAAAATTCCCATTGGCTATCTATTTTACATATGGTAATGAAAGTTTCCATGTTACTCTTTCCATACATCTCATCCTCTCCTCCTCTCTCCCCATGTCCATAAGTCTATTTTATATGTCTGTTTCTCCATTGCTGCCCTGAAAATAAATTCTTCAGTACCATTTTTCTAGATCCTATATATAGGCATTAGAATACAATATTTATCTTTCTTTCTGACTCATTTCACTCTGTATAATAGGTTCTAGGTTCATCCACCTCATCAGAACTGACTCAAATTCATTCCTTTTTATGGCTGAGTAATAATCCATTGTGTATATGTACCACAACTTCTTTATCCATTCATCTGTCAATGGACATCTAGGTTGATTCCATGTTCTATCTATTGTAAATAGTGCTGCAATGAACATTGGGATACATGTGTCTCTTTCAATTTTGGTTTCCTCAAGGTATATCCCTAGGAGTGGTATTGCTGGGTCATATGGTGGTTTTATTCCTAGTTTTTAAAGGAATCTCCATACCATCTTCCATAGTGGCTGTATCAATTTACACTCCTACCAACAGTGCAAGAGTATTCCCTTTTCTCCACACCCTCTCCACCTTGCTTATAGTTTCCTTTGCTGTGCAAAAGCTTTTAAGTTTAATCAGGTCCCACTTGTTGACTTTTGTTTTTGTTACTCTAGGAGGTGGATCATAGAGGATCTTGCTTTGATTTATGTCATTGAGTGTTCTATGTTTTCCTCTAATAGTTTTATAGTTTCTGGTCTTATATTTATGTCTTTTATCCATTTTGAGTTTGTCTTTGTGTATGGTGTTAGGAAGTGTTCTAATTTCATTCTTTTACATGTAACAGTCCAGTTTTCTCAGCACCATTTATTGAAGAGACTGTCTTTTCCACATTGTGTATTCTTGCCTCCTTTGTCAAAAATAAGGTACCCATAGGTTCACGGGCTTATTTCTGGGCTTTCTATCTTGTTCCATTGGTCTATATTTCTGTTTTTTTTTTTTTTTTTCCCCCACTACCATACTGTCTTGATGACTGTAGCTTTGTAGTATAATCAAAGTCAGGAAGGTTGATTTCCCCAGCTCCATTCTTCTTTCTCAAGATTGCTTTGGCTATTCAGGGTCTTTTGTATTTCCATATGAATTGTGAAATTTTTTGCTCTAGTTCTGTAAAAAATGCCATTGGTAATTTGATAGGGGTTGCATTGAATCTGTAGATTGCATTTGGTTGTATAATCATTTTCACAATATTGATTCTTCCTACCCAGGAACATGGAATATCTCTCCATCTGTTTATGTCACCTTTGATTTCTTTCATTAGTGTCTTATAATTTTCTGTGTACAGTTCTTTTTCCTCCTTAGGTAAGTTTATTCCTAGGTATTTACTTCTTTGTGTTGCAATGGTGAATGGGATTGATTCCTTAATTTCTCTTTCTGATTTTTCATTGTTAGTACATAGAATGCAGGTGATTTCTGTGTATTGATTTTGTATCCTGCAACTTTGCTAAATTCACTGATTAGCTCTAGTAATTTTCTGATAAAATGGACAACAGTGGATGAGATTGTTGGATGGCATCAGTGACTCTATGGACATGAGTTTGAGTAATTTCTAGGAGTTTATGATGGACAGGGAAGCCTGATGTACTGCAGTCCATGGGGTCACAAAGAGTCGGACACCACTGAGTGACTGAAATGAACTGAACTGAACTGACCTTTAGGGTTTTCTATGTACAGTATCATGTCATCTGCAAACAGTGAGAGCTTTACTTCTTCTTTTCCCATATATATTCCTTTTATTTCTTTTTCTTCTCTGATTGCTGTAGAAAAGACTTCCAGAATGATATTGAATAATAGTGGTGAAAGTGGACACCCTTGTCTTATTCCTGATCTCAGGGGGGGAATGCTTTCACTTTTTCATCATTGAGAATAATGTTTGCTGCAGGCTTATCATATATGGCCTTTACTATGTTGAGGTAGGTTCCTTCTGTGCCCATTTCCTGAAAAGTTTTAATCACAAATGGGTGCTCAATTTTGTCAAAGGCTTTTTCTGCATCTATTGAGATTATCATATGGTTTTTATCTTTCAATTTGTTAATATAGTGTATCACATTGATTGATTTGCATATATTGAAGAATCCTTTCATTCCTGGAATAAACTTAACTTGATCATGGTGTATGAGCTTTTTGATATGCTGCTGAATTCTGTTGCTAAAATTTTGCTGAGGATTTTTGTATCAGTGATGTTGGCCTGTAGCTTTCTTTCCTTGTGTTGTCTTTGTCTGATTTTGGTATCAGGGTGATGGTGGCCTTGTAGAATGAGTTTAAAAGTGTTCTGAACTTTTTAAAAAGAGTTTTAGGATAGGCATTAGCTCTTTTCTAAATGTTTGACAGAATTCTCCTGTGAAGCCATCTGGTCCTGGCCTTTTGTTTTTCAGGAGATTTTTTTTTTTTAATCACAGTTTCATTTTCAGTGCTTGTAATTGGGTTGTTCATGATTTCTATTTCTTCCTGGTTCAGTCTTGGAAGATTGAACTTTTCTAAGAATCTGTCCATTTCTTCCAGTTTATCCGTTTTATTGCCATATAGTTGTTCATAATAGTCTCTGTAATACTTTATATTCTTCATCATCTATTGTAACCTTTCCTTTTTCTGATTTTGTTGATTTGATTCTTCTCTCTTTTTTCTTGATGAGTCTGGCTAAAGGCTTGTCAATTTTGTTTATTTTCTCATAGAACCAGCTTTTAGTTTTATTAATCTTTACTATTGTTTTTTTCATTTCTTTTTCATTTATTTCTGCTTGGATATTTATGATTTCTTTCCTTCTACTAATTTTGGGGTGTTTTCGTTCTTCTTTTTCCATTTGTTTTAGGTGTAAAGTTAGATTGTCTATTCGGTGTTTTTCTTGTTTCTTGAGGTAGGATTGTATTGCTATAAACTCCCCTCTTAGAACTGCTTTTGCTGCATCCCATAGGTTTTGAGTTGTCATGTTTTCATTGTCATTTGTTTCTAGAAATTTTTTGATTTCCCTTTTGATTTCTTCAGTAACCTGTTGGTTATTAATAAATGTGTTGTTTAGTCACCATGTGTCTTTTTGCTAGCAGTTTTTTTTCTTGTAATTGATATCTAGTCTCATAGTGTTGTAGTCAGAGAAGATGCTTGATAGAGTTTCAATTTTCTTAAATTTACTGAGGCTTGATTTGTTGCCCAAGATGTGGTTTATCCTGGAGAATGTTCCATGTGCACTTGAGAAGGTGTATGCTGCATTTGGATGAAGTGTCCTGAAGATATCAATGAGATCCATCTCATCTAATGTATCATTTAAGACTTGTGTTTCCTTACTAATTTTTTGTTTTGACTATCTGTCTATTGGTGTGAATGGGGTGTTAAATTCTCCTACTATTATTGTGTTATTGTCAATTTCTCCTTTTATGTCTATTAGTGTTTGTCTTATGTATTGAGGTGCTCCTATATTGGGTGCATAGATATTTACAATTGTTATATCTTCCTCTTGGATTGATCCCTTGATCATTATATAGTGTCCTTCCTTATCTCTTGTAATCTTTATTTTAAGGTCTATTTTGTCTGATATGAAGATTGCTACTCTAGCTTTATTTTGCTTCCCATTTCCATCTCTCACTTTCAGTCTATATGTGTGTTTACATCTGAAGTGGGTTTCTTGTAGACAGCATATATGTGGGTCTTGTTTTTGTATCCGTTCAGCCAGTCTGTGTCTTTTGGTTGGAGCATTTAATCCATTTACATTTAAAGTAATTATTGATATATATGTTCCTATTGCCATTTTCTTAATTGTTTCAGGTTGATTTTGTAGATCTTTTTTTCTTCTCTTGTATTTCTTGACTTTATAAGTACATTTAACATTTTTGTAAAGCTGATTTGGTGGTAATGAATTCTCTTAACTTTTGTTTGTCTGAAAAGCTTTTTATTTCTCCATCAATTTTGAATTGGTGGGTACTGTAATCTTGGTTGTAGATTTTTCTCTTTTAATACTTTAAATATATCTTGCATCTCCTTCTGGACTGCAGAGTTTCTGCCAAAAAAGCAGCTGTTAAGCAATGGAGTTTCCCTTGTATGTTACGTATTGCTTCTTCCTTGCTGCTTTTAATAGTCTTTCTTTGTGTTTAGTCTTTGTTAGTTTGATTAGTATATGTCTTGGCGTGTTTCTCCTTGGGTTTATCCTGTATTGGACTCTTTGTGCCTCTTGGACTTGATTGACTATTTCGTTTTCCATGTTGGGGAAATTTTCAACTATAATCTCTTAAAAAATTTTCTCATACCCTTTCTTTTCCTCTTCTTCTTCTGGGACCCCAATAATTCTAATGTTGTTGCATTTGATATTGTCCCAGAAGTCTCTGAGACTATCATCAGTACTTTTCATTCTTTTTACTTTATTCTGCTTTTCAGAAGTTATTTCCACCATTTAATCTTCCAGCTCACTGATCCATTCTTCTGCTTCAGATATTCTGCTATTGATTCCTTGTAGAGTATTTTTCAGTTCAGTAATTGTGTTGTTTTTCTTTGTATGTTTATTTTTTTTTAAGTTTAATTTTTTTTTATTCAATTTTAATTTAAAAAAAATTATACATGTGTTCCCCATCCTGAACCCTTAATTCGACTAGGTCTTTGTTAAATGATTCTTACATTTCTCCATTTTGTTTTCAAGGTTTTTGATCATCTTTACTATCATTATTCTGAATTTTTTTTTCAGGTAGTTTGCCTATTTCATCTTCATTTATTTGGACTTCTGTGTTTCTACTTTGTTCCTTCATTTATGTAGTATTTCTCTGCCTTTTCATTATTTTTTTTTTTAACTTATTGTGTTTGAGGTCTCCTTTTCCCAGGGTTCAGGGTTGAATTATTTCTTTCTTTTGGTTTTTTCCCTCCTAAGGTTGGTCCAGTGGTTTGTGTAAGCTTAGTATAGGGTGAGATTTGTGCTGAGTTTTTGTTTGTCTGTTTTTCCTCTCATGGGCAAGACTGAGTGAAGTGGTAATCCTGTCTGCTGATGATTAGGTTTGTATTTTTTTTGTTGTTGTTGTTTTTTGTTTAGAAGGCATCCTGCGCAAGGTGCTGCTGGTGGTTGGGTGATGCTGGGTCTTGTGTTCAAATGGTTTCCTTTGTTTGAATTATCACTATTTGATACTCCCTAGGGTTAGTTCTCTAGTTGTCTAGGTTATGGAGTCAGTGCTCCCACTCCGAGGTTCACAGCTTCATCTTTTTCCAAAGACTATGAAGAGGAATTTCACCTGAAATGAAAGGGCCTTTACTTGAGTTCCAAAAGCCAGTGCACAAGAACACAATGGAGATTTTTGATTCAGTGGAAACTCAGTATTCCCTGACACATGGACAGGCCTCCTTGGATTGCCTAAACTCCACTTCTTGATGAAAAGAGCTGCAAAGCCATGATGCAAAAGATGCAGGCAGATACAGAGAAATGTGAAGAATTATGGACAATTCTGAACAAAGAAAGTGTACGACAGGAATTAAAATACACCTTACATTTTCCCCCAAATATGGTCTTTTATTATAAAATAATAATTACACTTTACCTGCATCCTCCCTTTATTTATAACTGTTTCAGCTTCTACTACCTTCTTTCCCTTGATACATCATTTACCGGTACATCACAGGTGAGAAAGTCTCAGAAGTTGAAGAGAATTCAGAGGAGATAAATTCTTTACTTAATAAACAAAAAAAGACACAGAAGCTGGATTTACTGTGTGTGGGAGGAGCTGTTAGATAAATCAATGAAAGGGAAAAAGACATGAAATTACCTCTGCAAAATGAGAAGGTATGGCTGGATCATTCTTTACATGCTGTCAGAATGGTCTATGTTGATTCACTCTACTATTTCCTTTTTTTCCACAGAAATTTCCCCCAAATAAGAGAAAAGGGTAGTCAGAGGAGTGGGGTCTAAAAGCCACTCATGTTATAAAACAAAATAGATGTGAGAAATAGCAACCTAGAGTTAGAGAGAGCAAAAGAGAAAAACAGCATTTATTGAGTTCCTTAGATCTGCTAGACTTAGAACTCTGCATCTGCTGGTGTATTTTACCTTTCCCACAATCTATGTAACCAGGTAGTAGCAACCCTATTGTACAGGTGAAGAAATGGAGACTCAGGAATATTAAGAAATATGTTCCAAATCTCAGCTAGTTAGTGGTAACTCTGCTGCTATTTATTTATTGGAGGGTGAGGAATTGCATGGAACTCTACAACAGAGTTTTGCAGGTGCTGATGGGGGAGAAGTTGCCAAGTTCTGTGGTAATGATTGTGAGCTTCTTGAAGACTTGACCTGTATCACCTTCACCTTCATATCCCAGTGCTCAGCACAGTTCCTGGAGGCATTCAAATGAAGTGAAAGTCATTCAGTCATGTCTGTGTCTTTGCGACCCCATGGACTATACAGGCCATGGAATTCTCCAGGACAGAATACTGGAGTGGGTAGCCTTTCCCATGTAAGGGGATCTTCCCAACCCAGAGACTAAACCCAGGTCTCCCACATTGCAGGCGGATTCTTTACCAGCTGAGCCACAAGGGAAGCCCTCCTGGAGGCATAACCGTGTATTATTCTGCAGATAATAATGAGGGCTCCATTGATGTGTAATGGTTAGAGCACAATTGAAGTGCTGAGGAATAGACATGAATTTGAGGCATAGTGGAGATCATAGGAAGATAGAGGTGAAATCCAGAGCCAGGAGTCCACAGCTGCAAGATGGAGACCAAGCATAGGTGAGGAGGGAAGCTATTAGAGCCTAGCTTTCTCCACCCAACAGAATCAGATATCAGAACCACCTGGATTTGCTAGAGCCAGTACCAAAGCTTCTCTCATGGCACAAGTAAAGGAAACACTTGGATCTTTAGCTTTGAAACAGTTGGGGGAAATAGTAATAATGGAAAAGAGAAGATTCTAAGACTGGAATGAAGTATAGAGAATTGAGAAAAACTTCAGGCTGCTTCTGTGGGTCATGAGGGAATCCTGCCTTATCATATACTGACAGGCACTGTGCACTAACCAGTTACTGCAGCAGGGATGGAACAAGTGTCCACAGACTTCAGACATGGGTTTAATCTATATGTCTTATTTTTAAATTGAGCAACCAGTAGGTACACAATTGAAGACTTTCTTCTAAAAATAATGGAAAGCATAAAAATACCCTGGAAAAACTGTAAGATCCAAAGTTTTTCTAGTGGATGATTTACCAGTGTGATTCCAGTTACTGTGATAACAAACAAGCCCAAGACTCAATGGCATAAAGTAACTGTCTTCTCATATTCACAGATTTTGTGCGTCAGGAATCCAGACAGAGCACAGCATTCTCTGATGCTCCTTCAGGTCTGGGTCCTCAGATTCAAACACTAAGGTCTCTCGATAGCTTGGGGGGCTGGAATTACCTGGTAGTGGAGGGGTCTTCACTCACATGATTGACAGTCAGTTCTGAATGTTGGCTGGGACCTCAACTGGGCTCTCAGCTTAACAATTACAGATGGCCCATCTGTATGTGGTTTATCTTGAGCTTCTTTAAACATGGCACCTAGATTCCAAGAGAAGTGTCCCAAGAGAGTATGGTAGATGCGAATGGCATTTTCATGGTGTAGCCTCAGAAGATGCATCATTCATCCTGCCCTATTTTTAAAGAAATCAGTAAGATCTTCCAAAGTTTAAGAGAGGGGACACAGACTTCATCACTCCCTGGAGAAGTTTTGAGGCACATTGTAGGAAGGGCATGAAGCATAAGGGAGAGTGTTGTGGTCATTTTTGGAAAACACAGTCTTTCATAAATGCATATTCCCTTTTGATGATTTAATGGCAGTACTTGTCATAACTGGTACCATTGCTGGTACTAGACTCTTAATACATCAATACCACCCTGTACATGAGGAAAGCTTCTGGCAGAACTCATCCTAAAAGAACATCCTGGGTTGGAAATCAAGTGGCCAGAATTCCAGATCCAACTCTGCCACAACTAGTTGGACCTCAGCCCCTCATCTGTAAAGTTCAAGAGATCTAAGGAATTAAGAACTCTGTTCTTATTAGGGAAAGAAACTTGTTCCCTGGGCATTAAGTTGGATTCTCAGACCTCCCCTTACTCTAGCCCTAGAGATATGGCCCACCTCCCTGCCCCTCACCTGTTTGGCTGTCTGTACCCTGGAACCACGACTGTAAGCTGGCTCCTCTGGGGTTACCCTCTTGGAAATCTGGAATTCTCGGTTGGAATTCCTAAGACAAGATAGGTGGTGCTGGACACTGAGATAAGAAGTCATGTGGAACCATTAGACATTTCCCACCATAGGCCACTGAAACACAGAATATTGCTTTGCAGAAAGGCAGGAGTAAGGCCTTTGCGGAGGCAGAGTAAGAGGAGGGAGTTGGAGAGGGACAAGCTGGGTGAGTAACACTGTGGTTTTATGGTCCCTGGTTTCAGTCTCTCATTAGATCTAATTGCTTTATCTACTTTAGTTGAAAGAAATCCCTGTAGTTTCTAGGAAATTACCCATTTTCTTGAGAAGTACATTAAATCATTCTATTCTTTTGAACAAACCCTGCCTGAACAAGATGCATATTCAAACTTCAGTGTAATGAATTTGATAGTATAACCCAGATGAGACCTGTCCATTTCAGACACTCCTCCTGCCCAGCTCTCAACATTCATAGCTTGGTGCCCATATTGTAAAATCTTGAGTGAGTATCACCCTGCAGTTTACTATTGAGTGAGGATATAGAACAGAGAAGAACATTTGTAGGTATCAGTCCTGGAACAGACCTTGGAGACAGTAGAGACCAAGTCTCTTATACTGGAGGGAACCAAGTGCACAGAGGTGAAGGGACTTGCCCAGGGTTGTGGATTATTATCAGTGGAGCTCGCATGAAAAGCATATCTGATTGTTATTTCAGCACATGTCTGACTTTAAATCAGCCAGAACTACCTAGAAGAGAGATAGCAAATGATTGAACAATCAAACAATTCTGCATCATTTTTCTCTGCTCCTCTATTCTCCCGGGAGTCAGGCTATATAGGAAAATCTTTACTGCTCACAATGACAGATTTTGGTTATTGCCGTGATGCAGGGCAGTGAGGGTAGAGGGGAATAAATGAGGCTTATAAAGGGGTCAAATTAAATTTGTGCAAGTCCGGCATGTCTTTTGAAAACTCTAGTGACACAATTGAGGCTATAATAAGTCTAAACATTAAAAACTTGTTTACCTCCCGGTGGGGGAGGGAAATAGATACGTCATCATCTCAAGCCACTTCTTGTTCCATGACTCTCATTATGTTGTATCAAAAAGACAAAGGTACTTCTTTAAAAATTTTTTTTCTGGGATTGCTGGATCATAAGGCAGTTCTATTTCCAGTTTTTTTTAAGGAATCTCCACACTGTTCTCCATAGTGGCTGTACTAGTTTGCATTCCCACCAACAGTGTAAGAGAGTTCCCTTTTCTCCACACCCTCTCCAGCATTTATTGCTTGTAGACTTTTGGATTGCTGGTGCACTGGGACGACCCAGAGGGAGGGTAGGGGAGGGAGGAGGGAGGTGGGTTCAGGATGGGGAACGCGGGTATACCTGTGGCGGATTCATTTGATATTTGGCAAAACTAATACAATATTGTAAAGTTTAAAAATAAAATAAAATTAAAAAATTTTTTTTTCTGGATTATTTTCAGTTCAGCTCAGTTCAGTCGCTCAGGCATGTCCGACTCTTTGCGACCCCATGAATCGCAGCACGCCAGGCTTCCCAGTCCATCACCAACTCCCGGAGTTCACTCAGACTCACGTCCATTGAGTCAGTGATGCCATCCAGCCATCTCATCCTCTGTCGTCCCCTTCTCTTCCTGCCCCCAATCCCTCCCAGCATCAGAGTCTTTTCCAATGAGTCAACTCTTCGCCTGAGGTGGCCAAAGTACTGGACTTTCAGCTTTAGCATCATTCTTTCCTAAGAAATTCCACAGCTGGTCTCCTTCAGAATGGACTGGTTGGATCTCCTTGCAGTCCAAGGGACTCTCAAGAGTCTTCTCCAACACCACAGTTCAAAAGCATCAATTCTTCGGCGCTCAGCTTTCTTCACAGTCCAACTCTCACATCCATACATGACCACAGGAAAAACAATAACCTTGACTAGATGGACCTTTGTTGGCAAAGTGATGTCTCTGCTTTTGAATATGCTATCTAGGTTGGTCATAACTTTTCTTCCAAGGAGTAAGCATCTTTTAATTTCATGGCTTCAATCACCATCTTCAGTGATTTTGGAGCCCAGAAAAATAAAGTCAGGCACTGTTTCCACTGTTTCCCCATCTATTTCCCATGAAGTGATGGGACCAGATGTCATGATCTCAGTTTTCTAAACATTGAACTTTAAGCCAACTTTTTCACTCTCCTTTTTCAATTTCATCAAGAGGCTTTTTAGTTCCTCTTCACTTTCTGCCATAAGGGTAGTGTCATCTGCATATCTGAGGTTATAGATATTTCTCCCAGCAATCTTGATTCTAGCTTGTGCTTCATCCAGTCCAGCATTTCTCATGATGTACTCTGCACAGAAGTTAAATAAGCATGGTGACAATATACAGCCTTGAGGTACTCCTTTCCCTATTTGGAACTAGTCTGTTGTTTGTTCCATGTCCAGTTATAACTGTTGCTTCCTGACCTGCATATAGATTTCTCAGGAGGCAGGTCAGATGGTCTGGTATTTCCATCGCTTGAAGAATTTCCCACAGTTTTTGGTGATCCACACAGTCAAAGGCTTTGCCATAGTCAATAAAGCAGAAGTAGGTGTTTTTCTGGAACTCTCTTGCTTTTTCGATAATCCAATGGACGTTGGAAATTCGATCTCTGGTTCCTCTGCCTTTTCTAAAACCAGCTTGAACATCTGAAGTTCATGGTTCATGTATTGTTGAAGTGTGGCTTGGAAAATTTTGGGCATTACTTTACTAGTGTATGAGATAAGTGCAGGTGTGGTAGTTTGAGCATTCTTTGGCATTGCCTTTCTTAGGGATTGGAACGAAAACTGATTTTTTCCAGTCCTGTGGCCACTGCTGAGTTTTCCAAATTGGCTGGCATATTGAGTGCAGCACTTTCACAGCATCATCTTTCAGGATTTGAAATAGCTCAACTGGAATTCAATCCCTTCCACGAGCTTTGTTTGTAGTGATGCTTCCTAATGCCCTCTTGACTTTGCACTCCAGGATGTCTGGTTCTAGGTGAGTGATCATACCATTGTGATTATCTGGGTCATGAAGATCTTTTTTGTATAGTTCTTCTGTGTATTCCTGCCACCTCTTCTTAATATTTTCTGTTAAGTCCATACCATTTCTGTCCTTTATTGGGCTGATCTTTGCATGAAATGTTCCCTTGGTATCTCTAATTTTCTTGAAGAGATCTCCAGTCTTTCCCATTCTATTGTTTTCCTCTATTTCTTTTGCAGTGATCGCTGAGGAAGGCTTTCTTATTTCTCCTTGCTATTCTCTGGAACTCTGCATTCAAATGAGTATATCGTTCCTTTTCTTTTTGTTTGTCTTTTCATAGATATTTGTAAGGCCTCCTCAGACAACCATTTTTCTTTTTTGCATTTTTTTTGGTTGGAGATGGCCTTGATCCCTGGCTCTTGTACAGTATCACAAACCTCCATCCATAGTTCATCAGGCACTCTGTCTATCAGATCTAATCCTTTGAATCTATTTCTCACTCCCCCTGTATAATCATTAGGGATTTGATTTAGGGAGTGGCATCTGCACGCTGGAGTGACTCTGAGGAGATACTCCACATCCAAGGTCAGAGAAACCCAGCAAGACGGTAAGAGGGGCAAATTTGCATTTAGAATCAAACTCCATTCCCACCATGGACGCTCAAGAGGGCTCAAACAAACCTTGTTTGCACCAGGACCCAGAGACCCCACAGAGACTGAGACAGAACTGTGTTTGAGTGTCTCCTATGGAGGTAGGGGTCAGCAGTGGACTGCCACAGGCGCATGGGCTCTGGGTGCAGCAGACTTGGGTATGGCATAAGCCCTCTTGGGGGAGATCACCATAAACCCATCATAGAGCTGCCAGAACTTCCACAGGACTAGGATATAGACACCTGGAGGGCACAAACATAACCTTGTATGCATCAGGACCCAGGAGAAAGGAGCAGTGACCCCACAGGAGATTGACCCAGACCTGCCCGGGAGTGTTCAGGAGTCTCCAGCAGAGGTGTAGGTTGGTGGTGGCCTGCTGCAGGGTTGCAGGGCAGTGAGTGTAGCAGTACTTGCATGGGATCTTTTGAAAGAGTCACAGTTGTCTTCATTATCTCCACCATAGTTTCAGTTCAGTTCAGTCACTCAGTCGTGTCTGACTCTTTGTGACCCCATGAATTGCAGCACGCCAGGCCTCCCTGTCCATCACCAACTCCCGGAGTTCACTCAGACTCACGTCCATTGAGTCAGTGATGCCATCCAGCCATCTCATCCTCTGTCATCCCCTTCTCCTCCTGCCCCCAATCCCTCCCAGCATCAGAGTCTTTTCCAATGAGTCAACTCTTCGCATGAGGTCGCCTAAGTACTGGAGTTTCAGCTTTAGCGTTATTCTTTCCTAAGAAAACCTAGGGCTGATCTCCTTCAGAAAGGACTGGTTGGATTCCTTGCAGTCCAAGGGACTCTCAAGAGTCTGCTCCAACACCACAGGTCAAAGGAATCAATTCTTTGGTGCTCAGCTTTCTTCACAGTCCAACTCTCACATCCATACATGACCACTGGAAAAACCATAGCTTTGACTAGATGGACCATTGTTGGCAAAGTAGTGTCTCTGCTTTTGAATATGCTATCTAGGTCGGTCGTAATTTTTCTTCCAAGGAGTAAGCGTCTTTTAATTTCATGGCTGCAGTCACCATCTGCAGTGATTTTGGAGCCCCCCAAAGTAAAATCTGACACTGTTTCCACTGTTTCCCCATCTATTTCCCTTGAAGTGATGGAACCAGATGCCATGATCTTAGTTTTCTGAATGTTGAGCTTTAAGCCAACTTTTTCACTCTCCTCTTTGACTTTTATCAAGAGGCTTTTTAGTTCTTCTTCACTTTCTGCCATAAGGCTGGTGTCATCTGCATATCTGAGATTATTGATATTGGCAATCTTGATTCCAACTTGTGCTTCTTCCAGCCCAGAGTTTCTCATAGTTTGGCCCCAGGTAAATAGCAGGGAGGGAACATAGCTCCACCCATCAACAGAAAATTGGATTAAAGATTTACTGTGCATGGCCCTGCCCACAGAACAAGACCCATTTACCCCTTCAGTCAGTCTCTCCCATCAGGAAGCTTGGAGTTGGTGGTGGCTTATTAATTCTGTGTTTCTTACCAGCACCTCTTGTCATAAAATAACTGACACAGATGGTTGCTATGGTGGTTAGCCAGGGTGGGCGAATTCAATCAGTGTGCTTCCCCTAACAGTTTTAGAAGAGCAATTATTTTTAATTTTAGTAAAGGCTAATTTAAAGAGATGGCAAGAGTGAATGTCGACATTCTAGGAATCAGCAAACTGAAATGGACTGGAATGGGTGAATTTAACTCAGATGACCATTATATCTACTACTGTGGGCAGGAATCCCTCAGAAGAAATGGAGTGGCCATCGTGGTCAACAAAAGAGTCTGAAATGCAGTACTTGGATGCAATCTGAAAAACGACAGAATGATCTCTGTTCGTTTCCAAGGCAAACCATTCAATATCACAGTAATCCAAGTCTATGCCCCAACCAGTAACGCTGAAGAAGCTGAAGTTGAACGGTTCTATGAAGACCTACAAGATCTTTTAGAACTAACATCCAAAAAAAGATGTCCTTTTCATTATAGGGGACTGGAATGCAAAAGTAGGAAGTCAAGAAACACCTGGAGTAACAGGCAAATTTGGCCTTGGAATATGGAATGAAGCAGGGCAAAGACTAATAGAGTTTTGCCAAGAAAATGCACTGGTCATAACAAACACCCTCTTCCAACAACACAAGAGAAGATTCTACACATGGACATCATCAGATGGTCAACACCGAAATCAGATTGATTATATTCTTTGCAGCCAAAGATGGAGAAACTCTGTACAGTCAACAAAAACAAGACTGGGAGCTGACTATGGCTCAGACCATGAACTCCTTATTGCCAAATTCAGACTTCAGTGGAAGAAAGTAGGGAAAACCACTAGACCATTCAGGTATGTCCTAAATCAAATCCCTTATGATTATACAGTGGAAGTGAGAAATAGATTTAAGGGCCTAGGTCTGATAGATAGAGTGCCTGATGAACTATGGAATGAGGTTCATGACATTGTACAGGAGACAGGGATCAAGACCATCCCATAGAAAAGAAATGCAAAAAAGCAAAATGGCTGTCTGGGGAGGCCTTACAAATAGCTGTGAAAAGAAGAGAAGTGAAAAGCAAAGGAGAAAAGGAAAGATATAAACATCTGAATGCAGAGTTCCAAAGAATAGCAAGAAGAGATAAAAAGCCTTCTTCAGTGATCAATGCAAAGAAATAGAGGAAAACAACAGAATGGGAAAGACTAAGGATCTCTTCAAGAAAATCAGAGATACTAAAGGAACATTTCATGCAAAGATGAGCTCGATAAAGGACAGAAATAGTATGGACCTAACAGAAGCAGAAGACATTAAGAAGAGATGACAAGAATACACAGAAGAACTGTACAAAAAAGATCTTCACGACCCAGATAATCACGATGGTGTGATCACTCACCTAGAGCCAGACATCCTGGAATGTGAAGTCAAGTGGGCCTTAGAAAGCATCACTACAAACAAAGCTAGTGGAGGAGATGTAATTCCAGTGGAGCTATTTCAAGTCCTAAAAGATGATGCTGTGAAAGTGGTGCACTCAATATGCCAGCAAATTTGGAAAACTCAGCAGTGGCCACAGGACTGGAAAATGTCAGTTTTCATTCCAGTCCCAAAGAAAGACAATGCCAAAGAATGCTCAAACTACTGCACAATTGCACTCATCTCACATGCTAGTAAAGTAATGCTCAAAATTCTCCAAGCCAGGCTTCAGCAATATGTGAACCGTGAACTTCCTGATGTTCAAGCTGGTTTTAGAAAAGGCAGAGGAACCAGAGATCAAATTGCCAACATCCGCTGGATCATGGAAAAAGCAAGAGAGTTCCAGAAAAATATCTGCTTCTGCTTTATTGACTATGCCAAAGCCTTTGACTGTGTGGATCACAATAAACTGTGGAAAATTCTGAAAGAGATGGGAATACCAGACCACCTGACCTGCCTCTTGAGAAATTTGTATGCAGGTCAGGAAGCAACAGTTAGAACGGGACGTGGGACAACAGACTGGTTCCAAATAGAAAAAGCAGTATGTCAAGGCTGTATATTATCACCCTGTTTATTTAACTTCTATGCAGAGTACATCATGAGAAAGGCTGGACTGGAAGAAACACAAGCTGGAATCGAGATTGCCAGGAGAAATATCAATAACCTCAGATATGCAGATGACACTACCCTTATGGCAGAAGGTGAAGAGGAACTCAAAAGCTTCTTGATGAAAGTGAAAGTGGAGAGTGAAAAAGTTGGCTTAAAGCTCAACATTCAGAAAACGAAGATCATGGCATCCAGTCCCCCACTTCATGGGAAATAGATGGGGAAACAATGGAAACAGTGTCAGACTTTATTTTTCTGGGCTCCAAAATCACTGCAGATGGTGACTGCAGCCATGAAATTAAAAGACACTTATTCCTTGGAAGGAAAGTTATGACCAACCTAGATAGCATATTCAAAAGCAGAGACATTACTTTGCCAACAAAGGTTCGTCTAGTCAAGGCTATGGTTTTTCCTGTGGTCATGTATGGATGTGAGAGTTGGACTGTGAAGAAGGCTGAGCGCCGAAGAATTGATGTTTTTGAACTGTGGTGTTGGAGAAGACTCTTGAGAGTCCCTTGGACTGCAAGGAGATCCAACCAGTCCATTCTGAAGGAGATCAACCCTGGGATTTCTTTGGAAGCAATGATGCTAAAGCTGAAACCCAGTACTTTGGCCACCTCATGCGAAAGAGTCTGATGTAAAAGACTCTGATGTTGGGAGGGATTGGGGGCAGGAGGAGAAGGGGACGACAGAGGATGAGATGGCTGGATGGCATCACTGACTCGATGGACATGAGTCTCAGTGAACTCCGGGATTTGGTGATGGACAGGGAGGCCTGGGGTGCTGTGATTCATGGGGTAGCAAATAGTCAGACAGGACTGAGCAACTGATCTGATCTGAATGTATCAATTATTTCTTTTATGGATCACACTTTTGATATATTATTTAAGACCTCTTTGCCTAATTCACGATAACAAAGTTTTTTTCCTACTTCTTCTTTTAGAATTTTTAGTTATAAGTTTTGTATTTATGAGCAGTGGTTGAGAGGGTGCAGGAGGGTCGAGAGGAGCCACTCCACATTCAAGGTCAGGAGGGGCAGCGGTGAGGAGATAGCCCTCGTCCAAGGTAAGGAGCAGCAGCTGCACTTTGCTTGAGCAGCTGTGAAGAGATAGCCCACGCCCAAGGTAAGAGAAACCCAAGTAAAACGGTAATTGTTGTGAGAGGGCATCAGAAGGCAAACACACTGAAACCATAATCACAGAAAACTAGCCAATCTAATCACATGGACCACAGCCTGGTCTAACTCAGTGAAACTAAGCCATGCCCTGTGGGGCCGGCCAAGGTGGGCAGGTCATGGTGGACAGGTCTGACAGAATGTGGTCCACTGGAGAAGGGAACAGAAAACCACTTCAGTATTCTTGCCTTGAGAACCCCATGAGTAGTATGAAAAGGCAAAATGATAGGATATTGAAAGAGGAACTCCCCAGGTCGGGAGGTAACCAATATGCTACTGGAGATCAGTGGAGAAATAACTCCAGAAAGAATGAAGGGATGGAGCCATAGCAAAAACAATATCCAGTTGTGGATGTGACTGGTGATAGAAGCAAGGTCCGATGCTATAAAAATAAATATTGCATAGGAACCTGAAATGTTAGGTCCATGAATCAAGGCAAATTGGAAGTGGTCAAACAGGAGATGGCAAGAATGAACATCAACATTCTAGGAATCAGCAAACTAAAATGGACTGGAATGGGTGACTTTAACTCAGATGACCATTATATCTACTACTGTGGGCAGGAATCCCTTAGAAGAAATGGAGTAGCCATCATTGTCAACAAAAAAGTCCAAAATGCAGTACTTGGATACAATCTCAAAAACGACAGAATGATCTCTGTTTGTTTCCAAGGCAAATCATTCAATATCACAGTAATTCAAGTCTATGCCTCATCAGTAATGCTGAAGAAGCTGAAGTTGAACGGTTCAATGAAGACCTACAAGACCTTTTAGAACTAACACCCAAAAAAGATGTCTTTTTCATTATAGGGGACTGGAATGCAAAAGTAAGAAGTCAAGAAACACCTGGAATAATAGGCAAATTTGGCCTTGGAGTATGGAATGAAGCAGGGCAAAGGCTAATAGAGTTTTGCCAAAGAATGCACTGGTAATAGCAAACACCCTCTTCCAACAACACAAGAGAAGATTCTACACATGGACATCACCAGATGGTCAACACCGAAATCAGATTGATTATATTCTTTGCAGCCAAAGATGGAGAAGCTCTATACAGTCAGCAAAAACAAGACTGGGAGCTGACTGTGGCTCAGATCATGAACTCCTTATTGCCAAATTCAGACTTAAATTGAAGAAAGTAGGGAAAACCACTAGATCATTCAGGTATGTCTTAAATCAAATCCCTTATGATTATACAGTGGAAGTGAGGAATAGACTTAAGGGACTAGATCTGATAGATAGAGTGCCTGATGAACTATGGAATGAGATTCATGACATTGTACAGGAGACAGGGATCAAGACCATCCCCATAGGAAAGAAATGCAAAAAAGCAAAATGGCTGTCTGGGGAGGCCTTACAAATAGCTGTGAAAAGAAGAGAAGTGAAAAGCAAAGGGGAAAAGGAAAGATATAAACATCTGAATGCAGAGTTCCAAAGAATAGCAAGAAGAGATAAAAAAGCCTTCCTCAGTGATCAAGGCAAAGAAATAGAGGAAAACAACAGAATGGGAAAGATTAGAGGTCTCTTCAAGAAAATTAGAGATACCAAGGGAATATTTCATGCCAAGATGGGCTCGATAAAGGACAGAAATGGTATGGACCTAACTGAAGCAGAAGATATTAAGAAGAGGTGGCAAGAATACACAGAAGAACTGTACAAAAAAGATCTTCACGACCCAGATAATCACGATGGTGTGATCACTCACCTAGAGCCAGACATCCTGGAATGTGAAGTCAAGTGGGCCTTAGAAAGCATCACTACAAACAAAGCTAGTGGAGGAGATGTAATTCCAGTGGAGCTATTTCAAATCCTGAAAAATGATGCTGTGAAAGTGGTGCACTCAATATGCCAGCAAATTTGGAAAACTCAGCAGTGGCCACAGGACTGGAAAAGGTCAGTTTTCATTCCAATCCCAAAGAAAGGCAATGCCAAAGAATGCTCAAACTACCGCACAATTGCACTCATCTCACATGCTAGTAAAGTAATGCTCAAAATTCTTCAAGCCAGGCTTCAGCAATATGTGAACCGTGAACTTCCTGATGTTCAAGCTGGTTTTAGCAAAGTCAGAGGAACCAGAGATCAAATTGCCAGCATCTGCTGGATTATGGAAAAAGCAAGAGAGCTCCAGAAAACATCTACTTCTGCTTAGTGACTATACCAAAGCCTTTGACTGTGTGGATCACAATAAACTGTGGAAAAATCGTCAAGAGATGGGAGTACCAGGCTACCAGACTGGCCTCCTGAGAAACCTATATGCAGGTGAGGAAGCAATAGTTAGAAATGGACATGGATCAATATACTGGATCCAAATAGTAAAAGGAGTAGGTCAAGGCTGTAGATTGTCACCTTGCTTTTTTACCTCATATGCAGAGTACATCATCAGAAACTCTGGGCTGGAAGAAGCACAAGCTGGAATCAAGATTTCTGGGAGAAATATCAGTAACTTCAGATATGCAGATGACACCACCCTTATGGCACAAAGTGAAGAGGAACTAAAAAGCCTCTTGATGAAAGTGAAGGAGGAGAGTGAAAAAGTTGGCTTAAAGCTCATTCAGAAAACTAAGATCATGGCATCTGGTTCCATCACTTCAAGGGAAATAGATGGGGAAAGAGTGGAAACAGTGTCAGAATTTATTTTTCTGGGCTCCAAAATCACTGCAGATGGTGACTGCAGCCATGAAATTAAAAGATGCTTACTCCTTGGAAGAAAAGTTATGACCAACCTAGATAGCACATTCAAAAGCAGAGACATCACTTTGCCAACTAAGGTCCATCTAGTCAAAGTTATGGTTTTCCCAGTGTTCATGTATGGATGTGAGAATTGGACTATAAAGAAAGCTGGGTGGTGAAGAATTGATGCTTTTGAACTGTGGTGTTGGAGAAGACTCTTGAGAATCCCTTGAACTGCAAGGAGATTCAACCAATCCATCCTAAAGGAGATCAGTGCTGGGTGTTCATTGGAAGGACTGACGTTGAAGCTGAAACTCCAGTTCTTTGGTCACCTGATGTGAAGTGCTGACTCATTTGAAAAGACTCTGATGCTGGGAAAGATTGAGGGCAGGAGGAGAAGGGGATGACAGAGGATGAGATGGTTGGATGGTATCACAGATTTGATGGACATGGGTTTTGGTAGACTCCAGGAGTTGGTGATGGACAGGAAGGCCTGGCTTGCTGCTGTTGATGGGGTTGCAAAGAGTTGGACACGACTGAAGAACTGAAACGAACTGAGGTTAGTCATATCCTTCCTTCCAAGGAGTAAGAGTCTTTTAATTTCATGACTGCAGTCACCATCCGCAGTGACTTTGGAGCCCAGAAAAATAAAGTCAGCCATTGTTTCCACTGTTTCCCCATCTGTTTGCCATGAAGTGATGGGTCCAGATGCCATGATCTTAGTTTTCTGAATGTTGAGCTTTAAGCCAACTTTTTCACTCTCCTCTTTCACTTTCAAGAGGCTCTTTAGTTCTTCTTCACTTTCTGTCATAAGGGTGGTGTCATCTGTATATCTGAGTTTATTGATATTTCTCCCGGTAATCTTGATTCCAGCTTGTGCTTCCTCCAGCCCAGCGCTTCTCATGATGTACTCTTCATGTAAGTTAAGTAAGCAGGGTGACAATATACAGCCTTGACGTACTCCTTTTCCTATTTGGAACCAGTCTGTTGTTTCATGTTCAGTTCTAACTGTTGCTTCCTAGCCTGCATATAGGTTTCTCAAGAGGCAGGTCAGGTGGTCTGGTATTCCCATCTCTTGAAGAATTTTCCACACTTTATTGTGATCTGCACAGTCAATGGGTTTGGCATAGTCAATAAAGCAGAACTAGTTTTTTTTCTGGAACTCTCTTGTTTTTTCGATGATCCAAAGATGTTGGCAATTTGACCTCTGGTTCCTCTGCCTTTTCTAAAACCAGCTTGAACATCTGGATGTTCCTGGTTCACGTATTGATGAAGCCTCGCTTGGAGAATGTTGAGCATCACTTTACTAGTGTGTGAGATGAGTGCAATTGTGCAGTAGTTTGAGCATTCTTTGCCATTGCCTTTCTTTGGGATTGGAATGAAAACTGACCTTTTCCAGTCCTGTGGCTACTGCTGGGTTTTCCAAATTTACTGGCATATTGAGCACTTTCACAGCATCATCTTTCAGGATTTGAAATAGCTCAACTGGAATTCCATCACCTCCACTAGCTTTGTTCATAGTGATGCTTTCTAAAGCCCACTTGACTTCACTTTTCAGGATGTCTAACTCTAGGTGAGTGATCACCCCATCGTGATTATCTGGGTCGTGAAGATCTTTTTTGTACAGTTCTTCTGTGTATTCTTGCCATCCCTTCTTAATATCTTCTGCTTCAGTTAGGTCCATATTATTTCTGTCCTTTATCAAGCCCATCTTGGCATGAAATGTTCCCTTGGTATCTCTAATTTTCTTGAAGAGATCTCTAGTCTTTCCCATTCTGTTGGATTCCTCTATTTCTTTACATTGATTGTTGAGGAAGGCTTTCTTATCTCTCCTTGCTATTCTTTGGAACTCTGCATTCAAATGCATATGTCTTTTGTTTTCTCCTTTGCTTTTCACTTCTCTTCTTTTCACAGCTATTTGTAAGCCTCTTCAGACAGCCATTTTGCTTTTTTTGCATTTCTTTTTCTTGGTGATGGTCTTGATTCCTGTCTCCTATACAACGTCAGGAACCTCCGTCCATAGTTCATCAGACACTCTATCTATCACATCTAGTCCCTTAAATGTATTTCTCACTTCCACTGTATAGTGATAAGGGATTTGATTTAGGTCATACCTGAATGGTCTAGTGGTTTTCTCCACTTTGTTCAATATCAGTCTGAATTTGACAATAAGAAGTTCATGATCTGAACCACAGTCAGCTCCCAGTATTTTTTTGCTGACTGTATAGAGCTTCTCCATCTTTGGCTGCAAAGAATATAATCAATCTGATTTCGGTGTTGACCATCTGATGATGTCCATTTGTAGAGTCTTCTCTTGTGTTGTTGGAAGAGGGTGTTTGCTATGACCAGTGCCTTCTCTTGGCAGAACTCTGTTAGCCTTTGCCCTGCTTCTTTCTGTACTCCATGGCCAAATTTGCCTGTTACTCCAGGTGTTTCTTGACTTCCTGCTTTTGCATTCCAGTCCCCTAAAATGAAAAGGACATCTTTTTTGGGTGTTAGTTCTAGAAGGTCTTGTAGGTCTCCATTGAACCGTTCAACTTCAGCTTCTTCAGCGTTATTAGTCAGGGCATAGACTTGTACTACCGTGATATTGAATGGTTTTCCTTGGAAATGAACAGAGATCATTCTGTCTTTTTTGAGATTGCATCAAAGTACTGCATTTCTGACTCTTGTTGACTATGATGGCTACTCCAGCTTTAGCAGTTGTGGTGTATGGGCTTAGTTTATCTTAAGATGGGCATGTGGGATCTTAATTCCTGGCAGGTAATTGAACCCAACTTGCCTATATTGTTAGGTGGATTCTTAAGCACTGGACAGCCAGGGAAATAAGTCTTTTGACACCAAAGGGGGATTTGGCTGCCACATGACAGCATCTATTGTGCTTAATCTCCTTTTCCTATTGCCTTCACCGCCGCCCCCCGCTCCACCCCCATGCTTCTCACCCCACTCTCAAAGATAGTCTTCGAGAGTCAAGATCTCCTTTATTTCTTCTGTATTTTCTATACAGAACCCATTGTCTGGCACATAGCAGGGTTTCAGCAAACCCTTATTAAATGAATCAACAAAAATCTTGAGCCAAAAATAATTTTCTGTAACAAAAAGTACATAGATAGGAGAGAATGACTGAATGTTTATACTGCTTTTTCCAATTTCCACAGGTCTTTCACATTTATCACACCTAAACTTCACCACAACTTGGTGAAGTAGGAAATGATTGTTCTCATTTTCTAGATGAATACAAAGCTCAGAGAAACAGAATGATTTGCCCAGGATCGTGTAGTTAATTAGTGGATTTTGCAAGATATTTTTTGCTTCAGCTTGAAGGGATTGTATTATGTGAACTAAATGTGTCCCAATCTTCTTAACTCCTGAGACCCAGCTCTCATAGTCGTGCTCCAAGAACTAAGTGAACAATCAATGCCTTTCCTTCCTTTAGCTACTCAAAAGGTGCTACAGATGTGTGTTTCCAGTAGCAGCAGGAGTTAAGGGAGATCCACCTTTCTGGACTCTATTGCAACTACTGATGTCAACAGTGGTTTAGGAGGCCTCCTTGGGGATAGAACTAGTCCCTTGTCCTCTTTATGTCACCACACTCTAACTACCAAGGCTAGTAATAAGACAAGATCAGGCTTGAGGCTATTATGAGGAGAGAGATTTGTGAGAGCTCTTCTGAGTTTCTCTTTTTACTTCCATGGTGCTGACCTTTAAAAATCCTGCAGACCATCAGATGGACCTAAAAATAGCCTTTTTTGGCATTGAATAATCTGATTTCCCTTGACAAAGAGGTCATATTCTCCTCTCTTTGATAGCTTCTTTTTGATTAACTAGCCAAATCTGTTGAGGAAAAAGCATTCACTTCTTTGGAGGAATAAAAATGGAGATATTTAGGTAAAGGACATCTTTTTTTTTTTTTTTAATGTTCATAAAAGGTGACTTCCATTTGATCATATAGAACACATAAAGTACAGATCTGTGGGTTAGAATCATAGCAACAGAACTAAACTCTATTTTTTGAGAGCAAATAAGATGTACCGAATATGTCTTTGGTGCTTGCTAAAGAAATTAAAACCTAAAGAGCCCATTAATCAGTACTCTTAAAGCCATCTGTGATGTAATGGGAAACAATAGATTCAGATACAAGTAGATGTTGGTCCATTTACCAGCTCTGCGGTTCTAACCCTTAGTTCCTCAGCTGTAAAGAAGAATAAAAACATATGCCTTATTGAACTATTTCTCAGATAAAATGTAAGTGAAAATTCTCTTCAAAGAGTAAAGAGATTTTTACTATAAAGTACTTTATTTTTTAATATTTATTTAATTTTTGGTTGTGCCATGTGACATGTTTGATTTTGGTTCTCTGATCAGGGATTGAACCCATGACCTCAACAGTGGAAATTTGGAGTCTTAACCATCAGAAAAGTCCCACCAAAGTACTCTATTATTTATAGTATAAGTAATGATGAAAACAGATTTCTAAAGGCTGTATCAATTAGAATTACTGGGTATTAGGTCTCATGGTTAATTGTACACCATGTTTAATCTAATCATGAATTACATAACAAGCCTCTTGGAATAATATATCAATCACTTGGATTCCAGAAAGTCTTTTGATATTATCTGAATCTAAAGAGTCTGAGTAACAAAGTGTGGTTTTCAAAGGATCACTACCCAATAATGGAGCCAAAATTAACTCATTCACTTAAAATATATAATACCATGCTTTTTTTTTTACAAATGTAGACATCCATTTAACCATCACCATAATGAAGATATAGAATATTTCCATTATCTCCTGAAATTCCCTTGTGCCCCTTGATGGTCAGTCTTCTCTTAGATCCCAGGAACCACTGGTATTTTTTGTCAGTAAGAGCAGATTTATATAGAATTTTATATAAACAGAATCACATAATATGTACTATGTCTTTCTTTTATTATAGAGTCTGTGAGTTTCATCCACATTTTGTGTATCAATAGTTTCTCTTTGTTGCAGAGTAATAGTCTTTTGTCAGGATATATCACAATTTGTTTACTCATTCATTTGTTGTTGGTGAAGGTTGTTACCTTTAAAAAAAATTTATTTTAGTAGAAGGATAATTACTTTACAATATTGTGAAGGTTTTTGCCATACATCAACATGAATTGGTCATAGGTATACATGTGTCCCCCCTCATCCTGAACAACCCTCCCATCTCCCTCCCCACCTATCCCTCTAGGTTGTCCCAGAGCTCTGGCTTTGGGTGCTCTGGTTCATGCTTCAAACTCACACTGGTCGTCTGTTTTATATATGGTAATGTATATGTTTCAATGGTGTTCTCTCAAATCATCCCACCCTCTCCTTCTTCCACTGAGTCCAAAAGTCTGTTCTTTATATCTTTGTCTCCTTTGCTGCCTGTATGTAGGACTGTCGGAACCATCATTCTAGATTCCACATGTATGTGTTAATATACAGCATTTATCTTTCTCTTTCTGACTTCAGTCTGTGTAGTAGGCTTTAGGTTCCTCCACCTCATTAGAACTGACTCAAATGCATTCCTTTTTATAGCTAATATTCCATTGTGTGTATGTACCACAATTTCCTTATCAATTCATCTATCAATGGGCATTTAGGTTACTTCCATGTCCTAGCTATTGTAAATTATGCTGCAGTGAACATTGGGGTACATGTGTCTCTTTTGGTTCTGGTTTCCTCAGGGTATATGCCCAGCAGTGGGATTGCTGGGTCATATGGGAGTTCTATTCTCAGTTATTTAAGGAATCTCCACACTGTTCTCCATAGTGGTTGCACCAGTTTGCATTCCCACCAACAGTGTAAGAGGGTTCCCTTTTCTTCACACCCTCTCCGGCATTTATTGTCTGTAGACTTTTCGATGATGGGCATTCTGACCAGTGTGAGATGATACCTAATTGTGATTTTGATTTGCTTTTCTTTAATAATGAGTGATATTGAGCATCTTTTCATGTATTTATTAGCCGTTTTTATGTCTTCTTTGGAGAAATGTCTATTTAGTTATTTTGCCCAGTTTTTGACCGGTTTGTTCATTTTTCTGGTATTGAGCTACAAGAGCTGCTTGTATATTTTAGAGATTAATTCTTTCTTAGTTATTTCATTTGCTATTATTTTCTCCCTTTCTGAGGGCTGTATTTTCATCTTGTTTATAGTTTCTTTCATAGTGCCAAAGCTTTTAAGTTTAACTAGGCCCCATTTGTTGATTTTTGTTTTTATTCCATTACTCTGGGAGGTGGGTCATAGAGGATCTTGCTGTGATTAATCTTATAGAGTGTTCTGCCTATGTTTTCCTCTAAGAGTTTGATAGTTTCTGGCCTTACATTTAGATCCTAAATCCATTTTGAGTTTATTTTTGTGTATTGTGTTAGAAAATGTTCTAATTTCATTCTTTTACAAGTAGTTGACCAGTTTTCCCAATGCCACTTGTTGGAATGACTATCTTTTCTCCATTGTATATTTTTGCCTCCTTTGTCAAGGATAAAGTGTCCATAGGTGCGTGGATTTATCTCTGGACTTTGTTTTGTTCCATTGATCTATATTTCTGTTTTTGTGCCAGTACCATAACGTCTTGATGACTGTAGCTTTGTAGTATAGTCTGAAGTCAGGGAGGTTGATTATTCCAGTTCTATTCTTCTTTCTCAAGATTGCTTTGGCTCTTTGGGGTCTTTTGTGTTTCCATACAAATTGTGAAATAATTTGTTCTAGTTCTGTGAAAAATCCCATTGGTAGTTTGATAGAGATTGCATTGAATCCATAGACTGTTTTGGGTAGTATATTCATTTTCACTATATTGATTCTTCTACCCAAGATCGTGGTATATTTCTCCATCTATTGTGTCATCTTTTGTTTCTTTCATCAGCGTTTTATACCTTTCTGAATACAAGTCTTTTGTCTCTTTAGGTAAATTTATCCCAAGTATCTTATCCTTTTCATTGTGATGGTGAATGGGATTGTTTCCTTAATTTCTCTTTCTGATATTTCATCATTAACATATAGGATTTCAAGGGATTTCTGTGTATTAACTTTATATCCTGTGACTTTACTATATTTATTGATTAGCTCTAGTAATTTTCTGATGGCATCTTTAGGGTTTTCTATGTAGACCATCATGTTATCTGCAAACAGTGAGTTTTGCTTCTTTTTTCCAACCTGGATCATTTTTATTTCTTTTTCTTCTCTGATTGCTATGGCTAGGTCTTCCAGAACTATTTTGAATAGTAGTGGTAAGAATGGGCACCCTTGTCTGGTTCCTGATTTTAGAGGAAATCCTTTCATTTTTTTGCTAATGAGGATAATGTTTGCTGTGGGTTTGTCATATTTGGCTTGTATTATGCTGAAGTAGGTTCCTTCTATGTCTACATTCTTGAGAGGTTTTTTTTTTTTTTAATCATAAATGGGTGTTGAATTTTGTCAATGGTTTCTCTGCCTCTGTTGAAATAATCATATGGTTTTTATCTTTCAATCACATTGATTGTTTTGTGAATATTAAAGGAGAGGTGCTGCTAAACATCCTCCAAGGCACAGGATTATTCCCCAAAGAATGTAACAATTATAAATGTCAATGGTGTCAATACTGGGAAACCCCGATCTACCAATTATCACTACTTATAAATATAGTTTATTTGCATTTTTATTTAATATCTATCTCCTTCACTATACTGAAAAGGATGCTAGCTGATTTATCAATGAACTCTCAGATTATAAAATATGGCATGCCATGTAGAAAGTGCTCACAAAATTTTGTTCAGTGAATAAAATAATTCCAAATGTAATTCACTCACATTTACTCATTTAAAATATTTTTTAGATATCTACTAAGTGTCAAGCACTGGAAAACCAAGATGAATAAACATTAGACCTAGCCTCTATACATCTTTCTTGCTGTATTCATTGTATTTTCTATGCACAGCTAGTAAACTGTGAACTGTCTCTTCCATAATTCTCTCATTTATGCTTCACAAGGACCCTCTGAAATGGGTATACTATTATACCCATCATTTTCCCATAGTTAACACCCAGATAGTTTAGTCGATTTGCCAAATATCACACAGGAAGCACATAGAAAAACCAGAATGCTGCTTTAGTTGCATTGAATTATCAGTAACTCTTTCCAAACTACATCACAGTATTCATTGCTTTTGAATTTACTTCCAACCAAGACTTTGCATTTTTGTTTTATAAGTTTCTTTATTAGCACTAAAATGCAAAAGCCCTGAGAGATAAGAGGTATAGGGTTTATTGAAACTATTTTGTTTTTATTGTTTAAGATTTTTTTTTTTTTTTGATGTGGACCATTTTTTAAAGCCCTTTTTGAATTTCTTACAATATTGCTTAGGTTTTGGTATTTTTGGCCACAAGGCATATGGGATCTTAACTCCATGACCAGGGATCAAACCCACAACCTCTGCACTGGAAGATGAAGTCTTAACAATTGGACTGCCAAGGAAGCCCTGTAACTGTTTTAAACATGAAGGAAAAGGTGTGCAGTAAAGCCAATTGATCTGTTGCAGGACATATGTCCAGTAAGTGGCAGAACCAAAGAGGAAGCGCAATGTTGATGTTTACCAGCCAAAAACCAGAAGGAAAAAACCTGTGATGGAACAAGTTGGCTTTACTGATACTTGTTTCAACAAGGGAGGGCATACACAATAGGGAAAAAGGGACCTTTCTGTATGAGAAGCTTGCTATGGGATTGAGCTTGGATTAGGAGCATTGGAGTAGGCTTCAAGGAAGCATGGCTTTGTTCTGGATTGAGGGCTGTTAGGAGGAAATTTTAGATAGCTGCAGTTGAGTATCCCAAAAACTTAAATTCAGGAGGTGGGAGAAGTGGTGTAGGGATAGAAAGACAGCAGACACTCATTTTAGCCACTATAGTAGGATATCTTTGTGGTTTGCATAGTTCTAGAGAGGTTTTGTTTTGTCTTTGACAAAAATCATTTTGTTGGATGTTAATGTCCTGTGAAATAGTTAACTAGAAAATACCAGGCTTTTCCTGTGAGTGCTGACCAGTTAGCTTGTGGCAGCTGTCAGTAGCTGCTCTTTTTCTTTCTGAAAGTCTTGGTACTTCTAATTCAGTGATTTCACTATGCCACACTACCTGCTTATAAGCAATTTTCTCAATATTGTGTCTAGGTTTACAGGTGTCTGAGAAAGGGCAATGTGAATGGGGCTGGGAGTGGTGTGTTATGATCCCACCACCTCACCGCAGGCCAACAGTATGCCTTTTCCTTTTCTCCCTTTGCTCAACACTCAGCGATGTAAGTCTTGCCTCCTCTCAGTCCAAACTTGATCCCCGGGACTTCCCTGGTGGTCCAGTGGTTAACATTTCGCCTTCCAATGCAAGGGGTGCAGATTGGATCTCTGATCAGGGAGCTAAGATTCCATATGACTTGGGGCCAAAAAACCAAATGTAAGACAGAAGCAATATTGTCACAAATTAAATAAAGACTTTAAACATGGTCCACATCAAAAAACCTTAAACAAACAAACAAACAAACAAAAACAACCTTGCTTCTCTAGAAGATATGAAACTGAAAACTCCTTGGATTGTAAGTAATTGATGACATTCCCAGAGACCCTAGGTGAAAACAAGATACCAAAGTCCTATCTTCTCTAGAGGATTGTGAAATTTTCACCAGTTTATTTTAAGAAGTCTTATTTTCATCAGAAAAGTACCATATGCTCACTAAATGAGGAATAAAAAGAACTGGAAATTCAAAGAGTCACTGAGAATCTCACCACCTGAAGAAAAACACTGTCAATATTTTTGAGCCTTTTGTATCAGAATTTTCTCTATGCATAATATTGTGTGACATATTTGTGATGTGTATTGTTTTGATCCGAATCACTCTAATTTTTGTCTTTTTCTTTTTATTAACTTAGAAAATAAGTTGTAATCAAGATTTTCAATGTTGACTTGATACTCCATCATATGGCCATGCCAAATTTGTCTCACACTTTAATTTGGGGGCATTTGTATCAGTTTCATTTTTTAAAATGCATGGTTGATCTTCAGTATCCATGGAGGATTGACTCTAGGACAAGCCCCCCAAAATCTGCAGATGTTTAAGTCCCTTATATAAAACAATATAGCATTTGCACATACATCCTAACATTACTTTAAATCATCTCTAGATAACTTATACTACCTAATACAATGTGAATGCTGTGTAAATTGTTGCATGCCTGCCAGAATTCAAATTTCACTTTTTGGAACTTTCTGGATTTTTTCCACAAATTTTTGATCAGCTGTTGGTTGAATCCTGAATTCAGATACAGAGGGTTGACTGCGATAAGCAATTCTGTGATAAACACCTCCTGCAAAAATCTTGCTGCATGTCTCTGTTTTGTTAGAATAAATGTTTTTACTGGGGTTGGTAAATTGGAGGATATAAACATTTGGAATACTATTAACATGTATTTTTGAATTTGGACACTTGTATTTTGAGAATGAAAGCCTTGACTACAGAAACGACAATTTTTAGTAGAATTCCAGGTGTTGGGCAGCTTGTGGGTGGGGGGAAAAGTAATGTGAGACATGAGTTTTCCTGAAAAGCACATCATTCGTTCTCTTCCACGTGAGGTTGGTTCAGGTGTTCAGAAGGTCTCTGGAGGAAGTCTAGCAGACCAAGAGGGCAAAGGGGCTGCAGAATTAGAAGGTCAAAGAGAAGAAATCCAAGATTTATCCTGAAAGTAGTGATCTTGCTTTAATTTAGTCCCTCCATTCCCACCCAGGTAGCTCAGCTGGTAAAGAATTGGCCTGCAATCCAGGAGACCCTGGTTTGATTTCTGAGTTGGGAAGATCCCCTGGAGAAGGGACAGGCCATCCATCCCAGTATTCTTGGGTTTCCCTAGTGGCTAAGCTGGTAAAGAATCCTCCTGCAATGAAGGAGACCTGGGTTTGATCCGTGGGTTGGGAAGATCCTGTAGAGAAGGGAATGCTACCCACTCCAGTGTTCTGGCCTGGAGAATTCCATGGACTGTATAGTCTATGCGGTTGCAATGAGTCAGACACAACTGAGTGACTTTCACACATTCACCTCCACCCTGAAGAAGCATTGCTTTGAGCTGCTCACAGAGTTGAGGGCTGCAGCAAGGATCCCAGGCCCTCACCCAAGGCTGTTGAGATGGGAAGAGTGATTGGTATTCATTAGCATTTGCAAAAATGAATCATGGGAGAAGGGAAATACACATTGGCAGTCAGGTCTTAAGCTGCAATTGGTGTTAAGGCCAAAGCTTCCGATTTTCAGCTGCTTCTCATTCAAGATATCTTAATTCCCCCTTATCCTCTGGTGAGGCATTAACTACACAGCCAAGGGAAGCCTGTGAACTCTGGGTGCCAGCAGAAGAGAGCATTAGCTAATTCTTTTCTGGTTGGCAATTCTCATTCTCTCTCTCTCTCTCTTTCTCTATTGACCTTACTATTAAGAATCCTGGAAGCTCTTTGAAAGTCTGATGCTGCTTGGTATAATCTATAGTATCTTAAATGAAAGGTAGAAACCAAGATGATATCGCTTTCAGAAGGACACCTGCAAGGCGGGAAGCTAGCAGGACTTAGCACTTCCCTGGAGCTGTAAGCCAAAGTGCAGGCAGGTTATGTTATCAAACCCAGGTTTGATTACTCATCACTCAAAGCCTTTCAAGAGGACAGGTTGGCTGAAAGTTTGCTTTATTTTGGATTCCAGCAACCACAGTGTTGGGGGCAGGGGACAGACACTTGTCCAAAGGCTGACTCCTTTCTGTCTGGACAATCAGTGGAAAAGAGCTCTTATAGGCTGAGGGAGGGGGCTACATGTAAAAGCAGAATAGTCAGCTCTGACAGTCATCTTGAAATTGGTCACTTGTAGTCTGATAAGTGTCATCTTGATTGTTCTAAGTATAGTTAATCTTCAGTTCCATGGTCAGTTGTTTCCATTTCTTTAAGGCCAATTCTCAGAATTGTGGCAGCTTATGTCATGACTTCCCTCGTGGCTCAGACAGTAAATAATCCATCTGCAATGTGAGAGACCTGGGTTCGATTCCTGGGTTTGGAAGATCCCCCGGAGGTCATGGCAACCCACTCCAGTATTCTTGCCTGGAGAATCTGCATGGACAGAGAAGCCTGGCAGGTTACAGTCCATGGGTTGCAAAAAGTAGGACACAACTGAGCGACTAAGCACAGCATGTCATGGCTGGACTTCCATGGTGGCACACTGGTAAAGAATTTGCCTGCCAATGCAGGAGATGCAAATGATGCAGGTCTGATCCCTGTGTTGGGAAGATACCTTGGAGGAGGAAATGGCCATCCACTCCAATATTCTTGCCTGGAAAATTCCATGGGCAGAGGAGACTGGAGGGTTACAGTCCATGGAGTTGCAAAGAGTCAGACATGACTGGGGGACTGACCACACATATTTGAATATCATGCCTACAGTCTGGTCATCATGCAGTTTACTTCTTCCACCTGGTGGGGGTTTCAATGTCTATAAGACAGCTCACAGAATATGGCTCAGAATGTTATCTATAGCCCTTGAGAAGGAACTGGAAGTCCTTGATTATGCTTAAAGACTAAACTATTATTCTTTGGTGTCCTTTGACTGTTTTCCCTAGCTTCTGCATTTTCTCACTTCTCTGATTAAACTTATTCTTTGTCTAAAATTTCTCCATAGACAAAAGGCAGGCAGAGGACATGAGGGTCAAGGACCATAGAGTCTTGCTCCATTTCAGTTATAGACAAGGGAGGTGGAGGCATGCATTCCCAAGAAAGCAGGGGAAAAATCACTGCTGTGGAATACTGTCACCTGGTAGAAGTGTTAGAGTTGCAATGTGCAAATTAGTTACCAAATGTTATACTTCAAGAAAGAGAAGGAAGGAAGAAAATGAATATTTATCAAGCTTCTATTAATTAATAGGACCCTGATTGGCACTGATCTTGTATTTTCTCATTCATGTCCCAACTTGTTCTATGAAACAGGTGTGTAAATAATATTAAAATTCATCTTTAATGTAAAAAAATAGAGTTTCAGAGACATTTGCTGAATGCTGAGTTCACAGAGCTGATGTGGGTGGGAACAAGGATGCAGAAGTAAGGCTGATGCCATTATAACACATATAGTGTATATAGAAATGCATAAAAATGCATTGAAAGAAATAATATGTAAGTCTTAAAAGTAAAACATTCAGGTGTGCTTTATTTAGTTATAATTTACACACCTTGAAAATCACCCATGGTGGGGGATCACCATTTATAAATCACCATTTATGGTTTAAAATAACCATTCAGAATGGTTTTAGTAAATTTATGAAATTGTGTAACTACCATCACAAGCCTGTTTTTACAATTTCTATCCAGGTGTACTTCTTTTATGCAATAAGGTTATGACTGAAGATATGGGTAGAGAAAAATACTATAATTTCTATTGATTGCCTATATTATCTTTTCTAGATTCTAGAAAATAGGATGTTCACCCAGGGTATAGAGAACCATGACAGCTTCTTAGAGCATACCAAAGCTGGGTGAGATTTCCAGAAAGATAACTCTAAAAATCAATGATGCCCTGTATGACATCATTACAAAATAAACTCTGTAGTGCAAACTAATACTCTCCTAGTATTAGTTAAATAGACATGCAACATTAGCACTTTAAATTACTGGCCTGTTGTTACAAAGTTCTATTTATATTTCACATTAATCTTAAACATTCTAGGATATTAAAGTATGTGGATGTAAAAAGCCTAAATGATCATGACTCAGTCTGTACTGTTTTTTCCTTTCCCCTATGATCTGCTTTGCTGGGTTTTGCTTGGTCATTACTTCCTCTGTGCATCTAGTTCTGACCTTATTTCTCTTCTTCCTAAGTATGGTTTGTATTTCCCTATAAAATCCTGTGATTATTGCTACCATATTATCATATTGCATGCTTTTATCCCTCTACATTTATTCCTTCCCCATTAGACACTAAGATACTTTAAGGCATAGGAACGATTTTTTTTTCCACTTTCAGGAGTAAAAAATTCACTTAGATTTCATTTGATTCTAGCTCACCTCGAGAATTGAAAAGCTACAAGGATCACATATTCCTTTAAATTTTTCTAGAAGGGGTGTCAACGTTAAAAAATAGTCACAACCTAAAAGTTGAGAGTTGTGCTTTACCCAACAGGAATTTTTAAGACTTCAACCTCAGGAGACAGCATCTCAAGTAACTGCCTTGAGGATGTTGGGGGCGGAGTCAGGTTATACCGAAATTGGCAACAAAGGGTAGGTAGTCTGAACATCAAAAGTATTGGGGGGAATTAAAGAAAATCAGATATCCCAAGTTAAAGAATTTAGCACTTTTCTATATACAGGAATATGCAAGAGTCTGGGCTCACTGAAATTATTCCTTTTATATTCATTGCAGCTACTCTGGAGTCAGTATTCTCTGTTTTTCACATCCTGAGTTCCTCAGGGCTCACCATAGGGAGTGGTTACAGCCTGATGGCTGCCAGATTGCAGGTATTCTTCTTCTTTCTAAGTGCACTTAGGACTCAGGAATTCACGTTTGAAGGGCTGGAATTTCTGATAACTGTGATATCCTTATTTACTGATATGGCAGGAAATACTCTTTTTCTCAAGGGCTAGAAAAGACTGAAAAGTATTAGGGCGAAATTCTCTGGTGGTCCAGTGGTTAAGACTTGACACAGAAATGGAGTACTTCCCGCCATATCAGTAAACAAAGGATGTCACAGTCATCAACAATTGCAGCCGCACCCTGTGGGAACTCAGGAAGGAAAGATACCTGCCAGTTAGCAGCCATCAGACTGCAGTCTCTCCCCACAGTGAGCCCTGAGGAAACTCACTGTAGGGAGTGGCTCTTGCCAATCTTTTCATACATAGAAAAGTGCTAAATTCCTTATCTTGAGATATCTGTTTTTCTTTAAAAACAATAACCTTTTGATGTTCAGACTACTCACCATTTGTTGCAAAACTTCTGTATAAACTGGTTCCTCCTCTCACTTTCTCAGAACAGTTTTCTCAGGGTTACTTGAAATGCTGTCTTCTGGGTGTGAAGTCCTAAAAATTCCCACTGAATAAAACATAACTTTCAATTTTTAGGTTTTGAATATTTTTAAAATCCATAGTGCTTTCACTGCCAAGGGTGTGGGTTCAGTCCCTGGTTGGGAAATAAGATCTGGCAAGCCTTGCAGTGAAACAAACAAACAAACAAAACAGCGTCAGGGCCATTGTCATCTAAAGGATGAAAGCCTATTGGAAAAGAATATGAAGTATTCCTAAATTTTCAATGTCATTAAGTGGGACTATATAACAGTTTGGGAATAGGAGTTGTTTAAGAAGATTCCCAGGCCTTCGCATGCAGTTCAGTGGAAAGAATCCACCTGCCAGTGCAGGAGAAGAAAGAGATTGGAGTTTGATCCCTGGGTCAGGAACATCCCCTGGAGGAGGAAATGGCAACCCATTCCAGTGTTCTGGCCTGGAAAATTCCATGCACAGGGAAGCCTGGTGGACCATGGGATCATAAAGAGTTGGACATGACTGAGAGACTGAGGTACAAGAAAATTTCTGGTTATAAAAAAAAAATGTATTTCATAAATTCACATATGGAAAGTAGAATCCCCAAAATTTCCAAATGATTTAGAAATTATTTATCTCACCATCTCCTTAATACTAGAAATCTTGAAACTTTCCTAGAATTAACATTTGACAGAAACTTTAAGCACAGTTCTTGAATTTTCATTTGATTCAATTTTGTGCAACTACAGTCCTCACTTTTAAAAAACATTTAATAGTGTATAATATATTGCCTGAAAAATGACTTTTCAAGTGATATTTGCAAATGTTCTACCACAGAAACATGATTTTCTTTTGGCTATCATATGACTGCATGCTAAATGAATGTCTGGGACTTTATCTTAAACATGAGGTTGAAAGTGAAAGTGAAAGTGAAGTCGCTTAGTCCTGTCCGACTCTTTGGGCCCCCTTGGACTGTAGCCTACCAGGCTCCTCCCTCCATGGATTTCTCCAGGCAAGAATACTGGAGTGGGTTGCCATTTCCTTCTCCAGGGGATCTTCCCAACCCAGGGATCGAGCCCGGGTCACCAGCATTGCAGGCAGACGCTTTAACCTCTGATCCACGAGGGAAGACCTAAACATGAGATTGGATACCAGTAACAGTCGGACATGACCGAGTGACTGAACTGAACTGAACTGAACACTGCAACAAGAACTTCACAAATTGAATAAAACATGAGATTGGATACCAGTAATTATTCAATTTGTGAAGTTCTTGTTGCAGTGTTCAGTTTAGTTCAGTTCAGTCACTCAGTCATCTCCGACTTTTCACTACCACATGGACTACAGCACACCAGGCCTCCCTGTTATCACCAACTCCAGGAGTCTGCTCTAACTCATCTCCATTGAGTCGGTGATGCCATCCAACCATCTCATCCTCTGTTGTCACTTTCTCCTCCTGCCTTTTCCCAGCATCAGGGTCTTTTCCAATGAGTCAGCTCTTCGCATGAGGTGGCCAAAGTATTGGAGTTTCAGCTTCAAAATCTTCTTTAGGATGGACAGGTTGGATCTCCTTGCAATCCAAGGGACTCTCAAGAGTCTTCTCCAACACCACAGTTCAAAAGCATCAATTCTTCCTCACTCAGATTTATTTATGGTCCAATTCTTACATCCGTACATGACTACTGGAAAAACCATAGCCTTCACTAGACAGACCTTTGTTGGCGAAGTAATGTCTCTGCTTTTTAATATGCTGTCTAGGTTGGTTGTATTTTTTACTACCTTGTACGCTCTATACTCTATATGACTGACTCTTCTGCAGATTCATATTTAAACAATTGTTTGCACACCTCAGGGGCTTCCCTGGTGGCTCAGAGGTTAAAGCATCTGCCTGCAATGCAGGAGACCTGGGTTCGATCCCTGGGTCGGGAAGATCCCCTGGAGAAGGAAATGGCAACCCACTCCAGTATTCTTGCCTGGAGAATCCCATGGATGGAGGAGCCTGGTGAGCTACAGTCCATGGGGTTGCAAAGAGTCGGACACGACTGAGTGACCACACTTTCACACACACACACTTGCACACCTCAACAAAATCACTCCCAGTTTTCTTGTGCCTTTTGTTTTGCTCTAGAAAATATTTCTTACTCGTTGAAGCTATTTTTTCTTATTGCTTATTGGCAGCAAGTGTAACTGCTTCTGATTTCTTTATTTGCTTTCTTATTTGCTTGTTTATTAAGAACTAGGGAGTCTTCAGTCTGGATGGTAATTTAGGAGGTTAACTGTCTCCAATTATCTTTCTTAGAACAACCAATTATCTTTTCCTGATTTGGCTATTTCCTGGAATTTTTTCACCTAATTGAGGGATAACTGGGAAGCCACAGCAGAGTCATTGCTAAAAAGGTTTCAACTTTGGTAGGAAAGGTAGAAGGGTGGATTAGCATTGTGTTTTCCTCCCAAGTTACTATCTACCTTTCTCCTCTCTATCTGTGGCAGTCATTTATTTTTATACTAAGCTGGTTCAGATGTAATCACAACCATTATTTGTATTGATCTTTCCTCCTGAAAGCTAAAGATGGAACTGGGTTCTTACTGAACACCTCATGTGGCTTAGAGCTCTTCAGAATCACAGAGGAAGAATTGGAACTGAATGATAGAAACTGTCAACCTTCCCTGGAATCCGGGAGGGTTCATCCAATGATAATGGCAGAATCTTGACAGAAAGAGCCTGAAGATCATTATCAAGCTCAGTGTTTTGCCATTACGCTGTTTGCTATGCAGTATATACTTTATTTGTTTGGACCTCAGATGCATGGAGTTAAGATCAGCATTCTTTTCAGTTCATGGTGCACTATCACTAGAGTTCCCACTTTTTTTTTTTTAACTTAAAGTTTTTTTTGTCTCTGAGTATAAGGCTGAGTGGTAAAGAATTCACCTGCTAATGAAGGAGACTCAGTTTCAATCCCTAGGTTGGAAAGATAGCATAGAGGAGGAAATGCAGCCCATTCCAGTATTCTTGCCTGTAAAATCCCATTGACAGAGAAGACTAGTGGGCTACAGTCCATGGGGTCACAAAAGAGTTGGACATGACTTAGTGAATAAACAACAATAGCAACAATAGTTGATTTACAATGTTGTTAATTCCTGTTATACAGCAAAGTGATTTGATTTTAAAACATACATACAGTCTGTTTTAAATATTCATTTCCATTATGGTTTATCATAGTATATTTTTTTAGTTGGAGGATAATTGCTTTACAATATTGTGTTAGTTTCTGCTGTACAACAATGTGAGTCAGCTATACATATGTATGTATATATATATACCCCCTCCCTCTTGAACGTCCCTCCTATCCCCCCATCCCACCCATCTAGGTCATCACAGAGTACCATGCTGAGCTCCCTATGTTATGCAGCAGCTTCCCACTGGCTATCTTTCCTGCTCTTGTTATATTTTTATTTTCTCTTTTATGCCTTAGCTTCTCTCCCACTCTTTATCTATAGTGTGTTTCTCACTAGGCAGCCTGTTTAATGTGTCAGATGCATATCCTTAAGTTTGTGTGGATTCTTAGTGTCTAAAATGGTAATCACAACCTGAAAGTCAGGAATTCTGAGGACTTAAAGCCCAGGAGACAACATCTCAGGTGACCTTGTTTTCAAGGAGGTGGGTGGAGAGGAACCAGGCTATATGGAAGGGGCCTGGTAATCTGAATTTTTAAAGATTATTATTAATTAAAGAAACCAGATATCTTTTGTTAAGGGATTTAGCACTCTTCTATTTATGGAAAATGCAAACATCTGGGCTCATTGAATTCATTCCTTTCATGGGATTGCAAACATTGGACAGGACTTACTGACTAAACCACCACCACCAAATGCATTTAGCTATTTGGGGCCAAATTCTGCTTCTTGCTTGTTCACACCCTTAATTTCTCATTCACGTTTTATCGTATGGCGGATGGCTGCTTCTTGCACTTTCTCACATCACTCCCCCTACCCCTAACTTCTCAGCACTAAACTGGGAAGTGGCTGATGGCTGCCTGATAGCGCAATATTGTTTTCCTGGGCTCAGAAATTTACATTAGAAAGTCTGGAATCCCTGATGGCTGTGACATTCTTGTTTACAGGTATAGCAGTAAATATTTCATATCATATTAGAAAACATGATGTATGTGTTCTTTGGGGTGGTTTTAAATTGTAACGTTTATTATTTTTTAAAAAATTTGTATTTATTTATTTTTGACTGCACAGGGTCTTAGTCATGGCACATGGGAGCGTCAATCTCTGTTGTGGCATGCTGGATATTTAGTTGCAGCATGTGAGATCTTTTTAGATGTGGCATGCAGACTCTTAGTTTCAGCATGTGGGATCCAGTTCCCTGACCAGGGATCAAATCCAAACCCCCTGCACTAGGAGAGCAGATTCTTAGCCACTGGACCACCTGTAGCCTTCATTTTGATTTTTACTTTGATCACTTGACACTAACTTTCTGAGATTTAGCTATTTTTTAAAATTAATTTATTTATTTTAATTGGAGGTTAATTACTTTATAATACTGTAGTGGTAGATATATTGTTTTATCATGTTGAACATCTAGTTCATTGCTTCTAATTCCAATGGAGTACTCTCCAGTCTACATTTGATTTCTTCATTCCCCTAATGAATAAACCAGGCTGCCTCCAATTTCCTACTTCCACAAAAAGGATTCAAATGAACATCCTTGACTCCTTTTGGACAGAGACAAGGATTTCTTTAGGGAATATGCCTTGGATTGGTGATGCTGTGATTTCAAGGATGCACACACTAATCTTTACTATCTACACCAGATTTATTTCCAAAGTGGCTATACCGAGTCATAATTCCAGTAGCAATGTATCAAGTTTCCCATTTCTGCATGTTCTTGCCAGTGCTTGGTATCACATAATTTTTTTTTTTTTTTTACTTTTACTAATATGATGAACAAAAAGTAGCATCTTATTTTGATTTGCATTTCTCTGATTATTAGTAATATTAGCTTGGGGGTTTCTCTCTCTGTGAACTACCTATTCATATTTTTCTGCTCATTTGTTTTTATTAGTATTTTCATCTTTTATTGCAAACTGTATTTTGTTGGGTATAAATGAGTAATAATGAATCATTTTCCTATTTTACTGTACCTAAAGCTCTGCCTATCTTCATCTACTGACCATGGCTTCCTATCAGTCTTTCTAATCAATGAATTGATATAATTCCAGCTAAAATAAGACATTTATCCATTGATTCATAAGGTTATATGTTAATATAAACAGAGAATTTCCACTAGCCTTTTCAAATGCTTGTGGATAGAACATTGATGACACACCTCTAAGAACTCCTAGAAACCCATCTGGTAATCATGGACCTAACTCCCTAAAAGAATTAAAATTGTCCTAAAACCTAGAGTACTTTTTTCTGAATTTAGCATCTTTAAGGCTGACCACTTGGCTAATCAATGAAATGTTATTGCTCCATAAAGGAAGGTCATTATAAAGCCACAGTGGGTGCTGATAAAGTAAGTGATGCTGTTAAAATTAGATATGTAAGTCCTGGTTTGGGTTTCCTTCAAGAAGCATTTGTTTAATAATATTTATTAAGAAGAATCAGATGTGACGTCTTCCCTCATGTACAATCTAGTTATCATTCAAATTTCCACCTTTGGAGATAACATCTTTTATCCAATGATGCTATATTGTTCAAAATATTGTATTCTTCAGTTCAGTTCAGTCGCTCAGCTGTATCCAACTCTTTGCAACCCCCATGGACTGCAGCACACCAAGCTTCTCTGTCCGTTACCAACTCTGGGAGCTTGCTCAAACTCATGTCCATTGAGTCAGTGATGCCATCCAACCATCACATCTTCTGTCATCCCGTTCTTCTCCTGCCTTCAATCTTTCCCAGCATCAGGGTCCTTTCCAATGAGTCAGTTCTTCACATCAGGTAGCCAAAATATTGGAGATTCAGCTTTCAGCATTAGTCCTTCCAATGGACTGATTTCCTTTAGGATTAACTGGTTTGATCTCCTTGTAGTCCAAGAGATTCTCAAGAGTCTTCTCCAACTCCACAGTTCAAAAGTATCAATTCTTTGATGCTCAGCTTTCTTTAGGGTCCAACTCTCACTTGGTCCAACAGCTTTCTTTATGGTCCAACTCTCACTATTTCCCAGTAGTGGTATTATTCAGTTCAGTTCAGTTCAGTCACTCAGTCGTTTCCGAATCTTTGTGACCCCATGAATCTCAGCACACCAGGCCTCTGTGTCCATCACCAACTCCCGGAGTCTACTCAAACTCACGTCCATTGAGTCAATGATGCCATCCAGCCATCTCATCCTCTGTCATCCTCTTCTCCTCCTGCCCCCAATCCCTCCCAGTAACAGGGTCTTTTCCAGTGAGTCAACTTTTGGCATGAGGTGGCCAAAGTATTGGAGTTTCAGCTTTAGCATCAGTGGTATTCTTACTATTTATAATTATTGAAAAATCCAAGTGATTACCTGCAGCCACCACTGTTTGTAACTGGAAATTCTGAGCTACTCTTCAAGATAGCTGAGTTAACATGCAGCTTTATCATTCTTAGTTGTGAGATGCTGTGCATGGTGTATATGTAACTTGTATGGATTTCACTTTTCTCAGGCAACAGAGATCCCTCACTTACAGGGCTGGTGAGGAAGATAAACAAGATAACTTATAGAGAAAGTCCTAGCACAGTGATGGGTACAAAATTAATGTTTACAAATATTTCTTATATTGGAATCCAAATTTGTGTCAAAATCATAGTGAGCTTCCTAGAGTAGCCTTTATCTAAGTTATGAAATGTACTGAGGCAGAATGTAGGTGAATATCTCAAAGTTTTGTTTTGATGTTCACTTGTATGTTGGTGAAACACCACATTTGCCATCATTTTTTTTGAAGCAGGTCTGTCTGGTTTACTTCCTGACAGTGCCACCTGCTATGGAGTAGCAATAATTCTAAGCTTGGGTTGTTAAATGGAGTGATCTGAGAGTATCCAGAAACCTATCAGGGAGAGGGCTCTCTGCTTCTACCTGAAGTGGGGTCACCTAATACAATATTCTCTAACAATGGCTGATGGAAACTAAAAGCCCAGCTTGGATTTTAGGGGCAGATTTCTGATGAGGCAACTGTAGACTTTTGGAAAATATTTGCCATTGGTAGTTGTCTTATTGAAGTTCTCCTGTTGTCACATTTATCATTTGGATTCTAAGAACACAGTGGAATAGATGCATCTTCCAACTTGTATTCTCATTTTATCCAGCCACATGACCTTGAATGAGTCTAATCTATTTGAGCCCCATTTTTTTTCATTTACAAAAGTTAAAAAGAGATCTCACAGGGCCACTATAAGGATTAAATAAGATAACGCTCGAAAATCCTAAGCACTTTGGCAGGCCTACTGTAGGTCTTTGGAAATTTTACTTGCTTCCTGATTCATTTAGCCACAGAAAAAGTAGGCTGCTCTGTAAGTGGAAAGCCAGTGTGCCCTGGCACCTCGTGTCTTATTCCAAATTGGGCCTCTTTCGCAGATGCCTGCCAGGTGCTCTAAACTCCATTCTTGTTTTGACAGAGGCTGGATTCTGGATTTACAAAGACCATTCTGAGACCTGCTGAGTATAGAAATGAAGCCTCTCCAAGAGCTGCTGAATGTCAGGAAGTAGCACTTCTGCCAAAGACTATCAGTGTGCTCTCTTTTGCCATCACTGCTCTGAGCTCTCGGAGCACCTTTTAAAATTTTAAAACCAATGAACTTCAAGGGCTTGCCAAGACAGGACTCAAGCTTTCTCATTGTAGCTTGAGAGGCATGGTTAGACATAAGGATAAGGTGAGAGGCTCAGGGACGTACTCATGACCTGAGTTGGGGTTCTAATACCATGGGATCAGAGCACATAGTTTTGAGGGAGGAGAGGAAGGTGCTAACTCTCATTAGGTGTGATGGGGAACAGTGGCCTCCTTTACTGATAAAGAGGGCTCTTTCTGCTCAATGTGTCAGGGATCCATTTTCCAAGCTCTAGGATCCACAACAAGGGTGTGACTCCATGGTGAAGAGGAGGAGAGTGAGGCCCATTTCAAGGAATATGGCCCATAAGGCTTCACCAAGTAGTAGAGGTCTTTACTCAGGACTGCAGAAGGCAGGCATTTGTAAACAGACCACAAAACTAGAAGCAAAGAAAGTCAGGAACTCTATACTATTTATAAGTTGTTCTTGCATCTCTTACCTGGCATCCAATGCTTTTCTCTAGCTTTGACCTGGGCTTGCCCTTGGCTCCTCTCATGCACAAGTGTCAGAAGCTAGACATCATCATCATCATTATTATCATTGCAACAACAGTAGCAATAGTGATGATATTTTAAGACCTGGTACAGGTTACATTGTGTATGAGTAGGTCTTACAGCTTGAAGGGATCAGGCAGAATTTTATAACTGGCTTCAATGACATATTTCTGGCTTTTGGCTAGTGTAGTGGTTAGCTATTGCTGTATAACAAACAGCTACAAAAAAATCTCAGTTGTTAATGATAAGTGTTAACTTAGCTTACATGTCTTCTGGTTGGTCAAGGTGTCCTTGCTTTAAGTTGAGGTTCCAGCTGCTGCATGTGCTTTGTTCTAAGGTTCAGGATCAGGAACAGCTACTTCTTAAGGCAGTGGTAGAGGCACAAAACAGAAAATAAGAATACATGTGGCCTCTGAAGGTTGAGCCTTGAAACTGGTGCTCCTGCCTGTGTATAATTGGCTAAAGAAAATAACAAAATCAAGTCCAAAGGCAAAGGTTAGGGAACTGTATGCCATCAATGGAGGCAGGAGGAAATTTGTTTTTTTGAAAGCTCATAGCATAGTCCTTGGATATATGGAAGAATGAAAAATTGGGGCCAGCAATCTCTACCAGGAATTAACAGGAAGACTTTCTATTTTATTAAGTGTAATTCCTATTTATTTACTTAGCAGATTACTTTGTGATTTGTGGTACATTGTGCATTGAGGGCTAATGTTTCCTTCAAGCACATACATGCCAGCCAGAGTAGGATATGAGATATATGTGCTATTTCTCCATTCCAACTAACATTCATGAAGATAAACCAGTAACTGAAAATAAGTGAAGTTCCTAGAGTTTTCTTTTAAAAATGTTTTGTTGCTCATGATTAATATATGTTTCAAAATTCCAAAAAGTGTACACATCATGAGGGCAGTTGTTGTTGTTCAGTTGCTAAGTCATGCAACCCCATGGACTGCAGCATGCAAGTTTTCCCTGTCCTTCACTGTCTCCTGGAGTTTACTCAGATTCGTGTTCATTGAGTCTATAATGTCATCCAACCATCTCATCTTCTGTTGTCCCCTTCTCTTTTTGCCCTAAATCTTTCCTAGCATCAGGGTTTTTCAAATGAGTCAGTTCTTCACATCAGGTGGCCAAAGTATTGGAGCTTCCGCTTCAGCATCAGTGCTTCCAATGAATATTCCAGGTTGATTTCTTTTATGATTGACTGGTTTGATCTTGCAGTCCAAGGGACTCTCAAAAGTCTTCTCCAAGACCACAGTTCAAAAGTATCAATTTCTTGGCACTCAGACTTATTTATGGTCCAACTCTCACATTTATATATGACTTAATAGCTTAAAGAGTTCTTATTAATACAGATTGAGCACAGCAGTGTAACCAGCATGTAGACAAATTAACAAAATCTAATCAGTATCCTGGAAGTCTGCTTTATACCATCTTCCAGTTGATATATCCAAAGAGTAGTCACTATCTAGACTTCTAGCATTATTGGTGAAATTTAGGACTTTATATTCTGAAGGAGATCAGCTCTGGGATTTCTTTGGAAGCAATGATGCTAAAGCTGAAACTCCAGTACTTTGGCCACCTCATGTGAAGAGTTGACTCATTGGAAAAGACTCTGATGCTGGGAGGGATTGGGGGCAGGAGGAGAAGAGGACGACAGAGGATGAGATGGCTGGATGGCATCACCGACTCAATGGACATGAGTCTGAGTGAACTCCGGGAGCTAGTGATGGACAGGGAGGCCTGGCATGCTGCGATTCATGGGGTCGCAAGGAGTCAGACACGACTGAGTGACTGAACTGAACTGAACTGATGAATGGATCATATCATAGCCAGATTCCATCTTTTGAGCCTCCAGCTTCTCCTTTACGTGGCTTTTCATAAGTTCTCCCTTTTCAAGTTTCAAGAGTCCTTAGCTTTCACATCCTTCTTGTTAAAGGATTCTATAGTTCATTGGCACTTAGCTTGGTATACAGTATCAGCAGTGTGGTAGTATTTAAAATTATTTTATTTCTAAATACCTATAGAAGATGTGTCCCCCTGATACAGACATGGTTGGTAATGGTATGAAGACAGGGTCAATTGTTCAGAATATTTATTGATGTTATCTAGTTATTCTAATATTTTTGAGAGAGTTGTGTTAAAGTTTTTGGCTAGAGTGGTTTTTTTGTCTCTTTCTTTAGTTTCATCAATTTTTGTTTAACCCATTTTGAATTTTTATTAGGTGTGTAACATTTATAATTGTTGTATCTTCCTGACTTTGACACCTTTATTATCTTAAAAAATCCCTTTTAGTCTATTAACCTATTTTGAAGATCTGAGATGATCCTAAGGATTCAGAGCCAAGTGTCACACTAGTGTGTCCCTTCCTGAGACCACCCTTACCAGAGAGGGGAACCTTTGTATGTAGGTCAGGTCATGGTCATGGAAGAAAATGGATGACACGATTGAGAGTTTTAGGTGAAGAGAGATTATTGACTGTGTCTTGAGATAAAGCAGACCCTGAAGGATGGGGAAACACCCAGAGACTGGCAACATAGAAGGGCTGTGAACTGCCCAGGCCTAGAAAGGGGAGGGAGGAGACATGGTGACCACAGTCTGTGGAGAGTTGTTGCCCAGCAGGAGCAGATGAGGAAGTAAACATGGCTGGCACTGTGAGGAGGACAAAGGAGTGAGGGAAGGGAATTGGGAATAAATATCCTGTTCTCTCCTTCTCATCTCATGTCAGCCCTTTGCAATGTCCAACCAGCAGCCTGAGGTCAAGGGAGCCTGCGTGATTCAGGCAGCGTTCAGTCTGTGGGACACAAAGGAAGGCAGAGAAGGGTGCAAACTGGTAAGTTGAGGGGAGATAGAGGATAACCAGTGAATGCCTCAACCTGAGGTCCATCAGGGTTCCTACAGTATCCTGGGAGAGATAATGGAGAGCAATGCACTTAGGAGCCCAGATTCTAGAGCCAGACTTCCAACATTCAAACCATGCCTCTATCACTCATCTTGTACTAAAACATACTTGTTCTATCACATCCTTATTCTGTAATACAATGTATAGGATATACATCCTATGCTATAACATACTTGTCCTATACTATAATGTCCTTGTCCTGTCCTATAATGTACTATATCCTATACTGTGATGTCCTTATCCTATACTATCACATACTGTATCCTATTCTATAATGTCTTTATACTGTAATGTATACTATGACATCCTTGTCCTATACTATAATGTACTATATTCTATACTATAATGTCCTTATCCTATACTATAAAATCCTTACCCTATGTTGTAATGTTCTTATCATATACTATCATGTACTATATCCTAATGTCCTTAACTTCTCTTCCCCTCACTTCCACCTCTCCCCTTAAAGGTAACTGTAATAATAGCATGGTGTTTTTACATTTATTGTAAAAACATACAATATATAAAAAACAACTGCCTCACAGGGTTGTTTTGTGGAAATTAAATGAGCAAATGTATGTAAAACACTTAGAAGAGTTCTGGACACATAACACTACAGAGATGATGCTTCCATATTTACAGTCCAATGGCTGGGAAATCTTGCTTGTTTAGAGTCCTTGCCTTGTCCTTGCCTCTGGGTCATAGTATTTTGGTGTGTCAGTAACTTTGAAGCAAGGATAGAGGGGAGCATGGGTTGATAGGATTAAGTGAAGAAGATGCTGGGTGCAGAACAGGGCTCAGTAAATATTCATAGATTAATAAATTGAGTAACCCTGCAAGTCATGTCCACAGTTTGCCTTTTCTACTTATGTCAAAATTATGATATATCAGTCAACACCAGTCACTGTGCATCACCTCTCCAGAATTTCCTTATCATTCTTACTTGCCTTCACTACCTTCCCAGTAAATGGCTCAAATGAAGATGGGCTACATAGCTTCAATATTCCTTAGAAAGTTCCTCTTGTTAATTAGGAATATGTTCATCTGAAAATAAAATATCAGCTGAGAGAAGTTGAAACAAGGGATTTTTCTCAATAAAAAGCAACAAGGAAGTGTTGCAGCTACCAGTCCCAGAGGTGGCCCTGGGGACTCAGGCTCTGTCCCCATCCTGGCTGGGTCAGGCTTCCCTCCCCTTGCTGGTCACCTACTGGTTAAAGATGGTGAAGCGGCTATGTATCTAAGCCTCACAATTACAGGAAGTAAAGTGAATGGTGGTGGGGTATCTTTTTAGCAAGGCTTAGCCCTTTTATCCATGGATGTTAGCCTATATTCAATCAGTTCATTTCAGGTCAGTTGCTCAGTCATGTCTGACTCTTTGTGACCCCATGAATCGCAGCACGCCAGGCCTCCCTGTCCATCACCAACTCCCGGAGTTCACTCAGACTCACGTCCATCGAGTCAGTGATGCCATCCAGCCATTTCATCCTCTGTCGTTCCCTTCTCCCCCTGCCCCCAATCCCTCCCAGCATCAGAGTCTTTTCCAATGAGTCAACTCTTCACATGAGGTGGCCAAAGTACTGGAGTTTCAGCTTTAGCATCATTGCTTCCAAAGAAATCCCAGGGCTGATCTCCTTCAGAATGGACTGGTTGGATCTCCTTGCAGTCCAATGGACTCTCAAGAGTCTTCTCCAACACCACAGTTCAAAAGCATCAATTCTTTGGTGCTCAGCTTTCTTCACAGTCCAACTCTCACATCCATACATGACCACTGGAAAAACAATAGCCTTGACTAGACAGACCAATTAGGCATGTGCAATAGGACTACCACTATCTACAAGGGAGCAAATTGTAGATGGCTACATTACTGCCCTGAACAAATCAGGTTAGCAAGGAAGAAGCAAGTGTGAGCTAAGGGGGAAGATGGTAGGAGTGGGTGATGTGAGGTGGGTATAGCCATTGAATAGATAATTAGTGATGTCTGTGAAGAAAGCTGAGTGCCAAATAATTGAACTGTGGTGTTGGAGAAAACTCTTGAGAGTCCCTTGGACTGCAAGGAGATCCAACCAGTCCATTCTGAAGGAGATCAGCCCTGGGATTTCTTTGGAAGGAAGGATGCTAAAGCTGAAATTCCAGTACTTTGGCCACCTCGTGCGAAGAGTTGACTCATTGGAAAAGACTCTGATGCTGGGACGGATTGGGGGCAAGGGGAGAAGGGGGTGACAGAGGATGAGATGGCTGGATGGCATCACTGACTCGATGGACATGAGTCTGAGTGAACTCCGGGAGTTGGTGATGGACAGGGAGGCCTGGCGTGCTGCGATTCATGGGGTCGCAAAGAGGCGGACACGACTGAGCAACTGAACTGACTGATGCTAAGAATTCACCAATCACATGGTTTTAGCAATGGGTTCTCTGTTCCGCTCACACAAACCCAGAAGACTGCCCTGTTTTATGCTCATACAGACATGAGTAAGGCTGAGTTTGTAACCCAGTAGACAGCTTCAGCAGAAGGTCCTGGAGGAAAGCTAGACTTTCTGTTTCACTTTTATCCATCTTAAAGAATAACTTAAGCGTGAGATAGTCACTCATTTTGCAGTAAATTTCAGAGATAGTAATTGGGGTGTATGCTACATGTGGAAAGTGAAAAAATCAACCCCTCTGTTGTTTCAGTGGAAATCAATAAAGAGAATCACTAGTCTAACAGTTGGAGGGCTTTGATATTTTTAGTAGAAAGCCCCATCAGATAAAGGGACTTCTACTGTATTATTTGCTTGGACTTAGCTTCTGTCTCAAGCATATCATTCTTGAGTTTTTCTCCCTTGCAACAAACCAGCTCACAAACAGACCAATCCTCTCACTGAACCAAGAAGCCAGTGTCACATTAGAGAGATGACGACACCATAATATCATCACCTTGCATTTAAAGTCCCTTGTATTTCATAGCCTTTTCTACGTGAATCACTTTTTTTTTTTTTTTTTAAACAATTACATGGTGAGAGTTCGGGTACAGCCCAAGGAAAAAAATCTCAATTCATTCTCTTTGTAGATAGGCAGACTGAGGCTGTAAGAGAGGAACTTTGTTAAATTCACTGAACTGGCACTTGCCCAACTTCTGACCCTCACCCCACTGAACCAGGAACTTATTTTTGGAACCATTTATGGCACTTATTTATGGAACTTAATTTAAAAAGCCACAAATGCTAGCTGACATTTTGGATGATTTGATGCTCACCTCCTGTGTTATTTTTCTTTTCTCCCTAAATCTCTATTTTTGACTCTGTACATCTTTCTAACTTGAATATATTTGGGATTATTTTCAATTCTCTTCTTGATCTTGAACCTGGGTTCCTACACAGTTTGATATGCCCTTACTCCTTGTGAGCCCAGGCCTCCTTGGGCTCTTACTAGGGGGCAAACCATGCAGGGACCTTTGTACCAACTTGCCTCCTCACCTTTATACTATCTTACAAATCACAGGGCAGTTGTTTGGAATAAAACCATAACCAGAATAATACCACCCTTCAATCTTTAATGATCAATAACAAACACAAGCTTTTCAGATTGGCATTGCATTTTACATTCAGCTTATCTGGAAGTCTGATTCATTCTCTTGCCTTTGCTTGGCAGTGGCCCAAAAAGTTTTCTCCCTTTTCATATTCACCCAATAATTCTCAGGATTTGCATGGATTCTGTTCCCTGTTCTCCATCTCTTTCTTATGTGGAAAACCTGTGTAGCGATTTGAATTCTGCTCACCCATCCTCCTCTGCTAGGAGCCTACCCAACCATGGTTTTAGCAAATTCTTTCTTGCCACCTTGTACCTATTTCCTGTCCTCTATTTTCTTGTCACTGGCAACAATGTTCCTGGTGCTTGGTATCTAATTTTCAATTTCTCCAACATGCATCTTTCAACAGAGAGGTCTTACAGTGTGGTGGGAGACCTAGGAAGGAAAATATTCCCAAATGACAACAGGCATTTGTTGTCTTCATTCTTGATTATATTTCTGCCTGCCAGCTGTACACAATTTCCCTGCTGACTGCAGCTTCCTTAGCCAGGGGCCCTATGCCGTATTTTTGGAGGAGGTTACTCTCAGCATCTCTCTCTCAGTTTTTTTCCACCTGATAAAAATGGATTAACTGGTTGCCAGGGACTCCTCTGGTGGTCCAGTGGTTAAGGAGCTGCCTGCTAATGTAGGGAATGCAGGTTCAATCCCTGGTCCAGGAAGATTCCACATGCGAAAGAGCAACTGAACTGTGTACCACAACTGCCAAGCCTGTGCTCTAGAGCCCATGAGCCACAACTACTGAGCCCATAGACTGCAACTACTGAAGTCCATGTGCCCTAGAATCCATGCTCTGGATTAAGAGAAGCCACCACAATGAGAAGCCAACACACCACAACTAGAGAAAGACCACATACAACAGTGAAGACTTAATACAGCCAAAAAAATAAAAAAAGAACTGGTGGCTGGCTTCCTTGGTCCAGAGCCAGGAAATAGAAAGGCTGAGTTAAAAATTAAAAGATAGGGAACATGTGTATGCCCGTGGCAGATTCATGTTGAAGTGTGGCAGAACCAACACAATATTGTAAAGTAATTAGCCTCCAATTAAAATAAATAAATTTAAATTAATAAAAAAATTAAAATTCACTCAGTTGTGTCTGACTCTTTGCAACCCCATGGACTGTAGCCTGCCAGGCTCTTCTCTCCATGGGGATTCTCCAAGCAAGAATATTTGAGTGGGTTGCCATGCCTTCCTCCAGGGGATCTTCCCAACTCAGGGATCAAACCCAGGTTTCTTGCCTTGCAGGCAGCTTCTTTACCATCTGAGTCACCAGAGAAGCCCAAGAATACTGGAGTGGGTAGCCTATCCCTTCTCCATGGGATCTTCCTGACCTAGGAATTGAACTGGAGTCTCCTGAATTGCAGGCAGATTCTTTACCAGCTGAGCTACCAGGGAAGCCCAGGAAGTAGAAAGGCTGAATTAAAAATTAAAATTCTCTTCAGAACTTGGAAATTAAAATCATCTCATTTGTTTCTTGATGAGTCTGGCTAATGGTTTGTCAATTTTATTTATCCTTTCAAAGAAACAGCTTTTGGCTTTGTTGATTTTTGCTATGATCTCTTTTGTTTCTTTTGCATTTATTTCTGCCCTAATTTTTAAGATTTCTTTCTTTCTACTAACCCTGGGGTTCTTCATTTCTTTCTTTTCTAGTTGCTTTAGGTGTAGAGTTAGGTTATTTATTTGACTTTTTCTTGTTTCTTGAGGTATGCCTGTATTGCTATGAACTTTCCCCTTAGCACTGCTTTTACAGTGTCCCACAGATTTTGGGTTGTTGTGTTTTCATTTTCATTTGTTTCTATGCAAATTTTGATTTCTTTTTTAATTTCTTCTGTGATTTGTTGGTTATTCAGCAGTGTGTTGTTCAGCCTCCATATGTTGGAATTTTTAATAGTTTTTCTCCTGAAATTGATATCTAATCTTACTGCATTCTGGTCAGAAAAGATGCTTGGAATGATTTCTATTTTTTTGAATTTACCAAGGCTAGATTTATGGCCCAGGATGTGATCTATCCTGGAGAAGGTTTCATGTGCGCTTGAGAAAAAGGTGAAACCATTAGCCAGACTCATCAAGAAACAAAGGGAGAAAAATCAAATCAATAAAATTAGAAGTGAAAATGGAGAGACCACAACAGACAACACAGAAATACAAAGGATCATAAGAGACTACTATCAGAAATTATATGCCAATAAAATGGACAACATGGAAGAAATGGACAAATTCTTAGAAAAGTACAACTTTCCAAAACTGGGCCAGGAAGAAATAGAAAATCTTAACAGACCCATCACAAGCACGGAAATTGAAACTGTAATCAGAAATCTTCCAGCAAACAAAAGCCCAGGTCCAGACGGCTTCACAGCTGAATTCTACCAAAAGTTTAGAGAAGAGCTAACACCTATCCTGCTCAAACTCTTCCAGAAAATTGCAGAGGAAGGTAAACTTCCAAACTCATTCTATGAGGTCACCATCACCCTAATACCAAAACCTGACAAAGATGCCACAAAAAAAGAAAACTACAGGCCAATATCACTGATGAACATAGATGCAAAAATCCTTAACAAAATTCTAGCAATCAGAATCCAACAATACATTAAAAAGATCATACACCATGACCAAGTGGGCTTTATCCCAGGGATGCAAGGATTCTTTAATATCCGCAAATCAATCAATGTAATACATCACATTAACAAATTGAAAAATAAAAACCATATGATTATCTCAATAGATGCAGAGAAAGCCTTTGACAAAATTCAACATCCATTTATGATAAAAACTCTCCAGAAAGCAGGAATAGAAGGAACATACCTCAACATAATAAAAGCTATATATGACAAACCCACAGCAAACATTATCCTCAATGGTGAAAAATTGAAAGCATTTCCCCTAAAGTCAGGAACAAGACAAGGGTGCCCACTTTCACCATTACTATTCAACATAGTTTTGGAAGTTTTGGCCACAGCAATCAGAGAAGAAAAAGAAATAAAAGGAATCCAAATTGGAAAAGAAGAAGTAAAACTCTCACTGTTTGCGGATGACGTAATCCTCTACATAGAAAACCCTAAAGACTCCACCAGCAAATTACTAGAACTAGTCAATGAATGGAGAAAGCAATGGCACCCCACTCCAGTACTCTTGCCTGGAAAATCCCATGGATGGAGGAGCCTAGTAGGCTGCAGTCCATGGGGTCACTAAGAGTCAGACACGACTGAGCAACTTCACTTTCACTTTTGACTTTCATGCATTGCAGAAGGAAATGGCAACCCACTCCAGTGTTCTTGCCTGGAGAATCCCAGGGATGGGGGAGCCTGGTGGGCTGCCGTCTATGGGGTCACACAGAGTTGGACACGACTGAAGTGACTTAGCAGTAGCAGCAATCAATGAATATAGTAAAGTTTCAGGATATAAAATCAACACACAGAAATCCCTTGCATTCCTATACACTAATAATGAGAAAATAGAAAGAGAAATTAAGGAAACAATTCCATTCACCATTGCAATGAAAAGAATAAAATACTCAGGAATATATCTACCTAAAGAAACTAAAGACCTATATATAGAAAACTATAAAACACTGATGAAAGAAATCAAAGAGGACACTAATAGATGGAGAAATATACCATGTTCATGGATTGGAAGAATCAATATAGTGAAAATGAGTATACTACCCAAAGCAATTTATAGATTCAATGCAATCCCTATCAAGCTACCAATGGTATTCTTCACAGAGCTAGAACAAATAATTTCACAATTTGTATGGAAATACAAAAAACCTCGAATAGCCAAAGCAATCGAGGAAGAATAATGGAACTGGAGGAATCAACCTGCCTGACTTCAGGCTCTACTACAAAGCCACAGTCATCAAGACAGTATGGTACTGGCACAAAGACAGAAATATAGATCAATGGAACAAAATAGAAAGCCCAGAGATAAATCCACACACCTATGGACACCTTATCTTTGACAAAGGAGGCAAGAATATACAATAGATTAAAGACAATCTCTTTAACAAGTGGTGCTGGGAAAACTGGTCAACCACTAGTAAAAGAATGAAACTAGAACACTTTCTAACACCATACACAAAAATAAACTCAAAATGGATTAAAGATCTAAATGCAAGACCAGAAACTATAAAACTCCTAGAGGAGAACATAGGCAAAACACTCTCCGACATACATCACAGCAGGATCCTCTATGACTCACCTCCCAGAATATTGGAAATAAAAGCAAAAATAAACAAATTGGACTTAATTAAACTTAAAAGCTTCTGCACAACAAAGGAAACTATTAGCAAGGTGAAAAGACAGCTTTCAGAATGGGAGAAAATAATAGCAAATGAAGCAACGGACAAACAACTAATCTCAAAAATATACAAGCAACTCCTACAGCTCAACTCCAGAAAAATAAATGACCCAATCAAAAAAATGGGACAAAGAACTAAACATATATTTCTCCAAAAAAGACATACAGATGGCTAACAACCACATGAAAAGATGCTCAACATCACTCATTATCAGAGAAATGCAAATCAAAACCACCATGAGGTACCATTTCATGCCAGGCAGAATGGCTGCGATCCAAAAGTCTACAAGCTGGAGAGGGTGTGGAGAAAAGGGAACCCTCTTACACTGTTGGTGGGAATGCAAACTAGTACAGCCACTATGGAAAACAGTGTGGATATTCCTTAAAAAACTGGAAATAGAACTGCCATACGACCCAGCAGTCCCACTGCTGGGCATACACACTGAGGAAACCAGAAGGGAAAGAGACACGTGTAGCCCAATGTTCATCACAGCACTGTTTATAATAGCCAAGACATGGAAGCAACCTAGATGTCCATCAGCAGATGAATGGATAAGAAAGCTGTGGTACATATACACAATGGAGTATTACTCAGCCATTAAAAAGAATACATTTGAATCAGTTCTAATGAGGTGGATGAAACTGGAGCCTATTATACAGAGTGAAGTAAGCCAGAAAGAAAAACACCAATACAGTATACTAATGCATATATATGGAATTTAGAAAGATGGTATCAATAACCCTGTATACGAGACAGCAAAAGAGACACTGATGTATAGAACAGCCTTTTGGACTCTCTGGGAGAGGGAGAGGGTGGGATGATTTGGGAGAATGGCATTGAAAACATGTATAATACCATATATGAAATGAGTCACCAGTCCAGGTTCGATGCACAATACTGGATGCTTGGGGCTGGTGCACTGGGAAGACCCAGAGGGATGGTATGGGGAGGGGGGAGGGAGGAGGGAGGAGGGTTCAGGATGGGGAACACGTGTATACCTTTGGCGGATTCATGTTGATATATGCAAAACCAATACAATATTGTAAAGTTAAAAAATAAAATAAAATATAAAAAAAAATCTCAAACTTATAGTGTTTCAAAAGATGAAAAGGCAGCAGTTCTATATCTGATGGTTTATGTGAAGTGCAGCAAAGGAATAGGGGGTCAAAACAATAAGCACGACTAGATATTGGGGAACCTGTTCTATTGCAGCCTTTGTGCTAACTAACTAGTTTTGTGACTTGGAGCAAATCAGTAAACCTTTCTGAGTCTTACAACTGGACTAGTCTGTTTCCAGCTTTAAAATGCTGAAAAAGGAAGGACTCAATGTTTTCATTTCCCTTCAGTGTTAGTCGCTCAGTCATGTCCAACTGTTTGCAACCCCACGGACTTTGGCCCACCAGACTCCTCTGTCCATGGAATTCTTCAGGCAAGAACACTGAAGTAGGTTGCCATTTCCTACTCCATGGGATCTTCCCAACCCAGGGATTGAACCCAAGTCTCCTGCATTGCAGGCAGTTTCTTTACCATCTAAGCCACCAGGGAAATCTCCCTTTAGAGCATCAGCTATTCCTGCTTGTTATCCTCTAAGTTTCATGCTCAAAATGTATTTAGAAGTAGGAGCCAGGGTCTGTGCTTTTTTAATGAAGAGTCTGCTACCATCAGCACCTTTTTCATTTTACACAATAGGCCTATGTCCTCTCTTATTGTGAATCAGTCTGGGACAAGGCAGGAGCTCTCAAATTTGAGTGTGCATCAGAGTTGCTCAGAAACCTAATAAAATATAAATTATGTGTCCCCCTCCCAGAGGTATTTTTTAGAAGGTCTGGGGGCAAGACCTCCAAATTTTCATTTGTGACATATTTCCAGATAATGCTGATACTGATGGAGTGGGGGTCACACTTTCAGAACTTGACACTGAAGTGAGCAGAGGTTTTCCAAACAGATAGGAGTTCAAACCTTGACTCTGTCATTTACTGTTTGTGTAAATTTGGGCAAATTATTTCATTCATCTAAACCTTGGTTTCCTCACAACAGGAGAAAAAATATTTTCTAGGTTGCTGTAATACTATACAGTTGCCATATACTAGGGTCTGGTATTTTCACAAAATTCATTTCCTATTCCCTTGTTCTTTTTCTCCTCCATTTTAAATCTTCCAGGAAAATAATCAAATCACGGATCATTTTTGTAGATAGTGACCATAATTTCACAAGCAGAATGAAAGGAAACAAGCCTCTATTCTAAGAGTCTTCCTAAAGGACATAATTTTAGTGTGTTTGATAAAAACCTTCTTGCACACTCAAGAATATCTTTAATAGGAATCTTCGCATCTGAAACTCTTAAATATTCTTCAGTTATAGCGTTCAGTTCCGTTGCTCGGTCATGTCTGACTCTTTGCGACCCCATGAACCACAGCACGTCAGGCCTTCCTGTCCATCACCAACTCCCGGAGTTTACCCAAACTCATGTCCATTGAGTCAGTGATGCCATCCAACCATTTCAGCCTGTGTCATCCCCTTCTCCTTCTGCCCTCAATCTTTCCCAGCATCAGGGTCTTTTCAAATGAGTCAGCTCTTCCCATCAGGTGGCCAAAGTATTGGAGTTTCAGATTCAACATCAGTCTTTCCAAAGAATATCCAGGACTTATCTCCTTTAAGATGGACTGGTTGGATCTACTTGCATCCAAGGGACTCTCAAGAGTCTTCCCCAACACCACAGTTCAAAAGCATCAATTCTTTGGTGCTCAGCTTTCTTTATAGTCCAACTCTCACATCCATACATCCATACATGACTCATGATGTACTCTGCATATAAGTTAAATAAGCAGGGTGACAATATACAGCTTTGATGTACTCCTTCCTCTATTTGGAACCAGTGTGTTGTTCCATGTCCAGCAGTACTTGTATGCAAGCTCAAAAATGACAGAACAAAATGATCTTGATTGGTTTAAAAGGCAAATCATTCAACAACACAGCAATCCAAGTCTATGCCCAAACACTAATGCTGAAGAAGCTGAAGTTGACCAATTCTATGAAGAACTTCTGGAACTAACATCAGTAAAAGATATCCTTTTCATCCTAGGGAATTGGAAAGCAGAAGTCAAGAGATATCTGGAATAATCAGCTAGTTTGGCCTTGGAGTTTAAAATGAAGCAGGGCAAAAGATAAAAGAATTTTGCTAAGAGAATACACTAGTCATATTAAACACCCTTTTGCAACCACACAAGAGAAGACCTACACATGGACATTATCCAATGGTCAATACACATGGACATTATCCAATGGTCAATACTGAAATCAGATTGATTATATTCTTTGCAGCCGAAGATGGAGAGGCTCTATACAGTTAACAGCAACAACAAAAAACCTGGATCCCACTTTGGCTCAGATCATCAGTTGCTTCCTGCAAAATTCAGGCTTAAATGGAAGAATTTAGGGAAAACCATGAGCCCATTGAATTCAGTTCCTTTCAGTCACTCAGTCGTTTCTGACTCTTTGCGACCCCATGGACTGCAGCACGCCAGGCTTCCCTATACATCATCAACTCCCAGAGTTTGCTCAAACTTATGTTCATTGAATCAGTAATGCCATCCAGCTGTCTGTCCTCTGTTATCCCCTTCTTCTCCCACCTTCAAGCTTTCCCAGGAGCAGGGTCTTTTCCAACAAGTTAGTTCATCGCATCAGGCTAAAGTATTGGAATTTCAGCTTCAGCACCAGACTTTCCAATGAATATTCAGGCTAAAGTATTGGAGTTCCAGCTTCAGCACCAGACCTTCTAATGAATATTCAGGACTGGTTTCCTTTAGGATTGAGTTATTGGATTTCTTTGCAGTCCAAAACATTCTCAAGAATCTTCTCCAACACCACAGTGCAAAAGCATCAATTCTTCAGAGCTCAGCCTGCCTATGGTCTAACTCTCACATCCATACATAACTACTGGAAAAACCATAGCTTTGACTAGATGGACTTTTGTAGGCAAAGTAATGTCTCTGCTTTTTAATATGCTGTCTAGGTTTGTCATAGCTTTTCTTCCAAGGAGCAGATGTCTTTTAATTTCATGGCTCCAGTCACCATGTGCAGTGATGTTGGAGCCCAAGAAAATAAAGTTTGTCACTGTTTCCATGGTTTCTCCACCTATTTGTCATGAAGTGATGGGACCAGATGCCATGATCTTAGTTTCTGAATGTTGAATTTTAAGTCAACTTGTTCACTCTCCTCTTTCACTTTCGTCAAGTGGCTCTTTAGTTCTTCTTCGCTTTCTGCCATAAGGGTGGTGTCATCTGCATATCTAAGGTTGTTGATATTTCTTCCAGCATCTTGGTTCCAGCTTGTGTTTCATCCAGCCTGGCATTTTGCATGATGTACTCTTAATATAAGTTAAGTAAGCAGGGTGACTATGTACATTGTTGACATGCTCCTATCCAAATTTGGAACCAGTCTGTTGTTCCATGTCCAGTTCTAACTGTTACTTCTTCATATGCATACAGATTTCTCAGGAGGCAGATAAAGTGGCCTGGTTCCCATACCTTTAAGAATTTACACAGTATATATAGTCAAAGACTTTGGCATAGTAAATATATCAGAAGTAGTTGTTTTTCTGGGAACTCTTGCTTTTTCTATGATCCAATAGATGTTGGCAATTTTATCTCTGATTCTTCTGCCTTTTCTAAATCCAGCTTGAACATTTGGAAGTTCTCAGTTCACATACTGTTGAAGCCTGGTTGGAGAATTTTGAGCATTACTTTGCTAGTGTGTGAGATGAGTGCAATTGTGCAGTAGTTTGAGCATTCTTTGGCATTGCCTTTCTTTGGGATTGGAATGAATACTGACCTGTTTCAGTCCTGTGGCCATTGCTGAGTTTTCCAAATTTGCTGACATGTTGAGTGCAGCACTTTCACAGCCTCATTGTTAGGATTTGAAATAGCTCAACTGGAATTCCATCACCTTCACTAGCTTTGTTTGTAGTGATGCTTCTTAAGACCCACTTGAATTTGCATTCCAGGATGTCTGGTTATAGGTGAGTGATCACACCATCGTGGTTATCTGGGTCATGAATATCTTTTTTGTTTAGTTCTTCTGTGTATTCTTGCCACCTCTTCTTAATATCTTTTGCTTCTGTTAGGTCCATACCTTTTATGTCCTTTATTGTGCCCATCTTTGCATGAAATATTCTCTTGGTATCTCTAATTTTCTTGAAGAGATCTCTAATCTTTCCCATTCTATTGTTTCCTTCTATTTCTTTGCATTTATCCCTGAGGAAGGCTTTGTTATCTCTCCTTGTTATTCTCTGTAACTCTGCCTTCATTTTTCCTTTTCTCCTTTGCTTTCAGCTTCTCTTCTTTTCTCAGCTATTTGTAAGGCCTCCTCAGACTACCGTTTTGCCTTTTTGCATTACTTTTTCTTGGGGATGGTCTTGCTCATCACCTCCAGTACAATGTCATTAACCTCCCTCCATAGTTCCTAAGGCACTCTGTCTATCAGATCTGATCCTTTGAATCTATTTGTCAGTTCCACTGATTAATTGTAAGGGGATTTAATTTAGATCATACCTGAATGGTCCAGTGGTTTTCCCTGCTTTTTTTTTTTTTTTTTTTAATTTTAAGTCTGATTTTTGCAATAAGGAGTTCATGATCTGAGCCACAGTTAGCTGCTGGTCTTGTTTTTTTCTGACTGTATAGAGCTCTCCATCTTCAGCTACAAAGAATATAATCAATCTAATTTTGGTATTGATCATCTGGTGATGTCCATGTGTAGAGTCATCTCATGTGTTTTGGAAGAGGGTGCTTTCTATGACCAGTATGTTCTCTTGGCAAACTCAGTTAGTCTTTGCCATGCTCCATTTTGTACTCCAAGACCAAACTTGCCTGTTACTGCAGGTATCTCTTGATTCCCTACTTTTTCATTCCAGTACCCTATGATGAAGAGGATATATATATATATGTGTGTGTGTGTGTGTGTGTGTGTGTGTGTGTTAATTCTAGAAGGTCTTTTAAGTTATCATAGAACTGTTCAACTTCAGCTTCTTCGGCATTAATAGTTGGGACATAGAACTGGATTACTTTGATAATGAATGGTTTGCTTTGGAAATGAACAGAGATCATTCTGACATTTTTGAGATTGTACCCACGTACTGCATTTTGGACTCTTTTGTTGACTATGAAGGCTACTCCATTTCTTCTAACAGATTCTTGCCCACAGTATTAGATATAATGGTCATCTGAATTAAATTCACCCATTCTGGTTCATTTTAGTTCACTGATTCCTAAAATGCTAATGTTTGCTCTTGCCATGTCCTGTTTGACCATTTCCAATTTTCCTTGATTCATGGACCTAACATTCCAGGTTCCTATGCAATATATTATTCTTTACAGCATTAGACTTCATTTCCATCACTAGTCACATTCACAACTGGTGGAGAGTTCTGACAAAACGTAGTCCACTGGAGAAGGGAATGGCAAACCTGTTCAGTAATATTGCCTTGAGAACCCCATGAACAGTATGAAAAAGCAAAGAGATATGACACTAAAAGATGAACTCCCCAGGTCAGTAGGCCATTTAAGTATGACCTAAATCAAATGTCTTAAGATTATACAATGCAAGTGATGAATAGATTCAAGGGATTAGATCTGGTAGAGAGAGATGGCCTGAAGAACTATAGACAGGGGCTTATAACATTGTACAGGAGGCAGTGACCAAAACTATCGCAAAGAAAAAGAAACACAAGAAAACAAATTGGTTGTCTGAGGAGGTTTTACAAATACCTGAGGACAAAAGGGAAGTGAAAGGAAAAGGAAAAAGGGAAAGATATGCCCAATTGAATTCAGAGTTCCAGAGAACAACAAGGAGAGATAAGGTCTTTTTCAACTATCAATGCAAAGTAATAGAGGAAAACTATATGATGGGAGAGACTAGAGATTGCTTCAAGAAAATTGGAGCTATCCAGGGAACATTTCATGCAAGGATGGGCACAATAAAGAACAGAAATGGTATGGACCTAACAGAGGCAAAAGAGATTAAAAAGAGGTGGCAAGAATATCCAAAAAAGGTCTTAATGACCCAGATAATCTTAATGGAGTGGTCACTCACCTAGAACCAGACATCCTGGAGTGCAAAGTCAAGTGGGCCTTAGGAAGCATTACTATGAACAAAGCTAGAGGAGGTGATGGAATTCCAGTGGAGCTATTTCAAATCTTAAAAGATGATGCTATAAAAGTACCACACTCAATATGCCAGCAAATTTGGAAAACTCATCAGTGGCCATAGAACTGGAACAGGTCAGTTTTCATTCCAATCCCAAAGAAGGGCAGTGCCAAAGAACATACAGACTACTGGAAAATTGTGCTCATTTCCCATGCTAGTAAGGTTATGCTCAAAATCCTTCAAGCTAGGCTTCTGCTGTTCATGTACTCAGAACTTTCAAATGTTCAAACTGAATTTAGAAAAGGCAGAAGAACAAGAGATAGAATTGCCAACATTTGTTGGATCATAGATAAAAGAAAGGAATTCAAGAATGCTACCTCTGCTTCATTGACTATGAGAAAGTCTTTGTGTGGATCATAACAAACTGTGGGAAATTCTTAAAGAGATGGGAATATCAGACCCCCTTTCCTGTCCCCTGAGAAACCTATGCAGATCAAGAAGCAACAGTTAGAACCTTACATGGAACAACTGACTGGTTCAAAATTGGGAAAGGAGTATGATAAGGCTGTATATTGTCACTCTGCTTATTTAACTTAAATGCAGAATACATCATGTGAAATGCCAGGCTGGATGAAGCACAAGCTGAAATCAAGATTTCTGGGAGATATATCAATAACCTCAGATATGCAGATGATACCATTCTAATGGCAGAAAGCAAGAGGAACTAAACCTTTTGATGAGGGAAAAAAAGAGAGTGAAAAAGTTGGCTTAAAACTCAACATTCAGAAACCTAAGATCATGGCATCTGGTCCCATCACTTCATATAAGTGGAAAAAGTGGAAGTAGTGACAGACTTTATTTTCTTGGAATCCAAGATCACTGCAGATAGTGACTGCAGCCGTGAAATAAAAGACACTTGCTTCTTGGAAGAAAAGCTATGACAAACCTAGACAGCATATTATAAAGCAAAGACTTCGTTTAGATGACAAAGGCTCATGTAGTCAAAGCTATGGTTTTTCCAGTAGTCATGTAAGGATGTGAGAGTTGGACCATAAAGAAGGCTGAACACCAAGGAATTGTTGCATTCAAACTGTGGTCTGGAGAAGACTCCTGAGAGTCCCTTGGACTGCAAAGAGATCAAACTAGTCAATCCTAAAGGAAATCAACCCTGACTATTCATTGGAAGGACTGTTGCTACCTGAAGCTTCAATACTTTGGCCACCTGATGCAAAGAACTGACTCACTGGAAAAGACCCTGATACTGGGAAAGATTGAAGACAAAAAGTGAAGAGGGTGCCAGAGGATGGGATAGTTACATAACATCCCAAACTCAATGGACTTGAGTTTGAGCTCACTCCAGGAGATTGTGGAGGACAGGGAAGCTTGGCCTGCTGTAGTCCATAGGGCCACAAAGAGTCAGACATGGCTGAGACTGAACAGCAAGAAATTTCTGTTCTTTTATTTCACTCTTACAATGAATCATAGTAGGAATCAGCAGGGTTTTCTGAAGTAGGGAAATACAGAAATCCTTAATAAAGAGAATTGAAAAGTGTTCAGATATTACTGGAGGCTTCCCAGGTGGCACTAGTGTTAAAAGAACCCACTTGCCAATGCAGGAGATGTAAGAGACATGGGTTCCATCCCTAGGTCAGAAAGATCCCCTGGAGGAGGGCATGGAAACCTACTCCAATATTCTTGCCTGGAGAATCCCATGGACAGATGAGCCTGGCAGGCTACAGTCCATAGGATCCCACAGAGTTGGACACTACTGAAGTGACTTAGCATGCACACACAGATATTATTACTAGGAGGAAGTTTTCAAATATTTCTTTAATCCAGAGTCACCAAATTAATTATCTGACTTGTTCAGATATGCATCCTTGTTATCATTTGATTCATTAGACAACTTTAACTTACATTTATTTAACTCATATTCACTTTTATTATTTTAAAATCTTGAACCTAGAAAGAGAGAATTGACTCTAACATGGAGATACGTTTTCTCTCATTCGCTTAAAATGCATGTCTTTCTTTCTTTCTTTCTTTTTTTTTCTGTTTTCTTTTCTTCCAGCTTATTTTATTTTACCTTTTAAGATTTTTTTATGTGGACCATTTTTAAAGTCTTTATAGAATTTGTTACAGTATCACTTCTGTGTGTGTTTTTTTTTTTTTTTTGCCTCAAGGCATGTGTGAGCTTAGCTCCTTGACCAGGGATTGAACCCACACCCCCTGCACTGGAAGGCAAAGTCTTAACCACTGGACTGGCAGGTAAGTCCCTCTTTCAACTCATTTTAGAGATATGAAAAAGAACTTAATATTATATTTAATAAAAGTGAAAGTGAAAGTCGCTCAGTAGTGTCTGACTCTTTGCTACCCCATGGACTATACAGTCCATGGAATTCTTTAGGCCAGAATACTGGAGCAGGTAGCCATTCCCTTCTCCAGGGGATCATTCCACTCTAGGGATCAAACCCAGGTCTCCCATATTGCAGATGGATTCTTTACCAGCTGAGCCAGAAGGGAAGCCCAAGAATACTGGAGTGGGTAGTGACAGGTTGCTGCTGGAAGCCACGTGTTATGCTGGGATTCGTGACCTCCAAAGGAGAGGATTTCCATCTGGGGTCAGAAATGAGGTTTGACTACTTGGAGCTTTTTGTGTAGCAAAGTTTTATTAAAAGTAGAATAGAGATAGTGAAAGCTTCTAACATAGACATCAGAAGGGGACAGAAAGAGTGCTCCCTTGATAGTTTTCAGCAAGGTGTTTTATGTCTATTTAGGCTTCCCTGGTGGCTCACAAGGTAAAGCATCTGCCTGCAATGTGGGAGACCTGGGTTCGATCTCTGGGCCAGGAAGATCCCCAGGAGAAGGAAATGGCAACCCACTCTAGTACTCTTGCTGGAAAATTCCATGGACAGAGGAGTCTGGTGGGCTACAGTTCATGGGGTCACAAAGAGTCAGACACGACTGAATGACTTCACTTTATGTCTGTTAGAAAGCTATTAATCAAACAAAAAAGACCTCAAGGCTGAGGGAGTTTCACCAGGCCCCTCTACCATAATATGCATTTTTGAGATAGGATGGCATAAAACAACTGACAGGAATACTGGTTTGTTGAGCCATTATCAGCCCTAGGTTTGAGAAAATAAAAAAAGTTAGTCTTAGGTGGAACCATTTTGAAGAAAGGTAAATTCCAAAGCAAATACATAGTTTTGTTAACATAGTTTAAGAAAAACATTTCCATAAGAAAAACGTATTGGTTAGCTCAAGGCAGAACCAGGTGTTGTTAAAACAAAAGTAAAAGAAGCCTTTTTAAAATTTTGTGTAGAGAAGGAAAAAAACATCCGCCACTTTCAGTTTATTTCCTCCTGCCTCTTGGGGGCCTCTGGCCTTCCTACCTGTTACCCTCTCAGTAGTCTATCCCTTCTCCAGGGGATCTTCTAGACCCATGAATTGAACCAGAGTCTCCTGCATTACAGGCAGATTCTTTACCAGCTGAGCTAAAAATGGCAATACAAGTGTGGTGATGAATGGAAACTGTTGCTCAGTCTTAGGATAAAGAAGATGAAAAGGCAGGGGACAGATGGTGAGTAACTGAAACCTCAGGCCCTGCCTTTAGACACAGCTGCTACACACCTAGAGCAGATCTCTGCCATGTGGAAAGGAATGAACCCATGACCTCCTTACTACCCAATTAATAATAAAATTTAGTTGAGGAATTCGATAAGGGGAGCCGGGTTGGGGTCAGGAGTAACACCACAATCAGCAAATGACATATCTTCCATCTCCTTGTCCCTACTGTGTTTGGTATGCTGGGCACTGGGACCCTGGAACTGCATGTATGTATAAATGGTATACATGGCCCTACCTCATGGAAGATTTCTCTTGAGCATTTTACATGGGATGGTGGGTGGGGGAGAAGCTTCACCTTTGATTTCTTTGGTATAAATGAGGAGGAGCAGAGAATAAATATCTTCATTTAGCCTAGGAGTGGAAGAAGGGGATGGTGCACCAAGGTGGAGGGAAGGGTGGAGGATGCTACTTCACAGAATTAGAATTCACTAGTGGTAACAACCTATGTGAAGACCTCTCCCTTAATACCTGAGATAGCAGAGTGCAACCTTCAGACCCAGTTCAGTTCAGTTCACTTGCTCAATTGTGTCTGAATCTGCAACCCCATGGACTACAGCACACCAGGCTTCCCTGCCCAACTCCCCCCGCCCCCCACACCCAACACCCAGAACTTGCCCAAATGCATGTCCATCAACTCAGTGATGCCATCCAACCATCTTATCCTCTGTCATCCCCTTCTCCTCTGCCTTCAATCTTACCCAGCATCGGGGTCTTTTCCAATGCATCAATTCTTCACATCAGGTGGCCAAAGTATTGGAGTTTCAGCTTCAGCATTGGTCCTTCCAATGAATATTCAGCCCTGGTTTCCATTAGGATTAACTGGTTTGATCTCCTTTCAGTCCAAGGGACTCTCAAGAGTCTTCTCCAACACCACAGTTCAAAAGCATCAAATCTTCAGCACTCAGCTTTCTTTATAGTCCAACTCTCACATTCATACATGACTACTGGAAAAACCATAGCTGTGAGTAGATGGACTTTTTTTGGCAAAGTAATGTCTCTGTTTTTTAGTATGCTGTCTAGGTTTGTCATAGCTTTTCTTCCAAGGAGCAAGTGACTTTTAATTTCACGGCTGCAGTCACCATCTGCAGTGATTTTGGAGCCCAAGAAAATAAAGTCTGTCACTGCTTCCATTGTTTCCCCACCTATTTGCCATGAAGTGATGGGACCGGATGCCATGATCTTCATTTTCTGAACGTTGAGTTTTAAGCCAGCTTTTTCACTCTCCTCCTTCACTTTCATCAAGAAAGTGAAATCTTTGCTTTCTGCCATAAGGGTGGTGTCATCTGCATATCTGAGGGTATTGATATTTCTCCTGGAAATCTTGATTCTGGCTTGTGCTTCATCCAGCCTGGCATTTTGCATGATGTACTCTGCATATAATTTAAGTAAGTAGGGTGACAATATACAGCCTTGATGCACTCCTATCCCAATTTGGAAATAGGCCATTGTTCTGTGTCCGGTTCTAACTGTTGCTTCTTGATATGCATACAGATTTCTCAGGAGGCAGGTAAGGTGGTCTGATATTCCCATCTCTTGAAGAATTTTCCACAGTTTATTGTGATCCGTATAGTCAAAGGCTTTGGCATAGTCAATAAATCGGAAGTAGATGTTTTTCTGGGAACTCTTTTGCATTTTTTTATGATCCAACAGATGTTGGCAATTTGATTTCTGGTTCCTCTGCCATTTGTAAATCAGCTCGAACATCTGGAAGTTTTTGGTTTATGCAATATTGAAACATTGCTTGGAGAATTTTGAACATTAATTTTCTAGCATGTAGATGAATGGAATTGTGTGGTAGCTTGAACATTTTTTGGCATTGCCTTTCTTTGGGATTGGAATGAAAACTGACCTGTTCTGGTTCTGTGGCCACTGCTGAGTTTTCCAAATTTGCTGGCATATTGAGTGCACCACTTTCACAGCATCATCTTTTAGGATTTGAAATAGCTCAACTGGAATTCCATCCCCTCCACTAGCTTTGTTTGTAGTGATGCTTCCTACATCACGTCAAGGCCCACTTACTTTGCATTCGGTGATCACACCATCATGGTTATATGAGTCATGAAGATCTTTTTTGTATAGTTCTTCTGTGTATTCTTGTCACCTCTTCTTAGTATCTTATGCTTCTGTTAGGCCCATACTATTTCTGTCCTTTATTGTGCCGATCTTTGCAAGAAATGGTCCCTTGGTATCTCTAATTTTCTTGAAGAGATCTCTCTCTTTCCCATTCTATTATTTTCCTCTATTTCTTTGCATTGATCTGCGAGGAAGGCTTTCTTAACTCTCCTTGCTGTTCTTTGGAACTCTGCATTCAAATGGGTATATCTTTCCTTTTCTCCTTTGCTTTTCGCTTCTCTTCTTTTCTCAGCTATTTGTAAGGTCTCCTGAAACAACCATTTTGCCTTTTTGCATTACTTTTTCTTGGGGATGGTCTTGCTCATCACCTCTGGTACAATGTCATGAACCTCCATAGTTCTTCACGTACTCTGTCTATCATATCTGATCCCTTGAATCTATTTGTCACTACTGTTGGTTAATTGTAAGGGATTTGATTTAGGTCATACCTGCATGATCTAGTGGTTTTCCCTGTTTTCTTTAGTTTAAGTCTGAACTTTACAATAAGGAGTTCATGATCTGAGCCACAGCCAGTTCCCAGTATTCTTTTTGCTGACTGTGTAGAGTTTCTCTATCTTTGGATACAAAGAATATAATCAATCTGATTTTGGTCTTGACCATCTGATGATGTCCATGTGTAGAGTCTTCTCTTGCGTTGTTGGAAGAGGGTGTTTGCTATGATCAGTGCATTTTCTTGGCAAAACTCTGTTAGCCTTTGCCCTGCTTCATTTTTGACTCCAAGGCCAAACTTGCCTGTTACTCCAGGCATCTCTTGACTTCCTACTTTTGCATTCTAGTTCTCTATGATGAAAATGATATCTTTTTTTAGTGTTAGTTCTAGAAGGTCTCTTAAGTCATCATAGAACTGTTCAACCTCAGCTTCTTCAGCATTAGTCATTGGGGCATAGACTTGGAATACTGTGATATTGAATGGTTTGCCTTGGAAGTGAACAGAGATCATTTTGTCATTTTTGAGATTGTACCCAAGTACGCATTTCAGAAGAAAAGTTATGACAAACCTAGACACCATATTAAAAAGAGGAGACATTACTTTGCTAACAAAGGTCTGTCTAGTCAAAGCTATGATTTTTCCAGTAGTCATGTATGGATGTGAGAGTTTGACCATAAAGAAAACTGAGCACTGGAGAATTGATGCTTTTGAACTGTGGTGTTGGAGAAGACTCTTGAGAGTCCCTTGGACTACTGCAAGGAGATCCAACGAGTCCATCCTAAAGGAAATCAGTCCTGAATATTCATTGGAAGGACTGATGTTGAGTCTGAAATGCCAATACTTTGGCCACCTGATGTGAAGAACTAACTCATTTGAAAAGAAACGATGCTGGGAGATATTGAAGGCAGGAGGAGAAGGGGACGACAGTGGTGATATGGTTGGATGGCATCACCAACTTGACAGACATGAAATTGAGAATCTCTGGGATTTGGTGATGGACAGGGATGCCTGGCGTGCTGGAATCCATAGGTTCACAAAGATTCGGTCACAAATGAGTGATGAACTGACTGACTGACTGCATTTTGGACTCCTTTGTTGATTATGAGGGCTATTCCATTTCTTCTAAGGTATTCTTGCCCACAGTAGTAGATATAATGGTCATCTGAGTTAAGTTCACCTGTTCCTGTCCATTGTAGTCCACTGATTCCTAAAATGTCAATGTTCACTTTTGCCATCTCCTATTTGCCATTTCCAACTTACCTTGATTCATGGACCTAACCTTCCAAGTTCCTATGCAATATTGTTCTTACAGCATTGGACTTTACTTCCACCACCAGTCACATCCTCACTGGGCATTGTTTTCACATTGGCTCTGTCTCCTCATTCTTTCTGGAGTTATTTCTCCACTCATCTCCAGTAGCATATTGGGCACCTGCCACCATGGGGAGTTCATCTTCCAGTGTCATATCTTTTTGCCTTATCACACTGTTCATGGGTTTCTTGAGGAAAGAACACTGAAGTCGTTTGACATTCCCTTCTCCAGTGGACCATGTTTTGTCAGAACTCTCCACCATGACCTGTCTGTCTTGGGTTGCCTTATGCAGCATGGCTCATAGTTTCGTTTAGTTAGACCAGGCTGTGATCCACATGATCAGTTTGGTTAGTTTTTTGTGATTGTGTTTTTCATTCTGTCTTCCCTCTGATGAATAAGGATAAGAGGCTTGTGGAAACTTCCTGATGGGAAAGACTGACGGTGGGGGAATCTGGGTCTTGTTCTGATGGGCAGGGCCATGCTCAGTAAATCTTTAATCCAGTTTTCTGTTGATGGGCAAGGCTGTGTTTCCTCCCTGTTGTTTGGCCTGAGGCCAAACTACGGTAGGTGTAATGGTGGTAATAATGACCTCCTTCAAAATGACTTATGCCCACACTCTTTCATTCAGTGCCTCTGACCCCCCAGCAGGCAACTGTTGGCCCATGCCTCCACTGGAGACTCCTGGACACACCCAGGCAAGTCTGGCTCAGTCTCTTGTGGGGACACTGCTCTTTTCTCAGACTCAATGCTCCCCCACTAATGTGCTAAGAGCCTTTACCAGTAGCTCCTGCCAGCTCACCTGGTGCCACCTTCACCTCACACACATGAGCCAGCAGTGCCCACATGCTTTTGCTCTGCACTTTATGCTCAGCTTGCAGTGCTGTCGTGAAAAGCAGTCCCCGGAATCATTGCTAATCAACTGATTTTGTAAACTTAAAAATAAATTTAGATATCCTAAGCAATAATATCCATGAAATTGTTGCTGAGTCTAATCTCATTCTGCTCACCACATGACAGCCTAATGAATCTGAGAGACGAGGTGTTGAGGCAAAGAATATGACTTTATTTGGAAAGCCAGCTGACCGAGGAGATGGCAGACTAATGTCTCAGAGTAACCATCTTGTTGAGATTTGGAAGCCAGGTTAGCCAGGGAGCCCAGTTAGTGTTCTTTGTTCAGACAAACAGATGATGAGATATTCTGGGTATTCTGGGTATAGTTTTCAGGCAAAGCCATGTTGTTGGATTGAAGTGTAGTGAGGGAAAGAAAGAGTCATGATTAACTCTGGAGTTTATAACTGAATGATGAGAAAAATGCACTTGCCATCAATTGAAATGAAGCAAGTTTGAGAGGTAAAATCAAGAGTATTGGACACATTGAATTTCAGATGCCTATTGAAATCCAAGTGGCTAGACATTAAAATCTAGGAGAAAGCTCTCAACTCAAGATGCACATTTAGAAGTAGCTATTGTATATGTGTTATTAAACCCATGAAACTAGATTAAACTGTCTGATAGAGTGCATAGATAGAGAAGAAGAGATGACCAAGGACTCAGCCCCAAGGAACCTCAACATTAAGAGGTCAGATATAAGAGAAATCAGGAGACTAAGAAGGTGCTGCTGGGGAGATAGAAGTAGGAGCATGTTGTGTCCTTAGACCCAAATAAACAAAATGTAATCAAGAAGGAGGGAGCAAGGAACCATTAAATGCTGTTGATGGATTAAGAAAGATGAGGACTGGACACTGACCATAGGACTCGACCACAGAGGACACCTTCATATGAGCAGTCTTGGTGGAGCAGCCACAGAAAAAGTGAAGTTGGAGGAGTGCATTTAGGTGAAAAAAGAATTTTAGATAGTTTCTATGACCAACACTTTCAAAGGGTTTTGCTGTAAGGAAAGTTAGCTGGAGGGAAAGTGGGAACTAGTGGACAAGATGGTTTTTCATTGAAGTATATAGCTAATTTATAATGTTTTGTTAATTTCTGCTATATAGCAAAGTGATTCAGTTATATTTATATCAAATATATATATATATATTATATTATTTTCCATCATGGTTTATCACAAGATATTGAATATAGTTCCCTGTGCTGTACAGTAGGACCTTGTTTTTTATTCATTCTATATGTAATAGTTTACATCTGCTAATCCCAAACTTCCAATCCATCCCTCTCCCCATCCCCCAACCTTGGCAACCACAAGTTTGTTCTCTATGTGTGAGTCTGTTTCTGTTTTATAGATAAGTTCATTTGTGTCCTATTTTAGATTCCACATATAAATGTCATCATATGGTATTTGTCTTTCTCTTTTGGACTTACTTCACTTATGATAATCTCTAGGCCCATCCAGAGAGCATTTTGTAAGATGGAAGATATAAAGTGTTTGTAAACTGATGTAGGTAATTTCAAAGAGGGTGAAAATTTGCTGATGTAGAGAGAGAATGGGGCTTCCCAGGTGGCACTAATGATAAAGAACGTGCCTGCCAATGCAGGAGACATGTAAGATGTGGGTTTGATCTCTGGGTCAGGAAGATCCCCTGAAGAAGGGCATGGCAACCCACTCCAGTATTCTTGCCTGGAGAATTCCATGGACAGAGAAACCTTGCAGGCTACAGTCCATAGGGTCGCAGAGTCAGGCACGACTGAAGCGACTTAGCACACAAGCATGCAGGAGAAAGCAACTAATTGCTAGGAAAATATCCTTCAATACCAGAGGGATGTCACCAAGTACAGAGAGGAGGGGTTTTAGACGGGAGTGTGGTTAATTCACATGTGAGCAGATGAACAGATAGGAAATGTGGCCTTGGAGATGGTAGATGGGTTGAACCGGTGGTGGGGTTTGCCTAATTTCTATTCTTCCAAACTTCTCCAGGAAGAAGCAAGTGAGAATTGGCTAAAAATAAGAATGTGGGAGGTTTCTTGGGAGTTTGAGGAGAGAAGGTGTGAGAAAGCACTTTGAAAGAGTAGGAAGTGAATGGACTGAAAAAGTAAAGTAAGATCTCTCTCTCCTCCTCCCCACTTCTCTTCCTACTTTCCTCCCTCAATCCCTCCCTTCTTTCCTTCCTTTAATCCAACTTCCTCTTGTGTGTCTATAACACACCAAGCACTGGATATATGTAAATGGAGGCACAAACATTTTTCTCAGTGAATTCTAGAGGAAGACGCAGCCTGTTCCAAGTTGGTATCATAAATGAAATAATCAGGTGTCAGACCCATCCCAAAGTCTTCAAAGCTGTTCCTAGCAAGCAACAAAGGATAGTTAGAAATGGGAGTAAAAATAACAGCTGAGTTTTACAAGAGAGTAGAAATCCAAACTCCAGCAGTGATACTGAGTTTGCCTCCCTCCCACACATAGGTTTCAAATTTCATTTTCAAGGGAGGCTGTTCTCATTAGTCTAGTTGACTAGAAATTTAATTTGGATTATTTCTCAGAGCTAGATGAAAAATATTTTTTATAATATAGCATTTTCAGAATTTATCCAAGCCAAGGAAATCCATCATATGAATCAGCTAAAGATTGTTGGTCAATATATCTTCCTCAAATACCATCAGGATTCTCAACACCTGCTGAGTGCTTGGAGCCTGTAATAGGGATTGGTTCTTGTTGTTCGGTCGCTCAGTCATATCGTACTCTTTGCAACCCCATGGACTCCAGCACGCCAAGCTTCCCTGTCCTTTACCATATCCCAGAGCTTTCTCAAACTCATGTCCACTGAATTGGTGATGCCATCCAACCATCTTGTTCTCTGTCATCCCTTTCTTCTCCTGCCTTTAACCTTTCCCAGCATCAGGGTCCAATAGTGATTGGACATTGTCTTTATTCATAGGGACCCAAGACAGAACAATATAGCATTTGTAGATTGAATCTCAAGTGGGAAGTTAAAACCTTCATGGGAAAACAGAATGGCTAGGCATTTTATTCTAAATAGCTTTTCTCCTTTCTTAAAATTCTAAGGATTAAACAACAATATGAGGTAGGTTGCTTTTAATCTTTCCAGGCACACCATTTTGGCTCACATTTTCATTATGTTGGCCTCTCTGTTGCCTCTTGCATTAAGGTGTTAACGTACATCCAATAATTGAGTGCCCTGAAGGTGGTCAAGATAGTTGAGTGAATCTGGATCCATGGTTCTAACTAGAAATGCATTTTAGAGGTTTGATTAGAAAGTGATTGCATTAATTTTTTTCCACATTTCAATTACAATGTATTTTTCAGTTAAAGTATAGTTGATTTACAATGCTGTGTTAGTTTTAGGTGTACAGAAAAGTGATATATATATATATATTTTTTTTCAGATTCTTTTCCCCTGTGTATTATTACAAGACATTGAGTTTAGTTCCCTGTGTTATACAATAGGTCGTTGTTGGTTATCTATCTTATATATAGTGGTGTGCATATATTAATCCCAAACTCCTAATTTATTTCTCCCTCCCTTTCCCCTGTGGCAACCACAAGTTTGTTTTCTATGTCTGAAGATCTATTCCTGTTTTGTATATAAGTTCACTTGTATCAGTTCAGTTCATCTACATGTAAGTTATATATATATATATAACTATATATATGTACGTTATAGTACATATAACGTACATATATAAAGTACATATATATAATGTATACACACACACACACATATATATAGTTATATATATATAGTTATATATGTGTGTGTGTGTGTGTCTTTCTTTGTATGGCTCACTACACTTAGTATTGTCATCTCTTTTCAATTCAGTTCAGTTCAGTTGCTCAGTTGTGTCCAACTCTGCAACCCCATGGACTGCAGCATGCCAGGCCTCCCTGTCCATAAGCAACTCCTGGAGTTTAGTCAAACTCATGTTCACTGAGTCGGTGATGCCATCCAACCATCTCATCCTCTGTCGTCTCCTTCTCCTCCCACCTTCAATCTTTCCCAGCATCAGGGTATCATCTCTTTAGATCCATCCATTTTGCTGCAAGTGGCATTATTTCATTATTTTTTTAAGACTGAGTAATATTCAGTTGTATATATTTACCATATCTTCTTTATCCATTCATCTGTTAGGGAATATTTAGGTTGCTTTCATGTCTTGTCTATTGTGAATAGTGCTCCTATGAACATTAGGGTTCATGTATCTTCTTTAATTAGAGTTTTCTCTGCATGTATGCCCAGGAGCGGTATTGCAGCATCATCTGGTAGCTCTATTTTTAGTTTTTATATGAACCTCCATACTTGTTTCAATGTTGTCTAGGAAGTGCTTGTGTTTCCAGGGGATTTAATTTTTTATTGTAATGAACTAAGATCATATCTACAACACAGATGGTACCATGGCATCATTGTCCCATTTGCCAGTAAATCATGGAGTGACTTGTGATTGTGTTCACTGTTGAATCTGTACTGAGTTCAACTCTGTGTTCCCCCACATATTTACCACCCTCTGACATGATGTCTTGATTAATTGATATGGGTCCTCTCTAGCTTTGCTATTGGTCACTTGTGGAACTCCCTGGGACAGCCCCCTTGGAGGGACATGTCTCCTTCATTGTGGGTTCATCCAAAGGCTGGATCTGGAACAGATAACATTCCTTCCTGCCCACCCCCAATTACACTGTCCTCAACATATACCTCTCCAAGTAGTATGGGGATGCTGATCTTTATTGAAGAGTTCAGAGAGATAGTATTTAAAACTGTATTTTATTGAAGTTGAGTTGATTTACAATGTTGTGTTAATTTCTGCTGTACAGCAAAGTGATTCAGTTTTATATATGTATTTTTCATATTTTTTTCCATTATGTCTTATCATAGGATATTGAATGTAGTTCCCTGTGCTATACAATAGGGCCCATTCTATATACAATAGTTTGCATATACTAATCCCAAACTCCCAATCATTCCTTCCCCTACTCCCCACCCCATTGGCAAACACAAATCTCTATGTCTGTGAGTCTGTTTATGTTTTGTAGATATGTTCATTTGTGTCATATTTTAAATTCCACATATAAGTGATATCATATGGTATTTGTCTGGTTTGTTTCATTTAGTATGATCAGCTCTAGGTCCACCCATGTTGCTGCAAATGGCATCATTGCATTCTTTTTTTATGGCTGAGTTATATTCCACTGTACCACATCTTCTTCATTCATCTGTTGATGGGTATTTACCTTGTTTCTGTTTTGGTTATTGTTAATAGTCCTGCTACAAACACTAAACACTGGGGGTACATAGATATTTTTAAATTAGAGTTTTCTTAGATATATGCCTGGGAGTGGGATTGCAAGATCATATGGTAGCTCTATTTTTATTAAGGAACTTTCATATTATTTTCCATAGTGGCTGCACCAGTTTACATTCCTACCAACAGTGTAGGAAGCTTCTCTTTTCGGAGAGGAAATGTTAAACTGTAGATTAAATTCAACTTTTGGCAATTTTCAAGGGAGAAACAGGAGAATCAGACCTTTCTAGAGGTTGTCTCACAAAGACCCCTCTGGTTACTAGTCCTGCACTGCCAGGTGCTTGCCTCGCCCTGGCACAATTGATCCCCCCCTTTTTTTTCAACCTCAGGTCTGTGACTTTCTGTCCAACTTGTTGGAAACCTCATTTCTTATATGGTTAGATTTCAGATTCTTGACCTATTCAGTGAACCACTAGGTCTATCATGGAACCATCTTTCTTCAGGACCTTCCTCAAATAGTCCTAGAGTCCCACATTTTGAGGTCTTGACAAGCTCCATCCCCTTCTCTGTAGAGCAACCCCTTTCTTTCAGGGCCTTCAGGGGAATTCTCTCTCTTCTTTCTTCATTCCCCACTGAGACATAGAACATAACTTAAAGGAGTTTGGGCTTTCACCGTGACAGAACTATGTTTCATCATATGCATCATTAGGAACTTCAGCTTTTTGCTCAGTAATCACTCTCTGCGAATTACAGGGAATTAAAAAGAGCTTGTCTACTTTTTTGAAATGGAAATGGGAGAGGAGCTAAAAATTCAGATACAAAAATAAAATAATATTCCGTGAAACAAACAAAATACAAATGGTATAGTTAATAACATTGGTGGAATTAAAAGTAAATACTTTAGCCACGAGCCTCCACACCAAACCAGTTTTTTTTATTTTTAAGATCATCAAGACTAGGACTGGGTCAGTTAAAGCAGAAATCTGATTTTTCATGTGGTTCATCAAATGTGTTACATTAAAGGATTTATCAGGTATGAAAATATAGCATTTACTTTGAATTATAGTACAGATATCTCCCTGAGATGCTGTAAGGTGTCAAGGGCCTTGCAGTTGTGTACCACTGCCTTTCTCATCATAGAGATCTCAGAATTCAATAAACTAATAGCCCAGTTACTATCATTTAAAGCTTATGAAAGTTGTTAAGGCTTCGATATGGCCAATTACATCCTCTAACCCCAACAAAGGCATACACACACCAAAAAAAAAAAAAAAAAACCTGTTAAATGGTCATGTCAGTAGAATACATATCTTTGACCCATTGGGATCATACCAATGGTAGACTGGTTGGGGGTACCTCTAATTTGTTAACATGTATGACCTTAAATTCATAGGAATCCCAGGCTATACCTTCGTATCCATCCCTGTAGATGTGAAAGCCATAAATTAGTACCACAAATCCACTGAGTCCCACACCAATCACTCTCTCTAAGGGTAATATTAGGCATATTTCATAAAGCACCCAGCCTTGTCTCATAATTACCAGCTTGATCATTTTTATGATGATTTAACCCTTTCCAACACAGAGGAGTTTTTAAACTTAAATGACCATAGCCTGGTGTTAATCATGTAGATCCACACCATAATTGTGGGAGTTTTTCTTTTAATAGATGAGAGGCTATTTTTTTTTTTTTTTTAATTGAGACTTAGCTCCTCACTCTGATTGTTTGAATGACCCTAAGAGAAAACTTAACTCTATGGCCAGCATCAGAGCAGGTATTATTAATTGGCCAGGTGAGAGGATCCCATCTAGTAATATCATGAAGATAGAACAGAACTGAACACTCATCTAAAATAAATTCCCTAGAGGGTATCCAATCAGAGCCCTAGAGAACAGAAAGCCACCAAGGTAACCCAGAATACTAGACACAGGTAATTGGCCACAACCAAACAATTGGATTGAGTTTTAAACTAGCATAGAATCATGTCCATGATAGAAAACATTTGATTGATAGGCATTGGTCCAAGGAGTCAACAACACTGTAAATGATCATATGAGTCAGACCAGCATCTTGGGCACTCTGTTTACTTCTGATGTCATCTTCTTCCCATCCTCGTGTAGTGTAATTTCCTCTGTTTGAGCATTGTTTTAAGGTGAGTTTGAGGTCAGTATATGCTGTCTAGGGTTGATCACAGCTTATATTTCAAAGAGCAAGTGTCTTTTAATTTTGTGGATACAGTCACCATCTGCAGTGATTTTGGAGCCAAGAAAATTAAGTCTCTCACTGTTTCCATTGTTTCCCCATCTATTTACCATGAAGTGATGGGACTGGCTGACTTTATTTTGGGGGGCTCGAAAATCACTGCAGATGGTGGTTGCAGCCATGAAATTAAAAGATGAATACTCCATGGAAGGAAACTTATGACCAACATAGACAGCATATTAAAAAGTAGAGACATTACTTTGTCAACAAAGATCCATCTAGTCAAGGCTATAGTTTTTCCAGTAGTCACGTATGGATGTGAGAGTTGGACTATAAAGAAAGCTGAGCACAGAAGAATTGATGCTTTTGAACTGTGGTATTGGAGAAGACTCTTGAGAGTCCCTTGGACTGCAAGGAGATCCAACCAGTCCATCCTAAAGAAGATCAGTCCTGGGTATTCATTGGAAAGACTGATGCTGAAGCTACAACTTCAATATTTTGGCCACCTGATGTGAAGATCTGACTCATCTGAAAAGACCCTGATGTTGGAAAAGATTGAAGGCAGGAGGAGAAGGGGATGACAGAGGATGAGATGATTGGATGGCATCACCGACTCAATGGACATGAGTTTGGGTAAACTCCGGGAGTTGGTGATGGACACGGAAGCCTGGTGTTTTGCGGTTCACGGGGTCTCAAAAAGTCGGACATGACTGACCGACTGAACTGAACTGAACTGAACTGATGGGACCAGATGCATGATCTTAGCTTTTTGAATGTTGATTTAAGCCAGGTTTTCCCCTCTCCTCTTTCACGTTCATCAAGAGACTCCTCAGTTCCTCGTCACTTTCTGCCATAAGGGTGGTGTCATCTGCATATCTGAGGTTATTGATATTTCTCCTGGCAATCTTGATTCCAGATGGTGCTTCATCCATCCTGGCATTTTGCATGATGCACTCTGCATATAAGTTAAATAAGCAGGGTGACAATATATAGCCTTGATGTACTCCTTTCCCTATTTGGAACCAGTCTGTTGTTCCATGTCCAGTTCAGTTGCTTCTTGATGCATATACAGATTTCTCAGGAGGCAGGTAGGGTGGTCTGGTATTTCCATTGCTTGAAGAATTTTCCACAGTTTGTTGTGATCTATATAGTCAAAGGCTCTGGCATAATCAATAAAGCAGAAATAGATGTTTTACTGGAATTCTTTTGCTTTTTTTAATGATACAATGGATGTTAGCATTTGATCTCTGGTTCCTCTGCCTTTCCTAAACCCAGCTTGAACATCTGGAAGTTCTCAGTTCACGTACTGTTGAAGCCTGGTTGGAGAACTTTGAGCATTACTTTGCTAGCGTGTGAGATGAATGCAACTGTGTGGTAGTTTGAACATTCTTTGCGATTGCCTTTCTTTGGGATTGGAGTGAAAACTCACCTTTTCCAGTCCTGTGGCCACTGCTGAGTTTTCCAAATGTGCTGGCATATTGAGTGCACCACTTTCACAACATCATCTTTTAGGATTTGGAATAGCTCAACTGGGATTCCATCCACTAGCTTTGTTCATAGTGATTATATTTGTTCATAAGGCCCACTTGACTTCACATTCCAGGGTGTCTGGTTCTAGGTGAGTGATCACACCGTGGTGATTATCTGGGCCATGAAGATTTTTTTGTATAGTTCTTCTGTGTATTCTTGCCACCTATTCTTAATATCTTCTGCTTCTGTTAGGTCCATATCATCTCTGGCCTTTATTGTGCTAATCTTTGCATGAAAAGTTCCTTTGGTATTTCTAATTTTCTTGAAGAGATCTCTAGTCTTTCCCATTCTATTGTTTTCCTCTATTTCTTTGCATTGATCACTGAGGAAGGTTTTCTTATCTTTTCTTGCTATTCTTTGGAACTCTGCATTCAAGTGGGTATATCTTTCCCTTTATTCTTTGACTTTAAATTCTCTTCTTTTCACAGCTGTTTGTAAGGCCTCCTGATACAACCATTTTGCCTTTTTTGCACTTCTTTTCTTGGGGATGGTCTTGATCACTGCTTCCTGTACAACTTCATGAACCCCCACCCATAGTTCTTCAGGTGCTCTGTGTATCAGATCTAATCCCTTGAATCTATTTGTTACTTCTGCTGGTTAATTGTAAGGGATTTTATTAGGTCATACCTGAATGGTCTAATGGTTTTCCTTACTTTCTTCAATTTAAATCTGAATTTGGCAATAAGAAGTTCATGATCTGAGCGACAGACAGCTCCTGGTATTGTTTTTGCTGACTGTATAGAGCTCCATCTTCGGCTGCAAAGAATATAATCAACCTGATTTCGTTATTGACCATCTTGTGATGTCCATATGTACAGTCTTCTCTTGTGTTTTGGGAAGAGGGTGTTTGCTATGATCAGTGCATTCTCTTGGCAAATTCTGTTAGCCTTTGATCTGCTTCATTGTGCACTCCATGGCCAAACTTGCCTATTACTCCAGGTATCTCTTGACTTCCTACTTTTGCATTCCAATCACCTATGATGAAATGGACATCGTTTAGGTGTTAGTTCTAAAAGATCTTGTAGATCTTCACAGAACCATTCAACTTCAGCTTCTTCAGCATTACTGGTTGGTGCATAGCTTTGGATTACTGTGATATTGAATAGTTTGCCTTGGAAATGAACAGAGATCATTCTGTCATTTTTGAGATTGCACCCAAGTACTGCATTTCAGATTCTTTTGTTGAATATGAAGGCTATTCCATTTCTTCTAAGGGATTCTTGCTCACAGTATAGACATAATGGTCGTCAGAATTAAATTTGCCCGATCCAGACCATTTTAATTCACTGATTCCTAAAATACTGATGTTCATTTTTGCCATCTCCTGGTTGACCATTTCTTATTTACCTTGATTCATGGACCTAACATTCCAGATTCCTATGCAATATTGTTCTTTACAGCATCGGACTTTACTTCCATCACCAGTCACATTCACAGCTGGGTGTTGCTTTCACTTTGACTCCTTCTCTTCATTCTTTTGAAGTTTTTTCTCCACTCTTCTCCAGTAGCATGTTGGGCACCTACTGACTGGGGAGTTCATCTTTCAGTGTCCTTTCTTTTTGCCTTGTCATACTGTTCATGGGTTCTCAAGGCAAGAATGCTGAAGTGGTCTGCCATTCCCTTCTCCAGTGGACCATGTTTTGTCAGAACTCTCCACTATGACCCATCCATATTGGGTGGCTTTACATGGCATGGCTCATAGTTACATTGAGTTAGACTAGGCTGTGGTCCATTTTGACTGTGTGGGTCACAATAAACTGTGGAAAATTCTGAAAGAGATGGGAATACCAGAGCACCTGACCTGCCTCTTGAGAAACCTATATGTAGGTCAGGAAGCAACAGTTAGAACTGGACATGGAACAACAGACTGGTTCCAAATAGGAAAAGGAGTATGTCAAGGCTGTATATTGTCACCCTGCTTATTTAACTTATATGAAGAGTACATCATGAGAAACACTGGGCTGGAAGAAGCACAAGATGGAATCAAGATTGCCAGGAGAAATACCAATAACCTCAGATATGCAGATGATACCACCCTTATGGCAGAAGGTGAAGAGGAACTAAAAAGCCTCTTGATGAAAGTGAAAGAGGAGAGTGAAAAAGTTGGCTTAAAGCTGAACATCCAGAAAACTAAGATCATGGCATCTGGTCCCATCACTTCATGGGAAATAGATGGGGAAACAGTGGAAAGAGTGTCAGACTTTATTTTTTGGGGGGCTCCAAAACCACTGCAGATGGTGACTGCAGCCATGAAATTAAAAGACGCTTACTCCTTGGAAGAAAAGTTATGATCAACCTAGATAGCATATTCAAAAGCAGAGACATTGCTTTGCCAACAAAGGTCCGTCTAATCAAGGCTATGGTTTTTCCAGTGGTCATGTATGGATGTGAGAGTTGGACTGTGAAGAAGGCTGAGTGCCAAAGAATTGATGCTTTTGAACTGTGGTGTTGGAGAAGACTCTTGAGAGTCCCTTGGACTGCAAGGAGATCCAACCAGTCCATTCTGAAGGAGATTAGCCTTGGGATTTCTTTGGAAGGAATGATGCTAAAGCTGAAACTCTAGTACTTTGGCCACCTCATGCAAAGAGTTGACTCATTGGAAAAGACTCTGATGCTGGGAAGGATTGGAGGCAGGAGGAGAAGGGGACGACAGAGGATGAGATGGCTGGATGGCATCACTGACTCGATGGACATGAGTCTGGGTGAACTCTTGGAGTTGGTGATGGACAGGGAGGCCTGGCATGCTGTGATTCATGAGGTCGAAAAGAATTGGACACGACTGAGCGACTGAACTGAACTGTGGTCCATTTTATCAGTTTGATTAGTTTTCTAATCAAGGAGGGAACAGAGCCCCACCCATCATCAAAAATTGGATTAAAGATTTACTGAGAATGGCCCTTCCCATCAGAACAAGACCCAATTTTCCCCACAGTCAGTCTCTACCATCAGGTAGCTTCCAGAAGCCTCTTATCCTTATCCTTCAGAGGGGAAACAGAATGAAAATGCTCGTGTAGGTCATGAAGAACCTCCACCAGAGTTGAGTCTCAACATTAGAGACCATAGCTTATCTGTTTTTGAATGTTTTGCATGGAGAACTGTGTTGGATTCATAGTAGCTGCTCAATAAATGTTTATTGTAAAGAAGAACGGAGTCATTTAGCTTCCACCTGACCCAACCCTCAAGGACAGTTCCAAGTTCATGAAGAGAAGGGACTAAGAAAACTAAGAAGCCTGTGACTTTACAATAAACTTTATAAAGCTGCTGGTGACTGTGGCTACAGCCCCTCATCCCAGCTGGCAGAAATGGCATATATGACACTAGTGGCCTCAGCAAGGTCAGAGTCCATGAAGAAGAAGCCAAAGGAAGCAACAGCTGTTGTGCAAAGCCACTGTGCATTGGATTGGATATAACTCCATTGGTAACAGCAACAACAACAATAATAGTTATTATTGATATAATTATTAATATAACAGTCACAAAATTATACATTAGCTAAATTTACTAGAGAACCACGTGCTGGTGTATGTGCTAAGGAGTTTAGAAAAATAAATCTCTATGATCTCGAAAACCATCAAGCAAGATAGGCACTATTATCATTATATTTTAGATGTCAAAGCTTTGATCAAGAAAGATTAAGTAATTTCACCAATAACACATGTCTACCTCATGCGAAGAGTTGACTCATTGGAAAAGACTCTGATGCTGGGAGGGATTGGGGGCAGGAGGAGAAGGGGTCAACAGAGGATGAGACGGCTGGATGGCACCACTGACTCAATGGACATGAGTCTGAGTGAACTCTGGGAGTTGGTGATGGACAGGGAGGCCTGGCATGCTGCGATTCATGGGGTTGCAAAGAATTGGACACGACTGAGCGACTGGACTGAACTGAACTGATTAAGAGCAGAACTGGTATTTGAACCAAAGTAGATCTGATCCAAAAGTCTGTGCTCATTCCTCTGTATCTTGTGTCCTTCCTAGGAAACTTTCAGTGGCTACTGGGGAATGTCAGATGCCTCCTTGAATAAACTAAGGATTTCCAGCTTTGGAGTGTCAGGGATTCTCAGGGTTGAGATAAGTGAAATAGTTACCAAGTTCTTGACTGATCTGACCTAGAAAACAAAGGTTATATTAAAATACAGAAGATGAGTGAATATCTCACTAAGAAGGAAAACTTTCTTTCTGAGTACTTCAATTTCCTGTACTTCAGTGCTCTGCATCTTGAAGACACATCCCTTTAAAATCTTTACTTGAATGGGATAGCATGCATTGGTTGCTATTTCATTTCATCCCTGGAGCATCTCAAACCATTTCATTACTTATTTGCAAATGGTCATTCAGGAAAGGTTGTATTCACTCTGGGTTTATGAACATGGACCTATTTCCTATTCATTTTTGTTCAAGCACTACTTACGGATTTAATTCCATCATAAGTAACTCATTTTAAGTCAGTTTTTAAAGTATTCATTTTCATCAAAGATTTACATGCAGATGATTTAACAAGTCAAACTGTGATATAAAGTTTGATACAAAAAACAGTAGCACTGCTCCTCTATCCAGATTTCTCTTTTAAGAGGGAGTTTCATGTCATTAGTGAATTCTTTTGATATTTACTGCCATATTTTAAAATAACATTTTCCCATTAGGCATTATCTATTGACTTCTGAACAAGAGGATTTAACTTTCTCTCAATCCCTGTAACCCTAATACTCACACTTCCCATTCTCCTGTCATACTATATTTATAAGTTAGAGCAATACTCAGAGTTTACACTATGCGAATGTAAAGAGTTTACAACTGAGCCATTGAGTTTATGACTCAGTTTACAACTGAGTTATTCTAGTGCTCTAGAATAACTATTTTGCACTGCTTTTTGTTTTCAGTGGTGAAATTGTCTCTTATTTGCTTGCTTTCTATGTACCGTTCCCTAAATTCAGTCCAAATTTCCATAGGCTATCCGATTCACCTCTCAATATATATTCATATATATCAGCATTAATACAATTTCATTTTCTTGAAGAAAATTATCCTCAAGCTGTCTTATTTGCTCCAGTATGGATGGATTGCTTTCTATCCTGGGTAGCAACTGCTTGGGGATTCTGGTGTTGTTTTTCCCTGTTTCCTGAACCCAAATCTTTTTCTTTCTGGTTTATTTTTCTTTCAAATAGCACATATCCCTCAGAAAATACCAAGAAATGTTGCATTAAAAAGTCAACTATAATTTTAGAGATACATATTTGGGTAGTAAATCTATAAAGTAAAACAAAAAAATTTAGGATAATGGTTACCTAGAGGGGAAAGCAGTGGTAGAGATTGGGGAGGTCCAATGAAAGTTTCTAAATATGGTAATGTTCTTCTTTTTTCCAAACCCAGATGGTGGATGTTTCCCACTAAGTTCTTGAACTATGCATTTTTATTTTGTGTGCCACTCTGTATGGATAATATATTTGACCATGTGTGTGTATTGTGTGTGCTCAGTCACTAGGTCGTGTCTGACTCTTTGCGACCCCATGGACTATAGCCCACTAGGATCCTCTGTCCATGGAATTTTTCAGGCAAGAATATTGGAGTGGGTTGCCATTTCCTCTTCCAGGGGATCTTTCAAACCCAGGGATCAAACCTGGGTCTATTGCATCTCCTGAATTGGTCAGCAGATTCTTTACCACTGTGACACCTGGGAAGCCACATATTTGACCATAAAGGGTATTTTAAAAAGGAGTTTAAACCATTGGTTAATCTGTAGTACACCTTCAGGAAATGTTTGCTATTAGTGTACTGTTAAAGCAGCAGTTTTCAACTCGTGGAAATTTCACCACTCTGGGGACATTTAGCAATGTCTAGAGATATTTTGGAGAAGGAAATAGCAACCCACTCCAGTGTTCTTGCCTGGAGAATCCCAGGGACGGAGGAGCCTGTTGGGTGCTGTCTATGGGGTCGCACAGAGTCGGACACGACTGACGCGACTTAGCAGCAGCAGCAGCAGAGATATTTTTGGTTGTTTCAGCTGAGAAGAAGAATGGTGTTACTGAATCTATTGGGTTGAGGCCAGAGATCCTGTTAACATGGTACAGTGTACAGGACAGTTCCCAATAGCAAAGAATTATTTGAACCAAAATGTCCATAAATTATGTTGAGGTTGAGAAACTCTGTTGTAAAGCCTCTCATATCATATGTAACGCCCAGAAGACCTTAATTAATGGTGATCAGCCCCCATCACAAATTATATTCTTTTCTTATATCTGTCTATAGCCTTCTTATGAATTATATCACTGCTTCAATATGATAACAATTCAGGGCTTCTGATTCCTTCAAGATCAAATACTGGATAAACTCTAAATAGATGAGAATAATGAAATGGACATGATTTCCTCTTAAATCACTTAGGTAGGATAATGTTTTATTTGCTAAGAATAAACTCTGCTCTCTAGGGAGTTATCAGATTTACTAGGCACATGCTGCATCTGTCTTTTCTTCTGAATAAACAAGGGTCATCCTCTGTTTTGTTGAAGGCTTTTTCCTGTAAATTCAGTATGCATCATTGCAGGCCTGGCTCCTCAGCCAGTAGTGGCAGAGGGTTCATAGATGTCACTTGCATAATCTTTACTTAAGCACCAGAGATTTAGACCAATGGGTACAAGTCAAGGGACATTGGCACACCTAATGTTTCTTCTCTGGACACAACTAAAGATCTGCAAGGTTACAGTAGCTGACTTTTCCAAGCCATAATGGTCAGATTATTAGATCAAGATAATCACAAATTATAATAATTTTTAAAAACTCACTTAAAAAAGATTACAGATAATCCAAAATTAGTGTGGTAGTGGTATAGGAAAAACCTCAAAAATGGAAGCAAGAGAGGCTTCTGGTTCAAGATGGCAGAGTAGAAGGATGTGCACAAATCTCCTCCTGAGAGAGCACCAAAATTGCAACTAGCTGTTGAACAATCATAGACAGGAGAACAGCAGAACCCACCAAAAATATACTCCAGTCCAAAGACAAATAAAACACTGCAATGATATGGTAGGAGGGGTGCAATCACGATATAATCAAATCCCATACTCCCCAGGTGGATGACCTACAAGCTGGAGAACAATAATACCAAAGAAGTTCCCCCACTGTTGTGAAGGTTCTGAACCCCATGTCAGGCTCCCCAGCCTGGGGATCTGAAAAAGAGACTGGGAATACCCAGGGAATCTGACCTTGAAGGCCAGTGGGATTTAATTATAGGATTTCCACAGTACTGGGGAAAATAGAGACTCCAGTCTTGGAGGGCACAAACAAAACGTTGCATGCACCAAGAGCCAGAGGAAAGGAGCAGTGACCCCCCAGGAGACTGAACCAAAACTAGCTGCTAGTGATGGGAGGGGGTCTCCTGTGGAAGCATGGGTTGGCAGGAGTTTACCATATGGATGGGGGCACTGGCAGTAGCACTCCTGGAAAGTCCTCCTTGGCATAAGCCCTCTTGGAATTCACCATAAATCCTACCATAGAGTCCATAGACCCCAGGGCTGGGTTGCCTTAGGCCAAACAACTAACAGGGAGGGAGTGCAACCCCATCCACCCATTTTAATCCAGATAATTGGATTAAAGCTTTACTGAGCAAGGCTCTGCCCATCAGAGTAAGACCCAGCTTTTCCCATGCTAGTCCCTCCCATCAGGAAGCTTACACAAGCCTTTTAGCTTCCTCCATCAGAGGGCAGATAGAAGAAGCAAGAACCACAATCTCACAACTGTAACAAAAATCACATTACAGAAAGTTAATCAGGATGAAAAAGCAGAAAGTTAGGTCCCAGATAAAGAGACAAGATAAAACCCCAGAAAAACAACTAAATGAAATGGATATAGGCAATCTTCCAGAAAAAGAATAAAAAATAATGATAGAGAAGATGATCCAGGATCTTGGGGAAAGAATGGAGGCAAATATTGAGAAGATGCAAAAAGTGTTTACCAAAAACCTAGAAGAACTAAAGAACAAACAAATAGAGATATATAAAACACTAGAAGGAATCAGTAGCAGAATAATTGAGGCAGAAGAACGAATAAATGACCTGGAGGACACAATGGTGAAAATCACTGCCACAGAACAGAATATAGAAAAAAGAATAAAAGAAATGAAGACAACCTAAGAGACCCCTGGGACAACATTAAAACAAACATTCACATTATAGGGGTCCCAGAAGGAGAAGAAAGAGAAAGTTCCTGAGAAAGCATTTGAAGAGATGATAGTTGAAAACTTCTGTAACATGGGAGAGAAAATAGTCAACCAAGTCCAGGAAGCACAGAGAGTCTCAGGCAGGATAACCCAAGGAGGAACACACTGAGACACATAGTAATCAAACTGACAAAAATTAAAGACAAAGATAAAATATTAAAAGCAGCAAGGGAAAAACAACAAATAACACAGAAGGGAACTCCCATCTGGTTATCAGCTGATTTCTCAACGGAAATTCTACAAACCAGAAGGGAAAGCCACAATATATTTAAAATGATGAAAGTGAAGAACCTACAATCAAGAATACTCTACCCAGTAAGTCTCTCCTTTGGATTTGATGGGGAAATCGAAAGCTTTCCAAACAAGCAAAGTTAAGAGAATTCAGCACCACCAAACCAGCTTTACAGCAAATGCTAAAGGAATTTCTCTAGGCAGGAAACACAAGAGAAGGAAAAGAATTACAGAAAATAAACCCAAAATAATTAAGAATTTGGTAATAGGATCGTATAAAGAAGAACTTGTAACACTCTGGCTTCCTTGGTGGCTCAGAGGGTAAAGCGTCTGCCTACAATGCAGGAGACCCAGGTTCGATCCCTGGGTTGGGAAGATCCCCTGGAGAAGGAAATGGCACCCCACTCCAGTACTCTTGCCTGGAAAATCCCATAGACTGAGAAGCCTGGGTAGGCTACAGTCCATGGGGTCGCAAAGAGTCGGACACGACTGAGTGGCTTCACTTCACTTCACTTCATATAAATCAATAATTACCTTAAATGTAAATGGATTAAATGCACCAACCAAAAGACATAAACTAGCTGGGCAGATTAAAACATGTGCATGTATGCATTTCCACTTATCACATCACTCTGCTTGAACCCCTCAATTGTATGTAATTATTTTATATTGTTAGGTTAATCATGTTCCCATTATGCTTTTCAATCTTAATTATCTTTTCTTTTTTTGTCTGGCTATTGATTGTGAAAACTGATAAACATCTTTTACTATTGTGATTACATGAGAAGACAATGGCAACCTACTCCAGTACTCTTGCCTGGAAAATCCCATGGGTGGAGGAGCCTGGTAGGCTGCAGTCCATGGTGTTGCTAAGAGTCGGACACGACTGAGAGACTTCATTTTCACTTTTCACTTTCATGCATTGGAGAAGGAAATGGCAACCCACTCCAATGTTCTTGCCTGGAGAATCCCAGGGATGGGGGAGCCTGGTGGGCTGCTGTCTATGGGGTCGCACAGAGTTGGACACGACTGAAGTGACTTAGCAGCTGCAGCAGCAGCAACTATTACTCACTTAATACCATTGTATCATGATTGGTCAACAGAAAATTAATGGAATTCTATATCATCAAACTACCACTTCATAGAAACACCTGTAAATCACTTTTTAAAATCCAGATGCATATCAGAATTATCTTGGAGTTTTTTGAAAAATACAAATGCCCAGGTATTTCTCTTTTTCTTTTCTTTTTTTTGTTGAAAAGCTGGCTTGGTGGTGCTGAATTCTATTAGCTTTTGCTTGTCTGTAAAGCTTTTGATTTCTCAAAAAAATCTGAATGAGAGCCTTGCTGGGTAAAGTATTCTTGGTTGTAGGTTCTTTCCCTTTATCGCTTTAAACATATCATGCCACTCTGTTCTGGCCTGCAGAGTTTCCACTGAGAAATCAGTTGATAACCTTATGGAAGTCTCCTTGAATGTTCTTTGTCATTTTCCCCTTGTTGCTTTTAGTTTTTGTCAGTTTGATTACTACATGTCTCAGTGTGCTCTTCCTTGGGTTTATCCTACCTGGGACTCTCCGTGCTTCCTGGACTTGGGTGACCATTTCCTTTTCTACGATAGAGAAACTTTCAGCTATTATCTCTTCAAATAACTGCTCAGGTTATTGCCCAGGTATTTGTCTTTTTCTCCAAAGCTCCAGATACGTTCCTAATGAACAGCCATGTTTAAAAAAACTGTACTATATGATGATCTTTTATTTAGTTTGTCTCACTTTTTCTGTTTCACATTCAGTGCTTCTATTTCAATTAGTTTATGTTTTCCAATTTCTCCATCTATTCTTTTTTTTTTTTTTGCTGTTTTTCTCAAGCCTTTATCAAGTGTAGTAGAAAAGTTTTTGTATGCATATATATAGTATGTATAATATATACATATTTTAGAAAGCATGAATTTTTGCCTAACTAAAAAAATTATGACATTTTGATTCCACTTGTTTGACTTAATATAAATAGAAGGCTACATTTCTAATTTTTAAAAATAGATAAGCAACAAGCTACAAAGGTTTACCGTATAGCACAGGAAACTATAGTCAATATCTTGTAATGACCTATAATGGAAAATAATCTCAAAAACAATGTATGTGTATATGTATAACTGAATCACTTTGCTGTGCACCTGAAACGCTGTAAGTCAACTATACTTCAATAAAATATATATTAAGATAAAAAAGGGAAGAAAGAAGCTGAATCAATATTTATCTATATTTATTTGGTGGAACAATTGTGAGGCAGTGATTAACTTGGGTGTTCTGTATAGTTTTTTTATATGCCTTCATAATAAGTAAAATAGTACATTTGAACCTTGTTAAGTTAAATCCTTTTCTTATGTTATTTCATCCCTTCTCTAAACCACTCTGCCTGAAAAACATAATGCTTTATAAGCTTAGGGATTCCACAAGCTGAACTAGGTATGATTCAACAAGCCACACCCTCAGTTTGGACCAGATTCTGATATCACACCTGTGGTTTTGTGGTTTTCCTTGTGTGCTTAAGACAACAACTTCCGCATGGAGGCTGCCCCTAGATCTGCATCCTTCCTGTTAGAAGCTATCCCTGGATACAAAGTTTAGATAAACATCTACCAACAAGGGATTCTGAATATTTTGATTTGACTCTTTGGTGCCAGGATAGAGGAATGTTCTCTTTCTCTAATATTAGCATTTCACCACAGTTTGAGGCAATTTTTCATGGTACAATTAAAATAACAAAGATCTTGGCTTTGTTGGATCCCAGTTCTGCCATTTACTGACTGCATGGGAACATTCACTTAAACTCTCTATGTCTAAATTTCCTCATCAGTAAAAGGAACAGATATTTTGAACAGCTATGAGAATAGGGAAGGAGGTGTCATGGGCTTTTAGATGGACAATTTTAAGAAGTGATGTGGGAGAGCCAGGGAATTAAAAACATCTCTTAGTAACTAGGGACTAGGAATTATGTTCTGAAGAAAAGCTAAAGACTTAAGATTTAATTTGGGTGACTATAGAGAGAGGAAAAGAGAATATAAAGCATCTTCGTGAATGTCTATATGCCCATCATATATGCTAGGTACATTTACTCATTTTCACCTTGTTTAAATCCTTACAATAGTCCTACAAAGTGAATATTAGCTTGTTCCTTTTCCAGTTGAACCATAGGCTTGCCAGAGACCTGTATATAATATGGCCTTGACTTCAGTGATGAACTGGACCCATCAGGTCCTGTTTCTTGGAAATCAGGAAGCAGAGAGAGAGAAAGGGAGAGAAGGGGAGAAAATGAGAGGGGAAGCAGGAGGGAGAGAAGAGAAGGGAGAGAGGTGGAGAACAAGGAGGGGAAGAATACAGCTCAAGAACTGGAGGACATGTACCCAGTCTACATAGCTGCCAAGGTGCTATCAAATCCTGCAGTTTCAAGTCAAATGTATCCTCACCTAATCCCAAACCTCCTGTATGTATGCAAAGATAAAATCATTTGGGCTGTTCTCTGAGATCCTAGTTAACATTGTAATGTCATAAACACATACACAATCCCCAGCAAGCCTCTCCTGAGTGTTGCTTGTGAGCAAGGCAGCGTGCACAACTGACAAAGGTAGCTATCATGGCCACAGAGATATCCTTGGGTCTCTCCTCAGGGTTTCTCTCTGCATATTTTCTCACTTCTTCACAGCTGGCTCCTAATTTCTGGCTTTGACTGACCAATGAGAATGAATGAATGAATGGGTTTTTCTTTTGAATGGGGGTCTTAATCTCATGGAGCTACACACTGTATCCAGCACCACAGTAGGGAGTTATTAGGACCTGATCAACTCCTCTTCTCATATTGTGTATGGTCTTCTCTGCCTCTTGCCCTTTCTACCAGGTCAGTTTTCCCAAATACTTTAAAAAGCCAAATAAAACAACTGTGTGTGCTTGTAGCCACCACCTGGAGCTTATTCCCACCTCTGCTCCTGACCATTTGATTGTTCCTGGTTTTCTCTAGCCTCTGATATTCATCCTCTGATTTCCCAGTTCATCTCCAACCATGAACTTGTCCTCACTTCTGGTCTTCAGATTGATAGCTCTGTTGTGTTGTTCAGTTGCTAAGTTGTGTCCAACTCTGGGACCCCATGAACAGCAGCATGGCAGACTCCCTTGTCCTTAACCATCTCCCAGAGTTTGCTCAAACTCATGTCCATTGAGTCAGTGATGCCTTCCAACCATCTCATCCTCTGTCATCCCCTTCTCCTCTTGACCTCAATCTTTCCCAGCATCAGGGTCTTTTCCAATGAGTTGGCCCTTCACATCATGTGGCCAAAGTATTGGATCTTCAGCATCTGTCTTTTCAATGAATATTCAGGGTTGATTTCCTTTAGGATTGACAGGTTTGATCTCCTTGCTGTCCAAGGGACTCTCAAGAGTCTTCTTCAGAACCAATTGAAAGCATCAATTTTTAGGTCCTTGGCCTTCTTTATGGTCCAGTTCTCATATCTAAGGTTCTGTAGCAGGATTATCTAGTGTTTAAACCTCGGTAGGCTTTCCCATTCAGAATTTGTTGTAATATAACTACTGTTCATCATCCTGGCTAAAGTACCCTGACTAGCAGTTGTACCATCCCTTGTAAGATGGAGTCCCTTGTAAGATGAAGAGGGGCATGCAGGCATTCTCACAAAGTAAATTTTTCAACATCTGCACTGGTGGGATTTAGTAACCTAGTAGAGTAGCCCGTATGTCTGAAAGGGCTGGGATGGAAGGCAGGGAACAGAATTGAAATGAAATCAGAAACTTGAGGTGAATAGCTAGTGAATTTTTATTGGTCACTGGAGACTTTAACAGGAATCTGTTAAATCTGTTAAAGAGAGAAATCTGGCAAGTTAGAAGTTTATCCTGGTGCCCTGAATAATTCAAGTGTATGACAAGAATCCAGCACTGTTGATAAGCTGATTGATGGCTTCTTTTGGCTATTTATTCTCTTGTTCATCACACATTTATTAAGTATCTGCCATGTTCCTGGAACCCAGTCTAGCAATACATCTTTTCTGCTTCCATGCAATGCTTCAACTACTGGATTTCCAAAAATAAGCATTGTAATCTTGGCCATGTGTTAGACTAAGGTGAGAACAGGAGATCTCCATTTTCACACTGTGCTGTGACTAAGAATTTACTGGGACATTTATGTTTGCTCTCTTTTCCCAACAGCCAGCTGCATGGTGCAATCTGAGCTCTAGTGAAGGAAGCAAAAAGGGCTTTGCTATAGAGTCTGTTTGGAAGGATTGTGTTGCTTGAATGGGACAGTTAGAGCAGGGACTCTAATCTGGGCTTAGTTAGTGAGTGAGCCATTCTCTGCATGTAGAAAACACACAAAAGTCTAGAGAAGAATTTTATATTTTCTATGACCTTAACCTTCTGACACAATTTTGTGTACAAATAAGATTATATGTATAATAGCAAGATATATGCTATTTGTATCAAGTGTTTCCCATTAACATTATGTCTTGAAAACTTTCCCACTTCATTTAATATTTTTAGGATATATATTTTTAAAAATTTATTTCATTGAAGTATTGCATTGGGAGGCAGATTCTTTACCACTAGTGCTACCTGGGGCTTCCCAGGCGTTAAAAAATTTGTCTGTTAATGCAGGAGACACAAGCGAAGTGGATTCAATCCCTGGATTGGGAGAAACCCTGGAGTAGGATATGGCAACCTCTTCCAGTATTCTTGCCTGGAAAATTCCATGGACAGAGGAACCTGACAGCTACAGTCATGGGACTGCAGAGAGTCCAACATGACTGAGCAACTGAGCACGAACTTATTGTTGATTTACAGCACTGTGTTAACGTCTACTCTACAGCAAAGTGATTCGGCTGTATATATTTATATATACACACTTTTTCATATTATTTTTCATTATGGTTTATTGGTATTGAATATAGTTCCCTGTCCTGTAAAGTAGCGCCTCATTGTTTATCCATTCTCTATATGATAGTTTGTATCTGCTAATCTCAGATTCTCAATCCATCCCTCCTCAGGACCCTCCCCCTTAGAAACCACAAGTCTGTTTCTGTTTTGTAGGTAGCTTGATTTGTGTCCTATTTTAGTTTTTGGTCTGTTTTCTTTTACTTATGTGAATTTCTGTCTTATACATTTTGGTTTTTAAAAATTATTTATTTTATTTTTGGCTCCACTTTATTTTGGCTAAAGGTCTTCACTGCTGTGAAAGGAGTCTCTCTAGTTGCAGTGAGCAAAAGTTACTCTCCAGTTGTGCTGCACAGGCTTCTCTCCTTGCAGAGCACAGGCTCTATGGCACACTGGCTTCAGCAGTTACAGCATGCCAGGCTTGGTAGTTGTAGCCCCTGGGCTTTAGTTGTCCTATGGCATGTGGAATCCTCTCATACCAAGGATCTCACCCATGTTTCCTGCACCAGTAGGCAGACTCTTCATCACTGGCCCACTGGGAAGTCCTGTGTCCTATTTTAGATCCTACGTACAAGTGATATCATATGGTATTGGTCTTTCTCTGCCTGACTTACTTCACTTGATATGATCATTTCTAAGTCCATTCATGTTGCTGCAAATGGCATTATTTCATTCTTTTTGTGTCTGAGTCATAGTCCATTGTATATATGTACCACATCTTTATCCATTCCTCTGTCAATGGGCACTTAGGTTGCTTTCATGTCTTGGCTAACACTGGGATGCACATATCTTTTCAAATTATGGTTTTCTCCAGATTTATAACCAGGAGTTGGCTTACAGGACCATATGATAATTTTAGTTTTAGTTTTTTAAGGAACTTCCATACCATTTTCTATAAATGCTGCTACTGTGTAGCTGTGATGGTAAAGAATTTGCTTGCAATGCAGGAGACCCAGGTTCAATCCCTGCATTGAAGGGTCTCCAGGAAGATCCCTTGGAGAAGGAAATGGCAATCCTCTCTTGCCTGGAGAATTTCATGGCAGAGGAGCCTGGTGGGCTACAGTCAGACACAACTAAATGACTAACACCCACATGCACACATAATTTTAATGGCTACATGCATTTCATTATTTGAATGTGTCTTAATTTATTTAACAATATTATTTATTTTTTTTTATCATAAATGGTGCTTTTATGAATGTTCTTTGCCTGCATCTCTAACTACTTTTTTAGGTAGATTCTTAGAAGTGCTGAGTTTAGGAATTTAACTTCTAATGCTTTTGAGGCATACTACAAAAAGTAAGTTTTTTTCAGACCAAAAGTCCCCATATGCATCCCAACAGCAAAGTATAAAAGTGATTGAAAAACCACACTGTCTCCAATATTGTGTATCATTTAAAAAATTCTTCTATGATTGAATTAGTTGTTGAATTATTAATTGGAAGCCAAAAAGAGTAACTTGTTGCATTTGAGGGTTTATTACCCTTTTCTGACTCTTTCCCTGGGAAAGATGAAGCGACTGAGCAGGTATCCGCAGTGTCATCATAACTTTTGTGTTCTGTGATGTGTCTTCATCTTGCTGTCAAGAAATGTTGTAAATGATTCCTGTCCCTCTTCACCTCTCCCCACTCAGAACACTTGTCTCAGTGATATGATGATTTCTCTCTTCTCATTCTGGCTGATAAAGAAGTCAGAATGTTCTTGGAGTATGATATAATTTGAAGCTGCTGATTGGGACCTGGGAAAGAAAAGGTTATCAAGACCTTAGCATTTTGACCCTGCCTTAAAATTTTACTTCAATAACACAGTACTATTTTGGTTTTGTAATACCTAGGGATATTTTAATTTTTACCCACAATTGCCATAAAATCTTTCTTTCCCAAAAGTAATTTAATATATTTAACTTGAAAATTAACTTAAAAAAACCTTTTTAGGAAGAAAAGAAAGTATGATAAAACCAAACAAATAAAGTGGGGTTTCTCAGCTCCCTGAAGATTCGCAAACAGTTCCCTGTTTTGTTCCCTGTTCCCTGACTGTTGGTCAGGAATTTTTCTCTGTGTGGGATATTTTTACACAGCTAAGGATGTGGTGTCTTGTTTGTTTGCATGTTTGCTTTTTCTGAGAACAGTGAGGTAAAGTTGACTAGGATGAGACCAGAGCTAGGATTATCTGCTTAATGGGGTTAGATGGCAGTTTAGGGGACAGAGCTAACTGTGGAAGTTGGAAAAAAATGTAGCCTATGTGTATAAAATAGTACCTAAATAATATGGTAACAAATATTAGATAATATGGCAATTAGTGATACACAAAGTGGGTTTCAACAGGAAATAATGGGAACATCCCAAGTGGTGGGTGCAACACAGTATGAAAGTAGATGGCTGTTGTGATCCAGCCAATGTGGTCAGCATTTCCAGCAAGGCTTTCAGAAGTTTGTATGTGTCCAGACATTATGAATATAGGACTAAACCCTAGTTCCTATCTTCCTGGGAGAGTAACATGGCTGAAAGACCTGCAAAGACTTGGATCCTAGGCAGAAGGCCAGGTAACCAGACTACTGCATAAGATTTTCAACTTATTTAGGAAAGAGGACTTCAAGTTTAAGTACAGAACTGCTTCACAACCCAGATGCAAAGCTGGATGGTGGTGTTGGGCAAGAGCTTATGATAATATGCCTGCCTAGAATTGACTTGGTCCTAGTATAGGCTGGCAATGGATGGCTCTGGGGACCCTGTTTCCAGGGTGAAGCAATTGTGCTGGGATTAAGAGCCAAGCAGGCTTGACTCTAGACTAGGAAGATGGCATGGATAATGCATTTCACGCTAAATGTCCCTGTTTGGCCTCAGCACAATATCTTCTCTTTTGAATGTATAGATGGATTATGAAGGCAGTTTTACATCCGTCCCACTTATCTTCCCTTTTCTCATTTATCTGCTAGAAGTCAATCATCAGCACCCTGTTGAAGAGGAAAAAAGAGAGGCCTGAGAAGAAAGTGCCTTAAATACACCTCACAAATGTCACACTTGTCAGAAGGTAGATGAGGGCTGCAGGGATAGCACATCCATCTTCTCCCACTCGAGTGTTCTTAAAAAAGTGATTCATGGGGCCAGAGCAGTCATCCAGCATAGGACACTTAGCCCTTACCACAACTGTGCAAAGTTAGAAAAGTTTTGTGCAAGCAGAATTTGGGGGAAAATGCTCTGAATTTAAGAGGAACATAGATGCTGTTATTTTTCTCCTCACCTTGGTCAAATCTTCTGTCTATGCTTTAAAGCACCTGCAGTGTCATGCAGGGGATAGAGCATGAACTTGAGGGTCAAATAGACCTTAAATCACCTCTTTTTACTTGAAACTGATCCTCAGTTTCATCAATTATAAACCTTTCTCTTCTTTGCTGTCTTCTAGGATTGTTTTGCATGTCAGTTGGAATAATGCAGGTTGAAATGCTCTGCATAGTCAAAAGTGCTACATAAAAATGACAGCTACTAAGTGAAAAGAACAAATAAAATAATGAGTCATCTGTCCTTCAAGTTGACTTTCCACCTTCCACTTTAACCCTGGTCAGAACTTGGACATAAGTAGGGTAGTGCTCTCAGATCCCAAATCAACAGAGCTCATGTCAGCCTGGAGGACCACACAGGGCCATCTCACACACAGTCCTGTGCCAGGAAGGGAAGAACCAGCTGGAGACCTTCTATCTACTCTCTTTTTATTGGGGGTGATACTCCTGGAAAAGAAAGAAAGCAAGAGATACAATCAAATTTCCTAGTAAAGAAGCTAATGATAGTTTTCCTAGAAAATATGTTCAGTCCTTGTCTATATGATGCTTTTGGAGGGTTTCAAGGATTTTATCCTAAATTTAAATCTTAAGAAAAGATATAGGATCTTATTCTAAACCTATACCTAGGGATTAATAAATTAATAGGTCACAGATCCTTAGGAAATGGGAGGTAAGCTGAGTTCTTCACTGTTCTGTGTAAGTGATATGAACTGTGCACATTGCTCAGAGACTCGTAGGTTAGTCTGGGCCTAAAGTGAGATGGATCAGAAGTTAGTGTCTGAAGTCCCCAGGCCTCTCTTTGCTTTGTCTGAGTCTTGTAGTTACCTATATCTTTGAAATTATTAGAAAAGTTTGATAACTGGGTAAGATTTTGGTTACATGTTGGTATGTTTTGACAATCTGACTTTCATGTAATCTCAAATACCTTCCTTAAAAATGAGCTGAAGCCCTGTAACAGGAATTACCTGTTATTCTCTTCAGAGTGTTTGTATTAATGGGCATTAAGATACGCCATTCAGGTATGACCTAAATCAAAACACATACAATTATATAGTAGAAGTGACAAATAGATTCAAAGGATTAGATCTGATAGACAGAGTCCCTGAAGAACTATGGATGGAGGTTCCTAGCACTGGACATGAGGCAGTGATCAAAACAATTGCTGAGATAAAGAAATTTAAAAAGATTAAAATGGCTGTCTGAAGAGACCTTACAAATAGCTGAGAAACGAAGAGAAGTGAAAGGCAAAGGAGAAAAGAAAAATAAACCCAACTAAATGGAGAGTTACAAGGAATAGAAAGTAGAGAAAAGAAAGCCTTCTGAAGTGAACAATGCAAAGAAACAGAACACAACAGAATGGGAGAGACTAGATATCTCTTCAAGAAAATTAGAATACCAAGGGAACATTTCATGCAAAGGTGGGCACAATAAAGGGCTGAAACAGTATGGACCTAATAGAAGCAGAAGATATTAAGAAGAGGTGGCAAGAATACACAGAGGAATTATACAAAAAAGATCTTCATGGCCCAGATAACCATGATGGTTTTATCACTTACCTAGAGCCAGACACTGTGGAGTGCAAACTCAAGTGGGCCTTAGGAAACATCACTACGAACAAACCTAGTGGAGGGAATGGAATTCCAGTTGAGCTATTGCAAATTCTAAAAGATAATGCTGTGAATGTGCTGCACTCAACATGACAGCAAATTTGGAAAACTCAGCAGTGGCCAGAGGGCTGGAATAGGTCAGTTTTCATCAAGGTAATGCTCAAAATTCTCCAAGATACACTTCAGCAGTACATGAACCAAGAAGTTCCAGATGTATAAGTTGCATTTAGAAAAGGCAGAGGAACCAGAAATCAAATTGCAATCATCTGTTGGATCATTAAAAACGCAAGCAAATTCCAGAAAAACCTCTGCCTCAGCTTCAGTGACTATGCTAAAGCCTTTGACTATGCAGAACACAATAAATTGTGGAAAATTCTAAAAGAGATCGGAATACCAGACCACCTGACCTGCCTCCTGAGAAACCTGTAAGCAGATCAAGAAGCAACAGTTAGAACCAGACATGGAACAATGGACTGGTTCCAAATAGGAAAAGGAGTATGTCAAGGCTGTATATTGTCACCCTGTGTATTTAACTTATATGCAGAATACATCATGTGAAATGCTGGGCTGGATGGAGCACAAGCTGGAATCAAGATTTCCAGGAGAAATATCAATAACCTCAGATATGCACATGACACCACCCTTATGGCAGAAAGCAAAGAGGAACTAAAGAACCTCTTGACAAAAGTGAAAAAGGAGAGGGAAAAAGCTGGCTTAAAACTAAACAATAAAAAAACTGAGATGATGGCATCTGGTCCCATCACTTCATGGCAAATACATGGGGAAACAATGGAAACAATGACAGACTTTATTTTTTGGGCTCCAAAATCACCACAGATGGTGACTGCAGCCACAAAATTAAAAAACACTTGCTCCTTGGAAGAAAAGCTATGACCAACCTAGACAGCATATTAAAAAGGCAGAGATGCACTGGGACGACCCAGATGGATGGTACAAGGAGGGAGGAGGGAGGAGGGTTCAGAATGGGGAACACGTGTATACCTTTGGCGGATGCATGTTGATATATGGCAAAACCAATACAATATTGTAAAGTTAAAAAATAAAATTAAATTAAAAAAATAAATAAAAAGTAGAGATATTACCTTGCCAACAAAGGTTCATATAGTCAAAGCTATGGTTTTTCCAGTAGTCAAGTATGGATATGAGAATTGGACCATAAAGAAGTCTGAACATGGAAGAACTGATGTTTTTGAACTATGGTGCTGGAGAAGACTCTTGAGAATCCCGTGGATTGGCAAGGGGTCAATCATTTGGGGATTGACTCTTTCCCAGTCAATCCTAAAGGAAATAAACCCTGAATATTCTTTGGAAGGAATGATGATGAAGCTAAAGCTCCAATATTTTGGCCACCTAATACAAACAGCAGACTCACTGGAAAAGACCCTGATGCTGGGAAAGATTGAAGGCAGGAGGAAAAGGGGATGACAGAGGACGAGATGGTTGGATGTCATCACCAACTCAATGGACATGAGTTTGAGCAATCTCTGGGAGATGGTGAAGGACAGGGAAGCCTGGCATGCTGTAGTCCACAGGGTCACAAAGAGTCAGACATGATTGAACAACTGAACAACAAAGAGAGGTGCAGCATGTTCATGACTCAGTGACCCAGTAGAAAACTTTGTGTTGAACAAAATCAATACTGATCTGTTTGGTCATCAGTTCATTCAGTTCAGTTCCAATCATCTCATCCTCTGTTGTCCCCTTCTCCTCCCACCTTCGATCTTTCTCACCATCAGGATTTTTTCAAATGAGTCAGTTCTTCGCATGAGGTGGCCAAAGTATTGGAGATTCAGCTTCAGCATCAGTCCTTCCAATGAATATTCAGGACTGGTTTCCTTCAGGATGGACTGGATGGATCTCTTTGCTGTCCAAGGGACTCTCAAGAGTCTTCTCCAACACCATAATTCAAAAGCATCAATTCTTCAGCACCCAGCTTTCTTTATAGTCCAGCTTTAACATTCATACATGATTCATTTCAGTTCAGTTCAGTCGCTCAGTCGTGTCCGACTCTTTGTGACCCTATGAATCGCAGCATGCCAGGCCTCCCTGTCCATCACCAACTCCCAGAGTTCACTCAGACTCACGTCCATCGAGTCAGTGATGCCATCCAGCCATCTCATCCTCTGTCGTCCCCTTTTCCTCCTGCCCCCAATCCCTCCCAGCATCAGAGCCTTTTCCAATGAGTCAACTCTTTGCATGAGGTGGCCAAAGTACTGGAGTTTCAGCTTTAGCATCATTTCTTCCAAAGACACCCAGGGTTGATCTCCTTTAGAATGGACTGGTTGGATCTCCTTGCAGTCCAAGGGACTCTCTAGAATCTTCTCCAACACCACAGTTCAAAAACATCAATTCTTCGGCGCTCAGCCTTCTTCACAGTCCAACTCTCACTTCCATACATGATCACAGGAAAAACCATAGCCTTGACTAGACGAACCTTTGTTAGCAAAGTAATGTCTCTGCTTTTCAATATGCTATCTAGGTTGGTCAGAACTTTCCTTCCAAGGAATAAGTGTCTTTTAATTTCATGGCTGCAATTACCATCTGCAGTGATTTTGGAGCCCCCCAAAAATAAAGTCTGACACTGTTTCCATTGTTTCCCCATCTATTTCCCATGAAGTGATGGGACCAGATGCCATGATCTTCGTTTTCTGAATGTTGAGCTTTAAGCCAACTTTTTCACTCTCCACTTTCACTTTCATCAAGAGGCTTTTGAGTTCCTCTTCACTTTCTGCCATAAGGGTGGTGTCATCTGCGTATCTGAGGTTATTGATATTTCTCCTGGCAATCTCGATTCCAGCTTGTGCTTTTTCCAGCCCAGCATTTCTCATGATGTTCTCTGAATAGGAGTTAAATAAGCAGGGTGACAGTATACTGCCTTGACATACTCCTTTTCCTATTTGGAACCAGTCTGAAGTTCCATGTCCAGTTCTAACTGTTGCTTCCTGACCTGCATATAGGTTTCTCAAGAGGCAGGTCAGGTTGTCTGGTATTCCCATTTTTTTCAGAATTTTCCACAGTTTATCGTGATTCACACAGTCAAAGGTTTTGGCATAGTCAATAAAGCAGATATATATGTTTTTATGGAACTCTCTTGCTTTTTTGATGATCCAGTGGGTGTGGGCAATTTGATCTCTGGTTCCTCTGCCTTTTCTAAAACAAGCTTGAACATCTGGAAGTTCACGGTTCACATATTATTGAAGGCTGCCTTGTAGAATTTTGAGCATTCCTTTCCAGCGTGTGAAATGAGTGCATTTGTGCGGTAGTTTGAGCATTCTTTGGCATTGCCTTTCTTTGGGATTGGAATGAAAACTGACCTTTCCAGTCCTGTGGCCACTGCTGAGTTTTCCAAATGTGCTGGCATATTGAGTGCAACACTTTCACAACATCATCTTTCAGGATTTGAAATAGCTCAACTGGAATTCCATCACCTCCATCATACATGACTACTGGTAAACCAGAGCTTTGACTAGACGGACCTATGTTGGCAAAGTAATGTCTCAGCTTTTTAATAAGCTGTCTAGGTTGGTTATAGTTTTTCTTCCAAGGAGCAAGCATCTTTTTATTTCATGGCCACAGTCACCATCTGCAGTGATTTTGGAGACCCCCCAAAATAAAGTCTGTCACTGTTTACATTGTTTCACCATCTATTTCCCATGAAGTGATGGGGATGGATGCAATCATCTTAGTTTTCTGAATGTTGAGTTTTAAGCCAACTTTTTCACTCTCCTCTTTCACTTTCATCAAGGGACTCTTTAGTTCTTCTTCACTTTCTGCCATAAGGGTGGTGTCATCTGCATATCTGAGGTTATTGATATTTCTCCCGGCAATCTTGATACCAGCTTGTGCTTCATCTAGCCCAGCATTTCTCATGATGTACTCTGCATAGAAGTTAAATAAACAGGGTGACAATATACAGCCTTGACATATTCCTTTCCTGATTTGGAACCAGTCTGTTGTTCCATGTCCAGCTCTAACATGTTGCTTCTTAACCTGCATACAGATTTCTCAGGAGGCAAGTCAGATGGTCTGGTATTCCCATCTCTAAGAATTTCCCACAATTTGTTTTGATCCACACAGTCAAAGACTTTGGCATAGTCAATAAAACAGAATTCAATGTTTTTCTGGGAACTCTCTTGTTTTTTTGATGATCCAACAGATGTTGGCAATTTGATCTCTGGTTCCTCTGCCTTTTCTAAATCCATCTTGAACACCTGGAAGTTCATGGTTCATGTACTTTGCTAGCGTGTGAGATGAGTGCAACTGCATGGTAGTTTGAGCATTGTTTGGCATTGCCTTTCTTTGGGGTTGAAATGAAATTTGGTCATACTGATTTTTTTTCCCCCCTCAGTCTTTCTCTACCTTTGCCTCCTCCCTGACATCTCCCTCCCAGAACCATATTCATCAGGTCCTGATCTGCCTCAGTTTACTATTTTTTCATTGGGCCTCCCCTTCCCAGGTAGTGCTAGTGGTAAAGAACCCACCTACCAGTGTAGGAGACATAAGAGACACAGTTCAATCCCTGGGTTGGGAAGATCCTCTGGAGGAGGACATGGCAGTCCTCCTATGACAACCAACTCTAGTATTCTTGCCTGGAGAATCCCATGGAGAGAGGAACCTCACAGGCCACAGTTCATAGTGTCTCAGAGTCAGACATGACTGAAGCTATTTAGCACTCATTGGGCCTCGTTAGCATTAAAATTAGTAGAGTTCTGCAGCTGTCTTGAGAGAGACTTGAGATGTTTTCTAATCAGTCATCTTCAAATTTCCATCTGTGTCTTTGAAAAGATGTCTTTGAAAAGATGTCTTCCATCTGTGCATTGAATATGCCAGGGGTCCCCAGTCCCCAGGCCATAACCATCATTGCCTGTTAGGAACCAAGCCACACAGCAGAAACTGAGCAATGGACAAGTGAGAGAAGCTTCATCTGTATCTACAACTCCTCCCCATTACTTGCATTGTGCTGTGTGTGGTGTCACTTCAGTTGTGTCCAACTCTTTGAGACACTATGGACTGTAGCCTGCAAGGTTCCTTTGTCCATGAGATTCTCCAGGCAAGCATACTGAGTGGGTTGCCATGCCCTCCTCCAGGGGACCTTCCCAACCTAGGGATCAAAACCACGGGTCCTATGTCTCCTGCACTGGCAAGCAGGTTCTTTACCTCTATGGCCACCTATTGTCTAAAACTGCAAATGACAGTGGCCCTAAAAGTATGTTTGAGACAACTTCAAATCTCCCTAAGTTCTGGGTTAAAGTCAAGGCAGAATATCCTGAGATTGCCACAAATGCACTGAAAAGTCTGCTTCCACTTCCAACATCCTATCTTTGTGAAGCAGGGTTTTCTGCAGTGACAACAAGAAAAATGATATTGAGTGTTACTGCTTTGAGTGCTACTGTCTCCCATCACCCTCAGATGGTAAGATCTAATTGCAGGAAAACAAGCTCAGTGCTCCCATTTATTCTGTGTTATGGTGAGCTGAATACTTTTTTCATTCTCTCTCACAATGTAATTATAATAGAAATAAAGTCTACAATAAACGTAATGTGCTTGAATCATCTTGAAACCACCCCCCATCCCTGGCCCATGGAAAATTTCTTCCATGAAACCAGTCCCTAATGCTAAAAAGGTTGGGGATGGCTGGAATACATGACCCTTGTGTAGATTCTTCATTCTTTTCTTGGAATGGCCACTCAGTGGTCACAGGAACGCAGAGGTTCCTGTCTCCCCCAACTTTCATTACATGGGTTGAGAACTATACAGCTGAAGCTCACACAGAGACAGTTATGGACCCAATAATACACTCTGCACATCCACACTGTTTCCTAATCTTCACAGCTCACATGCAAGCATCAGAATAAAGTTTCACATATTGGTAAAGAATTGCTTTACAGCTTCTCACAGACAAATAGTTAATTTCCTGCTGTACAGGGAGACATGGCCTTCCTAAAATCTTTGACAAATGAACCTGTTCTTCTGTACTGTTCTGCCCCTATGGGTTTGTTCTATTAGAGGTGCCCTTGGTATTTAAAAATCAGTTTGAGAGGTGTTTGAAAGATGTTGCTACATGGGAAGAACAACATCTAATTCTAATTTTTTAAAGTGTGTATTGAAAGCTTTGGAGTCCTTTCTGGGATGACTCTGTGTCCTTTTCATCATTCTTCTTGTGCCTCTTGGAGGGAGGAGCTAGGTAGTTTTGTGAGATAGTAAAAGGATAGAAGGACAGGAAACTTTAAGCCATCAGGTTGTGAAATGAAAAGAACCTCTCTTCCATTTAGTCACTCTGTGGCCTTGGACCCATCCTTTTTCCTCTCTGAGTCACACTTGCCTTATCTATAAAACTGAAATACACATGTACATTGATGGATGGTTGGGAAGGTCAAATGTGATAGTGAATATGAAAGCATTTTGTAAACTACAAAGTGCTACAAAGAACTGTCCTGATTTGGTATTTTGAATAAAAGTTCTTGATTGTTTCTGGGGCTTTCTAAGTTATCTTTATTACCCCTGCTCCCACTCTGATCAGAAGTTCCATAAACATCTAACATGGAAGTGTAGTATGCTCTATCAGGCCCTTGGCAGACCATCTGCTAAATGAATCCTGAGATCTGTCCAAAAGAGGGCAGAAATTCAGTGAACCAAAGTACACATAGATGACTGAGTGTGTACATGCACACACTCACACAGATACACACACACATACACACCCTTCCCCTCAAATCTCATGGGTGTGTACTAAGTTGCTCAGTCATGTCAGATTCTTTGCAAACCAATGGACTATAGCCTGCCAGGATCCTCTGTCCATGGGATTCTCAAGCAAAAATACTGGAGAGGGTTGCCATGCCCTCCTCTAGGGCATTTTCCCAACCCATGGATGGAACTACCTCTCTTGAGCCTCCTACATTGGTAGGTGGGTTCTTTACCACTAGTGCCACCTAGAAAGCACCCCTCCACCCCCTCTGCCCCCACACACAAAAAATCAGAGCTACCATTTCTTCAAGTTATGTAATGAAAATAAAATCAGATTGTTTCTCCCACAGCTATTTATAATGTCAGCTGGAAAGCAGCATTCATGCCTTTTAAGGTGGTGCCTCCATGCCAGATTGGTAATCCACCATGACTGTGAGGTCTGAAGTGGGGGAGAAACAGGATCCTCCCACAGAAAGGGTCACCTTGGGATCAGAAACCAGGGTTAGAACTCAGATTGCAAAGCTCAATTTTCATCCTGGCATTGACTTTCTGGGGACTTATTCCTTACCTCCATTCCCATCTCTGGGGCCTCCTGCTGTTATCTCATGTAGATGGTCTGGAAGAGAGTGAGGAGCTCCAGTGAGCTTCTGGGGTGGAGCCAGAGAGCAGGACAGGCTTGGCATGTCATCTAGGGATAGAGGACATTGGAATCGGGTTACTCATGAGTACAAAGTCATGTCCAGGATATTTTTCATTATCCTAGATCTTTGTGGTTCAAACCAGGTTTGTGCATCTCCGAGTAGCTATATAATCCTTTCACTTTTCACTGGGCAAATCTTCATTCTTTGTCAAAAATAGGACTTAGAAAAACTAGCTGTTGAATTATGGTTTCCCTTCAATGCCGTTCTAGATATTTGGTACAATGGACCTAAACAGATTTGAGTTCAAATCCCACTAACTAGTTCTAAGGCTATGGGCAAGATGGCTATGCTCTCTGCAGGCAGTTTCTTTACTTGTAAAATGTGGATAATAATATTGATAAAATCACATAACTATTGCCTGTTTTGGAGTAGATACTCTCTAAATATAGGTTCTTTTCCAGCCTCCCCTTCCTTCTTCAGGTCTCTTTGTTGGGTCTCTCCAGGAAAACTCCCTCCACCCATAACTGCTCTTTAGATTCAGATTATTTCACACTCATTTGGTTATTTGTCCAATTGTTTTCAAGCTAATGGAGATAAAAAAGAACCTAAGAGGACCTATCACATGGGTCCATTGTAAAGGATAAATAATGTATATTTATGTTATATATAGAACAGTACTGAGCTTGGCAAGTAGTAGGTGGATACAGGCTAGCAAAATGTATTATCTTTCTGATAAGGGAAGAAAAGACAGTCCTTGAGTCCCCTGTCAACCCCATCTTTAATTGTTCCCTTGGTGCCATCTCCATAAGCCAGTAATCCTATTTAAATCAGAAAGTCCTCAAAATATTGTACCTATTCTGAGTGACCTAATACTACAGAAAAATTTCAGGTCAACTAGAGCCTTGTCTCTGTTCTGTGTATCCTGCATACCTTCAATGTTTGGCTTATTGCAATTTGAATTGCTGAGAAGACAAGACACTTCTACCATTCCCAAAGAGTAGACAATGAAATGTTTCAGAAAATTCTGTGCTGGGCTTTTTGTGTTTTACAGGGCTCATATTGTGAGGGTGAGATGGCAGGGTCTGGAAATCCTCCAATTTACAAAGGAAGAAACACTTTAATTTTATCATTTTCTGGTTCTAGCTTCAGATCACAATGCAAAGTCAGATCCACCACCCTCAACACACCTTCAGCAATCTAGGGATGGCACCCGATTCCAAATGATAACTTCTGGATTCCAATTCCGCAGAAGCTCTGCTTTCTTTTGATACTGATATTATTGGGACTCATTTTTTCTAATTTCAAGAGAATAGAATATGTAATAACACTGATCAAGAAAGGTAAAAGATTTCTACCTGGAAATGAATATTTGTGGCATCAGAAACAAGCAGCTATTTTTAGGTATGCATAGAACTGGTCCATTGGAAAACAGAATAAAAAAATGCTTCCCTAAATCTCAGTGTGCAGAGAATGGAAGATGTCATATTAATCAGGAAACAAAAAGAAAAATTGCCATTTTAAACAGCAGAAAAATGAAAGCAGCCAGCTTTTCAGGCTGGGGAGAGTTTTATTTTACATCAAAAGAGGTGGAGAATTAAGATGGAGAATTAAGAATAAATCTTGATTGTTTCTTTGTAGGTGGAATCTGAAGGCTCTTCATCATAGGACATCAACTTAAGGGAGAGGCAGTAAGATGGATGGGTAGCAAGATTGCTCTGAACAATAAACCTAATAAATCTGGAGTGGGGGATTTTGGATTTCTAAGGACCACCCAGGAAGGGATACGATATGCAAAGATGCAAGGAAACTAGAAGAGGTGTGTGTATGTGTGCATGCTCAGTTGTATCTGACTCCTTGCGATCCCATGAACTATCCCATGAGAAATCCCAGGCTCCTCTGTCCATGAAATTTTCCAGACAGGAGAGGGGAGATAGCCAAATGAGGGTTCAGGCAGTCCTAAGTTGGCAGGAAGCCTAAAGGAAGAAACACAGCCAGCAAGAGATTATGAAAGGAAAGGGTGTATTTTGGAGCAAAATGCATGATTTTGCTGATGTACAAGAAGACAGAGCAGTTGCAGGAGGAGGGATGCAGAAGCAGGGCACTGGCTGTAGGATAAGATGACCAAAGGACAGATTAAGCCCTTTGTGAATCCTCGGAAATATCGCAGAGGTGGGGGCAGTGAGAAGGGAAGAGTGTAAGTGTTGGATTTTCTAAAGAAAGTAGGAGAAGCACTTTAGTTTCTGCTGGAAAATTAAAGGACAAAGGAGTCCCTGAAAGCTTGAAGATGCAGGTCCCCCAGAGGCAGCTGATTTGTGTGTATGTAGTGGTGGTGGGGAAATCCTTAGGTAACGCAGTCAACAAATGCTGATACCTTTTATAGACATCATTTGTACTTGAGAGAGCTATTTTGTATAAATCATAAGGCTAAAAACAGAGCCTAAAAGCCTTGTTATGTGGTTCTGGTTCTTGACAGTAAACTATTCCACACTGGCATATTGGAGGTAATCCAGCTGATAGACACAAATAGATCAGATCAGAGGTAAACTCGTTTTGTAGACAAACTTAAGATCCTTTTATAAAAAAGGATCAATTAGATTATGCTTCAATTAAATTATGATAGTCAATTAAGATTGTGTTGTTTTATCCTACAACTGTGCTATAGCTTCTTTGGCAGGTGGTGCTACAGGGTTCAGTTCAGCTCAGTTCAGTTCAGTCACTCAGTCGTGTCCAACTCTTTGCAACCCCATGAATCCCAGCATGCCAGGCCTCCCTGTCCATCACCAACTCCCAGAGTTCACTCAAACTCACATCCATTGAGTTGGTGATGCCATCCAGCCATCTCATCTTCTGTCGTCCCCTTTTCCTCCTGCCCCCAATCCCTCCCAGCATCAGAGTCTTTTCCAATGAGTCAATTCTTCGCATGAGGTGGCCAAAGTACTGGAGTTTCAGCTTTAGCATCATTCCTTCCAAAGAACATCCGGGGCTGATCTCCTTTAGGATGGACTGGTTGGATCTCTTTGCAGTCCAAGGGACTCTCAAGAGTCTTCTCCAACACCACAGTTCAAAAGCATCAATTCTTCGGCGCTCAGCTTTCTTCACAGTCCAACTCTCACATCCATACATGACCACAGGAAAAACCATAGCCTTGACTAGATGGACCTTTGTTGGCAAAGTGATGTCTCTGCTTTTCAATATGCTATCTAGGTTGGTCATAACTTTCCTTCCAAAGAGTAAGTGTCTTTTAATTTCATGGCTGTAGTCACCATCTGCAGTGATTTTGGAGCCCAGAAAAATAAAGTCTGACACTGTTTCCACTGTTTCCCCATCTATTTTCCATGAAGTGATTGGGATGGATGCTATCGTCTTAGTTTTCTGAATGTTGAGCTTTAAGCCAACTTTTTCACTCTCCTCTTTCACTTTCGTCAAGAGGCTTTTTAGTTCCTCTTCACTTTCTGCCATAAGGGTGGTGCCATCTGCATATCTGAGGTTATTGACAGGTGCTTTTTGTGTACCTGGCCTAGGTGGGAGTGGAGAGTTAACACCAGCCTTCACTCATCTTGAGAAGCTGTGCCTCTGTTAGCTAGTGGGCTCCAGAGCCTCGAAGGTAAAAGGCATGATCTCATTGTCATCACTCTTTTTATTTTACTTCCTTTGTGTCTTTTTGTAATTCCTAGAACAATGGTTCTTTGTGCAGTGTACCTTCAGAATATTCTTATTGATGGGCCAAACTTTTAAACTCAACCATTTTGTCCTCTCTGAGGTGACATGCTTCAATTTCCTCAACTTTAAAAAAAAAAGAGAGAGAGACCATAGAATACTATACAAAGTATCTACTTGGCAAGTTCTTGTGCTTTTCTTAAGGAAAATAAAGCAGTCATTTCACAGGAGACTTGGAAAATGAAAGTTTTCAATAAGACCTCATCATATCTATGGTTTGCATGGCCTATCATATTCAGACTTTAGAATTTCATATATTGCAACTTGACCATACCATCTGGAGTACACATCTAAATGGAAAGGGGCCATGCTTATACTCTAAGGCTAGGATAACAAGATTGTATTTTGGTATAATTGTTAGTAAGTGCCCTGACTGAGCAGTGTGTTGTAAAGATGATAGGGCCATATTCAAGCTGACTCAGGACTGGATGGCCACAATGGCACATGGTGGTGCCTACTGTAGATATGAAAGAGTGGGGTATATGCTGTGTGGTATTATGTGGTCCTGCTCTAGGTTCTTTTTATAGTATTGAACACAGTAGGTACTCAATAAAACTTTGCTTTGTTTTGTAAATTAAGACAAAATATATTACTACCAAAGGAATGCTGGAATTCTCACATTACTCAGCTTCTGTCTGTATAGAACAATAAAGTGTACACCTATAACCACATGGTTTATTGTTCAAATGGGTACGTTTTTAAAACAATTTTTAAGCACACTTATTGGGACTGCTGCTGATAAACAAGACATCGGATCACCCTACCTATCTCCTTGAAGTGACTCTGTAGGGTAAATTAATATATTTCTTCTAATCCAAGGGCTAGCAAACTATGACCCATAGGCCAAAAACAACCAACCATCTGGTTTTGTAAATAAAGTTTTATTGGAACTTTGCAATGCCTATGTATTTATGTTTTGTGTCTCTAGCTTCTTTTGCTACAACCGTGTGAGTAGTAATGACGTAGACTGTATGGCCTGCAAAACCAAAAATATTTACTATGTATCTGGCTCTTTATAATAAAAGTGCTGACCCCTCCTAGTCAATGGTGTGCTTGTTGTCAGAAGGATCTATGAGCTGGCTTCTTGGAGAAGAAAATGAATGTACTAGGACTTACTATGTGCTGAGCTTCATGTTACTCACTTCACATATGTGATCTCATTTAATCTCAGATGACATCGAGACATATGCATAATCACCAATGAACTTGAAATTTTCCTGGCTGCCAAGGACAGAAGAAATGAGACTTCCTAGCCAGCAGTGCTCAGAATTTTCTCCTGTAAACCCTCTGACCACCTATGAGGCATTCATAACATTCCATTCAGCAATATGTGAACCGTGAATTTCCTGATGTTCAAGCTGGTTTTAGAAAAGGCAGAGGAACCAGAGATCAAATTGCCAACATCTGCTGGATCATGGAAAAAGCAAGAGAGTTCCAGAAAAACATCTATTTCTGCTTTATTGACTATGCCAAAGCCTTTGACTGTGTGGATCACAAGAAACTGTGGAAAATTCTGAAAGAGATGGGAATACCAGGCCACCTGACCTGCCTCTTGAGAAATCAGTATGCAGGTCAGGAAGCAACAGTTAGAACTGGACATGGAGCAACAGACTGGTTCCAAATAGGAAAAGGAGTACATCAAGGCTGTATATTGTCACCCTGTTTATTTAACTTCTATGCAGAGTACATCATGAGAAACGCTTGACTGGAAGAAACACAAGCTGGAATCAAGATTGCCGGGAGAAATATCAATAACCTCAGATATGCAGATGACACCACCCTTATGGAAGAAAGTAAAGAGGAACTAAAAAGCCTCTTGATGAAGTGAAAGTGGAGAGTGAGAAAGTTGGCTTAAAGCTCAACATTCAGAAAACGAAGATCATGGCATCCGGTCCCATCACTTCACGGGAAATAGATGGGGAAACAGTGGAAACAGTGTCATAATTTTTTGGGGGGGGGCTTGAAAATCACTGCAGATGATGACTACAGCCATGAAATTAAAAGACGCTTACTCCTTGGAAGGAAAGTTATATCCAACCTAGATAGCATATTCAAAAGCAGAGACATCACTTTGCCAACAAAGGTCCATCTAGTCAAGGCTATGGTTTTTCCTGTGGTCATGTATGGATGTGAGAGTTGGACTGTGAAGAAAGCTGAGTGCCGAAGAATTGGTGATTTTGAACTGTGGTGTTGGAGAAGACTCTTGAGGGTCCTTGGACTGCAAGGAGATCCAACCAGTCCATTCTGAAGGAGATCAGCCCTGGGATTTCTTTGGAAGGAATGATGCTAAAGCTGAAACTCCAGTACTTTGGCCACCTCATGTGAAGAGTTGACTCATTGGAAAAGACTCTGATGCTGGGAGGGATTGGGGGCAGGAAGAGAAGGGGACGACAGAGGATGATATGGCTGGATGGCATCACTGACTCGATGGACGTGAGTTTGAGTGAACTCCGGGTGTTGGTGATGGACAGGGAGGCCTGGCATGCTGCGATTCATGGGGTCACAAAGAGTCAGACACGATTGAGCGACTGAACTGAACTGATAGCCAACCCAGCAGCAAATCCTATGGACTCCGCTTTCAAATTTTGTATCTAGAATTTGACCACTTCTCATCTTCACACCCCTGATGCCACAACCCCTATCTGAAGTTTCATGCAGAATCCACTGTCACCTCTCACTTGGATTATGTCAGCTTTCTCCAAGCCTATTCTTAAGCCTACATCTGTTGTTACTGTATTATCTACAGTGATCATTTAACCCAAGTCACTCATATGCTTTGATCCAGTTTCAGATCAGATCAGTCACTCAGTTGTGTCCGACTCTTTGTGACCCCATGAATCGCAGCACGCCAGGCCTCCCTGTCCATCACCAACTCCCAGAGTTCACTCAGATTCACGTCCATCGAGTCAGTGATGCCATCCAGCCATCTCATCCTCTGTCGTCCCCTTCTCTTCCTGCCCCCAATCCCTCCCAGCATCAGAGTCTTTTCCAATGAGTCAACTCTTCACATGAGGTGGCCAAAGTACTGGAGTTCCAGCTTTAGCATCATTCCTTCCAAAGAAATCCCAGGGCTGATCTCCTTTAGAATGGACTGGTTGGATCTCCTTGCAGTCCAAGGGACTCTCAAGAATCTTCTCCAACACCACAGTTCAAAAACATCAATTCTTCGGTGCTCAGCCTTATTCACAGTCCAACTCTCACATCCATACATGACCACAGGAAAAACCATAGCCTTGACTAGACGAACCTTTGTTGGCAAAGTAATGTCTCTGCTTTTCAATATGCTATCTAGGTTGGTCAGAACTTTCCTTCCAAGGAATAAGTGTCTTTTAATTTCATGGCTGCAATTACCATCTGCAGTGATTTTCAAGCCCCCCCCAAAAAATTCTGACACTGTTTCCACTATTTCCCCATCTATTTCCCATGAAGTGATGGGACCGGATGCCATGATCTTCATTTTCTGAATGTTGAGCTTTAAGCCAACTTTTTCACTCTCCACTTTCACTTTCATCAAGAGGCTTTTGAGTTCCTCTTCACCTTCTGCCATAAGGGTGGTGTCATCTGCATATCTGAGGTTATTGGTATTTCTCCCAGCAATCTTGATTCCAGCTTGGGTTTCTTCCAGCCCAGCGTTTCTCATGATGTACTCTGCATAGAAGTTAAATAAACAGGGTGACAATATACAGCCTTGACGTACTCCTTTTCCTATTTGGAACCAGTCTGTTGTCCCGTGTCCAGTTCTAACTGTTGCTTCCTGACCTGCATACAAATTTCTCAAGAGGTAGATCAGGTGGTCTGGTATTCCCATCTCTTTCAGAATTTTCCACAATTTCTTGTGATCCACACAGTCAAAGGCTTTGGCATAGTCAATAAAGCAGAAACAGATGTTTTTCTGGAACTCTCTTGCTTTTTCTATGATCCAGCGTATGTTGGCAATTTGATCTCTGGTTCCTCTGCCTTTTCTAAAACCAGCTTGAACATCAGGAAGCTCACGGTTCATATATTGCTGAAGCGTGGCTTGGAGAATTTTGAGCATTACTTTACTAGCGTGTGAGATGAGTGCAATTGTGCAGTAGTTTGAGCATTCTTTGGCATTGTCTTTCTTTGGGACTGGAATGAAAACTGACCTTTTCCAGTCCTGTGGCCACTGATCCAGTTTACTCCCCTCTTATTCAGAGTAAGAACAAAAATCTTTATAAGGGCTCACCTTCACTGCCCAATATGGTGGACCCATGGAGTTCTTTAAACATATGAAACTTAAATAAAATTAATAATTGAGTTTTTCAGTCATACTAGCCCCATCTCAAATGCTCAGCAGCCACACATGGCTGATGGCTATATTGGACAACACAGGCATGGAACACTTTTATCATCACTGAAAGTTCTTCAGAATGGCACTGGGTCCAGTTCCCTTCTTGTCTCTCATTGCTCTTCCTGCTCCATCTCAGTAACATGCTCTCCTGGCTGTTTCTTTAACATCCATGCCTCAGGGCCTTCAAACACATTTTATAAATCTGTTGTGAATGCTCTACCCCTAAACTATGATATGTCTGGATCACATACAAACTTCAGGTCCTTGTTCAAATAGCACCTTCTCTGACACTCTGTTTAATCTCCAACTCCTTCCCCTCCCCTCTCTTGCATGTCATTCACCACCATCTAATATGTGTGTGTGTGTATATACATCCCCTCCATTTCCAGTCACTTTAATGTGACTTCTAATGAGACAGCTTTAAGAATTTTTGGTTTTGATTGTCTTTTCCTCATGACTTTTCCCAGCTCACAGCAATGAACTCAAAGTGTCTGATGAAAGAAAGAAAGAAAGAATGAATATCCAGCTTAGAAGCCTACCTAACTTTCTCCACATTGTACCACACTGTTTTGTTTTGTTTTTTTCACCCACTAGTCTTGCTTTGTTCTGTAATTGACTGTGGTCCTGTCTTCCGTCCCAGGTGCTTGTCTTCAAGAGTACACAGTCCCTGTCTAATTCTTCTGCCTCCTCCTCCAGTGCTCAGAGTGCCTTCAACCCTGTGTTTGCTGACTCACTGGTGCCCATCAAACTGGGAACCCTTAAGTTATTCTCCAAACTCAAAGCAGTAAGAATATATTAGGGGTTGTCAATATTTCTTCTTCATTGCTGCTTCTAAGAGCTATTTTCCCATTGCCTTGATAAAACTGATCTGCACTAGTGGCATTAGGCAAACGGTGAAGTGTTTCTATTATTTTAATTAATCAAAGTTCCGTATGTACACAAAAGAAAAGATCTAATGAAAGATCATTTTCATGGCAACATGTAATTGTAGTATGCCAGTGGAGGAATATTTGTCCATCAGAAGTTATGCCTTCCTGTCCTTTGACAGGAATTTGGGTCAGATGAAGCTGGATCTTGATTACTGTTACTGTGCAAAGTGGTGACAAATTTTTTACCTGGTTTTATGACACACATGTTCTAGAGAATGAAGTGTGACTGTGTGCTTAGTTGCTCAGTTATGTCCGATCCTTTGTGACCCCATGGACTGTAGCGTGCCAGGCTCCTCTGTCCATGGGGATTCTCCAGGCAAGAATACTGGAGTGAGTTGCCATGCCCTCCTTCAGGGGATCTTCCTGACCTAGGAATCGAACCAAGGTCTCCTATGTTGCAGGTGGATTCTTTACCATCTGAGCCACTTCAATTCAGTTTAGTTCAGTTGCTCAGTCATGTCTGACTCTTTGCGACCCCATGAATCGCAGCACACCAGGCCTCCCTGTCCATCACCAACTCCCGGAGTTCACTCAGACTCACGTCCATCGAGTCAGTGATGCCATCCAGCCATCTCATCCTCTGTTGTCCCCTTCTCCTCCTGCCCCCAATCCCTCCCAGCATCAGAGTCTTTTCCAGTGAGTCAACTCTTTGCATGAGTTGGCCAAAGTACTGGAGTTTCAGCTTTAGCATCATTCTTTCCAAAGAACCCTAAGTGTTAGTAAGTGTTAGTCGCTCAGTCGTGCCTGACTCCTTGAGACCCCATGGACTGCAGCCTACCAGGCTCTTCTGTCCATGAGATTTTCCAGGCAAGGATACTGGAGTGGTTTGTCATTTCCTTCTCCAGGGGATCTTCTCAACCCAGGAATTGAACCCGTGTCTCTAGCACTGCAGGCAGATTCCTTACCGACTGAGCTACTAACACTAGGGAAGCCCAAAGTGTGACTGAGACTAGGATAAATAATGAGCTATTGAGCATACATGCACAAGTAAATTCAGACTCTGGAAAAGTGCTAGCTGTGATTCAAATCCTCAGTTGGACACTTTGGGGCCCTGTGAACTTTTGCATCTTCTAACCTTCGGAGAGACATAAAAATGGCAAAAAGGAGCAAAATAAATGCAGATAGTTTGGGGAAGCCAGACCACCACTGAAATACTTGACTACTGGTTCTGTGAGCAAATTAATTTCTCTGAGCTTCAGATTCTCAGTTAAGATGAGATGCCTTGTGGGGATCAGAGATGAGTGGTCTGGCACAGCCCAGGCACTCAATAAAAATGTTAGTTTTATTTATTGGTAGTTCCAACTCTGTGTGTGTGCTTAGTTGCTCAGTCATGTCTGACTCTTTGTGACTCCATGGACTGTAGCCTGCCAGGCTCTTCTGTTCATGGGGATTCTCCAGGCAAGAATACTGCAGTGGGCTGCCAAGCCCTCTCCAGGGGATCTTCCCATCCAGGAATTGAAATGGAGTCTCCTGCATTGCAGGCAGATTCTTTACCATCTGAGCTACCGGGGAAGTCCGGTTCCAACTCTACTAGTAACTAAGTGTGAGAGTCTGGACAGGCCATGTATTTATTTTTTAAAATGTATTTTATTGAAGTATAGTTGATTGACAATGCTGTGTTAGTTTCTGCTGTACAGCAAAGGGATTCAGTTATATATAAATATACATTTTTTACATTCCATCCCATTATGGTTTATCGTAGGATATTGAATATAATTCCTTGTGTTATATAGTAGGACCTTGTTTTTTTACCCATTCTGTATATAATAGCTTACATTTACTAACCCCAACTTTCCATTCCACCCCAACTTGCCATGCCCCCAACTCCTCTTGGCAACCACAGTCTTTTCTTTATTGGGTAGGTCACTTCAAATGTTCAGTTCAGTTCAGTTCAATTGCTCAGTTCTGTCCAACTCTTTGAAACTCCATGGATTGCAGCATGCCGGGTCTTCATGTCCATCACCAACTCCTGGAGTTTACCCAAACTCATGTCCATTGAGACGATGATGCCATCTAACCATCTCATCCCCCATCATCCACTTTTCCTCCTGCCTTCAATATTTCCCAGCATCAGGGTCTTTCAAAAGAGTCAATTCTTTGTATCAGGTGGCCAAAGTATTGGAGTTTCAGCTTCAACATTAGTCCTTCCAGTGAACACTCAGGACTGATCTCCTTTACAATGGACTGGTTAGATCTCCTTGCAGTCCATGGGACTCTCAAGAGTCTTCTCCAACACCGCAGTTGAAAAGAATCAATCCTTCAGAACTCAACTTTCTTTATAGTCCAACTCTCACATCCATACATGACTACTGGAAAAACCATAACCTTGACTAGATGGACCTTTGTTGGCAAAGTAATGTCTCTGATTTTTAACATGCTATCTAGGTTGGTCATACCTTTCCTTCCAAGGGGTAAGCGTCTTTTAATTTCTTGGTTGCTGTCACCATCGGCAGTGATTTTGGAGCCCCCCAAAACTAAAGTCTCTCACTGTTTCCACTGTTCCCCCATCTCTTTGCCATGAAGTGATGGGATCCGATGCCATGATCTTCGTTTTCTGAATGTTGAGCTTTAAGCCAGCTTTTTCACTCTCCTCTTTCACTTTCATCAAGAGGTTCTTAGTTCACTTTCTTCCATAAGGGTGGTGTCATCTGAGATTATTGATATTTTCCCCAGCAACCTTGATTCCGGTTTTTGCTTCATCCAGTCCAGCATTTCTCATGATGTATTCTGCATAGAAGTTAAATAAGCAGGGTGACAATATACAGCCTTGATGTACTCCTTTTCCTATTTGGAACCAGTCTGTTGTTCCATGTCCAGTTCTAACTATTGCTTCCTGACTTGCATACAGATTTCTCAAGAGGCAGGTCAGGTCATCTGGTCTCCCATCTCTTTCAGAATTTTCCACAGTTTATTGTGATCCACACAGTCAAAGGCTTTGGCATAGTCAATAAAGCAGAAATAGATGCTTTTCTGGAACTCTTTTGCTTTTTTGATGATCCAGCAGATGTTGGTAATTTGATCTCTGGTTCCTCTGCACTTTCTAAATCCAGCTTGAACATCTGGAAGTTCACAGTTCACATATTGCTGAAGCCTGGCTTGGCGAATTTTGAGCATTACTTTGCTAGCAGGTGAGATAAGTGCAGTTGTGCAGTAGTTTAAGCATTCTTTGGCATTGCCTTTCTTTGGGATTGGAATGAAAACTGACTTTTCCAGTCCTGTGGTCACTGCTGAGTTTTCCAAATTTGCTGGCACATTGAATGCACCACTTTCAGAGCATCATCTTTTAGGACTTGAAATAGCTCAACTGGGATTCCACCCCCTCCACTAGCTTTGTTTGTAGTGATGCTTCCTAAGGCCCACTTGACTTCACATTTGACGATATCTGGCTCTAGGTGAGTGATCACACCATCGTGATTATCTGGGTCATGAAGATATTTTTTGCATGGTTCTTCTGTGTATTCTTGCCACCTCTTCTTAATATCTTCTGCTTCTGTTAGGTCCATACCATTTCTGTCTTTTATTGAAGCCATCTTTGCATGGAATGTTCCCTTGGTATCTCTAATTTTCTTTAAGAGATCTTTAGTCTTTCCCATTCTATTGTTTCCCTCTATTTCTTTGCACTGATCACTGAGGATGGCTTTCTTATCTGTATGTGCTGTTCTTTGGAACTCTGCAGTCAAATGGGTGTATCTTTCCTTTTCTCCTTTGCTTTTCACTTCTTTTCTTTTCACAGCTATTTGTAAGGCCTCCTCAGACAGCTGTTTTGCTTTTTTTAATTTCTTTTTCTTGGGTATGGTCTTGATTCCTGTTTCCTGTACAATATCATGAACCTCCATCCATAGTTCATCAGGCACTCTATCAGATCTAGTCCCTTAAATCTATTTCTCACTTCCACTGTATAATCGTAAGGGATTTGATTTAGGTCATATCTGAATGGTCTAGTGGTTTTCCCTACTTTCTTCAATTTAAGCCTGAATTTACCCCACATTCAAGGTAAGAGAAACCCCAATAAGACGGTAGGCACTGAGAGAGGGCATCAGAGGCCAGACAGACTGAAACCACAATCACAGAAAACTAACCAATCTAATCACATGAACCACAGCCTTGTCTACATCAATGAAACTAAGCCATGCCATGTAGGGCCACCTGTGATGGGCCAGTTATGGTGGAGAGTTCTGACAAAATGTGGTCCACTGGAGAAGGGAATGGCAAATCACTTCAGTATTCTTGCCTTGAGAACCCCATGAACAGTATGAAAAGGCAAAAAATAAGACATTGAAAGACTCCTCAGGTCAGTAGGTGCCCAATATGCTACTGGAGATCAGTGGAGAAATAACTCCAGAAAGAATGAAAAGATGGAGCCAAAGCAAAAACAACACCCAGTTGTGGATGTGACTGGTGATAGAAGCAAGGTCCGATGTTGTAAAGAGCAATATTGTATATGAACCTGGAATTCATGGACCTGTTAGGTCCATGAATCAAGGGAAATTGGAACTGGTCAAACAGGAGATGGCAAGAGTGAACATTGACATTTTAGGAATCAGCGAACTGAAATGGACCGGAATGGGTGAACTTAATTCAGATGACCATTATATCTACTACTGTGGCAAGAATCCATTAGAAGAAATGGAGTTTCCCTCATATCAACAAAAGAGTCCCAAATGCAGTTCTTGAATGCTGTCTCAAAAGTGGCAGAATGATCTCTGTTCATTTCCAAGGCAAACCATTCAATATCTTGGTAATCCAAGTCTGTCTTGACCAGTAACACTGAAGAAGCTGAAATTGAACAGTTCTGTGAAGACCTACAAGACCTTTTAGAACTAACACCCCCAAAAGATGTCCTTTTCATTACAGGAGACTAGAATGCAAAAGTAGGAAGTCAAGAAACACATGAAGTAACAGGCAATTTGGCCTTGGAGTACAGAATGAAGCAGGGCAAAGGCTAAAAATTTTGCCAAGAGAATGCACTGGTCATAGCAAACACCCTTTTTTAACAACACAAAAGAAGACTCTACATATGAACATCACCAGATGGCCAACACCGAAATCAGATTGATTATATTCTTTGCAGCCAAAGATGGAGAAGCTCTATACAGTCAGCAAACACAAGACCGGGAGCTGACTGTGGCTCAGATCGTGAGCTTCTTATTGCCAAATTCAGACTTAAATTCAAGAAAGGAGGGAAAACCACTTCAAATGTAGATTTTGCTTTTTCATGCAGAGTTGGACAGTATAGATGCATTTTTTACATCTCTTCTATCCTTAACATTTGAGAATTCAACTGTATTTGCACTCATAACACTGTGTTTTTAACTTAGAGTCCTGTGGGTTTTGCTCATCTTCTGAGTGTTCACGTTATCATTCATGCGATAACTCTTTGCTTTTAATTCCCCAGGATGTGATTCTTGACACCCCAAGCATAGCCCTGAGCTATATGGAGTCAGCCTAAGAGTGAAGTCTCATTCTTGCTTCTCCCCCTCCATGTCACTCCTTAGGTAAGCTAACACCCTTTAGAACTTTGTAGGCTTTCCATCTTATGCGATTGGAGTTTATGTAGGAGTTCCTGGGCTGCCTACATTTTAGATGACTCATCAGATGCTCATTTGGATGGCCACTGAGCATTGTTGTTAGCGTACCCATTTGGATGATGTCTTGCCAACCTAGATTTAAGACAGAAAGCCTAGTGCTCAGCTCAGGATATAGCCAGGCTGTACCTATATACCTAAGGTTATATAACTAGTTAGAGATGGAAAACAGTTCTGGTATCCAGGTCTTCCAATTCCAAACCCAGTGTGTACCTTGATGCGTTGACTGGAAACATCTGGGTATACCATACAGAAACACTATACATCCTTTGATTCATCAAGGTTGGCAGACTTAATAGAAAATGAACTTAGAAGGGAAAAGCTATGAAATGGTGACATTCTCAAGATTTCAAAGACGTGGATTGGGGATTACAGGTTGCATTTACCCAGGCTTCCATTTGTAATTTGTCTGAGGGTAGCAGACCAGAACTTGACCCAGGTGTTAGAAAAGCAGATTAGTAGGAAAAGTCATGGTGAAACTTTTACAATCAAACAAGAATAGGAGGAAGGGTCAACAGGTGAGGCTGGACACACTGCACTGGGTGCTTTGCATTATACTCTCACTTCAGTGGTGGTTATATCATCTGTGTTTCATTCACTGATGGGAAGTTATCCTGAAGTTGAGATATAATTTGGCAACTCATAGAGTTTGAGCAAGCTCCGGGAGTTGGTGATGGACAGGGAAGCCTGGTGTGCTGAAGTTCATGGGGTCGGAAAGAGTCGGACACGACTGAGCAACTGATTTGAACTGAATTGGAAATAGTATATTTTTGCTTCTTTCTCATTTTCAGCTCTGAAACTATGCATAAAAATGTACTCATCAGCCAAGTGGGAGAAGGATTTTCTTTATTTAACAGCTAAATGTATCCAACATTATGTTAGGCATTTGCAAAACATACCTAGAGAGTGGGAATTAAAGTGGGTCAGGGGGAATTTGGGGTCTCAGAACAAGAAGTGAGAAAAACAATGAAGAGTCTTTTGTGACATTGGATCAGGATGAAATTGGAGGTTGTAAAATCTCAAAGGTTATGAGAAGTCTTAATATGAGTTTGTTCAACAAAAACCCTAAGAAATTGGGAGAACCAGTTCTGGAATCCCTAAAGAGAGAAATGATTCCATGCAGGAGACAGCAAACTTATAAGATTTGTAACAAAAGGTAGCAGAGTTGAAAATGCTATTTCTCTGCAAGGGTATAGATATATCCATGGGTGAAAACTTCATTCCAAGTTATTAGTAGAAATGAGGGTTGTTTGAACTAAATTGTTGACTTCATATGGCTGATGTCATTGGATACCATAATGACCTTCAAAACACATTTCTTGGGTTTCCTCTGAGAAATAGAATTCTAAATCAAATAAATTGTGTTTCTGAACTTGAAGTTTATTGTTGTTAATGACCTCACTATTTTGTAAAAATGTTTCATAGATTCAACCTAAGAGATTCAAAGAATATAAAAAGTACAAGTAACTATCATCAACATCAAGTGAACATTATTCTAAAACATCTCTCTCTCTTCTCTTCCCTCTTTATCTCTCCATATATGTTCAAAAAAGAAAAGTGGGTGGTTTAGATGGAAATGACGATTACATTAAGAGATCATACTATATATATGTCATTTTACATAAAATTATTAAATCCCCTTAAATGTAAACTAAAATAATGACTTCCCAAGAGCATCTAGTACCTAAAGGCTCCTACTAAGACAGTGGTCTCTGGACCAGCAGCATCAACTATTGCTGAGAACTTGCTAGAAAGGTAGGTTCTTAGGCATCAACTCAAACCTGCTGAAGTGGAAAATCATGTGGGCCCAGCAAGTTGTATTGTAACAAATCTTCCAGATAACTCTGTGCATAGTAAGATTTCAGACCTGGGCTTCCCTGGTGGTGCAGTGGTAAAGAACTTGCCTGTCAGTGTAGGAGATGTAAGAGACATGGGTTGGATTCCTGGGTTGGGAAGATCCCCTGGAGTAGGAAATGGCAATGCACTCTAGTGTTCTTGCCTGGAAAATTCCGTGGGCCAAGGAACCTGGTGGGTTACAATCCATGGGATTGCAAAGAGTCAGATACAACTGAGCGACTAAACACACACAGAAGATTTGAGACCCACTGTTCTACTAATAAGAAAATAGTTGGTAGAAATGTTGACAGATACAAGTCCTACATGGGTTTTAACTGTGTTCCATGTTTGTGCAACGCTGATTGCTTCTCTATTATGAAAAATGAAAAAAACTTGCACATTTACATCTTCCCCATTTTCCTTTCCCTTATGTCTTAATTTCCTTTAGCTATATGTTGTGTTTAAGTTGTCAAGATCTATAATATTTACTTCTATTTTGTACAGTTCCCATAATTGTTTAAACCTAAATTATGGAAAGAAATTAGTCCCTTTTACTTCAGTTTCTATATTTTTGTATTTCACTTTAACTCTCTGTTGGTTTGTTCTGACCATCTGTGGTTTGTTTTTTGTTGTTTTTTTCCCCCCCTCAAGCTTTCTCAGGCATTATAATCCCTTAACTCCTTCATGGTGAAAGCAATTTTTTGTTTCTTCTATATTTGAAAGACATCTTGACTTTGCAAGATAGTCAGGTTAACATTTCTTGAACTCAGAAACTTGTAGCCATTGATAATTGGCTTCTGTCATTAAATTTTGCTGTGGAGATTTTGATGCCATACTCTATTTTTTCTCCTAATGACTTGCTTTTTTGTCTACTAAATACCTGAAGAATTTTCTTTTAGTCTTAGAGTTCAATAACTTAATGATGATTTCATTAATTCTCTCACAATCATTAATTTTTCCTGGAACATTTTATGTCCTTTCAATCTGTAGATTATTTTCCTAATTTCAAGAAAAATCTCTTCAATAACTTTTAAATGCATTTTTGTCCCACTTACCTGAATTTTCTATTTCTGGAACAATAATATGCCTTTTGGGGGCAATTGGGTTTTTTTCTCCCCTCTTTCTGTTTTCTGCATTTATTACCTTTTTTTCTTATTTATTTAGGTTCTTGGGCTTTGTTTTGTTTTATTTTTGGTGCTGTTTTATTTTTGGAGTTTTGTTTTTTTTCACCCCTCTCTGCATTCCTTGTGATTTCTTCTTTACATGTTAGTAAATGTTTTTAGCTGTGTCTATTATATTCCTTGTTCCATAATGGGTTGTTTTGGTCCTTGTCTTTTTTGCCTGTCTTAACAATCTCAATTTTCATCTCATCCTTTTGTTTTATTATCTTTGGTTTGTGGTCTTATTTTACAGATTTCATTTTCCATAGAAGCCCATAGAAAAATTATAGCATGAAACATTTCCAGAGAACTTCTTCCACCTTAGCTTTAGGAAGAGTTTTGGCATATTCTGTCCTTCTTCTTTCACTTTCACTCCTGCTCCCCTCACTTTCACTCCTGCTGTGCCTTCTCTTAAGGTCACACTTTTCTTTGCATCTTCAGTGCCTGATGTGGACAACCCTACCTAGAGTTTTTATTGGTTCTAACAGTGTGGACATATTTTCCTTGACCCTTTTCTTGCTGTATCTGTGACTTGTTTGTCTTTCTTTTCTGAGCTACTTTGAAGTGTAGCAGCTTGTGAAATCTCCCCATTTTCAAAAATAGCCGGGAGCGGTGGGTGGGATCTTGGAGAGAAAAGCTTGGGTCATGTGCCACTTTCAGAGGATTTGAGTCTTCTCTTCCATCCAAAGCTTTGTAATTGTCCTGTATCAAGCCTCATTGCACTTGGTTGGCTGACTTCTATTCAGTTGCAGGTGAGCAAGGACAAGGATAGTGTCTTTCTTTGGTCTTTTCTCCAAGTCAGTGTTGACCTTACTTAATCAGAGTGATTGTCATATTTCCATTCCCACTCACCATCTTTTCTCAATAGCTTTTTCTTTCCCATAGTTAAAACAAGAAAAAGGACAATGATTAAACTACCCAGATCTAACCATTTCCAACAATAACAGAGACAGCAGAACAAGACAAAAAGTGTGCTCCTAGGGTACAGATAGGGTGCTCTGAGAGGCCTGGATGAAGACTCTCTTCTTTGCTCAAAACTGTGAAGAAGGATCAAATCTCAAACAGACCTTTTTAAATTTAAATTTATTTTATATTAATATATATTATATTATTAGGTTCTTTATTAAACTTAGAGGTGCCCCAAACTGGCTGATTGGATCAACAGTGATTGTTTATTGATATGTTGTATAAATTTGAGGTTGGAGAACATCGGGGTGGGGGTAGGGGGGTAGTGAGGTGGTTAACACTAGTATCCTTGAAATAGCCCCATGTGACATTGTCCATATGCTAGGAAATGCTCTTACTGAAAGTTCCACCAGGAAAAGCTTTCTCCGCCTTTGGGGAATATTCACGTGAAACAGTAAAAATGGCTTGAAATCAAATGGTGTAGTGAAGAAATATGAACTTTGAAGCCAAATAGGCCTAAGTTAAGTCCAAGCTTTATCATACACACTTATGTGACATTTAATCACCATAACTTCAGATTCTTCACCTGTGAATGTGAATAGTGTCCCTTGTCATGTAGACTAATGGAGAGGATTCAATGGGATGGCACAGTCAAAGCACTGGGTCTACATCTGACATGACTCTGTTGCTGAGAAATGTGGTTCATTTTCCCCCTCCCCCACCAATGCCCTCCTCTATCCTTTCTGAGCTGCAGACCCAGCCATCAGGAGATGAGGAGGAATGACTAGTATCCTGACACACATCTTATGTGTCACCGATGCTTTTCTTGCCTTGTATTATCTCACCTAACATAAGGAGTATGAGGTGAAATCAAATCGTGGGCAGGTGGGAAAGTGTTTTGCTTTTTGGCACAAGTGGTTTATTTGGGAGGTGACCCCAGGAAGCAGAAGTAGGGGATAAGCAGTGACTTAGAGGGTCAGAAAGCTGATGAAGATGCATTTATGAAGGGGTCACCAATGTGGCTCACTGGGGCTCGGTTTCAATAAGGGACGCTAAAAGACTATGCAGAAGACACCAAGAGTCATCACACACAAAGACAAAGAAACTATGGTGTTTATTTACAAACTTCCATTCCTCTTTGGTAGAGGGTCACTCTTGAAGTACTGATTTACAGCCAATAGTAAGAATACCCCTAGGCACAAATGCAGAGAGCTCTGTGTATATGAACTGTCTGGAGGTAATCTCAGATGTGGGCAGAGGTATTGTGGATCCACATTAAATGGCTCCAAGCCAGTTTTTGTCTTATGAACATCTCTGGAATTACTCAGCAGTCCCATCTTCACTCTCATCAACATTATCTTTTCCCCCCATCACTGCCACCATCCTAAATAAGCAGTCTCTTGATCTTCAATCAGTTCTCCACCCACCTGGTAGAAGGAGCTTTCTAAGATAGAAATAAAATCATGCTCAGTTCAGTTATGTCGCTCAGTCGTGTCCAGCTGTTTGTGACCCCATGGACTGCAGCACACCAGGCTCCCCTGTCCATCACCAACTCCCAGAGTTTACTCAAACTCACATCCATTGAGTCGATGATGCCATCCAGCCATCTCATCCTCTGTCATCCCCTTTTCCTCCTGCATTCAATCTTTCCCAGCGTTAGGGTCTTTTCAAATAAGTCAGTTCTTCACATCAGGTAGCCAAAGTATTGGAGCTTCAGCATCAGTCCTTCCAATGAACACTCAGGACTGATTTCCTTTAGGATGGACTGGGTGGATCTCCTTGCTGCCCAAGGGACTCTCAAGCGTCTTCTCCAACACCACAATTCAAAAGCATCAATTCTTTGACGCTCAGCTTTCTTTATAGTCCAACTCTCACATCCATACATGACTAATGGAAAAACTATAGCTTTGACTAGATGGACCTTTGTTGGCAAAGAAATATCTCTGTTTTTTAATAAGCTGTCTAGGTTGGTCATAACTTTTCTTCCAAGGAGCAAGCGTTTTTTAATGTCATGGCTGCAGTCACCATCTGCAGTGATTTTGGAGCCCCCAGAAATAAAGTCTCTCACTGTTTCCACTGTTTCCTCATCTATTTGCCATGAAGTGATGGGATCAGATGCCATGATCTTAGTTATCTGAACGTTAAGTTTTAAGCCAACTTTTTCACTCTCCTCTTTCACTTTCATCAAGAGGCTCCTTAGTTCTTCTTTGCTTTCTCCCATAAAGGTTGTGTTATCTGCATATCTGAGGTTATTGCTACTTTTCCCAGCAATCTTGATTCTAGATTGTGCTTCATCCAGCCCAGCATTTCTCATGATGTACTCTGCATCTACGTTAAATAAGCGGGTGACAATATACAACCTTGATGTACTCATTTCCCTATTTGGAATCAGTCTGTTGTTCCATGTTAAGTTCTAACTGTTGCTTTTTAACTTGCATACAGATTCCTCAAGAGGCAGGTCAGATGGTCTGGTATTCCCATCTCTTGAAGAATTTTCCACAGTTTGTTGTGATCCACACAGTCAAAAGCTTTGGCATAGTCAATAAGGCAGAAGCAGATGTTTTTCTGGAACTCTCTTGCTTTTTTGATGATCCAACAGATGTTGGCAATTCGATCTCTGGTTCCTCTGCCTTTTCTAAATCCAGCTTGAACATCTGGAAGTTCACAGTTCATGTACTGTTGAAGCCTGGTTGGAGAATTTTGAGCATTACTTTGCTAGCATGTGAGATAAGTGCAATAGTGCAGTAGTTTGAGCAATCTTTGGCATTGCCTTTCTTTGGGATTGGAATGAAAACACTTTTTCCAGTCCTGTGGCCACTGCTGAATTTTCCAAATTTGCTTGCATACTGAGTGCAGCACTTTCACAGCATCATCTTTTAGGACTTGAAATAGCTCAACTGGGATTCCATCGCCTCCACTAGCTTTGTTCGTAGTGATGCTTCCTAAGGCCCATTTGACTTCACATTCAAGGATATCTGGCTCTAGGTGAGTGATCACAGCATCGTGATTATCTGGGTCATGAAGATCTTTTCTGTGTAGTTCTTCTGTGTATTCTTGCCACCTCTTCTTAATATCTTCTGCTTCTGTCAGGTCCATACCATTTCTGTCCTTTATCGAGCTCATCTTTGCATGAAATGTTCCTTTGGTATCTCTGATTTTCTTGAAGAGATCTCTAGTCTTTCCCATTCTATTGTTTTCTTCTATTTCTTTGCATTGATCACTGAGGAAAGCTTTCTTATCTCTCCTTGCTATCCGTTGGAACTCTGCATTCAAATGGGTGTATCTTTTCTTTCCTCCTTTGCCTTTCGCTTTTCTTCTTTTCATAGCTGTTTGTAAGGCCTCCTCAGACAACCATTTTGCCTTTTTGCATTTCCTTTTCTTGGGGATGGTCTTGATCCCTGCTTCCTGTACAATGTCACAAACTTCCATCCACAGTTCTTCAGGCACTCTATCTATCAGATCTAATCCCTTGAATCTGTTTGTTATTTCCACTGTATAGTTGTAAGGGATTTGATTTAGGTCAAACCTGAATGGTCTAGTGGTTTTCCCTACTTTCTTCAATTTAAGTCTGAATTTGGCAACAAGGCGTTCATGATCTGAGCCACAGTCAGCTCCTGGTCTTGTTTTTGCTCATATAGAGCTTCTCCATCTTTGGCTGCAAAGAATATAATCAATCTGATTTCATTATTGACCATCTGGTGATGTCCATGTGTAGAGTCTTCTTTTATGTTGTTGGAAGAGGGTGTTTGCCATGACCAGTGCATTCTATTGGCAAAACTCTTTTAGCCTTTGCCCTGATTCATTCTGTACTCCAAGGCCAAATTTGTCTGTTACTCCAGGTGTTTCTTGACTTCTTACTTTTGCATTCCAGCCCCCTATAATGAAAAGGACATCTTTTGGGGGTGTTAGTTCTAAAAGGTCTTGTAGGTCTGCATGCTGCTGCTGCTAAGTCGCTTCAGTCGTGTCTGACTCTGTGCGACCCCATAGACGGCAGCCCACCAGGCTTCCCCGTCCCTGGGATTCTCCAGGCAAGAACACTGGAGTGGGTTGCCATTTCCTTCTCCAAGGCATGAAAGTGAAAAGTGAAAGTGAAGTCGTTCAGTCATGTCTGACTGTTTAGCGACCCCATGGACTACAGCCCACCAGGCTCCTCCGTCCATGGGATTCTCCAGGCAAGAGTACTGGAGTGGGGTGCCATTGCCTTCTCCAGTAGGTCTGCATAGAACCATTCAATTTCTGTTTCTTCAGCATTATTGGTTGGGGCATAGACTTGGATTACTGTAATATTGAATGGTTTGCATTGGAAACAAACAGAGATCATTCTGTCGCTTTTGAGATTGCATCCAAGTACTACATTTGGGACTCTTTTGTTGATTATGATGGCTACTCCATTTCTTTTAAGGGATTCTTGCCCACAGTGGTAGATATAATGGTCATCTGAGTTAAATTCACCCATTCCAGTGCATTTTAGTTTGGTGATTCCTAAAATGTCAATGTTCACTTTTCTCATCTCCTGTTTGACCACTTCCAATTTTCCTTGATTCAGGGACCTATCAGTCCAGGTTCCTGTGCAATATTGCTCTTTACAGCATCAGACTTTACTTCCATCACCAGTCACATCCACAACTGGGTGTTGTTTTTGCATTGGCTCCACCTCTTCATTCTTTCTGGAGTTATTTTTTCACTTATTTCCAGTAGCACATTGGGCACCTACCCTTCTGGGGAGTTCATCTTTCAATGTCTTGTTATTTTGCCTTTTCATACTGTTCATAGGGTTCTTGAGGTAAGAATACTGAAGTGGTTTGCCATTCCCTTCTCCAGTGGACCATGTTTTGTCAGAGCTCTACATCATGGCCCATCCATCTTGGGTGGCCCTAACATGCAATGGTTCGTAGTTTCATTGACTTAGACAAGGCTGTGGTCCATGTGAGTAGATTTATTAGTTTTCTGTGATTCTGGTTTTCATCTGTCTGCCCTCTGATGGAAAAGGATAAGTGGCTTATGGAAGCTTCCTGATGGGAGAGTCATGCTAGTCCCCCTTTAAAATTTTTCAATGATCCCTTAAAGTCTGCTCTTGAGTGGCCTTGTAAGATCTTCCATTATCTGACCCTTCCCCCTCTTGATTCTCATTGAACACTTCACCATCTCTTTTTCCAATCTGCAACCCCTCGCTTAAGTTGCCAACATGCCTCTTTCTTTCAACTCTCTCCCCAGCCACTTTTATCTCCAGGTACCCCTTTCTCTGCCTTTTCCTCCTCCCTCATTACCATTTTCCTGACCAACTTGTGCTAATCCTTCAAGTCTAAGTCTCAATCTTACCTCTTAAGAAAATCTTTCCATTTCTTTTTCTTTAGATCATGTTAACTCCTCCTAAACCTGATGCTTCCTTGTAGCCCTGAAGATTCTCTATCATAATCTCACCATGCTTTATTAGATCAATCTGACCATGACCATCACCCCGTACAAGTCTATTTTATTTTCCCCATCTCTCCAGTGACAGGAAAAGGACCTGGTGTATAGAAAGTGCTTATCAAACTATCGCACAATTGCACTCATCTCACACCCTAGTAAAGTAATGCTCAAAGTTCTCCAAGCCAGGCTTCAGCAATATGTGAACCGTGAACTTCCTGATGTTCAAGCTGGTTTTAGAAAAGGCAGAGGAACCAGAGATCAAATTGCCAACATCGGCTGGATCATAGAAAAAGCAAGAGAGTTCCAGAAAAACATGTATTTCTGCTTTGTTGACTATGCCAAAGCCTTTGACTGTGTGGATCACAAGAAACTGTGGAAAATTCTGAAAGAGATGGGAATACCAGACCACCTGATCTGCCTCTTGAGAAATTTGTATGCAGGTCAGGAAGCAACAGTTAGAACTGGACATGGAACAACAGACTGGTTCCAAATACGAAAAGGAGTTCGTCAAGGCTGTATATTGTCACCCTGCTTATTTAACTTCTATGCAGAGTACATCATGAGAAACGCTGGACTGGAAGAAACACAAGCTGGAATCAAGATTGCCAGGAGAAATACCAATAACCTCAGATATGCAGATGACACCACCCTTATGGCAGAAAGTGAAGAGGAACTCAAAAGCCTCTTGATGAAAGTGAAAGTGGAGAGTGAAAAAGTTGGCTTAAAACTCAACATTCAGAAAACGAAGATCATGGCATCTGGTCCCATCACTTCATGGGAAATAGATGGGGAAATAGTGGAAACAGTGTCAGACTTTATTTTTTTGAGCTTGAAAATCACTGCAGATGGTGACTGCAGCCATGAAATTAAAAGACACTTACTCCTTGGAAGGAAAGTTCTGACCAACCTAGATAGCGTATTCAAAAGCAGAGACATTACTTTGCCAACAAAGGTTCGTCTAGTCAAGGCTATGGTTTTTTCCTGTGGTCATGTATGGATGTGAGAGTTGGACTGTGAAGAAGGCTGAGCGCTGAAGAATTGATGCTTTTGAACTGCAGTGTTGGAGAAGACTCTTGAGAGTCCCTTGGACTGCAAGGAGATCCAACCAGTCCATTCTGAAGGAGATCAGCTCTGGGATTTCTTTGGAAGGAATGATGCTAAAGCTGAAACTCCAGTATTTTGGCCACCTCATGCGAAGAGTTGACTCATTGGAAAAGACTCTGATGCTGGGAGGGATTGGGGGCAGGAAGAGAAGGGGACAACAGAGGATGAGATGGCTGGATGGCATCACTGACTCGATGGACGTGAGTCTCAGTGAACTCCGGGAGTTGGTGATGGACAGGGAGGCCTGGCGTGCTGCGATTCATGGGGTTGCAAAGAGTCGGACACGACTGAGTGACTGATCTGATCTGATCTGATCAATACTAAATGAATGAATGATGATTAACACTTGCCTTTGATTCTGTGCTTCTCTATTCTCTGAATTCAAGAAGAAATGAATCATGAATAAATTGCTGTGGTCTTGTGGCAACTCTAAGTAGAGGCTGTGAAAAAGTAGTGTCTGTGCCATCTTTGTTCTCATTTCTGAAAGATGGAAAAATACAAAATAAAGGTCATTTTGAAGACTATAAAAAGTAGAGATATTTTGAGGTGTTGAATCACTTTCTACAAATCTGATGGCCTGAATCACACCATTAAATGACCTGACCAACATCTTTCTTTATCCTGAGTGTGTGCTAGTTGCTCAGTCATATCCAACTCCTTGTGATTCTATGGACTGTAGCCAGGCTACTCTGTCCAAGGGATGGTCCAGGCAAGAATACTGGAGTAGCTTACCATTTCTGCCTCCAGGGGATCTTCCTGACCTAGGAATCATACCTACGTCTCCTGTGTCTCCTGCATTGGCAGATGGATTCTTTACCACTGAGCCACCTGAGAAGCTCCTTTCTTTATCTTACTTGTGCTAATTTTCATTGTAAAACTTAATATTGGCCGGAAGGAGCTGAACAGTAAAAATCTCTGACGTGCGAAATCCAGAAAGGATGTTTTATTTCACTATAGAAAGCATGATGTTTCTGCTTGAGGCAGGGACTTGATTTTAGTTCGAGCCTCATCTGAAAGCTACTCTTTCTGTTCCCAAAGAGCAGAATGTCAAATACTTTTCCACTATTGCAGATAAAGTGAAATACAGAGACTTCCTATAAGAATAACACAGAAATGAGGAGGCAGAAGAAAATGGCGGAGGAGTAAGATGGGGAGATCATCAACCTCCCCACAAATACATCAAAACTTCATCAAGATACAGAGTAACTACTACAGAGAAACCTTTATGAGACAGCAGAAGACCCCAGGTCTCCAGAGGGACAGTCTAAGCTCCCTGGAATGAGGTAGGAGAGAAGATGGAGACATAAAAATGGAAAAGAGGAAGAAATTCTGGATGGAAGCTTGTGCCCTGAGGGAAGCAGGGAGTCACGAAGCAGGAAGAGTTCTGGTGCACTGGGAAGCTCCTTCACAGGGGTCCCCAAAGGGAAGCTGTGAGATCTCAGAAAGCTGGGCAAGGCAGGGACTAAGAGGGCAGAAAACAGAGAAAATTGCACTTCTCAGCCCGTCAACAGCTCTCGGACTGTGGCTCCGACCAGACGGCAGGCTCCGGGAACCAAGAGAAGACCACAGAAGCCCCATGCAGAGGTCGGGCCTGGGGAGGAGTGGGGATGAGAGAGGCGTGGTATTCAAAGCTCTCAAGTGCACATGACCCTTGAGGAGCAGAGGGCAGGCCCAGGTAGCTTAAAGAAGAACACTCAAGATCCAAGAGACAGTGGGCAGGCCACTGAAGATGCAAGGAAAGATTAACACAAGCCCTGTGACAATGGAGGGAAGGCCCAGGGAACTGAGACAAGTACACACAAGCCCTGTGACATAGAAGGTGGGCCCAGCGAGTTGAAACAAGAGCACACAAGCCCTGCAATATAGTGGGTGAGCTCAGGGGCCTGAGGGAAGCCCACACAAGTCTCCACAACACAGAGAACGGGGCTGGGGGGGCTGCCACACAAGCTCCTGCCTAGCAAGTTTGGCTTGCAGTGCACAGCAAGAACAGTTAACAGAAGCACCAGCAAAGATTCCAGAGACTGTATGAGGCTGGTGGCAGTGAAGTTACGCTGAAAGGGCCACTTTGATGAGGCTGCAGATATAGATGTATCTAACATAGCCAAAGCCAAAAGGACTCCCCAGAGATGTACTGAACCCATAGACAGCCCCAAACCTACTACTGGCCACTGCACTGTTCTTCAGAGAGATGAGATCCAGCTCCATCAACTTACAGGCACAAGCTCCCCCAACAAGGAAAACATCACAGGACACTAATCCAACCCCATCCACAAGGGCAGACTCCACAATCAAAAAGAACTATGACCTTAAGATTTTTTTTCTTTCTTGTAAATCACACTGTTTACTCCCCTTACATATTTCGGTGTTCACTTTAGCCTTTTGCAGTGCTGTGGAGTTTTCCTCTTTGCTTTTCTTATTAAAAAACTCTTTTCAAGATTTTTTTTTCATGCCACCCCGTTTGTTGTGTGTGTTTCTGATTTTGTTTTTGATACATTTGACTGCCTTTCTTATAGCTCTTTACTGGCTATGGTTATTCCTGAATATACATAAATCTCTTTCACATATGTCTATCTTTGCTTTTCTAATTTTCCTTTTCTTTCTCTCTCTCTCTCTCTTTTTTTTTTTTTACCCTCTTCCACCCCTTCCTTTTCTCTTTTCTCTCCCTCCTCCTCTTTTTTCTTCACTCTTTCTTTTTTCACCATGTAAGTTATGTTGTTGTGCTCTCTTTGCTATATTCCCCAGTTGGCAATCTGCTCAGGCTCAGATTTCCAGATTGAGTATTAGTTGGTGTCAGGAAGCATTTAACAGGAGGCTTCCTGTGTGCTGTTTTGGATCTGTCAGGAATTCTCTGTTCCTTATTAATTCCTGAATATTCAGGAATTAAGAGGAGAGGCAAGCCTCTCCTGGGGGGCTGAGGAATCCAGGCATTTCATTTGTTAGTTTTTCTATACAGTGATAAGCACCCTCTTCCTTTTTATGAACCATATGGTAAAAGTGATTATTTACAACCCTCTCTCTTTCATATGGATGACCCCATGTTTCCTTGTAAGTTTTGATTTTATCTCTGCTGAAAATAGCTATCTTGTAAGACAGTATAAATACCTACACAATGTTGAATAAAACACCTTTGCTCCATCAGAGCTTTGGTCCCTGTGTCTTGCTTTCTTTTTCTCTCTTTCTCTCTCTCTCAGGCTATTTCTTTGGAGCACAGAGGTCCTCTGTGTTCACTTTCCTGCCTGGGCTTCTAAGACCCTCTCGAGAAGGCGCTCTGCGCCTTCACCCCATCAAGAGGGCACCTGAGGCCTTCGTGAACAGAGCAAGCCCCATGTAGGGGCTTTATTGGCTTTCTGCATAAACCAAGGAATATCAACCTCTTTCTCTCTCTTTACTTTCTTATCAGTCAACTCCGGACCACCAGGTTCCGGTCCTCAACAAGGACCTCAACAAGTTGGCTCTGCTTTTAATTGGTCAATATCACTTTTGGTTTCCCTTGTTCACCAAGTCAATCTCCTGTACTCTTTTCTTTAGAATACTTTGGTTATAACTGTATGTGTGGAAGTGTGTGTATATGTCCCATTATTTCTGCAACTGCCTGCTTGATCTGCTTGATCTCCTCCCACTAGAATACAGGCACAAGTCACCCTTAACAAGAAGTTAATACAAACCACTCAACTAACCTTTCTGTCCAAGGGGGAAAAAAAAAAAAGAAAGAAGGAATACAACCCTAAAGCTTGGGAAAAGGAGACCTCAAGCAGAACAAATTAGAGAAAAGAAGATGAAAAAAAAACAGAAAAACAGCACAAATGAAAAAACAAGTGAGAAAATCACAACACCAAATAAACGAAGAGGAAATAAACAATCTACCTGAAAGAGAATTCAGAATAATGATAGTAAAGCTGCCCTGAAGACTTGAAAATAGAATGGAGAAGATGCAAGAAAAGATTAACACAGTTACTATAATCACCAAGGACATAGAAGAAACAAAGAATAAGCAAACAGAGATGAGTAACACAATTACTTAAATTAAAAATACTCTAGAAGAAACCAAGCCAGGCTTCAACAGTATGTGAACAGTGATTTTCCAGATGTTCAAGCTAGATTTAGAAAAGGAAGAGGAACCAGAGATCAAATTGCCAACATCTGTTGGATCATCAAAAAAGCAAGAGAGTTCCAGAAAAACATCTACTTCTGTCTTATTGACTACACCAAAGCCTTTAACTATGTGGACCACAACAAACTGGAAAATTCTGAAAGAGATGGGAGACCAGACCACCTGACCTGCCTCCTGAGAAATGTGTATGCAAGTCAGGAAGCAACAGAACTGGACATGGAACAACAGACTGATTCCAAATAGGGAAAGGAGTATGTCAAGGCTGTGTATTGTCACCCTGCTTATTTAACTTTTATGCAGAATACATCATGAGAAATGCTGGACTAGATGAAGCACAAACTGGAATCAAGATTGCCAGGGAAAATATCAATAACCTCAGATATGCAAATGACACGACCCTTATGGCAGAAAGTGAAGAACTAAAGAGCCTCTTGATGAAAGTGAAAGAGGAGAGCAAAAAAGTTGGCTTAAAACTTAACATTCAGAAAACTAAAATCATGGCATCTGATCCCATCACTTCATGGCAAATAGATGAGGAAACAGTGGAAACAGTGAGAGACTTTATTTTTAGAGGCTCCAAAATCACTGCAGATGGTGACTGCAGCCATGAAATTTAAAAAGATGCTTACTCCTTGGAAGAAAAGTTATGACCAACCTAGACAGCATATAAAAAGCAGAGACATTTCTTTGCCAACAAAGGTCTATCTAGTCAAGGCTATGGTTTTTCCAGTAGTCATGTATGGATGTGAGAGTTGGACTATAAAGAAAGCTGAGTGCTGAAGAATTGATGTTTTTGGACTGTGGTGTTGGAGAAGACTCTTGAGAGTCCCTTGGACTGCCAGGAGATCCAACCAGTCCATCCTAAAGGAATTCAGTCCTGAATATTCATTGGAAGGACTGATGTTGAAGTTGAAGCTCCAATACTTTAGCCACCTGATGCGAAGAACTGACTCATTTGAAAAAACCCTGATGCTGGGAAAGATTGAAGGCAGGTGGAGAAGGGGACACCAGAGGATGAGATGGCTGGATGGCATCACTGACTCAATGGACACGAGTTTGAATAAACTCCAGGAGTTGACGATGGACAGGGAAGCCTGGCATGCTGCAGTCCATGGGGTCACAAAGAGAAGGACACAAATGAGCAGCTGAACTGAACTGAACTGATAGGGAACCAATAACAGAAATCACTGAGGCAAGAATGGATAAATGAGCTGGAAGGGAGAATGGTGGAAATAACTCCTGAAGAGTAGAATAAGGGAAAAAGAATGAAAAGAATTGAGGATAGCCTCAGAGACCTTTGGGTCAATTTGGACAATATTAAATGCATGAAGATTCAAGTTATAGTGATTCCAGAAGAAGAAAAAAAGAAAGGCGCTGAGAAAATTTTTGAAGAAATTGTAGTTGAAAATTTCCCCAACATGGGAAAGGAAATAGTCAAGTCTAAGAAGCACAGAGTCCCTTACAGGATAAACCCAAGGAGAAACACATCGAGACACATGGTTATCAAGCTGACAGAGATTAAACAGAAACAAAAATATTACAAGCAGCAAAGGAAAGGCAATAAATCACATTTAAGGGAAAACCCATACGATTAACAGACGATCTTTCAGCAGAAACGCTGCAGAGCAGAATTCTGCAGGTCAGAAGGGAATGGCAGGATATGTTTAAAGTGCTGCTGCTAAGTCGCTTCAGTCATGTCCGACTCTGTGCGACCCCATAAACGGAAGCCCACCAGGCTCCCCCATCCCTGGGATTCTCCAGGCAAGAACACTGGAGTGGGTTGCCATTTCCTTCTCCAATTCGTGAAAGTGAAAAGTGAAAGCGAAGTCGCTCAGTCGTGTCCGACTCTTAGCAACCCCATGAACTTCAGCCTACCAGGCTCCTCCATCCATGGGATTTTCCAGGCAAGAGTACTGGAGTGGGGTGCCATTGCCTTCTCCCATACAGCATGATCAAGTCGTTTATTTCAGGGATGCAAGTGTTCTTCAGTATACACAAATCTATCAATATGATACACCATATTAACAAATTTAAAGGTAAAAACCATATGATCCTTTCAATAGATGCAGAAAAAGCCTTCGATGAAATTCAGCATCCATTTATGATAAAAATGCTTCAAAAAGAATGGGCATAGAAGGAACCTACCTCAACATAGTAAAGGCAATTTATGATAAGCCCACAGCAAACATTATTCTCAGTGGCGAAAAACTGAAATCATTCCCTCTAAGATCAGGAACAATAAAAGGGTGTCCTCTCTCACCACTATTATTCAACATAGTTTTGGAAGTCTTAGCTATGGCAATTAGAGAAGAAAAAGAAAGAAGAGGAATCCAGATCACAAAAGAAGAAGTAAAACTCTCACTATTTGCAGATGATATGGTACTATACATAGAAAACCCAAAAGAAACCATCAGAAAATTACTAGAGCTAATCAGTGAATTTAGCAAAGTTGCACAGTACAAGGTCAATACGCAGAAAACACTTACATTCCTAAAATATGCTAAATGAAAAATCAGAAAGAGCAATTAAGGAATCAATCCCATTCACCATTGCAAAAAAAGAATAGAACATCTAGGAATGAGACAAAAAAAAAAAAAAAAAAAAAAAACCCATCTAGGAATGAGACAAAAAACAAAAAACAAAAAAACAAACCCTGTATATAGAAAATTATAAGACACTGATGAAAGAAATCAAAGATGACAAAATAGATGGAGAGACATTCCATGTTCCTGGTAGGAAGAATCAATATTGTGAAAATGACTATACTATCAAATGCAATATATAGATTCAATGCAAGTAAAAGTCACTCAGTCATGTCCAACTCTTTGTGACTCCATGGACTATGGAATACTCCAGGCAAGAATACTGGAGTGGGTAGCCATTTCCTTCTCCAGAGGATCTTCCCAACCCAGGGATTGACCCAGGTCTCCTGCATTGCAGGCAGATTATTTTCCAGCTAAGCCATAAGAGAAGCCCAAGAATACTTGAGTGGGTAGCCTATCCCTTCTCCAGCAGATCTTCCAGCCCAGGAACCAAACCAGGGTCTCTTGCATTGCAGGCAGATTCTTTACCAGCTGAGCTACCATGGAAGTCCCTAGATTCAATGTGATTCCTATCAAATTACCAATGGCATTTTTCACAGAACTAGAACCAAAAAATTCACAATTCATATGGAAACACAAGATACCCTGAATAGCCAAAGCAGTCTTGAGAAAGAAGAGTGGAACTGGAGGAATCAACTTTCCTGACTTCAGACTATGTTACAAAGCTATAGTCATCAAGACAGTATGGTACTGGGACAAAACCAGAAATATAGACCAATGGAAAAGGATAGAAAGCCCAGAGATAAACTCACACACCTATGGGTACCTTATTTTTGACAAAGGAGGCAAGAATATACAATTGGGCAAATATAGCCTCTTCAATCAGTGGTGCTGGGTAAACTGAACAGCTATGTGTAAAAGAATGAAATTAGAACACTTCCTAATGCCATACACAAAGATAAACTTTAAATGGATTAAAGACCTAAATGTAAGACCAGAAACTATAAAGCTCTTAGAGGAAAACATAGGCAGAACATTCGATGACATAAATCAAAGTAAGATCCTGTATGACCCACCTCCTAGAGTAATGGAAATAAAAACAGAAATAAACAAGTGTAACCTAATTAAACTTGAAAGCTTTTACACAGCAAAGGAAACTACAAACAAGGTGAAAAGACAACCCTCAGAATGGGAGAAAAAAATAGCAAAGGAAACAACTGACAAAGGATTGATTTCCAAAATATACAAGCAGCCGTACAACTCAATACCAGAAAAACAACCCAATAAATATGTGGAAAAAAGACCTAAACAGACATTTGTCCAAAGAAGACATACAGATGGCTAACAAATAAATGAAAAGATGGTCAACATCACTAATTATCAGAGATCAGATCAGATCAGATCAGTTGCTGAGTCGTGTCCAACTCTTTGCTACCCCATGAATCGCAGCACGCCAGGCCTCCCTGTCCATCACCAACTCCCGGAGTTCACTCAGACTCACGTCTATCGAGTCAGTGATGCCATCCAGCCATCTCATCCTCTGTCATCCCCTTCTCCCCCTGCCCCCAATCCCTCCCAGCATCAGAGTCTTTTCCAATGAGTCAACTCTTCGCATGAGGTGGCCAAAATACTGGAGTTTCAGCTTTAGCATCATTCCTTCCAAAGAAATCCCAGGGCTGATCTTCTTCAGAATGGACTGGTTGGATCTCCTTGCAGTCCAAGGGACTCTCAAGAGTCTTCTCCAACACCACAGTTCAAAAGCATCAATTCTTCGGTGCTCAGCCTTCTTCACAGTCCAACTCTCACTTCCATACATGACCACAGGAAAAAACCATAGCCTTGACTAGACGAACCTTTGTTGGCAAAGTAATGTCTCTGCTTTTGAATATGCTATCTAGGTTGGTCATAACTTTTCTTCCAAGGAATAAGTGTCTTTTAATTTCATGGCTGAAATCACCATCTTCAGTGATTTTGGAGCCCCCAAAAATAAAGTCTGACACTGTTTCCACTGTTTCCCCATCTATTTCCCATGAAGTGGTGGGACTGGATGCCATGATCTTCGTTTTCTGAATGTTGAGCTTTAAGCCAACTTTTTCACTCTCCACTTTCACTTTCATCAAGAGGCTTTTGAGTTCCTCTTCACTTTCTGCCATAAGGGTGGTGTCATCTGCATATCTGAGGTTATTGATATTTCTCCCGGCAATTTGATTCCAGCTTGTGTTTCTTCCAGTCCAGCGTTTCTCATGATGTACTCTGCATAGAAGTTAAATAAGCAGGGTGACAATATACAGCCTTGACGAACTCCTTTTCGTATTTGGAACCAGTCTGTTGTTCCATGTCCAGTTCTAACTGTTGCTTCCTGACCTGCATGCAAATTTCTCAAGAGGCAGATCAGGTGGTCTGGTATTCCCATCTCTTTCAGAATTTTCCACAGTTTCTTGTGATCCACACAGTCAAAGGCTTTGGCATAGTCAATAAAGCAGAAATAGATGTTTTTCTGGAACTCTCTTGCTTTTTCCATGATCCAGTGGATGTTGGCAATTTGATCTCTGGTTCCTCTGCCTTTTCTAAAACCAGCTTGAACATCAGGAAGTTCACGGTTCACATATTGCTGAAGCCTGGCTTGGAGAATTTTGAGCATTACTTTACTAGCGTGTGAGATGAGCGCAATTGTGCAGTAATTTGAGCATTCTTTGGCATTGTCTTTCTTTGGGACTGGAATGAAAACTGACCTTTTCCAGTCCTGTGGCCACTGCTGAGTTTTCCAAATTTGCTGGCATTTTGAGTGCAGCACTTTCACAGCATCATCTTTCAGGATTTGGAATAGCTCAACTGGAATTCCATCACCTCCACTAGCTTTGTTCATAGTGATGCTTTCTAAGGCCCACTTGACTTCACATTCCAGGATGTCTGGCTCTAGGTCAGTGATCACAGCATCATGATTATCTGGATCGTGAAGATCTTTTTTGTACAGTTCTTCTGTGTATTCTTGCCATCTCTTCTTAATATCTTCTGCTTCTGTTAGGTCCATATCATTTCTGTCCTTTATCAGGCTCATCTTTGCATGAAATGTTCCTTTGGTATCTCTGATTTTCTTGAAGAGATCCCTAGTCTTTCCCATTGTATTGTTTTCCTCTATTTCTTTGCATTGATCGCTGAAGAAGGCTTTCTTATCTCTTCTTGCTATTCTTTGGAACTCTGCATTCAGATGTTTATATCTTTCCTTTTCTCCTTTGCTTTTCGCTTCTCTTCTTTTCACAGCTATTTGTAAGGCCTCCCCAGACAGCCATTTTGCTTTTTTGCATTTCTTTTCTATGGGGATGGTCTTGATCCCTGTCTCCTGTACAATGTCACGAACCTCATTCCATAGTTCATTAGGCACTCTATCTATCAGATCTAGGCCCTTAAATCTATTTCTCACTTCCACTGTATAATCATAAGGGATTTGATTTAGGTCATACCTGAATGGTCTAGTGGTTTTCCCTACTTTCTTCAATTTCAGTCTGAATTTGAAATGCAAATCAAAACTACAATGAGATATCACCTCACACCAGTCAGAATGGCCACCATCAAAAAATCTACAAACAATAAATGCTGAAGAGGGTATGGAGAAAAGGGAACCCTCTTGTATTACTGGTGTATGTAATGTAAGTTGATATAGCCACTATGGAAGATGGTATGGAGTTTCCTTAAAAAAAAAAAAAAAAACTAGGAATAAAACCACCATATGACCCAGCAAACCCACTCCTAGGCATATGCACCTAGGAAACCAAAATTGAAAAAGACACATGTACCCCAGTATAGCACTATTTAAAATAGCTACATCATGGAAGCAACCTAGATGTACATCAACAGATGAATAGATAAAGAAGCTGTGGTACATGTGTACATAAAAGAACACATTTGAGTCAATTCTAATGAAGTGGAAGAAAATAGAGCCTGTTATAAAGAGTGAGTGAAGTCACTTAGTTGTGTCCGACTCTCCGACCCCATGGACTATACAGTCCATGGAATTCTCCAGGCCAGAATACTGAGCCTTTCCCTTCTCCAGAGGATCCTTCCAACCCAGGGATCGAACCCAGGTTTCCTGCACTGCAGGTGGATTCTTTATCAGCTGAGCCACAAGGGAAGCCCAATAATGTACTAACCCCCATTAAATTTTAATAAAGTAGAATTAACCCCCTTAAACAATGTTCTAATGTCATAGTAAGTTGGGAATTGTTGAGGCAAGCCACAAACATCAGGAAGCAAACTAAAGACAGGTGGGCATGAAAGAATTCTGATGGTCATAAGCCAATCAAGTATGTTAAGTAAGTCTATGCAGATACTGAATATAAAAGTTAATATTTGGGAACTCTGGATTTTTCATGTTGTTTAGTCGCTAAGTCATGTCTGACTCTTGTGACTCCTTGGACTGTAGTCCGCCAGGCTCCTCTGTCCATGGGATTTCCCAGGCAAGCCTACTGTAGTGGGTTGCCATTTCCTACTCCAATACAGAGTGAAGTAAGTCAGAAAGAGAAAGATAAATATTGTACACTAATGCATATATATGGAATCTAGAAAAATGGTACTGATGAATTTATTTGCAGGGTAGCAATGGAGAAACAGACATAGAGAACAGATTTATGGACATGGTGGGGAGGGCAGGAGGAAGAGGGTGAGATGTATGGAAAGAGTACCATGGAAACTTACAATACCATATGTAAAATAGACAGCTGATGGGAATTTGCCATATGACTCAGGGAACTCAAACAGGGGCTCTGTAACAACCTAGAAGGGTGGGATGGGGAGGTATGGGAGGGAGATTTGGGGGGGGAGGGGACATGGGTGTACCTATGGATGATTATTGTTGATGTCTGACAGAAAATAGCAAAATTCTGTCAAGCAATTATCCTTGAATTAAAAAATTAATTAATTAAAAAAATGATACAGAAATGAAAAATAAGACCCAAAAGACAGAAGTCATTCCCAAAGCCAGGAACAACCAGCAGCTGGAGCTGGTAGAGCACATTTGAAGAACTGCTTTTTAGAGTTGATGAAGCCTCTGCATTTATTTTTTTTAATTTTTTTAATTTAAATTTATTTATTTTAATTAGAGGTTAATTATTTACAATATTGTATTGGTTTTGCCACACATCAACATGAGCCTCTGCATATAAAATGTTAACTTTGGGTGATTATTCATCAAGAGGCTGTAGAGTTTCTGCCAATCGTGATAAAGGAGCCCTACTTTGAGCACCGTTCAATCACAGAATGATGTTGCGATGGAGCTCACCAGAATTTGTATAATGTGAGACATATTGAGAGCAGATTACACAAAGAATGTATGTCCTGTGAATCATCATGAATTCATTCATGGAAAACAATGTGGTGACCAATGCAGAGTCATTTTTAGTTACAGCCTTTACACATGACTCTTCTTCTTCTTCTTTTTTCTTTTTAGACTTGTTATGAGGATAGATTTTCTTTTTCAAATATGTTTTATTGAAGTATAGTTGATTTACAATGTGGCTTTATTTCTGCTATATAGAAAATTATTCAGTTGTAGGAATTCAGTTCAGTTTAGTTCAGTTGCCCAGTCATGTCCGACTCTGTGGCTCCATGAACCGCAGCACACCAGGCCTCCCTGTCCATCACCGACTCCTGGAGTTTACCCAAACTCGTGTCCATTGAGTTGGTGATGCCATCCAACCACCTCATCCTCTATTGTCCCCTTCTCCTCCTGCCCTCAATCTTTCACAGCATCAGGGTCTTTCCAAATTAGTCAGCTCTTATCAGGTCGCCAAAGGATTGGAGTTTCAGCTTTAGCATCAGTCTTTCCAATGAACACCCAGGACTGATCTCCCTTAGGATGGACTGGTTGGATCTCCTTGCAGTCCAAGGGACTCTCAAGAGTCTTCTCCAACACCGCAGTTCAAAAGCATCAATTCTTTGGCGCTCAGCCTTCTTTATAGTCCAACTCTCACATCCACACATGACCACAGGAAAAACCATAGCCTTGACTAGACGGACCTTTGTTGACAAAGTAATGTCTCTGCTTTTTAACATGTGGTCTAGGTTGGTCATAACTTTCCTTCCAAGGAGTAAGCGTCTTTTAATTTCATGACTGCAATCACCATCTGCAGTGATTTTGGATCTCCCAAAAATAAAGTCAGCCACTATTTCCACTGTTTGCCCATCTATTTGCCATGAAGTGATGGGATCAGATGCCATGATCTTAGTTTTCTGAATGTTGAACTTTATGCCAACTTTTTCACTCTCCTCTCTCACTTTCATCAAGAGCCTCTTTAGTTCTTCACTTTCTGCCATAAGGTGGTGTCATTTGCATATCTGAGGTTATTGATATTTCTCCTGGCAATCTCGATTCCAGCTTGTGTTTCATCCAGCCCAGCGTTTCTCATGATGTACTCTGCATAGAAGTTAAATAAGCAGGGTGACAATATACAGTCTTGACGTACTCCTTTTCTTATTTGGAACCAGTCTGTGGTTCCATGTCCAGTTCTAACTGTTGCTTCCTGACCTGCATGGAGGTTTCTCAAGAGGCAGGGCAGGTGGTCTGCTATTCCCATGTCTTGAAGAATTGTCCACAGTTTCTTGTGATCCACACAGTCAAAGGCTTTGGCATAGTCAAGAAAGCAGAAATAGATGTTTTTCTGGAACTCTCTTGCTTTTTCGATGACCCAGAGGATGTAGGCAATTTGATCTCTGGTTCCTCTGCCTTTTCTAAACCCAGCTTGTACAACTGGAAGTTCTCAGTTCATGTACTGTTGAAGCCTGGCTTGGAGAAGTTTGAGCATTACTTTACTAGAGTGTGAAGTGAGTGAAGTCACTCAGTCGTGTCCAACTCTTTGCAACCCCATGGACTGTACCCCACCAGGCTCCTCTGTCCATGGTATTCTCCAGGCAAGAATACTGGAGTGGGTTGCCATTTCCTTATCCATACTAGAGTGTGAGATGAGTGCAATTGTGTGGTAGTTTGAGCATTCTTTGGCATTGCCTTTCTTTGGGATTGGAATGAAAACTGACATTTTCCAGTCCTGTGGCCACTGCTGCGTTTTCCAAATTTGCTGACATATTGAGTGCCACATTTTCACAGCATCATCTTTCAGGATTTGAAATAGCTCCACTGGAATTCCATCCCCTCCACTAGCTTTGTTCGTAATGATGCTTTCTAAGGCCCACTTGACTTCACATTCCAGGATGTCTGGCTCTAGGTCAGTGATCACACCATAATGATTATCTGGGTCGTGAAGATCTTTTTTGTACATTGTATATACATTCTTTTGTATGTGTATACATATTCTTTTGAATATTCTTTTCCATTATGGTTTATCACAGGATATTGAATATAGTTCTCTGTGCTCTAAAGTAGGACCTTGTTGCTTATCCATTCTCTATATAATAATTTGCATCTGCAAATCCCAAATTCTCAACCCATCTATCCCTTATTGTAACCACCCCCTGCCCTTGGTAACCAGAAGTCTGTACTCTATGTCTGTGAGCACATGAACTCTTTTCTCAGTGTTGGCCACCACTTCCCCACACAACCCACTTATTTTTGGAGTGGAAAGCTTAAGCCATCAGCATTTCACATTATCCTGCTCCCAGCATTGACCCTTTGATGGTTATATGGTCTAAGTGATCCAGCAGAATAGACCTTGAAACTTTTGCTTAGTGTTTCTGGACAAAAGTGGTCCCTTACATCCTTTGAATCTGTAAATGTGTAACCTGAGCAGTTACATAATAGATTGGTTGGTAAAGAATATGCCTGCAATGCAGGAGTCCCTGGTTCAATTCCTGGGTTGGGAAGATCCCCTGGAGAAGGGAATGGCTATATGCTCCAGTATTCTTGGGCTTCCCTTCAGCTGGTAAAGAATCTGCCTGCAATGAGGGAGACCTGGGTTTGATCTCTGGGTTGGGAAGATCTCCTGGAGAAGGGAATGGCTACCCACTCCAGTATTCTAGCCTGGAGAATTCCATGGACTGTGTAGTCCATGGGGTAGCAAAGGATCGGATATGACTGAGTGACTTTCACTTTCACTTCATTTTCTGTCAGAGCAGTAAGACAGCCAGAGTTTCTGGCTAAGAATCATCTGATTATTATCTTGCCTATTCTGTCTTCCAACTACATGAGCCAATCAATTCCTGGCTTTTTATGCTAGCTTGTGTTCCTTTTTCTAATACTTATTGCCAAAAAATATTTCAACTTTGCTTTCTTGTATATTGAGTCTGAAAAACCATGAAAACTCTTTTGAAGCTATATCATACATAAGGAAGAATAACGACATAATTCATATATTCAATGAATATTTACTGAGAGTTTACTACATGCAAAACTCTGTGACAGCTCTAGGCATACAATGGCAAATAAAACAGCATTTTAAGGGATATGAGTAGTTAAACCAGCAAATACAGTACTGAGTGGTAAATGCTGCTGCTGCTGCTGCTGCTGCTAAGTCGCTTCAGTCATGTCCGACTCTGTGTGACCCCATAGACGGCAGCCCACCAGGCTCCTCCGTCCATGGGATTTCCCAGGCAAGAATACTGGAGTGGGTTGTCATTGCCTTCTCTGGTGGTAAATGCTATCATAGGGTAATACAGGCTACTTGTGGGAACATAATGAGACTGTGTTATCTCATTTAAGACATTCAGGGCAAAATTCTCAGCAGAAGGGAAATTTCTTCTAAGACTTAAAAAAAAAAAATGTGTGTGTGTGAGTCTCTGTGTGCGTGTGTGCTCACATTCTTCAAAGGAATTCCCACTCGAGACAATAGCATATGGGAAGAGGGAAGGCTCAGAAATAGGAGCTAAAGGACCTGAAATAAATCCAGTCTAGCTAAAGTGTGTATATCAGGAGCTGGATGAGATCACAGTATGAGACAAGTCAGAAAAGCAGGAAAAACTGGGTCATGTAGGAACTACTTTGCTGTGTTAAGGAGTTCAGACCCTCCTGAGAACAATAGAAAAGGGCTGAAGGGTTTTAAACAGAGGAACATCATGATCTAATTCATTGTCTTGTGGAGCCAAAGAAAGAAGTAATGAACTAGAGGAATGACAAAAATCAAGGCCGGACAATGAAGTTATCAAATTTTGTCACTGACCAGCAGCTGCTTGATATGCGGCTCAGGTATAGCTGCTTCCCCCTCTCAATCTCAGTCTTGCGGGGACCCTGGACCTGCACCACCAGGTAGGGCACTTGCACCTCGGGCACATAGGCCTGCAGCAGTAAGTAGGCTTGTGAGCAGCCTGGCAGTGGACCCAATGAGCTTATGCTCCAGGCTCTCTTTGAGGTCTACAGAAACATCAGAAGTTCTTACTTTTGTGTTGAACTTGTCAAGGTTGGCCTGCCACAGGAGGTTCAGACTCCTGAACAGTGTGGCAGGAGCCACACTTCCCCAAGTTTATCCAAGTTTATTCAAACTTCCAGGGCTGAAGGTGTTAGAGTAGAACCCACACTGCTTCATCAGGGTATATTTATTATCATTGCCTGTCAGGGGCAATTTCCTGGGCTGCTCCAAGTCTGAGGGCATGCGTGGGGCCATAGGCGGGGTAAAGGTGGAGTCTTGGGGCCAGGGCTTGGAGGAAACTTCTCCAATCAAGAATCTGGTTCCTGAAGAATGCTTCCCAGGTTATGCTCCATGTTTCTCAGAATACACTCTTGGCCCAAAAGAGTTAGGGGAATGGGGCTATTAGGCATTAATTAAACTACTTTTATTTATGTTGTGGCAGATGGAAAGTTAGAGGACATGCACAGGAGACAAAAGGAGAAAGGTTTGGAAAGAGACAAGGCACAAAGGAGGGATGAATGGCAGAGCCCCACAGGGAGAGAGAAAAGGAGTGCTGAGTAGTTATTGGCCTTGCTTTTAAGGGAGAAATAAGCCAGTTTGTCAGAAGCAAATCATTTCTCATTGTGAGGTGATTACATTTTTACATCAAGGTTAATGAATTTGTTTCAGACTATGTTCTTGAAGTTAAAAAATAGCTGTCTCTCGCCCTTCTCTCCATTGAATACATCATTCTTTACAAAGGTACATATATGCACCCATGCTGTTCACTAATGGGAGAAAGCTAGGGAAGGAACTCTAGTTTTATCACATTCAAGTAACTGTGACACTTGGTTGTGCTGGTTTTTATTCTTGTTTTCATTCCATGGGCAGGGGTTCAGTAGAGGCCTTGGATTTATTTAGTCCTTGGGTTGACTCCTGACTTTCCCCACTTATTAACTGTGTGGCCTTGGAGACCTTATTCAATCTTTCTATGCCTCAGTTTTCTTTTAACTTAAAAAGAAATTTAACTTAAATTAATTTAACTTAATTTAACTTAAAAAAAAAATCCTCTTATACTTTTGATATATAACGAACTACTTTCAAAACTCAGTGGCTTAAACTATGAAGCATTTATCAGCTCAATCTTTTGCCCAGGCTCAGTTGTTGATGGCATGACTGATTCCTGTGTCTACAGCCAATCAAGGACTGTCTGAGAGCCAGTTTGCTGATCTTGCCCAGGTCGTCTCACATGTCTGGGCTTCAATTGCAGTAGCTCATCTCCACTGATCTGTTAATCACCCTCCAATAGGATGGACCAGACTTTTCCTGGTAACTGAGTGGAAATATGCCAGTCTTTTTAGAAGTCTAGGCTCAGAGCTGGCACCAAACTTCTGCAGCTTTCTCTTGAACACAAGGTCAACTTAGATTTAAAACATTTAAACCTCCCTACTCAATTGGAGGAGTTGTAAAGCCACCTGGCAAGGGATAGATCCATATATATCCACATATTTATTTGCATATATATATATATATATATATATATATATATATGAAGGGGAAGAATAGTGATCATTTTTTGGAATCTCTCACTCTGTTACCCTGCACTGTTGGGAACAATCAATGAGAACACATCTGAAGAGGCCTAGTACAGTGCCTGGTTTTCAGATGCTCTGCTGCTGCTGCTACTGCTGCTAAGTCACTTCAGTCGTGTCTGACTCTGTGCGACCCCATAGACGGCAGCCCACCAGGCTTCCCCGTCCCTGGGATTCTCCAGGCAAGAACACTGGAGTGGGTTGCCATTTCCTTCTCCAAGGCATGAAAGTGAAAAGTGAAAGTGAAGTCGCTCAGTTGTGTCCGACTCTAGCGACCCCATGGACTGCAGCCTACCAGGCTCCTCCGTCCATGGGATTTTCCAGGCAAAAGTACTGGAGTGGGGTGCCATTGCCTTCTCCGTTCAGATGCTCAGGACCTGCTAATATCTCTCTTTCCATAAATACCAACAGCAAGATCAGACACAACGGAGATCACCCTGCTGCATGCTGCTGCCAGAAGAGGTGATAGAAACAAAACAGATAAACTTTTTAGTATAGGCCTCAGCATTACTTATGCCTCTCCCAATAGGCAAGTGTTTTTAAAAAAGATTTTCAAAAGAACAAAATTACAGGCCTCACTTTTAGAAGAAAGAGGCAGTGTGGTCTTTCTCTGGCTCATCTTCCCTTTTCCTCCAAGAACACCCGCAGAATGATAGGATTTCACCTTCTCTTCTCTGGAGGAACAATGTGTTATTTTGGTCTGCCTTTGATCACCAGTGATTCACTTTAAAGGCAGTGCTGCTGGGAAAATGCAGAAAGCAGAGTTGCAATCAGGAAAATGACTATGTACAAATGACATCCTCTGACTTTCTGTCCTTGTTTCACAGGCGTTTTTTTGTTTTTTTTTTTTTTCTGGTCACTTCTTAATTCCTTTGTCCTATGAGAACCAATCAGGCTAGGAGAGTTGGGCTGGTTCCTAATTCTTTGGCCATTCTCATCAATATTCTCTCTGAGTTCTGTGGAGAAACCTGGGAAATGTCTTCCTGTGGAATCTGCCAAGGAGACATTTGACTTGAAGATGCCAAGTAGATAAAGTAAGGTTTTTGCTGACAAAGTAGGCAAAAATGATGCCTTAAGTTAAATAACCATTATTTTCACAAAATTTATCCAGAGCATGAAAATTTTGCAAAGGCTTAACTTCAACTAGTCTAACTTTATCTTAAGGAGACAAGTGGAAAAGTTGTGTATTTTTTTAAAAATAGACTTTTAATTGGGGATAATTTTAGATTTATGGAAAAGTTATAAAGAACAGTACAGAGAATTTCCATACAGTTATCACCCATTTTCCCCTAGTGCTAACAGATCATGTATATTACCATAGGACATTTGTCAAAACTAAGAAATCAACACTGGTGCATTACTATTAGGTAGACTCTAGGCTGTATTTCACCAGTTTTCCCATTACATTCTAGGCAAGTAGCTGTCTCTACAACATAGTGATAGTTGCATACTGACACTCCTTAAACCCAAAGGAATGGAGTCTTCATGTACTTATCACTCTGGAGTGGTGTAGCAGAGCAGACATGATGTTGCTGAAAAGCAGAATCCCAGAACTGAAGATCAATTCAAATATCTTCCTTTTACAACGAGGAAACTGAGAGCCTGACCAAGAGGCCTAATTAAATGCAAACTCAAACTATTTTATATATAGGATGAATAAATAACAAGGTCCTACTATAGCACACAGGAAACTGCAGTCAATATCCTATGATAAACCATAATGGAAAAGTATATGAAAAAAACATAGATGAATCACTTTGCTGTACAGCAGAAACTAACACAACACTGTAAATCAACTAAACTTCAATAAAGTACATTTTAAAAAAGAGAGAAATGGGATAATCTGCTCTGAAACAATAGAAAGATAATTTAGTGTTTTTAAAGTGTCACCCATGGTAAAATATAAAATCCCAGAAAGAAAATGCTCTCTGCCAATGATTTTTAAAAAGCAATGAAGAGCTAAAGGGATTCTGATGCCACCTATTGGTAGACAAAAGAATAGGGCACTCCTTCATGCCTGGGAGATTGTGACTGGTGGATAGGTGCCTGAGGTCTTCATCTTGATACAAGGTTGGAATGTGCGTATCAGTTCTCTATTGACTCTCAGCATCTTAGAAGGACTTTCTTAGAGCATTCCTCTCTGCTTTCCAGTAACACAACCCATTTCAGGCATATATAGAAACACCAGAGGAAGACATATCAGTCAATTCTCAAAATCACCTAAATAGAAAAAAGAACACATTTTATATATATAAATAACCCTAGGGGGAGGAATGCAAGATTCTTTTCTGATCCAAAGTCTCCAAAATAAGTCCTGTTATTTATAGCAGTCTCTTTGACTGGTTGAGGATGTAAAAAAGAAAAGATAAGAAAGAAAGAAAAAATGAAAATAGGAATTCAATTTCAAAACAAAATGCTCACCCTGACTCATTCAGGGAAGAATCCAAGGTTTTCAATACAGGGCACTGATTCTCTGTCTGTTTTTCCCCTTCATCATCTGTCACCCTTAAAAAAATGGGATCAATTGCATTGGTAAGAATCCCCATTTTTTTCATTTCCTGGCTTCATTCCAGTATTGCACTTGTCACACTGATGGGAGGGGTGCCTTTCATACCGGCATAGGACAGTAAGCAAATGCCTCCCCTTCTGTTATCAAACAGACCCAGTGAGAGGATCTGCACAGAACTGGAGGCTCCTTTTGCGGCTTGGGAATGCCAGTGGTGCTGTGACCTTGTGGCTTTCTTTAGATCGTTTTAACTATGTCTGTAGAGCCCAGCAGCTCAGAATCCATGAAGAGGAGAGTTGGAAGGCGGTGAGTGATACAGATCGGGGGTTTTGATGTAACAGTTGTTGAAGGGACTCCAGCGAACTTGTAGTGACTGTGACCTGAGTTCATGAGCTGGTTATAGATCTTCATTTGTAGAGATGGGCTGGACTGTTAGTTTCATGGGTAAGGTGGAAGAGAATTTTGCTTTCTGTGTCTGGCAGAGAGCCTCTTTGAATTTACCTTCAGTGTAATTTTTTTCCTTGAGAAAAATAAAATCCAAATTTCTGGCATAGAGTTGCACGTGTGTTCTGCACACTGGTTTGCAGGCAACAGTTTCTAATTAGGGAGCTGAAGCCTGCTGGCAGAGGAAACCATATTTGTCACAAGTAGTGGCGCTGTGTTCAGTTTGTGTGTTTGTGCCTTTAGCACAGGGACTAACAATGGTTATACTGGACTCTCTCTGTGGTTCTGTCTGTAATTTGCCCTGTGGTTCCTGGGTATGTCATTTTTAGTTGTGCTTTCAGAGCCTGCTTCCATCAACACTATGTTCTCTGGTTTGTGCATTCTGAACACCCAAACCCTGGGCTTTTTGTAAAGATAATAAAATCTATGTGGGCAATTGGTGATGGTCAATAGAGTAGCTTACAGATTGCCTGGAAATAGTACATGATCAACATACCTTAATGCCTTTTCTCTCATCTTAATTCCTTTTCCTATAAGATGCTTGTGCTTAATAAACTCCAAGGCATTTTTGTAAATTTAACAAATGTTTATTGACTATCTGCTAAGTGACAGATATTGTAATGGCATCAGGGTTGTGATCACAAGACAACAAAACAGACTATCACTTGCTTTCATGGGACTTAGATTTCAGAGGACACAACCAACATGCAAGGAAATACATAATCACTTTCCTTTTTCATTCCCTCATTTTTGCAAATTCAATCCAGCTCAACTTCATCTCCAAGGCTACTTCTTTATTAAACTGGAAAGGAATATTTTCTTACTTAGTATTTCCACATTCAGTAAACATATGCTGACTTTGCCTGCACAGCATCTATTCCTCATTTTCTTGTAGTATGACAATGAATTTCCTTTAGGGAACCATCCTGTGTCTCATGCTCAGTTGCTGTGGATCAGGCGGAGCTCCACTTCGGCTCTAGAAGTGCAGCAGAGCGCAGTGAATGCTCCCCAGCTCTGTGGAAGGCCGTAGCATCAAGGGAATCCTGTGAAGCCACAATGATTGACTTGTGCTTAACCACCTGATCCAAGTTTCTCCAATCAAAGTGAATCAAAGGCAATTACTATACAGACAAGCTCCCTAAGTTGTGGCTGAAGGTCTCCAGACCTTAAAAATGGCATACTTGAGAGGTAACCTGGGGGAAGAGAAATATTATATTTTTCTTTCTGAAGTCTCTTCCTCTGCCTCTCAAAGATCTTTCTAATTGGCTCTACAGAACCATGAGTGAGGTACCTGTTCCTCATCCAATTATTTCTTTTCTGGCCTTTGAAATTTAGAACACTGTGGTTGGTAAAAGTCTTTGGCTGATAACCTCTTTAAATGAAGAGAGGTCTTGTTAGACGTGCCTTCAGAAGATGCGGAGGAAGACGCAGCTATGTCCCTGTCTCCCTGTCCACATTGTGTGTAATATCCTCCATGTCATCCCAAATCGGACAGAAACAAATTTTTCTAAACCTTATGGATTCTGAAGTCCAATGTGTAGTTCTGACAATACCTTCTATGCTGAGAGAACGTAACTGTCTAGTTTATCTACAATTGTGGAAACAATCAAGAGCAGCTCACAGTATACACCTGAAGCACTCACTCACTTGCCTGAATTTGACCTTCGTTTGGAGCAGAAAAGTCAATAGTTACACTTTCTTTCTAAAGTGCTTCATAACATGTGGTCATGGTTGACCTCTTAACATAAGATGGCATGTTTATACTTATTTTTAAGCAGTGGTATTCCCCAAGCATTTCTTTATCTTATATTATTTGTAAAGTGGATGTATTCCCGAAGATATTATGAGATGAAAAAGAGCCTCAATGTCCATTCATTTATTCATGCATTTATTTACTAAAAAATAACTACCAGGCTCCTACCATATGCCAAGCAGTCTTGTAGACATAGAGGATTCAGAGATGAGCGATCTCGTCACCGCTTTGGGTGGCAGTTGAGCATCCATCCAAGAAGTTTCCAGGAATGTGTGCAAAGAGTAGCATCACTGCTACCTCTTTCCAGATATTTCCGATTTCCTCTGAAATGAAGAGGAGGTCTCTAGGGTAACTTGACCCCAGGATTCCGAGGTGAGCGACTGGGCCTCTCGTGGAGCTAGGGCTGCAGCTGCCACCAGTGTGACCGCTATCCAGGACTCAACAGCTGTTCAGGATCCGCTCCCGGAGGGCGGGGCAGCGCCCTCGGCTCCCGGCCGCGCCCTCCTCCGAGGCCCCCAGGGGGCGCTCGCTCCCAGGCCTCAGAGCCGGCAGCGCGCGGGCGGTGGGGCCCGCGGGTTTCGTCAGAAGGTGGAAGCTCTCTGCCGAGCCGTAGTTCCCCGCCGCGGGGTCGCGCCCTGCTTCCTCCCTCCCGCTCCGCCCCCCTCCCCAGCGCCCCACCCCTCTCCCGAGGTGAGCGAGGGCCGAGCGGCTCCGCCCCCGCCCCCGGCATGGAGCCCGGGTCCCCGCGCAGCCCGAACTCCCAGCTCGGCGCCTCTTCGATCAGCGGTTGCTGAGCTGCCTAAGAGCCCGAGGGGAGGGCGGCACGACCCCCGGAGCCCGACCGCGTCCCCGCCCCCGGCCGCACCGCAGCTGCGTTCAGGTCGCCCGCCGAAGCCCAGTCCGCCTTCGGGGGCCCGCGCCAGGTAAGTTGGTCGGGACCCTGCACCGCGTACCGGGCTGCGGCCGGAGACCAACTTTTGAGGTGCGGGGCTTCACTCCGAGCCGGCGCTGCTGTCTAGGAAGAGCTGCGCGCAGCGTCTTGGTCCAGGGGAACTTCGGTCCCTCCCCTCGCCCCTCTCCTCCGCCCGGCAGGCTCGGCTGGTGGAGGTTGGGGAGGGGGTACATCTGCTAGTCCAGAGGGAATCGGGACCTGGCGGCGCAGAATCTATCCTCCTGACGGCGGGAAAGCGAGGAGGATGGGGTTGGGGGTTGTGCGGGGTCCCGGGGCTGGATCGCCGCGGTGAGACTCAGCTTCTCAGCCTCCTAACCTCCCCTCCTCCTCCCTACCCGCCTTACGAAAGGGTGCGATAATACTTAATTGTATTTTGGGTTCTCTGGCTTAAAACTCATCCTTGGTCCTCAGCTTCCTTGATTCAGCCACGTCCCTCTGCACTCCCTCCTCTATTAAATAAAGTACCACGGGGAGGGAACTGGGTTGGGACTGAGGGACCTCAGAAGCGCTGGCCGCAGCCCACTAAAGAGGTCGGGACCAAAGCGGTCACAGAAGCCCAAGGACCCTTAGGGTGAAATTGAAGGGTACAGTTAGGAGTTGGTACCTGCGGGGTCAAGTGTGTAATGATCACCGTCGTTTGGGGAGGAGGCTGACGTCTGAAAAGTGCTGTTAGGAAGATCCATTCCTCCCTCGCCTTGAAGGACGAGGGTGGGCTTTAAAGGTTTCAGTTCCCCCACGCTTCCTCCAGGTCCCACTGCTCCTCTAGCGGCCTTGGAAGCCTGACTTCCAGCCTCCGAACTTGCCAGGCTCCCGGAAGAATCCAGGTTGAAGAGATGGTTCCTAGGGGCTCGAGCTTAAAAAGTGTTGCTCCCGGGGTACCGGAGGTGGAGGGAGGAAGGGCGAATGGTAGAGCGGTGGTGTACTGAGGGATAAGTGTCCCGGGAGACTTTAAGAGAGAAATACCCTCCACCCACGCCCCCCTGCAACTGACCCATTGATACCAGAGGATTTTAATGCCTTTTGGAGCTGATGCTTCTGCTTCTTTCCTCCTGTATTCAAAACTATGCAGAACCAGCTCCTCATCCTCTTGCTGCTTTGCCAGGATTTTTAAAGCACTGCTGTGGCTCACTTGGTTTTTGGTTCCCTAACCAGGAGTTTTGAGCTGTCCAAGGTATTTTAAAGTGTTCTCCTGAAACTGATACTAAACCCTATTCTTTTGGAAAAGCTACCTTCACTTCAGAGGAGATGTGCTTTTCTCCCCATTCTTTCTCTTTATTGCCCTCTTAACAATCTCTGTTCTCAAAAAAAAAAAAAAAAAAAAAAACCAAAAAAACCAATCTCTGTTCTCAAGGACCGGTTTTGTGTTTTACTTTTTTGCTTTATGTTAAAACAACCTTCCCCCCTGCGCTTTCCCACTCCCCCCACCCCTGGAAGAAAAAAAAAAAAAAAAAACTTTCCTACAACACAGGTGTTTCAAATCCATGCCATTGTTTTGTACTTCTTGTACACTGGTTGAAAAGACCCTGATGCTGGGAAAGATTGAAGGCGGGAGGAGAAGGAGATGACAGAGGATGAGATGGTTGGATGGCATCACCAACTCAATGGACATGAGTTTGAGTAGGCTCTGGGAGTTGGTATGGACAGGGAAGCCTGGTATGCTGCAGTCCGTGGGGTCACAAAGAGTCGGACATGACTGAGCGACTGAACTGACTGACTGGTTATGCTTCATAACGATCCCCTCAAAAGCCAGAGGCAAACAACTTTGCTTACTTCATTTGATGTTCTTCAAGCTTAGGAAGGTTCTGTTTTTATTACCCAGTAGATAAGACAGAGCTCTGGATGGCTGTGGTTGTGATTGGATAACTTCTGATGTTTTCATTTCCCTTACTAAACTTCTGCTTCTAGGTTAAATTCATTTTATTATCAGTCCATTTTTAAAGAAAGACTGACAAAGTTACTCTAATAGATAGGTCTGAGTTCAGAGCAGATGAAAGGTACCTACATGTAGAGAGGTGGATAAAAATAGGTTTGGCAAGTCCAGCCAGGACACTTGTGTTCATTGTGCATATTAATAAAGGCCAGGATCTCCTCATTTATCTCTGGAGGGAACTTCTGAGGATTTTATAGGACCAAACTCAAACCACATGAAAACTAGGTGATTTCCCTTAAGCATTACATAAAAGGAAGTATCCGTCCATAGTGGGAGTGGCTGTTGAATCCTGGGCTGGTTTTAACTGGTTCAATGAGAAGTTGTTTAGTCACTAAGTTGTGTCTGACTCTTTTGCAATCCCATGGACTTAGCCTACCAGGCTCCTCTGTCCATGGGATTTCCCAGGCAAAAATACTGGAGTGGGTTACCATTTCCTTCTTCAGGGGATCTTCCCAACGCAGGGATTGAAACCTCATCCCTTAAGTCGCCTGCATTGGTAGGTGGCTTCTTTATTACCAAGCCACCAGGAAAACCATCAATCAGAAGAGCTTTCCTATAATGGAACCAAAGGTCTGCTAATGTGTTACCCTGTGAAAAGGTTCACGGACGTCAAACCTATACCATTCCTGTGAGTGCTCATCCTGGCATAATTTATTGGGAGCAGTGAGCTTCCCAGCATAAGACAAGCAGTTTCCTACAGTTTCTGAATATCTCTTTAAAAATAGTTCTCTGAGATTTGTGTGTTTCTTTTTATTGGTTTATTTATTTTTAAATTGAAGGATAATTACTTTACAGAATTTTGTTGGTTTCTGCCAAACATCAACATGAATCAGCCATATGTCCCCACTCTCTTGAACCTCCCTCCCATCACCCTCCCCATCCCACCCCTCTAGGTTGTTACAGACTTCCTGTTTATCTTCAGGTCTCTGGTAGTAGCATGGCATTTTGCTTGAATCACTGATTTGTCTTAAGGAGACCCTGCTTCTGGAAGTTCTGATTTAAAAATGCCTTATCCGACAGGTTTCTTGATCTGCATGTGGGCATCTGATTTTAAAATATTGTACTTTAGTTAGTGGGAAGCAAAGTTGTTATCTGTTTCCAGAGTAGTTTTATGTAGTATTGCAGGAAATAGAGGCTGTATCCTTCTCATTATCCAATGATTGAGTCCACTATCATGACTGAAAACCTTTAGATTCTACTAGCTAGAAGGAATCACAGAGGGGGAAAAATAGGTCAATGGTGAAATCTTTATTCTCATCTATATTGGAATCTTTTGAAACTCAGCTGAAGATATTTATAGAGTTTGCACCATGCATCTTCTCTTTGCAAGTTTTCTGAAATATAATACACTGGACCTTTAACCACCTTTATTCACATAAAGAAAAGATTTTTCCATTTGGAGGTAAACACATTGGTGGTTAGTAGTTAATATTGTGTATAATCAGTGTCCCATACTTTCACAGGGGCCTCAATCCAGAACAAAAATATAAGAGAACTCTGGTGGTACCAGCCTCACTGGTTGAGAGAAAGTCTCTAAACCAGTTTGGAAAGTCACTTCACAAATCTTTGTATTTTTAAATCAGAGATGTGACCAGAGGATCTGTATTTCATGCATTTTGAAAAGGGGCTGAATTTATTCTCTGTATTTACTTTTTCCATTTTTGTCATGTTAATATTTAATAAAAAGCAACAACAACAACAAAACAAAACAAAAAACAAAAGCTTCTTTGGATCCCTGCAGTAACCCAAAGTCATATTTCCTTGGCAACAGTAGCCAGTATATTGGAGTCACAAAATATCTATCAATAAAGAAAAGTTTCAATGCACTTAAAATGTCACATAGTTCAAGACCATCCTGCTGCTGCTGCTAAGTCACTTCAGTCGTGTCCGACTCTGTGTGACCCCATAGATGGCAGCCACCAGGCTCCCCCGTCCCTGGGATTCTCCAGGCAAGAACACTGGAGTGGGTTGCCATTTCCTTCTCCAATGCAAAACCATCCTATAGTGCATTAAAACTGACCTGCCAGTATATGATAATAGAGTTGCCTTTAACTTTGCCTTTCTTCTGATTGAATGTAGATAGTAAAGACAGATTATAGAACTTTTAATTCTTTTTAGCATGTTCTAAAAATTCTAGAATGGTCTTTCTTTTGAGGAAGCATGTTATCAAAATTAAGGGGGCTGGAGTAACATACCCTTTCTTTGAGTGAGAAGTTCTTATGGAGGTTGGTAAAATCAAGCCCAATCAATGGGTCAGGCAAAATGTTATATTTTCTGTGTTATTTGAAATAGACAATATATAGTAGAACCTCAGTTAGCATTAAATTCAACCAATCTGCTAAAACTTGTGACTGCAGAGTAAAAACATAGTAATGCCTACATATACTTTTAGTCTTTTCTGTACTAGAAATCACATTTATGTGGGAGCTTTCTGCTATGAACTACTAAATATATATGACATATAGTATATGTTTTCCCTAAGTTAACAAATGCTGGGAAGTCTTTTCTTTGGAGTTGTAGTCTTGGGAAAGCGAAAGCGTCTTGAGAACCACTAGCTTTTGAACTGAGTAAACAGAGAAGGACTGAAGGCAAGTCGTGAAGAGTGGAAGGTGATAAGGATGACTTATTTGGGAAGGTTTATCCTTGTTCTGTGATTTTGGTGCCCTTGTATGGGTGGAGGAGCCCCTCTAAGCTGGGCTGTGGTGGGCTTATCTCTGAACTGTGAACAACAATTATATCACTTTGACTCTTTGACTGTCAGAACCAGAAGAGAGCTTGGGGATCATCTATTGACTCCAGCTGTTTAATTTGACAGATGTGGGAACTGAGCCTCAGAGAGATGACATGCTCAAGATCAGGGAATTCACTAAGCAACCCTCTTGATTACTAAGCAAGTCTCTTGATTCTGAGAAGAGACTCACATTCCCTGGAGATAATTGCTGTGGTTGTGGCCATGGGTACTGATGATCTTGACCAAGTCCAAGTCGGGGATGATGGTGGGGGAAGGGCTCTCCTACCTTCATTGGCTGTCTTGAGTCTTAATATTTTGCTCTGTCTTGGAGCCAGTGCAATATTTACCCAATAGATGTGATTCAATTTGAACAAAGTCATTGTCTGCAGCCATCCCTGTTAATGTGCATGTTTTGTGAAGAATTGCTCATGCTCAGTCCTAACTGTCTATTTTAAATGTCACAATTGAGTCAATAAAGTAAATAGAGATTTTATGTGTATCCAGTTTAAGAAAATCCACAGGGGAATCCTTTATTCTGTCTTAAATGGAAGATCCATTCAAAAAGAACAAACTTTCTAAAATGTTGCTTTTCCATCTCTGGCTCAGAACATCATATTGCTGACTTTCTTCTGACTTAGAAAACTAGAGCTGCTGCTTCAAACATTAGGAGGAAAATGTAGTACTTAAGGTTAATTCTAGAAGCAACCTTCTCAGGTTTAAGGTGTATTGACTAAAAAAGCTTCCTTCTTCAAGAGATGCTAACCTCTGTAGGGCACTTCCTTGTAGAAGAGGACCAAAATCAGGAGGGCTAGTGCCCAAGGCGAGTGCATCCCCAGACCTGAAGAGGGAGGAAGGAGGAAGGGCTGAGAGATGGCATTAGAGCGGACCGCCGCTAGAGGGCGCCGGAGCACCAGCGGAGCCCTCCTGCAGCTCCCAGGCCGGACCTCCTGGCTGGGAGCTGGGGTTGGAGATGGGGGTGACAGAACCCCAAGGAAATGCCCAGAGGAGAGGGGTTGGTTACGAGCCACCTCTGACTCTCTGGCTCAAACCGCCTTGCTTCACAGAGGAGACAGAGATCTGCTTTCAGTATAGCCTGGTTGGGTCCTAGTGCCTGAATACCTGACACGCTGTCTACAGCCTCACAGCCCTTTGTTTCTCTGGAGGCAGGACTCCAGACCCAGAAATGCCTGACTCGAATCTCGGGCTTGCAGGTTTGCAAGCTGCAGGTCTGCTTGTGGTGGTGAATGTGGAGTGTGTAGAAGTGGTCTTTCAGTGCGCAGGCTGTGCTCATCCCTGAACTTTCTCTTGAAAGTTCTCCCTAAACTTCCTTCTTCCCTTTCCATTTGAGCCTTTTCCTCCTGTCCCCATACCCCTCTCTTCAGCAGAAGGGTCTCACGCATCCATCTGTCGAACAATCGCTGAACACAGCCTTTATGCTCTAGGCTGAGTTAGGTACTGGAATCAGTCAATATGGAGTTCCCCTGGTTTGGAGTTGTGGCTTGAGGGGCAGATGGTGATTATGAGAGAGAGATGAACAACCATGTGGGTTGAAAGAGACTGAGTCATTTGCTTTGTCTCAGAGACCCTGGGAAATGGTCTCTCAAGTTCTTTACACTCATGTTTTTTCACCTCCCTACATTTTAAGGAAACTGTTGTATAGAGGGTAGTTCTGAGGGAGGGAAAAGGGGATGAAATCTCTCTCAGCATGTGCTTTGGTTTATATGTATATTTAACTGTGCTAATAGAAGTTCTTAAGTCCAACCAACTTGTACTACCGCCCTCTATGTGTTGTTTTCATGAATATCATTAAGATAAATGCCTATATAATTGACTTAATTTCACTTAAGCAGAAAAATGATTTTTAAAGGAAAGAGAAATATAACAGCAAAATCCTTACTTCTAAAGGTTGGGTCTGAAACAACCTAAATCAGGGTTCTGTTTTTCAAGTATTACAGATGTGGTCAATACAAATAACAAAAATGAAAAATAACGAGGGCAGGAGAATGGTTGAAAGAAATACTTTATCATTAAAGTGAGAGAACACTGTTTATTAGTAAGCACTGGGGAAAACTGTTTATTAGTAGGCACTGGGGACAGAGGATGCCTGATTTGATGTCTTTGTTTTATTTGTGCAGTTATTTCAATGAGTCACTTGAAGACAATATGGGGAAACAAGGTTTGTGCCGGAGGTGGTGGGGTTTTTTAAATTTAACTTTTATTTTATTTATTTTTGGCTGTGCTTGGCCTTCCGTGCTGCACGAGGGCTTTCTCTAGCTGTGGCAGGTGAGGGCCACTCTAGCTGGGGTGTGCAGTCTTCTCCTGTGGTGGCTCCTCTTGCTGTGGAGCACCGGCTTTCGGTGCACAGGCTTCCGTGGTTGGAGGTCTCGGGCTCTACAGAGTGCAGGCTCAGTAGCTGTGGCGCATGGGCCTAACTGTTCTGCAGCACGTGGAATCGAATCCAGTGTATGGGCAGGTGTGTTCTTAACTATTGACCCCCCAGCGAAGTCTGAGATGGTGTCCATATGAAACCAGGGATGGCCAGCTGGGCCAGGTGAGTTAAGTTTACTTGGCCAGGTAGATAGCAGCGCTCCGGGAAAACCAGGGTTGTCATTCTTCTGCTGGTGCCCTGTAGGTTCTGTGACTTGATTGATTGTGAATTATGTTGGTGGGAAGGCCTGACCAGAGAAAAAGGGTGGAAACAGTTGATTTGGGGAGCAGCTAACAACATTCATCACATTTCATAGCGTGGCTGAGTTTTAAAGAGACAGGAAAACAAACACTTCATACGGAATCAGAGAATGTGAGGGCTGATTATAATCTCATAAAATTAGGAACACCTCTTCCCATTTTCCAGTTGAGGAAACAGAGGCCCAGCAAGATGAAATTCATTATTCAACCTGCACCCATTTCTCCTCCCAACTACGTGCTTCCCAGGAGGCAGAATTCCTCTTGTCTTGCTCACTGCTGAACCCCAAGCAGGGCCAGGCATCTGGCCGCTGCTCCAGAAAGTTTGATCAGTTGCATTAATAATGCTATTTCTTTTTCTCTCACTCTTATTCTGGATCACTAGGCTGTAACATAATTGATAAAGATAAATATTTATTGAGTTTTTTTAAGATAAGGGCTTAGGCTTAGAAGGTAAACAGACTTGGTTCAGATCCTGGTTCTGCCACTCAACAGCTGTTTGGTTTTGGGAAGATTACTAAATCTCTCAAGTTGTATTTCTTCATTTGTAAAAATGAGTATAAAACTGTGTAAGGCAGCAGAGGACCTGGACTGGTCTTTCTCAGTCTTCCATTCCTGCTCTGTTCTTCCTAGAGAAGATTAAAGGGGGATATAATGCTTTTTGAAAAGGAGTTTTAATTTCTTTCAGATAAAACACATTTGCAGAAAAGATTATTCCACTATAGAAATATAAATACCTGCTGCTGCTGCTAAGTTGGTTCAGTTGTGTCCAACTCTGTGCCACCCCGTAGATGGCAGCCCACCAGGCTCCCCCGTCCCTGAGATTCTCCAGGCAAGAACACTGGAGTAGGTTGCCATTTCCTTCTCCAATGCATGCACGTGAAAAGTGAAAGTGAAGTCGCTCAGTCATGTTCAACTCTTAGCGACCCCATGGACTGCAGCCCACCAGGCTCCTCCATCCATTGGATTCTCCAGGTAAGAGTACTGGAGTAGGGTGTCATTGCCTTCTCCATAAATACCTGAAATCACTACAAATACATATTCCATGGGTTAGATATTAGCTCTATTTTATAAATAATTGGACTAATGCCAAAGCACTGGAAATGGGGGAGGAAGAAGACTCAAACCTAGGGTGCCCCCATCCCATTTTCAGGACCAGAGAATTGTTTTTGTTTTTTTGTATCTCCATTTCCATAGGATATTGACTATAGTTCCCTCTTGTATACAGCAGGGCCTTGTTTTTTATCCATTCTATATAATAGTTTGCTTCTGCTAATCCCAAACCCCCAATCCATCTCCCTGACCCCCTCTCCTGTGGCAACCACAAGTCTGTTGTATATGTCTGTGAGTCTGTTTCTATTTGATAGATAAGTTCATTTGTATCATATTTTAGACTCCACATATAAGTGACATCATATAATATTTGCCTTTCTTTGTCTGACTTATTTCACTTGGCCTGATAATCTCCAGATCTGTCCATGTTGCTGCAGATGGCATTCTTTCAGTCTTTTTTATGGCTGAGTAATATTTCATCGTGTATGTATGTAGCACATCTTCTTTATCCGTTCATCTGTTGCTGGACACTTAGGTTACTTCTGCATCCTGGCTATTGTAAACAGTGCTGCAGTAAACATTAGGATGCCTGTATTTTTTTCAAATTATGGTGTTGTTTTTTCCCAGATGAATACCCAGGAGTGGAACTGCTGGATCATATAGCAACTCTATTTTTAGTTTTTTAAGGAAGCTCTGTACTGTTCTCCGTAGTGGCTGCACCAATTTACATTTCTGCAAACAGTGTAGGAGAGTTCAACCAGGGTGTTTTTTTAAGATCCATGTTTCGTGTGGTCTTTGTATCTCATCTGTCCTTCTGTGTCTGAGTCAAGAAGGCCCAAATCCTCCCTTTTCACATCCTCCTGAATGGCTGCTCTCTAGCCCGTTGTGTGGCACTGGTATGCACGAGTGTGCCTGCCACCCCAGGGTACCATGGGCTTCGTCGGGTAGTGGTCGTGGTGTGTGCTGCTTGCTGTGGCCAGAGCGCTTAGAACCTTCTGGTACGTAGGGTGTTCCTTCTATGTGTGCCTGTTTCCTTATCTTACATCCTTGCATCTGAGTCAGGTTCATTAGTAACTGCATTTAATTTCCTCAAAGTAAACTCCACACCCTCGATTACTTGTTAAAAATACTCATATTGCATTTTGATTGCTCGCTTTTTATTATATAATCTAATGTGTGACATTGTACAGATATATTACTGTATGATGTTATAATGTCATGTATTATACTTGGTGAACAATTTATGGGAATTTTTTCAAAAATCATTCTGACTTTGAATCATAGCCCTTACCTAAAATGTGGTCTATTATATTGTGTTCTGAGTGGGTAGGTAGAATCATTAGTGTTTCTGAGTTTGAATTCCAGCTCTGCTTAATCTCTTGAAGGTCAATTTCTACAGATGTAAAATGAGAATAATGTGAGAGCCTATGCCTTGGGGTTGCTGTGAGCCTTAGAAGATATGTGCATCCCAAGATCTGCTCATATTGTGGGCTCATGGAGATTCCTCAGATTGTCAGTTGTTGGCTGATGGCATCCCTCAAAGGTTAGTGTTTAGGAGCAATTACCCTAAAGGCAGTGGTTTGCTGTGTTGTGAGGGAGTTGTGAAAACTAGAAGTGTGTGACGGGACAGTAGAAACTAGCAGTAAAATGTGTGCTCTCACAGCTTCTAACACAATCATTCACCGTCCTTCCGTCCCCCTCACCTCTGTTTCCACACACAAATTTTGTGCCTAGCCACAGAGATGACTCAAGGACTGTGCTAGGGTTTCTCCAAGGTAAAACCGCCTGCTGATTCCAGATTTACTTCAAATGCAAAGTATGTTTAGCACTGGCCCCCAGATACACAGCCAGAATACACAATGAATCACTTTGCCGAACAAGACCTCACATCAGACATTTATTGTATTTATACATCTCCTGTGTGTGTGTGTGGTGGGGGGCGGGGCATGCTCAGTCATGTCTGATTCTTTATGACCCCATGGACTTTAGCCCGCTAGGCTCATCTGTCCATATTTTCCAGGCAAGAATACTGGACATGGGTTGCCATTTTCTTCTCCAGGGATATATCTCCTATTTTCACTCAAAAGATTCTGGGCAGCCAGCAACAGATAGCATATTGGGTACACTGTACTGTCAAATCCACAATGCTACTAGCACAAGCCTTCTTTTTTTAGGGAGACCCCATTCATATTGTAAAACCATGGTTCTCATGCTGGAGAAGGAATCAGGAAATCTCCTGCAGGCCTCTTGTTACAGCACAGGTCTGTGGGCCCCACCATCAGGGTTTCTGATTTGGTGGGTATAGTGTTGCTGCTGCTGCTGCTGCTGCTGCTGCTAAGTCGCTTCAGTCGTGTCCGACTCTGTGCGGCCCCACAGACAGCAGCCCACCAGGCTCCCCTGTCCCTGGGATTCTCCAGGCAAGAACACTGGAGTGGGTTGCCATTTCCTTCTCCACTGCATGAAAGTGAAAAGTGAAAGTGAAGTCGCTCAGTTGTGCCCCACTCCTAGCGACCCCATGGACTGCAGTCTACCAGGCTCCTCCATCCATGGGATTTTCCAGGCAAGAGTTGTGGAGTAGGGTGCCATTGCCTGCTCCAGGGTATCGTGTTAGAGTCAAATAATTTGTGTCTCTGACAATATCCCAGGTGATGCTGATGCTGCTGGTTTGGGAACCACACTTTGAGATCCAGTGCCTTAGATACGCACTTTATTTGGACAATCTGTGAGTTTTCTCTCCTGTGGGGTGTGACTGAGAATAGTGTTGATGATGAGAAAAGGGATCTGACATTTACTGAGCACCTGTGACATTTGCCATATTCCAGGTACCTCAGCAGCACTTTACACATATTATCGTAGTTAAGCCTCACAACTGCCCCACCAATCAATTCATAATTATTTATTGAGACCCTGTCATGTATGTGCAGTGCTAGGTGCTAGGGATATGGAATCAACACCACAGACATAATCAGGGAAACATGCTTGAGCAGATAATTATGAGGGTGATTAGTCTGATCCATAGAAAATGGAAGATCAGACAGTTAAGTAACTGGACTAAGGTTACACAGCTAGTGGGAAACAAAGGAGACAAACTTAAAAATCATTTTACTCAAAAATGTACAATCCCTCCACTAAAGCAGAGGTTCTTAGATTTTTGGTTTCAGGTCACCTTTATACTCTCATAAATTATTAAAGACCTCAAAGATTTTTTTGCTTACTTAGGTTATATCTATCAACATTTACAGTATTAGAATATAAAACAATGTGGTTCATACTTTGAGCACTGCTACACTAAACCAGGCTGCAAATAGTACCATTTTCTTATGCTCTAAACCCTGACTTGTTTTAATGACTTCTGTAAGCCATCAAAGATAAGAAACTTCTCCTAAACTATTTTTTTAAAGCACAAGTCTTTTCTTCTAGTGCTGATGGCTTCCTAAAGACAGGGCTGACCTGCTTTGGAATCACAAATGTGTGTTTGTGAGACTTCCCTGGTGCTCTAGGGGCTAAGACTGCACTCCCCATGCAGGAGGTCAAGGTTCTATCCCTGGTCAGGGAACTAGATCTCACATGCCCCCAACTAAAGATTCTGAGTGCCAAAACTATGACCTGGCACAGCCAAATAAATATTAAATTAAGTAAATAAATGTGTGTGTGTTTATGATAAGGAAAAGCAACAGTTAAATGACCAATTGCAGAACAAAACAAGATGTGGTGGCTTTATTGTTCACCGAAGTGTCCCTATCCCAGCCGGTGGTATTTAAAAAGTTACAGTTCACACAAGTTACTGACATGCATTGCCTTCAGTGTTCCTTGGGGCAAATGCCATGGCCAGAGAAGCACTGTGGGATCACTCTTGCTGTCTCGTTACAGTGAGAGAAATAGATGGAGGACTGGACTCAAGTCTAGCAGTTTGTATGTAATGTTGGCAGCTGAATCATGTTTAATTGTGGGTTAATGACTAAAATACTGCCTTTCTCATCATTTGTATTCATTGTCTAATGAGCATGAGATGGCCTAGTAGATACATTCCCCCTGTGTGTAACGGTCTGTGGTTGTTCAGATACGAATGCTCTGCCTGACTCTGAATGTTTTATGGGCTTCTTAAGTTTTACTGAGTAAAATCACCAAATCAGAGCTGCCATAACTCAATGCAATTCTTGGTGGATGATCAATGAGATCAGATCTCCTTTTATTTTTATAGAAACCAATGAACCGGTGTCAGGGGAGGGGAGCTTCTCCAGCAAGACCTGTGCAGTTATTTAAATGTAGCAGACCCTAGGATCGGAGAAGGCAATGGCACCCCACTCCAGTACTCTTGCCTGGAAAGTCTCATGGACAGAGGAGCCTGGTGGGCTCAGTCCATTGGGTCGCTAAGAGTCGGATACAACTCAGCGACTTCCCTTTCACTTTTCACTTTCCTGCATTGGAGAAGGAAATGGCAACCCACTCCAGTGTTCTTGCCTGGAGAATCCCAGGGACGAGCAAGCCTGGTGGGCTGCCGTCTATGGGGTCACACAGAGTCGGACACGACTCAAGTGACTTAGCAGCAGCAGACCCTAGGATGAGAAGCAGGAAAGAGAAACCTCCAGTCATCTGACTGTGTGGTCTTCTTGACACCAAACATATGGATCAGTGGTTCATGGGGAAACTTTTAAAATGTTTATCCAGGTATTTTGTGTGACACATGCACGTTCCACAGATAAATCGAAGTAAATGAAAAAAATGAGTGATGCTGGATGATCATTCATCATCTTCCTTAAAGGCTGAATTTTGACACCAAGCATCTCTGTTGGTCGACCTGAGGTAACATGGAGTCCTTCACATGGCATTTCTGCAGAGGGCATGTTTTGCCTGGTGACTGTAACATTTTAGAGGAAATATTTTCCTGGAAAGAGGCAATTGTAGGAATATCCAAGGCATGAGGCAAGTTGAATCTCCTTTTCACCATCACATCAAACGGGAGACTGTGTTACATCCCCTGAGGGGCCATCTCCTGTGAATCCTTTTAGCTGAGTTTCTTTTGCTGTTTGTAAATCGTGAGCTTCTTGCCCAGAATTCTGTTTCTGAGTCCAAGGGCTCATGTGAGCAGCTCTCAGTAATGAACCCTGTTGGTTTTGCAGGTTGTTAGGTCCATTTTCTAGAACCCCTATTTTCTTTTTTTTTTTAAATTTTATTTTATTTTTAAACTTTACATAATTGTATTAGTTCTGCCAAATATCAAAATGAATCCGCCACAGGTATACATGTGTTCCCCATCCTGAACCCTCCTCCCTCCTCCCTCCCCATACCATCCCTCTGGGTCTTCCCAGTGCTCTAGCCCCAAGCATCCAGTATCGTGCATCGATCCTGGACTGGCATCTTGTTTCATACATGATATTTTACATGTTTCAATGCCATTCTCCCAAATCTTCCCACCCTCTCCCTCTCCCACAGAGTCTATAAGACTGTTCTATATATCAGTGTCTCTTTTGCTGTCTCGTATACAGGGTTATTGTTACCATCTTTCTAAATTCCATATATATGCGTTAGTATACTGTATTGGTGTTTTTCCTTCTGGCTTACTTCACTCTGTATAATAGGCTCCAGTTTCATCCACCTCATTAGAACTGATTCAAATGGATAAGAAAGCTATGGTCCCTGCTTGGGGAACTAAGATCCTGAAAGCCATATGGCCAAAAAATAAGAAGATAAAAATAAAACAGGCACAACCATGAAAGGTAGCTGGGCCTCTGCTCCTTACCAGCCCTCCCTGTCCAGGGATGGGGCTCAGGGAAAACCAGACCTGCCCACTGACCCTCCATGTCTGCTCTGTGTCTACCTTGCCAACAGTCAGCCTCAGTTTCTGCCCGGCGAACACATGGAATCATGGAAATCCACCTGACATCATGGGAACATTGTCTTCCCTAAGTTGGGGAGAAGACACAGCATTTATTTAGGGAGATGCAGTGTGGTTACTTGGGTTTCCTAGGTGACACTAGTGGTAAAGAACCTGCCTACCAATGCAGGAGACTTAAGAGACTTGGGTTTGATCGCTGGGTCAAGAAGATCCCCTGGAGTAGGAAATGGCACCCCACTCCAGTATTCTTGTTGGGAGAATACCATGGACAGAGGAGCCCTGGTGGGCTACAGTCCATAGGGTTGTAAAGAGTCAGACATGACTGAAGTGACTGAGCACATAGCGTGCAATGTGGTTACTTAGGTGGAAACTTAAAATATTAGAGGAGGTGAACATTTATGCTTTGCACCCTAGTCTGCAAAGTGACAGCTACAGCCTCTTGAATCCTCATCAGTCATGTCCATTCAGCATGAGCCAGAGTTATTAGGCAATGTCAAAAAGCATGACCATCTGATGCTACTGTGTATCGAGTGTCTTATATAGAGAGAAACAAGGAGGGTTAAGAGTTGAGAGCATCCAAATTATGCTTAATGGCTGTTGCGAGTTGCTTTGTGGAGCATTGTTTGTGTTCTGCAGCTCATGGTGTGACCTTGGGTACGTGCCAGATGTCCCAAATCACAGTCCAAAGGGTGGTGAGTGGTAGATGGATGATGTGGTGGGGGATGGAGGGAGGGAGAGGTGATGGCATTAGTCTTCCACTCAGGGGGAAACGTGAGCTGTGCTATGGGGGAGAAAGGCTCATGCTCCATCATGTGATCTGGCAGCAGACTAATGATTCAAAGCTTATGCTGTTCCTTCCTTTAGGACCTGGAGTTCTTATGGTCTCCTTTCCCAAGGAGATAGCCAGAGTTTCCATCTGCTTAGCTCCACAGAGTTGACTGTGGGGTCATCATTTATTCATTCATTCGTTTGGGAGGGTGACAGGCTGCCTCTGCTGATATGTAAGCAGAGCCTCAGCCTTTGCATGTGCATCCAGGCTGCACCTTGGTTTTCCTTTCAGGAATTGCAGCCCTCAGAGCACTGGGTTTCAGCTGAATGGCCCTGCCTCCTCCCATCCCACACTTAATCACGGTGGCAGGTCTGAAGGCTAAGGTCAAGCAGGATGTGAGCAGCCCAGGGCTGAGAAAGGGGAGGCCTGCTCACTTGCTCTTGACTTTCATGTGTAGGAACCTTTGGGAAAAGAAGGGTAGAAAGGACAGGACCAGCATGGAGCACTATGCAGTTTGTGCTGTGTTCTGACTCTGATACCTTTAAGCTCCATGGCTAGGAGGCATATTGCAGCGACAGATTGCCTAGTCCTGCTGGAAAAGCAGAATTTGTTCATTCTAGATTTTTAATTTTTAAGAGCTTGTAGTTCTTAGAACTTCTGAAATTTTTTTAATCTTAGGACTGGAGGTAGAGGGATTGATCTGCTGAAGAGTGGCTAAAGTTGCAGTTCAGGAAATTGCATGATTAGGTCAAGTGAGAAAATTAAAGCACATTCTCTGGGGTCATTAGTTTTATATTGGTTGCTTCTGTTGTTCTGTTTTAAAAAGTAAGTATCTAATTGCAAACTTTCCTTCTTCCTTATATGTGTATCTTCATGTTTCCCGTGAATGTATATTTACCTTTATTTATCAAATTTATTTTTCAGATATATTGTATTACATACTGATGCAATACCATGCCCATTACTTTGAATCAGTTATTTAAGTCCTTCATCTGAAATAAGAGCTATCTGAGTATTTCTGCTACTTAATACTTAGGGCTTAGAAGATTTCATGTGCATTTGAGGCAAAGTCCTACAGTAGAAGAGATGGCATGCTTTCTAAAGCTTGGAAATGAAGGTGCTAATACTCAGCTTCACAAAATTGTACATAATTTAAAACTGTAACACACTTTCTTGCTTGCTTTATTTTTAAATGTTGATCCTGGCACTCAGAATCCCAGAGCTTCTCCTATTTTCTGATTTTACAACTCCTAAGGAACGTGCAAAAGGAAAGGTAATAAAGGACAATCGTTTCAAGATAAAAACATGATTCATAAAGGTGACAGCCATGCCATATGTGAGGAGTGACTAATAGCTGTCGTGTCTGCTAATGGCTTTTTAAAAATAAAATGATAAAGCAGATTTTCCTATTATTTTGTGTTTCAGTGCTTGCTCAAGTACATTGCCCTGATTCTTCTTCATACCCCAGCAGTGCTGTGTTAGAGCTTACTTAACTATTTCACATAGCTCCATGGTTATTCTTCTAGTATATTTTATGTTTCAAGACAATGATGTGGTATGTTAAAACCGTAACCGCCACTTTTTATTTCTGGAGAGTGCAGTTGAATGGATGGAAGGCAAAGCATTTTCAAGGTTTGCTCATTTGGAATTTCATCCAGAGCAGTGATGAACCAGTAGTCATGCGCTTAATGAAGCACAAGCACACATTTCGATGGCCTTCCCTTGCCATCCTCAGCAGATCTGCTGCAGGCCTCATGGGGACAGACAAACAGGCCCAAAGACAGCTGCACTGAGTGAGGGATGGAAGGGGAGGAAAGCTCTTATTTTAAAATCCAGTTGTCTTGCATTTCTCTAATAATGAGTGAGGTTGAGCATCTTTTCATGTGTTTATTAGCCATCAGTATGTCTTCAGCCACTATAGAAGACAGTATGGAGACTCCTTAAAAAACTAGGATTAAATTCAATTGTCATCTTAGCAAAATTGGTTAGTTCTAGGAAATGCGTCTCTGTGAAATTCTGTTGTTTTTGGCAAATAACCGAACCCTTTCCCCTTCACTGATAAGCTCCTTGTATATGTCGGTAGTTTTCCTCTTGTTTGGGTCACAGGTCCCTTGGAGAATCTACTGAAAGCTATAGATTCTCTCACCTAAAAACTGAACACACTTACTTGTACACAAAAGTCTGCATCCAGTTTCAGGAGTTTATAGACCTCCCTGAGGCTGAGACCTTTTTCTTTTCCCATCAAGAACCCCTTCGTTATTTCTGCAGTGGATGTGTTCTTCATGGTAAATGTCTTTGAAAAACTACCTACATTAAACTTGTGACATGGTAGCGTTTCTTTTAGAGGAAAAGGGAGCAGTGGAACTGGGGACATTTAATTACCATAAATAGCTATGCATTGTGTTGTCTGGGGCACAGTCTGCATTGAGCATCTGGCTCCTCAGCTCCTGGGGATGCTTGGAGGAAGCAGGTGCAGGAGGGGTGAGGGCAGTGCCTTGGGGGTTGGCAGCCAGGGAGGCATGGCTGCGTGCCAGTCGTTGTCCTCAGGGCACTCCCTGCCCCCGCTCTGTGAAGTCCAGGGGCCCTGATTCCCTGACGGGCTGCCCAGGAAGCTAGAGAGTTGAATGCGTCATGTGATGCCCTGCCACAAATAAGAGGAGAAGGCCTCCTGCCGCATTTCTGGTGGAGGGCCAGCAGTGCCCAGGCTTTTGCCCAGATATCCTCCAGAGCTCCAAGCCCTGGGTCATGAGACACAGCATTTCTGGGACCTGCTTCCCTAGACCAGGGGTGCTGTGCTCACAGGAGATAGTGGTTGCTTACCAGTGAAGCAAATTGGCCTTGGAAGTGGTTCCCACACATCTTTATGCACGTGCATCAGGCAGCTTGGAACTAGGTGCTGGGTGCCTTATAAGGTCCCAAGAGATATTTTGGAAATAGAGAGGGAAGAAGAATGAACATGGAGGACCTGGAAGCTCAAGGGTAAGATGTGTCCTCCATCCCTCCTGCTTCTTCCTCTATCGTTCTGTCCATCTTTCTTTCCTTCCATTCTTTCATTCTTCTCTCCTCCTTCCCTCTCTTTCTCCCTCTATTTTTCTTTCCCCTCCTCACTTTCTTCCCAGTACTCTTTCTTTCAATCCTTTCTTCCTTTCCGTCCCTGCTTTCAAAAGATGTGTTCAGGCGTCTGCCTGGTGCTGTTGGTTCTCAGCTGGAGTGGAATTTTGGTGCCCTTTCTGAGTCCAGCTCTTCCTACCAGGGAGCATTTTTGTACTGTGTTGCCTTCCCCTGCTCCTTCCTTCATCAATATATTGAACAGCTGCCTTTAGAGAAAAAAAGCTAAAATGATTATGGACTTCACTTTCAGGAAGGAAGATTAAAATCAAATTTAGGAATTGAGGTACAAATATGTGAAAAGCTAAATAATAGTGGAATGATAACATGATGTCTTCAAACAAGAAGGTGAGATGCCAGAAGACAGAATAAGCATTATTGTTAGATGAATGAAACGAGACATGTTTGAGTTAGGAGAATTGAGCAGTTTTTGTGGAATAGGTGGGTTTGGGAAAGGTTTAGAGAGAAGGAGTGTAAACTGGGGTTCCAAATAGGGTTTTCATATTTGGAAAGAAAGAGAATTTTAGTCCAGGAAAGGGGAATGACGTGGGTAAAATCTCAGTGGTGTTGGTCTTTTTCTTTGGTCTCCTACATTTTCAAGGGAAAGTTCCAGTCCAGGGAACCTGTCTTTCTCTCCTGGTCATGGCTATCTTGTCTCCAGTTCTGTATCTTTTCCCACATTTTAAATTTAGCTGTTGACGTGCTCAGGGGAAGCACCTGGTGTGTCTCAGCCCCTGCTCTGATCAGCAGACTGGTCACTTTCTGCTACATGTAAGGAGCTACTTGGAGGGGATATTTAAACTGAAGAGAAGGCATTGAACCATCTTTCCCAGCGTAGTGGTTGAAATTCCAGCAGTAATTTTTTATCAGCTCTCTGGAACCAGAGCACTGCTTTCAGGACTCATGATTTAACATGCGGGAGGTCTCAGAGCACCTGAAGTCAAGGCTTTGGATTGTCATTCTTTATGTGACTTGTCCAGTGTGATTGAGTCCTGTCCAGGAAACACTCCCATTTTTCTTGCACATTTTATGTACATTTAGCCATTGTTCTTGTAAATTTTCATAGTAGATAGGTATTATAAGTTGAAGCCAATCTGTATTATTTTGTTCCAGCATCTTGAGTCCTTGAAGAAATAGTTGATTTTTAAGATGCCTGCTGAGCTTTGTACCTACCCTGGTGTCTGGGTCTTTCCTGGCAGTGACTTGAGTCAAATCTGACTAATATACTGTGGTGACACCTGGACTGTGGAAGTTGAAGATTCTAAGTTTAATCCCTCTGAGTCTCGAATTTCTCTTTGATTGTTCCATTGGATCCTTTCCAAAGCTTAGCCTCTTTGGCAACATTGCCAGGGAGATACAGGGTTGCTGGGATCCTCCTAGGCATGTGGGCTTTTGATATTTGCCCCTAAGTAAAAGAAATAATTCCTTCACCAAATACTTGCTAGTTGTCCAGAATTAAAATTTTCTCATTGGTCCATTACATTTGATTATTGAAAAGTTCACATTCAGGCATCGTATATGTCACATGTTGTGTGTGTGTGTGTTTGTGTGTGTGTGTGAAGAAAGAATTCTTTTTTAAGAATAGTGTGGTGATTCTCAGGATCTAGTTGATCTTCTCTTTCATAATCTGGTTTAAAAGGTTACTTTGGAGCAGAAGGGAAGGGAGATGATGACCCTGGTGGTAAATGTAAGCCTAACTGAAAGCTGTCCTAGAATGCTCTCGTCAGAGGACAATTTTGAAAGTTTTAATTCCGCTCCCCATGTTATGCAAAAGGGAAAACCTAGGTCCAGAAATGTGAAGTGATTTCTACCAATGTGATGCAACAGATTTTAAAGACAAACCGGGATCTGAGTACAGGTTCTCTGACTCTTAGAAATAATTACATGTACAGAATCTGTGCAGCCTGTTATCAAAATATGTAGGAAAAAGAAAGCAATGATAAATAGTTTTCAGCAGAATAAAGGAAACAGTTTTTTTGCCACATTTAATTAGGAGTGATTTAACAAAATGTTTCAGAAAAAATTTTAAATTGGAGGATAAATATTTCTCACGAATACAGAGATCTTTTGCTAGAATATTTAGGGTCTGTTTGAAAAATATTATCGGTTAAAAAAAGCAGTCAGACTTATTGCCCATGACATTCACATAACACCATATAATGACTTTGGAGAGGTGTAGGGTGCTAAGCTAATCAAAAGCTATTCAGTTGCTTGAAAACTATTAAATAACTGTTTTTGTGAAAGAAGCCAAGTACATAGTATATTAAAAGATACTAGAAGTGCAGTCTTCTCATATACCATGGGATGCAGTCAAAACTGTAATTAGACTATATTTCCTGCTCCCGAAGCCAGTGTTAGACAAAAGAAGAGATTAAAATAGTTTATGAATCAAAAATATTTTAAGTAAAAAAGAAAGAAAAAGGAAAGAAAAATCACTTGGGTATTGAGGAAGGGAAAACCAAATGGTCTAATGAACAAAGCTACCATTTGTAGCCCAGCTTGATGGTGCCTCCTCCCACCTCTCCTTCTCAGCTGCCCCTCATTCTCACCCCAGTCTCTGAGAAATGCCTGGCCCCTGTACTCCCCTAGGATCTTGGGAAGGTGTGGAGAGGAGGCAGGGACTGCCCCGGCCATTTTCTCTACTCTGTTGCCTTAGGGAAAGCTCTCGTAGGGTCAGAGAGAGCGCTGTTCCCAGCTGTAGGCACATATCCAGGGCCTGGGAGGTGGTTGAAGAAAGGTCTTCTTTATGAGCTGCAGATAGGCCTTCTTTCAGCTCCTCCAGTAGCAGCTACCCTCTTAGAGCTGAGTTTGGGTGCAGAGCCCTTAAGATAGTCCTGGGTTCCCCACCCAGGAGAGTGTGCAGAGTGAGCTCATGGCAGTCATGAACAGTTTGGCTTAGCTTCAATCCAGATCTCTTCCTTGGCTCTCCTTCTCTCAGAGTCACTACTGTCATCTACCCCAAACATGTGCTGATCACCTGTGTTGTTGCATTGTTAGAAAGCTATGGTATAAATAGAGCAGAAGAGCTCTGGAGCTGGAATACCTGGGTCCATGTCTGGACTCCACACTTAGTAGCGCATGATTTTGGGCAAGTTATGCAATTTCTTTGGGCCTCAGTGCCATTATCTATGAACATGGAATAATAATGATGTGTGAGTGCCTAGTTGCTCAGTTGTATCTGGAGTGCCTAGTTGCTCAGTTGTATCTGACTCTTTGCAACCCTATGGACTTAGCCCGCCAAGCTCCTCTGTCCATGGGATTTGCCAGGCAAGAATACTGGAATAGGTTGCCATTTCCTACCCCAGAAGATCTTCCCTACCCAGGGATCGAACCTGGGTCTCCTGCATCAGCAGGCAGGTTCTTTACCACTGAGTCACCAGGGAAGCCCTGGAATAATAATGATGATAAGTCCCAAGACATGGGTTGTGAGGTTCTTAAATGAGAAGGGAAAAGCACTGTGATAGCACCTGACATGGAAGAGTGGCTCTGTAGATGTTAGTGATGATTATTACTCTAACCTGTATGGATGCTGGGAAAGGGTATGAATACCATCCCTGCCCTGAACAGATTATGCTGTAATCTGGGAAACTGAACATTTTTCGGTCATGAAGAAGGAAGTTGGTCTTGTAAAACTGGTCTAGTGGTGCTGAATTCTCTTAGTTTTCACTTGTCTGTAAAGCTTTTGATTTCTCTGTCAAATTTGAATGAGAGCCTTGATGGGTAGAGTGATCTTGGTTATAGGTTTTTCCCTTTCATCACTTTAAATATATCTTGCCACTCCCTTCTGACCTACAGTTTCTGCTAAAAAATCAGCAGATAATCTTATGGGGTTTCCCTTGTATGTTATTTGTTGCTTCTCCCTTGTTGCTTTTGATATTTTTTCTTTGTATTTAATTTTTGTTAGTTTGATTACTGTGTGTCTTGCTGTGTTCCTCCTTGCATCTATCCTGCCTGGGGCTCCCTGTGCTTCCGTGACTTGGGTGACAGTTTCCTTTTCCATGGTTGGGAAGTTTTTGACTATAATCTCTTCATATATTTTCTCAGACCCTTTCTCTTTTCCTTCTTCTTCTGAGACCTCTAAAATCCAAATGTTGATGTGTTGGAAGTTGCTCTTATGACCTTGTGTGTCTAGCAAAGGATCACTTTTATGTCTGAGGATGGATTGCTGGCCATGCCTGTGTGATCTAGCATGGATGGAGCAGAGGGTCCTTATTTTCCAAAAAGAGCTAAGCCCTCTAATCATGTTACTTTTTCCAGACCTTAGCCTTCTGAGAAATTCTGTCTGGGTTTCATTCACTCTTTAGGAAAAAAAATAAAAAGCACGTGGTTACATAGGAATAACTATGTGTAACTGGCCAAAGAAGTAGGATACACATGAATTCTTAAATATGCTACTATTTTCAAGGCCATCTTTTTGATTGTGCCCCTTTGGTATCCAGGGAAAATGCAGAGGGAAGACCAGTCTGTTTTGTGGAATCTTGTATGAATTTATCAATCTCATAATGCCTAGAAGATGCATCTCTTAGAGCGAAGCCTCCATACTCTAGTAAGTCCCTCCTCTTATTGTGTGATATCAGTCTTTTCAGGGAAGGATTTCACACCATTGCCACTTTGGATACTAACTTCTGTTTGGCTGGTAGTGTCAATTCTTGGTGGCTTTCATGGCTCCTGTCAGTGAACCGGGCTCAGGTTCTGCCCTCTTTATGCCCAGCACCGCCTCAAGCAGAAGTCAGCAAACTAACCAAGGAGCCCAATCTAGTCTACCACCAGTCTTTATACATAAAGCTTTATTGAGATGCAGCCACAGCCATGAATTGACATATTACCTATGACTGCTTTTGTGCTACAAATGCAGCATTAAGTAGTACTTGTGAGATGCCATATGGTCCACAAAACCTAGTAAAAGTCCTGTGCAGCCTTCTGATCCTCGACCTAAAGATTAGATGTAGAGAGAGGGGGAGTCCTCCAAGGCCACCACATAGGGAGGCAGAGATCACAACTGCTCAACTGTAGGGAAATTCAGGACAAGAAAGTATAAGATGAGAGTAAGAAAGTTGCCTGTAGAACCAAGGAGATGAAGTAGAAGCTGAACTGTTTGGATACAGGCTTCTGCTGTGGTATGTAGCAACTTATCAGATTCCACTGGAAGTTGCCCCTGATCATATGTTTTTCTCATCACAGGGGTCACATGAAATCCTCCAGTGAAGGGAAAGGTATTGGGTCTGGGACACAATTCCCTCTCTCCCTACAGCTTTGCTGTGATGGCTCGTTACAGTCTCCAAACAAAACTGCCCTTGGAGATTTGACCTTACATTTCTGTGCTGATTCAGAACTGGGTAATGAGATTCCTGTATTTTCAGCTACCAGAACCCCTCACTCCTTTGAAGGTGCTGTGATACTTCACAAGTATCCCCAAGGAAGCCACACCACTCCAAGTGTCTGCCTTTCCCGTTTCTGTCATTGAAAGGGCCACAAAGAAGACAGAGTATGAAATGCAGTCTTATTGACCCACCAATCTTGCTTTGTAAGGAGAGCAGTGGCTTAGGAGCCACTCATTTTCTGTATATTACTGGCTCCATCTCTACTAAGAGCTTGTCAGTCTGATCTCAGCTCTGTGACAACCCCTTCCCAGAGCTTCTTCACAGGACTGCCAGCCTGGGATCTCTGCTACTTGCTGGCTGTTCACTGTGGCCCAGGACTGCCTCCATCCAGATGGGCACCATTTCCAACTTACACAAGGCACCCTGTGGACTGGCAGCAGTCCTGGGTCCTGTTCCTTCCCCTCTCTGGGCTTCAGTGTTGCCTGCTTGGGGAAACTGAGCTATATGACTTCCAAGGCATCTCTTAACTCTTTGATTCGTAGTCCTTTTGAGGAGTCTGTATGGCTGGCGAAGTTCCCTTCATGCTCTGTGCTGCTTCCCTGCCTGGAGTGCCTTTGAAACCAGCAGGGAAAGCTGTGTGCCAGGAAATCCAAGGGCTTGAGAAGAGAGGGCTCTTGGGTTGCTCTGGAGACTGGATGTGACAGTGTCAAGGCAAATACTGGCTGTGAGTGTCAGACCAAAGGCAGATATGGCTGAGCCTAGACTGATCTTCTCAACGTCAGAGCAGGAGAAAAGCCGGAGCCCCTCTGGCTCCATGTGCAGGGAGAACAGCAACATGTGCGCAAGTATCTTCTCTCCCTGACCAGACCATGGCTGAGTCTGACAGTAGAGATCTGGACACCAGAGTGACCAGATGCCTGGGCTGAGCAAAGGGACAGTCATAGGGAGGAGAACAAGGCACCCTGTGGGTGTGAATACACAGAGGTGAGGCTCACTGAGGCCACAGACCCTCTAGGGAAGAGGCACCTCTGAGCTTCCTTGAGAGCTTGTCAAACACACACTCCAGTTCCCTTAGGTTACTAAAGGTTTGGTATATTTTTCTTAAAAACCTTGTTTTCTTCTGTGTTGTCCCTACTTCGTTGGGTGTTGATAATGATGGGTGTGGACCTGGTGTGAAATGATTTCCTATTATCTCATGTAATTTAAACCTCACATGGCTAGCTGTGGCCAGTTCTTTCTACATTTGGCAGAAGAGACAACCATGGCTCACTGCAGTTAGATAATCTACACCAAGGCCACAGAGCTAGAAAGTTCTGCAGCTGAAATTCTAACCCAGACCTTCCACCCGGATGATATTGCTTTTAAATGCTGTGTCCTTATGCCTGTCCACATTGGCTTGAATGTGGCTAATGGAATTGCTAGTGCAATGAGGTTGCAGGAGCAGGGGGCGCTTTCTTACCTGTGCAGAGTTAACAGAACTCAGGGTTCCTTAACAGCACTGCTGACACTGGGGCAGAGAATTCTTTGGGTGGGGGTACTTCGCTGTGCGTTGTAGGAAGTTTAACAGCATCCCTACTCTCTACCCACTAGGTGCCAGTAGCATCTTCATCTCCACCCACTTGTGGCAACCCAGAATGTCTCTAGATTTTGTAAAATATTCCCTGGGAGACAAAATTGATCTTGCTCCAGTGAGATCACTGACATGTTAATTTAAAAAAAAAAGAAAAAAAATCTCTCGTATGTAATTCTTTTATTGTCTACCGTTTTTCCCCCTTATACACCAAAATTCTCCTCTTCAAGGGCTTGAGCCCTTCTTCCTACTTGGCTGACATCCTGAACTGTGTCACTGGGAACACTTTACCTTGCTGGCATCTTGTCCAGACACTCTCTCTTTGAGCCTAGAGCCTCCTGGGGGAAGTATTAAGAGACAACGAGCTATGAAAACAGTGTGTTCTTCCTTGTGCTAAGCACCTCTGCTCCAGCAGTAAAACGCTTCAGTGGTGCGAACATATGGCATCAACTCAGCCTCTGAAAACCATGCTGGGCATCTAACATGCATGGAGGAAAGGGGACAGGCTGTGTGAGCTCTGGAGGCTTTTGGAAGGGACTCCCCTCTCCCCAGGAGCAGCTGGGTTGGGGTTCCTCAGAGATCTTGATTCCACGCAGGCCAAGGCTTTGCAGGCCTTGAAGCCATTGCATTTTGCTCCTTTAATTAAACTCCCTGCAGCCCTTGACATCTGCCACAGAGAAAGGCCTAGAGCAGAGCAGCCTCGTGGCGCAGTGCCAGCCCTCGCCTTGGCTCCAGGCAGGCGTCTGATAAGTGAGGGGTCAGGGCACACGAGTAGGGACCCACTACTGTGTGCCTTCTGCCCACACAGCCTTCTGAGGGTGGGGTGTCACTTGGAGACTTCTAGGCCAATAAACAGCCTGGGGTATTGGTCTCAGAGCAGGGTGTCTGAGCTGCTTAGCCACCCAGTTTAATAGTCCCAGCTGTAAAAGGTTAGTGAGGTCAGGGGTTTAATGTGCCAGAAAGTGATGCCTGTGAATTTTCATCAACGTGCTTCATCGGGGATGTCATCATGGGATCTGACAATGAGTTTTAAAATAGTCTTTTTTTCAGAACATAAATGTTTGGAGCTAAATAGAATTATCAGGAAAAATCTTTGAAAGCTTAGTCCACAGGGATTATATACATATCCTGAACCTAGGGTGTACATGTGCCCAAACCTTTATGCCCATGTGAACACATGCACTTGTCTCCATGTGAAGGATGAGGGGCTTAAATCCAGATGAGCCTGTTTCACATTCCAAGTCAAGTCAGTTTCTTCATATATCCATGGATGAGTTACTTATGATCTCTGAGCCTGTTTCCTTATCCTTAAAGTAGGAATAATTGTACTGACATCATTGGCACTGTTGTGAAGGTTACCGATAATGTGTTTGAAGTTAACAAAGTGTAGAAGACACTCAATAAATGATGATGTTGTTTCTATCAAAATATCCTGTTGTGAATTGTTAGGGAAAAGATACCAAGTCTAAGGTAGAACTGAATTTCTTAGATTACTCTTCAATACTTAGGTTACTATATCTCATACTTCCTTCATTTCACTCTTGGGACTGAATGTGAGTATATTCAATTTCAAAATGCTCTTTCATTCAATAATAATAAGATGATCTTTCAGGAATTTGAATTACTATCATTTAATACCTCCAAAGGCTCCTGTTTTGTGTTCATTGCTGTGAACCTTTATGAAGCATGTACTGTGTGCCAGACATAGATCCAAAGGCTGGGTATCCAGCAGTTAAAATAAAGCTCCTGCTTGCTGATGGTTTATGTGCTGAGTCTGCTTCAGCCATGCCTCCGGGAAATATGTGCCATCCTATGGCAGAGATAACCACTGTGAACAGACTTCATGTCATGCTCTGTGTTGGATGCTTAGGGGAGAAACATGTAGTGATGAAAAGAAACACTGAAATATGGCAATGTGGTTGGTTTGTTGGGGAACTGACACATGAGCAAGTGATTGAGACAGAAAATGCAAAACCATGACAGGTGTCATGGAAATCTAAGAATTGATTTAGAATAAATTTATGGATGAATAATTCATTAAAGCTGATTAAGGGAAGTTGAGGGCATAGTTCCTGAAACATAGTATGCGAATGTTTGAATGGATGAATTGTTGAATGGAGGGGAGGTCTGCCATGTACAGTTGTGTAGGTTTCATATTGCACTCCACTGTAGGCCATTCAAACTGTGATGATGGTGTTCAGCCTCTGTGCTCATGTGCCAAGAATTTCTCATGTGATCTCAGTCAATCTTCCTAACACTCCACCGTTTAAGTGGTGTTTTCTCCATTCTGCAGGCATGGACTTGGGCACTCAGTGAAGTTGCTACCTGCCCAGGTTCATAAAGGAAGTCAGTAGAAGAGGGGACCCACAATTGGAATCAGACCCCTTTTAACTCCAGAGTTCCTGCTTGGAGAATAGGAGAAAAGAGTAGCTTAAAAGGAAACTTAATGGTTTGGATCTTGTCTTTTAGAACAAAATGTTTGGGTCTCTGAGGTCAAAAAGGAGAAGTAGAGACACTAAAATGATTGCTTTTCCAGGTTTCAGGCTTCACGTCACAAGCTTAGTGAGACCCTTGCTCTGTTTTCTCCACCGTGATCACATCACACTCTAAGTGCTCCATCCTTCTCTCCTTAAGGGAAGCATGGATCCCAGACCCCAGAAAAACCCATGTAGTAGAGGTGGTAAATACACCATTTGTATTATTCACAAAATTAATAATAAAAAAAGATAACAGCACTGGACCAGATGAGTATTATCATGTCCACTGTTATTGTAGTGGACACTCAGCCTCTTGGCCAGGAGATGACATGCAGCTCAGATGTGCTATTTCTTTTATGAGTAAGTTTATCCTCTCTCCATTCCTGAGTCAGCAATAAGCTGGATAATGCACTGCCATGTTGGTGTCCGTCAGGACTGTGAGCTAACAGGACCTTCCCAACACTGGCCCCTGAAGTCTCAGCACTTCATGCTCCTGTGTGATCCTGGAAATTGGCAGGAGCCGGGGGTCGACTGACTGCACCTGATTTCTAGTTGCTCTTAAAAGGCAGTTTATTTCTCATCAGATTCATAATGTATCTGTTCAGTCTAGAGAATTGTAGTTCTTAGGTGAAAGAAAACATTATGGCAGGTTAAGTAGAATTGTAGATAACGGTGAATACAATTTTAAAATTTCAGGAAATGGAGGGTTAGAAGTTGCATGGATTTTGAAGGGGAATGTAGTCTGCCTGCTTTGGAAACATCCTGCTTCGTATACTGTTCTTCTCTTCGAATTCCAGAACCTGTAGGATTCTTAGAGATAATGTACTTACAGTTGTAGACAGGCTGTACCTCTTTTGTTTGGTTATCTTAGAGAAAGAAGGGGAGGGGTGAGGAAGAGAATTATATTTCTGAGTTATGTGCTTATTTCCTTAATTTCTTCCAAGGGTCCTGACAATGAGATATTATTGTCTCAATTTTACTGTTGATGAAACTGAGGTCCTCAGAAGTCCCAAGGCCCAGGGTGTGTGTTCAAGATTTTCGTCTCTGGACTGCTCATGCCCTTTCTGTAGTAATGTTTATTTTTACACTCAGGGAGGGAGTTTTCTTAAATAGGAGGAGGAGCATTTCTGTTTTAACTAATATCTATTCTAGGTAAATAAAAACAACAATAATGGGTATTTAATGAGTAATTGCTATGTTAGACGCTATGCTAGGTGTTGTATTTTTCTGCTGAGGAAGGCACTGTTCTTCTGTATTTGACAAGTGATGGAGCTGATGCTCAGAGGCAAATGATTCCCTAGATTGGGACAGGTGTTAGAAGCGCTCTGTTTTTGTACTCGTTTACTCTTTGTACTTTGCTTCCTTCTCTGAAGCATAGTGGCTTACAGCTCATATGTATGCATAACAGGAATGGAATATTCTTTTTGTGTGTGTGTGTGACTGTATTAGTCAGGATAATACAGGTTGTGCTAACTTGACAAATACCCACAGTGAATTGGTATCTTGTAGCAGCTTTCTAGGGCCCCTATCCCCCATCATCAGTGGTGTAAGATGTGCCTTGACCTTTGGCTCTGCATTTCCACACAAAGCCCTTTCATAGTCACCCCAGTGGGACAGCTGGGTGCTGGGACTGTCCTGCCCTGGTCATTGAAGAGAAATACATCATACTGATCACATCCTATCAAGCTGAAATTAGTTGTATGCCCCTAGACAGCAAAGAAAGTGGAGAGGAGGAATTCTGCCCTCTGCACAGAAGAGGAAAGTTAGATGTAATTGATCTTGAAGATTCTAGTCCCCTGGTACTGATCCTTTGTTTTATTTCTTCTATTGAGTATAGAAAAAGTTAAAGGTAGCAGTTATAATACTATGATATCTCTTCAGAATACTTTCATGGATTTGCAGTTCCATTTGGCAAAGGGTACTAATTTCCATTCCATATGTTTAACCACAGTGACTCATGTCCAACTCTGGCTATTTTAAGTTTTTGTATGTTGGCTATACCAGTAACTGCAATTTTTTTAAAGGATAAGATACTTCTTCTAAACTGTCAAAAATGTTTTAGCTCAGGAAATTGTTCTATTTTCTTGATAATATCTCAAATTATCCCTTAACTGGAGTTCTCAACTTTTTTAAACATCAGTGTAAAAATATTTTCCAACAGATTGTTCAAATCCTTCACAAAATGATGCTAAGTGAACCTAACAAAATATAAAATTGTATATATTATGATTCCAAATTTCTCTGTCTCTCTGATAATTGTTGTCTGTGTCACTGTCTTCTACACACACACACACGTGCACACATACACACATCCACATTGTAAATCAGTACATCAAAATATTGACAGCTGTAGTATCTGAGCCTAATGATTATTTTTATTATCTTTTCCAATCTTTTTGGAATTAAAAAAAAACTTTATACCAAAATATCTCTAAAAATTAACATACTTTTTCTCAGATATGTTATAATCAGAAAAATGCATTTTATATGTAGATATAAACATAGAATGATTATGTATTTCTTGTTATTTTGTCTCACAGAACAGAATTCAATGGTTGCTTATTATAGATTATTCCTTGTTTCCTTTTTCAAGTCATTTAGAACTTGGAGGCAGTGTTGAGAACAGGAAAGGAGAGAGATGCCATTCAGAGATGAAGGGAGTATCATTTGCATCATGAAATCCAGTTTAATTAGGGTCAGCTAGTCCCCACATCCCTCTCCTCTTTTCTTCTTCCTGGATAGTTACTGGTATCTTCTGATGAATGTCATCTTGCAGTTAACATGCTGGTGCCAGTGACTTTCAGCATCTCACCTGCTATGGCTCCTAGGTGTCAGCAGCCTTGTCTTTTCAATTAGGACATATATGGCTCTGTTTATTCAAGTAACTTTGTACTTTCCCAGATTCTAGTGAATTTGGATGGAGAAGAGGGACATTGGTTGAATTTTAGTTTAATCACTTGCCTATTGGGAAACATGGAAAAAAGATGGCATTAGGATGGTTTGTACGAGGCCAGGATAATGCATCTGCTGGGGCCTGATTCCTACTGCCTTGTCACCCTGCTACAGAGCACTGAAGGTGAGCAGCAGGCCTGCCACCCAGGAGCAGAAAGTGAGGATGGCTTCCCTTGAAAGAAGGAGAGAAAGTCAGCCCATGGCTGTCAAGGTCATCCTAATCCTTGCTGTCTGAGTTGTGAGTGGAAGGGGATATGGCCTCCACATGCTTGCTCCCTGGGAACAAATGACTGAGGCAAGGTGCTTGCTGGGATCAGCAGAGGATGAGCTGATTGATGAGGGCTTTCTGAAGAGGCTGATCAGAGTGACAGCTCAGAGTCATCACAAATAGACTGAGAAGTTTTTCTCTGTGACAGATGTGTCCTCTCCTTCATCTTCCCTGACTTATCACCTTAACTGCATGAGTCCCTCAGGCAGCACCTGTGTTGTCATCTGCATGACCTGTGTGGCTGTGTGGCCTTACAGTGTAGTGTGTATACAGCTGCCAGCACTGGGCTGACCAGCAGGGTGTGCTGGCGGTGATGAATTCCATTCAAAACCTAAGAGCTCACTCATGGAACTCAAGGCTCTTGAGCCCCAAAGAGCAGACAGATCATCTGGGGATCTTGAAAAAATGCAGATTCTGTCTCAGTAGGCCTAAAGTGGGGCCTGAGAGTCTGCATTGCAGCAGTTTTTCAGGTGATACTGAGACTGCAGATTGCAGGACCTCACTTTTGAGTTGTCTTCACTGGGGCCATCAGCCTGTTAGGATACTGGCAAAGCTTGGCTTCTTGATACATTCTTCTGTTTGAATTTTATCTGGGACTTTCCTGGTGGTCCAGTAGCTAAGAATCTGCTTTGAAATGCAGGGCATGTGGGTTTGATCCCTGATCAGGGAAATAAGATCCCACATGCCAAAGAGCAGCTAAGCCTGCATGCCCATGTTACACAGGGAGCCTGTGTTACACAGCGAAGACCCTGCATGCCACAACCAAGAGCCAACATAGTCAGATAAATAAATCACATAAATAAATACTTATATAAATAAATTTTTATCGATTGCAAAGGATGACTTTTTTAATGTAGCCTTTGATAGGGAATGGCAACTCAGTCCTGTATTCTTGCCCAGGAAATCCCATGGACAGAGGAATCTGGTGGGATACAGTCCTTGGAGTTGCAAAGAGTCAGACATGACTGAGCGACCAGTACACTCTGATATAAAAATAGATCTTAAAGGGATTGATTCATGATTGAGTTTCTTTTTGGTTGTTTGTTTAGTTGGAAATGGAAGTGCCTAGGTGGGCACTGTGGTCTCATTTTCTGCAAGAGGAGGAGCACATCACCTCATCTAAATGCTGCAACCCTAATTCCCTAAGTTGTAAGCTTCTGGAGAACAAGGGCCAATACTTGTGCAAACTGGTGCTTAATAAAAACTTTCTTATCATATTCTGTGTACACTTTTTGATGTGATCTATCTGGGCAAAAAATAAAAAAGAATAAAAATGATGTAGGCATTTGAGTTACATATGATGAGAAAAATTGAAGCAGTATCTCTGGAATGTCATGCCTTATCTTCCTGCTTAAATCACAGTTCAGCTCCTTACAAAACTCTCATGAAAGTGACAAGTTGGCTACACATTAATGAGAACTTTGGTCCCTGTCACTCACCTTTTCTTTCTGGCTCCCTCTGAGGCTTTCTGATGAGGCATAGGTTTAATTTAATATCCCCCCATCTCTACAGCACTTGGATTTTGGCCATCTCAGACTCTGTTCTAAATGCCATGGTATACTGGTAAGATGACAAATGGGGCAGATAAAGGAAGTTAAGCAAGTAGTTCTGGGAGGCTGTAGCCATAGGGTATGGGCGCCAGAACTGATGATGAGATTGGCAGCCTAATGGGTTTTATTAGCTAGTATCAGTTGTGTCTGCAGTGATCTCATCCCTTCAGAAAGGAGCTCAAGACTCGCTGGGAACAACATAACCTGGTTAAGAAAAATAAAAATGTTTGGAAAGAATCACACATGGGAAAACATTCCATTCAGCAGCAGCTGACTTAGGGAAGTTAGAAAAATGAACTCAGTTGCACATGGGTCGCCATAGTTGACATCCAATGATTTCTTGCACTGAGCAAGAGTTAAATAACCTCCGTGACTTGGGGGACTCAGTGATGTGATCCAAGGATGTGGGTTTTAGCCTTGATGTAGCCCCCACGTCTCTAGATGTCCTCATTTGTGGAGCACACAGAAGGAAGGAGGGTTGAGCCTGTTTTCCATCTACTTTCAGTTCAGTTCAGTTCATTTGTTCAGTCATGTCCGACTCTGCGACCCCATGAATCGCAGCACGTCAGGCCTCCCTGTCCATCACCAACTCCTGGAGTTCACTCAAACTCACGTCCATCGAGTCGGTGATGCCATCCAGCCATCTCATCCTCTGTCGTCCCCTTCTCCTCCTGCCCCAAATCCCTCCCAGCATCAGAGTCTTTTCCAATGAGTCAACTCTTCTCATGAGGTGGCCAAAGTATTGGAGTTTCAGCTTCAGCATCATTCCTTCCAGTGAACACACAGGACTGATCTCCTTTAGAATGGACTGGTTGGATCTCCTTGCAGTCCAAGGGACTCTCAAGAGTCTTCCCAACACGACAGTTCAAAAGCATCAATTCTTTGGCCCTCAGCTTTCTTCACAGTCCAACTCTCACATCCATACATGACTGGAAAAACCATAGCCTTGACTAGATGGACCTTTGTTGGCAAAGTAATGTCTCTGCTTTTGAATATGCTATCTAGGTTGGTCTTAACTTTCCTTCATCCAGGCATAAAGTCTTTTTGGAATTGTTATTTTGCATACAAGTTTTTCAGAATTGTTGCTTTGTATCCATATTCAAAGCATGGATGGAATTTTTTCTAAATGCTGAGAACTACAGGGTGTTCATTGGAAGGACTGATGCTAAAGCTGAAACTCCAGTACTTTGGCCACCTCATGCGAAGAGTTGATTCATTGGAAAAAACTCTGATGCTGGGAGGGATTGGGGGCAGGAGGAGAAGGGGACGACAGAGGATGAGATGGCTGGATGGCATCACCGACTCGATGGACGTGAGTTTGGGTAAACTCTAGGAGTTGGTGATGGACAGGGAGGCCTGGCGTGCTGTGATTCCTGAGGTTGCAAAGAGTTGGACACGACTGAGCGACTGAACTAACTAACTAACAGGGCAGTAGGTATTTCTTATGGTCTAGGCCAGCGGGCTTGGAGTTTCTGATTTTGTCGTATTTGTTGTCTGTGGTCTGTTGAATAAAACAACCACATTGCTGACAGTATCTACTCACCATACTTTGATAAAACTCCCCTCTCTGCCCCTTCATGAAAGTGTCTTATTCTGGTTCTTGTGAATCAAGACTAATCAACATCTTCATCTATTCAAGTTGAGTAATCTTTCGGTTGACTTAGTTAACTGTCTTGCTCTCAAGCCAGCAAAATAAATCATTTGGTATCAGAATTTCATTGAATTTGCTTTGCTTTCTTGATCCGGTTATAATATTTGGAACTTTAGACTTTTTCTCCATGCAACACTTGCATCTACAAAGCGAAGAACAGAGACTTTAATTGTACATTAGAGCATGGTACATGGTCATGATTAGAGCATGCTACATGGTCACCACGAATTCTACTGAGGGTTTGTTTTGAGTGGATTGAGTGTATCTTAACATTTCTGTGCTTTCGTTTTCTCACCTGTCAAATGTAGATTATTGTAGAATATAGCTCATATAGTTTATGACTGTGGGATTAAGTGAGATTATAATGTCTTCCCCACTTTTCCAACATTTGTTCTGTCTACCTAGAATGTTCTTCCTTCCCAAACTCTAATCATCAGCTAACTGTTTTATGTTTTTACTCAAGAATTCCCTTCTTGGACTTCCTTGATAGTCCAATAGTTAAGAATCTGCCTTTCATTGCAGGAGATGTGGGTTCAGTCCCTGGTTGGGAAATTAGGATCCCACATGCCGTGTGGCAACTAAGCCTGTGCTGTAACTACTGAACCCACGAGCCGCAACTAGAGAGAAGCCCAAGCGTGAAAACAAAAGATTCAGCATGCTGCAACTAAGACCGAAGAAGACAAATAAATAAATAAAATCTTAAAGAAAGAATTCCCTTCTCAATGAGTTTGCCTTATCTAAAATGTCACCTGCCCAATAATTCACATCCTCTTTCTCTAAGATAGCATTGTCTTAGATCTTATCACTGCTATTAAACTGGGCATTTTATTTATTTATCTTATTTATTGACTGTCACTCCCTCTCTCTAAACCACCCTGTTTTACTTGTAGCACTTGAGGATAAAGTAAATATGTATAGTGTGTGTGCTAAGTTGATACAGTTGTGTCTGACTCTGCGACCCAATGAACCAATGCCTTGGATCCAATGCCTTGGACTTTCCAGGTGATACTAGCGTCAAAGAACTTGCCTGCCAATGCAGGAGACATAAGATACGCATGTTTGATTCCTAGATTTGGAAGAGTCCCTGGAGGAGGGCATGGCACCCACTTCAGTATTCTTGCCTGGAGAATCCCCATGGACAGAGGAGCCTGGTGGGCTGCAGTCCATGGGGTCGCTAGGAGTCGGACATGACTGAGCAACTTCACTTTCACTTTTCACTTTCATGCATTGGAGAAGGAAATGGCCACCCACTCCAGTGTTCTTGCCTGGAGAATCCCAGGGACGGGGGAGCCTGGTGGGCTGCCATCTGTGGGGTCGCAGAGTTGGACACGACTGAAGTGACTTAGCAGCAGCAGCAGCACAGCATGCATACTATGCTTCAAGCACAGTGTCTACTTAATAAACATCACATTGTGACTGCCTTATTTCTACTGATTGTCTGTGCTCTACAGCTGAATCCAATTTCATCATCTTTCTTTCTGGGTCCACTCAGATGCCCTCCTCTTGCCAGCTGCTTTCTTTAAATCCCATCTTTTATTTTTAAAAAAGAGTTTTTAAAGATTTTTTTTTTTTAATGTGAACCATCTTAAAAGTCTCTATTGAATTTGTTACAATATTATTTCTATTTTATGTTTTGGTTCTTTTTTTTTTTTTTGGCCACCAGGCACTGGGATCTTAGTTCCCTCTGAAGGGATCAAACCCACACCCACACTGGAAAGCAGGAAGTCCCTAAATCCCATTTTTTATGATAGCATTATCTTTTTATCTTCCCTAATTGTGTCAACTATATCTACAGGTTTCTTGTGGGGAATAAATAGCTCATATCTGCCCTATTTGCTTCAGCATAGTTCCTGAGGCATAGTGAGTATTCACTGAATATTGTTGCTGTATCAGTCTGCATTGAGGAAAAGATGTGTGACTACAGAATTTACTGTTTACTAACTAGAAACCATGACACCAGTTGAATGATGGGAAAGAAGTATCATTCAACCAAAAATCACATTGCTGAAATGTTTACTTGTGTGAATGATTTGATTGATACTTGTCTTCATCACATTAGGGTACACCCCACTCCAGTACTCTAGCCTGGAGAATCCCAGGGATGGAGGAGCCTGGTAGGCTGCAGTCCATGGGGTCGCTGAGGGTCGGACATGACTGAGCAACTTCCCTTTCACTTTTCATTTTCATGCATTGGAGAAGGAAATGGCAACCCACTCCAGTGTTCTTGCCTGGAGAATCCCAGGGACGGGCGAGCCTGGTGGGTTGCTGTCTATGGGGTCACACAGAGTCGGACACGACTGAAGCGACTTAGCAGCAGCAGCAGCAGCAGCAGCTGCACTGGCCATCTTCTTGTCTTTCCCAAGCTTTTATTGTAAAAAATTTTAAATATCAGAAAAGTTGAAAGAATTTTACAGTAAATACCTAAGTACCCACCAATTAGATTCTACTGTTAAAAATTTTTGTTTATGTCATGTGTAAAATAGATAGTGGGAAGTTGCTATAAAACACAGGGAGTCTTTAGGGAACATTCTAATAGCAAATGTTACTATGCAGGGAAAAGAAGCCTATCATAAATAAACTACTTTGTCACTCAAAAACAAAACAAAACACAGGGAGCCCAGCCTGGCATTCTGTGATGACCTAGAGGGATGGGAATGGGAGAAGGGAAGGAGGTTTGGGAGGGAAGGGACATATATATAATTATGACTGATGGTCACGTTGTTGTACAGTAGAAACCAATGCAAAATTGCAAAGCAATTTTCCACCAGTTAAAAACAATAAAAAAAATTAGTCTAATTGCATTATCACATTCTTCTGCCTATTAATCAAACATATATTTTGGTGCATTTCAAAGTAAAACGAAGGAACTTCCTGGCAGTCCAGTGGTCATGACTCCACTGTGCGTCCACTTCAGTAGGCACAGGTTTGATCCCTGGTAGGGGAACTAAGATCTGGCATACATGCCTAAATAGCATGGCTAAATAGATAAGTAGATAAGTAAATAAATGAGTAAATAAATAAAATTATTGATAGGAAATTCCCTGGTGGTCCAGTTGTTAGAACTTGTGATTTCACTGCTGAGGGCTCAGGGAACTAAGATCCCACAAGCAGCTAGGGGGAAGAGGGTGGAGGCGGTGGGGAAGTAAACTGACGACATTAGGACATTTCTGCCTAATTGCTCAGCATATATTGAAATGGAGTTGACCATATAAATGGAAATTCATCATGTACTATCTGGTTGCATGAGGCTTGCTCACTAAACACAGTGTTCCTGAGATTTATCCACGTTCTTATAAGCTCATTCCTTTTCACTGCTGAGTTCCATACTTCGTCTTGCCCTAGCTGCTGGATGTTGTGACCTATTTGGGTGCTATCCATGTATGTTTATGTGCAAAGCTATCTTTTACACCTTGGATTTCAAACACCTCAGATGAGATTTCTGGGTCATAGAGCACATTCTTCCTTGTTTGTCCTCAGACATACCAAGCTTTTCCCTACCTTACACCTTGGGCATTCACTGTTTCCTGTGTTTGAAATGCTGTTCTGTGTAGGAAATACTTTTACTCCTTATTCTCATGTAACTGCCTCTGTTGTATCACTTAGATCATAGGCTTCCGTGACAGACATTCTAAAGTAATCATGTAGTCTCTCTTTAGCACATGATGCTTTTATAATTATCTGCATAGTGTTTCTCATCCTCTTTTAATTTTGCTTTCCCCTAATGTAAGGTATGAGATGTTAAAGATGGGATGGTTAGATAGCAACACCAATTCAATGGACATAAATCTGAGCAAACTCTGATGGAGATGGTGAAGGATAGAGGAGCCTGGAGTGCTGTAGTCTATTGGGTTGCAAACAGCATGACTAAGCATGCACACGCTACGTACTATGCCAGTTTGACCACAGAGTAGTCTAAACTATTAAAGCCTAAACTGTCGTTGAGCACTTCAGGTTATAGAATGAGAAAAGTAAAGCTGACAGGCCCTTTCCCTAGCTTACAGTGTTCTTGGTTCAGTTACCCACTTGCATCTGACTCTTTGGGACCCAGTGGACTTTGTGACCCAGGGACCCCATGGTACCATGTACCCCCCAGGTTCCTCTGTCCCTGGAATTCTCCAGGCCAGAATACTGGAGTGAGTTGCCATTTCCTTCTCCAGGGGATCTTCCCAACCCAGGGATGGAAACTCCATCTCTTGTATCTCCTACATTTGCAGGTATATTCTTTACCACTGCACCACCTAAGAAGCTGTAATAGGCACTCAAAAAACATTTCATGAAGAAGTGAATACAGGGATGAAAACACAGTTTTGAGTTGCTGGATCCCATCCACCTTGTTCATTGTTTAATCCTCAGTACCCAGCATGTAGTAAGTGTACCCCATCTATTTGAGGGTAGTTCTATCCTTGGAGGATCATAAACTCCTAAAATGCCACTCTGGAAAAAATATCTTCTTTCATGCCTTGTCATATGAAGGGAGTTAACTCAATTCCTTAAACATGTTCAAAACCTGGGTAAAAATATGTCACAGCTGCAGATTCGAGGTACCTGTCGTCTGCCTCGATATCCGGCGGGATGTTGCTGATGGCAAAGTGGAAAACACATTTATAAGCTGCCTTTAACATATTGGCTCATTAACCTGGTTTTTAATGGTGTTAAAATAGGTTTCTCCAAATTTAGTTACTAATAGTTACCTGATTCAGGGAGTAGGGGTGAAGGAGGAAGGACTTAGGTGCCTAAAGGGCAGTTAGTACAAACGGTGGGGTTGGCAACTGGACTTGGGTTTCTTGTCTTGCTCAGGCATTGTCATCCAGGTTGCCCACAGCCATAGCAATAGGAGATCTTTGAAGTTCGAAGGAAGGAAAAGCCAGCATTTTATGCTCATAGAGTCCTGGGGTGGTGGAGAGGGACAAGAAAGAAAGACTTCCTGGTGACATCTACCTCTAGGTTCTTCCTTTTTCAATTTGGCTGACCTTGTACTATCTGGGAGCAAAGAGCTGGACATGTCTGTCCTGTGAATTGAGGAAGAGTCCTTATATCTTCCAATACTCCACCAAAGAAGTGGAGAACCAGTGGGGACACAGGAGGAAAATCTTCCCAGAATCAGCTTCCTTCTACCTTGGCCACTGTTGTGCATGTGTCCTGAGCATTACTATAGGCAGAGGTATGATTGGAGTTGTGAATAGCCCCCAAAACAGTGCTACCCCCTTATCCCTGGCCCTACCACAGTGCCCAGCAAATAATCTGCTTATGTGGAGATCAGACTCAAGCAACCACCTTCTACTGTGTCTTTCACTATTTACCCTTCTCTCAAGAAGAACTTGGAGAAGGCAATGGCACCCAACTCCAGTACTCTTGCCTGGAAAATCCCATGGATGGAGGAGCCTGGTAGGCTGCAGTCTATGGGGTCGCTAAGAGTCGGACACGACTGAGCAACTTCACTTTCACTTTTCACTTTCCTGCATTGGAGAAGGAAATGGCAACCCACTCCAGTGTTCTTGCCTGGAGAATCCCAGGGGCGGGGGAGCCTGGTGGGCTGCCATCTATGGGGTCGCACAGAGTCGGACACGACTGAAGCGACTTAGCAGCAGCAGCAGCAGGAAGAACTGGATCCAGATATTAAGGCCTTGCTTAGTGTCCAAGTTGAACCAAACCATATCTGTTAAATTCCTCCATTTGAGGGAAAGGAAAATGATAGCATCAACACAGTCTAGGGAAGCTTGATGAGGGATGAGGGGAATCTTCTGTGGACTTCTCTTTCTGTACTAGGCATAACCATGAAATAGCCAAGCACTCATAAAGTTCTTTTTGTTTGTTTGTTTTTTAAATATCAGGCTATGGTAATTCTAAGGAGGTGCCAGATACTCTTAATGTAACATTTTGCAAAGCAGAGTTTTTCTGTAATATGAGTAACCATCCTACATTATATCCTTTAGAACCTTGGACTTTGATCTTTTTAGCTGTACTTGAATAATGTTTGAGTTCAGGGGACAATTTGTGGTAAGGGATTCTGGGAAGATGCAGCCTGAAGGTGTATCCTTCATGTCAGTCCCTCTTGATTCCAAATTATCTGCTTCTCATGGGCCAAGTAGCAGATGGGATTGACACTGGAGGTATTATTGAGGCCATTTTTCCTGGAATTTCTGGATAAGGGAGCAAGCTTAGGACTTTATTACCTTTGGGCCAGATGTTGTTGTTTAGTTGCTAAGTTATGTCTGACTCTTTACAGTGCCATGGACTTTAGCACACCAGGCTCCTCTGTCCTCCACCATGTCCTGGAGTTTGCTCAGATTCATGTCCATTGAGTTGGTGATGCCATCTAACCATCTCATCTTCTGCCATCCCCTTATCCTTTTGTCTTCAGTCTTCCCAGTATCAGAGTCTTTTCCAGTGAGTCTGCTTTTCACATCAGGTGGCCAAAGTATTGGAACTTCAGTTTCAGTATCTGTCGTTCCAATGAGTATTCAGGGTTGATTTCCTTTAAGATTGACTGGTTTGATAGTCTTCTCCAGCATCACAATTCACAAGCATCAATTCTTTGGCACTCAGCCTTCTTTATGGTTCAACTCTCACATCTGTAGATGACTACTGGGGAAACTGACTTTGATTGTCCAGACCTTTGTCAGCAAAGTGATGTGTCTGCTTCTTAATATGCTGTCTAGGTTTGTCATAGCTTTCCTAAAAAGAACATGACTGCAGTCACCATCTGCAGTGATTTGGGAGCCCAAGAAAAAAGGTTCTAGGAAATACAGAGACTGAGAGGCCAGGGGCAAAGAGTGGTTAGAGATGGGCACAGGAGAGATGAAAGGACCTCCATAACGAGGGAGTCCAAGTATAGTCTTTGATGGCAGGCCTGATGGATCTTCCTGGACCCTGAGTAGCTGCCTGGGAGTTAATTGGATGGGATGAAATCCTCAAGTCTAGGAGACAACCAACTCTTGTAGTTCCAGGTGGTCTGGATGTGGAGGCTTCCTGAGGAAGAAGGAATAGAAAATGGAGGGTTACTGACCAGTGCTTCACCAGCCCCCGGGAACTGCTGTAAGTTGCCTGCTATCTTGGGTAACACTGACTTGATTGCTGGAAGGTGGGAGAAGTGTGGGAAGATTCTAAGTCATGATTAGTCAGAGGAAACAGTAGTGCAGCTGGAGGGAGGAGGGCAACAAATGTTGCCTAATGAAATTGAACCACTGGAGATACAAGCTGACCAATGACAATGAGACTAGTAAGAATATTTAGGAAAATTTTTACCAGGTAAAAAAGTCATTGGGATTTAAAAATTATTCTTAAATAAAAAATGCAGTAGTTCAACTGAAAGAGAATAAGTGCTATTAACAAAAAAAAAGTGGCTTGGAAGGTGAATTAGAAAAAATATTTCAAAGCAGAGACCAAGGAGATAAAAATATGAAAGTAAGGAGGGATGCCAAAAGACCCAGAGGACAGTCTGAGATCCTCACTAGGCATTTCAGAAGGTCTGCAAAAGAACAAATGGTAGAGAGACAGTTATTTTTTAAAATGATGAAAAAAAATTCCTTACTTTGAAGAAAAACTTGAGTCTATAAACTGAAGGTCCTCACTGAGTTCTGGACAGGATTAATTATAAAGATATACATCTGGATTTTAAAAATATGGATGTAACTATCAAAAGCTTCCAAACATCAAGAAATTACTGACAAGCTCAGACCAGCGTCAGACTTGTCTTCTCCAACTCTAGAATCTAGAGCATGGTAGAAATAACATCTATGGAAAATCTGTTTTTTTTTTATATCTGATGTTGAACTCTCTGGGAAGAGATGATTACTGGCTTGAGACCACATGATATAGAAACGTTAACTGTTTTATTGAGTCAGAACTTGGAAGACTAGTGGGCACTCCTACTGATACTGTCACTACAGAAAAAGTCTTTTGATTGCATTTTCTGGCAAGACTTACCATTCCTTCCTGGGAAATTTCTTTCCAGTATCACTGAAGACAGTTCTTAAAAATAGAATTATTTGAGAATTCCAGACTGAAAATGGCTCTTCTGTATTATCTGGTACTACTACTACCTTACAGAGACTAGGAAACTAAAAATATCAAATAAGTTAACCAGGGTTTCATAAGGAATGAGTATACAAACAGGATAAGAACATGGATCTGGTTTCCAGTCTAATCAGACTTCCAATTTAGTTGAGGAGAGGAAGTCCTTTACTTCTGTGATCTATTTTACATCCTTTGATGTATTTCTTTCTCAATAAAAGTCTAGCTGTTCTCTCAGTTTCAATAATAGCATATAATCATATGATTACTAACTTGATATTTCTAGGCACGACCTTTTCCTCTGCTTTCAATATCTCAGATTTCCTAAAAGAAGTCTCTCTCTGCGGGACTTACTCATTTTTTCAGATTCAGCAAGCATCAAGTCAGATTCACAATGTCATTTCCAAAATCAGTGTTTTCTTCGTGTTCGTGCTTATGTCATTTATATCACTTACTCTAGGAATTCAGATCACTTTTCATGAAACATTTTCATTGTCATTCTCTTCCTCAGAAATCTCTGCCTTTCTTTGCTGCTTGCAAGATCATGTATAACACCTTGGCTTAGCAGTCAAGTTCCTATCAAATCTCATCATTTTATTGTCACTAATCTATGACCATATCTGTGACCATACTGGACATTCCAACCTAAAGTGAATTTCCCTACCTGAGAAATTTTTTTGCATATTGCATGTAATAAAAGAAGACCTAGCTAGTATTGTACAGCAACTATCAGTTCAGCTCAGTTACGTCTGACTCTTTGCAACCCCATGGACTGCAGCGTGCCAGGCTTCCCTCACCAGCTCCTGGGGCTTGCTCAGACTCATGTCCATTGAGTTGGTGATGCCATCCATCTCATCCTCTGTCATCCCCTTCTCCTCCTGCCTTCAATCTTTCCCAGCCTCAGGGTCTTTTCTCATGAATCAGTTCTTCACATCAGGTGGCCAAAGTATTGGAGCTTCAGCTTCAGCATCAGTCCTTCCAGTGAATATTCAGGCCTGATTTCCTTTAGGATTGACTGGTTGGATCTCCTTGCAGTCCAAGGGACTCTCAAGAGTCTTCTCCAACACCACAGTTCAAAAGCATCAATTTCCTTATGGTCCAACTCTCACATCCTTACATGACTACTGGAAAAACCATAGCGTTGACAAGATGGATCTTTGTCGGCAAAGTAATGTCTCTGCTTTTTTTTAATTGACGTATAGTTGCTGTCAATTAAAAAAAAAAAAGCTCTGGCTCTGTGCTTAAAATCAAAGATTTAGTTCCACTAATCCTGGCTATGGGTCCTTGAAGCTTCAGTTATTTTTATCTATAAAATATGCACATTTTCTGTTCTAGGCCAAATCTTTCATTTTTATAAGACAGAGAATTTTAAGGACTCGATCAAGGTCATGTTGCTTCCAAATAGAGGAAAGCTAAATGAATGTGAGATGCTACATTCTCAGGAGGACTGTTTCTCAGGAGTCCCCTGCCTGCTGCTGCTTGTAGCCTTAAGCATATTCAGCTGTGCACTGGGGATAGCGTGGGCGAGGGGAACAATTTGGGCAGAGTCTGATCTATAAAGTTTGTTTCAGTCTTTAGTATAACAGCAGCTGTTGGAAATGTCTGAAACTTTTATTTCTGAGTGACCTGCCCTTTCCACTGATGGTTAAAAACAGACTTTTAATATGTTGGGAAATATTTTTTCAGGGAGGCAAATTGGAAAATTGGAAAGCATGCTAGAATCCAGAGACCTTGATGTGAAAATGGGTTCCACTGAAACCACAGTGGAGGGAGGGACCCTTAACCATACTGAGTTGAAAGCATTTCTGGTCATAATGCCAGTGACTACACTGATTATGTGCCCCCCTCATCCCATAGGTCTCCCTGTATTATTATTTATGTGTACGAGTTTTTGGTATTACCCAGTCATTCTCATCACCAACATGTAGGTCTCCATCCTTCCTGAGGCAGGTGTTTTGCACATTTAGAATTTCTTGAAATTCTCAAATTTCAAGAATGCTAGTGCAAACCTTCCAGGTTTCCTGAAATTCAGGCTATTCCATTTCTGGACAGAAGCACTTTTCAAAGAGGTGTGGCCATTGCTTCATTATCCCACCTCCTGACAGAAACCAGATTGTGCCTTGTATAGCTGTGACATTGCACTCCCAGGAGGTTGGGGATGCCACAGTCAGTATCAGCTGATGAGGTCTGCTCTCATACATAACCCACCTGACAGATCTGATCAGTTCATGCCTGGGCTCTGCAGACAGGTGCAAGCTGAGCTGAAATGTAATGATTGAAGTGCAAGGGGTGTTAAACAGTCTCCCTGACCGTATGAGGTTTGCTTGTATACTTGTTGTCTTGGGGCTTACTCCCCTCCTCTCCTTATTACCCTCCCCATTTCACTCTGATGTCATTGGGCTTCTCCTTCTAGGTCATCTCTTTCTGCCTTCGCCAGGTGCGCTGATTCCTTTCCCTCCTACTTGTTGACTTTCTCATCTCAAGTCCTCCTGCCTTCCAGCCTGAGTTCATTTTATTTTTAATGGAATTTCTCCTCTGGTTCTCTTCTCTCTCCTCCTACTCTCTGTGTTCTTCCACAGTCCCTAAGCTATAAATAACCCAAGGCATCCAACCTTTTGCTCTCATGGAGAAATGAATAATTAAAACTCCAAAGGAAGACACGTGGATTAAATCAGGCACTTAATTCCTGCAAAACATTTTGTGGTGTCCTGTGCAAATAGATGAGTCATAGTCAATTACTTCCAGAGTGAGAGAAAGCTGAGGTTTGATTTGGTCAACAGCATAATTAAAAAAAATGGAGCATGCTCATGAATGTCAGATGCTGGATGGGAACAATGCTCCTCCCACATTCAACAGCATGAGCCCTGGAGTCCCAACTGTAACACATGTGAAAGTGATAGACTTTACTGACCAGTGATTCATACAATGTTTCTCTGCAATATTTCATTTACATTATCAAATATCACAGATTTGAGTTCTTTCTTATTAAATGTACTTCAGCAACAATTCATTCATTAGCAATACTCTGTTTGGTGAGGTGGAGAATTGAGATTCTCTTAGAGACATTGTTGAGATGATGGCTTATGGGACTATTTAATAGTCAGTGCTCAGAAAGCTCAGGGATGTCTCAGGAATGGGTCCACAAAGGAGGCTGGCAGTTGCCAGGCTGAATGGTTCTCACTGGCTCCCCTCATGGTATAAGTTCTTCTTTAGCTTTCCAGAGACTGCCTGTATTCCTTCCAGAATGGTCTCATTTTATGGTGTCTTCTTTTACCCTGAGACATCTTGCTGATGTTGTCAAAAAAGCACAGGCATCAGGATCCATTATGCCAGGCTCCTGTTCTGCTGCTTTGTAAAGAGACTTTCTGAAGGAAAGTCAACAAGCATTTTCAACCTGGATGAAGTCTACAGAGCCTTTTATGGGCGGCCAGAACCTTGAAAGGGAGCCATCTATCATTCAGAGACCCATGAAGAGAAAAGGCCTGGGTACTGGATTCAGAAGTAAAATACACACACAACTTTAAAGAAAATATTGGTAATTTTACAGAAATATCTCAGACCTGGCTCAACCCAGGAAATAGCCATGTGTTGGAACTCTCAAAAGAACAGGGTGTGTGTGTGTGAATTCTGCTTTGAGAACAAATAAAATAAAAACTGCCTTAGAGGAAATTACTCGGTGAGGTAGGAGGGAAGGAAGAGTGACATCTTAAAAACTGAACAGCAAGGAGGGCAGTAGACTTATATTTTTATTAAATCATTTGGCAGCATGTGCTTTTGTTAAATCCCTTCTTCTCTTTGAACAGTGATTAGCTGCTTTTCTCTACAAATGAGTTTCATTATAGAAAAACATGTTTTCATTTGTTTATCTCCCCTTGCTCATATGCTACTCTTTCAGAGTTTAGGTCCTTTGGAGGAGTAGGTGTTAATCAAGCTAATTACTTCCTTTAGTTTATTCAGACCTTAGAGATGGCTTTAGGGCCCAGTGCACAGGGCTCTCCCAAAGAAACAAACACATCTTTGAAATAATTTGTTTCTTTTATATACACTTTGCTGCTAAATAAGGAGAAAGACTTTGGATGAGGATAAGTTGTTTGGGGAAGGCCTGAAGGTGCAAGTCACGAACACAGTGCTTCTTAAGCTTTAGTGTGTATATGGATTGAACTGCCAGGGCATCTTGTTAACAATGCAGGTTCGAGTTGGGCAGGGCTACTAGATGGTGCCACCGCTGCTGGTCCTGAACCACACTCTGAGAACAAGGAGCTGGCATTTCAAACTGTGATTCCATTACGATTGCAGCTCACAATTATCTTTACTTTTTCTTAGGTAAGTTTATTTTTTATAATACATAACCACAAAACTCACCTTCCTGATACTTTGATGAGTGTTGAATTGAATGTCTCTCTCTCTCTCTCTTTAGTTCCCAAGTCGTGTCTGACTCTTGCGACCCCATGGACTGTAGCCTGCCAGGCTCCTCTGTCCGTGGGATTCTCCAGGCAAGAATACTGGAGTGGGTTGCCATTTCCTTCTCCAGGGGATCTTCCTGACCCAGGAATATAAACCGGGTCCCCTGCAGTGCAGGAAGATTCTTTACCAACTGAGCTATGAATTGAGTGTGTACAGCAATATTAAGCGGAGAAGGCAATGGCAACCCACTCCAGTACTCTTGCCTGGAAAATCCCATGGACAGAGGAGCCTGGTAGGCTGCAGTCCATGGGGTCGCACAGAGTCGAGACATGACTGACATGACTTAGCAGCAGCAGCAGCAACAATATTAAGTCTTCTGATATATTTCCATTTATTTAGGTCTTCTTTGATTTTTCTTGTTAATGTTTTGTGCTATTCAGCATATAATCTGGGGAGGATCTTGCTAGATTTAGATCTTTATCTCAATTTAAAATTCATCTAGATTTAATTTTGTGGTTTTGGTGCCACTGTTAATAGTACTTTTTAAAAATTGTTACTTTTTTAAAGTAACATTTCATTTTACATTTCATGGCTATTATATGGACATGCTGTTGTTTCTTATATGTTGTCTTCGTATCAGCAATTTGCTAATAAGCTCACTGTTAGTACTGATAGATTTTTTGTAGACTTTTGGGATTTCTTACATAGATAGTCATTTTGTCCAAGGACAGAGACAACACTATTTCTTTCTTGCTAAAGCGACTTAGTACTTAGCACATAGCATGCAATCTGTATGCCTTGTTATTTCTCATTTCTGTCATTTTTGCACCAGCAAAGATCGCTAATATGATGTTGAATAGGAGTGTCTTACTGGTTCTTTTAAAGCTAGGAATATTATTTTAAGCAATAATTAAAGCAGAGGCGAAGGGGATGACAGAGGATGAGATGGTTGGATGGCATCACTGACTCAATGGACATGAATTTGAGTAAGCTCTGAGAGTTGGTGATGGACAAGGGAAGCCTGGCGTACTGCAGTCCATGGGGTCGCAAAGAGGCAGACACTTAACTGAACTGAAAGCGGATCTAAGAGTGGTATCTTAAATTGAGGGTTGTTGCCTATTAACATATCTTCAGGCAATTTTTTTCAGTTACTGGAGAAAGAGACTCTTCTCTGTGGGTTAGAAACCTTCCAGGGCTCATCCTCTTCCCGAGTTTTGTTTTTGCTTCTGCTAAACTTGAGATGTCAGTGTTTGCTCAGACACCCTCACTTCACAGACAAAGTTGTGCTAGTGACGGCTGGACCTCTGGCTCACAGTCTCTGAGCTGTGCTGTCTCTTATCATTCCTGCCACAAAAGAGGGGTGTCTTCTGCCAAGGCAATCCACAATTGAATAGCTCTAACTAACAGCACTTCTGACTGTCTTTTGCCTTCTCAAAAGATTGCTGAATGTGAAATAAAAATCACAAGTTTCCTGTGCTCTACTTTTAAAAAGAGCCTGAACCCAGCTAGCCTGTGTCAGTCTACTTAGCTTCCATAGCAAAGGAGACAGCAAATATGTACTCACTTCAGAACTGGAAAATCATCTGTGATGCCTTCACATCAGGGACGTAGAAGAGAGCAGACAGTTTTGTGTGGACCCACCACCTCCTAAATCACAGCTATGCAGTCCTTTATAGTTCTGCAGAGCCATCCCTGGGAACTTCTTCTGGCCCTGCCCTGTGCTTTACCCTTCATCAGCTTTTCAGGCTCTCTGTACTCCTTTTCTATTAATGTCTTTATCAATGAATATCCTGGACAAATAAATTATACTGGGAGCAAAAGGGACACTAGTGATTTTTTGAATCTATTTTTGAACTATAAATTTCCAAATCGATATTTATTATAAGAGATCAAAGAAAATAAAGTCAACTTTTTTCATATTTTCACTTTGTACTGGCATCATGTTGTACAGTCAGGTAACATTTCTGTTACATTTTTTCATTGAATATGTCCTCGAAAAGCTTCCTACAATTGTTATTATATTTGTTGGAGGATTTTAAAGGGGAAAAGAACTTAAGACAACACTTATTCCACATGTATAACATTTTAGTCAGTTCAATCACTCAGTCATGTCTGACTCTTTGCAGTCCCATGGACTGCCCGCACACCAGGCTTCCCTGTCCATCACCAACTCCCAGAGCTTGCTCAAACTCATGTCCATGGAGTTGGTGATGCAAGATGGTGGAGTAGAAGGACATGGGCTCATCATCTCCTGTGAGAACCCCAAAATTAAAACTCACTGCTGAACAGCCATCCGCAGGAGAATGTTGGATCCCACCAAAATAAGATACCCCACATCCAAAGGCAAAGGAGAAGCCCCAGCAAGATGGTAGGAGGGGCAAAATCACATTTAGAATCAAACCCCATACCCACCAGAGATGCCCGGAGGGCTCAAACAAAACCTGGTGTGCACCAGGACCCAGAGACCCCACAGAGACTGAGCCAGACCTGCCTTTGAGTGTTTGAGTGTCTCCTGTGGAGGTACAGGTCAGCAGTAGCCTGCTGCATGGGAAGGGACTCTGGGCGCAGCAGACCTGGGTCACACAGCGTGTGGCCTAAGCCCTCTTGGAGGAGGTCGCCATTGACTCCACTGTAGAGCCACTGAGCAGACGACCCACAAACTGCAGAACAATTATACCAAATAAATTTTCACACTGTTAAGATAAGTTCTAGGACCCACAACAGATTTTCCAACCTGGGGATCTGGCAAAGGGTCTGAGAACCCCCAGGGAATTTGACTTTGGAGGCCAGTGGGACTTGATTACAGAACTTACACAGAACTGGGGAGACAGACTCTTGGAGGGCACAAGTAAAACATTGTGTGCACCAGGACCCAGGAGAAAGGAGCAGTGACCTCAGAAAACACTGACTCAGACTTGCCTGTGGGTGTCCAGGAGTCTCTGATGGTGGGTCAGTGGTGGCCTGCTGCAGGGTTGGGGGCACTAAGTGCGGCAGTGCGTGCATGGGACCTTTTGAAGGAGGTCGCCATTATCTTCATTATTTCCACCATAGTTTGGTCTCAGGTCAAACAAGAGGGAGGGAACACAGCCCTGCCCATCAACAGAAAATTGGATTAAAGATTTACTGAGCATGGCCCCCGCACATTGGAACAAGACCCAGTTTCCCCCACATCCAGTCTTTCCCATCAGGAAGCTTCCATCAGCTTCTTATCCTTATTGTCAGAGGTCAGACAGAATGAAAACCACAATCATAGTAAACTAATCAAACTGATAACATGGACCACAGCCTTGTCTAACTCAGTGGAACTATGAGCCATGTCATGTAGGTCCACCTATGACAGGCGGGTCTTGCTGGAGAGTTCTGACAAAATGTGGTCCCCCAGAGAAGGGAATGGCAAACTACTTCAGCATTCTTGCCTTGAGAACCCCATGAACAGTATAACATTTATTCTCTCTCTATTCAATAATGGCCATTTGGACTTCGTTGCTACAAAATTGGGTAAAACCCCAAACTCACTTCAGCCCTCAAACCAAGAAGTGTTTAGGGAAAAAAAAGAACCTTTCTATGGCATGTACAATCACAATTTAGATACTGAAATTCTTTTTACAAAATAAAACCTATGGACTCTCTTTTCTTTAAGAAACCTGAAATTAGATTTTTTTTTTTCCCCTCTTGGAGATATAGTCATGTAAGTTTCTGGAGGCTTGTATGATAAGCAGAACATGATAAATGATGTGCAGTTTTAAATCTTTGGTATTGTTGTTCAGTCGCTAAGTCATGTCTGACTCCTTATGACCTCATGAACTGCAGCTCTCCAGGCTTCCCTGTTCTTTACTGTCTCCCTGAGTTTACTCAAACTCCTATCCATTGAGTCATGAGTCAGTAATGCCATCCAACCATTTCATCCTCTGTCGCCCCTTCTCCTCTCGCCCTCAATCTTTCCCAGCATCAGGGTCTTTTCCAGTGTGTCAGTTCTTTGCATCAGATGGCCAAAGTATAGGATCTTTAGTATGTGAAGTTGTTATTGAGACCATGAGCATCACAGTTCAACTGGAGAGACTTTGGCTCTGACTTTGACTAAAAATTCTCAAGAATCCAATGTTTGTATTGTTCCCTTTATCCAACAGTCCTTCTCCAGAACCTTCAGTGTCTTCCTACAGCCCCATGCATCACATGTCAGCCTACCTTGCCCAGGATTCTGCACCTTCCTTGCTTAGTCAGATCCTACCTACTGCAGGGCAACAAAATTTCACAACAGACTGCTCCCTGTTTCCCAAACTCTGATTGCAGTTTTGATTCTCAATGCTTTTGACATTGTATTGTCTTAATCTGGACAGGCTTTCTCTGCCTGTTGAAATTTTATTTGTCAACCACCGCTCAGATTTCATTGTCTTTATTATGTCTTTCCTGTTTCCCCAGTAAGAGAAAATGTATAATTCCTCTCCCTTTCACCAAAATTCCTTCTCTCTCTTTGTATCACTAATTTCATTCTGTTTAGGTTATCAACCTAGATAGCATATTCAAAAGCAGAGACATTACTTTGCCAACAAAGGTCCATCTAGTCAAGGCTATGGTTTTTCCTGTGGTCATGTATGGATGTGAGAGTTGCACTGTGAAGAAGGCTGAACACCGAAGAATTGATGCTTTTGAACTGTGGTGTTGGAGAAGACTCTTGAGAGTCCCTTGGACTGCAAGGAGATCCAACCAGTCCATTCTGAAGGAGATCAGCCCTGGGATTTCTTTGGAAGGAATGATGCTAAAGCTGAAACTCCAGTACTTTGGCCACCTCATGTGAAGAGTTGACTCATTGGAAAAGACCCTGATGCTGGGAGGGATTTGGGGCAGGAGGGGAAGGGGACAACAGAGGATGAGATGGCTGGATGGCATCACTGACTCGATGGACATGAGTCTGAGTGAACTCCGGGAGTTGGTGATGGACAGGGAGGCCTGGCGTGCTGCGGTTCATGGGGTCGCAAAGAGTCGGACACGACTGAGCGACTAAACTGAACTGAACTGAGGTTATCTTTTCTTCTTACCGTGTCTGTCTCCTGGAAAATTACATTTCCATGAGATTAGGACTCTTGGTTTATGTGTTCCCAAATTTGCACTGGGTTTTGGTCATTGTTGATGTTCAAGAAGTATTATTAAAACAAGTGTATTTTATTTAAAAAAATTATCTGGGGCACACATTATCTGGGGTACATACATTGATGTATGTATATAACAAAACTATTGCCACAAAGAGTTATTAATGCCTGAGACTCTCTCCAAATGAATTAAACCGGAATATATGGAACAGTAGTTCTCAGTCTTCACTGTAGTCTGGATCCACCTGGGGAACTTTAAAAACCATGGATTCCTGGGTCTCACTCCAGAGATTCTTATGAAAACCCTCAAGGTGATGCTGAAGTACAGCCGTGGTTGAGAACCACTGGTCTAATTGGCATGGGTATTTTTATAGCTCTGTGTGATTCAGATGTACATGTAGGGTTGAGAACCACTGCTAGAAATGAATGTGCCTAAGAATCACTGGTGAAATGTAGTTTTAAAAAAAATATGTGTATTTGTAGCCAAAGCCTCTTGTGATACACTCAAAATGGTTGATGGAAATTCAGTGTTTATGTTCCAGAGGAGCATTTTGTGCCTGAAACAAGCCTGTGTGCTTTTAGGGGCATTTAGTTGACTTACCTTTAGACACCCCAGGAAGCTCTAAACTCCCGTATTTTTATGTTGCATCTGATCTCAATAGCCACCAAAAGTGGATGCACTATAATGAACCCAGGACTGTGGCTTGTCTCCTAGAGGTCATGTTCATCATCGTCTTTGCAAGGTACTTGCTGTCATCCAGGAAGTGGGCTCTGAATGCACATTAAAAATGCATGCTGTATACTTTAAAAATGTACAGCTTTTATTTGTCAAGTATACCTTAATAAAGCTGGAGAAAAAACTGCACAGTTTTACATGTTAAAAAATACATTACTCTGGGAAGTAAATTCAGCACATTGCAAGTCAGAAGAGCACACAATTATGAGCAGTTTCCTAAATGTGTGTCTTCATATACAGTAGTCAACTATTGATTTATGAGAGCTAAAGGGAAGAAGGAAGGGATGCACAAAGAGAAGGATTATTTGGATCCAGTTTTTGAGTTTTGGGGGCTTTATATTCACAGTGAAGTGTAAGTGGACTTGGCATTACAGTGATCCATGGTTATGTGGAAAGAGCTATATTTACATAGGGAAAGAGCTATTGTGACCGTTGGAAAAGAGATGCCGTTGTTGTCAAGCTGTTTTTTAAATTTTGTGGGTTTATTTCTAGGAAAAGTCTTATACTGATAAACTATGTTTACTGGAAAATAATAAATTTGTATGAAATTGGGAGTACTCTGGAAAGCCTTAAAAATATGTAAATAATAAGCATAGTGTTCTCCACCTTTGCAAATGACACCCCCAGTTTTATTAGAGTTGTGCAAATGAAAAGACTCAGACTCATCTTTGACAGCCTCATAGTCATCTTTCATGAAGACCTCCTCGTGTCCTAGATAAGTATCCTTAAACCATCTCTGTCTCTACAGCTGTCACCTTGTCCAAGGTAAAGTTACCTCTCCTCTGGTCTACTAGATTAGGCTTCTCTCCTGCCCCCCTCTAAGGGTCCTCCACACTGGAGTTAGAGTGATCTTTTTAAAAATGCAAATCTGATTATGCCACCCCTCAGCTTAAAACCTTTCAAAGGCTTCCCATTGCTCCTCAGATAAAGACTAGAATCCTTACTGTGGCTCTCAAGCTCTGGCCGCTGCTTGCATCGGTGAACCCATAGCTTAACTGCTGACCATCACTCCTGACTTTCAGCCACACTGGACTTATTTCTGCAAACTCAGTTTTACATTGGTCTTATAGTACTTCTGCCAATTTGGATGAGTGAATATTTAGGATGAGCATTTTCTGGTCTAGTAACTCTGGGGAGGGGAAACAGGCACCTGCTCATAGGAAATGGCAGAGACTCACTATTTTTTTTTTTTTTTTCAGTTAGTGAGTTTTTTTTTTTTAACTTTTTATTTATAATGGAGTATAGCTGATTAATAATGTTGTGATAGTTTCAGGTGGACAGCAAAGGGACTCAGCCATACATCCATATACATGTATCCATTCTCTCCCAAACTGTCCTCCCATCCAGGCTGCCACATAACAGTGAACAAAGTTGCCTGGCTATATAGTAGGACCTTGTTTGTTACCATTTTAAATATAGCAGTGTGTACATGTCAATCCCAAACTCCCTATCACTTCCTCCCATCCTTTTCCCTGGCAATATACATTTGTTCTCTAAGTCTGTGTGTCTTTCCATTTTGTAAATAAGTTCATTTGTATTATGTCTTTTTAGATTACTCACATAAGGGATGTCTATGATATTTCTCCTTCTCTGTCTGACTTTCTTCAGTGAGTGAATTTCTTGTATGCAAAGTGTTGGACTGTGACTTCTTCAAGGATAGTACATGCTGGAAACATGTCCAGGGCCTGTTGTTCATACCAGCTGGGCCCAGCCCTGCATCTGGCACAGATGGGCACTGGGTAAGCATTTGTAGCACATTTACTTTAAGTCACAATGACTCCAGCTGAAAGCCTTAAGACTCAGACAAGCAGCATCAGCATTGCTTGGGAGCTTATTAGATCCAGACTCTCTTAGACTCACCCAGCCTTACTAAAGCAGGTTCTGATTCCCTCCCTAGACTCACTGTTTAATTGTTGAAGTTTAGCATATATACAGTAAAGTATGTAAATTGTACTAAACTTCAGTGCATGACTTAATGTGTTACTTGTGTTACCACTTCTCAGATCAGAGGTAGAACATTCCCAGCACCCAAGAGTATTTCTTTCTTCCTGTTGTTTTGCCAAAAGTTTTCACTTTCATCTCAGGCTCAAAGGATTTGTTAACAAAATAAGCCATTCGTTGTATACAACTAAATAATGCCAGTATTTATCAGAGAATTATCTAGCTTACTTTAAGTATACTAACATTAAAAGAAAATAAAAATAGAGCAGAAGATACATCACCAAATTGGGTTTTGACCAACATCCGACCTTAATCAGCCAAGGGAAATACCATGTCACAGCACATCTATAGTCGAGTCCTAATTGGGAATGGGTCCCAGGCAGCATCTCTGCTCTGTGGGTGAGACTTCAAAGATTGCAATCTGGGGTTCCACTTATAATCCCAAAGATGGGCTCAATAAAGGACAGAAATGGTAGGGACCTAACAAAAGCAGAAGATATTAAGAAGAGGTGGCAAGAATACACAGAAGAACTGTACAAAAAAGATCTTCACAACCCAGATAATCACGATGGGGTGATCACTCATCTAGAGCCAGAAACCTGGAATGTGAAGTCAACTGGGCCTTAGGAAACATCACTACAAACAAAGCTAGTGGAGATGATGGAATTCCAGTAGAGCTATTTCAAGTCCTAAAAGATGATGCTGTGAAAGTTCTGCACTCAATATGCCAGCAATTTTGGAAAACTCAGCAATGGCCACAGGACTGGAAAAGGTCAGTTTTCATTCCAATCCCTAAGAAAGGCAATGCCAAAGAATGTTCAAACTACTGCACAATTGCACGCAACTCACATGCCAGCAAAGTAATGCTCAAAATTCTCCAAGCTGGGCTTCAACAGTATGTGAACCCTGAACTTCCAGATGTTCAAGCTGGTTTTAGAAAAGGCAGAGGAACCAGAGATCAAGTTGCCAACATCCTCTGGATCATCAAAAAAGCAAGCGAGTTCCAGAAAAACATCTGTTCTATTGACTATGCCAAAGCCTTTGATCATGTGGATCACAATAAACTGTGGAAAATTCTGAAAGAGATGGGAATACCAGACCACCTGACCTGCCTCCTGAGAAATTGCTATGCAGGTCAGGAAGCAACAGAACTGGACATGGAACAACAGCCTGGTTCCAAATAGGAAAAGGAGTCAGTCAAGGCTACATATTGTCACTCTGCTTATTTAACTTATATGTAGAGTACATCCCATGAGAAATGCTGGGCTGGAGGAAGCACAAGCTGGAATCGAGATTGCTGGGAGAAATATCAATAACCTCAGATATGCAGATGACACTACCCTTATGGCAGAAAGTGAAGAACTAAAGAGCCTCTTGATAAATGTGAAAGAGGAGACTGAAAAAGTTGGCTTAAAGCTCAACATTCAGAAAACTAAGATCGTGGCATCCAGTCCCATCACTTCATGGCAAATAGATGGGGAAACAGCATAAACAGTGACAGACTTTAGTTTTGGGGCCTCCAAAATCACTGCAGATGGTGACTGCAGCCATGAAATTAAAAGATGCTTACTCTTTGGAAGGAAAGTTATGACCAACCAAGACAGCATATTAAAAAGCAGAGACATTACTTTACCAACAAAGGTCCGTGTAGTCAAGGCTATGGTTTTTCCAGTAGTCATGTATGGATGTGAGTGTTGGACTATAAAGAAAGCTGAGTGCTAAAGAACTGATGCTGAGGCTGAAACTCCAGTACTTTGGTCACCTCATGCACAGAGTTGACTCATTGGAAAAGACCCTGATGCTGGGAGGGATTGGGGGCAGGAGGAGAAGGGGAGGACAGAGGATGAGATGGCTGGATGGCATCGCCGACTCGATGCACATGAGTTTGGGTGAACTCCAGGAGTTGGTGATGGACAGGGAGGCCTGGCGTGCTGCGATTCCTGGGGTCGCAAAGAGTCAGACATGACTGTGCGACTGAACTGAACTGAAAGAATTGATGCTTTTGAACTGTGGTGTTGGAGAAGATTCTTGATAGTCCCTTGGACTGCAAGGAGATCCAACTAGTCTATCCTAAAGGATATTAGTCCTGAGTGTTCATTGGAAGGCCTGATGTTGAAGCTGAAACTCCAATATTTTGGCCACCTGATGAGAAGAACTCACTTATTTGAAAAGCCCCTGATGCTGGGAAAGATTGAAGGTGGGAGGAGAAGTGGATGACAGAAGATGAGATGGTTGGATGGCATCACCGACTCAGTGGACATGAGTTTGAGTAAACTCTGGGAGTTGGTGATGGACAAGGAAGCCTGGCATGCTGCAGTCAGTGGGGTAGCAAAGAGTTGGACATGACTGAGGGACAGAATTGAATTTATAATCCCAGGATGCAAACTGGTATCTATCTGTGAGTGAATTGCAGTTCCAGTTTCCTGTTAATGTTGTTTGTTTTGTTATGTAGAACTTGGAATGTTGTTAAGCCCAGGGCTTGGTTGGCCAGGCCCTCTCCAGAGGCTTAGCAAATTCCAAGATCCACTCCCTATCTCTCTGTTGTGTTTCTTTTCTGACACTCACTGCAGATGTGGCTGACACCCACAGCAGTAGTCAGGGCAGTGTCCAGGTAGGTCAGAAACAAGGTCAGAGGGCTGCTCTGCTCTTTTGTCTCTGAAGCCTGAGCAAAGCCACTTCTATTTAATTTCCCTAACACTAATTTTCAGTCAGTGCTCTCTCAGAAGTAACCACTAGTCTTAACTTCTCTCTTTATTAATTAGCTTATTAGCTTTTCATGTTCTTGAATTTACAGGGTGAACTTTTTCACTTAACATTTTCAGAATCTGCATTTTCACAAAAAACCTAGGTGAGTTGCATTCAGGTTCAAGTTTGAGAAGTATTTCTAGAGAGTTTTAGTTCTTACCCTGGCGGCATATTGATGTCGATAGGTGCCCAGGTACTGCCTTCACTGATGCTGATTTAATTGGCCTTGGGTGATCCCTAGGCAACAATTTTTTATTTTTTTTAAATCCTGAAGGGATTCTAATTTGCAGCAAAATTGAAGACTGCTCGTGTGTGTCCTGTGTCAGCCAGTGCTCCCTGCCTCTCTAGTCCATGCTGGGAAAGAACAGTCATTACCTCTCTGAATGAAACAGATATCACCCAGAGCAGATTTTGTCAGCTTTCTCAGTTTACTGTTTTTCTCATCTCCCATCTTCCCTAGAACCTAAAGAAGTTACACTTAAGCCTTTGACTTGTGTTTTCATCACTCCATGGGAGCAGTGACATGCCAGAGCTGGCTCATACAGGCTTGTGAAAGCAGACTTTGTGCTTCTCTTTCCAAGTGTGCATTGAAAGACATGTTGGCAGCTCAAAATTGGCCATGGTGGGGGTTTATTTACACCACAGAAATGGGCAAACACAACCATTCAGGTTCTGTTTCTTCCCCTGTCTCTTCCTGGAGGGTTGGTTTGCATCACATATTCCCTTAATATAGGCAAAGTACTTTTCAAGTGGTTCCCAGTGTCCACGCATTCTTTCACTTCTGCCAACCCCTAACAAACCACTTGGCGTTTAATTGTATGTTTCAGTAATATTGGCAGTGCATCCACTGCTTTGGGAGTATAAGAAGATGGGCATGATTATCATGTTTCTTCCATCCAGCTCATTTGGAAATCCCTAGATGTATGCTTCCAGGGTCACTACTGTCTGGCCTTATTTAGGCCATCAGTATGTGAATAATGAAGCATAAGTCAGTGAGAACATTCATTACTGTACCTCACTTAAGATTTTTCATTGCATCTAGTGTTCTCTTGGAGTTGTTCAGCATTTGACTTATCTGATTTCTATTGATCATTGAATACCACTGATTACAAAGTGATTCAGGACATGTTGCAGACGTTTTGTAAGTATATCTGTTGGTCAACACCGATAAAAGATTTATGGTTCCTAGTACTTTAAAACAGGTCTTTTAAGTCAGATTTGTGTATTAATTGTGACTTATGCACTCCTAACTAGACGATGGTGGGCCTGTTATAACATTTCTAAGTTTCTCATTCCTTATCTGTAAAATGAATGTAAAAATCCATTGTGGAATTGTTACGAAGATTAATTAAGGTAAAATAGGCAGTGCACTAGGCTTCAAATCTGACACATAGTCAAACTTTATTCATTGTCTTAGGTTGGGTGCCAAGGAATAGACCCCAAGACAAGGATTTGGGTGGAAGTAGTTTGAGATGTGATCTTAGGAAATACAGGTGGGTAAAGGGTGGGAAAGCGAAACAAGCAAGAGCTGGAAACAATAAAGGCTAACATTGTTAAAACACTTTACACTGTTAGCAATTAGAACTTAATCCTACTGGAAAACTCTGAGAAACAATGTAAAACAGTGGTCCCCAACCTTTTTGTCACCAGAGATCTGTTTTGTGGAAGACAACTTTGCCATGGACTAGAGTGGGGGAGATGGTTTCAGGATTATTCAAGCACATTGCATTTATTTTGTACTTTATCTCTATTATTATTATATCAGCTCCATCTCAGATCATTAGGCATTAGATTCTGGAGGATGGTAACCCCTGATGTAGAAGACAGAACTCAGGTTTGTTCCATTAGAAGGTAGAGGAAGCTGTGGTATTAATCCATCAAGTTTGTTTTTCTGATCCATAACTCTGAGAAAGGCAGGATAGTGTAGCCAGAGGAACATTAGTTCATCTCCTAAGGTTTGTTCTAGCTCTGTTATTCACAAATAGTCTCATGGCTTAATTTCATTTTGTATGCACAAACATTACTGCTGGTATTGAATTAAAATCACATTCACACATACACTCACACATGCAGAAAACCCTTGTACAGTTTTACTTTTCTTACTGTAGTGATAGGAAACAGTAGCTATTCAGCTTAATATACTGAAGCATAGATTTGTCTAGAGGCAGTGTGGCTCCATTGTAGTATCACAGGATGAGGAGTTAGGAGGCTTTTGTGGAATCTTGACTCAGTCACTTACTATTTTTGTAGTCTTTAAAAGGAGCAAAATTTCCATGAAACTCTGCTGAAGGGGAAGAATTTACCTGCCAAGTTAATTCTTTGTGGTGAGAAGAACAAGGATAGTGGTTTAAAAAGGGGTTGTCTCATATGCTGTGGTCTATATTGGAGGAGCCAAGTCTCCATCAGTCATCAGAGCAAGGTGCTTCTGGTTGCTTTTGGCAGGATTCTTGAATTCCCTGTAGGGCTTGGGAGTTACCTTGTTATTCTCCCGTATCCACAGCATTGTAGTAATTTGTAGCCTAAAGACATGGTGACTCTCGGGAGACCCTAAGACACCCTGATGTAAATCTGCTGGTTCTGAGGATTCTTTGAGTCTCTTGGCTTCAGTGGAGAGTGTGGCTGCAACAACTTTCTTTAGTTTCTCCTAGAAAACAGTGTTGATATCAGTCTGACATCCTGGAATATTTCCTTGGCTCCTTGGACATGAAGGAGAAGGACAAATACTTACATAACTTTATTCTTCCTTGTTCTAAAATCCCAGGAATGATCATGTTGGACTTGGACAAAAGCTTCTTTGCCCTTAACATGTCCATCAGTTTATGAATTAAGTTCTGTATGCATACAAGGTCTTCGATTACTGAACCGATTGTTACTGTGTAAATATTTAGAGGGTTCCCCCATTGTTCAGTGGTAAAGAATATACCAACTGTTGCAGAAAACACTAGAATGGGAAAGACTAGTGGTCTCTTCAAGAAACTTAGAGATACCAAGGTACCAAGGGAACATTTCATGCACGCATGGGCACAATAAAGGACAGAAACGATATGAACCTAAAAGAACTGGAAGATATTAAGAAAAACATGGTAAGAATATATAGAACTGTACAAAAAAGGTCTTAATGACTCAGATAACCATGATGGTGTGATCACTCACCTATATCCAGACATCCTGGAGTGTGAAGTCAGGTGGAGCTTAGGAAGCATTACTGTGAACAAAGCTAGTGGAGATGAAGGGACTCCAGCTGAGGTATTTCAAATCCTAAAAGGTGATGTTGTTAAAGTGCTGCACTCAATATGCCGGCAAATTTGGAAAACTCAGCAATGGCTACAGGACTGGAAAGGGTCAGTTTTCATTCCAATTCCAAAGAAGGACAGGGCCAAAGAATGTTCAAACTACCTCATAATTGTGCTCATTTCACATGCTAGCAAGATTATGCTCAAAATCCTTCAAGCTAGGCTTCAGTAGTATGTGAACTGAGAATTTCCTCCAGATGTCCAAGCTGGATTTTGAAATGGCAGAGGAACCAGAGATCAAATTGCCAACACCTGCTGGATCATAGAAAAAGCAAGGGAATTCCAGAAAAACATCTATTTCTGTTTCATTAACTGTACTAAAGGCTTTGACTGTGTGGATCATAACAAACTGTGGAAAATTCTTAAAGAGTTGGGAATACCAGACCACCTTACCTGTCTCCTGAGAAAACCCGTATGCAGGTCAAGAAGCAACAGGTAGAATTGGACTTGGAACAACTGACTAGTTCCAGATTGGGAAAGGAGTATGTCAAGGCTGTATATTGTCACCCTGTTTACTTAACTTCTATGTAGAGTACCTCATGTGACATGCCAGGCTGGATGAAGCTCAAGCTGGAATCAAAATTGCAGGGAGAAATATCAGTAACCCCAGGTATGCAGATGATACAACTCTAGTGGCAGAAAGTGAAGAATTAAGAGCCTCTTGATGAAGGTAAAAGAGGATAGCAAAAAAACTGGCTTAAAACTCAACATGCAGAAAACGAAGATCATGACATCTGGTCCTATCACTTCATGGCAAATAGATGGGGAAGAAATGGAAACAGTGACAGACTTTATTTTCTTGGGCTCCAAAATTGCTGTGCATGTTGACTGCAGCCATGAAATTAAAAAACGCTTGCTCCTTGGGAGAAAAGCTATGACAAATCTTAAAGCTTCCCTAATGGCTCAGTGAGTAAAGAATCTGCCTGCAATGGAGGAGACACAAGAGATGCTGGTTTGTTCCCTGGGTCAGGAAGATCTCCTGGAGAAGGAAATGGCAAGCCACGTCAGTATTCTTGCCTGGAAAACCCCATGGACAGAGGAGCCTGGTGGGCTACAGTCCACAGGGTTGCAAAGAGTCAGACATGACTGAGTTACTAAGCACAACACTTACATAAAACGTCTAGAAATGACAAATCTAGACAGTGTATTAAAAAGCAGAGACATTACTTTGCCAACAAAGGTCCAAATAGTCAAAGCTGTGGTTTTTCCAGTTGTCATGTATAGATGTGAGAGTTGGACCGTAAAGAAGGCTGAGTGCCAAAGAACTGATGCTTTCAAACTGTGGTGCTGGAGAAGAATCTTGGGAATCCCTTGGACTGCAAGGAGATCAAACCAGTCAATCCTAAAGGAAATCAACCCTGAATATTCATTGGAAGAACTGATGCTAAAATTGAATCTCCAAGACTTTGGCCACTTGATGTGAAGAATTGCCTCATTGGAAACGACGCTGATGCTGGGAAAGACTGAAGGCAGGAGGAAAAGGGAGCGGCAGAGGATGAAATGTTTGGATGACATCACTGACTCAATGGACATGAGTTTGAGCAAACTCTGGGAGATAGTGAAGGCCAGGGAAGCCTGGCATGCTGTAGTCCATGGAGTCGCAAAGAGTCAGACATGGATGAGCAACTGAACAACAAAATATTTAGATGGAAAACTTTGGAATTGCAAGACTTTACTCCATGTTTTGAACATTAAAAAGGTCCTTTTCTATAAATTAGGTTGTCCAACATAAGTTTTTCTTGCAGCTCCATGTGGGAGCAAGAAACTTGTATTATGTATTTACTTTAAAGATGCAATGTGGCATTCTAGCAATTAAAGAATCTCAATATGATGTAAATGTAAATTAATCTCATCAGATTCTATGTTTTAAACTGCTGTGAAAAACTATATACATTTTAATGATGGACCTACTATTAGGGAAAAAAAACACTTTATTTCAAAAAAATAAATGTAGACAAATATAGAATAAGCTAGAATTAACTAGAGTTGATTCTCAAGTCCCTAAACTTAAGTACTTGAAAATTTAGATATTTATAAATTAGTAGTTTTTAATTGGAAATTCTAATGCTTACCATTATTCAGTATTAATGTGGTTACAGTATTTTTAGTTTCAATTTCTAAAAAATAAATTAGGTTCTTTAGAAAGTAAAAATAATGACACAGATTAAAGATCATAGGAAATAATTATATCATCCTTTTCAAAGGTGGTTTTACTTGTTTAAATCAGCATTATCTATAACTTCAGCATAAGCATACATTTCAGAGTATCAAAAGATAATGTGTGCAGAATATTTCTAGATAGTTTCTTGTATAGTACATGTACAATAGCTTTATTATGAGCCAGTTAGAAGTTTTGTTCAGTATTGCACATCTAAATTAAAATAAATATGGGTCTTTTTTCTATCAATAGAATTTTTTATACATGAGCAAAAGAACAGCTTTTATGAGCAAATACTAATAATAGGCCACCAATGATCCCAACAATGAAGTATACAAATAAAGTGGAAGTTATGATTTTCCTTATGGTTATAAACTCTAATAATGGCAAAGGGGATAAAACAACATTGTTTATAATAATTCAGTATTTAATAATTATATTTGATAAACTGATTATTCCTTTTATGTAACCTCATTTTCTAAATCTATCACTTCAATTCTGTGAGTGGAAGGACCTGCATATTTTACCCAGTATATAGAAATTGTACACTGAATAACTGCAAATTGATTGGACTCTTTTGACTTTTTTAGTAATTTTAAAAATTGAAGTGTAGTTGATTTACAGTGTTATGTTAGTGTCTGGTGTATAGCAAAGTGACTTGGATATATATATATATGTTCTTTTTCAGATTCTTTTCCACTATAAGTTATTATATGATATTAAATGTAGTTCCCTTTGCTATATAGCAGGACTCTGTTGTTTATCTGTTTTATATATAGTAGCTTATATTTGCTAATCCCCAACTCCTCATTTATCCCTTTCTCTGCTTCCATCTTTGGTAATTTTAAATTTGTTTTCTGTGTCTTTCAATCCATTTCTGTTTTGTAAATAAGTCCATTTGTATCATTTGTAAGTCCATTTGTAACCGGAATCTAATGATTCCAGTTTTACATTCCAGTAATACATTTGTCTTTCCCTGACTTCACTTAGTACGATAATCTTTGGGTCCATCTCTGTGGCTGCAAATGGCATTATTTCATTCTTTTTTATGGCTGAGTAATATTCCATTGTGGGCTTCCCAGGTGGCTCAGTGGTAAAGAATCTGCCTGCCTGTGCAAGAGATGCAGGAGACGTGGATTCATTCCCTGGGCTGGGAAGATCCTCTGGAAAAGGGAATGGCAACACAGTAAGTATTCTTGCCTGGAAAATTACATGGACAGAGGAGCTTGGCAGGCTACAGGTCGTAAAGAGTCGACCATGACAGAGCACACACGCTGTGTTCCATTGTACATATGTATATCTTCTTCATCCATTCATCTGTTGTTGGACATTTAGGTTGCATCCATATAGTGCTGCTACACTATTGGGTGTATACATTGGAGTGCATGTATCGTTTCAAATTGAGGTTTTCTCCAGTTCTATGCCCAGAAGCACGATTGTTGGATCATACGGCAACTCTAATTTTTAGTTTTTTAAGGAACCTCCATACTGTTTTCCAGTGGGTGCACCAATTTACATTTCCACCAACAGTGTAGGAAGTTCCCTTTTCTGATTGGACCCTTTTGAATTCTTTTATGTTCACTAACTTATCTCTATGACACTTTATTTGTATCTTTGTGTTTTTTAAATTAATTTATTTTATTTTGACGATAATTACTTTATAATATTATGATGATTTTTGCCATACAACCACATAAACCAGTCATAGGTGTATACACGTGTCCCCTCCGTCCTCAACCCCACTCCTACATCACTCCCCACTCTATCCCTCTGGCTTTGGGTGCCCTTCCTAATGCATCAGATTTTTGGAGTGTTTTTAGTAAATCATGTTATTTATGTAAGACTTCCTAGTTGTTTAAAATAACTAATCTGTTAAAAGAGATCTGAACAGATAAGTCTTAGTGAAAAGAGAATTTACCCCATAGGTTCCATTGGTACATGATGCTTAGGGATATATAGTTAGAAATTTTTAGAGCTTTCAGTGATCAAACAGTGGACATTTTAAAGACCCATTTACAGGAGATGCCTGAAGCTAAATAGCATTGCAGTGGTTTCTACATGGTGGATCAGTGAGGAAGTATTTTCCTCCTTGGGTGATTTATTGTCAAATATGGGTTAACTGGATATTCAGCACAGGATGTCACCTTAATCACAAGTCCTTACTGAGGTGTGAGCTTCTATTCTTATGCTACTCTTCATAGCCCTGAAAGGAGAAGGTGTCCTAGTGGCTAATTATTACTGTATCTTGTTATTACTGCACAACAAAATGGTGTCTTGCTTGAATTAATCATCAGTCCATGTGGTGAAGATTCCTTCCTGGGACTTAGCAACTTATTAAACAGTTGAACTGCAGTTTTGCGGAGAGGGTGGTTATCATCCAGTGTCTGCTGCCATCATGCTCTTGTAAGTAACAGGAGACTGTGGTCTCTATATTCCCCTCTCATAGTGGTTCCTTTGCTTCAAGTCCAGCATCCTTGAATACTGGATAGAATTAGTTCATATTTGATTTTCATCTTTACAAAGACTGTTGAGGAAAGGAACAAAATAAGTTTCAGATGGACAGGGAGGCCTGGCGTGATGCGATTCATGGGGTCGCAAACAGTCGGACATGACTGAGCGACAGATCTGATCTGAAAATATAGTGTTTTTTTTCTTTATTACCTATTAATTTTTAAGTATTGGATGTTTATTCCTTTCAGATATTTAGAAGCCAGTTGCCAAATCTTTCACCAGTCATTACACAACCAGGTCATTTCCTTTGGCACCAACTTGGAAATAATTTCCTCGATCATTTATGCAATTTTCCCTCCTGAACTTCCCTTATTTACTCTTCCTTTTAGATTTTATGCAGCCTGGGACGCTAGATAAAATTCTGACAATCATTTCAGAAGACTACTTAGGGGGACAGATTTCTTATTCCTTTTTGTGCCCTCCGCCTGCACTCTCAAATAAATAAAACCAAAGCCAGAAAACAAAGAACCAAAAAACTTTTTCTTAGTGTCTCAGGCTGCAACTGCCACAAATAGGCTGATATCTTAAAGAAAAAATAGCTTAGGTAAACTCTGAAAGTTTTTGTTGTCAGTGTTGGGTTTTTATTGTTTGCTTGTTTTTATATGAACGATTTTTTTAATTGGAAAAGTAAACCATAATCATAGTATTAAAAAAATAAACCCCATAGCAGTGTATTTCTGTCCCTACTCAGACACCTGACCCCAGACGCTTCTGTTGAAGTGATAGATATGCTAATTTCAACAAATAAGGCCTTCTTACAGGAGAGAAAGATGAGGCAGCTATTTTGTAGCATCTTTAACTACCTGATTGGTTTTATCTTCCCCCAAATCAGTGAATTTCCAAATTCAGTGATTTGTGCCTAAAGACAGGGTGGTGACTCTCCAGAGACAGGAAAACACACTTAATGTAAATCCACTGGTTCTAAGGATTCTTTGAGTCTCTTGGCTTCAGTGGAAAGTGTGACTGCAGTGGCTTTGTTCAGTTTCCTCCTGGAAGACAGTATTGATATCAGTCTGTCTGACATCCTGGAATATTTCCTTGGCTTCTCAGACATAAAGGAGAAAAATCAAGGACAAATGCTTATGTAACTTTATTCTTCCTTGTTCTCAAATCCCAGGAATGATCATGTTGGATTTGGACAGAAGCTTCTTTGCCATCAACATATCCATCACTTCATGAATTAAGTTATATATGCATACAAGATATTGGCTTTCAGTTACTGAACAGCTTGTCACTAGGTAAATACTTAGGTAGAAGACTTTGGAATTGCAAGACTTTACTACATATTTTGAACTTTAAAGAGTCTTCCCCCTGCTCCAAGTTAGGATTACTCGTGATCCTAGAAATACGCCAAGGATTGAATGGTACATGGGAAAGGGGATAGGAGAGAATGAAAGGAAGAGAGAGCATTCCCTTTTTTAAAAAGATTAATAGTGACAGCCTAAGTTTTGTTTTGTTTTAAACTCAACTATATATTTTAGAGGTCTTTCTATATCAACAAGTCTACTTTATCCTTCATCACAACTGCATAGTATGGATAAGTTATAATCTCTTTTGGCTATTCTTTATCAGTTGGCATTTCAGTTATTTCACTCATTCATTCATTTTTGACTGTTAAAGTCATGGTGTAGTGATTGCCCTTATTTGTATACCTCATACCTTGTATAGTCTTGTCAAATAAAATTCTGTGCATGCTACACACAAATGTCGTCATATGCAAATATGGTATAACTGCTTGTATACTCAAGCAGAAGCATTAAGAATGCAGTTCTGCATCACCCTAATTTCTTCACTTTACAAAATATCTTAGGATGGCAGCAGGTACAGAGCCATCTCATTTTTCAGGTTTTCTTGCCTTTCCCTCCATAGATGTAGATGTCAAGGTGTTGTTTCTACAGTGAAGACATTCAGTCCTGCAGAAGTAGCATGAGTAGATGCCCCCTGGATATGAAACGAATGGGCTGAAGAGGTTGGAGCCAGTGGCAGGCATGCTTGTTGTAGTTCAGAAGACTGGGCTCTTGGCCATGGGAGAGACAAAGGGGTAGTGGAGCCCAAGCCCTCGTTCTCTGAGTGGAGGAACTGGACATCCAGGCAGGGTCAATCTCGTGCCAAAGTCACTTATCCAGTGAGGGGCAGAGCCTCCCAGTTCTCCACTCAGGGCTTTTTCTACTACTCATGGAAAACTCCATGTTTGTCTGTTTCTTGTTTGCTGACTCTTCTGTTGTTTATTATTTCTCCTTGTGACCTTGACTGGGTTCTTTTGACTCACTTGAAGGGATATTTAAACACCATCCCACTCAACTTCTAGAACATAGTTAAAATTTGACAGGCAGTTTTGTCTTGTAGAGAGAGTTTTGCCAACTTCTCTAAGGCCCCCATCTCAGTATAATAATAATTATTTCAAAATCATTGCTAAAAAAAAAGTGATATAACTTTGGGAAAGAGGAGGGGAAGGGGAGAGTGAGACAAATTGGGAGATTAAGATTGAGATATACACTACTGTGTGTAAAACAGATTGCTAGTGGGAACCTGCTATAAAGCACAGGGAGCTCAACTTTGTGCTCTGTGATGATCTAGAAGGGTGGGAGGGAGGTCTGAGTGGGAGGGGATATATGTATACATATAGCTAATTTACTTCATTGTACAGCATAAATGAATACAGCATTGTAAAGCAGTTAGATCCCATACAATATGTATCTCTATATGTAATCTTAAAAAATAACTTTGGGGCAAAAATGATGGTTCTCTGTCTTTCTCTCTCTTGCATCCCATTTGAAGATGCTTAGGTGATGGAGAAATAATGGGCAGCCGGGCCTGGTCCTATTGATATAGTATGGGGGAGGGAAAGAAGCAGTGGTGACCTTAATGAACCAGATCGCATCTGCGTGGGCCCTTCTCTCATGGAGATCAGAGAAGAGAAGATGCTGCTTGGTATCCTTTCTCAGCTGAACTCAGCCTCCAGGTGGACAGGCATCTTTCAGAATCATGAGCTGAGAGTACCGTGGAGAAAGGAAGATGGGAAGTCAGGAAATATCCATCGTCATTTGAATGTGCATGTTATAAATATATACACACATGCATTTGCTATATTTATATGTATGCATGCCATGTACATGTATGTATATGTGTGTACAAATGGGGCATATACACATGGCCTGTATATGCACACACATTGATTTTACAGTGTATGGCTGTGAAGGGAAGAAGAAGATAAGGACTCACTCAACCCTCTTCCATGTAGAAAAAAAACAAAAACAACTGTATTAATAAGATTTGAGAACAGAAAGTTCTGACAAAAGCAAGGATGTTTGTCTTTCTAAAGTGAAAGAGCTCCCATAGGACAGATTATCTCCAAATACCCACTTTCTATCACAAGCAGGATTTTAATGACAGCCCTTCTTCTATTTGTTTACATGGGGGCATCTCCACTGACACTGGTTGCCATGGTAACTTGAAGCAACTGATCTGGGCCTGTAGTTTAGGATAATATATTTTGAATAGGCAGGGTAACTAAGGAGCCCAGAGAATGCACATTTGTGGCCTGGCATCTTGCTAATCTGTGCTGAATTCTTAGGGTTAAAAAAAAAAAAAAATCAATGGTATGCTGTGTGAACCAATTTCTTTTGGCAAGATAGGTGCTTGAGACATGTCTGCTTTTCCCAGGTAATTGTTAAATAGATCTGCAGATTAAATTGACCTTAGAAATAAACAGTCACACTCATTCTTCCATGGTGATGATAACTATTTAAAACCTTCCTTCCGAGTTTCTTTGAACAAGATTCCCATGTGGGAGGATGTTGTGGAAGCACTGACTCATGTCCAATTACCTGGGTTTGAATCCCAGCTCTGCCGCTTACTGGCTGGGAGACCTTGAGAAAAGTATTTAAACTTTTGGGTCCTCAGCTTTCTTACCTACTATTGGGAATGATAATAGTCTCTACCATTTGGGGTTGTATTGAAGAAAAATTAATTGATATACAGAAAGCAGTTAGAATTGTGTCTGATCCATACTACATGCTACATAAATGTCAGATATCACTATCACCATCATATTTCTGTTATTATTATCATATTTAATTTTTATTGGGAAGACTTGACTTTTTTTCTCCATCCTACACTTTGATGAACTCAGAGAGAAGAAGAAAGACAATAAGGTTCCTAGAGTGGAGTCTGAGTGGAAGCTTGAAATCTCAGAAATTCTTTTGAGATAACTGAAAATATTCTTGAACACATCTGAGAACCTCCAGCCTTTCTTTCTTCTCTTTTTTTTTTTTTTTTTTGGTTTTAATTTTATTTTATTTTTAAACTTTACATAATTGTATTAGTTTTGCCAAACATCAAAATGAATCCACCACAGGTATACATGTGTTCCCCATCCTGAACCCTCCTCCCTCCTCCCTCCCCATACCATCCCTCTGGGTTGTCCCAGTGCACCAGCCCCAAGCATCCAGTATCGTGCATCGAACCTGGACTGGCAACTCGTTTCTTACATGATATTTTACATGTTACAATGTCATTCTCCCAAATCTTCCCACCCTCTCCCTCTCCCACAGAGTCCATAAGACTGTTCTATACATCAGTGTCTCTTTTGCTGTCTCATACACAGGGTTATTGTTACCATCTTTCTAAATTCCATATATATGCGTTAGAATACTGTATTTATGTTTTTCCTTCTGGCTTACTTCACTCTGTATAATAGGCTCCAGTTTCATCCACCTCATTAGAACTGATTCAAATGTATTCTTTTTAATGGCTGAGTAATACTCCATTGTGTATATGTACCACAGCTTTCTTATCCATTCATCTGCTGATGGACATCTAGGTTGCTTCCATGTCTTGGCTATTATAAACAGTGCTGCGATGAACATTGGGGTACACGTGTCTCTTTCCCTTCTGGTTTCCTCAGTGTGTATGCCCAGCAGTGGGGTTGCTGGATCATAAGGCAGTTCTATTTCCAGTTTTTTAAGGAATCTCCACACTGTTCTCCATAGTGGCTGGACTAGTTTGCATTCCCACCAACAGTGTAAGAGGGTTCCCTTTTCTCCACACCCTCTCCAGCATTTATTATTTGTAGACTTTTGGATCGCAGCCATTCTGACTGGTGTGAAATGGTACCTCATAGTGGTTTTGATTTGCATTTCTCTGATAATGAGTGATGTTGAGCATCTTTTCATGTGTTTGTTAGCCATCTGTATGTCTTTTTTGGAGAAATGTCTATTTAGTTCTTTGGCCCATTTTTTGATTGGGTCGTTTATTTTTCTGGAGTTGAGCTGTAGGAGTTGCTTGTATATTTTTGAGATTAGTTGTTTGTCGGTTGCTTCATTTGCTATTATTTTCTCCCATTCTGAAGGCTGTCTTTTCACCTTGCTAATAGTTTCCTTTGATGTGCAGAAGCTTTTAAGGTTAATTAGGTCCCATTTGTTTATTTTTGCTTTTATTTCCAATATTCTGGGAGGTGGGTCATAGAGGATCCTGCTGTGATGTATGTCGGAGAGTGTTTTGCCTATGTTCTCCTCTAGGAGTTTTATAGTTTCTGGTCTTACGTTTAGATCTTTAATCCATTTTGAGTTTATTTTTGTGTATGGTGTTAGAAAGTGGTCCAGTTTCATTCTTTTACAAGTGGTTGACCAGATTTCCCAGCACCACTTGTTAAAGAGATTGTCTTTAATCCATTGTATATTCTTGCCTCCTTTGTCGAAGATAAGGTGTCCATATGTGCGTGGATTTATCTCTGGGCTTTCTATTTTATTCCATTGATCAATATTTCTGTCTTTGTGCCAGTACCATACTGTCTTGATAACTGTGGCTTTGTAGTAGAGCCTGAAGTCAGGTAGGTTGATTCCTCCAGTTCCATTCTTCTTTCTCAAGATCGCTTTGGCTATTCGAGGTTTTTTGTATTTCCATACAAATTGTGAAATTATTTTTTCTAGCTCTGTGAAGAATACTGTTGGTAGCTTGATAGGGATTGCATTGAATCTATAAATTGCTTTGGGTAGTATACTCATTTTCACTATATTGATTCTTCCAATCCATGAACATGGTATATTTCTCCATCTATTAGTGTCCTCTTTGATTTCTTTCACCAGTGTTTTATAGTTTTCTATATATAGGTCTTTAGTTTCTTTAGGTAGATATATTCCTAAGTATTTTATTCTTTCTGTTGCAATGCCTTTGACAAAATTCAACATCCATTTATGATAAAAACTCTCCAGAAAGCAGGAATAGAAGGAACATACCTCAACATAATAAAAGCTATATATGACAAACCCACTGCAAACATTATCCTCAATGGTGAAAAATTGAAAGCATTTCCTCTAAAGTCAGGAACAAGACAAGGGTGCCCACTTTCACCATTACTATTCAACATAGTTTTGGAAGTTTTGGCCACAGCAATCAGAGCAGAAAAAGAAATAAAAGGAATCCAAATTGGAAAAGAAGAAGTAAAACTCTCACTATTTGCAGATGACATGATCCTCTACATAGAAAACCCTAAAGAGTCCACCAGAAAATTACTAGAAATAATCAATGACTACAGTAAAGTTGCAGGATATAAAATCAACACACAGAAATCCCTTGCATTCCTATACACTAATAATGAGAAAACAGAGAGAGAAATTAAGGAAACAATTCCATTCTTTCTTCTCTTAAACTCAGGTTTTGGTAGCTTTTGAAGTTTTAAAGTAGCCATCATTCCACTAATCAGTTATTAAAGTGTTTTTTCTCCAAGCCACTGAATGCACTGAGATTCTGTACTTGGTCACACTCTGCTACTACAACCAGTTGGAGTTTTTTGAGCCAGGAGATGAGTTAGGGAGTGTTGGTACATGTGAGGGGGAGAAGATGGGACCAAGTTGAGTTATGGACCTTTGTTACTTTCTAATTCCTTTTTTTTTTTTTTTTTTTTACTGTATATGAGAAAGCTGAGTTCAGGGAAAGAAGAGTAAAACTCATTGTGCAATCATTTCTTAGGAATTGTGATCTCATAATGGCAGAGCTGGGATGAGTCCATTGGGAATATTTGCTTTTACACTCTGCAGGTAAAAAATGGAGATGGACCTGCAGGGACAAGCACAACTCTAGCATAGTGGACTTTGGTAAATGAATCCAGATGACCCTCTGGGGCCAAAAGGAAAGCATTTAAACTCATAGGGAATTACTATTTGCTCATTAAAGCTTAATGTTATTACTGGGGTTTTTTGAATCTAATGATATTGTAGGGAATCAGATAAGCAGTCAAGAGGGTGCTTTTTCATGATATAATACATATAATTACAGATGCTTTGTTTGCCCTGGCACTGAGTTGCAGAATTTAATTCCCCTTGCTATCAACTAGACATAGCGTTTTTTTTTTTTACCAGTAAGTCTCAGCAGAAGTAAAGTTCTGGGACTTTTAAAGCTAGATCCTAAGAAGCCTTGCAGATTCTACCTTGGAACACTCTAAGAAATCCAGTTTCCTGAGATGACCATGTTGGACTAGGTCCTGGATTAACATAATCAGATGGATCCCTGTCTTCCAGCCATCCCTACTATAGTTCCAGACATGCAAAGGAAGACATCTTAGACTCACTAGACCAGCCTCTTCACCACATAAGCACTGGTAGATGGCCTCATCTATGCCACTGAGCAGCTGCTGCTGCTGCTGCTAAGTCGCTTCAGTCGTGTCTGACTCTGTGCGGCCCAATAGACGGCAGCCCACCAGGCTCCACTGTCCCTGGGATTCTCCAGGCAAGAACACTGGAGTGGGTTGCCATTTCCTTCTCCAATGCGGGATAGTGAAAAGTGAAAGTGAAGTCGCTCAGTTGTGTCCGATTCTTCTCGGCCCCATGGACTGCAGCCTACCAGGCTCCTCTGTCCATGGGATTTTCCAGGCAAGAGTGCTGGAGTGGGGTGCCATTGCCTTCTCCACCACTGAGCAGAGCCCTTCCCAAATTTCCCACTCATAGAACCAGTGGTATACAATGAAATGGTTGTTGTTTTAACACTAAGTTTTGAGGCAATTTATTAAGCAGTAATAGATATTTAGGAAATGCCCTTACCATTTATGTCCACATTGTTAAAAGGGGCTGGCAATGACCCTCCACCAACCGCTATATACAGAGATACTAACACATACCACTTTAATTTTACAATTCTGTTCTAAGCAATCTACGCAGGTAATTCAGTCTAATGTGAAACTGTTGATTCTGGATGAATTTTGAATTTGGAGAATGGAGAAATCAGTAAAGAGCAGCACCACCAGTTAACCTGTGCAGCCTGGGGACAGTGCTGAGTTGTGTCTGACTCTTTGCAACTCCATGGACTATCAGTCCATGAAATTCTCCAGGCCAGAATACTGGAGTGCATAGCTGTTCCCTTCTCCAGCCCAGGGATCGAACCCAGGTCTCCCACATTGCAGGCAGATTCTTTACCAGCTGAGCCACCATGGAACCCTGGGGACAGTGCAGCTTGGTGAAAGATGCCTGGGGATAGAGCAGCCTGGGGAAGGTGCAACGTGGGGAAAAATGATCATCTGTATTACCTCAAATTGTTTTTAAATAAAAGTCAAAGAAACTATAATATATGCTCCTTCCCCTGATGTTTCATAGAAAATCAAACAAATCTTTTACTCATATCAGAGTGATTACACCAATTTCTAAGGAAAAATGCAGCAAAGAAGTGGCAGGTAATGAGACCTACTCAGAAAAGGAATGAATATTAGTAAACAATGTACTGGTCAGAATATACGGGACTATGCCACTGTAGCAAACTCCAGATCTCAGTAACTGTATACAGGTAAAGCTTTTCTCCTGCTTTTCCATAGGTCCAACTCAGGTTGGTGTGTGGGGTTGTCTCCATTTATTGAAGTTACTCAGAGACACAGAATAACTGGGCTTCACACAGTTTATGCTTCCATCATGTCCTGAGCTTCAGGAAAGGGAAGTGGCAACTCACATATGGTTCTTTAAGCTTAATTTGGACTAAAAGAGAGACCTTCCATTCACACTTCACTGGCCAAAGCAAGTTATGGTGTGTGTGTGTGGGGGGGGGGGTGCATGCTAAATCACTTTAGTCATGTCTGACTCTTTGTGACCCTATGGACTGTAGCCCCCCAGGCTCTTGTTCTTCATGGGATTCTCCAGGCAAGAATACTGGAGTGGGTTGCCATTTCCTCTTGCAGGGGATTTTCCTGACCCAGGGATCTAACCCACATCTCTTGTATCTCTTTCATTGGCAGAAGGGTTCTTTACCACTAGTGCCACCCAGCTTAAAAAGGGCAGAGAGTTCTCCTGGGAGAAAGTAGAATGGGTAACCCTTGGTGAGGAGCACTGGTTATGACAACAAGTGTGTCTTATGGGACCGGTACTCTACCAGGCATGTCTCACTGAATTCTAACAAAACTCCATTTTATAGGTAGAAAACAGGCCTATGGAGTGAAGTAAGCTGTCCCAGGTCACAGCTGATACTTATAAGGAGGGCCTGAGACCCGAGTCCTTGGATCAGATTCCAAAGGGCAGACTCTTTTTGACATGATACTTAACCAAGATTATTCATATTACTGAGGAACAAGAACAGACAAAAGAAAGTGAGGAGAATTTGATAATTATTTGTATTTTGCAGCAACTTTCATCTTAATAAGGCACTTTGCTTCTCCTTTGACCTATGCTGTGAGATACATTGAGATGCTTGGTAAGTTACTGTGTTCAGGGCAGTGTTCTTGGTCTGTGGGCAAAAGAAAGAAATCAGAACACAGTATCCTTGTAGAGTTTATTATACTCTAGTAAAAGGAGACATACTTTAAAAGAATAAGGATTCCTTTTATATACAAATATGTGTGGAACTTACTCAGATATAAATATATATTGTTCCAAGCAGATTTTAGAACAGTGGTTCTTAAGTTTTTTAATGTGCTGAAAGCTATTCTTTTTCCTATAAAAGTATATTTGCATACTTGAACATTTTTCGCAGTTTCTAGGTCTCCACAAATGCATTTTCCTCTAGAAGCTCATCCATTTGCTCAAGACTCCATGATTTAGTCAATTATTCATTGGAAGGACTGATGTTGAAGCTGAAACTCCAATACTTTGGCCACCTGATGCGAAGAGCTGACTCATTTGAAAAGACCCTGATGCTGGGAAAGATTGAAGGCGGGAGGAGAAGGGGATGATAGAGGATGAGATGGTTGGATGACATCACTGACTCAGTAGACATGAGTTTGAGTAAACTCTGGGAGTTGGTGATGGACAGGAAGGCCTGGTGTGCTGCAGTCCATGGAGTCACAAAGAGTCAGAGGTGACTGAGCGACTGAACTGAACTGATACAGTTTTAAGTTTCTACAGCTGTACCTATCCCGTATCAGGTGCTTTCTATCTCTGTGTGTGTATGTGTGTGTGTGTGTATATATATATATATATATTTCTATATCTCTATAAATATATATTTTGAATCAACTGTACAGTTGATGTACAATGATTCAGGTATACAGCAAAGTGAATGAATGGGAAGAGAAGGAAGGAATATTTAGATGTAGTTCTAATATATACTCATCCTTATATGGCTGTCACTCAGAAGTATGGTCTGTATTTTCTCTGGGGCATCTTAGCACATTTTTATTGTTGTTGTTCATGTTCATAGCATGAGAATTGGGTCCCATGAAACTGAGAGAAGATCAATGACTGAATGGAGAATAAAACGATGGATTGATTTTAACTGTCAGAGTAGTTGCTGTTAGGGTTGTTGCTGAAACATGTAACAAATTCTGTGGGAAGAAGATATTTCATCATCTACCCTTGACTGAGCATCCACTAAGCACCAAGCACTTGTTGGGTGGGCACTTAGGAAATAGAAATTAAAGGGAAAATTATGATCTTGAGAGGCCCTTAGTCTAATGGATGAAACAGAAGGAAACAACTACCTACAATGCATTGTGAAAACAGCAGCAGGGACTTGAGTGACTTGGAGTAAATGGTGTTCCTGGATCCGGTTCCCGTGTGTGTGAGTGTGTGAGTGTGTGTGTGTGTGCTTGGCAGGGTCCTTCCTCATACCAACAAGGACATCCTGGTGGTGTCTGATAATTCAATTCAGTTCTGACACTCTCTTCCTGGAGATAGATATGAGAAGATACAAGAATTTGGGCTCATAAAATCTTTGGAAAATAACTATTTTAATGCCTTATTCTGCAAGGTTTTCTCAGAGCACAGAGTATCTCATTCCTGATCTCCACCCTAAATTCCCTCACAAGGTATTGAGGTTCGGTGGCTGCAGTGGCCATTGACTTAGTTCCTGCAGAGGCAGATGGCAGGTGCCAATTTTCAGTTAGCAGGGCCCCTTCAGGGTCATAGACTCAACCATGAAACTATGGGTGGTATTTCATTACCATTTTGTCCCATAGTGCTCAGAATGCTTATTCCCAGGTATGGCAAAGATTTCACTGATAGCCCACCCAATGTGCTATTATTGGACTAGGCCTTATTATCAGTGCCAAAAGACTCTGGACCACCTGTTTTACTAGTCTCTTACGGTCCAGGAAAATATTCCCTCTTGTTACCTCTTCCCATACTTATGGTTATACGAATACAACCATTGATCTCATATGAAGCTATATATCACCATTTTATCAGAGGTACACATTGGTAATGGAAGAAATAATTTTGTAAAATTGGCAAAATAAAAATTAATATAGCTAGCAGTATTCATAAGGTCATAAGTAAGAATTTAAGAACTTCCATTAGGTGCAGCCCAGTATATCCTAGATCATCTGGCTTTGTCTGCTCACTATCAACCCTATGTTTAAGGAAAATTATACATTTATATTGTCCAAAGTTTCCCAGTGCAATTTCTTGTGTTACTAGGCTGATTATTCCTAGTATGGTTTAATTGTCTCCAACATAAGGCAGCCTTCAAATTTAAATAACCATAGTCTGGTATTAACCTCCTGGTTGTAGATCATGGAGCATCTGATCTTCATCCAAAGATAGATTACTGAGTTAAACTTCAGAAACAAACTTAAAGTGTCCTTTTAATAATTCAATTAAACCTGCAGTTCAGTTCAGTCGCTTAGTCATGTCCGACTCTTTGTGACCCCATGGACTGCAGCACACCAGGCCTCCCCGTCCATCACCAACTCCTGGAGTTTACTCAGATTCACGTCCATCAAGTCAGTAATGCCATCTAACCATCTCATCCTCTCTCGTCCCCTTCTCCTCCCACCCTCAGTCTTTCCCAGCATCAGGGTCTTTTCCAGTGAGTCAGCTCTTCGCATCAGGTAGCCAAAGTATTAGAGTTTCAGCTTCAACATCAGTCCTTCCAATGAATATTCGGGATTGATTTCCTTTAGGATGGACTGGTTGGATCTCCTTGCAGTCCAAGGGACTCTCAAGAGTCTTATCCAATACCACAGTTCAAAAGCATCAATTCTTTGATGCTCAGCTTTTTCTATAGTCCCAATTAAACCTTACAACAATGTAACATAACAGCAAGGAACTATCTGAAAAGTGAGTCTTAGTGAATACAGACGTCAGTAAACAGAATTATACTTTGGTGTCCATTGAAACATCTCTTTCTCTCTAAAATTGCTCTCATTTTTATCAAATACAGTCAAATCAAGATTAATTTTTCCATAAATTAACTTTGATTAATTGATAAAGGGCCTACCTGGGCCAGGAAAGCCTCACCAAGGGCTTGTCACAGATTTAGGTAAAGTCCTCCCTTTTTGATGTCTACAGAATACCCTCAGCTTCCTGCGCCTGTTAGGAGGTAGGATTCCTGACTTATCTTAATTGCTAGAAACCTAAGAATTTAGGAAGGATTAGGTAAAGAGAAAACAGAACTGTTTCAACTCTGCTTACAAAGGTATAATTTACCAAGTTGCTATAAGTAATAATTAGTTTGAGAGGAGTTATATTAGTTATATTTGAAAAACAGATTGCTGTTTTTCACTTGCTAGGTTGTGTCCGACATTTTGCAACCACATGCACTGAAGCATGCCAGGCTTCCCTGTCCTTCACTGTCTCCTGGAGTTTGCTCAGACCCATGTCCATTGAGTCAGTGATGCTGTCCAACCGTTTCATTCTCTGTCATCCTCTTCTCTTGCCCTCAGTCTTTCCCAGCATCAGGGTCTTTTTCAATAAGTTGGCTCTTCACATCAGGTGGCCAAACTCTTAGAGCTGCAGCTTCAGTCCTTCCCGTGAATATTTAAGGTTGATTTCCTTTAAGATTGACTGGTTTGATCTCTTTGCTGTCCAAGGGAATCCCAAGAGTCTTTTCCACAGCACACTTCAAAAGCATCAATTCTTCGGCACTCAGCTTTCTTTATGGTTGAACTCTCACATCCATCCATGACTACTGGAAAAACTGACACATGGACCTTTGTTGGCCAAATGATGTCTCCAGTTTTTAAAATGCTGTCTAGATTTGTCGTAGTTTGTCTGACAAGGAGCAAGCATCTTTTAATTTCATGGTTGCAGTCACCATCCAGAGTGATTTTGGAGCCCAGGAGAATAAAGTCTGTCACTGTTTCCATTGTTTCCTGATCTACTTGCCATAAAGTTATGGGACTGGATGCCATGATCTTAGGTTTTTGAATGTTGAGTTTTAAGCCAGCTTTTTCACTTTCCTCTTTCACTTTCATCAAGAAGATCTTTAGTTCCTCTTTGCTTTCTGTCATTACAGTGGTATCACCTGCATATCGCAGGTTGATATTTCTCCCAGCAATCTTGATTCCAGCTTGTGAGACATCCAGCCTGGCATTTCACATGATGTGCTCAGTATAGAAGTTAAATAAGAATGGGACAATATACAGCCTTGACATACTCTTTTCCCAATTTTGAACCAGTCCATTATTCCATGTCCGGATCTAGCTGTTTCTTCTTGATCTGCAGACAAGTTTCTCAGGAGACAGGTAAGGTGGTCTGGTATTCCCATCTCTTTAAGACCTTTCTACAGTTTGTTGTGGTCCACACAGTAAAAGGCTTTAGAGTAGTCAATGAGCAGAGGTAGATTTTTTCATGAATTCCCTAGCTTTTTCTATGATCCAGTTGTATGTTGACAATTTGATCTTTGGTTCTTGTGCCTTTTCAAAATCCAGCTTGTACATCTGGAAGTTTTTGGTTCATGTACTGTTGAAGTCTACCTTGAAGGATTTTGAACATAATCTTGCTAGCAGGTGAAATGACTGCAGTTGTATGGTAATTTGAACATTCTTTGGCATTGCCTGTCTTTGAGATTGGAGTGAACACTGACATTTTCCAGTTCTGTGGCCACTGCCACAGTTTACCAAATTTGCTGGTGTATTGAGTGCAGCACTTTAATAGCATCATCTTTTAGGATTTGAACTAGCTCTTCTGGAATTCCATCACCTCTGCCAGCTTTGTTTGTAGTAATGCTTCCTAAGGCCCACTTGACTTTACACTACACGATGTCTGGCTCTAGCTGAGTGACCAAACCATCGTGGTTATCTGGGTCATTAAGACCTTTTTTGTATAGTTCTTCTGTTTATTTTTGCCCTTGCCTTTATTTCTGTCCTTTATTGTACCCAACTTTGCGTGAAATGTTCCCTTTGTATCTCCAACTTTCTTGAAGAGATCTCTAGTCTTTCCATTCAGTTGTTTTCCTGTTTCTTTACATTGTTCACTTAAGAAGGCTTTCTTATCTCTCCTTGCTATTCTCTGGGACTCTGCATTGAGTTGGATATATCTTTCCCTTTCTCCTTTGCCTTTTGCTTCTTTTCTATTCTCAGCTATTTGTAAGGCCTTTTGAGACAATTACTTTGCCTTCTTAGATTTCCTATTCTTGGGGATGGCTTTGCTCACCACCTCCTATACTATGTTAAGAGCCTCTGTCCTAGTTCTTCATGAACTCTGCCTACCAGATCTAATCCCATGAATCTATTTGTCACCTCTACTGTATAATCATAATGGATTTGATTTCAGTCATACCTGAATGGCTTAGTGGTTTTCCCTACTTTGTTCAATTTAAGCTTGAATCTTGCAATAAGAAGCTTGTCATCTGAGCCATAGTCAGCTCCTGGTCTTGTTTTTGCTAACTGTATAGAGCCTATCCATCTTCAGCTGCAAAGAATATAATGAATCTGATTTTGATATTGACTTTCTGTTGATTTCTCTATGTAGCGTCTTCTCTTGTGTTACTGGAAAAGGGTGTTTGCTATGACCAGTGTATTCTCTTGGCAAAACTCTGTTAACCATTTCCCTGCCTATTTTGTACTCCTAGGCCAAACTTGCCTGTTCCTCCAGGTATCTCTTGACTTCCTACTTTTTTCTTCCAATCCCCTATTATGAAAAGAATATCTTTTTTTGTTGTTAGTTCTAGAAGGTCTTATAGGTCTTCATAGAACCATTCAATGTCAGCTTGCTTGGCATTTGTGATTGGAGTATAGATTTGGGTAAGTGTGATATTGAATGGTTTGCCTTGGAAATGAACTGAGATCATTCTGTTGTTTTTGAGATCTCATCCAAGTACTGCATTTTGGAGTCTTTCGTTAACTATGAGGGCTACTGCATTTCTGTTAGAGGATTCTTGCCTGCAGTAATAGATATAATGCTTATCTGAATTAAATTTGCCCATTTCCATCCATTTTAGTTCACTGATTCCTAAAATGTCGATGTTTAGTCTTGCCATCTCCTGCTTGACCACGTCCAATTCAATTCACTTTGATTCATGCATCTAACATTCTAGGTTCCCATACAAAATTGTTCTTTACAATATTGGACTTTTTTAACCACCAGACACATCTACAACTGAGTGATGTTTCTGCTTTATCCCAGACTCTTCATTCTTAGTGAAGCTGTTTCTTTGCTCTTCCCCAGTACCATTTTGGGATGCCTACTGACCTGGGGGGCTCATCTACTGGTGTCACATCCTTTTGCCTTTTCACTGTATTCGTGGGGTCCACAAGGCAAGAATACTGACGTGGTTTGCATTCCCTTCTCGAGTGGACCACATTTTGTCAGGCCCTGACTAGCAGAGACATGTCCTTCAGCTGCTCCATGTAGCTGGATGACATGCCTGGCACCCTGGTTGTCCTACTGCTGGTCCTCATTGACTGTGTAAACCTTCACTGACCACTGGGTGTCAGTCAACATGCTGCCCAGGGGCCAAGGCAAAGCCCCTGCTGGAGTCAGTGGGAAGGGGATGGGGGAAAGGCTGGACACAAGGTTGGAGGACACCCAGGAGTGGATGGTCCCTGGCTTCACTGCTGCTGCTGGCTGCCCTGGGGCCGATCTACCACCCAAGAGTAGATAAAACTCATAAAAATTATAAACATATTCACTAGTTCACTCCATAACTAATACTTTAGTCACTTTTTATGAAGCCACCAGGTTTTTCTTTCAGTTCAGTCACTCAGTCATGTCCGACTCTTTGCGACCCCATGAATCACAGCACGCCAGGCCTCCCTGTCCATCACCAACTCCTGGAGTTCACTCAAACTCATGTCCATCAAGTCGGTGATGCCATCCAGCCATCTAATCCTCTGTAATCCCCTTCTCCTCCTGCCCCCAATCCCTCCCAGCATAGGGTCTTTTCCAATGAGTCAACTCTTCTCATGAGGTGGCCAAAGTATTGGAGTTTCAGCTTCAGCATCAGTCCTTCCAATGAACACCCAGGACTGATCTCCTTTAGAATGGACTGGTTGGATCTCCTTGCAGTCCAAGGGACTCTCAAGAGTCTTCTCCAGCACTACAGTTCAAAATCACCAATTCTTTGGTGCTCAGCCTTCTTCACAGTCCAACTCTCACATCCATAGATGACCACTGGAGAAACCGTAGTCTTGACTAGATGGACCTTTGTTGGCAAAGTAATGTCTCTGCTTTTGAATATGCTATCTAGGTTGGTCAGAACTTTCCTTCAAAGGAGAAAGCGTCTTTTAATTTCATGGCTGCAATCACTGTCTGAAGTGATTTTAGAGCCCAGAAAAATAAAGTCTGACACTGTTTCAACTGTTTCCCCATCTATTTGCCATGAAGTGATGGGACCAGATGCCATGATCTTCGTTTTCTAAATGTTGAGCTTTAAGCCAACTTTTTCACTCTCCCCTTTTACTTTCATTGAGAAGCTTTTTAGTTGCTCTTCACTTTCTGCCATAAAGGTGGTGTCATCTGCATATCTGAGGTTATTGGTATTTCTCCTGGCAATCTTGATTCCAGCTTGTGCTTCTTCCAGCCCAGCATTTCTCATGATGTACTCTGCCTATAAGTTAAATAAGCAGGGTGACAATATACAGCCTTGATGTACTCCTTTTCCTATTTGGAACCAGTCTGTTGTTCCATGTCCAGTTCTAACTGTTGCTTCCTGACCTGCATATAGGTTTCTCAAGAGGCAGATCAGGTGCTCTGGTATTCCCATCTTTTCAGAATTTTCTTTAAGATTCATTAATTTCTTATCCAGTTTAGCATTATGGTCTGAAAGTCAGAATTTCGTATTTATGCAAAAGTCAAGGGAATTCAGAAAAATGTCTCTGTTTCATTGACTAAAGTCTTTGACTGTATGGATCATGAAAAACTGTGGAAAGCTCTTAAAGAGATGGGAATACTGGACCATCTTACCTTTCTGCTGAGAAACCTGAATGCAGGTCAAGAAGCAACTGTTAGAACCCTGTATGGAACAACTGATTGTTTCAAGATCAAGAAAGGAGTACGACTGAGCTTTCTACTCTCATCCTGTTTGTTTAACCTATACCTTTGAGTACATCATGAGAAATGCCGGTTTGGATGAGTTACAAGATGGAATCAAGATAGTTGGGAGAAACATCAACAACCTCAGATATTTGGATGATACCATTCTGATGGCAGAAAGCAAAGAGGAACCAAAGAGCCTCTTGATGAGGTTGGAGGAGGATAGTGAAAAAGCCAACTTAAGACTAAATATTAAAAAAACTAAGATCATGGCATCCGGCCCCATTCAGTTCAGTTCAGTTCAGTCGCTCAGTCATGTCCGACTCTTTGCAACCACATGAATTGCAGCACGCCAGGCCTCCCTGTCCATCACCAACTCCCAGAATTCACTCAAACTCATGTCCATCGAGTCGGTGATGCCATCCAGCCATCTAATCCTCTGTCGTCCCCTCCTCCTCCTGCCCCCAATCCCTACCTGCATCAGGTCCTTTTCCAGTGAGTCAGCTCTTCGCATGAGGTGGCCAAAGTATTGGAGTTTCAGCTTTAGCATCAGTCCTTCCAAAGAACACCCAGGACTGATCTCCTTTAGGATGGACTGGTTGGATCTCCTTGCAGTCCAAGGGACTCTCAAGAGTCCTTTCCAAAAAAAAAAAAAGAGTCCTTTCCAAAAAAAAAAAAAAAAAAAAAGTCCTTTCCAACACCACAGTTCAAAAGCATCAATTCTTCGGTGCTCAGCTTTCTTCACAGTCCAACTCTCACATCCATACATGACTACTGGAAAAACCATAGCCTTGACTAGACGGACCTTTGTTGGCAAAGTAATATCTCTGCTTTTGAATATGCTATCTAGGTTGGTCATAACTTTCCTTCCAAGGAGTAAGCGTCTTTTAATTTCATGGCTGCAGTCACCATCTGCCCCATTACTGCATGTCAAACAGAAGGGAAAAAGGTAGAAGTAGTGATGGAATTCCACTTCTTAGGCTCCAAAATCACTGGATTTTGGTGACTGTAGCCATGAAATTAAAAGACATTTGCTTCTTGGCAGGAAAGTGATGAAAAACCTAGGTGGTGTGTTGGAAAGCAGAGACATTACTCTGCCGACACAGGTCCATATCATCAAGGCTTTGGTCTTCCCATTGGTCATGCATGGTTGTGAGAGCTGGACCATAAAGAAGGCAGAGTGCCAAAGAATTGATGCCTTTGAATTGTGGTGCTGGAGAAGACTCCTGAAAGTCCCTTGGACAGCAAGGAGCTCAAACCAGTCAATCTTAAGGGAAATCAACCCTGAATATTCACTGGATGGACTGAAGCTGAAGCTCTAGTATTTTGGTCATCTGATGCACATAGATGACTCATTGGAAAAGTCATTGATGCTGGGAAAGATTGATGGCATAAGGAGAAGAGGGCATCAGAGAATGAGATGGCTGGACAACATCACCCATGCAGTGAACATGAACTTGAGCAAAAGCTGGAAGATGGTGAGGGACAGGGAGGCCTGGTGTGCTGCAGTCCATGGGGTCTCAAAGAGTGGGACATGACTGGGCAACTGAACAACAACAATAACCTTTCTATAAATCTTCTTGAAGAGGAAGCATTTTTGCAGAGACATCAGAGTGAAACCATAACTGTCTCTAATGCAGAACACTTAAGAGTACACATTTAAATCTGATTACAATGCAGTTGACAAAGTAACTTGGTTACTGCTATGACATACAACTTTCAGATAAAAAATAGAATTATGACTGACATTTTACCAGGACATATGAGATTTTTAGGAACACCATATAATTTCTAGAATACCTATATTAGTAACATTTATCATACAGTATAACTTAAGATTTATTACTCATTTGACAATATTTCCCATATAATTTAACATACCTAATAAACCTAATTAGCTTAGTATCTCTCTTTGGGATGTTTTAGGGGCCCTTTGAAGTTAGCTAAAGGTCAAAAAGGTTTCATTAGAATTTGATGTAGGAAATTTTTTTGTCAAAAAATATCAAAAGGATTTAGAACGCTGAGTCAGATAGATAGGTCACTGTGAGACAATAGTTATTCACTTAGCCAAAGTGACAATAAAAGATTTCAAAGGCAAATATAGAACAGATCACTTAAAAAGTGAGAAGCTTAAAATCTCTTGTCAAAGGCAGTTTAACATTTTAAGAAAATTTTTAACAGAGAGAAAGCCCACATTCAGTTTTTGTACCAGCTTACTTTTTTTTTTTTTTTCAGAAAAAATAATTTTTACATTAATATTTAAAATTTGTTTTAAATTATGAACATATAATAACACATTTACAGAAGACTTGGAAAATACAGAAGACTTGGAAAAGAGTTGCATATAGTTCCACTATATATTACAATTATTTTTTAAGTAGGTAAATTAAGTTTTCTAGTTGGAATTTCTGGAGAAGACAATGGCACCCCACTCCGGTACTCTTGCCTGGAAAATCCCATGGACGGAGGAGCCTGGTGGGCTGCAGTCCGTGGGGTCGCTAAGAGTTGGATACAACTGAGTGACTTCACTTTCACTTTCATGCATTGGATAAGGGAATGGCAACCCACTCCACTGTTCTTGCCTGGAGAATCCCAGGGACAGGGGAGCCTGGTGGGCTGCCATCTATGGGGTTGCACAGAGTCGGACACAACTGAAGCAACTTAGCAGCAGCAGCAGTTGAAATTTCAGTATCCAACTCTCAAAAATTAATATAATGAATAGAAAAGTAGAAGAATATAGTAGACCTGAAAAGCAGTATGAACCAGTTCAACATGATTAAGATTTAATGCAATTTTCACACAACAGCAGGTTTCAAATTCTATTCAAGTTCCCAGGGACATAAAACATGGTGCAGGAATTTCATGGTCTAAAGGTATTGAAATCATTCAGAATTTGTTCTCTTATCACTGTGGAATTGTGTATTAGAAATCAATATGAAAAGATATTTGAAAATAACCCACATATTTTTAAGTGCAATGTGACATTTACCAAGTGAGATCTTTTACTTAGCCATTGAAAGCCTCAATAAAATTAAAAGACTGAAGAAACACAGAGGGTGATTGCAAAGAAGAAAGCATCTAAATGAGAAATTAGTATCAAAGGTACTTTTAAAATACCTTGTATTTAGATATTTAATGTCCACTTTTAAATGATGCGTGTATCTAAGAGGTCATAACAAGGAAAATTAGAAAATATTTGTAATGGAATAAAAATGAAAAAAGTATTTATCAGAATTTGTTGCATGCTGCTGAAGCTGCTCAATGCAAACAAATACAATGTGAAATCTTAAATAAGGTGTGGAAACAAATAATGGACACTAACAAAAATTTGTGAGATTTGAATAAAATCTGTACTTAATAGTACTGTATCACATGTTAATTTCCAGTTTTTTGGTTTTTTTTTTTACAACATAGTATTTCTTTATAGTCTTAGAATTGGATTAGACGTTTCAAGCCTCATTCAATTTTTTGAAAAAAAAAATCACTAAAATAATAAGCTTACTAGACTTTTAGCAGTAATACTAGATGACAGAATAAATGGAACTATATCAAAGTTTTGAGTGAATGTAAATTAAAAGTCTAGCATTCTATTTATACTTAGTCAAACAGGTGGAACCAAAGTGTCATAAATTTTTTAGCTAAGCAAAGTTTTATAAGTTTTCTAAAGCATATGTATTGTATATTATATATAGGTATACACATACACACACATATGTATCAAAAGTTTGTTTACTACATTTGATAAAGGCTTGGAAAGACTCTTGAGAGTCCCTTGGACTGCAGGGAGATCCAAGCAGTCAATCCTAAAGGAAATCAGTCCTGAATATTCATTGGAAGGACTGATGCTGAAGCTGAAGCTCCAATACTTTGGCCACCTAATGCCAAGAACTGACTTGTGTTTCCTGCCTAGAGAAGTTCCGTCAGAATTTGTTCTAAAGCTGTCACCAACTTACTTTTATAATTCATTTACTCAGTTAACTTCAATCTAAATGTGGCCAGCACTGATCATCCATAAACATTCCATCACTTTCTCTATCCAATTAGTCTGTCCCCCATTCTCTTCTCCATCTAGAAAAAAAAATAGTTACTTACTTTCCTTTCCCTTAATAAAGTATGATTCCATTCCTCGTACCTTCTTTATTTAAAACACATATCCTACTTTCCTACTGTATACTGAAATGTGTCCTTTATTATTTCTGGTAGCTTTAATTACATATTTAAGTTAGACTCCTCAGCTCTTAAAAACTTAATTTCTTGAGAAAATTAAGAAGGAAGCAATTATGAACTGTCTTTTACATTAGTGCTCTATAGATTGGTAAACATAAATACCAATGATAATTTCTAAAAACATTTTTTAAAATAGAGAACTTCTCAGGGTGGCACAGATCATATTTACTAATAGTCCCAAATACTTTTGGTTTCTCTGTTTGGTAATTGATACCTTTAATTTCTGTTGAATATTTCCTAGATCTCATTTAACTTGAAATTTATTCTGGCCAGTTTTATATTTCTGATTATACAAGTGCATTGTTTTAAGCCAATTAAGAAGAGCCTAATTTGGTTATGTTTTTGGTTATACCATACATCTATGACATACACAGATACATACATACATGCACATAGAGTGCATGTCCTCATGCACTCTCATTTCGAAATTTCAGCCCTGAGTCAGGTACAACAACATAAAATCCATCAGTTATAATGGTTTGGATTCACATTGGGCTTCTGGCAGATGGAACAAATCAAGGTCGTTTGTCTAGATGGCTAAACCCTTTTTTACTAATATTTACAGAAAAGACATTTAGGATTTCTACTACTCCTTGACAAGTCAAGTTGTAATACTTTACCCCCTTTTGCAAAATTTGCATTTTAAAAAGATGGCAGAGATAAGGGTCCCTGAGAAGACCAGGTAAGACATTTATATCTCAAAGGTACAGGCAACTATATATGCAAAAAGAAATAGTTTTGGAATTTTCAAGACTTTTTCCTACACCAGTTTTTTCCAAAGTCTAAATAATATTATGGCCACACACTGTCATAATAAAATAATACCTCTTTCTTAGACGTGGGGTCATACCTAGAATCTTCCCAGTCACACAGAATTTGTTCAAGAAGGCTCCACAGTGGAACAGAACCAGAATTTCCCATTTGACAGTGCAGAATGACCATCACAAGTCGCCACACAGAACCCAAAGTGTAAAACACACAGGCATGGCTGTCCTAATTGAAAATTCCCTTCGGTACAAGATTGCAGTCTTTAAAAAAAAAAAAAAATCTCATACAGAAACATAGCTAAGAACTGACAAAGAGGAAATGGAAATATCTTGAACTTCAAAGATTTCATAGGGAGGAAAGGAGGCCAGATTGAAAGAAGGGAAGGGGAGGGAACAAAAGTGGCCTTATGGCTATCTCCTGCCACCTGCAGATGCCCAGGCATTATCGGACTTTTCCTTGGGCTTCCAAGGAGGATTGGAACTTGGTCCTACCAGAAATCAGATTGTCATTTAGTTGTTAAGTCATGTCCAACTCTTTTGCAACCCAATGGACTGTATCTGGGTAGGCTCCTCTGTCCATGGGATTTCCCAGGCAAGAATACTGGAGTGGGTTGCCATTTCCTTCTCCAGGGGATCTTCCTGACCTGGGCACTGAATCCATGTCTCCTGCATTGGCAGCTCAATTCTTTACCATTGAGCCACCAGAGAAGCCCTCAGAAACCAGATACAAGGCCAGACCAGAATTTGAGTTCTCTGCCCACTGAGGGTGATCAGGCTCTAACCCTCAGATCATGCTGAAGCCCTTCAATTGGACTGTTGAATCTAGGACCTGGCAAGAGAAAAAAGGGTAGGATAGGAGAGATTGAAAAGAGGAAAGGAAGAGGAAGGGGGAAAGAGGTCAGTAAAGCCTGTTATTTCTTACCCCATCAGGGTACTCTGCATCAGGAGGAGACCAGGGACAAAAGGTTTCAGTTTTGGCTGCTAGGTCTGGTCCATTGGTGGGTCAGCTGGTCCCCAAGAGTGGTCAGGATGTTAGTTGTGGTGAAAGAGGGGTCCTGCCAGAGTCACCATTTGTTGTAGGAAGGGGACCCCTTCTAGGGCCTGAGAGTGGGCTCTTGTCTCACACTCAGAAATGAATTGTCTGAGGAGACACTTGTGCTAACAAAGCAAAAGACTTTATTGGGAAGGGTGCCCTGGCAGAGAGCAACAGGGTAAGGGAACCCAGGAGAACTGTTCCGCCACGTAGCTTGCAGTCTTGGGTTTTATGGTGATGGGGTTAGTTTCTGGGTTGTCTCTGCCCAATCGTTCTGACTCAGGGTCCTTCCTGGTGGTGCAGATGGCTACACCAAGATGAATTCCAGGGAGGAGGATTCTGGGAGGTTGGTAGGACATATGGACTGGCATCTCCTCTCTCCTTTTGACCTTTCCCACATTCTTCCCGGAGAAGGCAATGGCACCCCACTCCAGTACTCTTGCCTGGAAAATCCCATGGACAGAGGAGCCTGGTAGGCTGCAGTCCATGGTGTTGCTAAGAGTCGGACACAACTGAACGACTTCACTTTCACTTTTCACTTTCGTGCATTGGAGAAGGAAATGGCAACCCACTCCAGTGTTCTTGCCTGGAGAATCCCAGGGGTAGGGAGCCTGGTGGGCTGCCATCTCTGGGGTTGCACAGAGTCGGACACGACTGAAGCGACTTAGCAGCAGCAGCAGTAGCAGCACATTCTTCCAGTTGGTGGTAGCTTTACAATTCCAAACTCCTTACCAGGACCTCCTATTGTAAGATAATTCATACAAGTGGCTACTGTCTTGCCTGCCCACAGCGGGCAGGTTCAGTCAGTGTTTCCTCCAACAACAGGGCTCACTCGCTCTCTTCCCTCACACAGAATATTGCCAGACTCACAATTCTTTTCTTTTCAAGGCTGAGTCATTTAAATGACCTGACTCTTTAGAAGCATCGCATAGTATGACATATTACTTGATTTGTTATGGATTTTGGTATTGAGAAGATATATTTCTTAAAATAAGGGATTAGTCAGTCAAAGATAGTTCTTTTAGATATTTATATCCATAGCTCACTGTCATTGTAATTCAGGGCACTGTATGACATTTAATTTAGGTGGCTTTATATGAGAGTGGGAGGGAAAGGGTAGTAAAGGGGAGCAAAAGGATTTTGCCTTAATTGCATCTGAGAGTGGAAAACATTCTTTATACCTTCCACTGTTATTCAGAGGTTCCATCATGCTTTGGTGTTACAGGCAGTTACACAGGCAAGTTAGACTGAGTGGAGGAGAGACTTTTTAATTGAGAATTTCACTTTTTCCCTTACAGTCCCATGGACAGAAGTCTGCCAGGCTTCTCTGTCCATGGAATTTTTCAGACAAGAATGCTGAAGTGGGTTGCCATTTCCTACGCCAGGGGATCTTTCCGACTCAGGGATCAAACTCATGTCTCTTGTGTCTCCTGTACTGCAGGTTGATTCTTTACTGCTGAGCCATCAAGGAAACATCCCCCTTTCATAGTGGTCCTCTAATGAGAATGTTGTCAACTGAGAAAAAAAAAAAAAAAGGCACAACGTGAGAGTTTGAGTTAGGTTTTATCTGGGGCAAAATGATATACAGCCTGGAAGACAGCATTTCAGATAGTTCTGATAAACTGATAAACTGTTCCAAAGAGATGGAGAGGAAGGTCAGTCTTATATATGATTTTACTGAGGGGGGATACATGTAGTCACACATTTTGGCAAAGACTTGCTGCTAGTCACAAGGAGCAGATGTCTCTGTTAATGATTTTAGTGCTTTTCTCGATATGAGGAGGTGAAGGAATTGTCTGAAGGCCTGTTCTGCCAGTTTTCCTGGAGGACAGAGTGCCTCAGCACATCCTGCAGCCACTCATGATGTGCTCCTTGTAGAGGGAGATGGCAAGTGCCAGTTTGTAGTTAGCAATGTTTAGGAAGCTGGTGGCTGCGCCTTGGTGATTGGTCATCTGTCGTAAAAGGGCAGTGTTTGAGTTTGTGATTTTTCTCTTCTATGGGTTTTGATTAGAAGCAGCCTGCCTTTTCTCTCTTACCCTTCTTGTACCCCTGCTGCCTAGATTTTGAAATATTATACTCATTTCTCTACTGTTTGATGTTTTTGATCTTTGGTGCCCAGGGATGACTGGCTCCTGTGGACCTCTGCACGTGTTAATCCAAATCCCTCCAACCTTTTTTTTTTTTTTTTTGCTATCTTGTTTGTTTTGGTCAGAGAATTGTTACTTGATTCACAGCCTATGACCAGTTTACATCCAGATATCATTTATGGAGCCTTCACTGCTCTAGGTTCTTGCATTTTATCTCATTATATTCATTATAAAACCCACTAGGATTGGGGAATACAGGGTTGCTTATTATTAACTCCATTTTTTTAATACAGAAGAATTGAAGCTTAGGAAGGTACATAGATTGTCAAAGGTCACACAGCTGGTACATAGGAGAGCTAGAATTTCATTCCCGATGACTGACTTCAGAGTCTGGGATAGAGCAGTGGTTCTCAGGCATCATGTGTGTCAGAACCCTGAAGGGCTTGCTAAAAGTAGCGTCCTGGACCCTAGCCTCAGTTTCTTAATCAGCTTGTTAGGGACAGGACCTGGAAATTTGCATTTCTAGTATGACCCTGTGTGATGACCATGCAGCCAGTTTGACACTGGAAACAAAAATGTACAGAGAAAGGATTTCTAGAGTCGGTCTACCTGGATTTAAATACAGACTCCATTACTAATTAAGGGAAAGCACAGTGGAACATCACTTGGTCTCTGAAATACTCATGGCTCATCTAGACCTGCTTCAGAGAGTTATAGTAAGAATGACATGAAATAAAGCACTCCAAATGGTTCACAGAGTGCCTGAGCTATGTGAAGTTTCATATTGTTACCACTCTTAGTGAATTTCTCTGCCAGAACTCTGCAAGTCTTTCTCATGCCTTGAGATACCACGTTTTCTATTCTTGAAGTCCTGTGATTTGCTTAATGCACCCATGTTGTTTTCTGTCAGACTCTGAGGTGTTCTTTATCCCCTTCTTAACAACTACTTCTCCAGGCTCACTTCCGATCCAAAGTACAATGTTGAGAAGCTTCTGCATCCACATGGGTAGCATAAAACTCCCAATCTCAACTTTATCTCCAACTGTTTTCTGCTACCTTCTGACACAGAAGATGCAGTAGAATCATTTGACTTCTGAACTTTTCTTCTAGAATAAGCTTCTGGAAGACAGGTGTGGTGTGCAACAAATCTTTGATCCTCTGCAATGCCTCTCAGTGTTAGCAGGACCCTAACACGTATCTGGTGAGTGAAAAACTAAGTGAGGGAATTGGAAGGCATGAGGTCAGAAAGAGCCTTGCTACCTAGGGTGGATTATTTTCCCATTGTGGGTTTTGGTTTCCTCAATGAAAATCTTGAATTAGAATTTTTAAAAAATATAAATGCATGCCTTTTCTATTACATCTGTACACACCTCAGGTCTAATTATTTCCTATTCAGTAGTTTGATAGTAATGCTGGTAACCAAAGGCTCTATGCATGCTCCTCTTATCTTATTTTACTATAAGTCTCCTTCTTGTATACCTGGTGCTGAACAAAAGGCAGGACTTGTTAGTGACCATTTTGGTGACTTTTCTTTTTCAAAATCCCCGTGATTCAGTTCAAGAAGCTATTATATTTGTCCCAGGATCAGGCGGACAAGCATGGGGACAAAGTTCTCCTTCAGTAAGGTTTGCTTCGTTTCAGTTTAGAAGTTGCCCTAGATGTATTCTGACAGGCCTAAAGTTCTAGTTGGGACGTGTTCTGATGCCAGTTTTAGGTGTCAGCAGTTTCTCCTCAAGTTGCAGTGTTGGGTTATTTTGTATCTTTACTCAGTAAGTAGGACATAGCATTGAATTAGTAGAGAATGCCTTTCTGCAGGAGGAGCTAACACCCCATCCTGGATTAGTGTGGCTTTAAAAAACAGGAATGACTTTTTAAAATCTGTTATAACATGTTTTCTTCCTGATGGCAGAAGTATCATTCATGTTCATGATAAAATATATATGTAACAATTTAATGAAAAATATAGCAAGGTTAAAACTTTGGGATATGTACTATGAGTCTTCTATTCTCTCTCTTCTTTTCCTTTCCCTCTGTCTCTCTCTCCCTTTCTCTTTCTGTCTCTCCCCTTCCCTCCTCCCTCCCTCTCTCTTATTTGCAAATGAAAGTAAAAGAATATATAATTTTTTTTCACCTTTCAACCCATAATATGCTCTCACACTCTCTAAATATTCTTCAAGAATATAGCTTTTGTTGGCTGTATGGTATTCAATTGAGTAGATATGATTCTTTGCTGAAAACAATCTCAATTTTTAATATTTATATTGTTTCCAAAATTATTGGTGTTATAAGAAGTACTGCATTGAACTTCCATCCCTATGTATAAATTTTGTGTATCTTTTTGATAATTTCAGTCAGTAAACTAAAGTGGAATTTTACTGGATCACAGGGCATAAACGTGCTGTGCTGTTCCATAGATTTCAAACTACATTTTTATGCAAGCTATTTTAATACTTAAGATTTTATTGACTGAAGGTGACATAGAAAACCACAGTGAGCCAATATCCGTTAAAGAAATAGTCTTTGTAGTTAAAAATATGCCTCTATTAATTCTATACCTCTCAAGAATAAGAACTACATCAGGCCACTAAAATTTGAACACAAGTTTCATCAAACATCAACTGGTAGTCCCTGTCTTATACATATTTTAGAGAACACAAAAAGAAAGAAAATTGTAGACTTTTTTTAGCTATATTATCTTGATTTAAAGAAAATTTAAAGAAAAGGCTACTATAGATTAATCTCACTTAGGATCATAAATAAATAATTCCTAAATGAAATGCTAGTGCATGAAATCCAGTATTTTTGAAATATATCCTGTCCAAGAAGAATTTATCCTGAGGGTGAAGGATCGGTTGACATCCATCTTTGTATCAGTATATATCAGCATATCAATGTCAGAGATTAAAAGAGAAAAATGTTACCACTGTCTTAGTAGATGTGCTAGATTTTAGTCTGATTATCCTAGGCTGGATCTGCTAGAAAGCAGAGCCTGGGGGGCAGATTACAAAGTTGACACTTTGAGGGGTACAGATCTCAGCAGGGAGAATGAGAAAATAGGTGATGTCTGGCAAGGAAAGTTGTGAAGTAGTTGTACTGTTGCCATATTAGCCACAACTTCCAAAGAGATTACAGACATTCAGGCTTGTGACTTCAGCTTATGGGAATTTACACAAAAAGATTGCAAGAAGGAAGTGCACCCATTGAGCAGATCCATAGAGGAGCAAAGGGAGGGTAAATTTATCTGTCTGACTTCCTCTTGACTTTGTTTTCCATTAGTCATGGTCTATTCCACAGAGACCTGATGCTTTTTTATACCTGTCAAGATGGTGACAACTAAATAAGCCCCATTGTGTGACATTTCATCCAAGTCCAGAAGCAGAGGGCAGATTCAGCTGGTTGGAGGACCAAGAAAGGGAAACAGGTGATACACAAAAACTTTAGATGCAGTGCAGCTTGAAACACTGGATGTAATGTAACACTTATGATAAAAATAAGTAAAACCAAAGGAAAATTTCATCATCAACATGATCAATATATCTATCCAAAAGCTCTTGAAATTTCAGATTTTAAAAGCTTAGAGATAGTTCCATTAAGTCAGATATAAGACAAGGATGCCCACTTTTCTGCTACTATTCTATCTTTAACTGAAGATTCTAGCCTTACCCTTGTGGCTCAGCTGGTAAAGAATCTGCCTGCAATATGGGAGACCTGGGTTCAACCCCTGGGTTGGGACGATCCCCTGGAGAAGGGAAAGGCTACCCGCTCCAGTATCCTGGCATGGAGAATTCTGTGGACTGTATAGTCCATGGGGTTGCAGAGTCAGACACCACTGAGCAACTTTCCCTTTCTAGTCTTACCACTTAAAAAACTGAAGTGAAAACAAAAACAGAGGGCTTCCCTGGTGGTCCAGGGGCTAGGACTCTACCCTCCCAATTCAGGGGGTCTGGGTTTGATTCCTGGTCAGGGTAATAGATCCCACATGTAACTAAGAGTTTGTATGCCACAGCTAGATATCTTGCATACTGCAACTAAGACCCAGCACAGCCAAATAAATAAATATTTTTAAAAACAAACACAGAAAACCCATAACTTAATCACATGATTACAAGGGAGCCTAAAATATGTTATGTTTAGCTGGTGGCCATGTACTTAGCTAAAACAGGTGTGTGTATTGGGGAGAAGGCCTTTTAGCAAAATAAAAATATGGTGAATGGGTGCTGGGACCATAATTAGCACTTTCTGCCCCATCTATGTGGGAAAAATACCAATAGTATCTACAAACAATAATAAAAAATAATAGAGCTCAGTGGTTCCAGATAAAACATTAACAAAAACTTTGGTGGTATGAGAATGTAAATTAGTGCGGTCCTTATGAAAAACAGTGTGAAGATTCCTCAATAAATTACAGTTAAAGCTACCATTTGTTGTTGTCCAGTTACTCAGTCGTGTCTCTTTGCGACCCCATGGACTGCAACACAACAGGCTTTCCTGTCCTTCGCCATCTACTGGAGCTTGCTCAAACTCATGTCCATTAAGTCAGTGATGCCATCCAACCATCCCATCCTTTGTCCCCCCCTTCTCCTCCTGCCTTCAATCTTTCCCAGCATCAGGGTCTTTTCCAATGAGTCAGCTGTTCACATCAGGTGGCCAAAGTACTAGAACTTCAGCTTCAGCATCAATCCTTCCAGTGAATATTCAGGATCGATTTCCTTATCTCCTTGCAGTCCAAGAGACTTTCAAGAATATTCTCTAGCACCACAGTTTGAAGGCATCAATTTTTTGGCACTCAGCATTTTCAATTGTCTAGCTCTCTTATTGGTGCATGACTATTGGAAAAACCATAGCTTTGACTATATGGACCTTTGTCAGCAAAGTAGTGTCTCTGCTTTTTAGTATGTTGTCTGTTTTAATTTCATGGCTGCAGTCACCATCCACAGTGATTTTAGAGTCTAGAAGAATCCAGAAATTCTAATTCTGGATACATTACATATCCAAAGAAAACAAAAATACTGTCTTGAGATATATCTGCTACCCCCATGTTTATTGTATAATTATTTACAGTAACAAAGACATGGAAACACACCATGGTCTGTGTCCATCAGCAGATGAATGGATAAAGAAAATGTAATTGATGACATCCATTGGATAATATAAAAAGCAAGGGAATTCCAGATAAACTTCTATTTCTGCTTCATTGACTATGCTGAAGTCTTTGACTGTGTGGATCACAACAAACTGTAGAAAATTCTTTAAGAGGTGGGAATACCAGACCACTTTACCTGCCTCCTAAGAAACCTGTATGCAGGTCAAGAGGCAACAGTTAGAACCAGACAGAAAACAATGGACTGGTGCAAAATTGGGAAAGGAGTATATTGTCACAAGGCTGTATATTGTCACCCTGCTTATTTAACTTCTATGCAGAGTACATCGGGCGAAATGCCAGGCTGGATAACTCACAGGTTGGAATCAAGGTTGCTGGGAGAAATATCAGCAACCTCACATATGCAGATGATAACACTAATGGTAGAAAGCAAAGAGGAAATAAAAAGGGTCTTAATGAAGGTGGAAGATGAGAGTGAAAAAAACTAAAATGATGGCATTCAATCCCATTACTGCATAGCAAATAAAAGGGTAAAGTGACAGATTTTATTGTCTTGGGTTCCAAAATCACTGCAGATGGTGACCACAGTCATGAAATTAAAACACTGGTTCCTTGGGGAAAAAGCAATGACAAACCTAGATAGTGTATTAAAAAGCAGAGACATCACTTTACCAACAAAAGTTTGGATAGTCAAAGCTATGGTTTTTCCAGTAGTCATGTATGGATATGAGAGTTGGACCATGAAGAACTGAGTGCCAAAGATCTGATATTTTCGAACTGTGGTGCTGGAGAAGATTCTTAAGAGTCCCTTGAACAGCAAGGAGATCAAACCAGTCAATCCTAAAGAAAATCAATCCTGAATATTCATTGGAAAGACTGATGCTGAAGCTCCAATACTTTAGCTACATGATACAAAGAGCTGACTCTGGAAAAGATTGAAGGCAGGAGGGGAAGAGGGCAGCCAGAGGATGAGATGGTTAGATGGCATCATAGACTCAATGAACATGAGTTTGAGCAAACTCCCAAAGAGAGTGAAGGACTGGGAAGCCTAGCCTGTTGCAGTCCATGGGGTCACAAAGAGTCAGACACGACTTACTGACTGAACAATAGCAACTACACACACACACACACACACACACACACACACACACACACACACACACGGACTTCCCTGATAGCTCAGGTGGTAAAGAATCCACCTGCAGTGCAGGAGATCCTGGTTCAATTCCTGTGTTGGAAGATCTGCTGGAGAAGGTGTAGGCTACCCACTCTAGAATTTTGGGGCTTCACTTGTGTCTCAGCTGGTAAAGAAACCACCTGCAATGCAGGAGACCTGGGTTCGATCCCTGGGTTGGGAAGATCCCTTGGAGAAGGGAAAGGCTACCCACTCCAGTATTCTGGCCTGGAGAATTCCATGGACAGTCCATGGGGTCACAAAGAGTCAGACACAACTCATTGACTGAACAACAGCAACAGAATACACACACACACATACATATATATACACACATATATGTATATATAAATAGTGGACTATTATTCAGCCATAAAAAGAAGGAAATCCTGCCATATAAAATAATACAGATGTACCTTGAATTCATTATGCCAAGTGAACAAATAAAGACAAATAACGTAAATCTAAATTAATCTCAGTTATATGTGAAATCTTAAAAAAACAAACTCTTAGAAACAGAGAGCACACTGGTCATTACCAGAGGTTGGGTGTCAGAATCTGGTACTAAGCTGCTAAGAGAGCAGATCTTAAAAGTTCTCATCACAAGAAAAAAAATAACTATGTGAGGTGATGAATATTAACTAAACTTATTGACATGATCATTTGGCAATATATATGTATATCAAATCAGTGTGTTATATGCTTTAAATGAATGCAATGTTTATGTCAATTATATCTCAGTAACACTGGGAGGATTTTCAGTAATAAACCCTACAGCAACAGTAATCAATTAGAAAATGTTATGGGGATATATAAATTATAACAAAAACTACACAGTGACTAGAAATAAATTTAATTCCCAAATGTACAATATTTTTCCAGAGAAAAATCACAAAACATCTCTGAAATACATAAAAAAGATAGTAATAGATATTTTAACAATGTTGTTTCTCCTCAAACTGACCTATAAAATCAATGCAATTCTAATAAATTTTCCAACAATTTTTTTTTAAGTTGGCAAACTTGTTCTAAAATTTCTATGTTGAGATACATATCCAAGGATAACCAATTCAAACCAATCAGCAAACAATAGGAAAATGGGAAATGAGCATCTGGGCAATTCAAAGGGGTTCTCAATCTTATTAGTAATCTGATAAATCTACCTTTAAGCAACCAACCACACATTGCCATTTTATGTGCCCTGGATTGACAGAAGTTAAAAATAGTAACAATACTAAGGGTTGGAAATGATGTGGGGACATTAGATGGGGTGAAACTTATGATGGAAGTGAAAGAGGTACAACCGTTTTGAGCAACAATGTGCTAACACCTAATAAATCTGAAGATGGCTATTGGTTAATATCTAGCCAGATTTGCAAATTTGCGCACTTGCTAAAATGCATTTGTAATCCTCAAATCAGTACCTACAGTGCTTTCACAGTCACTTGTAGATGAAGAGTGGCAGAAGTTTGCATCCCTTCATGTGCACAGTCCCAACTGAGGCCAAACCAGGTGACACTCTGCCTTGAGAAATGGAATATTTTCTTCTATATCAGTAAACAATGGATGTCATAGTCATCAGCAATTACAGCTACTTTGGATAGTGAGCTGGTGAGCCCTGAGGGAACTCAAGATGCTGTGAAAACACAGGATAATGGCCCCAGTTAGCTGAGGTACATATCAAAGGAATGATTTCAGTGAGCACAGACTCTTGCATCTTTCCATACAGAGAAAAGCACTGAATTCCTTAACTTGGGATATCTGATTTTCTTTAATTAACAATAATATTTTGATGTTCAGACTACCTGACCTTTGTTGTAAAACTCCTGTTTAACCTGGCTCCTTCTCCTTGCCTCCTCAGAGCAGTTCTCTCAGGGTCACTTGAGTTGCTGTCTCCTGGGCTTGAAGTCCTAAAAGTCTCCACTGAGTAAAACATAACTCAGCTTTTAGGTTGTGAATATTTTTGAAGTCCACAGCCTTCTTGTTTTGTTTGCAAATGAGTGTCCTTCTAGTCATGGTCATTTTAGTGCCCCACCCCCCCGCCCCGCCCCCACCCCCCCCTTTTTTTTTTGCATTTTGTGGATTTTGTTGGTGATTTCATTTTTAAAATGCCTCCCCCCACTCCTCCCTGCCCCATATATGCTGAAGTGCTGTCTTGTGTTCCTAAATTCAGGAATGCTGCTTGTGTTAAATATACTTTGTTTAGCCATGAGTCACAGTGCTTTGGATTGTTGAGTTCAATGTTAGTGAATCAGTAGCACATATATAAGGTGTCTTGAAACAGAAATACACATAAAACAAGAATTGGTTGACAAAAATATTGTGACCAGAGGTTTGCAGGGATCTAACCCTATGTTTCCTCTAGGAGCACACAATATCTGCTAATTCAGTGTTTGCAGTACTTTATAAAGCACAACTACTGCAAATAACAAGAATCAACTATAAATCACAGAGAAACTCTCATATGTGAATAAAAAGACATAAAGAATGTTCATTATTTTTAATGGTGAAAATGTAGATATGACGCTGGTGTGTTTCATGCAGGGAATGGATGAATGCATTACGATATATCCTTGCAATGAAACACTCTCATGGTGCTAGCATTTTGGCAGAGAGACATACAATAAACAAAATTACTATGTAAAGTATATAATTTGTTAAAAGGTAGTGCATGCTGTGGAGGAAAATTAAGTAGAGAAAAATTTCAAGTCCTGCTTTGAAATTTTAAATAAGGTGGCCAAGGAATGCCTCCCTGCAAAAATGTAAAATAATTAATATTTTATATTCTCTTATTTCATAAGATAGAACTTCTAGAATTTATTAAATAATGATTAGTAATAGCACATATTTTACTCCTGGCTCAGAATCTAGCAAATAATAGGGGATGCATAAATGTACATAATAAATGTCTCTGATGTTTCACCTAAATATGGTTTTGGTTAATGTCCAATACATCCGCATTTCAGCGCTCTAGGAATTTTGCATGTTTTTTGCGTGTTTTATTATTTCAGTTGGAAGAAATGTTGTAGGTTTTCCTGGCTTTCCTCCATTCTGAGCTGGAGTTCCTTGACTGACATTTTAATGTAAGTGAAGCATTGGGCCTGACATAAATTAACACTCAATAAATGTTTTTAAATTGAATTAATGAAGAAACTGAGAGGGGGGAAAGGAATACAATGTTTACCTTGATTTGTAATTTTTAAACAATCACATATTTATTATTATTATATTTTTCAATCATATATTTATTAACTAAGCCTCTTTTTCTCCTTTTGCCACGAGCCCTGCAGATGGTAGGGGTGGGCTTAGCCAAGAGAACTAGTATTTGTTTAGCTGCAAGTATGTTCTAAGTACAGAGTATAGAGTGCAGTCCTTCACATGTAATCATAACAAAACCCTGCAAGGCTGCTATTATTTCTACAGAAACGGAAATAGTTTCAAAGAGATTATACAAATTTCTCAATGTGACACAACCTGAATCATAGCAAACCTGGATATTCCAGCCTAGTTGGTCTAACACCAAAACCTGCTGTTTCCTTCACATAATGGTGCTGGCTCCTAGAAACACATCAGAGTGTTCAGAACTGTCTATATATTTTTGTTTGCTTTTTCCTCCATTGGCATTTTATACTCAGCATTGCCACGCCAAAGCATATCAGCATATAGGGAAACATCACTTCCTGTTTTCAATTTAATAAATACTTAGAGTTCCTACATTGATTATTTTCAATACTTTATAAAAAATATGACCTTCTCAACATGATAAAAGGCATTTATAAAAAACCCACAGCTAACATCATGCTCAATGGTGACAGATTGAAAGTTTTCCCTTTAAGGTGGGGAACAGACTAGGATGCCCGCTTTTACTACTGATATCCAACATTGTACTGGAAGTTGTAGCCAGAGAAATTTTTTAAGAAAATAAAAGGCAATGAAATTGAAATGGAAAAAGTAAAATTATCTCAATTTGCATATGACATGATCCTATATATCTCAAAGAATCTTACAAAAAAAACTTTCAGAGCTAATAAACAAATTTAGCAAAGTTGCAGCATACAAGATCAACATACAAAAACCAGTTGTGTTTTTAAACTCCAGCAATTAACAATCTGAAAAGGAAAATTCAGGAATCAATTTCATGTAATATCCCCCCAAAGAGTGAAATACCCAGGAATGAACTTAGCCAAAGATGCTAAAGACCTGGGTGGTATAAAACATTGCTGAAAGAAATTAAAGAAAACTTATATAAATGGAAAGATATCTGTGTTTATGAATTAGAAGACTTATTCAGATATCAGTACAATTCACAGTAATCTATAGATTCAGTGTGTAATCCCTATCGAAATTTCATTTTTGGCAGAAATGTAAAAGCTGATTTTCAAATTCACTTGGAATTATAATATCCCTCAAATAGCCCAAAAAATCTTGAAAAAGACGAACAGCTTCTTGATTTCAAAATTTACTACAAAGCTTCAGTAGTTAAAAGTATGGCACTGGCACAAAGATAAACTTATGAGCCAGTGGAATAGAATTGAGAGTTCAGATATGATTTCATACCAAATTATGGTATAGTCATGCAATGAAATATTATTTAGTCATAAAAAGGGAGTAAGTACTGATATATGCTGCAAAACAGATGAACCTCCAAAACCTCAAGCTAAGTATAAGAAGCCAGACACAAAATGACAAATATTGTATGATTCCACTAATATGAAATATTTAGAATTGAGAATTTCATAGAGAGATTACAGATTGGTAGTTGCCAGGGGCTGGGGCAAGTTGGGAGTAGGGAGAAACCGTTGAATGAATAAGAGGTTTTGTGAGTGATGGAAATGTCTTGGAACTATATAGAGAAGATGATTTCAAGAAAACTTTAAAGATACTAAATGACACTGAATTATTCTCTTTAAAATGGTTGATTTCATTGAATGTGATTTTCACCCCAGTAAATTACTTTTTTTAAGTCATGACCAATCTCAGAGATTCTAGTAGGTCTGAGATGGGTATCAACTCTGTCTGTTTTGTAAACATAGCACTAGTGATTCAGATGTATACCAAAGGTTGTGAACTTTTGGCCTCCATGCCACCAGTGTCCTGGGATCTTTCACAACATTATCCCCTTATCTCATTCCTGTTCTCATTTAACTCTCCTAGGACCTGACTCTGTGGGTTATATTTGCTATATGTATGCCAGTTTTGGTCCTCCAATAAGAAGTTACCAAGATGGAATTAGACATTGGAGAGATTTATTTGTGGGAAATAACTGCAAAGAATAAAGGAGGAAGAAAACAGATTTGGTGGAAAAGGCTTTCAGAGTGTGATGCAAGTCTGATGCCTGTTCAAGGGGAACCAGAAGGAAGGAGTCTTGAGGAGGAAAAGCCTCAGACTTCAATGCAGCCCTGAGAAATGCTCATCTAGGCAATAAGATCCCCAGAGTAGATTGTCTGTGCTATCAGAGGAGTTCTTCTCAGGATGGAATGGCCCATCTCTTGTACCTGAATTATTGCCTGTCATTGGCCAGGAGCAGCCCTGGGAGATAATGGTCTCAGGGATGGATGCTGCTGAAGATTTGAGTATAAGGCACCTGGAGAATGTCCACCAACCAGCCTTCTTGCAGCAGGTTTTCTTGAAAGATCTGAGTACAACACATCCACCACCACCAATAGCATGATACTGGACAAGTCTCATAATCTCTCTGAACCTTATTTGCAAAATGGAGTTCATGTCATCTCCATCACATGTTTATGTGAAGACAAAATTAGATAAGTAAAAGTACTGGTGAGGTATTTGGAGTGAATATAAGTGATTGACAATTCTTCCTTTTGCCATAATACATGTGAGCCAACTGTGGCTAAGAGAAAAATGACCTTCCTGAAGGTTGCAAAGCTAGTAAGTAGCAGAAGCAACATTAAAACCCAGCTTGACTTCATGTCCTACACATGTTCTATTTAGTAATATAGTTGACCGAGATTTTTACCCCAGTACCTGGAACTGGGATCTACATGAACTTTCTGTAAAGCTGTGGAGATACATCTGCCAGCTCTGGGCGTGCAGTACATACTTTTACTTTATTTCCTCATGTCTTCCTTCCTGTTGGCGCATCACAGAAAAGAGCCAAGCATCTTATGTCATCTTTAAAGAGAGTTTGTCTGTTCCTTTCTTGTTTAGATGCCCTTCATTTGTGTTTATGGACTAATTGTGCTGGCTAGGAATTCTTCTACACATGGAATAGAAGTTCTGAGAATGGACACCTTTGTCTTATTCGTGGTCCGAGAGGAAAAGCTTCCAGCTTTTCATTGTATGGTGATAGCTGTGGGCTTCTTATATGTGGCCTTTATTATGTTGAGGTATGTTTCTTCTGTTTATATTGTTGAGGATTTTTTTATAAAAGGATGTCCGATTTCATCAAATGTGACATGACCATATGATTCTTTGTTTTATGTTGTGGGTGATTGATGAATTCTGAGGCCTGTAGCTCCCAGAGCTGGGTAGTTTGTGATCCAGTCCCTCAGAGACAGCCATAACAGTTGGGGTGCTAGGTATGGACAGGCTCCTTCCAGGCAGAAGCTCGAAACCTGATTTGAGTTGTAGTGAACCAGGAGAGGTAGTGGAAGATGTGCCCATGAGCTGTTTCAGGCTCATGGGAGGATCCCAGTCTCTTCCCGCATTCAGGCTGATTAGAAGCCAGAGCCTCTGGCAGCAGCTGGGAAAGCATGCAGTAAATCCAATCCATGGAGAGACTGGGAGATGAGTATTTTTGCCTTCTCCCTCTGCAGTAAATCTGGAGAGGGTAGCTTCAGGAAGTGCTTATGCAGCTGTTGGAAAACTGGGTGGGTTTTTTCCCCTTTGTTTATAATGTTTCTGTGGGACTCATGAACACTGAGCTCATTGGCTGTCAGAACCAGATGATTTGAGGGTCCATGTCTTGTTTGGAAGCTTCAAAAGTATGGACAATCTCCTTGGACCCTTAGTTTTGCTGTTGAAACTAGGTGGAGAAAGTGTGGTTTCAGGCTCCCAGGAGAATCCAAGTTGGCCCTAAAATTCAGGCTGACTAGAAGCTGAACCTTCAGACAGCAGCTAGGAAAGTATTGTAATCAAATCTCTTTCAAGAAAAAACTGGGACATGGGCATTTTTGTTTGTTCCATGTACACTGAAGCTGGAGGGGATGTCCAAAAGGAGTGCTTGTGTTCTTTGTTTGCTACAGTCCTGTGGGACTTTGAAATTCAAACCTCACTTGCTGTCAGAGCTGGATGATTTTGTCCATCACTCAAGTGACAGCTTTAAAAGTTGGTACACTCCATATGTGGCCCAAACCCTTTGCTTCTCATGGAGAAGCTGTCAGCTTCCTTCTCAACTGTGTGGTATTGTGCTTAGGGCAGAGATCATGGTAAGAACGTGTTTCAGTCTTTCCTACTCATTTCAATGTGGGGATTTTCTCGGTTGCCTGATGCACAGGAGTCACTCAACTTCTTTTTGGATTTTCCTCAGAGGGAAGTGATCCATGTATAGCTGTATATTTAATGCATAGGTAGGAGGAGGCTAAGTCAGGAGCCTTCTAAATCATCATCTTGGTCAGTCCTTAATTTCCATCACCAGAAGCAATTAATAGTGACCAGTAAATATACTGACTCTTTCCCTTCTTTCTGACTTTTCTCTTTTTTTTTTTAAAATTTTATTTTATTTTTAAATTTTACAATATTGTATTAGTTTTGCCAAATAGCGAAATGAATCCGCCACAGGTATACCCGCGTTCCCCATCCTGAACCCTCCTCCCTCCTCCCTCCCCTCCCCTCCCTCTGGGTCGTCCCAGTGCACCAGCCCCAAGCATCCAGTACCGTGCATGGAACCTGGACTGGTGACTCGTTTCATACATGATATTATACATGTTTCAATGCTATTCTCCCAAATCTCCCCACCCTCTCCCTCTCCCATAGAGTCCATAAGACTGATATATACTTCGTTGTCTCTTTTGCTGTCTCGTACACAGGGTTATTGTTACCATCTTTCTAAATTCCATATATATGCGTTAGTATACTGTATTGGTGTTTTTCTTTCTGGCTATATATGACAAACCCACAGCAAACATTATCCTCAATGGTGAAAAATTGAAAGCATTTCCTCTAAAGTCAGGAACAAGACAAGGGTGCCCACTTTCACCATTACTATTCAACATAGTTTTGGAAGTTTTGGCCACAGCAATCAGAGCAGAAAAAGAAATAAAAGGAATCCAAATTGAAAAGAAGAAGTAACACTCTCACTGTTTGCAGATGACATGATCCTTCACATAGAAAACCCTAAAGACTCCACCAGAAAATTACTAGAACTAATCAATGATTATAGTAAAGTTGCAGGATATAAAATCAACACACAGAAATCCCTTGCATTCCTATACACTAATAGTGAGAAAACTGAAAGAGAAATTAAGGAAACAATTCCATTCCATTGCAACGGAAAGAATAAAATACTTAGGAATATATCTACCTAAAGAAACTAAAGACCTATATATAGAAAACTATAAAACACTGGTGAAAGAAATCAAAGAGGACACTAATAGATGGAGAAATATACCATGTTCATGGATTGGAAGAATCAATATAGTGAAAATGAGTATACTACCCAAAGCAATTTATAGATTCAAGGCAATCCCTATCAAGCTACCAACGGTATTCTTCACAGAGCTAGAACAAATAATTTCACAATTCGTATGGAAATACAAAAAACCTCGAATAGCCAAAGCGATCTTGAGAAAGAAGAATGGAACTGGAGGAATCAACCTACCTGACTTCAGGCTCTATTACAAAGCCACAGTTATCAAGACAGTATGGTACTGGCACAGAGACAGAAATATTGATCAATGGAACAAAATAGAAAGCCCAGAGATAAATCCACGCACATATGGACACCTTATCTTTGACAAAGGAGGTAAGAATATACAATGGATTAAAGACAATCTCTTTAACAAGTGGTGCTGGGAAAACTGGTCAACCACTTGTAAAAGAATGAAAGTAGACCACTTTCTAACACCTTACACAAAAATAAACTCAAAATGGATTAAAGATCTAAACATAAGACCAGAAACTATAAAACTCCTAGAGGAGAACATAGGCAAAACACTCTCTGGCATACATCACAGCAGGATCCTCTATGACCCACCTCCCAGAATATTGGAAATAAAAGCAAAAGTAAACAAATGGGACCTAATTAAACTTAAAAGCTTCTGCACAACAAAGGAAGCTATTATCAAGGTGAAAGAACAGCCTTCAGAATGGGAGAAAATAATAGCAAATGAAGCAACTGACAAACAACTAATCTCAAAACTATACAAGCAACTCCTACACCTCAATTCCAGAAAAATAAACCACCCAATCAAAAAATGGGCCAAAGAACTAAATAGACATTTCTCCAAAGAAGACATACAGATGGCTAACACACACATGAAAAGATGCTCAGCATCACTCATTATCAGAGAAATGCATATCGAAACCACTATGAGGTACCATTTCACACCAGTCAGAATGGCTGTGATCCAAAAGTCTACAAGCAGTAAATGCTGGAGAGGGTGTGGAGAAAAGGGAACTCTCGTACACTGTTGGTGGGAATGTAAACTAGTACAGCCACTATGGAGAACAGTGTGGAGATTTCCTTAAAAAACTGGAAATACAACTGCCTAATGATCCAGCAATCCCACTGCTGGGCATACACACTGAGGAAACCAGAAGGGAAAGAGATACGTGTACCCCGATGTTCATCGCAGCACTGTTTATAATAGCCAGGACATGGAAGCAACCTAGATGCCCATCAGCAGATGAATGGATAAGAAAGCTGTGGTACATATACACAACGGAGTATTACTCAGCCATTAAAAAGAATACATTTGAATCAGTTCTAATGAGATGGATAACTGGAACCTATTATACAGACTGACTTTTCTCTTTTATCACTTTATTTTAATCGATAATATTATCTTTCTTATTAACTTTGTACTATTAAATATACCTTCATTTTTCTTAATTGATATATCAGTTTTAAATGATATGTGGCATGCTTTTTTCTGTCAGATGCTCGATAGAGCACACAACACTTTTTTTAAAATTTATTTTTAAAGGCAGCTAACTTTTACTGGCTGGAAGAAGCACAAGCTGGAATCAAGATTGCCGGGGGAAATATCAATAACTTCAGATATGCAGATGACACCACCCTTATGGCAGAAAGTGAAGAGGAACTAAAAAGCCTCTTGATGAAAGTGAAAGTGGACAGTGAAAAAGTTGGCTTAAAGCTCAACATTCAGAAGACGAAGATCATGGCATCTGGTCCCATCACTTCATGGGAAATAGATGGGCAAACAGTGGAAACAGTGTCAGACTAATTTTTTGGGCTCCAAAATCACTGCAGATGGTGACTGAAGCCATGAAATTAAAAGACGCTTACTCCTTGGAAGGAAAGTTATGAGCAACCTAGATAGCATATTCAAAAGCAGAGACATTACTTTGCCAACAAAGGTTCGTCTAGTGAAGGCTGTGGTTTTTCCTGTGGTCATGTATGGATGTGAGAGTTGCACTGTGAAGAAGGCTGAGCGCTGAAGAATGGATGCTTTTGAACTGTGGTGTTGGAGAAGACTCTTGAGAGTCCCTTGGACTGCAAGGAAATCCAACCAGTCCATTCTGAAGGAGATCAGCCCTGGGATTTCTTTGGAAGGAATGATGCTAAAGCTGAAACTCCAGTACTTTGGGCACCTTATACGAAGAGTTGACTCATTGGAAAAGACTCTGATGCTGGGAGGGATTGGGGGCAGGAGGAGAAGGGGATGACAGAAGATGAGATGGCTGGATGGCATCACTGACTCGATGGATGTGAGTCTGAGTGAATTCTGGGAGTTGGTGATGGACAGGGAGGCCTGGCGTACTGCAATTCATGGGGTCACAAAGAGTCGGACACAATTGAGTGACTGAACTGAACTGAACTGAACTTTTACTTATTTATTTAGTTAAGTTTGGCTGAACTAGGTCTGGGCCTTCATTGCAGCTTGCAGACTTTCTCTAGTTGTGGATGGGGGTGGAGGCTTCTCTCTACTTGCAGCATGTAGACTCTGTTGTGCCACAGCATGTGGAATCTTCCCAGACCAAGGATCAAACCTGTGTCCCCTGGTGGATTCTTAACCACGGGACCACCAGGATAGTCCTAGATACCACATTTTCTTTATCTCCTAATTTCTTTCCTCTTTGCTCCCTCATATTTCGGTTATTCACCTAATTTATGTGATCAGGATGTTGATAGACACATTTTGTTTTGGCATCTTAATGCTCACATTTGTTTTTGTCTTAGTTGGAGACTTAAATACCTTCAATGTTCCTTTGCCGTAGTTTCTTCAGTTATTTTGTAATTGGTTTGTCTTCTAGTATTTCCTCAAGAAAATCTCAGAAGTACTACATACCTATAAGTTGCAAAATGTTAGTCAGTGATCTTTATACCTAAAGTATAAGTTCAGTTCAGTTCAGTCACTCAGTCGTGTCCGACTCTTTGCGATCCCATAAATCACAGCACACCAGGCCTCCCCGTCCATCACCAACTCCCGGAGTTCACCCAAACTCATGTGCATTGAGTCGATGATGCCATCCAACCATCTCATCCTCTGTCGTCCCCTTCTCCTGCCCTCAATCTTTCCCAGCATCAGGGTATTTTCAAATGAGTCAGCTCTCCACATCTGGTGGCCAAAGTACTGGAGTTTCAGCTTCAATATCAGTCCTTCCAATGAACACCAGGACTGATCTCCTTTAGGATGGACTGGTTGGATCTCCTTGCAGTCCAAGGACCCTCAAGAGTCTTCTCCAACACCACAGTTCAAAAGCATCAATTCTTTGGCACTCAGGTTTCTTTGTAGTCCAACTCTCACATCCATACATGACTACTGGAAAAACCATAGCCTTGACTAGATGGACCATTGTTGGCAAAGTAATGTCTCTGCTTTTTAATATGCTATCTAGGTTGGTCATAACTTTCCTTCCAAGGAGCAAGTGTCTTTTAATTTCATGGCTGCAATCACCATCCACAGTGATTTTGGAGCCCAGAAAAATAAAGTCAGCCACTGTTTCCCCATCTATTTGCCATGAAGTGATAGGACTGGATGCCATGATCTTAGTTTTCTGAATGTAGAGCTTTAAGCCAACTTTTTCACTTTCTTCTTTCACTTTCATCAAGAGGCTCCTTAATTCTTCTTCACTTTCTGCCATAAGGGTGGTATCATCTGCATATCTGAGATTATTGATATTTCTCCCAGCAATCTTGATTCCAGCTTGTGCTTCCTCCAGCCCAGCATTTCTCATGATGTACTCTGCATATAAGTTAGATAAGCAGGGTGAAAATACACAGCCTTGACGTACTCCTTTCCCTATTTGGAACCAGTCTGTTGTTCCATGTCCAGTTCTAACTGTTGCTTCCTGACCTGCATACAAGTTTCTCAAGAGGCAAGTCAGGTGGTCTGGTATTCCCATCTCTTTCAGAATTTTCCACAGTGTATTGTGATCCACACAAAGGCTTTGGCATAGTCAATAAAGCAGAAATAGATATTTTTCTGGAGCTCTCTTGCTTTTTTGATGAACCAGCAGATGTTGGCAATTTGATGTCTGGTTCCTCTGCCTTTTCTAAAACCAGCTTGAACATCTGGAAGTTCACGGTTCATGTATTGCTGAAGCCTGGCTTGGAGAATTTTGACCATTACTTTACTAGTGTGTGAGATGAGTGCAATTGTGTGGTAGTTTGAGCATTCTTTGGCATTACCTTTCTTTGGGATTGGAATGAAAACTGACCTTTTCCAGTCCTGTGGCGACTGCTGAGTTTTCCAAATTTGCTGGCATATTGTGTGCAGCACTTTCACAGCATCATCTTTTAGAATTTAAAATAGCTCAACTGGAATTCCATCACCTCCACTAGCTTTGTTCGTAGTGATGCTTCCTAAGGCCCACCTGACTTCACATTCCAGAATGCCCAGCTCTAGGTGAGCGGGAGTGATCACACCTTCATGAAACCTAACATGTAGTTTGGCTATATTTGAAATCCTTGGATTATCATTTCATTCTTTCAAAACTGTGCAAGTGCTACTACATTGTATTCAGTGTAGAATTTCTCTGTAGACAAATCTAATGACAGTCTGATCTTCCTCCATGGTTTTATATAGTTGTCCAAATAATTACTTAAAGTGTGATAACTTCACTGGGATATGTCTTTGTTGTTCTTCATTCACTCAGTTGTGTCTGACTCTTTGCACCCCTGTGATCTGCAGCACGCCAGGTCTCCCTGTCCTTCACCATGTCTCGGAGCTTACTCAAAGTCATGTCCATTGAGTCAGTGATGCCATCCAACCATCTCATCCTGTATTGTCCCCTTCTCCTCCTGTCTTCAATCTTTCCCAGCACCAAGGTCTTTTCCAATGAGTTGGCTCTTCATATCAGGTGGCCAATGCACTGCAGCTTCAGCTTCAGCATCAGTCCTTCCAGTGAATATTCAGGGTTGATTTCCTTTAGGATTGACTTGTTTGATCTCCTATGTCCAAGGGACTCACAAAAGTCTTCTCCAGCACCACAGTTCAAAAACATCAATTCTTTGGCTCTCAGCCTTTTTTATTGTCTATGACAATAGACAAATGGATAAAGATTGTATTAATATACAATGGATATTACTCAACTATAAAAATAATGAAATTTTTCATGGCTTTGACTATACAGATTTTTGTAGGCAAAGTAATGTCTCCACTTTTTAATATGTTGTCTAGGTTTGTCACAGCTTAATTTGTGTCATAATCTTTTGTGTACAGTTCTTTTGTCTCCATAGGTAAGTTTATTCCTAGACACTTAATTCTTTTTGTTGCAGTGGTGAATGGGATTGATTCCTTAATTTCTTTTTCTGATTTTCCATTGTTAGTATATAGAATTGCAAGTGATTTCTGAGTATTGATTTTGTTTCCTGCAACTTTGCTAAATTCACAGATTAGCTGTGGTAATTTTCTGATAGTATCTTTAGGGTTTTCTATGTACAGTATCATGTCATCTGCAAACAGTGAGAGCTTTATTTCTTTTCTGATCTGGATTCCTTTTCTTTTCTTTTTAAATTCTCTGATTGTTGTAGCTAGGACTTCCAAAACTATGTTGAATAATAATGGTGAAAGTGGACACCCTTGTCTTGTTCTTGATCTTAGTGGGAATGCATTCAGGTTTTCATCGAGAGTAATGTTTGCTGTGGGCTTATCATATATGACCTGTACTATGTCGAGATAAGTTCCTTCTCTGCCCATTTTTTGAAGAGTTTTCATCATAAATGGGTGCTGAATTTCTTCAAAGGCTTTTTCTGCGTCTATTGAGATTATCATATGGTTTTTATCCTTCAGTTTGTTAATATGCTATATGACATTGTTTCATTTGCGTATATTGAAGAATCCTTGCATCCCTGGAATAAACCCAACTTGAGCATGATGTATGAGCTTTTAAATGTCTTATTGAATTCTGTTTGGTAAAATTGTGTTGAGGATATCTGCATCTATATTCATCAGTGATATTGGCCTGTAGTTTTCTTTTTTTGTGTTGTCTTTGTCTGGTTTGGGTATCAGGGTGATGGTGGCCATGTAGAATGAGTTTGGAACTGTTCCTTCCTCTGCAGTTTTTTGAAAGAGTTTTCAAAGGATAGGCATTAGCTCCTGTCTAAATGTTTGATAGAATTCTTCTGTGAAGCCATCTGGTCCTGGACTTTTGTTTTTTGGGAGAACTTTGATCATAGCTTCAATTTCAGTGCTTGTAATTGGGTTATTTATAATTTCTATTTCTTATGGGTTGAGTCTTGGAGATTGAACCTTTCTAAAATCTGTCTGTTTCTTCCAGGTTATCCATTGTATTGCTATATAGTTGTTCACAATAGTCTCTTATAATCCTTTGTATTTCTTCACTGTCTGTTGTAATCTTTCCTTTCTCATTTCTAATTTTGTTGATTTGATTCTTCTCTCTTTTTTTCTTGATGAGACTAGCTAAAGGGTTGTCAATTTTGTTTATTTTCTCAATGAACCACCTAGTTTTATTAATTTTTACTGCTGTTTCTTTCATTTATTTTTCATTTATTTCTGCTCTGAACTTTTTGATTTCTATCCTTCTGCTAATTTTGGCATTTTTTTGTTTTTCTTTTTCCAGTTGTTTTAGGTGTAAATTTAGGTTATCTATTCGATGTCTCTCTTGTTTCTTGAGGTAAGATTGTATTGCTATAAACTTCCCTCTTAGAACTGCTTTTGCTGCATCCCATAGGTTTTGAGTTGTTGTGTTTTCATTGTCATTTTTTTCTAGGAATTTGTTTATTTCCCTTTTGGTTTCTTTCTTTGGTTTTCCCTTGTGTCTCAGCCTGTAAAGGATTGCCTGTAATGTGGGAGACGTGGGTTCGATCCCTGGGTTGGGAGGATCACCTGGAGAAGAAAAAGGCTACCCACTCCTGTATTCTGGCCTGAAGAATTCTATGGACTGTATAGTCCATGGGGTCACAAAGAGTTGGACACAACTGAGCGACTTTCACTTTCACTTTTGATTTCTTCAGTAACCCGTTCATTATTTAGAAACCTGTTGTTTGATCTTCATGTGTTTGTGTGTTTTTTACAGTTTTTTTTTTTTTCCTCATAATTGATATCTAGTGTCATAACGTTGCAGTCAGAAAAGATACTTGATACGATTTCAATTTCCTTAAATTTACTGAGGTTTGATTTTTGACTCAAGATGTGGTCTATCCTAGAGAATGTTCCATGTGAACTTGAGAAGAGGGTGTATTCTTCTGTATTTGGATGGAGTGTCCTGAAGAGATAAAGGAGAACCATCTCATCTAATGTATCATTTAAGACTTGTGTTTCCTTATTGATTTTCTGTTTTGATGATCTGTCGGTTGGTGTGTGTGGGTGTTAAAGTCTTCTACTATTATTGTGTTATTGTCAGTTTCTCCTTTTATGTCTGTTAGTGTTTGTCTTATGTATTGAGGTGATCCTGTGTTGGGTGCATAGATATTTACAGTTGTTATGTCTTCCTCTTGAATTGATCCCTTGATCATTATGTAGTGTCCTTCCTTATCTCTTGTAATCTTCTTTATTTTAAGGTCTGTTTTGTCTGACATGAGAATTGCTATTCCAGCTTTCTTTTGCTTTCCATTTGCATGGAATATATTTTTCCATCCTCTCACTTTCAGTCTATATGTGTCTTTAGGTCTGAACTGTGTTTCTTGTAGATAGTATATATATGGGTCTTTTTAGCAATTCAGCCAGTCTGTGTATTTTGATTAGAGCATTTAATCCATTTACATTTAAATTAATTATTGATATATATGTTCCTTTTGCCATTTTCTTAATTGCTTGGGGTTTGATTTAGCAGTTTTTTCTTTTCTTGTATTTCCTGACTATATTAAGTCCCTTTAGCATTTATTGTAAAGCTGATTTGGTGGTACTGAATTCTCTTAACTTTTGCTTGTCTGAAAAACTTTTTATTTCTCCATCAATTTTGAATGAGATCCTTGCTGGGTACAGTAGTCTTGGTTGCAGGTTGTTCCCTTTCAGTGCTCTAAGTATATCCTGCCATTCCCTTCTGGCCTGTAGAGTTTCTGCTGAAAGATCAGCTGTTAATCATACTGGGTTTTCCTTGTATGTTACTTATTGCTTCTCCCTTGCTGCTTTTAATATTGTTTCTTTGTGTTTAGTCTTCATTAGTTTGATTACTATGTGTCTTGGTGTGTTTCTCCTTGGGTTTATCATGTGTGGAACTCTTTGTATCTGTTGGACTTGATTGACTATTTCCTTTTCCATGTTGGGGAAATTTTCAACTATGATCTCTTCAAAAATTTTCTCATACCCTTTTTTTTTTTCTCTTCTACTTCTGGGACTGTATAAATCAAATGTTGGTGCATTTGGTATTGTCCCAGATGTCTCTGAAACTGTCCCCAGTTCTTTTCATTCTTTTTACTTTATTCTGTTCTTCAGGAGTTTTTTCCACTATTTTATCTTCCAGCTCACTGATTCGTTCTTCTGCTTCAGATATTCTAGTATTGATTCCTTCTAGTATATTTTTCATTTCAACAATTGTGTTGTTTGTCTCTGTATGTTTTGTCTTTAATTCCTGTAGGTTTTGTTAATTGATTCTTGCATTTTCTCCATTCTCTTTTCAAGCTTTTTGATAATCTTAACTATCATTATTCTGAATTCTTTTCATGTAGTTTGCCTCTTTACTCTTCATTTATTTGGACTTCTGTGTTTCTAGTTTGTTTCTTCTTTTGTGTATTATTTCTCTGTCTTTTCATTAGTTTCTCTTTTTAAGCTTATTGTGTTTGAGGTCTCCTTTTCTGGGCTTCGAGGTTTAATTATTTCTTCCTTTTGGTTTCTGCCCTCCTAAGGTTGGTCCAGTGATTTGTATAAGCTTCCTATAGAGTGAGATTTGTGCTGAGTTTTTTTTCCCCTCTAATGGGCAAGGCTAAGTGAGGTGATAATCCTGTCTGCTGATTATTGGGTTTGTATTTTTATTTTGTTTATTGTTTGGATGATGTGTCCTTCTCAGGGTTCTACTGGTGGTTGGGTAATACGAGGTCTTGTATTCAAGTGGTTTCCTTTGTGGGAGTTCTCACTATTTGATACTCCCTAGGGTTAGTTCTCTGGTAGTCTAGATTCTTGGAGTCAGTGCTTCAGCTCCAACAGCTCAGGGCTGATCTCTGGTCAGGAACGAAGATTCCACAAGTGGTTTGTTATGGCATTAAGTGCGATTAAACCAATACCCAAAAGTGAGAAACCAAAGATGAACCCCAGACAAATGCCAGTTACAAAATCAGGCACATAATAATTTAAAGAATAGAATACAAGTACACACACACACACACACACGCCCATACACACACACCCATAAGCAAAATCAAAACAGTCCAACACAAATAAAGTGGAATAGATTGACCTGGTGAACAAAGGAATCCAAAAATGATATCTACAAGTTAAGAACAAAACTAGCTAAAGTCCAAACTGGAAAGCACAACTAAAGCAAGGTACTAAGTTGTTTATTGGCATGGGATAAAGATTTATAAAGATTTATGTCCATTAAATATTAACTTCAAGGGGAAAAGAACAGTTGGAAAAGCCAACAAACTAATAAATGTGGAAGAATGACATGTTTAAAAAATTAAAAATTCATATTAAAAAAAGGAGACAAGAGAAAAAAAAAGGAAAAAGAAGAAAGGAAAACGCCATAGAACTGCCAAAGCCCAACATAGAGGCAGAGGTTTATAACAACAATAAAATATTTGATTGAAAAAAAGAAAACGGCTCAAAGTTTAATTAGATTTCATAGTACCAACAAAATCAACAACTATGACAGAGGGGAAATAAAAGGGAAAAGAAAAAAAAAGGGGGGGATAAAAACTCTAAAACATACCACATCACAATCCAAACATAACAATATTAAATGTTTTTCCTGAGTCATTGCTGTCAGGGTCCTTTCCCTCGCTGGGAGTCACAGTTACCTCATCTCTCTAAGTTACCCTCCAAAACTGTACTGGTCTCTGGACCTGCTGTGGGGGGCAGCTCAGATTTTAATCTGGTCCTACTCCTGTGTGTTCTTGCCTACAGTGTCTACAGCTATCAGAACTAGTGTATTTTCTTTTGTGGGAGCTCTCAATGTCCTGTTATATATTCTATAGTCACAGAGTCTGCCTATTTGATCGTGTGGATTTAATCTGTAGATTGTACAGCTGGTGGGAAGGTTTTGGGTCTTCTTAGCCACATTGCCCCTAGGTTTCAATTGTGGTTTTATTTCCACCTCTGCATGAGGATCATCCACTGGGATTTGCTCCTGAGGCTGCCCTGGAGGGCTTGGGTATGCCCCAGTGAGGGCCAGGTGTGGAGATGGTACAGCTGCTTGGGTCACAGGGTTTCTGGCAGCAGATATTCAGGGGAGTTGGTGACTAGGGCAGCAGGAAATACAGTGCTCCAGAAGGGTATGGCAACCAGTATTGGCCAATACACTCCAGTATTCTTACCTGGAGAACCCCACTGACAGAGAAGCCTGGCAGGCCATAGTCCTCAGATTCGCAAAGAATTGGACATAACCAAAGCGATCCTATGTGCATAGACGCAAGACTTTTTGCCTGTTGCAGCTCTGCCCCAGTGAGGGTGAGTGTGAAGGTCGTGCAATTGCTTGGGTTATGGGGTTCCTGGCTGTGCCAAGTGTGCAGGGACACGGACTGCCTCAGCCGCAGGAGTTATGGGCCTACCAGAGTGTTTTTTCAAGCCTCTGGTAGCTGGCAATCAGAAGGCCTCTTTGGCCAGTCTTTCTCCATAGCTCCGCCTATTCAGGCACTTAGAGGGCTCCCTTCTCTGCTGCTCAGTGTGTCAGGCACTTTTTAAAGGGGCACCTTGGGTGGGGTCCTACTCTGTAGTTCAGCACATCAGTCACTTAAACAAGCACCCTGGATAGGGTCCTACTCTGTAGTTCAGTGCATCAGGCATTTGATGAGCCAGCCTCTCTATTGTTCAGCTGTGGATCCTGGCATGTGGGGAGTGAGGCTATGGGGTGATGGCTCCACCCACTATGCATGACCTAGCAGTATCTCCTTGCTTCTGTGGCTGCCTGGGTTTCCTTCACAGGCATTTCCCATGACAATCTCCTCCTTCACATCCCCTTGATCCATCTCTCCACAGTCAACAGCAGTCTCACCTTAGGATAGTGCCACACTTCCTTAAACTCCAGCTCCTAGCCACTGCGCCTTCTAGGGGACCTGTGTCCCTGTCTGGGGTACATATGGCTGTGGCATGGACTATCTGATTCTCATTCCATTTAGGTTGCCACAGATCAGCTGTTTCACTCTTAGCCTTAGATGTTTCTCCTCTGACTCAAGACAGTTGCCCTCATGTGGGGCTTGGACCCTTGCTTCAGTTCCCCCACCCACCAAGGGCAGGTCCAACCCTCCTGTTTTTTTCCCCTAGTTCCTTCATCCTACCGAGTTTTGCATGGTTCTATATATTCTTTTCTGCTGGTCAGGTACTCCTGTCCACTCTCAGCTGGTGTTCTGCATGCATTTCTGTGTCTGAGGGTGTAATTCTGATTGTATCCATGAAGAGAGATGTACTTCACGTTCACCTACTCCTCTGCCATCTTGTTCCCTGCCACCTGGCCTTCATTTTAATGTCTCTTTTGCAAATACTCTCATGTTCTTTGACCTTTTCTCTATCATTATGGCTGCTTGATCTCAGCTCAGCTAAACCACTTATGTGTCCACAGAAGAGTTAGGTCAGGTTCTCTTGAGAATATCACACATTGGGAAAAGGTGGTGATTTGTAAATCCATGACCACCATCCCTCAACTGGGCCCTCAATAATGCCAAAATAGCTTGTTTACGTTTTCTTATTGAGGTTTTTCTTCATCATTAAACTAATATTGCATCTCCTCCATGCTCCTATATATCTAAATGCCTTTCCCACAATGTGCATTAAATGACATGTTTCTTTTTTAAATTATTTTTATTGGAGTATAGTTGATTTACAAGTGTTATGTTAATTTCTGCTGTACATCAAAGTGAGTCAGTCATACATAAACACAAACATATGCATAAATCTACTCATTTTTAGATTCTATTCCCATATGTCATTACAGAGTTTTGAGTAGCATCCCCATGTCATACAGTAAATTCTTTTTTTTTTTGGGGGGGGGGCAAGCGTTTTTTAAAGTTAGAGGATAATTGCTTTGCAATGCTGTGTTATTTACAACAATCTGAATCAGTCATTTGAAGGCCAGAGAAGTGATTTCACCAAGGTCACATGGTTATGAGACCCCTTTGTCCACACCATTCACTTTATGTGCGTGCCTGCTTTAGATCAGTTTTCTTTGGAATGTTTTTTTGAGTTGTAAAAAAGTAGAGCAGAAGGAAGATCGGGATGAGATGGGTATGGGAACTTAAACATCTTTGTGGTTAGAGGGAAAGGTTTGAGCTTTGCATCTCTCAGTGTTGAAGGAGACCTCACAAGTCATTAAGCCAAAGTAGTGTGGCGGATCCTATAAACCCAGTGGTATGAAGCTCAGTCAGTCAGTTCAGTCACTTGGTCATGTCCGACTCTTGCAACCGCATGGACTGCAGCATGCCCAGCTTTGCTGTCCATTACCAACTCCTGGATTTTGCTCAAACTCATGTCCATTGAATCAGTGATGCCATCTAACCATCTTATCCTCTGTCATCCCCTTCTCCTCCTGCCCTTAATCATTCCCAGCATCAGGGTCTTTTCTAATGAGGCAGTTCTTCCCATCAGGTGGCAGAAGTATTGGAGCTCCAGTTTTAGCATCAGTCCTTCCAATGAGTATTCAGAACTGATTTCCTTTAGCATGGACTGGTTTGATCTTGCAGTCCAAGGGACTCTCAACAGTCTTCTCCAACACCACAGTTCAAAAGCATCAATTCTTCAGTGCTCAGCTCTCTTTATGGTGCAACTCGCACATCCATACATGACTACTGGAAAAACCATAACTTTGACTATTTGGACCTTTGTCAGCAAAGTAATGTCTCTGCTTTTTAATATGCTGTCTTGGTTTGTCATAGCTTTTCTTCCAAAGAGCAAGCATCTTTTAATTTCATGGCTTCAGTCACCATCCACAGTGATTTTGGAGTCCAGGAAAATAAAGTCTGTCACTGTTTCCATTATTTCCCCATCTATTTGCCATGAAGTGATAGGACTAGATGCCATAATCTTCATTTTTTTAATGTTTAGTTTTAAGCCTGCTTTTTCACTCTTCTCTTTCACTTTCATCAAGAGGCTTTTTAGTTCCTCTTTGCTTTCTGCATAAGGGTGTTGTCATCTGCATATCTGAGGCTATTGCATTTTTCTTATATAACTTTCTTTCCCTGCATTCTAGCTCCTCCGGTTGTCTGTTTATTTTATTATCTCTTGAATTTTCCCTGTATCACACTTACCCTAATTTGAGTGTGACATTTTTTTCCTTGTTAAGGACCCTAACTTATACAAGCTAAATATTAAGATGAAGTCTGTCTCACTAGAAAGTTAATGTCCTTACCTTAGATAAAACAGGAACTGTGTTCTTATTCATTGAGCTGAAGAATGAACTTCATGAACATGCAAACACTCACAGTAGCAAGCAGGCAGAATTTATTCTAAAGAAAAGCACAAAGTTCTCAGCATAGACACTGAGAGCGGGTGAAGTGCCCTGAAAAGGCAGAACTTACAGCAGTTTATATCCTTACTTGTATTGATCTGTACATTTTTGGTGGATGCTTAGCCTTAACATATGTCATTTCTAACCAATGCTTAACTTGACAGTGCTTAACTTGACACCTTTATGGCTTTTTTGACCCTCAGTTTCTAAGTCTCCTCAAACACTGAGTCTCCATCCTGTGACCCTATCTTATGACCTTTGGCCATTTCACAAAGGACCAGATATTGGCTAAAAGTTGATGGTCTGCCTATTGTTTTTCTTTTAATAAGAGGACCAAGAGTTAATGGTTGTCCTGTCCTGGATCTGGTGGTTTTGTGATCTAACAGGCCAAAGAAGCATTCCTCTGAAAGTCAGGAAACTAAAACAAAGGGTATGGCTTTAGGTTAATGAAGTGATAGGTTTATTGAAAAAAAAAGACTGAGGTCTCAGAGTCTTACACTGACTGCCTAGCAATTTCTACCTTACTTCTATCTCTTAATAATACCCATGAAAAAGGGCCAGTACTTTCACGTGACTGTTAAGTGGAGTCCCTGGCAAGGACCTCCATGGTGGTACATGTTAGTTGCTTACTTGCAAATCTTCACAGCTCATTTATAGTAGCACTTGTAGCCAAAAAGACATGCTGTCTATGTGCATGTCATATATGGTTCTCAAGTGATTTCCTAATAAGACACATTGCAATAGTCCTTCCTGTGGAAAGGCTCCCCTGCTCCCAGCATCTTGTCAGGCAGCCAGTGCTGTTAATGCAGATCCATTCCACAGCACTAAGATTTGCATCTAGAAGTGTTCAGTTAAAGATTTAAAAAGCCCTGTCAGGGGAGAGAGTACACACTTGTGACAGAATGGCTAATTTCTTGATGTGCTTTCCAATAAAATAGCTAGGTGGAGAGCATGGAATAAAGAAAGGGTTGACTGTGATAAGTGGGGAGAGAATATGCAGAACAACTCTGTGTAGATAGCAGGTCTGTGCAGGTGTACGGGATGGTGAGGGGGGCTGGGTGGCCAAGGGAACACCTGATGGAGTGGGCAGGAAGACATAGGAGGACTAGAAAACAGATGTGGAACAAAGTGGAATCTCCACCTCCCTTAGAGGTTCTTTTTTTTGCCAGCCCTGAATGATGTCATTATAGATCTCTGGCCAGTCATCTTCCTGGCTTAGAGTTTAATCCTTTCACCTGATCATGAAAGTCACTCTGATTTCCTACTTAATTTCCAGCAGAAGTGGAGTTCGAGGCAGATAGATTATCATAATGAGTCAAAAGGCTAGAGGGCATCTCCATGAAAGAGATCCCAAGAGCAGGAGAGGTTGGCACACTTTCTGAGGGGATGCATCCTTTCTTTAGTTGTTTATCCTTTGAATTAGGTCCAGGGTTATGGGTAGGGACTACCAAGAAACTATGAAGCCTATATAAATGCCATCTCTGTCTCATCCTCTGTAGCCATAGGGAGAAAATGGATGGAATGGAAAGATAGAGGTGATATACAGCAGGTGGAAGGACCATGGAAGGAAAGCAGTGGCTAAACTCAAGCTCTGATAGCAGATTCTGACATCACTACTACTATTACTGCAACTGCTGCTACTAGTACTGCTACTAGTACTCCTACCGCTACTCCTACTGCTACTGCTGATGCTCTTATTACTGTATACCTCCCAGGTTTGCTATGAGAGTTAAAGAAATTAAGTACTTAGCACAATTCCTGGCCCACACTAAGAGCTCACGCTATGTTCAGATCAGTTCAGTTGTCGGTCAGTCATGTCCGACTCTTTGCAACCCCCATGAATTGCAGAATGCCAGGCCTCCTGTCCATCACCAACTCCCGGAGTTCACTCAGACTCACGTCCATCGAGTCAGTGATGCCATCCAGCCATCTCATCCTCTGTCATCCCCTTCTCCTCCTGCCCCCAATCCCTCCCAGCATCAGAGTCTTTTCCAATGAGTCAACTCTTTGCATGAGGTAGCCAAAGTACTGGAGTTTCAGCTTTAGCATCATTCCTTCCAAAGAAATCCCAGGGCTGATCTCCTTCAGAATGGACTGGTTGAATCTCCTTGTAGTCCAAAGGACTCTCAAGAGTCTTCTCTTGAGAAAGCATCAATTCTTCGGTGCTCAGCCTTCTTTACAGTCCAACTCTCACATCCATACATGACCACAGGAAAAACCATAGCCTTGACTAGATGGACCTTTGTTGCAAAGTAATATCTCTGCTTTTCAATATGCTATCTAGGTTGGTCATAACTTTCCTTCCAAGGAGTAAGCGTCTTTTAATTTCATGGCTTCAGTCACCATGTGCAGTGATTTTGGAGCCCAGAAAAATAAAGTCTGACACTGTTTCCACTGTTTCCCCATCTATTTCCCATGAAGTGATGGGACCAGATGCCATGATCTTCGTTTTCTGAATGTTGAGCTTTAAGCCAACCTTTTCACTCTCCACGTTCACTTTCATCAAGAGGCCTTTTAGTTCCTCTTCACTTTCTGCCATAAGGGTGGTGTCATCTGCATATCTAAGGTTATTGATATTTCTCCTGTCAATCTTGATTCCATCTTGTGTTTCTTCCAGTCCAGCATTTCTCATGATGTCCTCTGCATAGAAGTTAAATAAGCAGGATGATAATATACAGCCTTGATGTACTCCTTTTCCTATTTGGAACCAGTCTGTTGTTCCATGTCCAGTTCTAACTGTTGCTTTCTGACCTGCATATAGATTTCTCAAGAGGCAGGTCAGGTGCTCTGGTATTCCCATCTCTTGAATAATTTTCCACAGTTTATTGTGATCCACACAGTCAAAGGCTTTGGAATAGTCAATAAAGCAGAAATAGATGTTTTTTCTGGAACTCTCTTGCTTTTTCCATGATCCAGCGGATGTTGGCAATTTGATCTCTGGTTCCTCTGCCTTTTCTAAAACCAGCTTGGACATCTGGAAGTTCACGGTTCACGTATTGCTGAAGCCTGGCTTGGAGAATTTTGAGCATTACTTTACTAACATGTGAGATGAGTGCAATTGTGCAGTAGTTTGAGCATTCTTTGGCATTGCTTTTCTTTGGGAATTGAATGAAAACTGACCTTTTCCAGTCCTGTGGCCACTGCTGAGTTTTCCAAATGTGCTGCCATATTGAGTGCAGCACTTTCACAGCATCATCTTCCAGGATTTGAAATAGCTCAACTGGAATTCCATCACCTCCACTAGCTTTGTTCATAGTTATACTTTCTAAGGCCCACTTGACTTCACATTCCAGGATGTCTGGCTCTAGATGAGTGATCACACCATCGTGATTATCTTGGTTGTGAGGATCTTTTTTGTAAAGTTCTCCTGTGTATTCTTGCCACCTCTTCTTAATATCTTTTGCTTCTGTTAGGTCCATACCATTTCTGTCCTTTATCAAGCCCATCTTTGCATGAAATGTCCCCTTGGTATCTCTAATTTTCTTAAAGTGATCTCTAGTCTTTCCCATTCTGTTGTTTTCCTCTATTTCTTTGCATTGATCGCTGAGGAAGGCTTTCTTATCTCTTCTTGCTATTCTTTGGAACTCTGCATTCAGATGCTTATATCTTTCCTTTTCTCCTTTGCTTTGTTAGCTATGTTAGCCATCATAATTATTGTTGCTGTTATGCAGAAAGGGAAGGAAGGAGGACTATTAATAATTGATGAGAGGTTGCCAGAAAAACTTTCCCAACTTGAGTTTGGCTGGAACTGGTCCTAGTTGTGTAACTCAGAACCACCTTTTGGATCCCTTTTATTATTTATTCACCCATTCAACAAATATTTCTTGAATGTCTGCAACATGCTAAACATATGAGGGGTTGGCTTTGTGATGTGAAATGTTTATAGTGTCTCATGTAACTCAAGAGTGAAGGAGAACTTGGAGAACAGATTATTACATACAGGAGGGCATGTACTATATTAGGGGTGGAGGATGTTAAGTGTATATGGAAAAGGAAGACAGGAGAAGGGGGTGGGAATTTAAACTGGCTTGGAATAATGTCCAGGTTGGCTTCCCACTGATGCTGACTAACCCCTTAGCTGAAGAAGACTGATACAGGTAGACCTTGTTTTATTAGCCTTTACTTTATTACACCTTGCAGATGGTGTTTTGTTTTTTTTTTTTAACAAATTGAAATTTTATGGCAACCCCATGGCAAGCAAGTCTGTTGGCACCATTTTTCCAACAGCATTTGCTTACTTGAAAGCAAATGTAGCCATAGGGAGAAAATGGATGGAATGGAAAGATAGAGGTGATATACAGTGGGTGGAAAGACCATGGAAGAAAGGCAGTGGCTAAGCTCAAGCTCTGGTAACAGATTCTGTGCCATAGTTTGATAATTCTTGCAATATCTATAACTTTTTTATTATCATTGTACTTGTTATGGTGATCTGCCATCAGGGATATTTTTCATGTTACTATTGTAATTATTTGGGGGCATCACAAACTGTGCCCATATAGAATGATGAAATTAGTAAATGTTCTGTGTGTTCTGAATGTTCTTTCTTCCTGTCCCCGGGTCTCCTTCTTCCCTGAGATGCAACAATACTGAAATTAGACCAATTAACAATTCTAAAATGATGTCTAAGTGTTTAGGTGAAAGGAAGAGTTCATGTCTTTAAATCAAAACCTAGAAATGATTAAGCTTAGTGAGCAATGTTGAAAGCCCAGACAGGCTGAAAGCTAGGACTCTTGCTCTAAACAGTTAGCCAAGCTGTAAATGAATGCAAAGGAAAAGTTCTTGAAGGAAATTAAAAGTACTGCCGCTGTGAACACACCAATGATATAGTGAAAGAACCTTACTGTGGATATGGAAAAAGTCTGAGTGGTCTGAATAGGGGATAAAAACCAGCCATCACATTCCCTTAAACCAAAGCCTGATCTGGAGAAAGGCCCTAACTGTCTTTAAGTCTGTGAAGCCTGAGAAAAGTGAGAAAGCTGCAGAAAACAAGTTTGAAGCTAGCAGAGGTTACTTCATGAGGTTTAAGGAAAGAAGCCATCTCTATGACATCAAAGGGCAAGGCAGAGCAGTGAGTGCTGATGAAGAAGCTGTAGCAGTTATCCAGATGAGCTAAGATCATTATTAAAGGTGGCCACATTAAACAACAGCTTTTCAATGTAGATGAAACAGGCTTCTACTGAAAGTAGATGCCATCTAGGACTTCCATAACTAGAGAGGAGAAATCAATGCCTGACTTCCAAGCTTCAAAGGACAGGCTCACTGTTGTTAGAGGCTGATGCAGCTGGTAAGTAAGATAAAGTCAGTGCTCATTTACCATTCCTAAAATCCTAGGGCCCCTAAGAATTATGCTAAATCTCTTCTGCCTGTGTTCTCTAAATAGAACAACAAAGCCTGGGTGACAGCATATCTGCTTACAATATGGTTTTCTGAATATTTTAAGCCAATTGCTGAGACCTATTGCTAGAAAACAAAAATTCATTTTGAAATATGACTGCTCATTGACAAGGCACCCGTTTAATCAAGAGCTCTGGTGGAGATGTACAGTAAGATTATTGTTGTTTTCTTGCCTATTAACACATCTATTCTCAGGCAATGGATCCAGGAATTGTTTTCACTTTCAAGTCTTCTTATTTAAGATATACATTTCATAAAGCCATAACTGACATAGATAATGATTCTTCTGATGAATATTGGAAAAATAAATTGAAAACCTTCTGAGAAGTGTTCACAAATGTGATTCATGAGAAGAGGTCAAACTATCAACATTATCAGAAATTTGGAAGAAATTTATTCCATCCTCCTGGCTGACTTTGAGGGGTTCAAGACTTCAGTGGAGGAAGTAACTGCAGATGTGGTAGAAATAGCAAGAGAACTAGAATTAAAAGTGGAGCCTGAAGATGGGACTTAGTTACTGTACTTTCAGGATAAAACTTCAATGGATGAAGAGTTGCTACTTATCAATAAAACAGAGAAGGTGGTTTCTTTCTTCTGGTGAAGATGCTGTGAAGATTATTGGAATGACAAAGGGTTTAGAATATTAAACTTAATTGATAAAACAGTGACAAGATTTGAGAGGATTGATTATACTTTTGAAGGAAGTTATGCTGTGGGTAAAATGCTACCAAACAGCATTTCATGCTACAGAGAAATCAGTCCTAAAATTGATGTGGCAACCTTCATTGTCTTAGCTTTAAAAATTGCCACAACCACCTCAACCACCACCCTGATCCGTCAGGAGCCATCAAATCCAAGTTCAGACTCTCCACCAGCAAAGATATTATCATTTGCTGAAGACTCAGATGATGGTTAGCCTTCTTTAACAATAAAGTATTCTTAAGTTAAAATAGGCCCATTGATTTTTATGCATAATGCTATTGCACACTTAATAAACTACAGTATAGTATAAACATAACTTTTATGTGTGCAGGAAACCAAAAACTTCCTGTGACTCACTGTATTATGATATTCACTTTTTTGCAGTGTCTGGAACCAAACCTGCAGTATCTCTGAGGTCTTCCTGTATCTGTGCATTAAGCAATATTGCCATGGTCAAAGTTATTTTACTGATTAATTCAATAAGTGTTTACTGAACACACTTCCCTGAAAGCCATCAAATGAGATGCTTTAAAACTCCATGAGGTCAGAGAATTTATCTCTGTTACTGTCTTCTCAGTCAGTAGTCTGAGAAACTCAGAGATCCAGATAACACCAAAGGTCATTTGAATCTCAGTCCTTCCTAGGAGTCTCTGGTCCCTATGAGCTTGGTGTTTGTAATAAGGTGATATGTGAGTTTCTTTTCTGGCACAAATGAATGTGCAGGGAGTAAATGCAGCTCTTCAACTCAATGGTATCATCCAAACACAGCATGTCTTTCTTTGTGGACACAAGTTGGGGACTGGTGATTGTTGAAGAAAGATGAGTGTCAGAATGTATGACATATTAATCAGGCTGAGCTGAAAAATCTTAATGATTCATAGGCAAAGGGAGTTTCCTTTCTCCTCTGGCTTGATGAGGTTAGAAATCTGAGTGAGTTTCATTGCAGTCATTGTTTGGAAAGTGCTCAGCTCTGCTTCCCCTCAGCTGGTCCTGGGACTAGCCTTCTCCTCTGGACACAGTCCAGAGACTCCTTACACACTGTTAATACCAGAAGCTGGGCTTTGATGCTGAATCAGCCAACTGCTGCTTTTTACTTTAGTTTTCTGTATCTTGATGGCTATGTCAAGAAACATGACTTCTCACGTGACAGCTTTCCCTGGTTTAGGCCTGAGAGGCTCAATATTCTTCCACCTATGCTAATCAGGCCTAGACCAAATGTGGACAGCAGGTAGTCCCTCAAGGATGTTGTCTTAACAAGCATGGTCAGCTACAGTTGTGGAAGGAAATAGGCCCTGTTTCCTTGTGGTGGTCACACTTCAGGCACTCCCAGTTGGACACAGCTCCAAGTCTCGAGGTTGGCTTTGGGACACATGCTGTAAGCAGTCACTGCCAGGGTTCTATTGTCCTCTTGTGCCGGGGTCCAGCCCCGGCTGATCCAGGGTATTCGAAGGAGAGACAGCATCGGCGACCTATTTATTTAAATATTCATCAAAGATATAAAGAGTAATAGAATGAGGATAGCTCAGTGAGAAAATTTAGTGTAGAAAAGAGGCTGAATAATTCAGCCGGAAGGTGAGAGAAAGAACGACATGGGGAGACCAAGCTTCAGTGAACAAGGCCTGCACTTTATTTTCCAAAGTAGTTTTTATACCTTAAGTTATGCATAGAGGATAATGGGGGAAGGGGTAGAGTCATGCAGTAAGCCAGGCTTTCTTCCTGCAAACTTATCATATGCAAAAGTTTAGGTGATTTGCATCATCTTCTGGCCTGGAGGCCTGTTAACATTTTAAGACCCTTTCTTCAGAAAACTTATTTTTCTCTAAAGGTGATTTAGTCAGGCGCCACCCTCCAAAGGCATTAAAGTTGCATTCCTATAGGGCAAAGGTGTGGTGGGCTATAACAAGAAAAAGAATTAACTCAAGGGTCCAAGGTTACAAACATTAAAGCTACTACTTACACCAATTATATTCACTGCCAGAGACACAGCAGGTAAGGGATATGGAGACTTAGCAGCAAACATTGGCCCAACAAGTGAAAAACCCTTCACCAATACAATTTCTAATCAATCTTTTAACTGCTCAAAGGAATCTGTATTTAGACAGTTTGGAACATCTCATGCCTCTCACAGTTGGGAGGCTCTGAGCAATCACATGTGGCCAGAAAAACCTATTCAGGCAGGCTAGAGGACTTCCAAAGGAGTTTGTAGGTTGAAACACTGTCACACCCAGGAACTTTATTAACTGGAGCTATAAGTCAACTCTTTTTTCAGAGAGAGGTAGTGGGGGACAGCCCCCTCTGTAAAGTCAGAGGTGTAGGTGAGAGCACAAAGCAGAAGGTAGGCAGACTCTGGTTTTGGGGATAGATGCTTGAGAATTTCCAGGGGGACTCCTGAGGCTCGATCCCACCTTTGTGTATGCCGAGCCTCCTTCCTCATGACCTTTGCCATGGGCGGAGTTCCTCGCGCTGGCTCCTGGCAGTGATAGAATTCCAGTTGAGCTATTCCAGATTCTGAAAGATGATGCTGTGGAAAATGCTGCACTCAATATGCAATATGCACTCAATATGCAATATGCCGGGAGATGGCTCCCGGCACTCTTGTACCTCTATCTATAACAGATAGGTACCTCTTGTTGCTGAATGGCAGAGGACAATAGTGGGGGCCACCAGCTTGAAAGGCTTTTTCCTTTCAGCTGCTTTAATTATAAAATTCCCTTAGGATTTCATAGTCGAGTAGATTTAAAGCATGAGTTACAAAGGTTTTGTGTTAAATACAATCCCAATTTTATGTGCAAACTATTTTTTTTTGAAAAGCAGACTGTTAAAATTTTGAATTATCTCTGCTTTAATTCACTGATGTGGTATGTATAATTACTACATGCTTATTCTAGATTTTGAACATTGATATAAGAACTCATCTATAGAGTTTGTTTAATGCTTAAAATGTAATACTTATTGTATTTTTGTTATAAAAGTAATATATGCATGTATATTATCTACAATTTAGAAATATCAAAATGTGAAACACTGAAAATTAAAATCATCTGTAATCCTATTACTCTGAAATAAATTAAGATTAGCATTGTAGTGTATTTTCTTCTGTGATTTTACCCAATGCATACATCTAGCATGTTTTTGAATGATTTTTATATATAAAACTTGTATCAGGAATGTAGGCAAAAGAAAATGGAATTGCTTTTCTTACCTCTTGGCAAGATTATCTTTGAATGAATGGTCTTTCAGACATAACCCAGCCACCTGTACTTCCTGCTACAAAGACAAAAGCAGAAAACTATGGTGGGGAGGTGGAATGTGGCGACAGGCAGAGAAAATTGAAACTCTGGTTACTGTCCAAAACAGAGGGTCAACTATCATGCAGAATGTATTTGGAGGACTGTTTTATATAGTAACCAAAGATGATGTGATTGATTGACTCATTCATCCATTCAGCAAACATTGATTGAGCCCTCATTTTGAACCATGTATTGTACTTGGCAATAGGATGAAAATACAAATAGGACCCAGCCTTGACCTCTAACAGCACCCAGCATGAGGTAGGGCAAGATGAATAATTCAGCAGTGACAATGAGATGTCTTTGAGTTGCGAATGTGTAGAAATAAAAGCCATTTGCAGTGGATGGGGAAAGGTACTTGAGGAGTTGGGGCAGGAGAAGGGCTCTGTGTTAACATGATACTAGGTAGTTTGTTCTTAATCTTTAAAGCACCTGGAGCCCACAGAATGATTGTAAAGAGGAGAATTAAATGATCACTTTTGTATTTTGGCTAGACTGTTGGGATCTCTGGGTAGCTCAGTGGTAAATAATCTGCCTGCCAGTGCAGGAGACATGGGTTCAATCCCTGGGTCAGGAAGATCCCCTAGAAGAAGAAATGGCAACCCACTCCAGTATTATTGTCAGGAAAATCCCATGGACAGAGGAACCTGGTGGGCTAAAGTCCATGGGGTTACCAAGAGTCAGACACAACTGAGCATGTGCACATGATGCCTATTGGTAACAAACAAGATTTTGATATTACAAAGATCTATGATCCTCTGAAAAGCAAACAAAACTACTGAAACCCAAGCAAATCAATAAACATGATTCTTCAAACCTCAGTCTGGTCTTCTGTAAAATGGGAATAGTAACTGCCTGTAAGGTGGTTGTGAGAGAAGAGACAATATGGTGGAGAAGAATATAAGCTCACCTCTTCTTATGGAAGTACCAAAATCACAGCTAACTGTTAAACAACCAATGGCAAAAACAAACAAACAAACAAACAAAACTACCCTGGAACCTCCCAAAAGAGATAGCCTACATTCAAAGACAAAGAAGCTGCAACCAAACAGTAAAGAGATGCAATCATGATTAAAATGAATTCCATACACTCCAAGTGTGAGACCCACAACCTGGAAAATAATTATGCCACAGATGTCATCTCACTGGTGTGAAAGTCTTGAGGCCCACCATAGGGTCCCCAGCCTGGGAACCTTGGGTTGGAAGGAGACCCCAGAGAATCAGGCTTGGAAGGCGAGTGAGGTTTAATTGCAAGAATTCCACGGGGCTGGGAGAAGCAGAAACTCTACTCTTGTAGGGTACACACAGGAACTCATGTACACCAGGACACAGGGTAAAAAGTGGTAACCTTGTAAGACTTCAGTTCAGTTCAGCCACTCAGTCATGTCTGACTCTTTGCAACCCCAGAGATTTCAGCATGCCAGGCTTCTCTGTCCATCAACAGTTCCGGGAGCTTGTTTAAACTCATGTCCGTCAAGTTGGTGATGCCATCCAACCATCTCATCCTCTGTTGTTGCCTTCTCCTCCTGCCTTCAATCTTTCCCAGCATCAGGGTCTTATTCAAGGAATCAGTTCTTCACATCAGGTGGCCAAAGTATTGGAGTTTCAGCTTCAGTGTCAGTCCTTCCAATGAATATTCAGGACTGGTTTCCTTTAGAATTGACTTGTTTGATCTCCTTACTGTCCAAGGGACTCTCAAGAGTCTTCTTCAACACCAAAGTTCAAAAGCATCAATTCTTCGGTACTCAGCTTTCTTTATAGGCCAACTCTCACATACATACATGACTACTGGAAAAACCATAGCTTTGACTAGACAGGCCTTTGTCGGCAAAGTAATGCCTCTGCTTTTTAATACACTGTCTAGGTTTGACACAGCTTTTCTTCCAAGGAGCAAGCGTCTTTTAATTTCATGGCTGCAATCACCATCTGCAGTGATTTGGAGCCCCCCAAAATAAAGTCAGCCACTATTTCCCCATCTATTTGCCATGAAGTATGGGGCCTGATGCCATGATCTTAGTTTTCTGAATGTTGAGTTTTAAGCCAACTTTTCACACTCTTCTTTCACTTTCATCAAGAGGCTCTTTAGTCCTTCTTCACTTTCTGCCATAAGGGTGGTGTCATCTGCGTATCTGAGGTTGCTGATATTTCTCCCGACAATCTTGGTTCCAGCTTGTGCTTCATCTGGGCTGGCATTTCTCATGATGTACTCTGCATGTAAGTTAGATAAGCAGGGTGACAATATACAGCCTTGACATACTCCTTTCCCGATTTGGAACCAGTCTGTTGTTCCAAGTCCAGTCCTAACTGTTGCCTTTTGACCTGCATACAGATTTCTCAGGAGGCAGGTAAGTGGTCTGGTATTCCTGTCTCTTTAAGAATTTTCCAGTTTGTTGTGATCCACACAGTCGAAGTCTTTGGCATAGGCAATAAAGCAGAAGTACATGTTTTTCTGGAACTCTCTTGCTTTTTCAGTGATCCAGTGGATGTTGGCAATTTGATCTCTGTTTCCTCTGCCTTTTTAAAATATTGCTTGAACATTTGGAATTTCATAGTTCACATACTGTTGAATCCTGGCCTGGAGAATTTTGAGCATTGTAAGACTTACTTGCTGGTAGTGGAGGGTCTCTGTGGAGGCAGGGGACAGCCGTGGCTCACTGTGGGGACAAGGACAGTAGTGGTGGCCTCAGCATGAGCCCTCCTGGAGACCACTATTTTCTCATCAAGACCTGCCCTCCCCCGCAACAACCTAAAGGCTCCAGTGCTTGAACACTTCAGACAAAAAAACAACAGAGTAGGAACACAGCCTCACCCATCAGAAGACAGGCTCCTTAAAGTCTTCCTCAGCACACAATTGGTTGACAAACACACTCTGACATGGTTCTTCCCATTAGGTGGACAAGACACACCTCCACTCCCCACAGGCAGGTACCAATCCCTCCCACTGGGAAGCCTCTAAAGCCTTTTAGACAGCCTCTTTTACCAGAGGGCAGAGACCAGAAGCAAGAACTGTAACTCAGCTACCTATGGAACAGAAACAGCTACCTATGGAACAGAAACAGTGTTTTTCTAACACAGAAAGTTAAAAAAAATGAGAGAGCAGAGGAATGTGTCCCAGATGAAGAACAAGATAAAGGCAAAGAAAAACAACTAAAAGAAATCGATACTCAGGAGATGTACATTCTACCTGAAAAGAATTCAGAGTAATGATAGTAACGATGACCCAAGATCTTGGTAAAAGAACAGAGGCACAGATTAAGAAGTACAAGAAATGATTAACAAAAACCTAGAAGAACTAAAGAACAAAGAAATAACATTGAACTATGCAATAACTGAAATGAAAAATACACTAGAAGGGATCAACAGCAGGAAAACTGAGGCTGAAGAATGGAGAAGTCACCTGGAAGAGAGAATGGTGGAAATTGCTGCCACAGAGCAGAATAAAGAAAACAATTGAAAGAAACAAAAAAGAATTGAATAAATAATTGAAACAAAGAAAAAATTGAAAATAAATGAAAACAGTCTGAGAGACCTGTGGGACAGCCTTAAACACACCAACATTCATGTTGTAGGGGTCCTAGAAAGAGAACAGAGAAAGGATCTGGGAAAATAATTGAAGAGATAATAACTGAAAATTATACTAACATGGGAAAGGAAATAGTCACCAAACTCCAGGAAGTATAGAGTCCTAGGTAGGATAACTCAAGGAGGAACACACTGAGATAATTAGTAATCAAATTGACAAAAATTAAAGGTGAGGAAAAAATATTAAAACTACAAAGGAAAAACAATATCCATCTAATGTGCAAGAGAACTCCCTTAAGGATTTTAGCTGTTTTCTCAGCAGAAACTCTGCAGACCAGAAAAAAGTGGCATGATACATTTAAAGTGATGGAAAGGAAGAACCTACAACCAAGAATACTGTATCCAGCGAGTCTCTCATTCAAATTCAATGGAGAAGTAAAAAGCTTTACAGACAAGCAAAATCTAAGAGAATTCAGTGCCACCAGACCAGCTTCACAGCAAATGCTAAAGGAACTTCTCTAGGTGGAAAAGAAAAGGCTCAGTCACTCAGTCATGTCTGACTCTTTGCAACCTTATGGATTGTAGCCCACCAGAATCCTCTGTCCATGGGATTCTCCAGGCAAGAATACTGGAATGGGTTGCCCTGCCCTCCCCCAGGGGATCTTCCTGGTCCAGAGATTGAACCAGTATCTTTTGCATTGGCAGGCGGATTCTTTACCACTGAGCCACCTGGGCCCATAATTATATGTATGTTTTAATTGCCATTTTGTTAAATGTGCTCATTTTGTTTTTGTAGGTCTTTTTCCTTCCCTTCCTCTTTTGTTCTCTTTTCATGTCAATTGATGAATAACTTTAATATTGTGTGTGTGTGTGTGTGTGTGTGACTGAGCATGTATGATTGATAATTACTTTAAATGTAAACAGTGTAAATGCTGCAATCAAAGGACACAGACTGGCTGAATAGATACAAAAACAAGACCATCATATATGCTGGCTACAGGAGACCCATTTCAGATCTAGGGATACATATAGACTGAACATGAGGGGATGGAAAAAGTTACTCCATGCAAATAATCAAAAAGAAGCTGGAGTAGCACTACTCATATCAGACAAAACAGACTTTAAAATAGACTGTTGCAGGAGACAAAGAACACTACATAATGATCAAGGGATCAATCCAAGAAGATATAACAATTGTAAATATATATCCTCCAATACTTGCAATACTTTGAAGCTCCAATACGTTGGCCACCTGATGAAGAGCCAACTCAGTGGAAAATACTCTGATGCTGGGAAATATTGAAGGCAGGAGGAGAAGGGGATGATAGAGGAGGAGGTGGTTGGAATTGCATCACCGACTCAAACATGAGTTTGAGCAGACTCCAGGAAGAAGTGAAGGACAGGGAAGCTTGCCATACTGTATGTAGTCCATGGGGTTTCAAAGAGTTGGACACAACTTAGCTACTGAGCAACAATAACAAGTATATATGCACTCAACATAGGAGCGCTTTAATATATAAGCAAACACTAACAGTCATAAAAGAAGAAATCAATAGTAAAACATTTGGGGGACTTTTAACACTCTATTTTCATCAGTGGAGATATCATTCAGGCAGAAAATAAGGAAACACAGGCCTTAAATGACACATTAGACCAGATGGAATTAATTGGTATTTATGAAGCATACCATTCAAAAGCCACAGGATGAACATTCTTGTCAAGTGCACATGGAACATTCTCCAGAATTGACCACATTCTGGGCCACTAAGCAACCCTCAGTAAACTTAAGAAAATTGAAATTATATCAAGCATCATATCAATCATATCCAGCACCACAATACTATTAGAAATAGCATAAGATTAGAAATCAACTACAAGATTAGATTAGAAATCAGCTACAAGGGAAAGCTATAAACAAACACAAACACGTGGAGGCTAAACAATATGCTACTAAACAGCAAATGGATTACTATAGAAGTTGAATAAGAAATGAAAAAATACCTAGTGACAATGAAAACAAAGGCACAATGATCCAAAACTTATGAGATTCAAAGAAAGCAGTTCTAAGAGGAAAGTTTATAGCAGTACAGTCTTACCTCAGGAAACAAGAAAAATCTCAAATAAACAACCTAACCTTACATCTAAAGCAACTAGAGAAAGAAGAACAAACAAAACCCAAAGTTAGTAGAAGGAAAGAAGTAATAAAGATCAGAGCAGAAATAAATGAAACGGAGATGTAGAAAACAAGAGATAAGACCAATGAAATTAAAAACTGGTTTTTTTAAAAGATAAACAAAATTGCCAAGCCTTTAGTGAGATTCATCAAGAAAAAAGAGGGAGAGGACTCAATCAAAATTAGAAATAAAAAAGTTACAACTGACACTGCAAAAATACAAAGAATCATAAGAGACTACTACAAGCAACTTTTTGTCAATAAAATGGGCAAACTAGAAGAAATGGACAAATTAGAAAAGTACAGTTTTTCAAGACTGAATCAGGAAGAGTTAAGAAGCATGAACAGACCAATCACAAGTAGTGAAATTGAAACTGATTTAAAAAAATCTTCTAGTAAAAGAAGTCCAGGATCAGATGACGTCACAGGTGAATTCTGTCAAACATTTAGAAAAGAGCTAACACCTAACCTTCTCAAAGTCTTCCAAAAAGTTGCAGAGGGAGGAACTCTCCCAAGCTCATGCTATGAGGACACTATCACCCTGATACAAAACCAGACAGAGATTTCACACAAAAAAAGAAAATTGAAATCCAATATCTTGATGACCATAGAAGCAAAACCCCTCAAGATTCTAACAAACCAGTTTGACAACACATTAAAAGGATTATGCACCATGATCAGGGGCTTCCCAGGTAGTGCTACTGGTGGAGGAAAAAAAAAAAAAAAAAAACCCACATGCCAATGCAGGAAATGTAAGAGATATGACTTCCATCCCTGGGGAGGATAACCCTCTGGAGGAGGGCATGGCAACCCACTCCAGTATTCTTACCTGGAGAATCCCATAGACAGAGGAGCCTGGTGGGCTACAGTCCATAGTGTTGCGAAGAGTCAGACACGACTGAGTGACTAAGCATGCATGCATGCATGCACACAGTGATCAAGTGGAATTTATCCCAGGGATGCAAGGATTCTTCAGTATACATAAATCAATCGCTGGGATACACTACATTAACAAATGAAGAATAAAAACCATAGTATCATCTCAATAGATGCAGAAAAAGGTTTTGACAAAATTCAGCACACATTTATGAAAAAAAAAAAGACTTTCCAGAAAGTGGGCCTAGAGGGAACATACTTCAACATAATAAAGGCCATAGATGACAAACCTGCACTAAACATTATTCTCAGTGGTGAAAAATGGAAAGCTTTTCCTTTGAGATCAGGAACAAGACATGGATGTCCACTCTCACTAACTTTACTTAACATAGTTTTGGAAGTCCTAGCCATGGCAATTAGAAAAGAAAAAGAAAAGGAATCCAAATTGGAAAAGAAGAAAACTGTCACTCTTTCCAGATGACATGATACTATACATTGAAATCCTAAAGATGCCACCAGAAAGCTCCTAAATCTCATCCGTAAATTTGGTAATGTTCAGTTCAGTTCAGTTGCTCAGTCTTATCCAACTCTTTGTGACTCCATGGACTGCAGCATGCCAAAATTAGCAACAGCAAAAAAAATAAATAAAATAAAAATGAAAAAAATAAAAAGAACAGGTGTGACTACAAAATATTAAAGTACAACTAAACCAAATCCAAACTCTAAAATTTTAGGAAAGGCATTTTGTTGATTTATTAAGTACATTTCACAAAAAAAAAAAAAAAAAAAAAAAAAAACCAAAAATCTCTTACATTCTCATGAGTGATCAGAAAGAGAAATTCAAGAAACAGTCTTGTTTACCATCACATCAAAAAGAATAAAATACCTAGAAATAAACCTATCTAAAGAGACAAGAGCGATCTACTCAGAAAACTATAAGATACTGATGAAAGAAATTAAAGATGACACAAACAGATGGAGAGACATACTATGTTCTTGGATTGGAAGAATCAATATTGTAAAAATGACTATACTACCCAAAGCAATCTACAGAGTCAATGCAATTTCTGTAAAATTACCAATAGTATTTTTCACAGAATTAGAACAAAAGCATTCTACAATTTATATAGAAATACAAAAGAACCTAAATAGCCAAAATAATTTTGAGAAAGAAAAATGGAGCTGGAGGAATCAGGCTCACTGATTTTAGACTACACTACAAAGCTACAGTAATCAAGACAATATGGTACTGGCACAAAAACAAAAATATAGATCAATGGAACAAGATAGCAAACCCAGAGATAAAACCACGCATCTATGGGCACTTTAAGAAGTGGATGGCCACTTTCAGTTTTCCCCATCAACTGTTACAAAGTTAGTGCTCAATGTACCATGGCATCACTGATTCAATGGACATGAACTTGGCAAACTCTGGTTGATGGTGAGAGGCAGGGAGGCCTGGCATGCTGCAGTCCGTGGGGCCACAAGTAGTTGGACACAGATTAGTGACAGAACAACAAATGGGCACTTTGTCTTTGACAAAAGAGGCAAGACTATAAATGGAGAAAAGATAGCCTCTTTAATAGCTAAATATCGAAAAACCAAACAACTCAATTGAAAAATGGGTGGATGATCTAAATAGGCATTTCTCAAAGAAGACAGAGAAGACCAAAAAGTACATGGAAAAAAATGCTCAGCTTTACTAATTATTTTTTGAAAGTTGCTTAGTCGTATCCCGTTTTTTGCGACCCCATGAACTATACATGGTCATGGAATGACCATGGAATTACCCAGACCAGAATACTGGAGTGGACAGCCGTTCCCTTCTCTAGGGCATCTTCCCAACCCAGGGATCAAACCCAAGTCTCCTGCATTGCAGGCAGATTCTTTACCAGCTGAGCCACGAGGGAAGCCCAAGAATACTGGAGTGGGTAGCCTTTCCCTTCTTCAGGGGATCTTCCTGACCCCAGAATCAAACTGGGGTTTTCTGCATTGCAGGCAGATTCTTTACTAGCTGAACTACCAGGGAAGCCCTGGTACTTACTAATTATTAGAGAAATACAAATCTTACTAATTATTAGAGAAATGCAAATCAAAACTACAGTGAGGTAAATCACCTCAACACCAGTCAGAATGGCCATCATCAAAAAAATCACCAATAAATGCTGGAGAGGGATGGAGAAAAAGGAACCCTCCTACAGTGCTTATGGGAAAGTAACTTGGTATAGGCACTGTGTAAAACAGTGTGGAGGTTCCATTAAAAACTAAAAGTAGAGCTACCATATGATGTAGCAGTCTCACTCCTGGGCATATATCCAGAGAAATCTTTAATTTAAAAAGATATATGCACTCTTAATGTTCATGGCAGCACTGTTTGCAATAGCCAGGACATGGAATCAGTCTAAGTGTCCATGACAGAGGAATAGATAAAGTTGATGTGGTATATATCTATAATGGAATATTACTCAGCCATAAAAAATAAAATAATGCCATTTGCAGCAACATGGATGGACCTAGAGATTGTTATATGGAGTTAAATAAGTCAGTTCAGTTCAGTTCAGTCACTCAGTTGTGTCGGACTCTTTGTGACCCCAGGGACTGCAGTACACCAGGCTTCCCTGTCCATCACTAACTCCCGGAGTTTACTCAAACTCATTCCCATTGAGTCGGTGATGCCATCCAACCATCTTATCCTCTGTTGTCCCCTTCTCCTCCTGCCTTCAATCTTGCCCAACATCAGGGTCTTTTCAAAAGAGTCAGCTCTTTGCATAAGGTGGCCAAAGTATTGGAGTATTAGCTTTAGTATCAGTCCTTCCAATGAATATTCAGGACTGATTTCCTTTAGGATGGACTGGTTGGATCTCCTTGCAGTCCAAGGGACTCTCAAGAGAAAGATAAATATTATATAATATCACTGATATGTGAAATCTAGAAAACTTTTAAAAATGAACTTATTTACAAAACAGAAATAGAGTCACAGATTTAGAAAAGAAATAATGGTTACCAACAGGGAACAGGGGGAAGGGATAAATTGGGAGTTTGATATTGACATATACATACTGCTGTATATAAAATAGATAACTAATAAGGACCCCCGTATAGCATGGGGGAACTCTGCTTGATACTCTAATAATATATATGAGAAAATAAAAAAGAATGGATATATATATATATATATATGTATAGCTGATTCACATCGCTGTAAAGCAAAAACCAAATAACATTGTAAATCAACTATACTGCAATCAAATTAAAAAAAAAAACTTATCTGATATTTCCCATTTGCCTGCACATTCCTTGGATTAGTGACCCTGTCCTTTCCTCTTTGTATGTGTCAGTACCCAGCATGGTTCCCAGAACATATTTGAAATGTTAAATAAATATTTTATGGATGAATGAATGAGATATAACTCTCTGGGACTGTCAGGCTTAAGGGACTCGTGTATAATTAGAAACTGCACTGGGATGTTAAGGTTTACAGGGGAGGCCAAATAACATTACAGGCTGAATCCTGTAACTTCAGAGGTAAAAGAATCTGATTGAATCCTGTGATCTAGGACTTTACTTAGATTTTCTGAATCTCAGTTTTCTCATCTATAGAACTGAAATAATACTGAGTTACCCTTCATAACTGTTGAAAGGATTGAATGTGCTGGTGTAACTAGCAGCACTGAGGACAGTGCTGGTCACGCAAATATCCAAGAACAGTTGTGGTTGGTTTCATTGGTACTATTATGGTCGTTCTTGTGGCACTTGTTTGTTTCTATGCTGTGTCTCTGCCTACACGGGAACCTGTAGGTCTTCCTGTGTTCCTAATTCTCCTTAAAGTCAGTGAGGATGGATGTCTTTGGAACTTCCAGCCCCTACACACATGGCCTCTGTCAGGTTTCTTTGTCATCTAATCATGTCTTGCACATGCCTTGTCCAGGTGCTTAAACTTGATCTATTCAGTCAGTATCTCTTCCTGCTGCCAGCAGATGCCTGAAGTTTCTCAGTGCTCATGAGGAAACTGTATTTTTCCTTTTCAGACTCCTCCACTAAATGTAAATTTTTCACATTGTTACACAAAAGCAGCCCCACTTTGTACTTTGGAAATTCATTGGAGAGAGAGGGAGAGAATTAATGTGTGCATGTGTCCACATGTGAATACTGACATGCAGATACCATACCTTCCATATCTGCTCTTGGCTTTCGAAGCATCATGATTTGTACTTACAACAGATATCTGAGACAGATAATGATACTAACCTGCAGAACAGCTTGCCTTTCCAGCAGTCCTCTCTCCATTCCCAGATCACACCCACTTTACATAGTACTTCTACCTCAGGTCTCGTCTCTCATTTATTTTCATCCATTGCTACTCTAGCAAGGCCATAAGCTTATGTTTTGCCATTTTGAAACTTTCTATAGAAAGGTCATTACACATCAAGCATAAAGGTAATGCCACATTAAAAAAAAAAAAAAGTTCTAATTTCTTAAGGAAATTCCATAGTGTTTTTCATAGTGGCTGCATCAGTTTACATTCCTACCAACAGTATAGGAGGATTCCCTTCTCTCCACACCCTCTCAAGCATTTATTGTTTGTGGAGTTTTTGATGATGGCCATTCTGACCAATGTGAGGTGATACCTCATTGTAGTTTTTAGTTGCATTTCTCTAGTAACTAGTTATGTCTAGCATCTTTTCATATGTCTCTTGACCACATATATGTCTTCTTTGGAGAAATGTCTATTCAGGTCTTCTATTCATTTTTTAATTGGGTTGTTTGTTTTGATGATATTAAGCTACGTGTACTGTTTATAAATTTTGGAAATTAATCCATATGATCCTGAAGTCCCACTCATGAGCATATACCTAGAGAAAAAAACATTGTCCTAAAGGATACATGTGCCCCTATGTTCATAGCAGGACTATTTACAATAGCCAAGACATGGAAGCAACCTAAATGTCTATCAAGAGAGGAATGGATAAAGAAGATGTGATACATAAATACAATGGAATATTACACAGCCATTAAAAAGAATTAAATAATGCCATTTACAGAAATACAAAGAGACCTAGGGATTGTCATACTGAATAAAGTAAGTCAGACAGAAAGAGAAATATCATATGATATCACTTTTAGGCAGAATATTAAAAAAAATGAAACGAATGTATTACAAAACAGAAACAGACTGACAGAGAATGAACTTGTGGTTAATGGGGAAGGTTGGGAGAAAGGGATAACTAGGGAGTTTTGGATCAACAGGTACATACTTCTGTGTTCAAAATAGATAACCAACAAGGACCTACTGTATAGCACAGGTATAGCTCAGTATTCTGAAACAACCTAAATGGGAAAAGAATTAAAAAAAATAAATAAATACATGTATATGTATAAGTGAATCACTCTGCTGTATACTTGAAAGTAACACAACATTGTTCATCAACTCCAATATAATATAAAAAGTTTAAAAAAGAAGTTCTAAGGAGAAGCACACTCCAGTATCTCCCATAAGCTGCTACATCCCCAAACTGTGTGGACGGCAGCCACTGTTAATCAACCACACTCTTTCTCCTGCAGTCTGTCTCTGTGCAGCACTGTAAGCATTCACCACTGATCGACTTGCCCTGGAAAATGAGGAAAAACCTATGGACCAAACCAGGACCCATCAAATCCTTATAGTACCTCTGTGTCCAGTCTCACTAAAGAGTGGGAAGTCAATTTCTTTATAAAAGAATCCTGTTTCCATGACTTACTTTGAGGTGAGGTCCTTGACATCACATTCATGTTGGAAGGTTCTTTTGAGCAGCAGCATTCAGGTTTAGTCTTCAGTAGAAACAAAGGAGAAAAAAGAAAGCTGTGAACAGTAGTTTAATACAGTATGTCAAGGACATGTCAGTTATGGTAGCCACCAGCCACAGGTAGCTATTTAATTTTAAAATGAAATAAAATTAAATATTCATTTCCTCAGATGCACTAACCCCAGTTCAGGTACTCATGGCTGCTGTATTGGACAGTGTAGATAAAGAAAATATCCATCATCACATATTTCTGTGGGGCAGTGCAGAACTAGAGGTTGTGTTTTATACCCTACGAGGTAGTATTTTTTATACTTTGTAATCTACTAACCCCCTTCTTCTTTCCCAAAACACACGATACTGCCCTGTGCTAACTAAGCAAAAGCCTATTAATGCTAGGATGTCATTCAAAGAAGAAGCAAGTCTTAAACGAGGTGCAGGAGCAGAACAAGACCCATCAGTAGATCTATTATGATGCTTTTTCAAGGAAATTTGATTCTGGCTTCTTATACTATCTATAGTGTCTTCTGGTGAACATAAAAATAATGTTGTTCCTCTTTGCTTTTAAACTTAGTGACATATATGAGACTAGAAACACACAATCCATTTTGTGAGTCTCCAGCTTCCTGTTAATATGACATTAGTAGAAGAATCCACCCTGTGATTATATTAGAAAGGAAAATAACTGAACAAAAGAAGAGTGAGATTTGATTTTTCTATTGGCTAAATTTAGTTGCCTGAGAAACAGGAGGAAATTATTTCAGTACCAAAATAATAAAACATCATCTAAATTTGCTTTTTCTCTTTTTTTTCAGGAAGCTATAATTGCCTTTGGTGTGGTGGGAAAAGGAAGGGCTGTTAAAAGGAAGAGACAACCATTCATACAATTTCCTTTAACATTTTGTTCATGTTTCCCTTTTAAAACTTTCTGTCAGCCTTTATAATCATCCAGTTAAATTTGTCTATCTAGTTCTCCTAAAACTGGGTGACATTTGAGTGCTATAAAATTAATATGAATGTGATGCAATGGACATAATTGCTTTCTAGAAAAATCTCGTCTTTATGACTCATTGTCAGAGACACAACTGTGAGCCCAGAAGTTCCTAGAACATTGATATATCTGATTCCTCATGTACATTTAACCAAGAAAGCTCTTTTTCAGGAAATAGAATCTCTGCTGGATTTTTTTCTTTTGGTTTCTTGGTTGTCTCAAATTAGAAAGTCAGGAAATTTCTGAAATAATAATTTACTGCACTAGTGTGACTTGACATGGTACATTTCAAGAAAAACATTCAAATCCACATGTTGTCAATTTTGAATCTTATTCGTTAGCACCATGGCCTTTTGAGGTTCATGTGGTTTTATTTCCAGGTTTGCTGGTGTTGTAGCCCCACCATCTCTAACCCATTGATGAAATCAGGAGGTCACTGAGTTCCCAGACCCCTCAACCTCTTGATGATGCTGTTGTTAAAGAGTTCCAAAATGACTTGGGCTGCCTTGAGAGTAAAGGGAGAAAGTAAAGTGAATTTTTCAAGGCTGTTGGAGCAAAAGGTCATTAATGTACACAGTACAACTTAGAGATTTATTAAAATTGGAACAAGTTTGAAGTTTGCCTTTGCATAATCTAGAAGGAAAAGAATTGTTAAGCTAATTAAGAGTATAAATCATTTTATAAGCAATTATCAGAAACGCAGATTGTGGAGTCCATTAGACCCAGGCTTAATTCCTAACTCTGTCACTTAGCAGCTGTGACTTCACCACCATGAGCCTTATTTTTACGTCTACAAAGTGAGGCTGACAATACTTAAGAGATTTTTTCAAGAACCATGTGAAACACTGTGTGGTTTGTTATTAGTGTTAGTGGTTAGGAAAAAAAGCTATTTTTAAAAGAGATTTATAGAACATTATAGGCTTCATGAAAACAAAAAGTATAAATGTTTCCAGCTTTTCTCTCTTTTCAGCTCTCATGGGAAGATTCAGTGTTTATGCAGTGAAAGCAGGAACCAAGGGGGCCTGAGCATGGTTAAAGTTGTGAAAGGAAAGGAACCTAGAGGAAAGATTAGTTTGTAAAGTAAAGAGCTCTCTATGAAGGAAAAATAATAAGGAATCTAAAAGTTTTGAGGACTGAGAGAGAATGGTCCTGGAAGTTGAGGGGATAGCCAGAAAGAGGGAGGAGCATAGCAGTGTGACACTTAGGAAAACCAGATAAGTCAGGAATATTTGAGGAAGTGTTGTGCAGTGTAATTCCCCAGTTGCCACTTTTATTGAGAGTCTTCTTTAAAACATTTATTTTTAATTGAAGTATAGTTGATTTATAATGTTGTCTTAATTTGTACTATATAGTAGATTGATTCCGTTATACATATGTACATTCTTTTTCATATTTTTTCCATTTTGGTTTATCACAGAATATTGAATAGAGTTCCTTGTGCTATGCAGTAGAACCATGTTGTTTATCCATTCTATATGTAATACTTTGCATCTGCTAATTCCAAACTCGCAATCCATCCCTCCCCCAGTGCCCCCTTGGCAACTACAAGTCTGTTCTCTATCTCTGAGTCTGTTTCTCTTTTGCATATAAGTTAATTTGTGTTGTACTTTAGAGTTCACATACAATTGATACATGTGGTATTTTTCTTTCTCTGTCAGACTAATTTAGTATGATAATCTCTAGGTCCACCATGTTGCTGAAAATGGCATTTACTCATTCTTTTTTATGGTTGAGTATTATTCCATTATTGTGTGTGTGTGTGTGTGTGTGTGTGTGTGTGTGTGTGTATCACATCTTCTTCATCCATTTGTCTGCTGCTGGATTTCCACATCTTGACTATTGTTAATGGTGCTGCTATGAACATAAGGATGTATGTATTCTTTGAATTATTGTTTTGTCCAGAAACATGCCAGGAGTGGGATTGCTGGATCATATGGCAGATCTAATTTTTAGTTTTGTGGAGAACCTTCATACTGTTCTGCATAGTGGCTATACCAATTTACATTCCCACCAACAATGTAGTAGTTGTTGTTCATTCACTCAGTCGTGTCCAACTCTTTGCAACCCCATGGATTGCAGCACACCAGGCTTCCCTGTCCTTCACCATCTCCTGGAGCTTGCTCAAACTCATGTCCATTGAGTTGGTGATGGCCATCTAACCATCTCATCCTCTGTCATCCCTTCCTCTTCCTGCCTTCAGTCTTACCCAGGATCAGGATCTTTTCCAGTGAGTCAGCTGTTCACATCAGGTGGCCAGAGTATTGGAGCCTCAGCCTCAGTCCCTCCAATTAATATTCAGGATTTATTTCCTTTAGGATTGACTGGTTTGATCTCCTTGCTATCCAAGGGACTCTCAAGAGTCTTCTCCAACACCACAGTTCAAAAGCATCAATTCTTTGAAACACAGCTTTTTTTATGGTCCAACTCTTACATTCATACCTGACTACTGAAAAAATCATAGCTTTCACACACGGACCTTTGTTGGCCAAATGGTGTCTCTGCTTTTTAATATGCTGTCTAGGTTCGTCATAGCTTTTCTTCCAAGCAGCAAATGTCTTTTAATTTCATGGCTGCAGTTCCCATCTGCAGTGACTTTGGAGCCCAAGAAAATAAAGTCTGTCACTGTTCCCACTGCTTACCCATCTATTTGCCATGAAGTGATGGGACTGGATACCATGATCTTAGTTTTTTGAGTACTGAGTTTTAAGCCGACCTTTTCACTCTCCTCTTTCACTTTCATCAAGAGGCTCCTTAATTCCTCTTTACTTTCTATCATAAAGGTGCTGTCATCTGCATATTTGAGGTTATTGATATTTCTCCCAGCTTGACTCCAGTTTGTCTGCATGCAGCCCAGCATTTCTCATGATGTACTCTGCATATAAGTTAAATAAGCAGGGTGAGAGTATGCAGCCTTGACGTACTGCTTTCCCAATTTGGAACCAGTCCATTGTTCTATATCTGGTTCTGAAGACATTATGAGGATTAATTCATTTAATTTAGTACAGCTCTACAAGTCAGGAGCTATCATTATTTTCATTCCACAGATGTTAAAACTGAGGTACAGAGGAGTCAATTAACTTAGCCAAAGTCATACACAAGGAGTAGCAGAGCTTGTTTTAGCATCAAGTATTCTAATGCTGGACCCATACTCTCGTCCTCTATACCAGAGTTACCCAATTCCCAGGCCATGGACCAGTACCCAGTAACAGTCTGTGGTCTGTTAGGAATCACACCATAAAGCAAGAGGTGAGTAGCACTTTAGAGAGTGAAGCTTCATCTGTATTTACAGCTGCTCCCCATCACTCACATTACTGCCTGAGTTCTGCCTCCTGTCGGATCAGTGGTGCCATTAGATTCTCATAGGAACATAAATTCAAGTGTACTTGAATTATCCTGAAACCATCCCCATCAGGAAAAATTGTCTTTCATGAAACCAGTGCCTGGTACCAAAAAGGTTGGGGACTATTGGCATCTCATACATAAGTGTCTGGTCTTCAGATGAACAACCTCAATGGCAGTTTGCCTTGTTTTATAAATGGTTGGTTTGTACTCAGCAATCTTGCCACTCAAGTGTGGTCCATAGGCAGTGGGATCAGTGACATCTGGGAACAGTCTCAGGCCCCCTACTCCAGACTCTTGAAACAGGAACTATGTCTTAACAAGCTTTCCACGTGACCCATGATCATGCATAGCCTGAGAAGCTGCTCTAGGATATGAATATGTAGTAGATGGGCTGTCTTATTAGTATGCATCATCACGCTTGCTGCCTATGAGTAGAGTTACTGTTAATCTACAAGTAGGTTAAATATGAAATTCAGAAGTTGAGGGAATAATACCTGCTTTCTCCTCAGCTGAGTGAATGATGCCTGGGGCCTTGGATCCACTGCAGCACAGGCACATAGTAGATTCCCCATCATATTTCTTGCACTGCAATGAAAATGTTGTGTGATAGAGACATCCAGCATAGTAGCATTCTGCTGCAACGTTGAAAAAGGCTAGATAATGCCAGGGCAGGCAGAACAGAGATTATGCACTTAATCTTAACACAGCTTTAAGACAAGCTCTGCTCAGCTTGTTCCCCTGTGAACTGGAGCTGATTCTCTTCTCTCTTGGGCTCTTTATTGTCTTGGTGCTGTTTGCAACTCATTCAGAAACTAATTAAGTTTCAGTATCAGTTTGTCCTGTTAAAAGAGTGTATATATGCTGAAGAGGTGTTTTTTTTTTTTTTTTTAAATAAGTTTTCTAAGTGAAAGGACAATTATAATTTGCTTCTAAAATTAGCCAAAAGTCAGCTTTCATCAAAATAATTCTCAGCACACATTAGTCTCTGTAAAACCAGAGTATTGTAAAGAAGGCAACAAATGGATTTACATAGGCCATGGAAAATATATTGATAATCTGGCCGTATTAATCCTGTCCTCTAACAGAGTGTGAAATTACTTGTTTACTCCACTTATCTGGGGCTGGAAGTAGCTGATCACTGGTTGACAGAGCTGTATTTTGTGATCACCTTTCAACCATGAGCTTCAGCTGGGCCAAGGCCAAACAGTCTGACTTCACTGGCCTGCATACCACCTCCAAAATCAAGGTCAGGACTCCTGCTACCTCTGGGCAGCCAGAGGAACTCATGATCTCCAATATGTCCATCTAGGTATGGCTTTCACTTGTGCATGGGTATGTTCTATATCCCATCCCCCGAAAGTGAGGGTCTATAGTGGTTTCATCATCAGTGTAGAAATATTATCAAGGTGAACACTATTAGGGATATAATAAAGTATAAGAAGTAGTCCCTGACCTAAAGTAGACTAACCACTGTGGTCAAATGGACCCTGCTGATACTCTTCCCAGTTTCCTTTTATCAAGGTAGTGCATGTATCCTCCAGTGCCCAGTAGATGTGAGTGTTGGCTGCTAATGGCTCACAGCTGCCCTTCTTCTAGAGACTTGACCCATTGCTCTCACCTCATGGGTGGCTGGAACCAAATCTGAGGGGTTATGGTTCCCCAACTCTAGCATAACTGTAAGCCTGAAGGAGCCAAAGAAAGAACCTGTATTCCCAAAGCACTGTGAGAGCCTTGGAAATGGAGTTGCCCTACAAGACTGGGTCATGTCGGGATTTGGCTCACATTTCTGGTGGCTAGACATCCCACAATCAGAGTGCCATCATGGTTAGATGACAGCTCTTTTCCCACTGTGTTTTCATGTGGCAGAAGGGCCTGGGGAGTTCTGTGGGTCTTTTTTATAAGAGTACTAATGTCATTCATGAGGGTTCCACCCTCTTGAGGCTCCACCTTCTAATCTCATCACCTTCAGGGATTAGGATTTCAACCTTGGAATTTGGGGGTGGGGCACATTCAGTCCATAGCAACAGGAAGCTAGCCAACAGTGGTCTGTTATTCAGTGGAGATCAGTCTCTTAGGTCCCTGAACAAAAGAAGAAGGGGGAAATCAATGAGAAAAGCAGAAATAAATAATGACCTTATACAGCCTTAGACAGTCATAAGTTTTCTTTTCTCCTCCAGTTCAACCATTGTATTGGCACTAGATTGATTTTTCTTGAATGATTATTTCATCATCTATTTTCCAAGCTCTAAATCCTCCAAATCTTTGCCATTGTCTAAAAGAATGATTCATTAAAAAAGTTTTGGATCATATACCCAATTGGTTAAAAGAAAGTCTCTAAACATGTGCCTCCTGTTCATTTTTTATTCACTTATCAACAATTTAAATTTACTACCAACTAAAGGCTATGGTTTTCCCAGTGGTCATGTATGGATGTGAGAGTTGGACTGTGAAGAAAGCTGAGCACCAAAGAATTGATGCTTTTGAACTGTGGTGTTGGAGAAGACTCTTGAGAGTCCCTTGGACTGCAAGGAGATCCAACCAGTCCATCCTAAAGGAGATCAGCCCTGGATATTCTTTGGAAGGAATGATGCTAAAGCTGAAACTCCAGTACTTTGGCTACCTCATGCGAAGAATTGACTCATTGGAAAAGACTCTGATGCTGGGAGGGATTGGGGGCAGGAGGAGAAGGGGACGACAGAGGATGAGATGGCTAGATGGCATCATCGACTCGATGAACGTGAGTCTGAGTGAACTCCGGGAGTTGGTGATGGACAGGGAGGCCTGACGTGCTGCGATTCATGGGGTTGCAAAGAGTTGGACACGACTGAGTGACTGAACTGAACTGAACTGAATGGCTCAGAATACTATAGAATACTACATACACTTAAGGCTTAGGATGTCATTCATGGTTATGGCATGAAAGAAGCTTTCCTAATAGTTTTAAATTATTTTAGACAGCTTTTGGCCTATGTGATCAAATTGTCACATGTTTTACTATCTGCCTTCAAAACATGTGAGAGTTATCAGCTAATCAATGTATATGAATCTCCCAACTACTGATTTGAGAGGCAGCTCTGTGCTCTTAGGTGGAAAGTGTAATACCCAGACTGTGGGCTGAAAAGACAGAATGAATTTAAGGGGTCAAGTAGAAGCTTGAGCCTAGAGTAATAGCAGAAAATCTGAGAAAGTTCCAGTTGGCAGTGGGAGAATGAGTGATTTAATCTTGAGAGCAGTCAAATTACAATAATAATAGCTCTACTTTTGGAGCATCTACTGTATACTTGGGCTTCCCTGATAGCTGACTTGGTAAAGAATCTGCCTGTGATGCAGGAGACCCTTGTTTGATTCCTGGGTTGGAAAGATCTGCTGGAGAAGGGATAGGCTATCCACCCCAGTATTCTTGGGCTTCCCTCATGGCTCAGCTGGCAAAGAATCTGTCTGCAATGGGGGAGACTTGGGTTCGACCCATGGGGTTGGGAAGATCCCCTGGAGAAGGGAAAGACTACCCACTCCAGTGTTCTGGCCTAAAGAATTCCATGAACTACATTCCATGGGGTCACAAAGAGTTGGACACGACTGAGCGACTTTCACTGTATACTTGGCATTGTGCTAATCACTTTACATGTATTATTTAATCTGCCCTTCATATCAGCTTCAAGGTAGGTATCACCACAAGAGAGGTTAAGATCCTGTTCAAGTTTACATAGTGAGTGAAGGAGCCAGGATTTGACCCTGGAAGGAACTATGTGTCTTGACAGTCTTTTTTCCATCACATCCCATAATTGAGATGCAGCCTTAGAGTAGGTGTCCCATTCTATAACCACACTTGTTTTATATAGAAAGGAGTCCTGGATGAAAGGAGCCAGACTGAAAAGGTTCCCATCTTTGTGACATTTTGGAAAAGGCAAAACTGTGGAGACAGTAAAAAGAATCAGTGGTTTCCAGGAGTTAGGAGGTATGAATAAGTAGAGCACAGAGGATTGTTAGGGTGGCGAAACTACTCGGTGTGGTACTATAATGGGTGTACACATTATTATACATTTGTCCAAACTCATGGAACATGCAACCCCAAGAATTAACCCTGATGTGAACTGTGGACTTTGGGTGACTATGGTGTGTCAATGGAGGTTCACTGATTGTAACAAACATCAGTCCGGTTCAGTCGCTCAGTTGTGTCCGACTCTGTGACCCCATGAACCACAGCATGCCAGGCTTCCCTGTCCATCACCAACACCAACATAATGGAGATGAAAAGGTGGCATACAGGATATCCGTGAACCTTCCTCTCAATTTTGCTATAAACCTAAAACAGCTCTAAAAAAAGCAGTGTTTAAGAAAAAGCAGTGGTGGGGGGAGGTATGGAGGGGATGGACATGGCTATAAGTCTATACGGATAGGGCCAGTTAGAAAGAGGTAGCAGTGCCTCCCAGAGATAGAAGAGGCCACTCAGAACTCAGCAGAGCAGTGTGGATCCAAGGAGCCAATTAATGCTTTGTGAAAGCAGAATTCATGAAGGATAAGCTGTTCTTATCAAAAGGTTGATAGTTAAAATTTTTTTTCCAATATTGTCTGATACAAAGCCATCCTCATACTTGTCTATTTTTCCTCTCTGTCCCTTTTTATAAATCAAAGTTCATATATTCTCTGCCTTCTATGTTGCTCTAATAATTGGTCTGCTCACTGTCTGTAAAAATAGAGGAACCATCATTTACTAAGCTGTGCATTTATGATTTATGCATTTTCTACATATGAATAAAATGTATTTAAAAATAGAATGATTCTGTATGGAAGTTGAAATAAGTCAAGGATATTGTCATATTCACTGTTGCTTGGTAGATTCAAACAATTCTTCAGTCAACCATTTTACATATGATAAATAATAGTGTGGGCGAAGAGATAGAAAACTGGCATTCCAGTCTTAGCTCTGCTGTTAGAATAACTGTGTGACATAGTCAAGGTACCCAGTCCCTTCTGAGCTTGGATTTCTTCGTATGTAAAAAGCGAATGTCCCAAATTCCCTATTGATTTTCTTTGGATAGAGGATAGAGCAACTCTCACCCTCAAACTAATCCCATAGCACATATTGAAACAGAATCCCAACTCTTCCCAACTGCAAACTCCCCTTACCTGATATTTTAGAGCAGAAATTGGGAAACATTTCTGATTGGGAGGGCCAGGGAGTAGGTATTTCAGGCTTTGCAGGCCATGCAGCCTCTGTTGAAAGTACTCTGAGCTGCCATCTATTAAGGTATCCGCATATACTATGTAAATGCATGACAAGGCCTGTGTTCCAACAAAACTTAATGTATCAAAGCAGGTGGCAAGACAGATTGGGCACAGAGGCCATAGTTTGCCCATTTCAGTTCTAGGACATAACTTTTTGGGATTCAGTTCAACTTCCCTTCAGCATATATGGGAAAAACCATCTGTTCACAATAATTAAATAAAATAGGGGACTCGAGACTTGGAGGGCTTCCCTGGTAGCTCAGCTGTTAAAGAGTCTGCCTACAATGCAGGAGACCCCAGTTTGATTCCTGGGTCAGGAGCATCTGGAAAAGGGATAGGCTACCTACTCTAGCATTCTTTAGCTTCCCTAATGGCTTAGATGGTAAATAATCTGTCTGCAATGCAGGAGACCTGGGTTTGATCCCTGGATTGGAAAGATCCCCTGGAGGAGGGCATGGCTATCCACTCCAGTATTGTTGCCTGGAGAATCCCCATGGGTAGAGGAGCCTGGCAGGTACAGTTCACGGGGTCACAAGGACTTGGACACGACTGAGCAACTAAGCTCAGCACAGCAAAAAGACTTGGAATGTACAAGGGAGGGAGAGTAGAGAGCCTTATGATGCAGGATTGGGAGAGAAAATTCCAGTGATATCTGCTATGAACGAGAGGCATTGTCACATTGGAAAAATTGGCTTTGGCATGGAGCTAGCTGCTAAGTTTGGAGAGACCACCTGGTGTATGTGTGTATGTGTACAGGTGTGTGTGTGTACAGGTATGTGTGTGCAGGTGTGTGGGTACATGTATGTGTAAGAGGTTACAGTGTACTCAAGACTATTGTAGTACCAGATACCAAGGGGATTCACTGAACATTTGTGAAAAAGGGAAGGAAGAAGGATGGATTATCCTTATTTATAGATGAAGAAATTCCACTGTGGGACTCCAGCGTAGTTTCTCATAAGGAATCTACAGGGAAGCAGAATTTCATAGGAAGGATATTGATTTCACCCTGGAGAGAATCTGTCAACGTCTGTACAGGCCCAGCCCTTCTCAGAAGAGGAGAGTATTGCTGGGCTCAGAGTTGCCTGTAATCCTGAGCTGCGGTCATGCAAAGTGTCAGTGAAAGGTGACCATATGAAGACAGGAAGGGGGGCTGCAGTTATTACTTGTGGCAGCTGTTTCCATGGGTTAGGCTTTATGCTGTCCCTAAATGGTCACAGTCACATTTCTGACATGGCAGCAGGAGCAAGGAAGGGAAATGGACTTATGAAAATGGACTTGTGCATTTGAATCAGGAGATCAGATGCTGAGTCTCTCTTGGACTTGGTTTGCTGAAAACATCTTGGAAAGGAGGCCAGAGTTTGGAGAAGGGAAAATTGTCCTTCTCTGTGCCATCACACAGAAGCTGGATTTGGGGGAAATCTTAACATCTTGGAATGTGGTTAAATTGATGAACTAGCGACTATGTAAAATTTCACACAAGCCATGCTCTTACTAGAGAGCTGATTAAGGTTTTCAGTCTGCTGCACTAATTCATTAATATAATTTCATAGACTAAAATTTTTACTATGCAAATCTATGCAAATCATATAAGAAAATAGTGTTCTTAGCCAAGTGCATTAGCACCTATTTCTTTGGTTTTGTTTGTTTGTTTCACTGGAACTCTGGCCCTGCTAGATAAGTAATATATTCAGTACTCAAAAGTGTGTGTTTAACATTTTCCTGAAGGGTGATTGAGAGATTTTCTCTTTTGACAAATACTGTAGTGATTGGCATGTCTTTTTTCCTCTTTTTCTTGCCTAAAACAGAATGAAGAAGATGAGCAACATTTATGAGTCAGCTGCCAATACACTGGGAATCTTTAACAGCCCCTGCCTGACCAAAGTTGAACTACGTGTGGCATGCAAAGGCATTTCCGACAGAGATGCCCTTTCCAAACCAGACCCCTGTGTCATCCTCAAGATGCAGTCCCACGGGCAGTGGTTCGAGGTAGGCATGTCCAGTGAAATGGAGAGAAGCATGGCAGGAGGAGAGATTCGAAAATGTTTTGGCATTTCCTGTCTTTAGGTGGTTTATATCGGTGAGGCAGAAAATTCTAGAAGTGGATATGATCACATTTCTGCTTGTATCATGATTTTTTAAATTTATTTATATATTTAAATTAAAAATTTTATATTATAGTTGATTAACAATGTTGTGTTAGTTTCAGGTGTAGAGCAAAGTGATTCAGTTATACGTATCTATTCTTTTTCAAATTAGTTTCCCATTTATATTATTACAAAATATTGAGCGGAGGTCCTTGTGCTGTGCAGTAGGTCCTTGGTGATTATCTGTTTTATATATAGCAGTGTGTATATGTTAATCCCTAAATCCCAGTCTATCCCTCCCCTCCATTCTTCCCCCTCTGCTAACCAAAAATTCATTCTCTAAGTCTGTGAGTCTGTTTCTGTTCTATAAATAAGTTCATTTATATAATTTTTTTAGATTCCACATATAAGCACTATCATATGATATTTGTCATTTGGTATCTGAATTTCTTCACTTAGTATATAATCTCTAGGTCCATCCATGTTGCTAAAAATGGCAATATTCCTTTCTTCTTATGGCTGAGTAGTGTTCCACTGTGTATATGTACCGTATCTTCTTTAGCCATTCATCTGTCAATGGACATTTAGGTTGCTTCCATGTCATGATGTTTTAATACTGTGGATATTTTGACATTTACCATTAATTTGTGTGCTGATTGTGGATATAGTATCTCCTGGGGATGGGCAGCAGGGACTGCTTTACTGAGGCCACATCACACACTTATTTTGGGGCAATAAACTTAATATTAGCTAAACTTTATTGGGTGCTTATTAAGTATCAGGCACTGTTCTAAGTGCTTTATGTAAAGCAACTAATTTCATCTGTACAATAATCCTATGAGGAAACAGAAAGATTAAGGATTTGCCCAGGATCATCCAGTTTATAAGTGGAATAGCTAATATTTCCCAGTCAAGCTCCAGGGCCTGAGCTCTTTATTGCTATTTTATACTTAGAGTGCCCATTGGTGTGGCCTTTGGTATTTTGTGTGGCAATACAGCATGTTGAATTCTGCAGTTGGGTTTTGTTGGTTTATTTAAAATTGAAACAAATTGGACAAGGACTGGTTTTTAAGTTTGTGGGGGGCGGGTGCGGTTGATATTTTTTTCTTTGTTCTAGGTACCTGGTTCAGTTCAGTTTAGTCGCTCAGTCATGTCCAACTCTTTGTGACCCCATGGACTGCAGCACGCCAGGCTTCCCTGTCCAGTCCAAGGACTCTCAAGAGTCATCTCCAACACCACAGTTCAAAAGCATCAATTCTTCAGTGCTCAGCTTTCTTTATGGTCTAACTGTCACTTCTATACCTGGCTACTCTTAACAATGTTTTAAAAAGATCTGATCTCAGGTGAAATGTGAGATAGGGAGGAATAGGGGATGCAGCTGTGGAAGAAATTATTATTGTCTCTAAGGGAATGAGATGCCCAGCAGAATTTGGAGGAGGGTTTTGGATCCATGCTGAGTAGAGCAAGTGTACACAAATACCTTGCTTGGATCCCTCAGGACAGACTTCAGTCCTCTTTCTATATGTTTGCATGGAGCTGACCGGTGCTTCTTTTGGGGCCATTGTCTTCACTGAACAGTAAGAAAAAGGTTCAGAAGATCTCATAGGTAGTATGTTTCCTTACTTGTACATATGTGAAAAAAGGTACTTCTGTGAAAGGATAGTTTGATAGAAGTTGGTGATAAAAGTTGGTGAGCTGATGAAATGTAGGTGAGAAGGCAACAACACACAAGGAAATCAATGACAGATGGCAGATTGGGGATCTTCCTTTAACCTCCATCTTATCCAGGGCTTATATTTTAAATATAAAATAGCATTCACAGGAATCTTAATGTGTAATGTCTCTTTTTCCCTTCTAAATATTCTCCCTGACTTTGTTGGTGGACTTCCCTGTCTTTTATTTTTTGTTTAACAAAACTAAGTGGAAAACCTACACTAGGAAAAAGAGACTTGTGGAAAAATAGAGGAAAAGACTTCATCTCCTAAAACTCCCTTTACATCATTTGTTTATTTGTGTATATTTCTTTTCAGTCTTTTCCTTCTGGCATTCATATTCTTACACGATATTTATGATGCACATAAATTTTCTTTTGTGATTTTATTACATAGCAGAATGTTTTTTGCATATTGCTATAATATTCATAATTTTAATTTTAAGCCTGCATTATATCCCATCAAGTAGATTTATTTAATCATTTTCCTATTTTTTTCACTTTTAATTGTTTTCAAAATTACCCTACTTTAAATAATGCTGCAGGATCCGTCTTTGATATAAGGCCTTCCCCTTCCTTTTGGATTAGTTCCTATGAGAGATTCTGTCAGAGTGGAACTAGTGGAACAGGATAGGACACTTTTGGGGCTTTTGATGCATTTGCCAAATTGCTTTTGCAAAGCGTTTTTCTACAGAGTTACTTGAAGTGTGTTTGCACACAGCTACCAGCTTGCAAACATTTTGTTACCAGTGCACAGTGAAATCAGAAAGTTGTGCCACACTGTAAGGTAATTCACTGCTTCTTTCATCTCTAAAGTCTTTTTAAAAATAGTGTCAGCTGAGCTTCCAGCATCCTTAGTGACATGACTGAGTTATATTTTGGAACTTTTGAGAAGCACTTCTCTAATAAATTTTAGTCTTAAGAGTGTACATTTAGGGTATAGTTGGGAAAACAGAGCCCACACAAAGTAACTAATAGAAGAGATTTAATACAAATAACTAGTAAGAAAAACATTGGAAATGTTGAGAAACTAAGTAAGCACTGTGTGAAAACCCAGAGATTAACAATAGGGAGGTGCTGGTTGATTTAGAGTAGAGCAGTGATGTGCTGAAGCTAGCTTATAGAGGTTTGTGAGTCAATTGTTAAATCCAGGAATTTTGCAAGCCTGAGTGTAAGTATTTACACCATGCTGCTGCTGCTGCTGCTGCGTCACTTCAGTCGTGTCCGACTCTGTGCAACCCCACAGACGGCAGCCCACTAGGCTCCTCTGTCCCTGGGATTCTCCAGGCAAGAATACTGGAGTGGGTTGCCATTTCCTTCTCCAATGCATAAAAGTGAAAAGTGAAAGTGAAGTTGTTCAGTCGTGCCCGACTCTTAGCGACCCCATGGACTGCAGCCTACCAGGCTCCTCCATCCATGGGATTTTCCAGGCAAGAGTACTGGAATGGGGTGCCATTGCCTTCTCCGACTTACACCACAGATACTGGCAAACATTTCAAATCAGAACTTTACTTCCTATCAAGAGAACCAGTTGTTGAGCATTTACTGGGGCATACCACTGGGATAGAGGGACAGATGTTAGTACCAGCTGGACCACCCAGCAGAAGCTGGATTTGTGGAAGGAGGGCCTATCTAATGGGAGCCAGAAAGGTAGAGGAGATGCAGGTAGTGCTGGAAACATTGCCAGAAAAGGATATGAGGAAGGAGTGGCATCCCAGGTCTCGCATCTATGTCTTCCAGTGACCACACCCCTGGTGGAAGCTGGTTGCCAAGGTTGCAGGAAGAGTCTGGAACACAGTTGAAAATACCGAGGTAACTGACCAGCCAGGAGAAATATCAATAACCTCAGATATGCAGATGACACCACCCTTATGGCAGAAAGTGAAGAAGAATCTAAAGAGCCTCTTGATGAAAGTGAAAGAGGAGAGTGAAAAAGTTGGCTTAAAGCTCAACATTCAGAAAGCTAAGATCATGGCATCCAGTCCCATCACTTCATGGCAAATAGATGGGAAAACAGTGGAAACAGTGGCAGACTGTTTTTTGGAGCTCCAAAATCACTGCAGATGGTGATTGCAGCCATGAAACAAAAAGACGCTTACTCTTTGGAAGAAAAGTTATGACCAACCTAGACAGCGTATTGAAAAGCAGAGATATTACTTTGCCAACAATGGTCCATCTAGTCAAGGCTATGGTTTTTCCAATGGTCATGTATGGATGTGAGAATTGGACTGTGAAGAAAGCTGAACGCCAAAGAATTGATGCTTTTGAACTGTGGTGTTGGAGAAGACTCTTGAGAGTCCTTTGGACTGCAAGGAGATCCAGCCAGTCCATCCTAAAGGAGATCAGTCCTGGGTGTTCATTGGAAGGACTGATGTTGAAGCTGAAACTCCAATATTTTAACCACCTGATGCGGAGAGCTGACTCATTTGAAAAGACTCTGATGCTGGGAAAGATTGAGGGCAGGAGGAGAAGGGGACAACAGAGGATGAGATGGTTGGATGGCATCACCAACTCAATGGACATCGGTTTGGGTGAACTCCAGGAGTTGGTGATGGACAGGGAGGCCTGGCGTGCTGCAGTTCATGGGATCGCAAAGAGTTAGACACAACTGAGCTGAACTGAACTGACTAGCACATAGACCTTCTGACAACTCTCAGTAAGTGAGAGAATCACACACTCAGTCATGAAGTAGTACATATTTATTTAGTGCTAACACATGCCTTTTAGTGCCAGTTCAGTGCGTGGTCCTGTGCTCAAAGTGAGAAGCACCTGACAATCTATTTAAACCACACACCTACTACCTTCTATGTTTAGTGAAAGCTGGCAAATGTGGACATTGCCCTGGGACATAACTGATGCACATTCTTCTGTATCTGTCCCTTGGAACAAGACTGGATTTACATCTCTGTTCTTCGTGCAGAACTACAGAATTCAGAGAAAGCCTTGTAGAATACAATTCATGCTAGCTGTGCCAGTTCCTGGGTGTCTTTGTTATGTGGAATCTGGTAACTAAGTGAAGAAAAAAAGAAAAAACCTGGGAGGCTGAACTTCTTTGCATAATAAAGAGATTGTTGTGGGTGTCAGGGTGAGAGAGAGAAAAACAAGGTGAACTTCTGTTTTAGAAAATTTTGAAGTTTGGCAAAAGAGACTCCATGGAGATAAGCACTGTCCACCAGAACTTCCTACAGTGATGGGAATGTTCTGCATGTGTACTGGCCAGTACTGGCCAGTTGCTTGTCCCAGGTGGCTCCTGAGCAGTTGAAAGGTGGACTGTATAACTGAGGAATGGAAAAGTTTAATTACTTAAATTTAATTAATTTGAGGGTAAATAAGTAGCTGGTGTGATTTCAGAGTCTCTTTGGGTGATAAAGAATTAGGGTATGTGGGGAGATGAGGAAAGGGAGTTAGTTGACATGTTATATTCATAGGATGTTGTTTTTATAGCTAAAATTCTTTTGGGGAAGATATACCTAGAGATTGACATCTCTTTGTTATTACTTGTGATTGCTGGCCTGTGCTTTTTGTAATAGTATTCCATCCGGAAAAGGCTGTTATTCCCTCATTAACAGCTCAGGTACTACTGCTGTAATTATAACTACCTTCAGATGCCCTGCTCATATATGGTGAGGGGGAGTGCTCTTGCTCTTTAATAGTATGTAGCCTGTTTGCACAGAGTCGGACACGACTGAAGTGACTTAGCAGCAGCAGCAGCAGCCTGTTTGCACGGAGAAGGCAATGGCACCCCACTCCAGTACTCTTGCCTGGAGAATCCCATGGATGGAGGAGCCTGGTAGGCTGCAGTCCATGGGGTCACTGGGAGTCGGACACGACTGAGCAACTTCACTTTCACGCATTGGAGAAGGAAATGGCAACCTACTCCAGTGTTCTTGCCTGGAGAATCCCAGGGACGGGGGAGCCTGTTGGGCTACCATCTCTGGGGTCGCACAGGTGACTTAGCAGCAGCAGCAGCAGCGGCAGCAGTGGCAGCAGCCTGTTTGCAATGGAAGAGAACATTTGATCTCTGAAGTGTATCATAAAAATGTAAGCCTGATTGTCAGACTCAAAAGGACCTACAATCCGATCTTCTGTGTTATTAACCATTGTTGTTGCTGTTCAGTTGCTAAGTTGTGTTGACACTTTGTGACCCCATGTACTGCAGCATGCCAGACTTCTCTGTCCTCCACTGTCTTCCGGAGTTTGCTCAAATTTTTGTCCATTGAGTCAGTGATGCTATCTAATCATCCTATCCTCTGTTAATGGTATTGAGTCAATAAGATTACATAGTAGTTTGCGTCTCTTAAACTCCCTCCCCTATATTACCCTTCCCCACTTCCATCTCCCTGCATGTAACCACTAGTTTATTCTCTGTATCTGTGAGTCTGTTTCTGTTTCGCTATATACATTCCTTTGTTTTATTTTTTAGATTCCACCTGTAAGTGATAACATACAGTATTTGTCTTCCTCTGACTTACTTTGCTAAGCATAATACTCTCTAGGTCCATCCATGTTATTGTAAATGGCAAGATTTCAATTTTGGGGGGAGAGGAGTAATATTTCATTGTATATATATACACCACATCATTTTATCCATGAAGGATATATTGTACAGTACAAGGAGTTATAGCCATTATTTTGTAGTAACTTTAAATAGAATATAATCTATGAAACTACTGAATCACTTTTCTGTAAACCTAAAACTAATATAATATTGTACATCAATTATGCTTCAAAAAATAGTTGAGGATAAATTGTGTCTTTGAAATATTGGGAATCAGTTTTTCTGAAATGTAGAACAGATTGTCACTCTTTGCAGACCAGCAGGGTTTGGAGTGTATGTCTGAGGGCTGAGGAGCTGGAAAGGATGCTTTTTGTTTCTTCTCAGAGTATAAACACGAGATGGTAAAACTTCTGGTAAATCTTTAATGAACATGACTGTAACTCTCAAAAAGGAAGGAAAGGAAAACTTGTAGCTTGGAAATATATTCCCAATGGAGAATTTCAGATCTGTCATTTAATTTCCCTAATTGAATTAATATCCATTTAAAAAATCACCTCTGCTTCTCGACATGTAATTGTGACAGTAAATGGTACAGTTCAGTGTGATGAGGATAATTTAGAACACATTTCGTCTTCCAATGAAGAATGGAAATATTTCCCTCTGTCTTCTAGTGAGTGCTGATATTCACTGACTCCCTGAAATGAAGCTTCTTATGTAAATAGAATAAATTGACACTTCTCAGGGATTTGAAAGGCAAGAGCCCTTGTGAACTGGAGACTTTTATTCAGTTTCCAGGAGCATATCCTCTGTTCCCTGGATGTGCTGGATGTTCTCCATGAAGCAGAGCTATACTCCTGCTACCTTGGCCCTTGGCAGAGATCTTGTAAATAGCATAGTACTTGTCCTCATTGGAAAAAGCCGAATGATTCCCCACACTACTAGAATGTTGTTCCATCACCTCTAATTCCATTTTCCATTTAATTTCTTCATAGGAAGCTCTAAATAATTCTGAAGATGAATTACCCTTGGATAAATTCCATATGAAAACATGTTATGATGAATCACATGCTTTGGTAGATTGTTGGTAATAATTGTTAATAATCAATGTGGTTATATTCAATACATTATCAGTGGATATTAATGCAAGATTACTATTGTTTGTAATAATAAAGTATCCATATAATACTTTACGTTCAGAAAACCCATCTAATTATATTACTTCATTTATTTCTCATAATATCCCTGTAAAAAGGTGACACAGACATTGAAATTAACCCTAGCATGAACTGAGTACTATGAAAAAGACATGGTTTGTGTCCTCGATGACTTCAGGCTCCAGTAGAACGAAGCCCATCTCAGAGACAGAGGCCTTGGAGACTTAGATGGTCATGTGAACTTGACAAAGGGGGCTTAAAACAAGGTCCTAACTTAAACCCCTTCCTTTCCTTGAATGTGTGGAGGATAGTCTATTTCAAGGGTCCCTAGACTACCTTTGTTTGAGGTAGAACTAAAAATCAATCATTCCTCCATCCCTCCACTATTTCCCATCTTCTCTCACCACTCCCCACCTACCCAGATGTAGGGTCTATATGCCACATGACCCAGCATCCCTACTGGCAGCACCAGGAGAAATATGGGTTCGTGGTGGTGGGCTTGCCCACTCCCAGATATGTAGGCTGTGAACTGTTTTCAGAGGTTCTTTCTTGACTGGAGGGCTCATGGAGGAGTGGAACTTGTGGAACACATTTCTTTCATGCTTGGGTAAAGGGTGAGGCAGCATCCTTTTGTGTGTTGAACCAGGAGATAGTCCAAGATAGTAGTTTCACCTATATTGGAGATTTTCAATTTTCTATTGCTCCAAAGTGCTAGAATTTTATGAAAATGTGTCAGGCAATGTGAACATTTAGGTGTAACAAAATAAAGTAATCGTCTCTAATTGTTAATACCAGCCATGTATTCATCATTTTACGTGTTTTCCTTCTAATCCTCACAAGTACTCTGCAATGTAGACTTTATTAACCAGGTGAGAAAACTGAGGCTTGGGCCGAATTAATAAATCACCAGGTTCCAAAGCTAGTCAGTGGTAAAGCTGGAATCTGGTTGACTCTAAAACCCACGTTCTCTCTGTTTTCCCAGAGGTCGAGAATTTAAAGCTAAATACCTCTATTTAATCTCCAGACATGTTTTACCTTCATGGTGTTTTAACAAGTTTTGCACTGGTTGACAAAATTTAAAGATCGGGAGATTTTTCATAAAATTCCAGATCTTTTGTTCCTTTTGTCAGGAAGACTGGCAACATTAATTCTTGTGAAGTTATGGTCAGCAGCTGCCCCCTATCCAGAGTCCGAGTGTGTCCTTGTGCTCACTTGGAGGATGCCTTCTTCTCTCACTGGGATGGCTTGAATGGCCCCCTGGAGGTGTTTGAGTTCAGACCTTACTCCTGCAACTGCTGGGCTGGGCCTCTGAAACATGGCTAACCTCTTAGTTGTGGACTCAGACAAGAGCTGAAAAATGAAAATTAAGTCAAAGCATTCCCTCTGGATATCACAAACAAGCTCCTTTCTTGTAAGATTTTCTGTTCACACTTCACTGACTCTCAGCATTTGAGTAGGTAACACCTAGCATGATGATGATGATGATGATAAAAAACAACAGTTTTCTGCGCTTGTTCACAAAGTTTCCACCGTGGTTTCACATCAAACTGCTATTTGGGAAAACTTTGATGTTGCTTTTCATTTCCCCCTTAACATGTCCTTAAATGAGAATAATTTCTTTTCTTAAAAAAAAAGAAATTAATTTTGGTGATATTAGAAACCTTACCCTGAGCACTGAATAGGAAAGGAAACAAAATGAAATATTAGAAGCAAAAAATATTTCCTTTCTGCCGCTGGTGGTTACATCCCTGTGACCCGGGACTGCATTGCCATGATGCTCACTGCAATTATGATGCTTCTTGGATGAAAGGGAAGATTACTGGATTGTGTAATATGTGACTAAGTAGTTTTTTTAATCATTGAAATCAAGTTGTCAATGTTATGATATCTGAGAGCAGAATGACACAATATGGGAAATTTGAGGCTGCAAATGAGAAAAAAAACCAATTTGAATTGAAACTTTTTTTTACTACTAATTCTCTTGGGGACCTGGAAGGCAGTTTGTCAGCTGGAAGGATAATATCAGGCCTCCTGCAAAGAGGAAAGCACCATGATATGGGTTTCACTGCCTCCTTAGCTCAAACAACTGGCAAGGTAAACTCAGCATTGCTTGCCATGGGTTTTGTAATGTGTCTTGATTTCCTATGTTGAGTGTTTGAAAATGTGATTCTGGGCAGGGAAAGAAGATATCTGTGATTTAGAGCTCTCTGACTCTAGCTCAAACCACCTGCAACATTTCAAAGGAGATATTTTCAACACCTTTTCTGGGTATTCATTTTAATATTTATCTAGTTACTATGATAATCATCTTAAAATTACCTTGCCTTTAAAATTACCTTGCCTTTGTAATTTCAATCAATCTTATCTTTTTATTAACTGTAATGGTGCTTTACTGATGATACCTTAAATATATTGAAAGTTATCGTGCAATGTATAAGGCACTCTTTTTAAGCACTTTACATGTGTCATCCTATGTACATATCAAAACAGCCCTACAAATTGTCCTATGAAGTGTAGTTATTTTATAGAGAGGCATAGAAGAATTAAGCAACTTGCTCAATGGTCACACAAGTTATAAGTGGAGGAGCTGTGACAAATTGAATCCAGACTGTCTGACTGCAGACCCTGCTGCGAGGACCCTTCACTGCCCATCTCTGAGAATAATGCATCTCAGTCATTGGGTGTCTGCTGTGTGCCATGTGCTGGATTTTTACATGCATATTCACAGAGTTCTCACAACAATGTTAGCAGACAGGAACTGATTACCCATTTTACAGGTGAAAAAATGCCACTCACGTCAAGTCTAGTTAGAAGTGGTATTAGGACTTGAACTCAAACCTTCATATCTCCAGTGCCCACGAAGCTTGAGTGACCTTGGAATGCCTCCTAACTCTTCTGAACCTCTCATACCGCCTCATGTCTAAATGGTTGTCATTAGGATTGAAATATTGGCTGACAGGATACTGATAGTGCTGATACTGTAGTCTCTGCAATTAGACCATTTTGGTCATATGTAAACTTACATAGAAGCCTTACCTTCCCTGGCCCTGCATTCTCTCCATCTACAACATGGAGGTAACAATAAAACCTGCTCCATGAATTTACTGTTAATGTAAGGACAGAATGAAATGATGCTTAACAGAGTCCCTGTGGCATAAACGTTAAATGTTACTTTGCTTAAAGAATATAATGTGTGCAAAACTAACATGATGAGTATATTACATAGGATTCCATAAGTAGAAGATGTTATCAGGTAATACCTTACATGAGGTGTGTTTAACATCACCAATAAGTTTTTGTTGGCTGCCTCGTCCAAGTGTTCTTGGTTCCATTCTTTGTGTTAAAATAAGAGAACTTTCAATCAAAAAGTCTGACAGGTCTCTAAGTTTCTCCCAAACCTCTGACTAACCACTTTGATTGATCTGTTTTGGCTCTCCTGGTAAGGAATTATCTAAGCCTCTTCCTCCCCTGCAATCCCTGCATCTTGAAAGAAGATGAATAGTCTTGAAGCAACTTCCTTTTACTTGTCTGTGTTCTCTAATCTGTGGATGCGAATCAGAGAGGCCATTCTGATAACCTTGCCTTTCCATCTTTGCTTCTGTACCAATGTCAGCTAGCACTGTTCAGCAGTCTTAGAAGAGAAGTGACAAGAAAATCCTTCCTTCAGGAAGCTCCAGATGTTCTCAGGGTCAGTTTATAGGCTAATTAAATATTTTATCTCTACTCAAGCTCAGAAATGTTCAACTGCCTGCCTTGGCTAGTCTGTTTTCAAATACTTGATATTTCAAAACCTTCTTCCAATTTGAGAATTCAGTCTTAGATAGTTTCTTCTTGAGTGTGAAGACTACTTCTTATTAAAAGATTACAATTTGAGAACTGTGTATGTAAATAAGAAATTTTTTAACTTTTAATTTTATTTTTAGAAATTTATCTATGTATTTAAATTGGAAGATATTTACTTTACAATACTGTGATGGGTTTTGCTATACATTAGTATGAATCAGCCATAGATATACATGTGTCCCCTACATCCTGAACCTCGCTCCCACCTCCCTCTTCACCCTATCCCTCTAGGTTGTCACAGCGCACTGGCTTTGGGTGCCCTGCTTCATGCATCAAACTTGCACTGGTTATCTGTTTTACATATGGTAATGTATATGTTTCAATGCTATTCTCTCAAATCATCCCACCCTCTTCTCCCACTGAGTCCAAAGTCCGTTCTTCATGTCTGTGTCTCCTTTGCTGCCCTGTATAACTGATTAACAATGTTGTGGTAGTTTCAGGTGGACAACAAAGGGACTCAAGCTTCCTTGGTGGCTCAGACTGTGAAGAATCTGCCTACAATGCAGGAGACCTGGGTTCAATCCCTAGATTAGGAAGATCCCCTGGAGAAGGAAATGGCAACCCACTCCAGTATTCTTGACTGGAGAATTCCATGGACAGAGGAGCCTGGTGGCTGCAGACCATGGGGTCACAAAGAGTCAGACACAACTGAGCCACTAACACTTCCGTACATATACATGTATCCATTTGCCCTCAAAGTCCCCTCCCATCCAGGCTGCAGAGTTCCCTGTGCTATACAGAAGGCCCTTGTTGGTTATCCATTTTAAATACAGCAGTGTATATGTCAATTCCAAACTCCCTTCCCCCCCCATCCTTCCGCCTGGCAACTGTAAGTTCATTCTCTAAGTCTGTGAATCTGTTTCTGTTTTGTACAAAGTTCATTTGTATCATTTTTTTCTAGATTCCAAGTATAAATGAAATCATATGATATCTGTCTTTATCTGACTTACTTAGTATGATAATCTCTGCATCCATCCATGTTGCTGAAAATGGCATCATTTTTTATGGCTGAGTAATATTCCATTATATATATGAATGTATATATATATATATATATATACATACACATATATATACACACACACACACACAAATATCTTCTTTTTTAAAAATTTATTTATTTTAATTGGAGGCTAATTATTTTACAATATTGTGGTAGTTTTTGTCATACATCAACATGAATCAGCTGTGGGTGTACATGTGTCCCCCTAATACTCCATACATAATATTCTGTAATGTCATATTCCATTGTATATACATACCATGTCTTCTTTACCCATTCATTTGTCAATGGGCATTTAGGTTGGAAGCAAGAAAATTTGGTACCTTTTAAACACTCACTTTGAATTCTAGCCTTTTCAGATAACTTCTGAGGAACTGGGATTTGTGGTAGGAGAACCAATATAAGTCTGCCTGTCTTGAAGCTTTTGTTTTCCAGTTTGTTCCAATTACTTCTGTTGTATAACAATCACCCTAAAGTTTAACAGCTTGAAACTACAATTTTTTTAATCTGATGGATTCTGTGACCTTAAACAGGGCCCAGTGGTGCAGGCTTATCTCTGATCCCAAGGGTCCAGGGCCTCAGCTGGGAAAACTAGAGAGGATGGCAGGACTTGGGGCTAGGGTTCAAATCACCTGAAGGCCCTTCAGTCTAGGACTTCCAACTGGAGCGTCTGCATGTGGCCCTCTATGTTTGGTGATCTCAGGACAATAAGTAAAGTGTTTCATGTTTGCTATCCAGTTAAACCATGGACAATGAAGGCTGAGGTCCCTCTTCTGGTTCTTGACACCAGTTTTAAGAATAATGTATAAGAAATAGAGATGCTGACATAGAGAACAAACATATGGTCACCAAAGGAGGAAAAAGGGTGGGATGAGTTGGGAGATTTGGATTGACATGTATACATTGCTATGCATGGGATAGGTAACTAGTGAGATCCTGTTGTATACCACAGGGAACTCTATGGTGACCTAGATGGGTGAGAATCCCAGAGAGGAGGGAATATGTATAAACATATGGCTGTACAGCAGAAACTATCAGAGCACTGTGACAATAAACTGGAAAAAAGAATAATGCATAAATATTACTGCACTAAATATAAAGAAGAAGAAATAAAGGCATAACCCTTCCACGATTTTTTAATAGATTCCCCATATCAATCTATGAAAGTCAGTACTGTTATTTTTACAGCCAGTTTAGAGATGAGAACCCGAGATTCAGAGATCCCATAATTACATTTCCAAGATCATATAGTCTATTTATATGGTACCTGCTCTCCAAAATCTTCTGACTCAAAGTTTGAGATCCTTTAGTTGCATAATAAATCCTCTCCCACTGGTATTCATCATTCAAATCCTGGCCCTTTCTGAGAACCCAGTACATCCATGGCTGTGGGAGCCACTTGAGCCCAAACACAACTCCCTACATCTATTTGCTACTTCATTGTTTTCTTGCCCACTCCCTGCCTGCTGCCTTGAAATTTGCTCAACTACATTTTCCAATCCCAGTAAATATTTTCCACACTGATTTACTGGCAAGAGAACAGTTTATCCCATGGGTCAGCCATGATTCACCTACCATGGTGCACATGAAAGTGGTTCATTTTGTATTCATTTAGCAAACACTTATTGAATTCCTACTATGTGTCAGACACTGTGCTATCCATGGGCTAGAAGAACAGCAGGGAGTAACACACAGCCCCAGTGTTTTGTGCAGGTGAAGAGAATAGAAAGTAAACAATGAATGTATAACCTGTTGTCAGGTAGTGGCCGTAGTGGGAAGCAAAATGAAGCAAGGAAGAGGGTGAAGAATGCTGAGAGCATCAGTTTAAAAATTATGGTTAGGGAAGACTTCCTCTGACTATTAAATTGTGCATGGGTAAAGAGTATTCTAACAGAAGGATGAGCAGAGGCCATGATACAGTGACACATGTTTGCTACACTTTCTAAGACATAGCAGGGAGGCAGGATGGATAAAGAATAGTGGTGTTGGAAGGCAGGGGTGAGAGGAATGTTGTAGGGAGGAAGTGAGGGGCTGGGTCGTATAGAGACTTACAGGCCACAGTAAGGATCCTGGGGGTTCCTGACTTTTATTCCAACATGGAGGGCATGGAAGGCTTGGGGCCTGGGAGTTCAGTTCAGTTCAGTCGATCAATCATCTCCGACTCTTTCCAACCCCATGGACTGTAGTATGCCAGGCTTCTCTGTTCATCACCAACACCTGGAGCTTGCTCAAACTCATGTCCATTGAGTTGGTGAAGCCATCCAACCATCTCATCCTCTGTTGTCCCCTTCTCCTCCTGCCTGCAATATTTCCCAGCATCAGGGGCTTTACCAGTGAGTTGACTCTCTGCATCAGGTGGTCAAAGTATTGGAGCTTCAGCTTAAGCATCAGTCCTTCCAATGGGTATTCAGGACTAATGACCTTTAGGATTGACTGGCTTGATCTGTTTGCTGTCCAAGGGATGCTCAAGAGTCTTCTCCAACACCACAGTTCAAAAACATCAATTCTTCAGCGCTCAGCTTTCTTTACGGTCCAACTCTCATATCCATACATGACTAGTGGAAAAACCATAGCTTTGACTAGATGGACCTTTGTTAGCAAAGTAATGTCTCAGCTTTTTAATATGCTGTCTAGGTTTGTCATAGCTTTTGTTGCAAGGAGCAAATGTCTTTTAAATTTCATGGCTGTAGTCACTATCCACAGTGATTTTGGAGCCCAAGAAAATAAAGTCTGTCACTGTTTCCATTGTTTCCCCATATATTTGCCATGAAATGATGGGACTGGATGCCACGATCTTCGTTTTTAGAATGTTGAGTTTTAAGCCAGGTTTTTAACTCTTCTCTTTCTCTTTCATCAACAGGCTCTTTAGTACCTCTTTGCTTTCTGCCATAAGGGTGGTGTCATCTTCATATTTGAGGTTATTGATATTTCTCCCAGCTATCTTGATTCCAGCTTGTGCTTCATCCAGCCTGGCATTTGCCATGATGTCCTCTGCATATAAGTTAAATAAGCAGGATGACCATATGCAGCTTTACCATACTCTTTTTTCCCAATTTGGAACCAGTCCATTGTTCCATGCCTGGTTCTAACTGTTACTTTTTGACCTGCATACAGATTTCTCAGGAGGCAGGTAAGGTGGTTTGGTATTCCCATTTCTTTTTGAATTTTCCACAGTGTGTAGTGGTCCACACAGTCAAAGGCTTTGGCATAGTCAATGAAAGAAGTAGATGTTTTTCTGAAACTCTCTTGCTTTTTCCATGATCCAAGGATGTTTGGTAGTTTGATCTCTGGTTCCTCTGCCTTTTCTAAATTCAACTTGAACATCTGGAAGTTCTTGGTACACATACTGTTGAAACATAGCTTGGAGAATTTTGAGAATTACTTTGCTAGCATGTGAGATGAGTGCAGTTGTGCAGTAGTTTAAACATTCCTTGCCATTGCCTTTCTTTGGGATTGGAGTGAAAATTGACCTTTTCCAGTCCTATGGCCACTGCTGAGTTTTTCAAATTTGCTGGCATTTGAGTACAGCAGTTTCACAGCATCATCTTTTAGGATTTGAAATAGATCAGCTGGAATTTCATCACATCCACTAGCTTTGTTTGCAGTGATGTTACTTGACTTTGTATTCCAGAATGTCTGTAGATGAGTGATCACACTATCATGGTTATCCAGGTCATTAAGGTCTTTTTCGTACAGTTCTTCTGTGTATTCTTGCCACTTCTTCTTAATATCTTCTGCTTCTGTTAGGTCCATAACATTTCTGTCCTTTATTGAGTACATCTTTGCATGAAATGTTCCCTTGGTATCTCTAATATTCGTGAAGAGAGCTCTAGGTCTTTCCATTATATTGTTTTCCTCTATTTCTTTGCATTGATCACTTAGGAAGACTTTCTTATCTCCACTTGCTATTCTTTTTAACCCTGCATTCAGATGGATATATCTTTCTTTTTCTACTTTGCCTTTCACTTCTCTTCTTTTCTCAGCTATTTGTAATGCATCCTAAGACAACCATTTTTCCTTTTGGCATTTCTTTTTCTTGGGGATGGCTTTGATCACCTACTCCTGTTCAATGTCACTAACCTCTGTCCATAGTTCTTCAGGCACTCTGTCTATCAGATCTAATCCCTTGAATCTATTTGTCACTTCTACTGTATAATCATAAGGGATTTGATTTAGGTCATACCTGAATGGTCTAGTGGTTTTCCCTACTTTCTTCAATTTAAGTTCTGAATTTTGCAATAAGGAGTTCATGATCTGAGACACAGTCAGATCCCCGTCTTGTTTTTGCAGACTGTATAGACATTCTCCATCTTTGGCTGCAAATAATATAATTAATCTGATTTTGTTATTCATCATTTGGTGATGTCCCTGTGTAGAGTCATCTCTTGTGTTGTTGGAAGAGGGTGTTTGCTATCACCAGTGTGTTCTCTGGGCAAAACCTTGTCAGCCTTTGCCCTGCTTCATTTTACACTCCAAGGCCAAACTTGGGCAGGGAAGTGATTGGGATTTTAAGAGATAACACTGTTGTACCAGTGTACAGAGACTACATTTGTCTAAGGGAGAGAGATTATAGTTTGGTAACCGTGGAGATGAGAAGTGGTTGGAAATGATATCTATTTAAAAAATAGAATATACAGTTTGCTGATGGATTGGATGTAGAGTGTGAGAAGAAGAGAGGAATCAAGCATGATTCCAGAGGCCGAAGCACCTAGGTCACTGATGGCAATACTGGGGGAAGGAGGAGTACGAAGATAATCCTATGATGAACATGTTTCTAGTAGTGAGAGGCAGAGTGGTGCATTTACAGTGTGAGTCATGAACATCTACATTCGAATCCCAGCTCTGTTATTTATCTACAGTAAAATCTTACCCAGGGATCTTTCTGACCCAGGGATTCAACCCAGGTCTCTGGCATTTCAGGCAGTTTCTTTACCCTCTGAGCCCATACCCAAATCAGTTAGACCCATTTTCTTATCTAGATAGTGGAGACCCTGATGCTGGGAAATATTGAAGGCAGGAGGAGAAGGGGACGACAGAGGATTGAGATGGCAGAATGGCATCACCAACTCAATGGACATGAGTTTGAGCAAGCTCCAGGAGTTGGTGATGGACAGGGAAGCCTGGCATGCTGCAGCCCATGGGGTCGCAAAGAGTCAGACACGACTGAGCGACTGAACTGGACTGATAGTGGAGACGATAAAAGTACCTACATTGTCAGGTTTTTGGGGGACTAATACATAGCAGTACCTAGCACTTAACTGCCAGCCATCAGTGTCATTATAAACATAAATCTGTTAATACTTAGATTGTTTTCTTAGGGGAAGTGCTGGATCAAAGGACATATACACATATTAAGCCTTTAAAATTATCCAATTCCCTATCTAGAATGATCATATCCATATGTTCCTTACAGCAAACTATGAAATGAAAAGGAGGCAATTCTTTGTTTAAAATATGTTTTAAATATTTAGCATTTAATATATAGGCTCCCCAGACCTGTTGCCCCCTCCTGCCCCAGTCACAGAGGGAGGCTTTCTTTGGTTTGGCATGACTTGAGCTCACATAAGGGATTCTAGTCACACTTCTACCCTTCTCCTTCTGAAAGTATCATTATATTAATACATATTAATTATTAAAATAATATACTATGCCTAATATAATAAAACACTAATATAATTAAACATAACTAATTGATACTACTTTTTATTACCATACAGTGTGGGTTTGCGAGACTGAGAGCCTGAATGAGAGAGATGTGGGTTTTGTGTGCATGTTAGGGCTGGAGACTGAATCCAGTATCTCTAGGTTGTCATCTCTAATTCTGAAAGATCACTGTACTTGATGCTGTGCTTTATTTAAAGAGAGAGAGAGAAATTGATTTAATAACCTGTCACATTATACAACACAAGAAGAAGTTGGGAAGAAAAAGTGCTCTGGTATTCTCAGTGGGAAGAAAAATATTATGACAGTTCCATGGAGAAATCTTTGTACAAAGAAAGCTGGTAGAAATTATGGTGGTGAGCTGAGGATCTTAGTAAAATGTACTGCTTCTGTAGAAAAAGTGTGATGACTATACCAGCGAGCTTTCTTTTATAGAAAACTATTTCCCTCTCTCATTTAAGGGAGTAAGAAAATAGAAACTCTGATTGTTCCTTCTCTTATTCTAATTCCTTAAAATAATTTATCCCAGCATCATTTCCTCTATGGCTTCCTAAAATATTTTATTTACCTGAGGTGGGACAGAATATCAACAAATTATGATAACAATAGGATAGTATTGTAAAATTTAATCAAGAGACTTTAATATCTTAGTGCAATGTTCCACAGCCTTTTTGGCACCAGGGATTGGTTTCACAGAATACATTTTTTTACCATGGACTGGGGAGTAGGGGATGGTTTTAGGGTTCGTGCTTCTATGAGGATCTACTGCCACAGGTGACCTGGCAGAAGGCAAAGTTCGGGTGGTATTGTGAGTGATGGGGAGTGACTGTAAATACAGGTAAAACTTCACTCACAAATGCCCCCTGCTCACAAATGCCTCCTGCTATACGGCCTGGTTCCTAACAGGCCACTAGTCCATGGCCTGGTGGTTGGGGGACCTTTGTCTTGGTGTAAATGCTGGCAGTTGGGAGAACTTAGTTTGTACTTTAGTGAACTGATAAATGTATGGGAATAATACTCTCCAGCCACCAGAAAGACATCTATAGTTGAACAAGCTGGACTTGTTGCTTTTTGCCTCACAAGAACACTGTCCTTGGGGAACTCTGAGGCAGGACTTATAGAACTTGGGCTATTATTCAGTGATTTGTGGAGAATAGACCAAGGCTGAAGCTAAAACTGATAAAGAAGCAGCAGTTAGTCATTTTTAACCAGGATGGGAGATGTTTGGTCATTTTTGTGCTTTGGACAAGGTTTGTGTTTTTGTATGGCTCCAGCATGATAATGAAGTAGTCTAGTTTTTGCCTTGCTCCATCATGGCCTTGTGATATATTGGTGTTCTGTGAAAGAGTTTTGTTTCACAGGACACTGAAACCTAGCTGTAAGTGCCAGGCCAGCTGCTAGCAATACTAAAGTTGATAGCACTGAGATGTCAGGGGATGCTTTCCTCTGGCTCAGAGTGAAACTCAAATGTTAAGCTGTTCTACTTAAAAATCATATTCTTAACAATAGACCAACTTGTTGACTAAGCAAAATGTAAACCATAACAAGTCTTAAAACCAAATAAAATGACCTTTACTTCTCAGCTGTCCTTATTATCCAAAAAATGATAGTTATGATATTCAATGTATATAGATTCTGTAAGTTAATATGACTTCAATTTAACTCCAAATCTCCCATAAATATATTAAAATAACATATAAACACATATATATTTAATATATAAAATATATACATATAAATATATATTTAAATCTCATATATATATGAGATTTTAAAATCCCATAAATATATATATATATATATTTAAATCTCCCTTATATACTTAGAAATGTCTCTTAATAATAGGCTTCCCTGGTGACTCAGATGGTAAAGAATCCGCCTGCAATGTAGGAGACCTGTGTTCAAACCTGGGTCAGGAAGATCTCCTGGAGAAGGAAATGGCAACCCACTCAAGTATTCTTGCCTGGAGAATTCCATGGACAGAGGAGCCTGACAGGCTACAGATCATAGGGTTGCAAAGAGTTAGACATGACTGAGCAATTATCACTCACTCCCTTTTTTTCTCTATCTCTCTGTTTAGAGGGAAAATTCCCAGGAGCTCTTGTGAAAACATTCAAGTTTCTGCTCATCTTTTCTGTAGAAATCTCTTTAAGTAGTATCCTCAGTCCATCGTATAGGACATGCATTTTCATTAGATATCTGGGCAGGATACTTTTTTTTGAAGATGAGATAGAGGGCTTAATTTCTATCACATTTATTAAGCCAGCTCTAGTTAGTTATGTTTGGGGGGAAATTATTTTCCAGAAGGTCCATTTTATAAGCACCATATGGTCACTGACATTCATTCAACAAATGGCTAATGAATACCTGCCATGCGCCATGCACCCTCCTTGCCACTGGATATGAAAATTGGCAATTATGGGTCTGTCTTCATAAAATTCATAGTTCTCAAAGGACAAGAAAATGTGTGACCCAAAATATTCTTTCAAAGCTTGGAGGAGTCACAGGCAAGTATATTCAAATCTAGATTGAGAAGAGGAATGAGGGAGGGTTTTATTAAGAAGATGTGACTTAATTAAATCTTAGGTGATGAGTCTACCAGGTAAATAAAATAAGGAATAACATTGCTTAAAAAGGGAAAAAATTATGCTATGTGCAAAAGATTCACTTCAACAGGAGCATCAAATAACCTCTACAATCACCAAGCCTGGATAATTCTGATAAATGTCTCTTGACAGGACTTTGTGAAAGGACCATCTTCTTGGCTAGAGCTCTTCATAAGCTATACTCCAATAAGAGAATATCTCTCCTATTTTTAAAGACTTTTTAAGGAGTCCACAGTCATCTTGGCAGGTCCACAGCTTTGAGTCATGGAACCTTATTAACACAGATGGTGTTTAACAGCTCTCAGTGTAGGAAGGAAGGGATTTTCCAAGAGGGATCCAAGACCAGTTTTGAGGGTTTAATACTTTGAATAGAGAATAACCTTGATGCAGCCATGAGCTAGGATTTTCCCATGAATATACCACAGGAGACAGGATATGGTAATGTCAGATGAAACAGCTAACTTTTTTTAAATCTTGGGGAACAATGGGTAAGTTTCAGGAAAGACTCATTAATGGAAGTAGATTCCTATTAGTCACAAGATTTCAGCCTTGGTTACATGTACCCTTACTCATGGATTCCCTAGAGTGTTCCATGCTCCCTTCCTTCACTTTACTTAATCATATTTTAAGTTGTCTCTTGGACAATCTCACATGCTCTGTGTAGTTTATGCTCACTGACAAACTCAAACCCTCTGAGTCTGTCTGTGCTTTTTACAAAGACACACACACCCTTATACACATTTAGATCCAATTCATAGTTAACCCTAGTTAAGTGACCTTATTAGCAAATGAAACTGAGTCAAGAAGGAGGCAAGAATATACAATGGATTAAAGACAATCTCTTTAACAAGGAGTGCTGGGAAAACTGGTCAACCACTTGTAAAATAATTAAACTAGAGCACTTACTAACACCATACACAAAAATAAACTCAAAATGGATTAAAGATCTCAACGTAAGACCAGAAACTATAAAACTCCTAGAGGAGAACATAGGCAAAACACTCTCTGACATACATCACAGCAGGATCCTCTATGACCCACCTCCCAGAATACTGGAAATAAAAGTAAAAATAAACAAATGGGACCTAATTAAACTTAAAAGCTTCTGCACAACAAAGGAAACTATTATCAAGGTGAAAAGACAACCTTCAGAATGGGAGAAAATAATAGCAAATGAAGCAACTGACAAACAAGTAATCTCAAAAATATACAAGCAACTCCTACAGCTCAATTCCAGAAAAATAAATGACCCAATCAAAAAATGGGCCAAAGAACTAAATAGACATTTCTCCAAAGAAGACATACAGATGGCTAACAAACACATGAAAAGATGCTCAACATCACTCCTTATCAGAGAAATGCAAATCAAAACCACTATGAGGTACCATTTCACGCCAGTCAGAATGGCTGTGATACAAAAGTCTACAAGCAATAAATGCTGGAGAGGGTGTGGAGAAAAGGGAACTCTCTTACACTGCTGGTGGGAATGCAAACTAGTACAGCCATTATGGAGAACAGTGTGGAGATTCCTTCAAAAACTGGAAATAGAACTGCCTTATGACCCAGCAATCCCACTGCTGGGCATACACACTGAGGAAACCAGAAGGGAAAGAGACACATATACCCCAATGTTCATCGCAGCACTGTTTATAATAGCCAGGACATGGAAGCAACCTAGATGTCAATCAGCAGATGAATGGGTAAGAAAGCCGTGGTACACATACACAATGGAGTATTACTCAGCCATTAAAAAGAATACATTTGAATCAGTTCTAATGATGTGGATGAAACTGGAGCCTATTATACAGAGTGAAGTAAGCCAGAAAGAAAAACACCAACACAGTATACTAACTCATATATATGGAATTTAGAAAGATGGTAACAATACCCCTGTATACAAGACAGCAAAAGAGACACTGATGTATAAAACAGTCTTTTGGACTCTTTGGGAGAGGGAGAGGGTGGGATGATTTGGGAGAATGGCATTGAAATACGTATAATATCATATACGGAATGAGTCACCAGTCCAGGTTCGATGCATGATGCTGGATGCTTGGGGCTGGTGCACTGGGAAGACCCAGAGGGATGGTATGGGGAGGGAGGAGGGAGGAGGGTTCAGGATGGGGAACACAGGTATACCTGTGGCGGATTCATTTCGATATTTGGCAAAACCAATACAATATTGTAAAGTTTAAAAATAAAATTAAAAAAATAATAAATTAAAAAAAAAAAGAAGCAAAAGTTAAAAAAAAAAAAAAAGAAGTGAACAGTAGGAGGCAATCTCAGCTATACTTTTAATGGAATTATCTAGGATAAACAAACAATTTTTTTAGATGTTTTTTCTTCTGGAACTTAGTGAAATGCAACATAAGATCCATAAGGGTGAGATTTTCATCTATCTTACTCATCACTGAATCTCCAGCTCTTAAAATAGTGTCTGATACCTAGCAGGCACTAAACAGATGTTTGAATGTATAATTGAGTGAGGTTTTTTCTTCCTTGTAGAAATTGTTGGTGTTTCATCACTGCTGAACTTGATCATTTAGAAATTCTTCTATAGAGATCATTGAACCTCTTCTAGTTTTAGCATGTTTGTTCTTTTAAAAAAAAATACATATATATGTATATTTTATTGAAGTATAGTTGACTATGTTTCAGGTGCACAGCAAGGTGATTCAGTTGTACAAATACACATATATTATTTTTGAAATTATTTTTCCATCATAGGTTATTATAAGATATTGACTATAGTTCCCTACACTATACAGTAAACCTTTGTTGTTGTTTTTGTATATCTATTTTTTAATTAGTAATCTAGCATTCTATTCATACTAAGTCAAACAAGTTGAATCAAAATGTAATAATATTTTTAGTTAGGCAAAAATCAATGTTTTCTGAAAGATATATATTATATATATATATATAATATATATATATACACAAAAGCTTTTTTTTACTACACTTGATAAAGGCTTGAGAAAAACAAAAAAAAAAGAGAGAGAGAGAGAGATGGATAAATTGGAAAACATAAACTAATGAAATGGGAGCACTGAATATGAAATAGAAAAAGTGAAAACAAACTAGATGAAAGAAAAAGATCAACATATGGTCCAGTAGTTTTTAAACATGAGTGCTTATTAGAAACATATATGGAGCTCTGGAGAAAAAAAGCAATACCTGAGCATTTGTATTTTTCAAAAATAAATTGAGATAATTCTGATATGCATCTGGATTTTAAAAACTGATTACAGGTCTTTCTATTAGATTCTAGTTTTGGTGATATAGAGTTCTGTTATTTTTCTGTTGACTGATCATGATACAATGGTATTAAGTGAGTAACAGTTACATGATCACAATAGTAAAAGATGTTTATCAGTTGTCACAATCAATAGCCAGACAAAAAATAAAAGATAATTATAATTGCAAACCATAATGGGAACATGATTAACTTAACAATATAAAATAATTACAATTTAGGGAGGTCAAGCAGAGTAATGTGGTAAGTGGAAGTGCATACATGCATATGTTTTCATCCACTCAGTCTATGTCTTTTGGTTGTTGCATTTATTCTTTTTACATTTAAGGCAGTTATCAATATGTATGATCCTATTACCATCTTCTTAATTGTTTGGGGTTTATTTTCTGTAGGGCTTTCCCTTCTCTTGTGTTTCCTGCCTAGAGGAGTTCCTTTAGCATTTGTTTTAAAGCTGCTTTGGTGTTGCTGAATTCTCTTAACTTTTGTTGGAAAGCTTTTGATTTCTCTATCAAAGCTGAAGGAGAGTCTTGCAGGGTAGAGTATTCTTGGTTGTAGGTTCTTCTCTTTCATCACTTTAAATACATCATGTCATTCCCTTCTGGCTTGTAGAGTTTCTATAGAGAAATCAGCTGATAGACTGATGGGAGTTCCGTTGTATGTTATTTGTCACTTTTCCCTGGTTGCTTTTAATATTTTATCTCTGTCTTTAATTTTTGTCAGTGTGATTACTATGTGTCTTTGTGTGTTCTTCCTTGGGTTTATCCTTCCTGGGGCTCTCTCTTTCTTGGACCTGGTTGATTATTTCCTTTCCCATGTTAGGGAAGTTTTCAGCTATCATCTCTTTAGATATTTTCTCAGGTCCTTTTTCTCTGTCTTCTCCTTCTGGAACCCCTATAATGTGAATGTTTGTGTGTTTAATGTTGGTCCAGAGGTCTCTTAGGCTGTCTTCATTTCTTTTTTTTTTCTTTTTTCTATATTCTGTACTGTGGCAGTGATTTCCACCATTCTGTCCTCCAGGTTGTTTATTCATTCTGCCTCAGTTATTCTGCTACTGATTCCTTCTAGTGTATTACTCTGGAGAAGGCAATGGCAACCCACTCCAGTACTCTTGCCTGGAAAATCCCATGGACAGAGGAGCCTGGTAGGCTGCAGTCCATGGGGTCGCTAAGAGTCGGACACGATTGAGCGACTTCACTTTCACTTTCCACTTTCATGCATTGGAAGAGGAAATGGCAACCCACTCCAGTGTTCTTGCCTGGAGAATCCCAGGGATGGCGGGACCTGGTGGGCTGCCATCTATGGGGTCGCACAGAGTCGGACACGACTGAAGCGACTTAGCAGCAGCAGTGTATTACTCATCTCTGTTTGTTTGTTCTTTAGTTATTCTAGGTCTTTGGTAAATGGTAAACTTTTCTTGCATGTTCTCAGTCTTTGCCTCCATTCTTTCCCTGAGATCCTGGATCATCTTCACTATCATTATTCTGAGTTCTTTTTCTGGAAGATTGCCTATCTCTACTTCTTTTAGTTGTTTTTCTGGGGTTTTATCTTGTCCCTTCTTCTGGGACATAAATTTCTGCTTTTTCATCATGATTAGGTTTCTGTAATATGGTTTTTGTTTTACCTGCTGTGAGATTGTGATTCTTCTTGGGTCTTCTGTGTAGCTTCTGATGGATGAGGCTAAGAGGCTTGTGTAAGCTTCTTGATGGGAGGGACTGGCAATGGGAAAAACTAGGTCTGGTTGGCAGATCCTTGCTAGTAAAACTTAATCCAATTATCAGCTGATGGGTGGTGTTGCACTCCCCTGAGGCAACTCAACCCTGAAGTCTATGGTGTGGATAATGGTGGACTCCAAGATAACTCCATGGGCCCCCCCATCCCTGTGGTGAGCCGTGCCCTCCCACACCTTCACAGGAAGCCTTCCAACACTAGCAGGTAGTTTTGGTTCAGTCTCCTGTGATGTCACTGTCCTCTCCTCTGGGTCTCTGTGTGCACAAAATTTTGTTTGTGCCCTCTAAGACTGAAGTCTCTGTTTCCCTCAGTCCTCTGGAAGGCCATTAAACAAATCTGCTGACTCTCAAGGCCAGATTCCCTGGGTATTTCCAGTCCCTTTGTCAGATCCCCAGGCTGGGAAGCCTGACTTGGGATTCAGAACCTTCATAAGCAAGAACTTGTTTGGTATTATTGTTCTTGAGTCTGTGGGTCACCCACCTGGTGGTTATGGGATTTAATTTGATCGTGATTATGCCCCACCTACCATCTCACTGTGGCTTCTTTGTCTTTGGACGTGGGGTATCTTTTTTTGGTGGATTCCAGTGTCCTCCTGTCAATGGTTGTTCAGTAGCTAGTTGCAATTTTGGTGCTCTCACAAGAGGATATAAGCAGATGTCCTTCTACTCCATCATCTTGAACTGGAAGCCCAGCATGCTTGTTCTTAATAGAAATATCTTATTTCTTGATAGCATATGAGTTGAGTTTATGCCTTTTTGTTATTTTAATCACATAACTGATGTGAAATTTTGTCAGTTTGCCTTTGTGGAAACATACTCCAATAATTATTTTAGGTAAACTTTTAATTTTACAAGTTTTTGGTGTTCAACTCAAGGTATTTTCAGGAAATTAATCCAATTGTACAACCTAGATTAATAAACAGAACATCAGCACAACCACAGAGCCCCTCTTGTGTCTTCTTCTATTTACTACTTCTTCACCTGTGTCAGGAATAAACATTGTGCTGACATCTAACAGCATTGATAGCTTTTGCCGATCTTTGACTTTTATACAAATTGAGCATGCACTTTGTACTTTTTAATGTTGACCTTCTTTCATTGAGATTATTTATGAGATGTTGTATACCATTCTGTTGTATGGATATGTCCTACTTGATGTATCCATTCAGCTGTTAATAGACATTTGAGTTGTTTCCAGTTTAGGGCTCTTAGGAGTAATTCTGTTATGAACATTCTTTGGGATGATTTTTAATGAGTATATTGATGTGTTGGTTTTGGATAAATACCTAGGAGCATGATTGCTGGATCTTAATGTGAGCAAAAGATGAGCTTTAGTAGATATTTCCAAACAGTCTTTCAGAATGGTTATATAAAAGTCATCCCCATGAGTAGTGTTGGGAGTTCTAATTGCTTCACATCTTCAACCTTTGATATTATTGCCTGTCTTTTTAAGCTTAGCTATTTAGGTAATGTGTAGTCCTAGCCCATTGGGATTTTAATCTGCATGCTCCTGGTGAATAAGAAGATAATCTCTTTCATTTATTTGTTAGGCATAAATATTTTATTTAAAGTTTTTTTTTTTAATTGTATCTCTATTGGGCATATATGTTTCCAACTCCAACAGTCACTCTCTTTTCAACCTATTTTAATTCACTCCCACAGTAGTTATTATTATAGTTATTGTTATAAAACAGTGTATTTCTTAGCTATCACAGTCATTTTTGCCATAACTCTTATTGTGGAACTTCACACTTAAAATTGTTTATATTATTGATTACTATTTATAATATTGATATATCCTTCTATTTACAATGCTATTCCTAAAAAAAAAAATAAGATGCTATTTGTGACTCATAATTGTTATCATCATCCATATTACATCATTAGGCTTTATAGTAAACCACATTACATCTCTGTACCAGCTAAAAATACTTTCTGTTTTGATAAAAAGGAGGCTAGAGGGTTTTGAAGAAATAGGGGTTCATTTTTCTCATAAAAGAAGAAGTTATTTGTGTTGGGTCAGTTACTGTCAGAAGTTGAGATTTTTCTGCATTTTCTTTGTGCTACTCTTAGTTAAATTATTGCATTTTCTTCCCTATAGCTGTTGCCTCTTAGACACAAGTCAGTTGTTGAATTGCCAAATATGATGCCAACATTCCTTACCATTCAGGAAAAATGGTGGTAGGCAGAAGGCTATGCCATCCAGTTTAAAACCCTTTTCTGGTAGGCATAGTTTTGTCCCTAGAACTCTGATCTGCTTGCATATTAGGGATCACTTGATGGTAACGATGTCACTGGTTACTACTAGAAGCAAGGCAAGCTGGGAGATTAGTGGTTTACTTTGTAGCCCTAAAAGCAGAAGGCAAGAGAGAGAGGTGTGGGTTTGGTGTCAAGGAAACAAAATACACGATCTACTGTCAATTATAAGAAAAAAGAAGGCACAAACAGTATGATACAATCAACTCCTCTTTAGCCTTGAAAAATATAGCTCTAGAATGGCTTTTAAAAAGATAGATAATGTCCTTTGCTGATGCTTGTGTACTTTATACCTCGTACTCAGATTTTGATTTAGCGAGTACTTGCCAGGTTGTCCCAAGCTGTTCCTTCTGATTAGTGATGTGCCACACGTGGTTCATTAGACTCTGTCACCTTCTGTCACCTACCACACAGATTAACCTTTAGTAAAATTGATGATAAAACACACACAGACACAATCTCTGTGAAAAGGGGGAAAGACATCTCAAAGCAATAAACAGCTCTCACAAAAAAAAATGAAAGGCTTGCCTTCCATTTGGTTGTAGTTGGGGTTTTGTGTACACTAGATAAATACTATTTGCTTTTGTCTTTTATAGGTAAATATGGGACCTTGTTTGTCTGTGGAAAGTGGATTATTTATTTTTTAAACTGCACTAGTGAGAAAATAAAATGAAAATACCAACCAGAAAAATCCAACAGCCTGTTTTAAAGTTTTTAAAAACTCAGTGAAATTTTTTATGGTAAGAGGCAAAGTGGTTTCAATTTATAAAATTCTTTTCTAGCCTTATTGAGGTATGGTTGACAAATAAAAGTTATCTATATTTATGTTTTACAAGGTAATTTTAAGCTGTGCAATATGAGGATTTAATACATATATATTGTGAAATGATCACCACAATCAAGTTAACTTACACATCCATTACCTCATGTAGACCTTAATGTGTGTGTTTGATGAGAACACTTAAAATATGTTTTAAAATATGCTCTTTTAGCAAATTTCAAGTATACAGTGAAGTATTATTAACTGTGATCACCATGCTGTACATTAGATCCCCGGACATTATTCACCTTATAACTGAAAGTTTGCACCCATTGACCAACATGACCATATTTCCTTATCCTCCACTATTCTATTGGTTCTATGAGTTTGACTTTTTTAGATTCTACATATAAGTGAGATCATACAGCATTTATTTTTCTGTATCTGACTTATTTCACTTAGCATAATATCTCCCAGGCTTATCCATATTGCCATAATAACAGGATTTCCTTCTTTTCTATGACTTTATAAATCCATTGTGTGTGTGAATCCACATATATATGTGTAATGTTAGTTGCTCACTCATGTCTGACTCTTTGTGACCCCATGGACTGTAGCCCACCACCTCCTCTGTCTGTGGAATTCTCAAGGCAAGAATACTGGAGTGCATGGCCATTCCCTTCTCCAGGGGATTTTCCCGACCCAGGTGTCGAACCAAAGTCTCCTGAAGGCAGATTCTTTATGATCTGAGCCACCGCAGAAGCCCATTATGTGTGTGTTTGTGTGTGTGTGTGTGTGTGTGTGTATTCATACGTGTGTATTATCACTTACACACGACTTCCCTGGTGGCTCAGATGGTAAAGCGTCTGTCTACAATGCAGGAGACCTGGGTTCGATCCCTGGGTCGGGAAGATCCTCTGGAGAAGGAAATGGCAACCCACTCCAGTATTCTTGCCTGGAAAATCCCATGGATGGAAGAGCCTGATAGGCTACAGTCTGTGGGGTCGCAAAGAGTCAGACACAACTGAGCGACTTCACCACCTTCACCACCAATCTTCTTTATCCATTCATTCATTTATAGATACTTAAGTTGCTTCCATGTCTTGTATAGTGTAAATAATGCTGGACATGAGTTTGAGTGAACTCTGGGAGTTGGTGATGGACAGCGAGGCCTGGCGTGCTGCAATTCATGGGGTCGCAAAGAGTTGGACACAATTGAATGACTGAACTGAACTGAACTGAAGTAGCTTCCATGTCTTGTATAGTGTAAATAATGCTACAGTGAAAATAGGAGTGCAGATATTTCTTCAAGATACTGACTTCATTTCTTCTGGATGTATACCAGAAGTGGGCTTGCATGACTGTATATAGTAGTTCTATTTTTAATTTTTTGAGAAACCGCCATACTGTTTTCCATAGTGGCTGTACCAATTTACATTCCCACCAATAGTGCATGAGGGTTCTTTTTTCTCCACATCCTTGCCAACACTTAATATTTTCTGTGTTTTTGATAGTAGTCATTCTAACAGGTGTGAGGTGATGTCTCATTGTGGATTTGAATCTGCATTTTCCTGATGATTATATTGAGAACTTTTTTATAAACCTGTTGGCAAATATGTCTTTGGAAAAATATCTGTTCAGGTTCTTTGCTCATTTTTAAAAATCAGGTTATTTGTTTTGTTTGCTATTGAGTTGTATGAATTCCTTAATATAAACATTTTGGATATTAACCTCTTATCCCATATATGGGCTTCCCTGGTGGCTCAGATGGTAAAGCATCTGCCTACAATGTGGGATACCTGGGTTCAAACCCGGGGTTGGGAAGATCTCCTGGAGAAGGAAAGGGCAACCCACTCCAGTACTCTTGTCTGGAAAATCCCATGGATGGAGGAGCCTGGTAGGCTACAGTCCATGGGGTTGCAAAGAGTTGGACACAACTGAGTGACTTCACTTTCACTTTCATCCAATATATGGTTTGCAAATATTTTATCCGATTCCATAGGTTGACTTTTCATTTTGTGGGATAATTCCTTTGTTTTGCATAGCTTTTTAGTTTTATATAGTCTCACTTGTTTATTTTATTTTATTATTTTTTTTTGCCTGCACTTTTCATGTCAAATCTAAAAAAATCATTATCAAGACCAAAGTAAAGATGCTTGCCCCCTATGTTTCTTCCAGAAGCTTTATGACTTCAAGTGTTATATTTAAGTCTTTAACCAATCCAATCCAAGTTAATTTTTGTGTATGGTGGGAGATAAGAGTACAGTATCATTTTCCTCCATCTGGAAATACAGTTTTGTCATCTTATTGAAGAGACTATCCTTTTTCCCTTGTGTATTCTTGACATCCTTGTTAAAAAAATAGTTAACCTTATATATGTGTTTTTGTTTTGTTTTTACATTTGTGCTCTCTATTCTGTTCTTTGGGCTATGAATCTCTTTTTATGACAGTACCAGGATGTTTTCACTATTATAGTTTTGTATCAGAGTTTGAAGTCAGGAAGTGTAATGTCTCCAGCTTTGTTGTTCTTCCTCAAGATTACTTTAGCTATTTAGTCTCTTCTGTGTTTCCACACAAGATTTAGGATTTGTGTGTGTGTGTGAAAAATGCCATTGGGATTTTGATAGGCATTACATTGAATATGTAGATTGTTTTGGATACTTTGGGCATTTTAATGATATTAATTCTTCCAATACATGAACATGAGATTTTTTTCTATTTATTTATATCTTCCTCAATTTCTTTCTTAAATGTCTTACAGTGTTTTTGTTTGTTTGTTTTTAATTTATTTACTTTTTAATTGAAGGATAATTGCTTTACAGAATTTTGTTGTTTCTGTCAAAACTCAACATGAATCAGCCATAGGTATACATATATCCCCTCCCTCTTGAACCTCCCTCCCATTTCCCTCCCCATCCCACCCCTCTAGGTTGATACAGAGCCCCTGTTTGAATTTCCTGAGACATAAAGCAAATTCCCATTGGCTATCTATTTAACGTATGGTTATGTAAGTTTCTGTGTTACTCTTTCCATATATCTCACCCTCTTCCCTCTCTTCATGTCCATAAGTCTGTTGTACGTGCTGATACTCCATTGCTGCCCTGCAAATAAATTCTTCAGTACCATCTTTCTAGATTCTGGATATATGCATTAGTATACAATATTTATCTTTCTTTTTGTGACTTATTTCACTCTGTATAATAGGCTCTAGGTTCATCCACTTCATTAGAACTGACTCAATTGTGTTCCTTTTTATGGCTTAGTAATATTCCATGTGTATATGTACCACAACTTCTTTACCATTCATCTGTTAATGAGCATCTAGGTTGCTTCCATGTTCCAGCTATTGTAAATAGTGCTTCAATGAACAGTAGGATACATGTGTCTTTTTCAATTTTGGTTTTCTCAGGGTATGTGCTGAGGAGTGAGATTGCTGGGTCATATGGTGGATTTATTACTAGTTTTTTTTTTTTTTTTTTTTAAAGAATCTCTATAGTGTCTTTGATAGCAGCTGTATCAATTCGATCCCTGGTGAGTGAAAAAGTTGGCTTAAAGCTCAACATTCAGAAAACGAAGATCATGGCATCTGGTCCCATCACTTCATGGGAAGTGGATGGGGAAACAGTGGAAACAGTGTCCGACTTTATTTTTCTGGGCTCCAAAATCACTGCAGATGGTGATTGCAGCCATGAAATTAAAAGACACTTACTCGCTGGAAGGAAAGTTATGACCAACCTAGATAATATATTGAAAAGCTGAGATATTAGTTTGCCAACAAAGGTCCGTCTAGTCAAGGCTATGTTTTTTCCAGTGGTCATGTATGGATGTGAGAGTTGGACTGTGAAGGAAGCTGAGCGCCGAAGAATTGATGCTTTTGAAGTGTGGTGTTGGAGAAGACTCTTAAGAGTCCCTTGGACTGCAAGGCGATCCAACCAGTCCATCCTAAAGGAGATCAGTCCTGGGTATTCATTGGAGGGACTGACACTGAAGCTGAAACTCCAACATTTTGGCCACCTCATGCAAAGAGTTGACTCATTGGAAAAGACCCTGATACTGGGAGGGATTGGGGGCAGGAGGAGAAGGGGACGACAGAGGATGAGATGGCTGGATGGCATCACTGACTCTATGCACATGAATTTCAGTGAACTCCGGGTGTTAGTGATGGACAGGGAGGCCTGGTGTGCTGTGATTCATGGGGTCGCAAAGAGTCGGACACGACTGATTGACTGAACTGAACTGAAGAACAAAACTAAACTGGAAAACAAAACTAAAGCAAGGTGTCAAGTGGGGAATAAAGCAATGAAAATAAAACTAACAAATACAGTGAGAGGAAAGGAAAGAAAGAATAGATATGCCAGGTTAAATAATGGTAGATAAAGAAGATTTGTATACATTAAAGATTAACTGCAGTGGGAAAAGAACTGTAGGAAAAGCAAAGGAATAAATGTAGAAAAATAATTTTTAGTTTAAAAAATTTTAAACTGAAATTTAAAAAGAGAAAAAGAAGAAGAGGAAGAAAGAGGAAAACGTAACAGAACTGCAGAAGACCAATGTAGAGGCAGAGGTTTATAATAGCAAAAAGTGTGATTGGAAAAAAAAAAAACAACAACAACTCAAAATCTTATTTAGATTTCATAGTGCCAATAAAATCAACAATTACAACAGCAGTGGGAGGGGGAGACAAAGGGAAAAAAAAGAAAAGAAATAAAAAAAATCCCAAAGAATCTACAGAACAAGTCAAAACATAAGAATAATAAATGTTTTTGAGTCACTGCTGTCAGAATCCTTACCCTCACTGGGAGTCATAGTCGACCTCACCCCTCCAGTGTGCCTTCCAACTCTGTGCTGGTCTCTGGACCTGCTGTGGGGGCAACTGAGTCTCTAATCTGTCTCCAGTCCTGTGTGTTCTTGCCTCCAATGTCCACAGCTATCAGAACTAGTGCAGTTTCTTTTGTGGGAGCTCTCAATGTCATTTTATATAGTCCATAGACACAGAGTCTGCCTAGTTGACTGTGTGGATTTAATCTGCAGCTTGTAGAGCTTGTGGGAGGGTTTTTGGTCTTCTTCCTTAGCCACACTGACCCTGCATTTCAATTGTGGTTTTAGCTGCTCTGGAGGACTTGGGTCTGTCCCAGTAAGGGCCACGTGTGGAGGTAGTGCAGCTTCTTGGTTCTCAGGGGTTCTGGAAGCACCAGGTACTCAGGAGAGTTGGCGGCCAAAGCAGCAGGAGATACAGTGCTCCAGAAGGGTATGGCAATCAGTATTGGCAAATACACTCTAGTATTCTTGCCTAGAGAACCCCACTAACAGAGAAGCCTGGAAGGCCATGGTCCACAGGGTTGCAAAGAGTTGGACATGACAGAAGCGATTCCACATGCATAGATGCAAGACATTTTTTTGCCTGTGGCAGCTCTGCCCCAGTGAGGGTTGAGCATGAAAGTGGCGTAGCTGCTTGGGTCAGGCGGACCCTGGTGGTGCCAAGTGTGCAGGGACACGGACTGCCTCAGCTGCAAGAGTTGTGGCCCTACCAAATTCTTTTTATGAGCCTCTGATAGCTGGTCAGGAGGCCTCTTTGGCTAGTCTTTTCCTGTACCTCCACCCATTCAGGCACTTAGAGGGCTCCCTTGCCTGGGGTTCTTCTCTGTTGTTCGGTGCATCAGGCACATAAGGGGCCCCTGGCTGGAGTACCACTCTGTAGATCAGTGTGTCAGGCACTTAAAGGAGCACTCTGGATGAGGTCCTATTCTGTAGTTGGTGCATCACCCACTTAAAGGAGCACACTGGATGGGGTCCTACTGGAGTTCAGTGCTTGATGGGCCAGCCTCTCTGTTGTTCAGCTGCCAATGCTGGTGTGTGGGCAGAGAGAGGCTATGGTGATGCCTCCACCCCCCATGCATGACTTGGCATTATTGCCTTGCTTCTATGGCTTCCTGACTTTTCTCCACAGGCATTTCCCACCATGGTCTCCTCCTTCATATCTCCTTGGTCTGTCTCTCCAAAGTCAACAGCAGCCCTTACCCAGGGATTGCTCCACAATCCCTAGCTCCAGCTCCCAGCCACTACACCTTCTAGGGGACCTGTGCCCCTGTCTGGGGTATATATGGCTGTGGCAAGGACTGTCTGATTCTCATGCCATTTAGGTTGCCACAGATCAGCTGTTTCACTCTCAGCCTTAACTGTTTCTCCTTTGACCCAGACAATTGCCCCGATGTGGGGATTGACCCCTGCTTCAGTTACCCCACCTGCCGGGGGCAAGTCCAGTCCTACTGATACTCTTGTATTTCCCCCTAGTTCCTTCATCCTACCAACTTTTGTGTGGTTCTGTATGTATATTATTTTCTGCTGGTCAGGTACTCCTGTCCACTCTCAGCTGGTGTTCTGCAAGCAATTCTGTGTCTAAAGGTGTATTCCTCATGTATCCATAGAGAGAGATGTAACCCAAATTCACTTACCCCTCTGACATCTGTTCTGTTTTATGTATTTAATTTATAGATCTTTCACCTCCCTGGTTAAATTTTTCCTAAGTAGGGTTAGTAGGAATTGAATATGTGAAAGAGCAAATAGGAGACAATATGGTATCCAAATAATAGAAACTGAAGGAAGCAGCCTTAGCCCTTAGAGCTGGAAGAACAAGGAGGAAAAATGGGCTAAAACCCAGGCACCTGAGGAAGAGATGGTGCCATGTCCCTGAAGGGTGTGATAGGCTGGTTCTGTGAGTGTTAGAGAAACTTAAAGTAGATTCAACAGCTGCCAAGGGAAGTGCCTTTGTTGGAGTGAGAAATGCCTTTGTTGGTGGGGGAAGATTGCTGATGCTCCTGGGGTGTGGGAGCCAGCCCCATCCACTTCTCCATTCTTATCATCACCTCTAAGGTACCCTGCTTGGCACTAACAGGGGTCTGGTTGCCAAAGCAGACAGTGGTTTTCAGAGTTCTCAGCTTTGATATCACAAAGAAATATAGAAGGGTGAGTGAAACTGAGAGACAAGTTTAATAATTGGCAAACCCACCTACCTTCCCCAAGCTGTCAGTCACAGAGTATGAGTGTCTTTAATTATTCCACAAGACAGCTAAGCTCCTATCCTGGCCATAGCTAATACTTAATCAAGTTTCATCCTCATACTATCAGTGGTCCTAGGTAGGTTTCAGGGGTGGATAGAGCAAAATAAGATGGGTCCTGTGAAAATTCATCTGCCCAACAAATATTTATTGCCCTGTTCTAGGTCTTGGAGACATACAAGTAAAAAGACATGGTTCCAGCCATTTGAGATTTCCCAATCTTGTGATTGATAAAGTAACCAGATTATAATATAGTGTGATAAGACCAATGATTTCATTAAAATGAGTACTGTAGAGTCGTGAAAGATGGCATAAGGTAACAAAAATTATTTATTATTTCTCACCTTTTCTGTTGGTAAAGGATTAAGGCAGGGCACCTCAGGGAGAGTTTGTCCCTACTCTACAATGTCTGAAGTCTTTAGTAGAAAATTTGAAGGCTAAGGGCTGAAATCACTTGAAGGTTCATTCACTCATATGTGGGATATGTTGGCTGGGGGCCGAGCTGGGGCTCTGGCTCAGAACATATGTTCTCTTCATACAGTCTGAGCTTCTTCAAAACATGGCATCTGGGTTCCTAAGGCAATTATGCCAAGAGAGAGCCAGGCAGAAGCCACATGCCTTTTATGACCTGGTTTCACCTGCCATGTACTTCCATCACAATATTTTTCTGAGACATGACAAAGGTCTACTTAGGTCAGTGTAGGGGAACCAATTTCCCACCTCTCTTTGGAGAAATGTCAGTGTCATGATATAAGGAAGGGCGTGTGCAGTGGGATATATATCAGTGCAGGCATCTTTGGAAAATGTCATCTGCCACAGTATCTAACTCAATCCATGCTTAGGGTACAAGGTAGTCAGAAAATATTCTTAGAGGGGATGGTATTCCTGATGGATTCTGAAGACCCAGAAAAATTTCATCAATGAAGAAGAGAGGAAGGTTATTTCAGATTAAAAAATAGTCCCAGAGTCTTAAGGTAGATTTGTGTCTAGAAAAGTGCCTATAGTTCATTGTGTTTAATTTTCTTTGAATGCTAGAGTCTCTGTTTACCAAGTCTTTCTCTTTCAGAAGAAAGTCAGGCTGACATGGGAGGAATAGAGTCCGGCATTCTGAAGCTAGTCTGCCCACGCTCGTCCTCCCTTCTCCTCTGTCTGGACACACAGAAAGTGTTGAGATGCTCTGGGTAGTCAGTTTCCTGTTGCCACAGGACTGTATCACAGGGCTGAGTGTGAAATGGTGGGGAAGGAAATGCCTTATATCAGCAACCCTACTCCAAAGCTGCTCACCAGGCTCTCTGCATCATTCTGAAGAATCAAGAATTCTTGATGCTGACACCAAAAATACAGTCTTCTTCTAAAGATCTCTTCAGTCTTTTATTGCTATATCTTATTGCAATCCCCTCAACTCTTCTTTTTAGGAAAAATACCAATTGATCCTTATTTTCTATCTGAGATCACCTCCTGGGAGCATGTCATCCTGTTCTGTCTTAACTCAGCAAAGTTATATAGCCCTTAGCCACCATCAGCTTCTAAGTACCCCTTACAAATATCTTCTTAGTGCTAGTTCTTTCTCTCTTATTCTCCCCACTTTATCCAGTCAAACTCTGCAGTATTTTTTTTTCTCCATTCATTCTTTTATATCTCATTTGCCCTCACTCTAAACTTTTAGAATTTTCTTCTTAGACTTTTAAGGTGGTTTAATAATTGGTCTCCCAACCTGTTATCTTTTCTCACTCTCAGTCATACTCAGAATCACTAAGACCTCTTTGCAGAGGCCATTCAATTTGGTTGATTTTTCCTAGGAGGCATTTATTGAATTGTTCCCAAGCTGGATGCTCCCAAAGGTACCCCACTGCATCCTGTGTGTCTCTAAACATGGCTCAGTGTGATGTCTGCTGCTGAGCTAAATGACTTCTAGATAGAAGCCTTCCTGTTTCTGGCACCATCATTAACTAGCATTCATTCATCAGAACATTTAAGAGAAATTAGTTGGATGAATAATGTGCTCCCACACAAAACTAATGAAACATGAAAGTTAGCAACATTAAATAAAATAAATAAGTACATGCAGCCTTTGTTGGTTAACTGCTCATGCAGAGTTTACCAAACATACCTCTTTTTGACTTCTTGCTGTCCCTTGACCCTCTTACCTACTGCCTTCTTGTCCTTTCTCCTTAGAATTACAACTGTAACCATGCTCAATCATGTCTGACTCTTAGCAACTCCAGCCTCCTCTGTCCATGGGATTTTCCAGGAAAGAATACTGGAATGGGTTGCCATTTCCTCCTCCAGGGGATCTTCCAACCCAGGGGTCAAACCAGCTTCTCCTGCATCTCTTGCATTGACAGGCAGATTCTTTACCACTGAGTCAACTGGGAAGCCCCAGAATTAAGACTACTTGTCTTTAAAGATCACATTGTGTCCTATTCATGCTTGGTTATTAAGAGCTGCAACTCTCATACCATCTACTTAAGCCCAGACTGCCTCTGTTGACAAAGTTTGTTTCTCCTCAAGGATAAGGACCATTTCTTATGTGTCCCTCTAGGCTCTGTAAGTCGGCTCATTGCACTGGAGGCCAAAGTAATGGAGCTTCGGCTTTAGCATCAGTCCTTCTAGTGAAAAGTGAGGATTGATTTTCTTCAGGATTGACTGGTTTGATCTCCCTGCTGTCCAAGGAACCCTCAGGAGTCTTCTCCAGCACCACAGTTCAAAGGCATCAATCTTTGTCACTCAGCTTTTTTTACTGTCCAGCTCTCACATTCATACAGGACTACTGGAAAAACGATAGCTTTGACTATTTGGAGCTTTGTCAGCAAAGTAATGTCTGTGCTTTTTAATATGCAGTCTAGGTTTGTCATTGCATTTCTTCCAAGGAGCAAGCATCTTTTAATTTCATGGCTGTAGTCACCATCCACAGTTATTTTGGAGCCCAAGAAAATAAAAAAGTCTGTCACTGTTTTCATTGTTTTCTCATCTATTTGCCATGAAGTGATGGGGCCTGATGCTGTGATCTCACATTTTTAGATGTTGAGTTTTAAGCCAGCTCCTTCACCTCATCAAGAGACTATTTCCTCTTTCTGCCATAAGGGTGGTGTCATGTGCATATCCGAGGTAACTGACATTTCTTCTGGCAATCTTGATTTCAGCTTGTGATTCATCCAGCCTGGCAGTTCGCATGATGTATTCTGCATATAAGTCAAATAAGCAGGGTGACAATACACAGTCCTCACACATGCCATTCCCAATTCTGAACCAGTCCATTGTTCCATGTTTGGCTCCAACTGCTTCTTCCTTACTTGCACAGGCTTCACAGGAGGCAGGTAAGATGGTCTGGTATTCCCTTTCTTTAAGAAATTTCCACATTTTGTTGTGATCCACACAATCAAAATCTTTAGTGTAGTCAATGAAGAAGTAGATATTTTTCTGGAATCCTGCAGCTTTTTCTATAATGCAATGGATGTTGGCAATTTGATCCCTGATTCCTCTACCTTTTCTAAATCCAGCTTGTATATCTGGAAGTTTTCAGTTCATATACTGCTGAAGCCCAGCCTGAAGGACTCTGAGCATCACCCTGCTAGCATGTGAAATGAGTCCAACTGCACGGAAGTTTGAACATTCTTTGGCATTGGCCTTCTTTGGGACTGAAATGAAAACTGACATTTTCCAGTCCTGTGGCTACTGCTGAATTTTCCAAAATTGCTGGCATATGGAGTGCAACACTTTCACAGCATCATCTTTTAGGATTTGAAATACCTCAGCTAGAATTCTATCACCTCAACTAGCTTTGTTCATAGTGATTCTTCCTAAGGCCCACTTGATTTCACATTCCAGGATGTCTGGCTCGAGGTGAGTGATGAAACCATCGTGGTTATCTGGGTCATTAAGATCTTTTTTTGTGTAGTTCTTCTGTGTGTTTTTGCCACCTCTTTTTAATATCTTCTGCTTCTGTTAGGTCCATACCGTTTCTGTCCTTTACTGTGCCTATCTTTGCATGAAATGTTCCATTGGTATCTCTAATTTTCTTGAAGAGATTGCCAGTCATTCTCATTCTACTATTTTCCTCTATTTCTTTGCATTGTTCAAAAAGGCTTTCTTATCTCTCCTTGCTATTCTTTGGAACTCTACATTCAGACGGGTATATCTTTGCTTTTCCCCTTTGCCTTTTGCTTCTCTTTTCTCATCTATTTGTAAGTTCTCCTCACACAACCATTTTGCCTTTTCTTTTTCTTGGAGATGTTCTTGATCTCTGCCTCATGTAAAATGTTAGGAACTTCTGTCAGTAGTTCTTCAGGCACTCGAAAAGATCTAATTCCTTGAATCTATTTGTTATTTCCACTGTATAATCATATGGGATTTGATTTAGGTCTTGAGAGTCTCTTGGGCTGCAAGGAGATCCTACCAGTTCATCCTAAAGGAGATCAGTCCTGAGTGCTCATTGGAAGGACTGATGTTGATGCTGAAACTCCAATACTTTGGCCACCTGATGCAAAGAGCTGACTCATTTGAAAAGACCCAGATGCTGGGAAAGATTGAGGGCAGGAGAAGAAGGGGATGACAGAGGATGAGATGGTTGGATGGCATCACTGACTCAATGGACATGAATTTGGGTAAACTCCAGGAGTTGGTGATGGACAGGGAGGCCTGGCATGCTGTGGTCCATGGGGTCATAAAGACTTGGACACAACTGAGCAACTGAACTGGACTGAACTGATTGGTCACTTCCACTGTATAACCATATGGGATTTGATTTAGGTCATACCTAGATTGCCTAGTGGTTTTCTCTATATTCTTCAATTTAAGTCTGAATTTTGCAAATCCTAGTAAGAAGTGTTATTTTGCCCATTTTGGGTAAGGTAGCCAAATGGGATCTAGGCTAGTATCTTGTCCTGATGCCACTGAGATGCTCCTAAACAGTCACCCATGCAGTTTATTCTGCTGAGGACAATCTTCTCATCATCCAGATCATCTCCTAGTCATCGTGGGTAGATTTTAGCTTAACTGTCACTTCTTTGAGAAACTTTCCCCAACATGTTCCCGCCAAATTTCAGTTTTCCTTCCTTCTTTGCCAAATTCAGTTCACTCGCTCAGTCATGTCCAACTCTTTGCAATCCCATGAATCACAGCATGCCACGCCTCCCTGTCCATCACCAACTCCCGGAGTTCACCCAAACCCATGTCCATTGAGTCGGGGATGCCATCCAGCCGTCTCATCCTGTGTCATTCCCTTCTCCTCCTGCCTCCAATCCCTCCCAGCATCAGGGTCTTTTCAAATGAGACAGCGCTTTGCATCAGGTGGCCAAAGTATTGGAGTTTCAGCTTCAACATCAGTCCTTCCAGTGAATACCCAGGACTGATCTTTAGGATGAACTGGTTGGATCGCCTTGCAGTCCAAGGGACTCTCAAGAGTCTTCTCCAACACCATAGTTCAAAAGTTTGGCACTCAGCCTTCTTCACAGTCCAACTCTCACATCCATACATGACCACTGGAAAAAACATAGCCTTGACTAGATGGACCTTTGTTGGCAAAGTAATGTCTCTGCTTTTGAATATGCTATCTAGGTTGGTCATAACTTTCCTTCCAAGGAGTAAGTATCTTTTAATTTCATGGCTGCAATCACCATCTGCAGTGATTTTGGAGCCCAGAAAAATAAAGTCAGCCACTGTTTCCACTGTTTCCCCATGTATTTGCCATGAAGTGATGGGACTGGATGCCATGATCTTAGTGTTCTGAATGTTGAGCTTTAAGCCAACTTTTTCACTCTCCTCTTTCACTTTCATCAAGAGACTCTTTAGTTATTCTTCACTTTTTGCCATAAGGGTGATGTTATCTGCATACCTGAGATTATTGATATTTTTCCCAGCAATCTTGATTCCAGCTTGTGCTTCTTCCAGCCCAGCCTTTCTCATGATGTACTCTGCATATAAGTTATGTAGCAATCTTGATTCCAGCTTGTGCTTCCTCGGGACTCCTATATGTACTTTTTTATACTTTTCAGGTTACAGGAAATGCCATATTTTACTGCTTGCCTATTTGTTATATTCACCTTCAAACTTCATAACCCATAAGACAAAGGTCCATATGTATCTTTTAGTATCATATTATCAATATTGGAGTGCCTGGCATACTGCACACTCCTGATAAATATGAATATAAGTATATAGGAATGATTAATAAAATCAAGACCTTTCTTGGGGGTCTTGGAATAATATTCTCTCCCCTTTCCTTCTCCCAACATAGAACTATAGCATCTATATAGTTAGAATTGGGCTATAGAAACAATAAAACCATAATAAAATATATACAATGTCTTGTACAAAGAAACCCAGCAATGTCTTTTATTCATATTTTTGTCTAAAAATATTCCATTACTGTAAAATATAAAATATGCAGCAGTAGAGGATACATGGCCTGCAAGTTTTCCTTAAGTTGAAAACCTGAGCTCCCAGTGGGCTTTGGCATCTCTACTGTTACTTGTGAATAAGCTGCTCCAGCTGCTCTTGGCATCTGAGGTGCCATCTACTTAGTTCTTAGAGAAAAATATGATTACTATGAGAAACACTGGCATTTTACCTAAGGAAAAAAAAAAAAAATAATAGACATGATCCATTCTGGAACTCATTTTTAAAGGATAGTAAGGATGAGTTCTATTCCTTACTTAGATGGTTTGAGAAGAATAAGAGTCCTTCATAGAGGTGGAATCCAACGTCCCCTCAATTTTAGAGAGGTAATTGTCCCCATTAACTTTTCTGGGAGCCCAGTGTTTTTCAAATTCAGGGCAACATGAGCTGCCTCTGAGCTGTTCTGGTCTATGATGAATTCCATTTTAAAGAGTATATTTCAGCTTAAATCTACTAATGGTTGCTTGTATATGTTTAGAGAGAATTAATAAGTTCACTGGGCTTGGGTATCAAAATTTTCCTGTATTCGCTTTCTTGGCCGCCATTCTTGCTAGGGCAAGTTCAGGAGTCTTCAGAGGCGCTAGTATTGGCTGCCGAGGGGGAGATGCGAGAGCAGCCCCCCACCCCACTTCTGTTGCCGCTGCCACCACTTCGGCTACAGGTGCCTCCAACCGGTCGGGTCTCCACTCTGCTGCCAGCCAGGATCCATGACCACATCCGGCCGCCGCCATCTTGTGCCCCCTCCCCCTCCCGCAGACAGAGTTAAAGGGGATTTTGGCACCTCCCCAGACATAGCTGGCTCTCTCCGTCCCGGCTACTGAGGAGGTATAGAAGTGCTGGGGCAGCCGCCACCACCCACCTGCCTGTGCCGGGGAAACCGCCTCTCCCACACCCTCCATCTCCTCCTTCCTCCTCTCCTCTGCACCAATCAACGATGCTGCCGCCGCAGCCACCAGTGCGGAGACTGGAGGGATCTGCTCCCGCTGGAACACGAGCCGGAGGCTGGTGAGGCTGCCGACCTAGAGCGCAAAGAGGCCCTGGGCGCGCCCTCCCTGCCATCGGCGCCATGCCACCTCCATCCGCCCTCTGCTCCTGCAGCAGCCACAGGGCCCCAGAGCACTCTGGCCCCGCACGCGCCTTTAAGCCTAGTCAAGGTCTGAGATGCACAATGCGAAGCCTAGGCCCCAGCTTTTGCACCATGATGCACAGGGTTGTACTTTTTGTACTGAACTGATAGGTGGCCTATAGGTTGCTGCTGCTAAGTCGCTTCAGTCATGTCTGATTCTGTGAGACCCCAGAGACGGCAGCCCACCAGGCTCCCCCGTCCCTGGGATTCTCCAGGCAAGAACACTGGAGTGGGTTGCCATTTCCTACTCCAGGGCATGAAAGTTAAAGTGAAGTCACTCAGTCGTGTCCGACTCCTAGCGACCCCATGGACTGCAGCCCACCAGGCTCCTCCCTCCATGGGATTTTCCAGGCAAGAGTATTGGAGTGGGATGCCATCGCCTTCTTGTTAACTTATATTTAGCTTATATGCAGAGTACATCATGAGAAACACTGGGCTGGATGAAACACAAGCTGGAATCAAGATTGCTGGGAGAAATACCAATAACCTCAGATATGCAGATGACACCACCCTTATGCAGAAAGTGAAGAAGAACTAAAGAGCCTCTTGATGAACATGAAAGAGGAGAGTGAAAAAGTTGGCCTTAAAGCTCAACATTCAAAAAATTAAGATCGTGGCATCTAGTCCCATCATATCATGGCAAGCAGATGGAGAAACAGTGGAAATAGAGACTTTATTTTTGGGGGCTCCAAAATCACTGTAGATGGCGACTGCAGCCATGAAATAAAAAGATGCTTACTCCTTGGAAGAAAAGTTATGACCAACTAGACAGCATATTAAGAAACAGAGACATTGCTTCACCAACAAAGGTCCGTCTAGCCAAGGCTATGTTTTTTCCAGTGGTCATGTATAGATGTGAGAGCTGGGCTATAAAGAAAGCTGAGCACCGAAGAATTGATGCTTTTGAACTATGGTGTTGGAGAAGACTCTTGAGAGTCCTTGGACTACAAGGAGATCCAACCAGTTCATCCTAAAGGAAATCAGTCCTGAATGTTCATCAGAAGGACTGATGTTGAAGCTGAAACTCCAATACTTTGGCCATCTGATGCAAAAAGCTGACTCATTTTTAAAGACCCTAATGCTGGGAAAGATTGAAGGAAGAGGAAAAGGGGACGACAGAGGATGACATCACAAACTCAATGGACATGAGTTTGAGTAAACTCCAGGAATTGGTGATGGACAGGTGACTGACGTGCTGTAGTCTATGGGGTCACAAAAAGTCGGACACGACTGAGCAATTGAACTGAACTGAACTGAACTGATAGGTCTGAGAAGGCAATGGCACCCCGCTCCAGTACTCTTGCCTGGAAAATCCCATGGACGGAGGAGCCTGGGGGGCTGCAGTCCATGGGGTCACTAAGAGTCAGACAGGACTGAGTGACTTCACTTTCACTTTTCACTTTCATGCATTGGAGAAGGAAATGGCAAACCACTCCAGTGTTCTTGCCTGGAGAATCCCAGGGAGGGGGGAGCCTGGTGGGCTGCCGTCTATGGGGTCGCACAGAGTCGGACACGACTAACGTGACTTAGCAGCAGCAGCAGAACTGATAGGTGGCTTAGTGGTTATGCCCTGTACTACCATTTTGAGCATCTGGACTCCGTTCCTACCTTGCTCTTTGGACCACATTGTCAATTCACACGGAAACTATGTTGCAACTTCCTGTCAGCAATCCTGGCATTTTAAGAAATGCCCGGAAAACTGAAAAAAAATACTTAGTGACATTGGGTTGGAATACTGTGAAGAACACTTAGAAGACTTTAAACAGTTTGAACCTAAAGACTTTTATTTGAAAAACACTACATGGGAGGATGTAAGGCTATGAGACCCTTTGCTTACAAAAAAACAGGATTGTTGGACAAAACCTTTTTGCTGCAGTGCTTGCCCATTTTCTTTAAAGTCTTTCTCTGCCTACAAAAGTCATTTCTGGAATGTCCATAGTGAAGACTTTGAAAATAGGATTCTCCTTAGTTGCCCCTACTGTACATTCAATGCAGACGAAAAGACTTTGAAAACACATTAAAATATTCCATGCTCCAAATACCAGCGCAGCAGGTAGCCTCAGCACATTCAAAAATAAAAGCAAAAATGATGGCCTTAAACCTAAGCAGGTTGTCAGTGGAGAGCAAGCTGTACCGAGATCCTCTTTAAGAAGTAGTTAGGAAGCACATCTACAGGAAACATTTTCAGCATGTGGTAGCACTTTACATAGCAAGGGCAGAAGAAAAATCATTCAGTGGTTCAATCCCTTTAGACACAAATGCCAGGAAAGAAAGTAGTATTCACTGCAAGCGATGCCTTTTTATGCCAAAGTCTTGAGGAGCTTTGGTACAACATGTCATTGAAGACCACGAACACACAGGCTTATCAGATCACTGTCATGATTGGCCATACAAGTTTGGTGGTTCCCAGATCCAAACCCTTGATGCTAATTGCTCCCAGACCTCAAGAGAAGAAGGGCATGGGACTCCAATCAAGAATTGGTTCCCTCGCTTCCGGAAAAGTCAGGTCTTTGCCATCACAGCAGATGGTAAATCAACTCCATACCAGAGCCTAACTTAAATTCAATAGGTGTCAACATAATGTCCAGTGTTCACCTGGAGCAGGAAAACTATGGAGTTAAATCTGTAGGCCAGGGCCATGTGTTGGTCAGTCAATGAGACTGGGGCTAGGTGGCAAGACATCTGTTTCCATCCCTCAGTAGTCTCGGTCTGTTAAGCAGTTACTTCCAAGTGGAAATGGAAGATCTTACTGTCTTGGGTCAAAACAGAGGATCCAGGCACCAGCAACATACTCACAACAGTCTCCAAATGCCCGTCTCTCTCTTCAGGCCAGTTAAAGTCTCCTTTCCTCTCCTAGTCACAGGCATCCAGAGTATTAGGTCAGTCCAGCTCCAAGCTGACTGCAGCTGTTACTGGCCCTCCACCACCCAATACTTCCTCAACTCAAGTGGAAAATATGTACGATCTGTAATGAGCTTTTTCCTGACAATGTATATAGTGTGCACTTCGGAAAAGAACATAAAGCTGAAAATCCCAGCAGTAGCCAACTACATTATGAAAATACACAATTTGACTATCAAATGCCTCTACTGTAATCACTATTTGCCCACAGACACTGCTCAACCATATGTTAACTCATGGTCTGTCATGTCCATATTGCTGGTCAACCTTCAATGGTATGGAAAAGATGGTGACACACATGTGGATGGTTCACGTTAATGAAGAGATGGGATCTAAAACAGATTCTACTCTGAGTTTTGATTTGGCATTGCAGCAGGGTAGTCATACTAACATCTATCTCCTTGTAACCACGTATAACCTGAGGGATGCTCCCACTGAATCTGTTGCTTCAGTTCAGGTCAGTCGCTCAGTCATGTCTGACTCTTTGTGACCCCATGAATCACAGCACGCCAGGCCTCCCTGTCCATCACCAACTCCTGGAGTTCACTCAGACTCACATCCATCGAGTCAGTGATGCCATCCAGCTATCTCATCCTCTGTCGTCCCCTTCTCTTCCTGCCCCCCAGTCCCTCCCAGCATCAGAGTCTTTTCCAATGAGTCAACTCTTCGCATGAAGTGGCTGTAATATTGGAGTTTCAGCTTCAGGATCAGTCCTTCCAATCAACACCCAGAACTGATCTCCTTCAGAAAGGACTGGTTGGATCTCCTTGCAGTCCAAGGGACTCTCAAGAGTCTTCTCCAATGCCACAGTTCAAAAGCATCAATTCTTTGGCGCTCAGCCTTCTTCACAGTCCAACCCTCACATCCATACATGACCACAGGAAAAACCATAGCCTTAACTAGACGAACCTTTGTTGGCAAAGTAATGTCTCTGCTTTTGAATATGCTATCTAGGTTAATCATAACTTTCCTTCCAAGGAGTAAGTGTCTTTTAATTTCATGGCTGCAATCACCATCTGCAGTGATTTTGGAGCCCAGAAGAATAAAGTCTGACACTGTTTCCATTGTTTCCCCATCTATTTGCCATGAAGTGATGGGACTGGATGACATGATCTATTGCTTACCATGCCCCCAAATAACCCACCCATCCCTCCAAAGCCATAGCCAAAAGTGCAGGAAAAGGCAGATATCCCTGTTAAAAGTTCACCTCAAGCTTTAGTGCCCTATAAAAAACATGTTGGGAAAACCCTTTGCCCTCTTCACTTTTCAGTCCTAAAAGGACCCATATTTGCACTTGCACATCACTTATGAGAGAGGCACCAATTTATTCAGACGGTTTGTCCAGTGGAGAAAAAGCTCACCTACAAGTGCATCCACTGGCTTGGTGTGTATACCAGCAACATGACACCTTGACTGTCACTCTGCATCTGGTTCACTGCAAGGGTGTTGGAAAGACCCAGAATTCCCAAGACAAGACAAATGCTTAACCAGTCACCAGGCCTGGCACCTGTTATGTGCACTTATGAGCAAATGGAATTTCCTTTGCTGAAGAAGTGAAAATTAGATGAAGATAGCTGTTCATCCAGCTTCTTTAAAGAGAGCCTGAGGAGCCTGTTTTAGCTTTAGACCCTAAGGGTCTTGAATATGATTCCTATGAAGCCAGGAAAATCTTCCTAACAAAATATTTCAACAAACACCTTGTCCCACCAGGAGAGAAATTGAGAAGCTGGCGGCCAGCTTATGGTGGTGGAAGAGTGACATCGCTTTCCATTTTAGTAACAAGAGGAAGAAGTGTGTCTGAGACTGTGAAAAGTACAAGCCTGGTATGTTACTGGGCTTCAACATGAAAGAATTGAAAAAAAAGTTAAGTATGAGATGAATTTTGATGTTGAGTGGCTATTTGAAAATCATGATAAGAAGGATTCCACAGTCAGTGCTAGTAAAACAGCAGACAAAAAGCTCAGTCTTGGGAAGGAAGATGACAGTTCCTCAGACAGTTTTGAAAATTTGGAAAAAAATCCAATGGAAGTGATTGTTCTTTTAAACCTGTTTTCAAAGTTGAGTCTAAAAGCCCTAGTGATAACCCAGATGAACACATACTGAAGGTAATTTCTGAAGATACTTTAGGATCTGAGAAGCTAGACCAAAAGGAGGAGGATCGTTCAAAATATGAAACTATTCATTTTACTGAAGAACCAACCAAACTAATGCATGATGCCTCTGATAGTGAGGTTGGCCAAGATGATGTTGTTGAGTGGAAAGATGGTGCTTCTCCATCTTAGAATGGCCCTGGTTCCCAACAAGTGTCAGACTTTGAAGACAACACATATGACATGAAAACAGGAACCTGGTCCAATGAGTCTTCCCAAAGTGAAGACGCAAGGAACAGTAAGCCAGCTGACAAAAAAAAGGCTCCTATGCAGGGTGACAGAGAGCAGATGAAATGGAATAATAGTTCCTATGGAAAAGTTGAAGGGTTTTGGTCCAAGGACCAGTCACAGTGGAAGAATGCAACTGAAAATGATGAGCACTTGTCCACCCCACAGATTGAGTGGCAGAATAGCACAATTGACAGTGAGGATGGGGAGCAGTTTGACAACATGACTGATGGAATAGCTGAGCTGATGCATGGCAGCTTGATGGGAGTTAAGCTGAGCAGCCAACAGGCTTAAGGGCCAGGTTTTCTGGCATTGGTGACAAATGCTGCATCCTGGAACTCTGATCTCCTTTCAGTTTTGACTGCAAAGCTATGTTCTAACTGGTACTGCCTTTTGAGTGCTGGGTCATCAGGCTGTGGGAACATGTGGTCACTCCAGTCCCAGTGGTTATTTCTAAGTCTATGACACATGATTGGCTGATATTGCTTTAGAATGTTCTGTGACAGACACAGTAACTAAATGTGAAAAACCAATAAGCTGGTGGCTCATAAATGCACACGAGAAAAAGCATAGGTTTGTTTTATCTGCCTTCTCCACATTTCTTTCCCTCTGTTAAACAATGTCTGGTTGGATGTCCTTGAGAAATGTTCTCCTGATTAAAATGGTAGTGTAGGGCCAACACACAAGCTACCAGTCCAATGTGTATAGTAGAGTTTGGGGAAATCAATTTTTTTTTCATGTATTGATTCTGAATAGTTGAAACGTATATTACAGTCTTTTAGACCTATTCAAGTGAGGCTTATGATATTGTTATGGTATACCCATCATAGATTCATGTCTTTTTTTAGTGTTGTTCTTGCCATGTAATAAGCATTGTATCTGGTTGACCTAGCAAAAGCCTGAAACTACACTAGTGTGGACTTAGGGACAGACTTAGTTTTTGCACGCAACCTTGTTCAATCTCATGACAGAGACCAGCCACATAAGACATATATCTGGACTCTCTTGTATTATATAATTTTTCTTGTTCTGAATACACTTGACATTACAGCTGATAAAAACAAAAACTGGTATTTAAGATGTTTTCTGAAATCTTTTAAGCTAAATGTCACATGCAAGTATTGACTTTGCAGCTACTAATTTTGACACCTTTTAGATCTGTGTGGAAATGTGTTGTGTTGAAGCAGCAGACCAATGAGTGCTGCTTTTTGGATATTTAGTTTTATTTTTGTTAAACACCATCCTGGAGTATTCATTTATACCATCTAATATATTGACACACTGTTGTAGTAGTGTGATCTTTATTTCCCTTTGTACAATTTTGTATAATTTTGTGATCTTTATTTCCCTTTGTATTCATTTTAAACATCTAAATAAATTGCTGTATTGTGCTTAAAAAAAAATTGTCCCATATTCATATGTTAGCTCTCTTGAAACTTTTAGCAACTTATTAAATTTGTAAAATAAAGCTGTTAATTCCTATATTTGTATAAGTTAGGAATTATTTGGGCTGCAAGGGAAACAAAAGTATTAGTTATTTATGCAAAACACAAGTTTATTTTGCTCACATATTATCCAGAGTCTGCTAAAGTAAAGTCATGGGGTCATTTGGAATCAAGGCATTTTATCCTGTTGCTTTGCCATATTTCACCTGGAGTGTCTACTTTGGTCCAAGTTGTTGCTTGACTTCTACCAACTGGTCTGCATCTCAGCCAACAGGAAGGAGATGGGGGAAAGAAATTCATGGCCACCAATTTTAAAGGATGTGTTTTGGAAATCATAACACTGCTTTTGCCAGAAGTTAGACAAGTATCACACCTAGCTGTGTGAGGAGATTGGGAAAGGCATTATCATTTCAGATGTGGTCATAGGTTACAACAAAAACCAGGAGCTGAGTCCTCTGAAGACAAAAGAATGGATATGGGGGACAATTAAAAGCCTTTTCCACCACTCCTCACCTTAATATTGTAGAGATTAAGTGATACAAATGCATTTCATAAACTTAAATCCCGTATCCTTGACAGATTTTGTTTTTAAGATACTAGTAGCAGTATTCTTATGGGTGGGAATTCAGAAAACTAAATAGAAGTTAAAAGAATTGCCTTCTTAAAAGGACAATTGCTAGATAAAGTTTTATTCTAAAGGGTGATTGTTGAGATTTGTTTTTGAAACATTCAGTTCAGTTCAGTTCAGTCACTCAATAATGTCCGACTCTTTGCAACCCCATGAACTGCAGCACGCCAGGCCTCCCTGTCCATCACCAACTCCCGGAGTCCACCCAAACTCATGTCCATTGAGTCGGTGATGCCATCTAACCATCTCCTCTGTTGTCCCTTTCTCCTCCTGCCTTCAATCTTTCCCAACATCAGGGTCTTTTCAAATGATGCAGTTCTTCACATCAGGTAGCCAAAGTATTGGAGTTTCAGCTTCAACATCAGTCCTTCCAATGAACACCCAGGACTGATTTCCTTTAGGATGGACTGGTTGGATCTCCTTGCAGTGCAAGGGACTCTCAAGAGTCTTCTCCAACCCCACAGTTCAAAAGCATCAATTCTTCGGCACTCAGCTTTCTTTATAGTCCAACTCTCACATCTATACATGACTACTGGAAAAACCATAGCCTTGACTAGACGGACCTTTGTAGACAAAGTAATGTCTCTGCTTTTTAGTATGCTGTCTGGTTTGGTCATAACTTTCCTTCCAAGCATTATTATAAGGAAAATACTGTTCATTGCGTGCTGCTCTGTCACTTCAGTTGTGTCCGAGTGTTTGCAACCCTATGGACTGTAGTCCGACAGGCTCCTCTATCTGTGGGGTTCTCCAGGCAAGAATACTGGAGTAGGTTACCATGCCCTCCTCAAGAGGATGTTCCTGACTCAGGGATTGAACCCATGTCTTCTGCATCTCCTGCATTGCAGGTTTTACCACTGAGCCCCCAAGGAAGACCTATTGTTCATTACCCATCTACATAAAGGATGGAGGAACTGGGAGATGGATGGTGTTTCGCTTTCATTTTGCAAATGAAGAAATGAAGTCCAGAGAGGGGATGTTATTTTTCCAAGGTTACAGAGCCAGTTAGGGGTAGAGCGAAAATTAAAATTCAAGATCTTTTGAAGAATATTAAATATTTTATCCAATGTACACCCCTACCTTCCCAAAATGACAATTAGCTGTGAAATGAGGGTTGATTAAACTGTCAAGGGAAGTTGCTAGAATTTTCTGAGACTGGCTAAGAGGACCTCTTCAGGCCATCTCAGTTCCAGGCTTTCCCTGGGACTGGAGTTAAAATTCAGAGTAGCTCATTTAACATTGTCTCTTTGTCCTTTTGTTTCTTAGTGGCAGAGTTTATTTTGCACCCCCCCCCCCCCCCCCGCTCCGTGACTACACTGTGGGGGTCCATTTTTTTTCGCTTCTAGAAATTTGTTTGATGTTTTGCTTATGCTTTGATTTCTACATTCTGAATTCAAGGATTCTCAATTTATCAGCTCCCAATGCTTTTTGTCCTTACAGCTTTTCTTACCCACTCCACCAGCAGCCATTCCCCAAGGGCTGTGGGGATGTCAGTTCTTCCTGAGTGTCACAGCACTTTCCCCATCTCTTTCCTAGCATCAGGAAAACCTATTTCTGTCTCAGAATGTGACTTTTAGCTTCTTGTATGAACATAGGCAGCAGACTCTTCCCTCTCTCCCAGTGGCACCAGCCGCCTCTCTCAATTCTCACCTGAATTCCTGAATGTTGCTGACTAGTTGCTGAGGTATCTGTGCTTCATGTTTTATGCTTGATGTTTTGTTTTAATGTTTAGTGGTATCTTGTTCTCATTTTGCCCTTTTCTTTGTATTCTTTTCTTTGCTCTCTCTCATTGAAGATGACTTTGATTCTTTATCCCAGAAATTTGTTTTCTGCTGTGTCAGGACCTGGGTGCCACTCTTCCCCTAATCTACTTTGGCAAACTTAATTAATTCATATAATTTTGTTTTGCTAAGTGGGAAACGGTCACTTTACAAAACAACAATTACTGTATGATACCATGTTATCCAATCTTATTACATGTCACTTGTTTCTCCTTTGAATGTGGATTTTTAAAAATTAATTAATATTTTTATCAAAGGATAATTGCTTTACAGAATTTTGTTGTTTTCTGTCAAAACACAACATGAACCAGCCATAGGCATACATATATCCCCTCCCTTTTGAGCCTCCCTCCCATCTCCTTCCCCATCTCACCCCCCTAGGTTGATACAGAGCCCCTATTTGAGTTTTTTGAGCCATATAGCAAATTCCCATTGGCTGGCTATTTTACATATGGCAATGTAAGTTTCCATGTTACTCTTTCCATACATCTAACCCCCTGCTTCCCTCTCCCCATGTCCATAAATCTATTCTCTATGTCTGTTTCTCCACTGCTGCCCTATGAATAAATTCTTCAGTACCATTTTCCTAGATTTCATATATATGCATTAGAATATGATATTTATCTTTCTCTTTCTGACTTACTTCACTCTGTAAAATAGGTTCTAGGTTCATCCACCTCATTAGAATTGACTCAAAGTTGTTCCTTTTTATGGCTGAGTAATATTCCGTTGTGTATATGTACCACGATTTCTTTATCCATTCATCTGTCGATGGGCATCTAGATTGCTTCCATGTTCTAGCTATTGTATGTTCACCACTATTGTAAATAGTGCTGCAGTTAACAATGGAATACATGTGTCTTTTTCAATTTTGGTTTCCTTGGGGTATATGCCTAAGAGTGGGATTGCTGGGTCATATGATGGTTTTATTCCTAGCTTTTTAAGGAATCTCCATACAGTATGCCATACTGGCTTTATCAATTTACATTTTCACCAACAGTGCACGAGTGTTCCCTTTTCTCCATACCCTCTCCAGCATTTATTGTTTGTAGACTTTTTGATGATGGCCATTCTGACCAGTCTGAGGTGATATCTCACTGTAGTTTTCATTTGCATTTCTCAAATAATGAGCAATGTTGAGCATCTTTTCATATGTTTGTTAGTCATCTGTATGTCTTCTTTGAAGAAATGTCTGTTTAGGTCTTTCCCCCACTTTTTGATTGGGTTCTTTGTTTTTCCGGTATCGAGTTGTATGAGCTGCTTGTATATTTTGTAAATTAATCCTCTGTCCATTGTTTCATTTGCTACTATTTTCTCCCATTTTGAGGGTTGTCTTTTCACCTTGTTTGTAGTTTCCTTTGCTGTGTAAAAGCTTTTAAGTTTAATCAAGTCCCACTTGTTTACTTTTGTTTTTATTTCCATTAATCTAGGAGGTGGGTTATACAGGATCGATTTATCTCGTCAAGTGTTCTGCCTATGTTTTCCTCTAAAGGTTTTATAGTTTCTGGTTTTACATTTAGGTCTTTAGTCCATTTTGAGTTTATCTTTGTGTATGGTGTTAGGAAGTGTTCTAATTTCATTCTTTTAATGTAGCTGTCCATTTTTTCCCAGCACCATTTATTGAAGAGGCTGTCTTTGCCCCATTGTATATTCTTGCCTCCTTTGTTAAAAATAAGATACCCATAGGTGCATAGGTTTATTTCTGGGCTTTCTATCTTGTTCCATTGGTCTATATTTCTGTTTTTGTGCCAACACCATACTATCTTCATGACTGTAGCTTTGTAGTATAATCTGAAGTCAGGAAGGTTGATTCTTCCAGCTCCTTTCTTCTTTCTCAAGACTGCTTTGGCTATTCGGGGTCTTTTGTGTTTCCATATGAATTGTGAAATTTTTGGTTCTAGTGCTGTGAAAAATGCCATTGGTAATTTGATAGGGATTGCATTGAATCTGTAGATTGCATTTGATAGTGTAGTCATTTTCATGATATTGATTCTTCCTACCCAGGAACATGGAATATCTCTCCATCAGTTTATGTCATCTTTGATTTCTTTCATTAGTGTCATAATTTTCTGTGTACAGTTCTTTTGTCTCCTTAGGTAAGGAGACAAAGGAGAGTCCTGGATATTAAATTTTTTTTTTTTTTGAATGGTAATGGAATTGATTCCTTAATTTCTCATTCTGATTTTTCATTGTTAGTATATAGAAATGCAAGTGATTTCTGTGTGTTGACTTTGTGTCCTGCAACTTTGCTAAATTCACTGATTAGCTCTAGTAATTTTCTGCTACTATCTTTAGGATTTCCTATGTAAAGTATCATGTTATCTGCAAACAGTGAGAGCTTTATTTCTTTTCTGATCTGGATTTCTTTTATTTGTTTTTATTCTCTGATTACTGTAGCTAGGACTTCCAAAACTATATTGAATAATAGTGGTGAAAGTGGACACCCTTGTCTTGTTCCCTATCTTAGGGGGAATGCTTTCATTTATTCACCACTGAGAATAATGTTTGCTGTAATCTTATCATATATGGCCTTTACTATGTTGAGGTAGGTTCCTTGTATGCTCATTATTTGAAGAGCTTTCATCATAAATGGGTGCTGAATTTTTTCAAAGGCTTTTTCTGCATCTATTGAGATGATTATATGGTTTTTACCTTTCAATTTGTGAATATGGTATATCACATTGGTTGACTTGCATATATTGAAGAATCCTTGCATCCTGGAATAAACCTGACTTGATCATGGTATATGAGCTTTTTGATGTGTTGCTGAATTCTGGTTCCTAAAATTTTGTTGAGGATTTTTGCATCTATGTTCGTCAGTGATATTGGCCTGTAGTTTTCTTTTTTTGTGTTGTCTTTGTCTGGTTTTGGTTTCAGGGTGATAGTGGCCTCATAGAATCAGTTTGGAAGTGTTCCTTCTTCTGCAATTTTTTAAAAGTTTTAGAAGGATAGGCATTAGCTGTTGTCTAAATGTTTGATAGAATTCTCCTGTGAAGCCATCTGGTCCTGGACTTTTCTTTTTGGGAGATTTTTGATCACAGCTTCAATTTCAGTGCTTGTAATTGGGTTGTTTATAGCTTCTATTTCTTCCTGGCTCAGTCTTGGAAAATCGAACTTCTCTAAGAATCTGTCCATTTCTTCCAGGTTATCCATTTTATTGCCATATAGTTGTTCATAATAGTCTCTTATAATCCTTCATATTCATTTTCTCTTGTAACCTCTCGTTTTTCATTTCTTTTTTTTTAAAAATTTATGTACATTTTTAAAAATTTATATTTATTTATTTTAATTGGAGGCTAATTACTTAACAGTATTGTATTGGTTTTGCCATACATCAACATGAATCCGCTACGGGTATACACGTGTAGCCCATCCTGAACCCCCCTCCCACCTCCCTCCATTTCTAATTTTGTTATTTGGTTCTTTTTTCTTGAGGAGTCTCACTAGAAGTTTGTCGAATGTATCTTCTCAAAGAACCAGGTTTTAGTTTCATTTTTATTAAGAGCTTTTAGCTTTTAGTTTTATTAAAAGGAAAACTCCACAGAACTGCAAAACCCAATGTAGAGGCAGAAGTTTATAAGAACAATAAAAAGTGTGACTGAATATATACATATACATATACACCCATAAGCAAAATCAAAACAGTCCAACAAAAATAAAGTACTGTAGATTAACCTGTTGAACAAAGGAAACCAAAAATTATATCTATCAGAACAAACCTAACTAAAGCACAAAGTGGAAAACAAAACTAAAGCAAGATGGCAATTGGGGAAAACAAAACTAAAGCAAGATGGCAATTGGGGACAGAAATGGGCAATTTCATTAAAGCAATGAAAATAAACTAACAAATATGTTGACAGGAAAGTAGAGAAAGTAAAGAAAGAAAGAATAGACATGCAAAGTTAAATAGAGGTAGATAAAGAAGATTTATATACATTAAAGATTAACTGCAAGGGGAAAAGAACAGTAGGAAAAGCAAACAAAGGAATAAATACAGAAAAAATAATAATAGGTTTAAAATATTAAAAGTTAAAATTTTAAAAAGAGAGAGAGAGAAAAAGGAAAACTCCACAGAACTGCAAAAGCCCAATGTAGAGGTGGGAGTTTATAACCGCAATAAGAAATCTGACTGAGGAAAAAAGAAAAGCACAACAGTAGCAGTGCCAATAAAATCAACAACTACAACAGAGGGGGAAAAATAAAAGAAATTAAAAAACCCAAAAGAATCTACAGAACAAGTCAAAACATACGAATAATAAATGTTTTTCTTGAGTCACTGCTGTCAGAGTCCTTACCCTCGCTAGGAGTCAGAGTCCACCTCACCCCTGTAGGGTGCCTTCCAACACTGCACTGGTCTCTGGACCTGCTGTGAGGGCAACTAAGATGCTAATCTGTTTCTACTCCTGTATGTTCTTGCCTCCAATATCCCCAGCTATCAGAACTAGTGTGTTTTCTTTTGTGGGAGCTCTCAGTGTCCCTTTATATATTCCATAGACACAGAGTCTGCCTAGTTGATCATGTGAATTTAATCTTCAGCTTGTACAGCTGGTGGGAAGGTTTTTGGTCTTTTTCCTTAGCCACACTGCCCCTGGATTTCAATTGTGGTTTTATTTCCACCTCTGCATGTGGGTCATCCTCTGGGGATTGCTCCTGAGGCTGCCCTGGAGGACTTGAGTCTACCCCTGTGAGGGCCAGGTGTGGAAGTGGTGCAGATGCTTGGGTCTCAGGTGTTGTGGCAGCACCAGGTACTCAGCAGAGTTGGTGGCTAGGACAGGAGGAAATATAGTGCTCTAGAAGGGTATGGCAGCCAATATTGGCCAATACACTCCAGTATTCTTGTCTGGAGAACTCCCATCCCTGACAGAGAAGCCTGGCAAGCCATAGTTTACAGGGTGACAGAGAGTCCCGACATGACTGAAGTGACCCTGCACACATAGATGGAAGACTTTTTTTGTCTGTGGCAGCTCTGCTCCAGTGAGAGTTGAGCGTGAAGGTGGCACAGCTGCTCGGCTTGTGGGGACCCTGATGATGCCAAGTGTGCAGAGACACAGACTGCCTCAGCCGCTGGAGTTATGGCCCTATCAAAGTCTTTTTTTTGAGCCTCTTGTAGCTGGTAATCAGAAGGCCTCTTTGGCCAATCTTTCTCCGTAGCTCCTCCATTCATGCACTTCGAGGGGGCCTTGAAGGATGTGAAAGTTTTACCATATAAATTAGGAGGTAAAGGGCATCAAAAAGGGAAGAGTATCCGTAAAAGACACATGGCTTGAAAGGGCATGGCATGATTAAAATAGACAAATGATTTTCTGGCAGGTGGGGAGTCAGGTGATTTGAAACCTGATAGTGGAAGACATTATATAAGTCTTTGAGAATTCATTGGTATTTGTAAGAGTTAAGGTTTTATGATAATTTGAGGACTGAGAAGAAAGCTGAGTGACGAAGAATTGATGCTTTTGAACTGTGGTGCTGGAGAAGACTCTTGCAAGTCCCTTGAACTACAAGGATATCCAGCCAATCCATGGTAAAGGAGACTAGTCCTGGATGTTCATTGGAAGGACTGATGCTAAAGCTGAAACTCCAATACTTTGGCTACCTCATGCAAAGAGCTGACTCATTGGAAAAGACCCTGATGCTGGGAGGGATTGGGGACAGGAGGAGAAGGGGACGATAGAGGATGAGATGGCTGGATTGCATCACTGACTCAATTCACATGAGTTTGGATGAACTCTGGGAGTTGGTGATGGACAGGGAGGCCTGGCGTGCTGTGATTCATGGGGTTGCAGAGTCGGACACGACTGAGCGACTGAACTGAACTGAACTGAACTGAGGACTGATGAAAGACCAACGATTGGTCATGTGAAAGGTAGATTAAGTAGGAAGAATCAGAGATAGGCAAACCAGCAAGGGCTCTTTGTTAGCGTATCCAGGCAATAAGTGATGGGAGTCTAAACTAAGACAGGGACTGTAGGTACAGAGAGGGTGTGATGGATTTCAGAAGTTTGAGTAGAGGAATCAAGAGGGCTTTAATCTATATTGATGTAGATAGTAAGAAACTCAAAGATGACTGAGAATTTTGGCTAATGAGATGCAGTTATGGTAGTCTCAAAAGCCTAAAGAGGGATTAAAAGAGATTTGAAGTCTTGAAGATATCTAGAAAAACAACTTGAAATAGACTTCTAGCACACAAAACCATCCCTGGACAGCAAATGTAGGTTTCTAATGCTAGTAAAGTAATGCTCAAAATTCTCCAAGCCAGGCTTCAGCAGTACGTGAACCATGAACTTCCAGATGTTCAAGCTGGTTTTAGAAAAGGCAGAGGAACCAGAGATCAAATTGCCAACATCCGATGGATCATGGAAAAAGCAAGAGAGTTCCAGAAAAACATCTACTTCTGCTTTATTGACTATGCCAAAGCATTTGACTGTGTAGATCACAGTAAACTGTGGAAGATTCTGAAAGAGATGGGAATACCAGACCACCTGATCTGCCTCTTGAGAAATTTGTATGCAGGTCAGGAAGCAATAGTTAGAACTGGACATGGGACAACAGACTGGTTCCAAATAGGAAAAGGAGTACGTCAAGGCTGTATATTGTCACCCTGCTTATTTAACTTATATGCAGAGTACATCATGAGAAACACTGGGCTGGAAGAAGCACAAGCTGGAATCAAGATTGCCGGGAGAAATATTAATAACCTCAGATATGCAGATGACACCACCCTTATGGCAGAAAGTGAAGAGGAACTAAAAAGCCTGTTGATGAAAGTGAAAGAGGAGAGTGAAAAAGTTGGCTTAAAGCTCAACATTCAGAAAACGAAGATCATGGCATCAGGTCTCATCACTTCATGGGAAATAGATGGAGGAAAAATGGGAACAGTGACAGACTATTTTCTTCAACTCCAGAATCACTGCAGATGTTGACTGCAGCCATGAAATTAAAAGACACTTGTTCCTTGGGAGAAAAGTTATGAAAAAACCTAGAAACTATATTAAAAAGCAGAGACATTACTTTGCTGACAAAGGTCCATCTAGACAAAGCAATGGTTTTTTCCAGTGGTCATGTATGGATGTGAGAGTTGGACTATAAAGAGAGCTGAGCGCTGAAGAATTGGTGCTTTTGAACTGTGGTGTTGGAGAAGACTCTTGTGAGTCCCTTGGACTGCAAGGACATCAAACCAGTCTATCCTAAAAGAAATCAGTCCTGAAGATTCATTGGAAGGACTGGTGTTTAAGCTGAAGCTCCAATACTTTGGCCACCTGATGCGAAGAATTGACTCATTGAAAAAGATACTGATGCTGGGAAAGATTGAAGGCAGGAGGAGAAGGAGACAATAAAGGATGAGATGGTTGGATGGCATTGTCAACCCAATGGACATGAATTTGAGCAAGCTTTGGAAGTTGTTGATCAACAGGGAAGCCTGGCATGCTGCAGTTCATGGGGTCACAAGGAGTTGGACATGACTGAGCAACTGAACTGAACTGAGGAATATATCCATTTTCTCTGGTTATCTGCTTCATCAGTGTATAATTGTTTATAGTAATCTCTTAACAAATGGACAATGAAGAAGGGTAAATGTTGACTGAATTCTGCCAAGAGAATGCATTATTCATAGCAAATACCCTTTTTCAACAACACAAGAGACAGCTTTATACATGGACATAACCAAATGGTCAATACCAAAATCAAATTGATGACATTCTTTGTAGCCAAATATGGAGAAGCTGTATACAGTCAGCAAAAACAAGACCAGACCTTGAGCTGACTATGGCTTAGATCATCAGCTTCTCATAGCAAAATTCAGACATAAACTAAAGAAAACAGGGAAAACAATAGGCCAGCCAGGTATGACTTAAATCCTTATGAATTCACAGTAGAGATAACGAATGGATTCAAGGGACTAGATCTTAACCATTTGCCTGAAGAACTATGGACAGAGGTCTGTAATATTGTACAGGATGCGGTGAACAAAATCATCCCAAAGAAAAAGAATAGCAGGCTATGAGGTACCATTTCACACCAGTCAGAATGGCTGCGATCCAAAAGTCTACAAATAATAAATGCTGGAGAGGGTGTGGAGAAAAGGGAACCCTCTTACACTGTTGATGGGAATGCAAACTAGTACAGCCACTATGGAGAACAGTGTGGAGATTCCTTTAAAAACTGGAAATAGAACTGCCTTATGATCCAGCAATCAAACTGCTGGGCATACACACTGAGGAAACCAGAAGGGAAAGAGACACGTGTACCCCAATGTTCATCGCAGCACTGTTTATAATAGCCAGGACATGGAAGCAACCTAGATGCCCATCAGCAGATGAATGGATAAGAAAGCTGTGGTACATATACACAATGGAGTATTACTCAGCCATTAAAAAGAATACATTTGAATCAGTTCTAATGAGGTGGATGAAACTGGAGCCTATTATACAGAGTGAAGTAAGCCAAAAGGAAAAACACCAATACAGTATACTAATGCATATATATGGAATTTAGAAAGATGGTAACAATAACCCGGTGTACGAGACAGCAAAAGAGACACTGGTGTATAGAACAGTCTTATGGACTCTGTGGGAGAGGGAGAGGGTGGGAAGATTTGGGAGAATGGCATTGAAACATGTATAATATCATGTATGAAATGAGTCACCAGTCCAGGTTCGATGCACGATACTGGATGCTTGGGGCTGGTGCACTGGGACAACCCAGAGGGATGGTATGGGGAGGGAGGAGGGAGGAGGGTTCAGGATGGGGAACACATGTATACCTGTGATGGATTCATTTTGATATTTGGCAAAACTAATACAATATTGTAAAGTTTAAAAATAAAATAAAATTAAAAAAAAGAAAAAGAAAAAGAGTAGCAGTAAGGCAAAGGGTTTTCTGACAAGGCTTTACAAATAGCAGAAGAATGAAGTGAAGCAAAAAGCAAGGGAGAGAGGGATAAATGCATCCAATTAAATGCAGAATTCCAAAAAGTAGCTAGATAAGACAAGAAGACCTTCAATGAACAGTGCTTAATAATACAATAAAACAGTAAAAGGGGAAAGACAAGAGATCTCTTCAGGAAAATTGGAAACATCAAGGGAGCATTCTGCCCAAAGATGGACACAATATAGGATAAAAAATGGTAGAGACCTAGTAGATGCTGAAGAGATCAAGAAGAGATGGAAGGAATACACAGAAGAACAATTTTTTAAAAAGATCTTAATGAACTGGATTTCTATGATGGTGTGGTTAGTCGCCCAGAGCCAGACATTCTGGAGTATGAAGTCAAGTGAAACCTAAGCATCACTGCTGTTAATAAAGCTAGTGGATGTGATGAAATTTCTGCAGAACTATTCAAATCCCTAAAGGAGGATGCCATCAAGGTTTTGCATTCATTATGTAAGCAAATCTGGAAGACCTTGCAGTGGACACAGGACTGGAAAAGTTCAATCCTCATCCCAGTACCCAAGAGGGGTAGTACTAAAGAATGTGCTAACAATCAGGCAGTTGCCCTCATCTCCCATGTTAGTAAGGCCATGCTTAAAATCTTGCATGAGAGACTTCAGCATTATGTGAACCAAGAACTTTCAGATGTCTGAGCTGGGTTGAGAAAAGGAAGAGAAATTAGAAAGCAAATTGCCAACATTCACTGGATTGTAGAGAAAGCAAGGGGATTTCAGAAAAACATCTATCTCTGTTTCATGGATTATGTTGATAACTTTGACTGTGTGGATCCTAACAAACTGTGGAAAGCTATTAAAGAGATGGGAATGCCTGACCATCTTATCTGTCTCCTGAGAAACCTGTATGTGGGTCAAGAAGCAACAGTTAGAACCCAATATGGAATAATTGGTTGGTTCAAGATGGGGAAAAGGTGGAAGTAGTGACAGATTTCCTCTTTCCAGGCTCCAGAATCACCACAGATGGTAACTGCAGCCTTGAAATCAGAAGACAGTTGTTTATTGGCAGGAAAACAATGACAAACCTAGACAGTGTGTTGGAAAGCAGAAACGTTACCCTGCTGACAGAGGTCTGTATAGTTAGGCTATGGTGTTCCTAGTGGTCATATTTGTATGTGAGAGCTGGACCATAAAGAAGGCAGAGTGCCAAAGAATTGATGCTTATGAACTGTGGTGCTGGAGAAGACTCTTGAAAGTCCTTTGGACAGCAAGGATCTCAAACCAGTCAGTCTTAGGGGAGATCAACCCTGAATATTCACTGGTTGAACTGATGCTGAAGCTGAAGCTCCAGTATTTTGGTCATCTGATGTGCACAGATGACTCATTGGATAAGTCCCTGATGCTGGGAAAGATTGATGGCAGAAGGAGAAGAGGGTGTCAGAGAATGAGATGGCTGGATGGCATCACCGATGCAATGAACATGAACTTGGGCAAACTCTGGGAAATGGTGAGGGACAGGAAGGCCTGGTGCACTGCAATCCATGGGGTTGCAAAGAGTTAGACACAACAGGGTGACTGAACAGCAACAACAACGACGACTTTTATGATCATTTGTGTTTCTGTGGTGCCAGATGTAACTCCTCTTTCATTTCTGATTGTATTTATTTGGGCCCTTTTTCCTGATGAGTCTGGTTAAAGGTTTATCTTTTTTTTTTTTTAATCTTTTCAAAAAAAAAGTTTAGTTTCATTGATTTTTTATTGTTTTTTTTTTTTGTCTGTTTCATTTATTTCTACTCTAATATTTATTGATTTCTTATGTGGCTCAGCTGGTAAAGAATCCTCATACAGTGTGGGAGACCTGGGTTCCATCTCTGATTTGGGAAGATCCCCTGGAGAACAGAATGTCTACCCACTCCAGTATTCTGGCCTGGAGAATTCCATGGACTAAATAGTCCATGGGATCGCAAAGAGTTGGACACAACTGGGCAACTTTCACTTTTACTTTACTTTCTACTTTGAGTTTTGTCTGTTTTTCTTCTTCCAAGTTCCTTTAGGTATAAGATTAGATTGTTGAGATTTTTCTTATTATCTGCCTTAGGTATGTGTCACTATAAAATTCCCTCTTAGAACTTGTTTTCCAAACTCCATAGATTTTTAGATCATTATATTTCCATTTTCATTTGTTTCAGTGTATTTTTTGCTTTGCTCTTTGATATCATCAGTGATCATTGGTTATTTAGTAGTATAGTTTTTAGCCTCCATGTATTTGTGGGTTTGGCTCTTTATTTTTCTAATAGTTTACTTCCAGCATCATAGTGTTGAGGTCAGAAAAGATGTTTGAGATGATTTCAGTCTTCTTAATTTTATTGAGACTTGTCTTGTGCCCTACATGTGATCTATCCTGGTGAATATTCCATATGCACTTGAAAAGAACATATATTCTGCTGTTTGTAGATGAATGTTCTCTAAATATTAAATATTAATAACTGTACTTAATAAAAAAAGTATCTTATTTGGCCAGTGTTTTCTTTTTTAATTTATGTCTGCATATTTGTCCATTGATGTAAATGGAGTGTTAAAGTCATCTAGTTTTGTCAGTTCAGTTCAGTTCAGTTCAGTCTCTCAGTCGTGTCTGACTCTTTGCAACCCGATAAACCACAGCACGCCAGGCCTCCCTGTCCATCACCAACTCCCAGAGTCCACTCAAACCCATGTCCATCGAGTCGATGAGGCCATCCAACCATCTCATCCTCCGTTGTACCCTTCTCCTCTGGCCCTCAATATTTCCTAGCGTCAGGGTCTTTTACAATGAGTCAGTTCTTTGCATCAGGTGGTGAAAGTATTGGAGTTTCAGCCTCAACATCAGTTCTTCCAATGAACACCCAGGACTGATCTCTTTTAGGATGGACTGGTAGGATTTCCTTGCAGTCCAAGGGACTCTCAAGAGTCTTCTCAAACACCACAGTTCAAAAGCATCAATTCTTTGGTGCTCACCTTTCTTTATAGTCCAACTCTCACATCCATACATGACCACTGGAAAAACCTTGTCATAGCCTTGACTAGATGAACCTTTGTTGGCAAAGTAATGTCTCTGCTTTTTAATATGCTATCTAGGTTGGTTATAATTTTCCTTCCAAGGAGTAAGTGTCTTTTAATTTCATTGCTGCAATCGCCATCTGCAGTGATTTTAAAGCCCAGAAAAATAAAGTCAGCCTGTATTTCCACTGTTTCCCCATCTATCTGCCATGAAGGGATGGGACCAGATGCCATGATCTTAGTTTTCTGAATGTTGAGCTTTAAGCCAATTTTTTCACTCTCCTCTTTCTCTTTCATCAAGAGGCTCTTTAGTTCTTCTTCATTTTCTGCAATAAGGGTGGTGTCACCTGAGTATCTAAGGTTATTGATATTTCTCCCGGCAATCTTGATTCCAGCTTGTGCTTCCTCCAGCCCAGTGTTTCTCATGATGTACTCTGCAAATAAGTTAGAAAAGCAGGGTGACAGTATACAGGCTTGACATACTCCTTTTCCTATTTGGAACCAGTCAGATTTTCCATGTCCAGTTCTAACTGTTGCTTCCTGACCTGCATACAGATTTGTCAAGAGGCAGGTCAGGTGGTCTGGTATTCCCATCTCATTCAGAATTTTCCACAGTTTGTTGTGATCCACACAGTCAAAGGCTTTGGCATAGTCAATAGAGCAGAAATATATGTTTTTCTGGAACTCTTTTGCTTTTTTGATGATCCATCAGATGTTGGGAATTTGATCTCTAGTACCTCTGCCTTTTCTAAAACCAGCTTGAACATCAGGAAGTTCACGGTTCACGTATTACTGAAGCCTGGCTTGGAGAATTTTAAACATTACTAGCGTGTGATATGAGTGCAATTGTGTGGTAGTTTGAGCATTCTTTGGCATTGCCTTTCTTTGGGATTGGAATGAAAACTGACCTTTTCCAGTCCTGTGGCCACTGCTGAGTTTTCCAAATGTGCTGGCATATTGAGGGCACCACTTTCACAGCGTCATCTTTCAGGATTTGAAATAACTCAACTGGAATTCCATCACCTCCACTAGCTTTGTTCATGGTGATGCTTCCTAAGGCCCACTTGACTTCACATTCCAGGATGTCTGGCTCTAGGTAAGTGATCATACCATCGTGATTATCTGGGTCATGAAGATCTTTTTGGTACCATTCTTCTGTGTATTCTTGCCACGTCTTCTTAATATCATAATAATATCTTTTTCCATTCCCTCACTTTCAGTCTGTTTATATCTCTAGATCTGAAGTGGGTCTGTTGTTGATGGCATATATATATGTGTTGTTGTTTTTTTTTTTAGCCCATTCACTAATCTCTGTTTTTTCTTTTTTGCCAACAGTGATAGTTTTATTTCTTCTTTTCCAATTTGAATTTTTAATTGGAGCATTCAGTCCATTTATATTTAAACTAATTATTGATAAGTATATACTTATTTTAAGTTTTGTTGTTTTCAGGTTGTTTTGTGTTTTTTTCTTTCTTTTTTCCTCCTCTCTCCTTGTTTTCCTCTATTTCCATGATTTTCTGCCTATCTTTAGTGCTATCTTTGGATTTCATTCTCTTTTTTGTGTGTGTCTATTAATGGTATTTGGTTTGCAGTTACCATGAGGTTTATATATAACATTATGTGTGTATATATACATGATTACTTTAAATTGATAGTCTCTTTAGTTCAAATGCATTTTAACAACCATATATATTTACTCCCCTCACCTGTATTTAATGTTTTTGGTCATATTATTTATCTTTTTGTTTTGTATGTCCCTTAACTACTTACTGTGGATATAGGTGTTTTACTACTATTATCTTTTAATCTTCCTACTGGAGAAGGCAATGGCAACTCACTCCAGTACTCTTGCTTGGAAAATCCCATGGATGGAGGAGCCTGGTAGGCTGCAGTCCATGGGGTCGCTACGAGTCGGGCACGACTGAGCAACTTCACTTTCACTTTTCACTTAAATGCATTGGAGAAGGAAATGGCAACCCACTCCAGTGTTCTTGCCTAGAGAATCCCAGGGACGGTGGAGCCTGGTGGGCTGCCGTCTCTGGGGTCTCACAGAGTCAGACATGACTGAAGCGACCTAGCAGGAGCAGCAGCAGCAGCAGCTTTATAAGTGATTGATCCACCACCTTTACTGCTTATTTGCCTTTACCAGTGAGGTTTTTTTTTTTTTTTTTTTTCCATAATTTTCGTATTTCTAATCCTGACTTTCTCTGCTAAGAGAAATTCCTTTAACAATTATTGTAAAGCCTATTTAATGTTGCTTAACCCTTTTTCTTTTTACTTTTCTGTAAAGCTCTTGATAGCCTCTTCAAATCTGAAAAATAACCTTGCTGGGTAGACTATTCTCAGTTGTATGCTTTTTTCCTTTCATTATTTTGAAGATATCATGCCATGCCCTTCTAGCCTGCAAAGTTTCTACTGAAAACTCATGTGATAGCTTTATGGGAGTTTTCTTGTATGTAATTGGGTGCTTTTCTCTTGCCACTTTAAAAATTATCTCTAATATTTGCTATTTTAATTTCAGTGTCTCTTGATGTGGACCTCTTTGGGTTTATCTTGTTTGGGACTCTCTGTAATTCCTGTATCTATATGTCTATTTTCTTTCCCTGTTAAGGGAAATTTTCAGCTATTGTTTCTTTAAATAAATTATCTGTGCCTTCCTTTATTCTCCTTCTTGGATCTCTCTAATGCAGATGGTAATATGCTTGGTATTGTTCTAGAGGTCTCTTAAACTATCCTCATTTAAAAATTCTTTTTTCTGTTCAGCTGGGATGATTTCCACTTCTTTGTCTTCCACTTCACTATTCATTTGCCCATAACATCTAACCTAGTATTGACTCCTTCTGGTCGCACAGAATCAGACACGACTAAAGCAACTTAGCAGCAGCAGCAGCAGCAGTGTAATTTTTAAAATTAATTTATTTTTAATGGAAGGATAATTCCTTTACAGAATTTTGTTGTTTTCTGTCAAACCTCAACATGAATCAGCCATAGGTATACATATGTCCCCTCCCTCTTGAACCTCCCTCCCATCTCCCTGCCCATCCCACCTCTCTAGGTTGATACAGATCCCCTGTTTGAGTTTACTGAGACATACAGCAAATTCCCATTGGCTATTTATTTTACATATGGTAATGTAAGTTTTTATGTTACTCTTTCCATACATCTCACTCTAGTTTTTATTTCCATTATTGTATTCTTCAATACTGTTTGTTTCTTCTTTATATTTTCTTAACTCCTTCTTAAACTTCTTACTGTGTTTATTAGTTGTTCTCCTGAGTTTATTGAACTTCTATGACCATTTCCCTGAAATCTTTATGGGAAGATTGCTTATCTTCTCTTCACTAAGTTCTTCTCCTGGAGTTTTGCCTGTTTTCTCATTTGGAACATATTCCTCTGTCTCCTCATTTTACCTAATTTATCTGTGTTTTTTCCCCCTATGTATAAATAGGTCTGTTATGTTTCCCAAGCTCAGAGAAGTGGCCTTATGTAGGAGAAGTCCTCTGGGGCCCAGCAACACTGCCCTCTGATCACATGGTCTGCATGCACTCAGAGTGCCCTCTAAGGGCACTGCACAGGCTCTTCTGTTGTGACATACCTGATTACTGTGGGTGTATTGGTGAGCAGAGCTGGCATTGGCCTGGTTGACTTCCAGGAGCTGCCTCATGTGTTAGTTGTCAGCCTGCTTTGGGTCATTCATTGCTGGGTCTCTGCAAGGCTGGCTGCTTGTCTCTGGACTCCCAGGTTGGTGCCAGTCCACTACTGAGTGGGGCTGCATCACTGCACTGCTGGCTAAGCAGCCCTATGGGCTGGCACTGATGCTTGCCAACTGGTGCGCAGGTAAGCCTCTGGCTTTAATAGGCTGGGAGGAAGCACTCCAAAATGATGTGTGTCAGCATAGTGTCATGGCAGAATGAACTCGCCAAAATGTCTGCTACTCTATGTCCCCAGGAGCAGTCCCAGTTGACTTTTGCCTTTCTGGGAGGCTCTCCAAGATCAGCAGGTATGTCTGACTCAGGGTCCTTTCCAACTACTGCCTTTGTGCTAGGGACTGGATTATGCCAGATTTTGAATGTACCCTTTGAGTGCAGAGTCGCTATTTTCTTCAGCCCTCTGTCTCTCCCAGAGGAGTGCCCTGCTTCCTTTTAAAGCTAAATGTTCTGGGCACTCTTATACATGGTAAATGACCCTTGGCTTGCATAACCTGATATGGAGCTTGGACCCCTCACTGCTTCAGAAGAACCGCTGTGATCATCCTTTTGTTTGTGAGTCACCCACCCAGAACTGTGAGTTCTGACTGTACTGCATCTCCACCCCTCCTAATCATCTTGTTGTGGTTCCTTCTTTATATTGTCAGTTGTAGAAAATATCCTCTGCTGGTCTCCAGGTCATTCCCATAGATATTTGCTCTGCAAATTGTTATAATTTTGGTGTATCTGTGGGAGGAGGTAAGCTTAGGGTTTTTCTGCTCTGCCATCTAGGCCACATCAATGTCAATATGTTTATGTTTGTACTCAGCAATGACACCAGGAAACTTTTATATTAAATGATACCTGAGCCTTTTCAGGCTGCTATAACAGACTATCATAGACTGGGTGGCTTGAAAATGACAAAAATGTGTTTCTCACAGTCCTGGAAGCTAGGAAGTCCAAGATTAAAGCACCAACAGACTTGGTGTCTGGTGAGGATTAACTTCCTCATTCATAATCAGCTGTCTTCTCTCTTGTATCCCTACTTTGCAGAAGAGACAGGGTAGTTCTTTGGGGGTTCTTTGATAAAGGCACTAATCCCATTCATGAAACCTCCACCCTCATGACCTTCTGAAAGGCAATAATCACTTCTGAAAGGCCTCACCTCTTCAGTTCAGTTCAGTTCAGTCACTCAGTCGTGTCTGACTCTTTACAACCTCATGGACTGTAGCACTCTAGGCCTCCCTGTCCATCACCAGCTCCAAGAACTTCCTCAAACTCATGTCCATTGAGTTGGTGACACAATCCAACCATCTCATCCTCCGTTGTCCCCTTTTCACCTTCAATCTTTCCCAGAATTAAGGTCTTTTCCAGTGAGTCAGTTCTTCACCTTAAGTGGCCAAACTATTGGAGTTTCAGCTTCAGTATTAGTCCTTCCAATGAATATTCAGGACTGATTGCCTTTAGGATTGACTGATTGGATCCCCTTGCAGTTCAAGGGACTCTTGAGAGTCTTCTCCAATATCACAGTTCAAAAGCAGCAATTCTTTGGCTCTTAGCTTTCTTTGTACTCCAACTCTCACTTCCATACATGACTACTGGAAAAACCATAGCTTTGACTAGATGGACTTTTTTTTGGCAAAGTAATATCTCTGCTTTACAGATCTCTGCTTTTATTATGTTGTCTAGATTTGTCATAGGTTTTCTTCCAAGGATAAAGCGTCTTTTAATTTCATGGCTGCAGTCACCATCAGCAGTGATTTTGGAGCCCAAAAATATAAACTCTGTCTCTATTTCCTTTGTTTCCCCATCCACTTACTGTAAAGTGATGGAACTGGATGCCATGATCTTAGCTTTCTGAATGTTGAGTTTTAAGCCAACTTTTTCACTCTCCTCTTTCACTTTCATCAAGAGGTACTTCTTTGCTTTCTGCCATAAGGATGGTGCCATCTGTGTATCTGACGTTATTGATATTTCTCCCAGCAATCTTGATTCCTACTTGTACTTTATCCAGCCCAGCATTGCGCCTGATGAACTCTGCATGTAAGTTAAATAAGCAGGGTGCAATATACAGCCTAATGTACTCCCGTCCCAATTTGGAACCAGTCTGTTGTTCCATATCCAGTTCTAACTGTTGCTTCTTGACCTGCATACAGATTTCTCAAGAGGCAGGTCAGGTGGTCTGGTATTCCCATCTCTTAAAGAATTTTCCACAGTTTGTTGTGATCCACACTGTCAAAGGCTTTGATGTAGTCAATAAAGCAGAAGTAGATGTTTATCTGTAACTGTCTTGTTTTTTTGATGATCCAACAGATGTTGACAATTTTATCTCTGGTTCCTCTGCCTTTTCTAAATCCAGGTTGAACATCTGGGATTTCGTGGTTCACAGGCTCTTGAGGCCTGGCTTGGAGAATTTTGAGCGTTACTTTTCTAGTGTGTGATATGAGTGCAATTGTGTGGTAGTTTGAGCATTCTTTGGCATTGCCTTTCTTTGGGATTGGAATGAAAACGGACCTTTTCCAGTCCTGTGGCCATTGCTGAGTTTTCCAAATTAGCTGGCATATTGAGAGCAGCACTTTCACAGCATCATCTTGGAGGATTTGAAAGAGCTCAATTGGAACTCCATCACCTCCACTAGCTTTGTTTGTAGTGATGTTTCCTAAGGCCCACTTGACTTCACAAACCAGGATGTCTGGCTCTAGGTGAGTGATCACACCATCGTGGTTATCTGAGCCATGAAGATCTTCTTTGTATAGTTCTTCTGCGTAGTTTTGCCACTTATTCTCAATATCTTCTGCTTCTGTTAGTTTCATACCATTTCTAGCCTTTATTTTGCCCATATTTGCATGAAATGCTCCCTTGATATCTCTAATTTTCTTGAAGAGATCTCTAGTGTTTCCCACTCTATTGTTTTCCTCTATTTCTTTGCAGTGATCACAAGGAAGGTTTTCTTATCTCTCCTTGCTATTTTTTGGGCATATCTTTCCTTTTCTCCTTTTGCTTTAGCTTCTCTTTTTTCCTTAGCAATTTGTAAGGCCTCCTCAGACAACCATTTTGCCTTTTTGCATTTCTTTTTCTTGGGGATGGCCTTGATCCCTGCCTCCTGTACAATGTCACAAACCTCCTTCCATAATTCTTCAGGCACTCTGTCTATCAGACCTAATCCCTTGTATTTGTCTCTTCCACTGTATAATCCTAAGGGGTTTGATTTAGGTCAAACATGAGTAGTCTACTGGTTTTCCGTACTTTCTTCAATGAAGTCTAAATTTGGCAAAAAGGAATTCATGATCTGAGCCACAGTCAGCTTCTGGTCTTGTTTTTGCTGACTGTATAGAGCTTCTCCGTGTTCAGCTGCAACGAATATAATCAATCTGATTTCAGTATTCACCATCTGGTGATGTCCATGTGTAGAGTCTTCTCTTGTTGGAAGAGGGTGTTTGCTATGACCAGTGCGTTCTTTTGAAGACACTCTGTTAGCCTTTGCCCTGCTTCATTTTGCACTGGGAGGCCAAATTTTCCTGTTAATCCACGTATCTCTTGACTTCCTACTTTTGCATTCCATATTGGAATGCAAATTTTGCATATTGGGGATTAGGTTTCAATATAAGAATTTGGGGTGGAGGACAGTTATTGAGTTCATAGCAGGCAAATAGAAATTCACAAAGTCAGTGGTAACAGAGGCAGCAGGACATACTGGAGATATAATTCATATACTGAAACTAACTGCTTAGGAAATTGGCATTTGCACTGATGTCCAGAAATCTCTGGGTCTTCCTAGGTGGCTCAGTGGTAAAGAATCTGCCTGCCAATGCTGTAGACATAGGAAATTCAGGTTTGATCCCTGGGTCAGGAAGACCCTGTGTAGTAGGAAATGGTAACCTACTCCAGCATTCTTGCCTGGAAAATCCCATGGACAGAGGAGCCTGGCAGACTACAGTCAAAGAATTGAACGTGACTGAGCGATTGAGCATGCACACTAGTGCATACACTAGTGCAAAATCACACAGTGTTCATCAGTTATTAAAGACATACTCATAAAACAGGTGTTATTCATTCAAAGACAGAGTCACCTTTCACTTTTGAGTATTCTGTGTGCTAAGTACTGTGGTTTATTTTCTTGTTTTGCATTGCTTAACACAGGAAAGATACAAATTATTTTATTCTTTCAGCATCCTCTGTGATATAAGCAATATAACCTCCATTAACAAATGAGGAAACAAAGACTCTTTGTACTTGACTGACTTAGTCACCACAATCTAGATCTTTGATTCACACTGAGGTCAAATTGATGAAAAGTCCTATATGCTTTAAAACATGTCCACACTGTTTCCATTAAATCCTTCATTAAAAAATGTATGCATAACCTAAGTAAAGGGAAGTAAATACAATTTTCAGATTTCTTTATTATCTTAGTGTATCATCCATGCCAGGATCAGGAACTGCTGGGGGATATGCAGACTTTATCTCAACTGTTTCCCGTTGCAGATCCTGCCATTTCTTTTAGAGGTTTATAACAGTCATTTAAACAAGTCTGTCTTTTACTTTTTTGTATCTTAGCCCTCCTCTGCTTATGTTTTGCACAAATAATCCTCAGTTAATATCTAATCAGCTTCCAAATGTTATTATTGTAACTTAGTAACTCTTTTATTTTGTAAAGCTATAGCCTTAGAAACATCTAACTCTAGTGGATTGAGTCTTTATTATGGCCATCTTTATCTCTTCAGAATAACTTCTGAGGCATTCGTTGTCATGCTTTGTTGGGTGATGTGCCAAAATAACTTTATAGACACAAAAGGACTGACTGATAAACAGTTAAAGGCCCAAGTGCCCTAGCTTGTCTAAATAATGACTTGAGTTTGATATAATTATGTGACCATGAGAAATGGAACCCAGGAGAAGGTGATTTGTTTGAAATAAAGGAAAGGAATGAGGAAATAATTGCTGAGTGAGAAAGTATGGGATAACTAGGTCATTCTGTGGATGGATTTGCATTGATGTTTTCTATTTTAGTTTATGCCCTAGGTTCTGGTGGATCAAAATCATTATTTCTTTTAGCAGTACCAGTGTTTTTCTGTGCATCTTTCCCCATCGGACACAAGTTTTGCATTTTGATGTAAGGTTCTTGAGAAATAGAAGAGTTTGGACATCAGCAGACTCACTGAGAGTATTATGAATTGGACAGAGTTCGGTGGATAGCAACACTATGTCCTTTTTGTAATTGCCCAGAGAGTACTGAGTCTCAATTGTGGCTATACACTCAAATCATCTTTAAAAAATACTGATGCCTTATGTTTAACCATTGGAGATTCTAGTTTTATATACCTGGGATATGGCTTTATTGTTGTTATTCAGTCGCTTGGTCGTGTCCAGCTCTTTGCAACCCCATGGACTGTAGCACATCAGGCTTCCCTGTCCTTCACCATCTCCCAAAGTTTGCTAAAACTCATGTCCATTGAGTCAGTGATGCCATCCAAACATATCATCTGTCATCCCCTTCTCCTCCTGCCTTCAGCCTTTCCCAGCATCAGGGTCTTTTCCAGTGAGTCAGTTTTTTGCATCAGGTGGCCAAAGCATTGCAGCTTCAGCTACAGCAGTAGTCCTTCTAATGAATATTCAGGAATTTCCTTTAGGATTTCCTTTAGGACTGACTGGTTTGATCTCCGTGCAGCTGAAGAGACTCTCAAGAGTCTTCTCCAACACCCTCTTGAGTTCTAAACCATCAGTTCTTTGGCACTCAGCTTTCTTTATTGTCCAACTCTCACATCCATACATGACTACTGGAAAAACCATAGCTTTGACTATACGACCTTTGTCAGCCAAGTAACATCTCTGCGTATTAATATGCTATCTAGGTTTGTCATAGCTTTTTTCCCAAGGAGCAAGCATCTTTTAATTTCATGGCTGCAGTCACCATCTGCAGTGATTTTGTAGCCCAAGAAAATAAAGTCTGTCACTGTTTCCATTTTTTCCTCATCTATTTGCCATGAAGTGACGGGACCAGATGCCATGATCTTTGTTTTTTGAATGTTGATTTAAGCCAGCTTTTTCACTGTCCTCTTTCACTTTCATCAAGAGGCTTTTTTGTTCTTCTTCACTTTCTGCCATAAGGGTAGTGTCATCTGCATGTCTGAGGTTATTGATACTTCTCCCAGCAATCTTGATTCCAGCTTGTGCTTCATCCAACCTGGTATTTTGCATGATGTACTCTGCATATAGGGCTTTTCTGGTAGCTCAGTGGAGAAGGAAATGTCAACCCACTCGAGTACTTTTGCCTGGAAAATCCCATGGATGGAGGAGCCTGGTAGGCTGCAGTCCATGGGGTTGCTGAGAGTTGGACACGACTGAGCGACTTCATTTTCACTTTTCATTTTCATGCATTGGAGAAGGAAATGGCAACCCACTCCAGTGTTCTTGCCTGGAGAATCCCAGGGCCAGGGGAGCCTGGTGGGCTGCCGTCTTTGGCATCGCAAAGAGTCGGACACGACTGAAGCTACTTAGCAGCAGCAGCAGTTGGTAGCTCCGCTGGTAAAAGAATCTGCCTGCAATGCAGGAGATCCCCATTTGATTCCTGGGTCAGGAAGATTCCCTGGAGAATGGACAGGCTACCCACTCCGGTATTCTTGTGCTTCCGAAAATTGGTGGCTCAGATGGTAAAGAATCTGCCTGAAATGTGGGAGACCCAGGTTCAAGCCCTGGGTTGGGAAGATCACCTGGAGGAGGTCATGGCAAACCACTCCAGTATTCTTTCCTGGAGAATCCCCATAGTCAGAGAAGCCTGGTGGGCTACAGTCAATGGGTTAACAAAGAGTTGGACACAACTGTGCAACTAAGCACAGCACAGCACTCTGCATATAAGTTAAATAAACAGGGTAACAATATATAACCTTGAAGTACTCTGTTCCCAGTTTGGAACCAGTCCATTGTTCCATGTCCAGTTCTAAGTGTTGCTTCTTAACTTGCACATGGTTTCTCAGGAGGCAGGTAAGGTAGTCTGGTATTCCCAGCTCTTTAAGAATTTCCCACAGTTTGTTGTGATCTACACATTCAAAGGCTTGATGTAGTCAATGAAGCAGAAGTAAGTGTTTTTCTGGAATTTTCTTGCTTTTTCTATGATCCAATGGATGTTGGCAGTTTGATCTCTGGTTCCTCACCGTTTTCTAAATACAGCTTGTGCATCTGGAAGTTCTTGCTGCATATACTGTTGAAGGCTAGCTTGAAGGATTTTGAGCATTAGTTTGCTAGCATATGAAATGTGTGCAGTTGTGTGGTAGTTTGAGCATTCTTTGGCATTGTACACCTTTGAGATTGGAATGAGAACTGAACTTTTCCAGTCCTGTGGCCATTGCTGAGTTTTCCAAATTTGTTGGCACATTGAGGGCAGTACTTTCACAGCATCATCTTTTAGGATTTGAAATAGTTCAGCTGGAATTCTATTGTCTTCACTAGCTTTGTTCATAGTAATGCTTCCTAATGCCCACTTGACTTTGTACTCTAAGATGTCTAGCTCTAGGTGACTGATCACACCATCGTGACTTTGTGGGTCGTGAAGATCTTTTTTGTATAGTTTTTCTGTGTATTCTTGCCACCTCTTCTTAATATCTTCTGCTTCTGTTAGGCCCTTGCTGTTTCTGTCCTTTACTGTGCCCGTCTTTGAATGAAATGTTCCTTTGTTATCTTTAATTTTCTTGATGAGATCTCTAGTCATTCTTGTTCTGTTGTTTTCCTCTATTTCTTTGCATTGTTCACTCATAAAGGCTTTCTTTTCCCTTCTTGCTGCTCTTTGGAACTCTGCATTCAGATGCACATCTTTACTTTTGTCCTTTGCATTTCACTTCTCTTCTTTTCTGAGCTATTTTTAAGGCCTCCTCTGACAACCATTTTGCTTTTTTATTATTGGGTATGGTTTTGATCACTATCTCCTGTACAATGTTATGAACCTCCACCCATAGTTCTTCAGACACTGTGTCTATCAGATCTAATCCCTTGAATCTATTTGTCACTTCCACTGTATAATCATAATGTATTTGATTTAGGTCATACCTGAATAACCTAGTGGTTTTCCCTACTTTATTTAAGTCTGCATTTTGCAATAAGGAGTTCATGATCTGAGCTGCAGTCAGCTTATGGTCTTATTTTTGCCTACTGTATAGAGGTGCTTGTAAATGTAATCTGTCCAGCAGTTTCTAATGTGTTGTGAGAACCACTCAGATAGAGATTGAGAATCACTGAGATCAGTCCTTAATTTGGTGGAAGATAGTATGGGAGAGAAGGAAGAATGGAACTGAAGGAATCAACCTGCCTGACTTCAAATAATACTACAAAGCTAGTCATCAAGACAGTATGGTACTGGCACAAAGACAACAATATAAATAGATCAGTGGAACAAAATAGAAAGCCAGAGATAAATCCATGCACCTATGGACACCTTATCTTTGACAAAGGAGGCAAGAATATACAATGGAGAAAAGACAATCTCTTTAACAAGTGGTACTGAGAAAACTGGTTAACCACCTGTAACAGAATGAAACTAGAACACTTTCTAACAAAAATAAACTCAAAATGGATTAAAGATCTAAATGTAAGACCAGAAACTATAAAACTCCTAGAGGAAAACATAGGTAGAACACTCTCTGACATACATCACAGCAAGATTCTCTATGGCCCACCTCTCAGAGTAATGGAAATAAAAGCAAAAATAAATAAATGGGACAAAACTTTTAAATTTTTGCACAATTAAGGAAACTATAAGCAAGGTGAAAAGGCAGGCCTCAGAATGGGAGAAAATAATAGCAAATGAAACAACTGACAAAGAATCTCCAAAATATACATGCAGCTCAATACCAGAAAAATAAATAACCCAATCAAAAAATGGGCCAAAGAACTAAACAGGCATTTCTTCAAGGAAGACATACATGGGTAATAAACACATGAAAAGATGCTCAATATCACTCATTATCAGAGAAATGCAAGTCAAAACAACAATGAGGTACCACCTCATGCCAGTCAGAATTGCTGCCCTCAAATGTCTACAAACAATAAATGCTGGAGAGAGTGTGGAGAAAACAGAACCCTTTTACACTGTTGGTGGGAATGCAAACTAATACAGCCACTATGGAGAACAGTGTGGAGATTCCTTAAAAAACTGGAAATAGAACTCCCATACGATCCAACAATCCTATGCTGGGCATACACACTGAGGAAACCAGAACTGAAAGAAACACGTGTACCCCAATGTTCATTGCAGCACTGCTTTACAGTAGCCAGGACATGGAAGCAACCTAGATGTCCATCAGCATGTGAATGCATAAGAAGGTTATGGTGTATATACACAATGGAATACTGCTCAGCTATAAAAAAGAGTGTATTTGAGTCAGTTCTAATGAGGTAGATGAAACTGGAGCCTATTATACAGAGTAAAGTAAGTCAGAAAGGAAAACACCAGTATAGTGTATTAACACATATATATGGAATTTATTTTTTTATTCAGCTGTGAATATATATATATATATATATATATATATATATATATATATATATTTCACTCAGTTTCATTTGACTCAAATGTTTAGTCATCATCAGTCTGCTCCGGAGAAGGCAATGGCACCCCACTCCAGTACTCTTGCCTAGAAAATCCCATGGACGGAGGAGCCTAGTAGGCTCCAGTCCATGGGGTCACAAAGAGTCGGACACGACTGAGCGACTTCACTTTCACTTTTCACTTTCATGCACTGGAGAAGGAAATGGCAACCCACTCCAGTGTTCTTGCCTGGAGAATCCCAGGGACAGGGGAGCCTAGTTGGCTGCCATCTCTGGGGTCGCACAGAGTCTGACACGACTGAAGCGACTTAGCAGCAGCAGCAGCAGCAGTCTGCTCAGGATTCACCAGTATTTATTCAGGTCTTATTCCAACTCATTGGAAAGGACTCTGATGATGGGAAAGATTGAAGTTAAAAGGAGAAAGAGGCTAGAGGATAAGATGACTAGATAGCATCACTGACTCAATGGATATGAATTTGAGCAAGCTCTAGGAAATATAGAGTAATAAGCTTTTTGAATTGCCTTTGTTGAAAATCAGTTGAAAGTGTTTGTGTGGGTTCATTTCCAGACTTTCCTCTGCTCTGTTTATTACTTTTCTATCCTTACAACAGTATCAGACTTTCTTGGTTAGTGTATTTTTATAGTATGTCTTGAATTTGGATACTGAGGGTCCTCAAACATTTTTATTTTTCAAGATTGTTTTGGATATTCTAGATCATGTACATTTTAAGAAAAATTTAAGATCAGCTTAACAATGTCTTCAAAAATCTTGGCTTGTATTTTGTTGAGATTGTTTTGAATATTATATCAATCAGGGAATAATTGACATTTAACATGTATATCTTAACATGAGCTGTCATTTTTTAATTTTTTTTTTAATTTCTCCTATAAATTTTAAATAATTTTTACTGTCCAGGTCTATGCATGTTTTGTTCATTTTATTTCTATGTATTTTTATGCTATTCTAAATTATATCTTATTTTCTAATTATTTATTATTAGTAAATGAAAATACAATTGATTTTTGTACATGACTTTGTATCCTGTGAATTTCATAATTTGTTTTATTAGTTTATTTTTTAGATTCCATAGGAATTTCTGAGTACACAATAATATTGTCTAAAGTAATGATCATTCTCCTTTTAATCTCTTTTCTTTTTGTCTAGAACTATGTAGAACTTCTAGTACACTTTTGAATACATGTAAGGAAAGTGGAAATCTCTACTTTTTTCCTAATCTTGGGTAAAAATGGCTGGTAATTCAACATTAAATATGTTAGCCCTAGGTTTTTCATAGGTACCCTTTATCACACTCAGGAAACTCCGATCTATTTCCAGTTTCCTGAGAAGTTTTAATATCAATAGACTTTTGAATTTTTAAGTACATTTTCTGGCTTTCTTGTTCTGATGTTTTTTCTCTTTTGTTCTGTTAATGTGGTGAATTATAATGATTCATTTTCAAATGTTAATGTGATCATGAATCCCACATGATCCATTACCCTTCTTGTATATTGCTGGATTTTATATATTGCTGGATTTTATATATTGCTTATATATTGCTAATATTGCCAGTGGCACAAAATCATCATACTCTCCTATTAGATACAATTCTTGAGAAGGGAATTTATTTCTAATCTGTGAAAGTTTCCATTACTGTATCGTACTCTTAATGACCAACAAGTGCATATAAAATGTTTTATTTTAGGAATAAATGAATTCATAAATAAATAAATATATATGCCTTTGTTCTCCAATGTCTCTTTCAAGAGTAGGCTTTACTTAATAAAAAACTTGGGATGTATAACATCCTTGTACTGTAGCACATGATAAATTAATACCATTGTATATGAGAGTAAGTCCTAAGATTTCTCATCACAAGGAAGAAAATTTTTTTCTATTTCTTTCATGTTCTATGTATGTGAGATGTGGATGTTCACTGTATGTATTGTGGACATATTTTCATGATGTATGTCAGTCCAGTCATTATGCTGTGCACCTTACACTTACACAATGCTTTACCTCAATTATATCTCAATAAAATGGGATCAATAAAGTGGGAAAGAAATAAGAAAGCTCATGCTCAGCACCCTCGCCTTTGGACAGGCCTGAGTGCCTTACACAGGTGTGAACGCTGTAGCTGTCTGTGGTGTGCACAGTCATCCCAGGGGCTCCATTCTCAGCCATGAATGAAGACTCAGACCTGAGTCTATGGTGATCGAGGAGGGTTCTGCTAGGGTCTCAGCCTGGGCTCCAGGAGGACTGCTACCAGGAGAATTTGAGCAATCTACCTCCTGCCCTTGTCTTCATTTCCTCATCTGTGCAGTGAGAAAGGTCTTGGGTCTCTAAGACCTTCTTTGAGTGTCAGATATTCTGTGTCTGAAGGTGGCAGTGAATTACAGGAAGACCAAAAACAGAATTCAGGTCTCCTCAGACTGAGCCACTGTCTCCTCCACTGCAACGCTCTGTCTTCCTCTTCTAATGCTCACTGTTTCATGCTGTCTGTTTTAAGGCTTATACTAAAATTTTTCAGTGCAGGGGATGTTTACTCTTCTCTCTTCCATCACCAGTTCCCAGGAAGTGACTATGTAAAAGTTTTTTATGCCCATTCACTATTAATATGAGGGTAGTCGTCAAACTGTTATTTTTAGCTTAATTGAGGTATACTTGACAAATAAAATTATAAGATATTTACTCACTCCCTTTCTTACTGCCGTGTTAATCCTTCAGTGTCTTTCAGCATTTTTGTATGTATGATTCGTCTGGGGAGTAATGGTCCTATCTATGTTTTATGATTTTCTGGCTCTAATTTTTCCAGCTTGATAAATTTCCTCTGTCCAACTGTTATGCAGCTCATGCTACGCTCATAGAATATTCTTCCAGTCAGCCTTTGGAGTTTCTCACCGAATTTTTTGTTGGGAAGGGATTAAAAATATTAATTTTTAATTGAATGAGAAATATATAAATGCAGTATAATATTAAAAGCCACCCCCTCGTTTCCTGGTCACTTCTCAAGAGGTTATCTGTGTGGTAACTTTTCTTATATATTTACATACATACATTCAGTTCAGTTCAGTCACTCAGTCATGTCCAACTCTCTGCAACCCCATGAATCATACCACGCCAGGCCTCCCTGTCCATCACCAACTCCCAGAGTTCACCCAAACTTATGTCCATCGAGTTGGTGATGCCATCCAGCCACCTCATCCTCTGTCGTCCCCTTCTCCTTCTGCCCCCAATCCCTCCCAGCATCAGGGTCTTTTCCGATGAGTCAACTTTTCTCATGAGGTGGCCAAAGTACTGGAGTTTCAGCTTTAGCATCATTCCTTCCAAAGAAATCCCAGGGCTGATCTCCTTCAGAATGGACTGGTTGGATCTCCTTGCAGTCCAAGGGACTTGTAAGAGTCCCTTCAGCACCACAGTTCAAAAGCATCAATTCTTCATGTATCTAAAAAAGTCTGAAATCATAATACAAACGGCATCTTGCAATGCTCATTTTTCATTACCCTTCCTCATTGTATTGTTTCAGTTTATCAGTATTGTAAACGGTTCTGCAGTGAACCAAGTTCTTAGACACATTGTATTGCACACGGGAGCAGGCAGAGCTGGCAGGAAGCAGTGTTTCTGTGTCACAGAGCTTGTGCATATTTACTTTAATAAATACCATCATAGCAGAGGAATAAGAGCATGGGCCCTGGATCCAGACTACCTAGGTTTGAATCTCTGCTCTGCTTCTTCCTAACTATGCAAATTGGAGGCTGCCCTGAAAAATGGGGATAAGATCTCACAAGATTGTTAAGGGAATTAAATGAGATGATAGATAAAATAGTACCCACTCCAGAGTGTTGTCTGCTACACTTTAGTTCACTAAAGCTGCGGATCATGTCTTACTCATGTTGTATCCTCAGTAAAGCACTATGTTTGCTGCTGCTGCTGCTGCTGCTGCTGCTAAGTCGCTTCAGTCGTGTCCGACTCTGTGCGACCCCAGAGACTGCAGCCCACCAGGCTCCCCCGTCCCTGGGATTCTCCAGGCAAGAACACTGGAGTGGGTTGCCATTTCCTTCTCCAATGCATGAAAGGGAAAAGTGAAAGTGAAGTCGTTTAGTTGTGCCCGACTCCCAGAGACCCCATGGACTGCAGCCTACCAGGCTCCTCTGTCCATGGGATTTTCTAGGCAAAAGTACTGGAGTGGGGTACCATTGCCTTGTTTAGCACATATTAGAAATTCAGAGATCCTATTAATTGTGTTTAACACCAATTTTTTTTTTTTTTTCCACGTAGCCATAGTAGCTCCTTGAATAAGATAGGAGGGGAGTCAGAATAAAAAAGAAAAAAAAATACTTGTTCTGTTACTTGCATATGTCAGGTATCAGGCTGTGTATTCTACATTCTTACCTCATTTAATGCCCCATGAGATCTCATTTTATCAATTAAATAATTGAGCCTCAGAGAGGTTAAATAACTTGTTCAAAGCCATGCAGCTAATGATTTTGAATTCAAATTCAGCATTGTCTACTTTCTGATCTAATGAATATCCTTCCAGAACAAACAGCAGGATGCCTTCAGTTCCTATAGGCACAGTCCCACTGGGGGAAGGTATGGTTTTTGTAGAGGTGTCATAACCCCACACCAAGAACTCTTAGAAAGCATTTTTTTCAAGGCCAAGCCCCATTTTAAGATATAGTTAGCATTAAGTGGTTCATGTATTGCTGAAGCCTGGCTTGGAGAATTTTGAGCATTACTTTACTAGTGTGTGAGATGAGTGCAATTGTGTGGTAGTTTGAGCATTCTTTGGCATTGCCTTTCTTTGGGATTGGAATGAAAACTGACCTTTTCCAGTCCTGTGGCCACTGCTGAGTTTTCCAAATTTGCTGGCATATTGAGTGCAGCACTTTCACAGCATCATCTTTCAGGATTTGGAACAGCTCAACTGGAATTCCATCACCTCCACTAGCTTTGTTCGTAGTGATGCTTTCTAAGGCCCACTTGACTTCACATTCCAGGATGTCTGGCTCTAGGTGAGTAATCACACCATCGTGATTATCTTGGTCATGAAGATCTTTTTTGTACAGTTCTTCTGTGTATTCTTGCCAAATAATCGATGCTTTTGAACTGTGGTGTTGGAGAAGACTCTTGAGAGTCCCTTGTACTGCAACGAGATCCAACCAGTCTATTCTAAAGGATATCAGTCCTGGGTGTTCTTTGGAAGGAATGATGCCAAAGCTGAAACTCCAGTACTTTGGCCACCTCATGCAAAGAGTTGACTCATTGGAAAAGACCCTGATGCTGGGAGGGATTGGGGGCAGAAGGAGAAGGGGATGACAGAAGATGAGATGGCTGGATGGCATCACCAACTTGATGGATATGAGTTTGAGTGAACTCAGGAGTTGGTGATGGACAGGGAGGCCTGGCGTGCTGCAATTCATGGGGTCGTGAAGAGTTGGACACGACTGAGTGACTGAACTGAAGTAAACTGAACACTAAGTGGATGAGAGGAGTTCTAAATCTTAGCCAAAAAGCTAAAAATTGTTTTAAAATTTAGGAAAATGGAAGTGATGAATTGTGCAGACTGCTGCAACCCAAAAAGATACTCTCAGTATTAAGGAGATGCTGGTCATGAATATTGTACTCACAATGAAAGACAGATTTATAGCACCAAACCAAGAACAGGGTACTCCTAGCTTTCAGTGCTACTAGATAGTACTATAAGAGTCTGCTGTAGCTATGATCATTCTGTGGAACAAATGACCACAGAAACTCAGTGGCACAGAGATGAGTAGGGTGTGTCTGTGGGTTGACTGAGAGCCAGATGGTTTGAGCTGGGCTCCTTCACATTCTTTTTGGTTGAAGCAGCTCTGTTCCATGAATTTTTCATCCTCCTCCTGGGAGCAGAGGGATACAAGGGGAATGTTGTATTGTGGTAATGACAAAAGTCCCAAAGAGCAACAAGTCCCAAAGAGGCCCATGCATCACACAAGGCCTCTTAAAGCTGGACTCAGAGCTAGCATACTGTTTCTGCTGCTTCATTCTATGGCCAAAGAAAGTAACATGGACAAACCAAAGTCAATGTGTGGAGAAACATACTCATCACCTTTACAGGGAGGAACTTCGAAATCACTTGGCAAAGTGCATAGATTTGGGCAGGGTGAAAATTGAGACCAGTGATGCAGTTTACCTTGAAGATTAGTCAGATTCCCCTTGTTGCTGTGTAGTTGCTCCTCCGGCCTTGGTTGAGCAGCTAAGACAGAAAGAAGTGGCTGTATCTCATCTGTGTCTTTTCTATTTTTTTTTTTTTTTTTTTTTTGAATCACCACTGTCATTCTACTAGTGATGGAAAATGCCTTCTTCAATTCTCCCTCCCCTGTGGTCACATGGAATGAAGAGTAATTTAAAATGAACAGACTGCTTTAGATTTTTCAGAACACCTGTATCTTATTTTAGAAGCAATTGACGCTCTTGGCCTGGTTTGTACTTGAGCAATTTGGAATGATTAAAGAATTTTATATTTCTTAAGTGCTTCTGTGTTCAGATGAGCCAAATACAGGTTGGATACAAATTTTCTTCAGTGCTATTTTTTTTGAGACATTTTAAATTACTAATCACCTGATAAAGTGGCTAAGATATGAAGTTCCCAGTGTTCCAGTTTGAATTCACAGCAGAACAAATTTAGAAGCCCTCATGGCAAATTCTACTTCATTGGCTTGATATTTTTTCCCCTTTCCCTTTTTATTTTTACCAACAAGAAGTCCTTGCCTGTCTCTGTTTGTCATTTTTGCCCACATGATGTAGGCTTAAAGGAAATCAGCTTAAAAGTATTGGTCTCTTAAATGAGATTATTTTGGGATGGGGACTGGTGGAGTGAGATGAAGTAGGAAAAGAAGAGTAGGGGCATGAATGGGATGGAAGTCACAAACAAGATTAGCCACTGGTAATACTTGCTTAGCAATAGACAAATAACCTAGAGATAAATGGGCATGATGCAAAGGAAACAACAACATCTGAAGTTTTTAAAATGAATCTATTTTCCAAAGAGGGTGAAAGAAAAGAAAGTGAAGTCACTCAGTCGTGTTCAACTCTTTGCAATGCCATGGACTGTAGCCTACCAGGCTCCTCCATCCCTGGGATTTTCCAGGCAAGAGTACTGGAGTGGGTTGCCATTTCCTTCTGCAGGAGATCTTCCTGACCCAGAGATTGAATCCAGGTCTCCTGCATTGTAGGCAGACACTTTACCATCTGAGCCACCAGGGAAGTCAAAGAGGGTGGATTGTACCAAATACTAGTTCAATTTTTTGTGTAATACATTGGGTTTGGAAAGGCAAAAAGTGCGTGTGGAAATGTAACTTGTCAATAGGAGCCTGGAAGAGCAGAACTGATCTGCGTGGAACAAAAATACAAAATTTCCCAAAGCCTTCCACAGAGTATTGTCTTGGGACCAGCATGGGCTACAACCACGAACTTGTCAGAAATGGAGAATCTTGGACCCAAGCTACATTGCACCAAGATCCCCAGATATTTCGTTTTGAAGGTGAACTGCCTTAGAACAGGACTATTTGATTTTACACCTGAGTCTAGGTGGGAAAGACTAGAACCAGCAGATGCAACAAGGCAGGGTGACTAAGTACCTGAGGGAATCTATTGGAATTGGGAGTCTGGGATAAGAGACCACCAAGGTGATGTTAATACAATGAGGATGTTTTAGAACTTAATCTTTTTCCCCTTTAGCATGTGCTTGTGACCTCCACATCAACTAAAAGAAACCTTTGCCTCAAGGTACTGGTATTATTAAAGACACAGGGCAATCAGAGATGGTCAGTATGCAAATTCCAGGTGTCTTGGCAATTCCAAGAATTTCCTAAATTATAGATGGTTCCCATTACATATCAAGACTCTGACTTGTCTGGCTGTAATCATAGCATTTTATTGTAAACTCTGGTGTAGAGAAGATCCAGACTGTAATCTTGAAGAAGGGACCATGTGACAAGAAGTAGACACTAATCCAGGAATCCAGTTTCTCCACTGCATTGGCTTTACTCAGGACCTGAGAAGTAAGAAATCCCAGTTAGGCTGAAGAAGAAGTCAACAGTGAAAGGGCTTCTATCTGCTTTCTCCTTATGACTCTGGGAAGAGATGCGGCTGCGATGCCTCAGGGTGATATATGGTGACTAGAGTAGGATTGATGTGGCATTGTTCAGTGTGGAGTGATAACTTGACACTGTTTCTCCCTCACACCCACCACACTATTCTTAAGACTTGTGATAAAAAGGAAAAGACCAGGTGGTACTTTGCTCAGGACTATGCTCAGTGAAAATATGGTATATAACTGAAGAACACTCTGGCAAGTTCTGGCTAAAGTGACTCTGTGGCCAAGGGCTTGAAGTAGGGCAGGCTAAGCTGGCAATTAAATTGGAGTCATGGTCAGAGCTCAAAAGATTTGCTAAGTCTGTATGAGCTGCTGAGATTGGGAGGAGAACCCAGGCCTCGACCACAGGTGACCTGAACTGTAGAGAGCAGTGTTTACACTGAGGACAGGGGCCACTGCCTAAGTCCTTGGTGAGGTGAGCTGTCCTCAGCCTTGAGTTTATCAAGGACCATGAGGAAGGACAACATAGGACCTGACACCCCTTCCCTTGCTGCCAGGAAGATATGAGCTTCACCTTACTCCAAGAATGGCTTGTAGAAAGGTGGGGTGGTGGTGGTGATGGTGGTGGGGAGATCCTTTAAGAAAAGAGAGAAATACACTTGATGATGTGTATTTTACACTTAAATTGACAAAGTACTTACCTAAAGAAGTTAAAATAACTAGAAAGTTTATTTTAATATATACTTTTAAAATTAGAGATGCCAAGGAAACATTTCATGCAAAGATGGGCATAATAAAGGACAGAAACAGTATGGACCTAACAGAAGCAGAAGATATTAAGAAGAGGTAGCAAGGATACACAGAACTGTACAAAAAAGATCTTCATGACTGCAATACTGTGATCACTCTCCTAGAGCCAGACATCTTGGAGTGTGAAGTCAAGTGGGCCTTAGGAAGCATCACTACGAACAAAGCTAGCAGAGGGTGATGGAATTCCAGCTGAGCTATTTAAAATCCTAAAAGATGATGCTATTAAAATGCTGCACTCAATATGCCAGCAAATTTGGAAAACTCTGTAATGGCCACAGGACTGTAAAAGATTAGGTTTCTTTCCAATCCCAAAGAAAAGCAGTTTAAACTACTGCACAATTGTACTCATTTAACATGCTAGCAAATTAATGCTCAAAACTCTCCATGCTAGGCTTCAAAAGTATGTGAAGTAATAGCTTCCAGATGTTCAAGCTCTATTAAGAGAAGACAGAGGAACCAAAGATTGAATTGCCAACATCTGTTGGAAATTAGAAAAAGCAAGAGCATTCCAGAAAAACATCTATTTCTGCTTCATTGACTATACTAAAGCCTTTTGACTGTGTGGATCACAACAAACTGTGGAAAATTCTTGAAGAGATGGAGATACCAGTCCACCTTACCTGCCTCCTGAGAAATCTGTATGCAGGTCAAGAAGCGACAACTTAGAGCCAGACATGGAACAACGGGCTGGTTCAAAATTGGGAAAGGAATCAATAAAGGCTGTATACTGTTACCTTGTTTATTTAACTTTTATGCACAGTACATCATGTGAAATTCCAGGCTGGATGAAGCACAAGCTAGAATCAAGATTGCCAGAAGAAATATCAATTAAACTCAAATATGCAGATGACACCACCATTATGGCAGAAAGCAAAGAGGAACTAAAGGGCCTCTTGATGAAGGTGAAAAAGGAGAGTGAAGAAGCTGGCTTAAAACTCAACATTCAAAAAACAAATATCATGGCATCCAGTCCCATCACTTTATGGCAAATGGATTGGGGAAACAAAGGAAATAGAGACAGACTTTATCTTCTGGGGCTCCAAAATCATCATAGATGGTGACTGCAGCCATGAAATTAAGATACTTGCTCCTTGGAAGAAAAGCTATGACAAACCTAGTGATAGTGATAGTGAAGTCGCTCAGTCGTGTCCGACTCTTTGCGACCCCATGGACAGTAGCCAACCAAGATCCTCCGTCCATGGGATTTTCCAGGCAAGAATATTGGAGTGGGTTGCCATTTCCTTCTCCAGGGGATCTTCCTGACCCAGGGATCCAACCCAGGTCTCCCACATTGTAGGCAGGCGCTTTACCATCTGAGCCACCAAGGAAGGCCATGACAAACCTAGACAGCATATTAAAAAGCAGAGACACTACTTTGCCAACAAAGGTCCATCTGATGGGAGAGTTGGACAATAAAGAAGGCTGAGTGTCAAAGAACTGGTGCTTTTAAACCTTGGTGTGGGAGAAGACTCTTGTACTGCAAGGAGATCAAACCAGATAATCCTAAAGGAAATCCACCCTGAATATTCATTGGAAGGACTGATGCTGAAGCTCAATACTTTTGCCACCTGATGTGAAGAGCTGATTCATCAGAAAAGGCCCTGATGCTGGGAAAGATTGAAGACAGGAGGAGAAGGGGACAACAGAGGACAAGATGGTTGGATGTCATCACCGACTCAATGGCCATGAGTTTGAGCAAGCTCTGAGGATGGTGAAGGACAGGGAAGCCTGGCATGCTGCAGTCCATAGGGTTGCAAAGAGTCAGAGATGACTGAGCCACTGAACAAAAACAATATTTTAATGTGAAGAGTGTGACTTTTAATTGGTATATGCATATTTTCTTTCAAAATTGAAAAGAAATGATGAGATGAATTAATACAAGATAGAGCAAACTACATTTTTTGAAATCTGACATATTGAGTTAAATCTCCCTGTCCAGTTTCCCTAAAACATAGACACACAAGCACACATACAAACACACACGCATGCAGTGTGCACATTTCTGAGAATTTTTTTAAAAGACACAAAGGGCATCTTTAATTGTTCCACAGTATAGGAAGTTGGAGCTTTCAGTCTTCATGGGCCCTGAGACCCCAAATGATATCCAAGTGACAGTAGATGTCAGGTACTTGAGTATCTTTTGTGCTGATACTTAATACATTATTTAAAATAACTTGTACAGAAGAGTCTGATTTATTAGTAGGTGGTGATATTCCAGTTTACAGATGGGAAACCAGAGGCTCAGAATGGCTGGTTTACAGGTAACTTGCCCAGTGTAATGTGGCCAATAAGTGACCACACTGGGACTCCAACCCAGATTTAACTCCAGAGTTTATGTTTATATCCCGCAGTCTGTTTTTGATACTCTCCCAAATGTATGCTTGCAGCATAACAGCCTTCCCTATTCCTTCTTCCTTCTAGGTTCTGCATTTCTATTTTCTCTCCCTTTGCTTGCTTCGTTTGTAGTTGCATGATGCCTGTTTGTCTCTGGGTGTTAGCACAAGCATTAGCATCTGCTGTCACATGTACTCCCCTGGGCTGAGTCCTGTGTCCTAACTGGACCTTTTCCAGTGGTCCTTATATATGAAGAAGAGACACATGTAACCCAGTGTCCATGCAGGTCTCCCTGGAGACACAAGTGTGGGCGAGCCTCTGTCATGGTTCCTGGTACTGTGGCCTCCCATTTTCATTCTAGAAAATAGCCAGGGTGCCTCAGCCAGGGAGCCACCCTTGTGTTGGCTGACATTGACTTTGGTTGGTTGTGTTCTCTCTAAGTGCTGGGAACTCTGAATGTGTCCTGTACTGTTGCTGTGCTTTACGACAGCAGTGGACTGGCAGGTTCCGCTATTACATGAGAGCTGAAAACTTCCTCCTCTTCTCTCACTGGCTCACTTATTCCCTGGACGTACCTTCCTTGTCCCACTTCTGTTCCCTAGAGTCTCACATAGACTTAATATTTAAGGATTCAGTGATTGAGTAAAATATTGTATGTAGTTATTATCAAGCCTCCCTTGAGTGATGAGACCTGGGATAATTTGAAAACGCTGCTTACTCAGGCTGTAAAATCAGAAGTTTTAAAAGAACAGAAAAATCAAGAGATACCTTCATTTTTGTTTCTCTCATAATGTCTTTATTTTAGGAAGCTGGTCTACAAAGTAGGGGCTTTCCAGGTGGCACTAGTGGTAAAGAACTCACCTGCTGATGTAAGAGATATGGGTTCAGTATCTGGGTCAGGAAGGTTCCCTGAAGTAGGAAATGGCAACCTGCTCCCGTATTCTTGCTGGAAAATTCCATGGACAGAGGAACCTGGCAGGCTACAGTCCATGGGGCCTCAAAGAGTGAGACATGACCAAGTGAGCACTACAAAGCAATCTTGTACCACTGTTTTATAGGGTCTCAGTACTACCTGTATTCTGATTCTTCATGAGTTACCCTTATTTACTATCCATGCTTCTCTCAGATTAGCAATTGATATCTCAATAGATGTCCAAATATATGTCAATATCTTACTTTGCAAAACAGGATGACATGACACTGCCTGAGAACACAGAGGCTATACAGGACATAAAAACAGATTGGCTGAAAGACAGGGGTGAGCTGTGCAAATGAAAATACAATGCTGGTTATCCTCAATATAAATCAGTGAAGGGAGCCAAGAGGCACAAACGTTTTCATATGTCTTGAACTCGTTATTCCATTTTTGGGAATCTTTCCTAAAGGAATAATGAAAGATACAGACGAAAACTGCACTGATTAGATAATATGGGATTTACTAAGTCCTTGAATACTTTATAGAATTTGCCTGTAAAACCATAATGGCCTAGTATGTTTTAAGGGGAAATACTTCATGAACTTTCCAATTTCTTTAATGGTTATTAGACAATTCAATTATTTTTTCTTGTGTCAATCTCAGTACTTAATATTTCTCACCAATAGTCCATTCCATCAAACTTGTCACATTCCTTTAGAGTTTTTTAAGTCTTCTCCATGTCTTTGGTAATAAGATTTCACTAACATTGTATTGTGAAACTTCAAGCATTCAGAATGTTGGAAAGATTTTATAATGAGCACCCAAACACTCACCACCAAGATTCTACCACTAACATTTTACCATGTTTGCTTTATCACACTTCTATCCATCACTCCATCTTTGTAAAATGAATTCCAAAGTAAGTTGCAGACATAGTATTAGGATTTTAACATGAAGAAAAAAATTGTTTTAATCTCTTAGTAGTGTAATAGCCTTAGTATTATTAGTTGACATATCTGAGATTCATGGAAGGAAAGAGATGGTATGTAATATTGAAGACTGTTCACAAAGATGGGAATAGTGCCACCCCAAGGCATTGGGGTGCCAATGCCACCCTGGGACCTAGTTCAGTTCAGTTCAGTTCAGTTGCTCAGTCGTGTCTGACTCTTTGCAATCCCATGAACCGCAGCACGCCAGGCCTCCCTGTCCATCACCAACTCCCAAAGTCCACCCAAACCCATGGCCATTGTGTCAGTGGTGCCATCCAACCATCTCATCCTCTGTTGTCCCCTTCTCCTCCTGCCCTCAATCTTTCCCAGCATCAGGGTCTTTTCAAATGAGTCAGCTCTCCACATCAGGTGGCCAAAGTATTGGAGTTTCATCTTCAACATCAGTCCCTCCAATGAACACCCAGGACTGATCTCCTTTAGGATGGACTGGTTGGATCTCCTTGTAGTCTAAGGGACTCGCAAGAGTCATCTCCAGCACCACAGTTCAAAAGCATCAATTCTTCAGTGCTCAGCCTTCTTTATAGTCCAACTCTCACATCCATACATGACTACTGGAAAAACCATAGCCTTGATTACACAGACCTTTGTTGGCAAAGTAATGTCTCTGCTTTTGAATATGCTGTCTAGGTTGGTCATAACTTTCCTTCCAAGGAGTAAGCATCTTTTAATTTCATGGCTGCAACCACCATCTGCAGTGATTTTGGAGCCCAGAAAAATAAAGTCAGCCACTATTTCCACTGTTTCCCCATCTATTTGCCATGAAGTGATGGGACCAGATGCCATGATCTTAGTGTTCTGAATGTTGAGCTTTAAGCCAACTTTTTCACTCTCCTCTTTCACTTTCATCAAGAGACTCTTTAGTTCTTCACTTTCTGCCATAAGGGTGGTATCATCTGCATATCTGAGGTTATTGATACTTCTCCTGGCAATCTGGGACCTAGTCAGTTCAGTCAGTTCAGTCGCTCAGTCGTGTCCAACTCTTTGCCACCCCATGAATCGCAGCATGCCAGGCCTCCCTGTCCATCACCAACTCCTGGAGTTCACTCAGTCTCACGTCCATCGAGTCAGTGATGCCATCCAGCCATCTCATCATCTGTCGTCCCCTTCTCCGCCTGCCCCCAATCCCTCCCAGCATCAGAGTCTTTTACAATGAGTCAACTCTTCGCATGAGGTGGTCAAAGTACTGGAGTTCCAGCTTTAGCATCATTCCTTCCAAAGAAATCCCAGAGCTGATCTCCTTCAGAATGGACTGGTTGGATCTCCTTGCAGTCCAAGGGACTCTTGGGAGTCTTCTCCAACACCACAGTTCAAAAGCATCAATTCCTTAGCACTCAGCTTTCTTCACAGTCAAACTCTCACATCCATACATGACCACTGGAAAAACCATAGTCTTGACTAGACGGACCTTTGTTGGCAAAGTAATGTCTCTGCTTTTCAATCTGCTATCTATGTTGGTCATAACTTTTCAAGAGGGCACTCACTAGAACTAGGTACAGAACTGTACAGAGGCAGTTTCCCCACAGGGAAAGTGCATGTAGGAGCCTGGAAGACTAGACACCAGCTTCACCTGCCTCTCTCCCTTCAGTCTCCTGCTGGTGCTACCATTGCCCAAACCCAGCCAGAAGCCAGAAAGCAAGGTTAGCCTTTGGAGCAGATATAGGGTGGAGAAGGGAAGAGTCAGGAGTTACATAAATTCTAGGTAGAACATAGCATGTTCAGCAATAACCTGGATTTTGAAAACCTTGGTGTGTGTAGCTCAAGTAGATATATGCATAGTAGTTGTCCAGGAAATGTTAGTTAAATTAATATCAGAGTTGTGAAAAGCTTAATTTATGGTGATAAATCCTGGAAAACCCATCAGCATAGTAGCAGAAAGTCTTCTGTGTGGTAGAGGTGACTCTGAGGGAAGGAGAGTTCAAGATAACCATGAGGTTGATTGATCACACTGTCAGCGTTTTTTGTGTGCGTATCTAGTGGGTCTTCTGCCTCACTGGATGGTCTCAGCCTTGCACATTTGGCCCTCTCCTGACTCACTTAGCTGGCCTGCTGGCTTCACAGCCAAGAAAGTTAATGCCCTTTCTAAAGGAGGTGTTCAAGACATCATGTCTTTGTATCTGGGAGTCTTCTGGAAGGTGCCATCCTAGGTACTGTGGGGATTTCAGGCAGGGAAGGCTACCCGCAAGGAGTGTCTCATCAGTTAATGAGCTATAAGGAGGCATAACTGACATCTTAATTGCAGGTGTCATTGAGACGTGATCCCCGGGTGTGCCCAGGTCATCACTGATTTCTGCTTTATCCTAACACTGTAGGTCACACCAATGACAAAGAGAGAAGAGGCCTCCCACTATAGAGTGTAACAGGTGCTTCACTTTTGTTTGAGCTCCCCACCTGCCATCTCTTTCTGTTATGGGAAATCTCCATCTCAGGAGTTTGGGTTGTGCATGCAGGTGTCCTCATTCCTGTGGAGTCTAAGGCTTAGTTAATTTGCCATGTGGTGCCAGACTTTGACTCAAAAGCTAGTGAAATGAGACACAAAGAGCAAGGAGTTTCTCTCTCTGGTGGCTGTTGTATAGGGGCAGTAGTTTCTTGACCAGAATCAGTTGAAAAGGGAGGTGTTAGTCATATTTCCTGTCTGTTTAGCCTCCAGGTTAGTTTTCAAGCCTTCCCAAAGACACTAGGAACTACCTCAGATCTTTTTAACATAACCTTGTTTCTTCCTTCTTTCTTTCTATATTTCCTTACTTTCTCTCTTTTTTCCTTGCAGTTAAAAACCCTGACTTATACATAAATTTCTGCTTCAGATATTATCATCATATGCCCACAGATACATGTGCACAAACTATGGGCATAATTCCTAAAATAGACTCTTAAATGGCTAATAAACACATAAAAATATTCTATTCTGTTAATCAAATAAATGTGAATATAAAATAAGATACAATTTTACAATTATTGTAATTCCTTAAGTTTTAAAAATGATGAAAATTGTTTTTGAGGGGGCAAGGGGGAGATATTCTAAACTTTTTATTTTTGCTAATGAAAATAGGATCTAATTAATATGTGAACCTTATGTATAAAGAAGGTTGCTCCTCACAGTGGTGGTTATAATAGTAGAAATATTAAAATAGCTTATATGTACAACAATAGGAAAATAATTACATAAATTATCTTCATACAGTTCAATAGTGTTCAGCTATTAACAGTGAAATTTTGAAGCAATATTTAATAATATAGATAATGAAATATCACTTTTAAAAGAAGGATGTAAGGGTAATATGATCCCATAGCTGTCAAAATTATGAAAGAATATGTTATAATATACACAAAATTAAAAAATTCACCAAAGGTACATACTTTTCTCTGAGCTGTGAGCAAATAAGATATTTTATTTTTTCTTTATTCATGTTGATATATTCCAAATAGTCTTCAATAATCAAGTAAAAATTTTAAATCGATGGTTATCATTTTCTCCCTTATCACTTATCTAGTAGCCCATCTGCTACAATTAGCTTCTGTTTCTCCATTTGAATTTTTGATACACTATTTGAAATAGTGGATGTT